>NC_081826.1:213202079-214452079 GCF_030867095.1 Alligator mississippiensis
ATGAGCTACAGAAAACATCATGCCCTCTTTCCCCGTGTGTTCTCTTTTCCTCACTCAAAAAAAAATTGAACACATGCCCACAATTCAGACATGAAATCAGGCTGACTGAGTGAATTTGAGAAGATGGTTGTCTCAGAGGCAGGCTCTGCCCTGACCTGTATTTTGTAGATGATGGTCTAGTATTTTGGTTGCATGTTTTGCTGATCTCTAAAGTCTAAGGTTGATTATAAGCTTTACTTTTCTATTGAGCAGCTGTTAATCAGAAGTAAAAAGCTTTTCTCTGTATCATTTTCAGAAGTATATGATGTTTTCCTAAATTCTTGGCCATAGACACCGACTTTTATTTGTAGGGAGGGGAGAGGCTAAGATGATGGGCATGTAGAAAGTTTTACACATTTCAGGTGCCAGCCCTCTTCCCAAAGGGGGCCAGGACCCTCAGGCCCCCACATACTTGGCACCTCTGCTCATGGTTCCTGGTTGGCCCTTGTTATATGTATGAGTTGGTACTGTATTTTCTTGCATACAACATTCACCCCCCTCCTCCCCACCCCCCAAAAAAACCCAGATGCTAAAAATTGGAGTGTGCATCATATGCAAGGAAATATGGTAACAGCAGTTTCATCTACATAAACTTTAGGCACACCTAGAATTCAGTTCTCTCATTTCCTGACTACAGAAAAAATAATAGAGCAATTCTTGTGTTGCAAAGAACATGATAAGTTAGAATAGGGGTGGGCAGTGATTCTGCTGGAGGGCCACTTAATGAATTTTGGTGAGCTGTTGAAGGCCACAACAGTCGCCCCGCCCCCCTGGTCCGCATCTTGGGTCCAGAAGTCTTGCCCCCTAACCCCTGAGCTTTGCCACCAGAAGTCCTTCCCCTTGTCCCCAGAAGTGCTTCCGGGGGGGGGGGGGAGGGGTATCATCTTGGAACCAGAAACCCCCCCCAAATAATATACTAAAAGTCAAGCATCTACTATAACGTTTTAACATTTTATTAAAAAAAAATTTTGTCCAGATTTACGTGTGTTTGCCTAGTGTATATAGAGGTGATTGCATAATAGCTCAAAAAGAAACTCTTGCTCTTGTATGTTGCATGTGTGGGGTGTGGTTCGGGGTGTGTATATGGGTGTGGGGTGTGGTTCGGGGGTGTGGCAGGTATGTTGGGAGGTGTAGGTGCATGTATATGAGAGGGTCGTGGGGGGCATGGGCAGGGTTTGGATGCATGTGGGGTTTATGGGATGAGAGAGAGGGTGGGGCATGCGGGGCTCCTCCCACATGCCCCTCTATGGTGCACAGGCCCTGCCACTGCCAGCAGCAGCAGGCGTTGGGCTCTCAGGTGCTCATGGCCTGTGCAGGTGCAACCACCAGGTGGTGCGAGCTCCAGCCAGTTCTGGGAGCTGCATGTGGCAGCAAGGAGTGGAGCTAGGCTGGCCCACCTATGTTGCACAGAGCTCATGTACAGATCCCAGGACTCATGCACTGCTGGGGGGAAGCCCTGTGTGATGGAGCCAGCTGCCTTGCCCACTCCCTACCACCACCTGCATTTCACAGGACTCCACCAAGAAGTGTTAGAATGTTTTTGACACTGTGAATTTTAATTTGAAATCTCTGGGTTTATCTTGTGAATCATGTGCAAGTGTTTGCACACCTAACAGTATTAATATTGCATGCCACACCAGGGCACCATTAAAAGGATCTCACACACCCCGCTTCAGAATCCCTGGCTTAAGCTTTGGTGGGTCAAAAGTGGAAGTAGTCTGCATGGGATCCACAGGGATCAGAACAATGAGTGGGCTTGGATAAACAGAAGGGGCTCTGGAATGGGAGGGACAGAGCTGAAACCATAAAGAATAGCACATGGCTCTGAAAATACAAAACAGTAAGAACAGGAGAGTCCAGTAAGAATAGGAATAGGGGGAGATGGGGAAAGGGCAGAGGCCAGAAGGGACAGGATAGAAAGGTGTAGGCAGAAGGACAGTGGCTATTCCATTGGATCAGAGGACAAGAAGAAAAATAAAGATGAAAATTAGAAAGAGGCTTGAATTAGAATACTGAATGCAACCCCTTTGACCCTCACACTGCTGTGTGACCTGAATCCCAACTCCTCAGTTTGGGCCCAGTGCCACTGAGAGATGGCCATTTTTAGATGCATTGTGCTAGATACAGCTATGCGATTGGAGAGAGAAATTCTTTTTTCTTTGTACTATACTTTAAAATGTAGGAGAAGTTTCTCTGCCTGATGCATAGTTTAGGGAAAGACTGATTGTGCTTCTGCTGCACATGGTTCATGGCTTTTTAAAGCAGGGAGGGGGGCATGTGTTTGACATAAGTCATTTTTAATACTCAATAACTCTGAGCTAACTTTCCCTTCTTCTGCTTGCTGTTTTATGACATACTTGTATTTATCTGCATTCCACCGTATGAACCACTTTTTGTCTGATAAATGTATCTGCTAGAAGAGGCTAATCTTAGATGAGCAATTGAATGTCTACCAGCAATGGGAAAAGTGAACTACGTGCAGTTTATGGAAAATCTTGCAGTGCAACAGCACCATATTCTACTCCAAGGTTATTAGACACAAGCACCAGAGCAATGCAAGTTAAAGGAACACCAAGAAAATAAAAGGGGGAGATCACCAAAGAGGAGTACACCTCCTCTGCTCGTGCTTGTAGGGAGGCAGTTAGATGGGCCAAAGCTACCCTGGACCTGAGGATGGCATCCCAAGTAAAGGATAACACTAAATTGTTTTTTAGATATATAGGGGGTAAAAGGAAGGCCCAGGGAGGAATAGGACCCCTACTAAATGGGCAGAAGCAAATGGTGATGGACAGGGGGCACAAAGCTGAACTCAACGAGTTCTTTGCCTCAGTGTTCCTAAGCGAGGGACACGACAAGTCTCTCACTGGGGTTGTAGAGAGGCAGCAGCAAGGCGCCAGACTACCATGCGTAGACCCCGAGATGGTGCAGAGTCACTTGGAGGAACTGGATGCCTTTAAGTCGGCAGGCCCGGATGAGCTCCATCCGAGGGTGCTGAAGGCACTGGCCGACATCATCGCTGAGCCACTGGCGGGAATATTCGAACGCTCGTGGTGCACAGGCCAAGTCCCGGAGGACTGGAAAAGGGCCAATGTGGTCCCCATTTTCAAGAAGGGGAGGAAGGAGGACCCGGGCAACTATAGGCCAGTCAGTCTCACCTCCATCCTTGGCAAAGTCTTTGAAAAAATTATGAAGGCTCACATATGCGAGAGCCCGGCAGGACAAATTATGGTGAGAGGAAACCAGCACTGGTTCGTAGCAGGCAGATCATGCCTGACTAATCTAGTCTCTTTTTATGACAAGGTTACGAAACGCCTGGACACAGGAGGAGGGGTGGATGTCGTATACTTAGACTTCAGGAAGGCCTTCGATACGGTATCCCACCCCATACTGGTGAACAAGTTAAGAGGCTGTGACTTGGATGACTACACAGTCCGGTGGGTGGCGAATTGGCTGGAAGGTTGCACCCAGAGAGTCGTGGTGGATGGGTTGGTTTCGACCTGGAAGGGTGTGGGCAGTGGGGTCCCGCAGGGCTCGGTCCTGGGACCGATACTCTTCAATGTCTTCATCAGCGACTTGGACGAGGGAGTGAAATGTACTCTGTCCAAGTTTGCAGATGACACAAAGCTATGAGGAGAAGTGGACACGCCGGAGGGCAGGGAACAGCTGCAAGCAGACCTGGACAGGTTGGACAAATGGGCAGAAAACAACAGAATGCAGTTCAACAAGGAGAAATGCAAAGTGCTGCACCTAGGGAGGAAAAATATCCAGCATACCTACTGCCTAGGAAATTACCTGCTGGGTGGCACGGAAGTGGAAAGGGATCTTGGAGTCCTAGTGGACTCTAAGATGAACATGAGTCGGCAGTGTGACGAAGCCATCAGAAAAGCCAATGGCACTTTATCGTGCATCAGCAGATGCATGACGAATAGGTCCAGGGAGGTGATACTTCCCCTCTATCGGACTCTGGTCAGACCGCAGTTGGAGTACTGCGTACAATTCTGGGCACCGCACTTCAAGAGGGATGCAGATAACCTGGGGAGGGTCCAGAGAAGGGCCACTCGTATGGTTAAGGGCTTGCAGACCAAGCCCTACGAGGAGAGACTAGAGAACCTGGACCTTTTCAGCCTCCGCAAGAGAAGGTTGAGAGGCGACCTTGTGGCTGCCTATAAGTTCATCACGGGGGCACAGAAGGGAATTGGTGAGGTTTTATTCACCAAGGCGCCCCCAGGGGTTACAAGAAATAATGGCCACAAGCTAGCAGAGAGCAGATTTAGACTGGACATTAGGAAGAACTTCTTCACAGTTCGAGTGGCCAAGGTCTGGAAGGGGCTCCCAAGGGAGGTGGTGCTCTCCCCTACCCTGGGGGTCTTCAAGAGGAGGTTAGATGAGCATCTAGCTGGGGTCATCTAGACCCAGCACTCTTTCCTGCCTATGCAGGGGGTCGGACTCGATGATCTATTGAGGTCCCTTCCAACCCTAACATCTATGAATCTATGAAAGGAAATTTAAATTCAACCACAATAACATTCACTAGAGCTGACCAGAGGAAAGATACCCTAAATGTCCTAATTATCAGGAAACAAATAACATTGGCTCCGCCCTACTCCCACAAATGTGACCATCACAAATGGGCTTCAGTTAAGAAATACCACTACTGCAATTCATAGCATCAGAAAGGACTTGAACAATACAATATATTTTCTTCCAGCAGAAAATATTTAGAATGATTGTTCAGGACAGCTTTTACCAGGAATACTATTCTGAACACAAAGACACTTTTTAAAGTGAAATATATACATTTTAAAAGAAAAAGTCCTGCATCTTACATTTAAGTTCAAAAAAAAAAAAGCGGGGGCGGGGAGGGGGCACTCATACCTGCAACATATGGGGGCTATATCCTTGTACATACATCTTATCTGATGTTCTATTTTTTTCTTAAGAGTCAGAACATTTTGGCATGTTTTTAAATTTAAATAAAGGGCATCTTATATCCAAAGGAATATGGTATGTACTAAGAACATTTAAGGAGCTTAGCGAAATTACTGCTGTTTCCGTGTAAATTGGACAGAAGGTTATGAAATAAGGTTTTATCCCTGTATAGACCATGGTAGTTGTGTTTTAGTGTCCTGGTTAAAGGACACAAGGAAGACCAAACTATATAAAAGCAGGGTCCAAAGACTGTAATACCAGCCTCAGTACAACAGTTCAGTTATTTTCTTATTTGCAGACAGAAAAATCAAGTGTGGGGAGGAGTTTAAGATACCATGTGAAGTATCAAAGTAAAAAAAACAAACAAACTGGTCCATCTTGACATGTTCATTCACAGCTGTTTTATTAGGCAACCCTGAAAGAGGGACAAGTAGAGTGGGCGACTTTATGAGAATTTCTCCCTATTCTTTTCTTAAGTAATGGATTTCCAAAGTTTAATTGTGTGAACCTCTGAAGACAGCCTGGTATAAAGACAATGCAGGAAACATTTGGATTTTTTGTTTTAGCAAAAGAAAATATCAGACAACGAAAATGATTACATTAAATGCAGAAGCAATAAAAGCAGTGTTGCCTTTTCTAGTGGTTCTTGTACAGCAAAGAAAGTATGTTGTTTTATGCAGCATTTATGATGAAAAATTTTACTAATTATAGGCACTATGTGGCTAGCTAAAGTTGAAATAAAAAACTTCCACCGTAACCTCCTGCACTCCCACCCCTTTTGTTTTATATATGTGGTAAGCAAGATACATGCAGGGCAAAATAGTCCATGGTTCATCTCAGCCCAGATGTGAATGTATTGGAGAAGACCGAGCAAAAATAAAACATCAAAATGCACGCGTATGAAATACTGCAAACTCTCAAATCTTCAAAAAAGCTGCGATCGATTTCCTTCCAAGCTGGATCTAGGAAGTGGTAGCAGTTATGCGCATACACTTGTGAACTTATGCATGGGACTCTGAAACATGACAGGGAAGATTTTGCTCTCTCTGGCTCAGAAAGCTTAGTGAAACTATGACAGCTGTAGAAGGTAGGGCTCCACAGGATTCTTGAGCTGAATATGAACTTGAAAAAACTTTAGCAATCTAATGAGTTTTGAAAATTTGAGAAGTTTATAGCACAAACTATAACAAAGACAAGAGAGTACCTTAAAGGATATGAAGCTTGGAACAAGTGTGTTAGAGTTGGGAGCCCCAAATTCTTAAATTCTGCCTCTCTATCTGCAGCCAGGTATGCAGCACCTCTAACGAAGTAATATACCATTTCATAAATGGGAAACAAGGAACTTGAAAAGACTAATTGGCTCATCTGAGTTCACACAAGATAGCCCATGCTTAGAATTCACTCTTACCTTCCATTTATCTTCTGTCTCTTATTTCTCTGTTTGCAAAGCAGGAATGTACTACTTAGCAACACCAAACACAGGATATACTGCAACAGAAGCTGTCCTACTTTTAAATAAAAGTCTCTGCAGGTCTAGGGAGCTGGTTCCCCTCCTTTTTTGATATTCTGGAAGAGTGGGATGTAGAGTGAACCTTGTAGGTTTGTGAAGTAATGCTTCTGTGAGGATATTTTGCTAGGTTGCAAGCCGGGGAGGATTTCCCTCTTTAGTATCAGAGTGGAGGTCCCTCTACAGCTACGTCTGCTGCTAACAATGCCAAAAATGGGTGGGAGGGCTACAGCGGTAACTAAAAAGTGCTTTCACTAGAGCTGAGAGCTAGTTTGCTAGAAACTAATGAAAATAGAGTGCAATGTTTCAGACAGGCACAGGGCTCCTCTGACACAGTGGGCTGTGCCTGCCCCATGCACAGCCTGCTGGGGTAGGGGCAGGAAGTAGAAGCTGGAGGAGAGAGGGGGACCCCAGATGCTACTACATCTGGAATGATGGGGGCAGAAGTGGCCAATCACCAGCTGCAAATTAACCCCTTGCAGGTTATGGGTGACCTGCCAGTTGGACAGCTCCAAATTAACATTATCTTCTGTAGTTTCTTCTGTTGGGAAGTCTTCCATCTTTGGATAGGAGTGGAGACCCACTGAACATTTCAAATGTATACGAGTAAAAGCTAGAGCCTCAGCTAAGGCAATAAACAAGAAGGCTTAGGCATGCTTGAACATGAATTTTGTCTTGTATGCTTTGTTTCTTTGAAGTATGCTTTAAAGGATACTGTATACTTTTGTTAAGTCTAGCTGGGAGATTCTTTTGGTTCCATTCAGAGTAAAGGCAACTCTTGCTGACTGGCAGCTTTGTATAGCTATTTGTGGAACAATGGTAGAGGTATTCAAAGTTATCCCAAACTGGATAATTTGACTGTGAGACTGCCAGATCTGGAGGAGAAGAGAGAGAACCAGGGGGCCTTGGCTGAACTTTAAGTAAAAGGGGAGTATAATATATTGGAGTTACCCATTCTTTGCTCCTTTGGCAAGTGCTCATTTTGGTTCTCAGGCATAAAGCAGGTAGCAATCCTCTTGGAGCATGTTTTGTTTGCACTTGCTAGTTTTTCAAGCTGAAGAAAAGAGCAGAGCCTCTAGCTGTTTCTCTAGGAAGGTCATGAGTGGTATGGCAAGACCTGCAAAGGAACCACTAGTTATTGGCAGTTCAGGAAGCAACTCAGAAGTATTTCACCTGCATACTCTGTACGTTGTTTAACTTAAAGATTACCTGATGGTAAGGGTTTAAAAAAAAAAAAAATTCAGAATCTAGTATTGCTCAAGTTAAAAGTAGTATATAAACTGGCTTAGGGCTTCTAATTTATCCTGAGAATGGTGTCACAACTGAATGATTTTAGTGCCTCGGCACGATGGAATTTTCCCGCCACATGAGAGTCTCTGTGCACAGCAAAAGTTTTCTGCTGCAACAGAAAACCCCGGTGCAAGAGAGTTCCCGCCATTCGCATGCAAATTTGTGTCCTGCTATTGGCCAGTTCTAAGTTATTCCTACGTGGCGGCTAGTAATTGGCTTGCTGGCCGTATAAAATTTTGTGCGACTTCCGCCCAAGTTGGAGAACTTTGAGCACGCTGCAGAGTGCCTCTAAAGATATCTGACTTGCGGCTGAGCTGATCGATAGCCTGATCACCTATCTATTCTTCTCCCCGTCGCTGAGCGCAATCCTTCAACGTACCCTTTCCCTGCCGGCTTAATTTGTGGACGGATTCGCTGGCCTGAGCCTTGCCAGCTGGAGCAACTCGTGGAGTTGTTTAAGTGACCGGACCACCTGCATCGTGGCTACTAGCGGCGTAAGTAAAGTTTTTGCAACCAATACGCTTTGTCTGCCTCTCCATTCAACAGCCCGCCCAAACAACTGAGCAGTTTGTATATCACCTCGAGTCGGTTCCGGCCGTCTGAGACAAACGGTAGCTAAAGAAATAGAAAACCTAGATAGGTAAAAGCAGGCTCAGGCTTTGGCTTGGCATAGCTGAAGCAAATGAATATAGGAGAGAGTAATAAGGTATGGGCAAGTAATATTCTCTGGATTTGTCAGATGCCACATCCATTTTGATTTTTGTACTGACCCTAGCATTACTGCTGCTTTTTTTTAATCCCCAGCCTAGATTAAGATTTGTGCAGATGAGATCTGGGGTTAAATTGCAGAATTTTGTTAAATGTTGACAATTGCCTATTTAAATTGAGGGGCTTTTGATAAAAAACAGACTGTGGCTGGCCAGGCAGGACACACTGTTTTTCAAAACTGAATCTAAGAGTGAGAGACAGGGAAGTAAAGATGGTAACAAAGCAAGGAATCACCTGATAGGGGACACTGATGGTCACCTGAGAAGGTTGAGTGATCAGGGCATAAATTGCCAAAGAGGGCCAGTGGCTTACAAAAGAAAGGGCTGAGAGAATAACATGAATAATGGGTTGTGTGTTTATGTTTTTTCTCCAGTTAATTGACCATAGCAAAGGTCAAAAAAAAAAAAAAAGTAGATTTGAACAGCAGGTAATTTTGCTCAACTTGGAACGAAACATGTTTGTTTCCGTTTAACTTAAAAATCTAAATAAAAAGTTTGGATACATCTTTTTTCCTATTTTATTCCCACTAAAATAATTCAGTGCTAATTTATGCTGAATTTGAATAGTTTTTTTTGGTCAAGCAGAATATGCATACAGTATTTTGGTAAGAAAAAACGCTTCACACAAGAAAAAAAAAAAATGTACCTAGCTCTACATAACATCTATTTTTTAAGGAAACTAACTGGAGTGGAGCCCTGAAATAGAGAAGAATCATAGATATCCAAGCAGAAAAGGAAACAGAGTTGCTTTGTAGGGCGCTATTTAGTTTAGATTTTTGCATTTCTTGCACTAAGTGAAAAGTAATTGTGTTTAGAAACATGCACAAAGCCTGTGCTGAAGAGTTTTGCTGAGTGGATGCTATATAGTTAGAGTTTGAGTTCTCGGAGGTAGCATGCTTAAGCCTCTGATGTGTTTCAGAAGTGCCAGTAGTTCCTGGAGCCAGTAGCTCATGAAGAGACAACAGGCAGAGAGCCTATGTCTTCTGGGAGATAGAGAGGCCAAGGAGAGAAACAATATAGCCTAAGGCAGCCCAGGTGTTGTGAAAAGTTATAATTTATCGATGCCCAATAACATAGGAGAGTGAGGATATTGTAGATCGGGATACAGTCCCTGAGTTATGAAGCGGTGAGTGCATGTAACAGCCTGCAGAGGCTGCCTACTACTACCAACCCACAAGTCGAATGAGAGTAGGTTCAGGCTAGACATCAGGAGGCACTACTTCACAGTCAGGGTGGCTAGGATCTGGAACCAGCTTTCAGGGGAAGTGGTGCACGCTTCTACCCTGGGGGGATCTTTAAAAGGAGGCTTGATAATTACTTAGCTGGGGTCATATGAGCTCAAACTTACCAGGGGCCATATAAGCCCAGTATTCATTCCTGCCCAGGGCAGGGGGTTGGACTTGATGATCTGCTCATGTCCCTTTCAACCCTACATTTATGAACCTGAGTGCAGATTTATGCGTGTTCCCGTGTTTAATCTGCACCTGCAGAAGCTATTCCCTTTTTTTCATTTCCACCCCCTCCCCTGCCTCCAAGTATTTTATCCTGTTCTTCTCTGCAACAATTTAAATCCACTGACTGATACTGGGGACAGATTTTTGCCCAATTGTTAATGAATAAAATTTAAAAAGTCTGTTCCTACAAGGAAGAAACCCCTCCATCTTTTTCTACCCTCCCCAACCAACAATGGCTGAAACAAGACTTATTTTTTACTCCTGTGGCAGGGTACTAGCTAAGAGGCTATGGGTTTGGTAGATTGGCACAAAACATAGCAGTCACTGAACACGTAGAAGACCTTCAAAACTGAATGATGAATGCATTACATTTGAAAGCTTGTCCAAGGTCTATCCCAACCATGCAGTTGGTCCTGTAAAAGTTATTGCCCACAACAGTTCTTGCCTCTCACAAAGCTGTTTCATCAGGGCTGTGTGATAGATTTGAGGCATTATGGAAAACACTATCTTACATTTTCAGGGAGATCAAAGATTTGGGGGGGGGTTACCACATTCCCTCAGCTACCATCCTGTGCAGCACTTTGCAAATAGAGAGATCAGTTTCTGAAGAGAATGAAAAATATTCATAGTACCTAGACCATTTTTTGAGTATGAAATAGTGGGAAGTTTGCCCACTACAGCCTTTGTATTGGCAACTATAAACAACATGGGGAATGATGCCAGGAAGCTATTGGCAAGCAAGCCCAAAAGTCTAGAGAACTTAAGACAGAAGTAATTGCATCAAATTCTGAAGAAGGGTATTGAACGACACACACACAAAACACACAGTGATTAGGGACAAGAATAACAACAAAGACATGAAAACAAGACATTACTAGTTTATTCCATAACCCATGTAAAACTCTGTAAAAACTTTATGTATTAGCCAAAATATTAGAATACAGACTATTGTTTCTGTCCATTTTTAGAATTTAGCAAGGGGCCAAACAAGCCTCAAGTCATCCCAGGCAAAATCTGATGGAGGGAGGGGAGGGATTTCAATTTGCAGAACCTACATCCTGACTACCTTGTGGTGATGAACAATCTTTTTACGCACAAGAGGAAAAAGGGAAAAAAAGAGGACGATTGGAAGGAAAATTAATTTCTCAGGAGATACTTCAGAGAGATGTTAGTACTTAAAGATCTACACAAGAAAATAGGGGGGGGGGGGGGAAATTCCTTCACTTGAGCATCAATTCCTGTAACAAGTAATTAAATCTTTTGGCTGTGTGCAAAATGTCTTTGTTAGTCAATGAGCATGCTCTGTGTCATTCAGCTCCATTACTAGTTCAGCACACTCTGCCCTTTACCTCTTGGAAGAGCTGTGCTTCAGCAGTGGCCAGAGCTTTTTTTGAAGTTATGTAGCTGCAATTAATATGCATACTCCAGCCTGCATTTTGGGTTGAACTGTTGACACTGATTCTACCACTTAGAATTTCCTTTTTGTATGATATTAGCTGATCTCCCACAGCCCAGAAAGAATTGTCATGCTCAATAGTTTAGGCCCTTCCTTCACAGCCAGTTTTATTCCTCCAAACAAAAGCCTTTCCCACCTCCATTCTCCATTGCCTAATCCAACAGCACACTCATTTCCTATAGCTCCTCTTTATCTGAGCCCCCTTGCTGGGTTTTAGGATACTTCCAACCATCAGATACCTCCTTGGGGTTGCACGGGTGCTAAGGTACATGGCTAACAGCCCAGAGGTTGCACGTTCAAGGCCATAGCAGAACTGCTCGCGGGGTGGCCTGTCAGATTCCAATGAATCTGCAAATTCTGCTCAATACCTTGTCAAAGGGTCATGAAAAAGGAAGCTTCCTCCCAGGTGAACAAAAAAAAGTGTCATAGGTTGGATTTATCCTCTCATCCAAATGCTCCCTTTAAAAGGACCTGCCACTCTGTGACAAATGACCGTTTGCATAGTACTTCTGAAGCAGTTTTCGGGGCTTCCTCACTGCTTCTGGTAGCCCTTGAAAGCTAAAAACCCAACCACCCACTAATAAAAAAGCCCTAACTAACCAAATCCCCTGTTCTTTTTAATCATGTGGTGTTGTAGTTCAAAACAAACAAGGGTTCTACCCAACCCAAATCTTCATGTGTTATGCCACCTCCAACTAGAAGATAGAGCTCAATTAATGCCTAACACAAGCTGCATTGTACTGTGCGCAATCAGAAATACATGGGGCTGCATTTTTGACATCTGTAAACTCTCAAAAATAATTCTGCTCATCAAAATAGTATTTAATCAATGAGGACTGCAGAGCATCAGTGGGGTTGAATAACTGGTCTTCCAAATGTTACATTTGTGTATATGAACAAGTTTGTTTTATAAATAAACTCACAAATATTTGAAACTAGGCAAGGCCATGTTTTCATCAGCAGATACCACATACTAAAACATCTACATTATACAAACAAAAGCTAGGGATACCAAATTAGTGAACACAAGTAGAAAAAAGTTTGGGATTATTATATATTTTTTTTGGTTTGCATTTATGAATACATGAAGAGCCAGCTTTTCAGAAGAAAGGAGAACTTACCATTCTCAGGAGCTTCAGTTCAAGGTGTAAGTTCTTAGCAGTACCTCTACCACCAGAGCTGTGGTGATTAAACAGTGCCAGATTTGTCATCTTGCAGACTGAAGGCCTATTTGTCTTCAGCATAGTTAACAGCAGTGCAAGATTCCCTAAACTATCCTGCCACACTTGATTTGGGGGGGGAGGGGAAGGGGGCAGGGAAGGGGAATTGCATGTTGGAACTGGTTGTGTATATGTCTATGGGATAAAATGCAAAGATACTGGTACTTAAGCTAGCTCAGCTATTGGAAGCTCTACTAAGTCAGCCCTTTGCCTGGGCTAACATCCCCTGGTTTTCCAATTGGGTTAAATTAGCTGGGCAGAGCACGGAGCCAACATGGCTCTACTGTATCAGGACCTGAGCTAGCTGGGCTGTCTCTGCAAGGCACTGCATAAATGTGAAAAACCTCATTCTCTTGGGTTCCTTGGTCAGTCTTCTGAGATTGCCAGCAAAGATACCAATTGGTACCAGCTCTAGGGCTCAGAGATGCATACTGAACATTGGGGTGATATCAAGTAATTTGATTTCTTCATACCACCAAACCTCTGATTTGTGCTGATAGTAAGTAGTTTCACTAAAGCACCATGAGGCTCTGCCTGTGCTGCTGGATGTGACCCTTCTACTTTACTCTGATTTAGCTTTGTAAGGCTAGGGACAGACATTACACATAAACCTGTTTAAGTGATCAGAAACTGGTTTAAACCTGTAACAGAACAGACATTTAGTGCACATAAACCAGTTTCAAAATGGCCAAAGCCAGTTTGAGATAAGTCTGGTTGAATGTAGTATCAGACTTAACTGATTTGGCTCAAACCAGTTTATGCAATGTCCGTCCCAGACCCCTTGCTGGTTTAAGATAAACCAGACTCCCCCAACATCCTGGCATGCTCTCAGGGCTCTCTGCTCCAGTCTCAGGGCTGACCCCATCCCTCTACTCTGGAGCTGGAGTAAGGACTGGCCCTAGCAGAGACACCAGCTGGCTTGGCCCCACTAAAGCAAAGTGGGCAGGGAGGGGGTTAATTCTTCCCTCCTTCCCCTCTTTCCTCACTGCAGCCATGGTCAGCCTGTCTGCCAGGGAGCAGAGGGGAGGAGGCTGCAGTGGTGGCCCCTGGAGCTGGCAGACCCCAGCTACAGGGAAGCGACGGAGGGAGGGAGGAATTAACTCTTCTCCCTGCCCCCTTCATCTTAACAGGGCTATGCTGGGTTGGTTGTCCCACAGGGTGGGGAGGGGGTTCTGTTCCATGTGGGGGGGGGAAAACTCTTCCCCCTCTGCCTCCTCCCAGGGTGGAAAGGGGGACTTTGTGAGGTGCTGGATGGGGACTCTTCCTCCTCCTCCCCTTCCTCCCCTGCCGCTGTGTGGTTGGGAAGAGGGGGTGCTCCATGTGATGCTGCCTGGCCCCAGGGTGGGGGCAGGTGGGCAGGGGAGTCTGTGATCCATGCTGGGGGGAACTCTTCCCCCTCCTCCCCCCAGAGGGGCAGCAGGAGTGTGGAACTCAGCTGGACAGGGTGGAGGGACCCCCTCACACTCCCCCCATGGCATGTAGCCCCTGCTGCCTGGCAGCACCAGCAGGTGAGGAGGTCAGGGTGCTCATGCCTTGTGCAGGTGCAGCTCCATCCAGCACTGTGCAGGGGGAGGGAGTGGAGACTGCCTTATCCCCACAGGTCTGTTCCCTGAGCCTGAAACTGCAGTGGGGGAAGCCTTGCACTGGAGCCAGCTGCTTCCCCCACTTCCAGCTGTGCAGGTCCTTCATTCAGCTGGGAGTGGAGGGAGCCCTACCCCCTGCAGAGTCCAGCGTGGGGCTTCCCCATGTGAGTGTGGAGCTGTAGGTGCGGCATGGAGACCCAGGGATAGAAACAGCTGGGCAGGCTGTGCAGGGCTGCGCTCCTCGCCCTCAACACAGCACTGGCTGCCTCTATCGCAGCTCTGCACCGTGCCTGCAGCTCAGCACTTGCACAAGGAAGCCCCATGCTGGACCCTGCAGGAAAGCAGGGGGCAGGGCTCCCTCCACTCCCAGCAGAATGCAGGACCTGCACAGCTGGAAGTGGGGGAAGCAGCTGGCTCCAGTGCAGGGCTTTCCTCACTGCAGTTTCAGGCTCAGGGAACAGAGCTGCAGGGATCAGGCAGGTTCCACTCCCTCCCCCCACACAGCGCTGGCCGGAGCCGCACCTGCGCTAGACAGAAGCACCCTGACCTCCCTGCCTGCATTTGCTGCCAGACAGTGGGGCTACATGCCATGGGGGGGAGTGTGTGGGGGGGTCCTTATACCCCCCACCTTCCCTCACACGCTATACCCCACACCCTACCCAGATGAGCTCTGCACTCCCACTGCCCCTCTGAGGGGAAGAGGAGTGGGAAAGAGTTCCCCCCAGCATGGAACACAGCCTCCCCCTGCCCAGGAGGGAAGAGTTCCCCTCTGGGGCTGACCAGCATCCCAGAGCCCCCACTCCCCTCCCCACCCCACAGCAATGGAGGAGAAGCAGAGGAGGGAAGAGTCCCCATCTGGGGTTGGGCAGCCTCACAGAGCCCTCCTCCCAACACCAGTGGGAGCATGGGAGCAGGAGGGAGAAGAGCCCCCACCCCGCACCAAACAGGGTCCCCCTCCTGGCCCCATAATGGTGGGGGAGAGGGAAGAGGGGGAAAGAGTTCCCCTCTGGGGCCTGGCAGCCCTGTGGTGGCCTGCCCTGTGTGTCTGGATTGCTCCCAGCTGTCAGGGAGCCACTGGGGCTGGCCTGCCAGGGCCTGGCCACCCCCCACCCCCTCAGCTCAGTTTCCCTGTGGAAGCTCTAGTGCCCCTAGGCTTCTGGCTTGAGCTAGAGCAGGCATGTGCCAAATGTCTATCCACTTGCACACTGGTTCACTCTCTGCAGGTTAGACTTACCTGCAAAGACTGAATCAATTCAGGCTCAGGGTTTTGAATGTCTGTCCCTAGCCTAAGTGTCCATTACAGATTTGGCATACGTGAGGACAACTGCTTGAAGCAACACGTAACTCTCTTGTTACTAAATGGTCAGGGATTTTCCTTTTGTTGAATTTCCTCATAGAATTTTAACTGAACTGGCTCATGAAAAAGTGTTACTTTCTTCAGTGCATATTCTGTAAGTGGTGCATTCACTTGACTTTACTGGACGGCTGTTCAGTAGCATTTCAAATAAGTAGCATGCATATTGAAAGTAGGAAGAATGTCTAATTCCTCAGAAGCAAAATGTTACATAGACATTACCTCTTTGAAGAAGGACCCATAGGCCAAGATTTTTAAAGCTTTACTAATGCCCTATTACAACATTCTAGTAGGTATTTTAATTACTTTCTCTTCTCACATTCTTTACTGCTTTGCTCATTAGCATGAAAAAAGAATTTTAAAAAAATGTTAAGTTCATTAGTTCCTGCTGCTTATTACCTATAATCCCTTGTGATTTTGACTGTGATGCCATTCACAATTGGAGGATTAGGAAGGACAACTTCAGGTGGGAACAAGCAGCATTAGTAGCAGATGAACTTGTATGCAATGAGGGAACAGGCTATATGCCATACCCATATCAGCACTCTCAAAGGCAAAGGAAAACCTGTGAAACTTAGATTCACACACATGTATCCAACTGTTGTATAGATTTCTTAAATCCTTCTGCAGCCTTCCCACTCCCGGACCTTTCTAGTTCAACCTGTTTTGATTCAAGGAGGCAGGAACATGCAATGTCAGCTTCCCCCCTACTGATTCATTTGCAGGAAGGACTATTTTGTTAAGAAAACAACTAAGAACTAATAACTGGCAGTCTAGCTATTATGCAACCTTGGCTTCACCTTTGGAGAGCAAACTACCCAATTTAGTCAGCTATCTACATTGATGCCTACTTTTTAAAAAATGGAGTAAGTACTTGTGTGGTTTTTTTTGTTTGACTATCTTGTGATATAGACCACAGGGTTGCTAATAATTTAGATTCCATATGGAATATGGCCTGGAATATTGTGCAGGGCTATGGAAGGAGAGGCAAATCCACAAGTGAGCAGGGAAAGTGTTCCCTTCGCTAAGGTGGCTGGCTGTTCTAATGAACAGCTGCACAAATCCAATCAGTCTTTCCACAAATGGGCTTTTTAACACCCAAGTTCATTCCAACTAACATCCAGGCAGGCTAACAAGATCGTCTTGAAGACTCATGTGTCAAACGGTATGCTTGCACTGTGATAAAACAGGCTTCTGCTTTACCACTGGTACAGTAGTGGTGAAATATGGGGACTCTTGTGCTCTTACTGACCAATACACCAGAGCTTCGGAGGCCAGCTATCGCTTAACCTTCCAGTGGTCTCCTCTAAGCTCTCTGAAGTGGGTTACTATGCAGGACAGCTAGGCCATAAATTGTGTCAGTCATAGATGCTTGCTGTTAGTTCAGTCCACTACGAACATGATGTTTATTGAGAGACAGGAAGGAAGAATAGAACATTTTACTTTCTTAATTGGATCTAGCCTTGTTAGAAGAGCACTCCTCACCTGTTCTAAATACCTTAGACCTGTTCTAAACACCTTATCTTAATTTTGCTTAACATTCATATATATTTTTTAAAATAAAAGTTGTCCAAGATACTTGTGTAAAATAAATAGAACCCTGACCGCCAAGCTCCCATCCAGGATGTGGGCTAAAGGCTTGGGTTTGTTTTTGATTTTAAAGTGAATCTGGCTCATTAGAGTGGTGAGACAAGAGCCAGACTCTGAAAGGTGCTGAACTTCTAAGAGAGCAGGCAGCTCATATATTTCTGTTGGAGATTGGGGTATCCACTGTAAAGGAACTACCTAAAATATACAAATACAAGATCCTAAAGGATGAGGTAAGGACAGCATGTCCTGTGCCTATATAGGTACAGGTAAAGGTAGGTTCATTTTGCTCTGAGTATGTGAGCAAACAAGTATATTTTAAAAGGTTGACCCATCCCTCTTCGGAAGTAAGGCTGTTTTTTTGCTGCAGCTTTCTGAAGGTCACGGCTTTACAGAATTGCTTCACTGACCATAACTTAACA
This sequence comes from Alligator mississippiensis, assembly GCF_030867095.1. Lineage (NCBI taxonomy): Eukaryota > Metazoa > Chordata > Crocodylia > Alligatoridae > Alligator > Alligator mississippiensis. The sequence continues at coordinate 213,219,688 of NC_081826.1, forward strand.
ACATATTTCTATTGCTGTCCTTAGGAACTAGGGGGCTATGAACCAGAACATAGCGAGACACATTCATCTAAATGAGCCCTGCTGGTAGTGCTATTTAACTACACTAGAACTAAGGCAAAGAAAGGCAGGTTATCCATGCACCAAAACACTGTACGGCTTTTATAAGTAAAAACAAAGGCATTTCAAGACCCAGGGTGCTGCGCACAATCTAGTAATGGCTGCACACTGTGGGAGCTATGAGTTTATGACTTATGAGGATTTTCACCGCTACTTACCTGGGAAGGCATGTAAACTGTGAAGTGGAAGAAAAGAACCCTCCAAAATTTTAGCCCCGATAGTTCAATAACCACGAACCTCTCTCAGGTAGCAGGAGATACAAGTTATAGTCTCTCCTTCTCCCAGAAGGGGTTTAAACCTGCATTTTCCACTTCCCAGCATTGCCAAAAGTACTCTCCATCTGTTCAGTTGCAGCTGGAAGGGGAAGATACATAGTGCAAGAAGGAAAACAAGCCAGAGGGAGTGTGGCTCAGTGGGATGGTGCCCTGGAAGCGAAGGGGACCTGGATTCAGACTCCCTCCCCTGCCCCCAATGATATTTCCATATCTTACTTGGGCATAGTCATTGGATAGACAGCAACAAGCCAGTTTTAATAGGGGGAGGGAGACAGATGGGTGCTCTTGGCAGTGAGGTTAGGGTACTTTATTGGAGAATAGGAAATGGAGGGTCAAACCTCTTTTTGGGGGAGATAGGCCTAGAACAGTGATTTCCAAAGGGTGTGCCTCAGCCCATTAGTATTCTATGAGAATAGCAGAAGCGTGCTAAAAGGATAATTTTCTTTCTTATTTTTGGTATTTTAAGGAAGGGAACGCAGCATGCGTGTGGAGTAGGGCATAGAGCAGGGCACAGCTCCAAGCTGCATGCAGGGGAAAGGGGGCTGATGAAATCTGTGGCAACACTAGGACCAGGCACCTGCAAACTAATGCCACCAGACCCTGGGGACATGACTGCACTACACACAAGTGCTTAGTGGTGCCCCCAGCTCTGCACCCATGCAGCCAGAAGCCATCTTGCTTGGCCCTCACCCCCACAGTGCTGAGCTCCAGGAAGCCCTCACCAACACCTGCATGCCCCCCCCACTTCTGTCCTAACTGTGCCTGTACCCCAGGGCAGCCTGGAGTTTGTTTGCAACTCCCCCCTGCCCCTTCCCCATCACCCCCAGGTCCCAGGGTGCACAGCAGAGCAGCTCCACGTGCTCTGTTGGAAAGGCTGCTGTCTTAGTTCAGTCTGGCACTGCCTCCCCGGAGGAGGACTGTCCCTGCATCTGCACTAGTGGACTCCAAGATGAACATGAGTTGTCAGTGTGAAAAGTCATCAGCAAAGATAACTGCACTTTATTGTGCATCAGCAGATGCATGACAAACAGAACCAAGGAGGTGATACTTCCCCTCTATCGGGCACTGGTCAGACCGCAGTTGGAATACTGCGTGCAATTTTGGGCGCCGCACTTCAAGAGGGATGTGGATAACCTGGAGAGGGTCCAGAGAAGGGCCACTCGTATGGTTAAGGGCTTGCAGGCCAAGCCCTATGAGGAGAGGCTAGGGCACCTGGACCTCTTCAGCCTCCGCAAGAGAAGGTTGAGAGGCGACCTTGTGGCTGCCTATAAGTTCATCATGGGGGCACAGAAGGGAATTGGTGAGGCTCTACTCACCAAGGCACCCCTGGGGGTCACAAGAAATAATGGCCATAAACTAGCAGAGAGCAGATTTGGACTGAACATTAGAAAGAACTTCTTCACAGTTAGAGTGGCCAAAATCTGGAATGGGCTCCCAAGGGAGGTGGTGCTCTCCCCTACCCTGGGGGTCTTCAAGAGGAGGTTAGATAGGCATCTGCCTGGGGTCATCTGAACCCAGCACTCTTTCCTGCCCATGTAGGGGGTCGGACTCAATCTATTGAGGTCCCTTCTGGCCCTAACATCTATGAATCTATGCACTATCATGGTTCCTTCCACTCCCCCCACCCCTCACCTCCAATTACTGGCATCCACTGATTTCCTCAGTCTGATTTTCAAGTGTAGAAGGGAGGAGTGCTGCCAATTTTAATCCAGAAAGAAAAAGTGTAACCTAAGTAGCAAACTTCTGGGAAACACTGGCCTAGAACCTCACATAAAATAGTTTAAGTGATTAGAAACTGGCTTAAACCTGTAACAGAACAGATGTTCAGTGCACATAAACCAGTTTGAAATAAACCTGGTTGAATATAGTATCAGACTTAAATGATTTGGGTCATACTAGTTTATGCAATGTCTGTCCCAGACCCCTTGTTGGTTTAAGTCAAACCAGACTTCCCCAGCATCCTGGCATGCTCTCTGGGCTGGGTGGGGTTCTCTGTTCCACAGCAGGGCTGGCCCTTCCCCTCTGCTCCTTGGCTGCAGCTCTGGTAGAGACTTGCAGGCACAGAGCATCTGCCTGGCTTCTCCCTGCTAAACGGGAATTATTCCCCCTCTTCCCTCTGCCTTACACAGACCTCTCAGCATTAGCTAGCAGACCACATGCTGGCTAATAAGTGCTGTGGGAGATGACAAAGCAGACAGGTTTTTTGGAGCTAATCAACAGGTAGCTTAATGTACTTCCTTAGAAGAGCAGTTTAAGAAGAGCTCCATTAGTTAATGGAGAGGCTTTATTTTCTTAATGGGTTGATAAAAACTGAGTTAGGGGTGATAAAGATTCCCTGCTGGGGAGTGTGGGGGAGGGAATAATAAGAGTGTCCTGCCAGGGTCTGGCCAGCTCCCCACTCAGCTCAGCCCTATAGATCTAAAGGGAGGGCTGCTTTAGTGCCCACACTGCCTCCCCCCCCCCCCCCCAACTTCTAGCCTGAGCCACTGCAGGCTTGTGCCTGCATTTCTGGAATGAAAAGGGATGTCTATCCACCTCCAAATCAGTTCAAGCTTTGCAGGTTAGACTAACCTGCAAAGATTGAATCAGTTCAGGCTCAGGCTTTTTGCATGTCTGTCCCTAGCCTAGGTCTCTGGGCAAGCATCCTAACCATTAAGCTAAGGGTGGAAGGGCTTTAGTCCTGACTGGTTGTTGTTTTTCCATGGATTTGCACAGTTTGTGCGCCTACCTGGGTGAAAAAGGATCACCTCAGATCATAAGTGTCCAAAACAGGTCTTTCTAAACTTGGACCAGCAGAAGCTGCAAAGGGAGGTAGGCTCTAAAAAGCACCAAAAATAGAAAAATAACTTGTTTTCCATACATGGAGATTTCTGAAGGAGGCAGGAAATCTCACTTCATAGCCCTGCTTGCTACAAAGCACAGCGAAGCACACTTGACAGGTTGATGTTAAATTAGTTGACCTCCCTTGTTCTCCTGGGCTGCTTGTTTGTCTGCCATTATGGTTTCCTTCTTCTGTGACATTTTGAAAAATAAGGGTTCACACTCCTTTACCAAAGGTGAAAGAGTGACAGTCTTGGCATTTACTGCCTAAAGCAAGAAAGTAAACAGACTAAAAAACACCTTTCTGAGCTAGACTTGATGGTTTTGTGCTTTTTGGGAGAGAATTCCTTGAATACTACTTACAAAGGACCCAGTGCTTGGGCATCTCTAAGAGTTATTCTCATTTACCCCTCACTTTCTACATGCCAAATGTAAATTCCGCCTTCTTGCTTTCTTTTTCAAACCACCTACATTTGTCACTGCATCACTTGCATAAGAAAAGAAAAGAAAAAAGGGGAAAAGCACCTCCTGAAAGCCCCACATGTGCATTATCCTCTTTGTATAATTAATATGATACTTAGTTCAGTGATTTGTGGGGAAAAAGAACTATTCCCTTTATTAGGTGCTTTATGATGCACAGTGCCAAGAAGTCTATTAACATCAACCACCTGAATACTAATGTCTTCTCTGAGGACTATGCATCATAACATATTTTATTGCTACTGCAAAAAGAGCCTCCTGCCTCCCCCCCACCCCACACACTTTTATTTAAAAAAGGAAACATTTCAAAACAGCATATCCCCTAGGATTATCTAACAGCTGAAAGCTGAGGTCATCAGAGTTCTAAAAACTCCTCCAAAGGAGTGATTAACCTCTTCCTCCCTTGATGTGTGCTGTTTTGAGGTCAACAGTTACTTAATAATAGCCTATTATTTTATAACTCATGTGAACAATTTCACAGCCAGACCAGGAGAAGTGAATAGGCTCCACATGGCACACTAAGGCTAACTCAAGCCATTGTCTAACAGCACAAAGTGCTCAGTTTGACTTCACGCTCAGCCAGCTGCCACTTCCCACAGTGGAGCACAAATGCAAAATGCATTTGGATCTCCTGGCAGGTACTTCAGATTAATTATTACTAAGGAGTAGAAGGGGCTGCAGTGATAGAAATTTGGAAAACTGGTGGTAAACACTTTGCTGCTGCTTACGGGAACTATGGTCAGCCTGACTTTTCAGGTGCCTGTTATACAACAGGTCTGTTCCATGGCTAAATGTGCATATGGTACTATACCATAATTTTACTGACTACAATAAGATGTCTACCCTGCCACTGTGACATTAGCCATTTCAGTGGCTACTGTAGGATGGAGTATCCTGTTTGGATGAGAATAATAGCAGAAGATAAGCTAACAGACTATCATTATCTTAATGGGGACCAAGACCAGGTTTGTTACATGACACAGGGTAACAAACAGCTCACAGAAGTCCCTTAACTGTATCTTATGTGCAAAATTAGAGATATGACTGCTTCACTGTTTACACATATATGCATATTATTCTACCCCTCACCCCCAAAGTTAAGCTTAGACATTCCACCTTGGTGCTGGTTTTCTGGGCCCTAGGCCTGTTTGTTTGGAAGCCCACTTGGGATTTAAACTTGTGATTTGTATTTAACACTAATTTATGTCAAGGCAGATTGTTTTGCATCTTGCTTGGTGGTGATGGACAGCATTACCAATAGCAGGAATGAAATAGGCTTCAGGCAATGTAAACTATTCATTTTTGAATGGAAGTCCACATGACTATAGTATTTTCTTGCTACTCAACATGCAAGACAGAAAAATTAGTTAAAACTTGTGATTCTGGTGACTGTAAAAAAGGAAAGAAAAAGTTAATGCTTTGTATCTAAAACAATTTGCTATCAAGGCAAGAGTGATGAGAGGAGGGAGGGAGGAGGAAATGACTGTACCTTTCCACTTGATAGCCTGGATAATGCTTTGAAAGCTGAAAATTGATCCACACAATTGCACATCGCACCTTATCACTGGTCCAGGGATACCCTCAATAAGGCAGCCAAAGGACTTAACTCAGAAAGCTCGACTGTTGGAGCTATGGTATCAGTACCAATTTTTTCTGTCTGTCTTTTTTTTTTTTTTTTTTAAACTGTAGTTTAAAGGTCACTTTCCCCATAGCTTACTTTTACACTTCACATTCCTCAAGACTAAAAAAAAAAGAAGAATAAATAAGCAATTTCAGGATTTTAAAGGAAAGCCACAAAATAAGTCACCCAAGATTCTCAACTTAAACTTTCGTGTAACTATAAGGGATACTACCCATGTCCTCAAGCAGGTTTGTTTGTTTTTTAAACCCTATGCCATGCCATGGAATTCATAAGGCAGATCAAACAGGATACAGAGTAACATACTGGGATTACAAATCCAGTTTCTCACCTGAAACTGACTGGTTTCTTCAATTAGCTTCTGTAGATGTAGTCACAGATATATGGTCAGGGGCACAACCAGGACTTGACTCTAGACCTTGACCCTAGAAGGTCACAGTCCAGGGGTTCAGAAACAGACACTCAGGAAATAAGGACTCTGATTAGGGCCAGGGGATCAGGAGCAGGTGTGTCACAAGGTCAGTGTCTGCAAAGGCCCGAGACATAAGCAGTCACTTTGAGTAGTACTACAAAACAGGGAGGAAGAACAAGAAGCAGGGATTTCAACTAGCCACTAACCAAGCAGTTCAGGGAAGGCAACATAGTCCTAGAGGACTAGGACAGTGACCTAGAGAACTAAGACTACTGACCTAGAGGACTAGGATAGTAAAGACACAAGCTAGGAGCCAGCAATCAAAAGACAGGGCTCTGGTCTGGGCTTGAGTCCAGAGCAAAAAGCTAGCAAACAGGAACAAGTATGAACCCAACAGGCATTGCCCAGAGAAGAGAAAACTGAAAACCACCCAGCAGAAAGAACCTAGGCATAAAAGCACAAAGCCAAACAAGAAAACATGCCCCCTCTACCGAGTAACTTGCTAAATACTAAGGGAGCCACTGTTTATAAGCAGACAGCCAGGCCTTTGCAGGCAATTAGGAGTAATTACACCCCTGACCAGCCAGGCCCACTCAGGTAACTAAGGTCAGCTGGTGACTAATTAATTACTTTTCCTGCTGCTTTGACTCTTGACGTTCATGCCTAGGTTTCTGCAAACTTTGTATACTTGAATTTCGTGTTGCGCCTGCTGGTCCACATGTATTGCCTCACAAAGTGAATAAGGTGTGGCTGGCACATATCCATCTAAACTGCATGCAAAGTTATAATGTGTCTGCTTTTATACCATACAATAAGTCTTTGGGAAAGTTATGTACTTTAAGGAGTTACAGCTCCTTTAATAAAGCTTCTGTTGAGTTGAGTGGTTCAAATAGTGGCCACATGAGAAATATGGCAAATATTGCTACCCAGCCATTAATATATACACCATCAGCTTGGGACAAGGAGGAGGACTGAGACAAAAAGTCTTTTTTAACTTGAAAGCATTAAGGATTGAGTTTGATTTTGTATCTACAAGCCTGGACATAGTGATGGCAAGTAGGGCTAAATGTCTCTGTGATGGAGAACAAAAATGGTGCAGCAGAAGGATTACAGACCATCTCAGAGGACTGAGCCCCACACCTGAGAGTCAACCAGTGTGAACAGGGAAATGAGAGAAGACTGTTGCATGCAGAAGAACTTTATTTTCATTTTATTTGGAACAGGAACACACCTCTCAGGAAACGGCTGCTGTTGAGCGACATCAAATTCCCAGTGCTTGTTTCTCCAGGAAGACAAAGCATCCAGAAACCTTGGGGTCTCTGGCCCAAGGCAGTCCATATAGCAGGACCGCCCTGGAACTGTAATCCCTAGGAGCCCTATCTTCAAGTCACAGAGCTTGGAAATCCAACAGTAGGGCTGTGCAAAATTTCGCTGAGTGTTTTGTTTCGAAGCTGTTTTGACGCGTTTTGAGCTTGAAACGGCAAAATCGAAACAAAACGAAAAGCTCTCAAACAGCTTTGAAACGGAATGAGGGCACTTGGAACGTTTTGAAAGTTTTGAAACGTTTCAAATTTCAAAGCAGCCCGGTGTTGGGAGGCAGGGGAGACTCAGGGCTGCCCTCCGAGCAGCTCCGCAGTCCCATGGAGCTCAGACCGGCGGCGGGAGGTGGAGCGCAGACCTGGCTCTTCCCACCTCCCGCTGCTGGACCGTGCTCCATGGGGCTGACAGAGCCGATCAGAGAGCAGCCGTAGCTCTGCCCGTCTCCTGCCACAGGGCTGAGCTCCGTGGAGCTCGGCGCTGGGTGTGGGCTGCGCTCAACATTGGTCCAGGCAGCAGTGGCAGCCTCCTGTCATCCAGCGCAGATCTGGAGGCCCGCACCCCCAGAAGGAGCCTGGCACAGCCCTGCAGCCCTCCCGGGGGTACAGGCCCCCCAATCTACACACTGGATGACAGGAGGCTGCTGCTGCGGCAAGTATCAGGAATTTTGCTTTTTGTAGTTTGAGATGCAGTTTCCAAGAAACATCTCTACCTATCTCCTTGAAAATTGGCAGGCTTCATGACTTCAGAACAGGCTACCATCCCTGCAATTTTCATCCAAATCAGGCAAGAAATGAGAAAGTTTTAAGCATTTTCATGATTCCCCATTACAGTCTATGGGCAAAATGTCAAAACATGTCAAAACAGCAAAACAGTTTCAATGAAATGAAATGGGACAGTGCTTCAAAATGAAATGAAACAAAACCATGAAATGAAACACTGTCCATTCAAAATGGTGAAACGGACGTTGAAACGAAATGGTGTTTTGCGCAGCCCTATCCAATAGGCCCTGGTTAGATTCAGGGCTTGTGGACTTTCAGACCCTCAGCTTTGCAGCAGCAGGTTTAACATTCCTGGAATGGCTGGCACAAGAAACAGCGGCCCACCAGAAACTCAGGCCTTCTGTGCGACCTATGCCTTACAAGTTGCTTGAAAGTTAGTGAAAACTGAAATGTTTTAAATGAAAATTCCAGGGTTCAACTAATATATGTTTTGACAAAATAGCTTAATAAAATCCTTCTTACCACGTGGACCAAAAAAACAAAGAAGGTCCATCTTCCACCCCTACAAGGATCTTGGAGGTATGTTGAGAAAGACTGAAGGACAGTGCATTTAGAAAGTTCATTTTCTAAGGATCTGTATTATCATACTTTTTTCTTTTTTTTTAAATAAAAGCGGGGGTGGGGGGTGTTCAGAAATGCTGTGCTAACCTTGTATGTTGGTATGGATCTGTTCAGAGTTATGTGCTCCTGAAGCACTTGACTGAAAAGCAGAAGGCTCACATCTCCTCTGAGGTTCTGGGAAAGGTAGGGTGTGCTTAAGCAAGGGTGGGAGTCTGTAGAGTCAGTAGGGACCCTGGGGATGGGCAGATAGACTGTGGGTTTCAAGGTCCTACTTAGGTGCTGGGTAGAGAATCTGCACCCCATAAATGGCAAGAGTGAATGTTGTGCCTGGACACTGTATTTTAGAGCCTTAAAGAATATGGAGACCTGATATACTGGCAGCAGTCTGGGTAGCCAGTAAGTATCACTTGTCCCAATTGTATCATGAGGGTAAGAGGAGGTAGGTGCCAAAATCTGAATAAGGGACTGGAGATTTAGTTTGATAGGAAGAAGAGTCAGAGATTGCGTAATGGATTATAAAACTGGGAAAGGATATTATATCTTATTCTTCTGGTCCCTAAGTATTACTAACCAGAATGTAACCTAATGTGGAGGTAGATGCCTGCCTCCTGTAGGACACTACTTACACCTTACTCTAAAGCATCTGTTTCTGGCTACTGTCAAAGACCAAACCATAACCTGGATGCACTTCAGATCTGATCCAGTCAGTGGCGACTCCTGCTGCATGTGGACCTATCATCATAATGCTTGTACTTTGCAATTAGAGAGGACAAATACTGGTAATTAAATTATATTATGCATTGAACTAATTACTTGTTGAATTAATTATTCAAAATGTTACATTACTTAGCAACTGCGTAGTTGACTGAATAATATCAGCAACGTAACAGTCAGTGAATAATACTTGCATTGTTCAATAAGCTGCTTGACAAACAATTTCTGCTACTATGTGTGTAACTGCGGTACACTTTAGATCTCACTGCAAAACTAAATGTGTGTTCTTCTGAGACTCGAGGACTTGCAAAATTCTTCTGCTCTGTTTTGCTCTTTTAGGCTCTTCCTTGTAGTAGCTGAGCACCTTCTAGGAGTTCATCAAGCAAGGTGTGTGCTCTTACCACAAGGTGTGTGCTTACCCCAAGGTGTACAGTAGAACATTTTGTCTGGGAAGGATTCCTGTTTTTAAATAACTGTCTATAATGTTAAATAGTTGTATTGGAGAAGGCTAGATCAAAGAAATATACCTTTTACTTGGAGTGGATTTGGGATGGTCCTTAGTTATATCTGCTCATCATAGAATAGCTCAAGATTTAGCAGTTGGTCCCTCACTGTATTTCCTCTCTTTCTGTATTGGGATAGCTTGTGCCTTTAATATAGTCTTAAGTGTGCCAACTCCCCTGAACCCTTTTTCCCCTTCAACTTGTTTCCCAAGGAATCTTACCTACCAGTTCTCAGTTTATTGAAGACTGAGTTTCTTGACACCTATTATCTTTATGCTACTATTCTCCCTCTTTCTTAAGAATTGGGAATGCTTATCATTCCACACTGTCACCCAAACTGCCTTCTCCTTTTCTGTTCTCAAACAGTTTAGAAAAACCAACCCTCTTTTTTCCTTTTCTCTTTTTCCACCTTCTGTATAAAAAAGTTGCCCAATGCATTCCAAGAACTTGTTGGATATTCTGCCATAATACCCTCTCAACAAATCTCTGGTAGAGTTTCCCATAAGCATTGAGGCCTTCCTTTAGATTATTTAGTAAAAAAACCAACAAAAATGGACCCATCTCATATTCCTGGTTAGGCTGTCTAGATTAGAGCCCCACCATGATATCACTACTGTTCTTTCTATTTATCTTAACCTATCTCCTGCGGCTCCCACCAAAAATGCCTCTGGCAAAGGAATATATCATAGTCTTTAGTTCCATTGAAAGATATTTTGGTATATAACCTGATAACTTTATTTAGGAGAGGAATCACACTCTCCCCAACAGGTTGGAAAGCATTACTGCCTCCATTTTTTTAGATGAGAAGAAACGAGAAGATAAGCAATTAAGAGTAGCATGTTTAAGTGTGGAGTGGCCTTCTGATCTCTAAGGTGCTAGAATGCTTCAAAACTCTACATTTGTACTAATTGGCCTAATAAAGCTTGTATACCCTTGAAAAGTACTCTGATACCCACAGAAGCAAACGTGAAATATCAGCATTAGCCATGTTTTCCAAGAGTTAAGGGACATGAGTGGAAGACACTAGTGTGGTAGCATTTCTGAAGAGGTCTAGGTCTGACACTGAAGTCTCCCATCTTCCCAAGCCAATTTTTGGCAAGTGTTTGGCATGAATCAACTAAGTCACCTACATCCTTGGCAATTATGTCTCTGCCTGTTTGTTTCTATGTTTAGTAAAGTTTGTTTGTTGTGTGTTTTCTTGAAGATCCCAGATCCTGGAGACATGCCATAATGTGAGGCTATCAGCCTTTTCTTAAAAATGTTTGGACCAGACCAGAGGGAAACTCTCCTTTTGCCTCCCCCCCCTCCCACCCCCATTTTAGTTAAAAAAAAAAAAATAAAAAATGTTAACCTCTCTTTTTGAAGGGAGTCCAATTCATGGGTTTTTAATAGGGCTCTACGAAGCTTCGGGTCCTGATTCAATTTGGAGGAGATTCAGTCTGATTTGGCAGCCAAATCTCCGAATCCGAATCGAATCGGGCGACCGATAAAAAGGTCTGGATCAATTCAGAAAAGATTCAGAGAGCTTTGGAAATTGGGGCAGTCCCTGCTTGCTGCCACAGGGAGCTGGACCCGGACTCCATGCCGGTAAGTAGGGGGCGGGGGAAAGGGGCGGCTGGAGGAAGGGGGAGGGGACCATGGGGGGACCCCCACCAGGCCCTATCCCCCGCCTACTCCCCCAGCCCCTGGCTGCCCCACCTGGCCCCAGCATCCTGGCGCTTTAAAAAAAAAAGCCCCCTACTCACCGGCTGCTGCAGCGGTCGTCGGGACTTCTGGGGGCTTGTGGCAGAGCTCCCCCAACATAGCACGAGGCAGCGAGAATCGTCCCCCCACCTGGCAGCAGCCAGTGAGGTCAGGGTTTTTTTAAGAACGGGACACTGGGACAAGGCGGGGCAGCTATTGACAGCTAGGAGAGCGGGCGGGGGATGGGGCCTATTTGATTCAGAGATTCGGCGGATTCAGCAGCGGCTGAATTGCCGAATCAGATTTGGCCGAATTGATTCGGGACAGTGATTCGAATCACCGGAACAAATCACTGTCCCCCAAATCAATCAGCTGAATCTAAATCCAAAGCAAATACTAGCTGTTTTGTACAGGCCTAGTTTTTAACACATTGCATAAATTGTATGAAACACATTGATCTGCCTCAATCCAAGATCATAAGCAAATATAACAAAAATAAAATTCACATAATTTTTACTAAATATTTATTAAGAAACAGCAATTGGAATTTCTTTTGAATTTAATTTCTTGATGAATATATTCAGTTTCCCATTTATCTATATCCTTTAAAATAAAATATCTAGACCCTGGCTGGAATCAAGACATTAAAATGTGTTGTGCTGAAATTTGTACTTTGTACTGGGAAAGATTAATGTAGCAGTAGGTAGGCAAGCAGAGTTAAGATTTATGGATTTCTTTAATTATTCATTTTCTTGCTTTGAGTGCCTGGGTTTTGTAAATTACATGATTGTTAAGTACACTGTCACTTAGCAACCATAACTGGTTTTTGAAAAGCTTTTTATTTAATGAAATTAGAGTAGTTTTAAGTAGTTCTCATAGCTGCAGCTCTGACTTCAATTTTTGAGAAGAGACTGTTGAACTAAAATGCAACCCTTTCACATCTTAAAAAATGGAAAGGGCTAATCTGACCATTGGCTTCTTTAACTATGTTTATAATAGAGTGCGTTAGTCAGCTAAACAGTCTTAAGGACTAATTGAATCTGCACTGGCTTGTAAGAGACCAAATACAAGTAATTTTTAATTGTTTAAGTTCAATAGTGCTTAAAATCCTTTTTTTTCAAAGCCAGCATGAGGCACTGATTCTTTTGGGTGTTTTAGTGATCTTTGTTGTTGTGTTTTTTAGTAACTTATTCCATACTGATACTTATTACTGAGTTTTATGAATCTCTTTCTAACCCAAAACCTTCCTATCACTTCAGTCATATCTCCTCCTGTTAATCTGACCAAGATATATAGTTAGTCTGTGATAGGCTTGATGGGGACACACCATCACAGCTGAGAGAGGTTTGTACCACTATTGTCTATGAAAAACGTGTCTTTTATTCTGTTATCTTATGTGCTTTTACTTGAGCTTTTCTTCTTCTCTCATTCAGAACTGATCATTTTCCTTTGTTAACTGTGCAGCAAACTTCCATAGCCAATGAATATCATCCTCTGACAATCTATCAGATTCCTTTGGCATGGAAGTTGTATTTGGTTTAATATAAACTATTTGATTTCAGGAATTAAACACAAAGAAGTGAGGGACTGAATTGAGTGGAATGTACAGTAAATAGTTTGAAATATGTATTTTGTTGGGAGCACTGTAAGCAATCTCTACTGATCAGGGCTAAATAGGCAACTCTCTGTCATATATTTTTCTAATGAGAGTAGTTTCTTTCAGGTTTAAAAGATTTTCCTGAAGTATTGCTCTGAAGAGAGCTCAGATCCTGTTCCCATTAAAGTTAATGGTTTAATGTTAATGGGAGTTAATTCCTATTTACTTCTGTGGGATCTGATCAGGGCCATACCAAGTAAGCTCTGTTCCACCTTTATTAGAAAACAACCCTTCAAAAGGTATTTTTGTATCAGTCCCTTCAAATACATTTTACTACATTCGCTTCTCCTTCTCTGTATAATCCATTTCAGTTTAAAGAGATTAACATTAATGTATATACTTAAATTGCCTCAAGATAAATGCATTCAACTGTTAAAGCAATAAAAAAGCCATGCACACGTGCACTCTCTTCTTCGGACATTTATTAATTAAACCAGACCAATATTTTCAACCTAGGTGCCTTAACTCAACCCAGTGTCTGCATGTGGTTACGTGGCTTGATTTTTAAAGATGCTGGGCATTGCCTGCTTATGTTCACTTCGGTAAGAGCTGTCTGTACTTGTTGCTTCTGAAAGGCAGACTAGTTGCTCAGGTGCCTTCGTTTCTTTTTTGCTCTCTAACTTCAAAGCTTGAGTTAAAAAAATGAGCATGCAAAATGACATATAGGTGTGACTTAACCCAGACTTAACTGTGCCGGAGGCAGCCCTGCACTTTAGCAACTTTGTGCCCCAGCCAACTCCAGTCACCGTCTACATGTGCGTTTCAGCACAGTAAATGACTCTGCTGTAAGACTGTACTGTCCCCAGTAGTACTATTTTATGGCTAAGTCAGTTAATTTACTGCGCCCTAATACTGGCACACGTGTAGATGGTGATGCTTTACTGCTGAGCTAATTAGTCAACTCCACAGTAAAGTGCACATGTAGATGTACCCAGTTTCTGTGAAAGGTGGCGTTGTTACAAATTGCTTGGTGCAAACCATGATATGAGGTTTGTGTTTTGATTTAATTCCACATCTTGCAGGGTCAGGGAAAAAGGAAGAGAGAGGTCTCCTCTATCACTCTCTCCTTACCACATGTTCCTTGGTTTCCCTTCCCTGTGGAAGTACTTTTCTGTTTTATGGATTAACCCAGTCTTTGATACCACTTTTGAAAATTTGCTACTTTCCTCCCCCGAGAAGCGTCTGGCCCTGGATTCCATAAGTATAGATGCTTCCACTACAAGTCCTGTCAATAGGAATCTCTGAAGCATCATAGGTTTTTAGTTTAGAGCAAACAGCTTTCAGATGGAAATTTTAAGTTTCCTATTTTTTTCTGCATGTGTAAGCTTCCTCTAGGGACAATATTAACCAAGTGCTTATCTATGGTATCATGCTTGGCATCTCATTAACACTTGGCTAAAAAGCTGCGGAATAGGTTACATCTCGCCTCTGAAGTCAGTGGAACCAGGAATTTATTCTGCGCTTTTGAACCTGGTTCTTTAGATCTTAGAATTCTATGGCATTGGAGGCTGTAGAAGTCTCCCAAACCTCCTATTTTCTAATCGATGCCTTTTTGCAATAGTGAACTATAACTCACTTGTATAAACATGATAAAGTTACTTGAATTGCTGCAGTTTGATATACAAGTTTAAATAGCTAAGCACATCCATTTCTTCAGAAGCCAAGCTGAACATTGGCTGCAGATTTTTGGTACCTTACAGTCATTCTGCCAGCTTCTTTCAGATAGCTTCTTCCATAGGCTGCAACCCATCTGAATTGCTTGAACAGTTTCATGGTTGGCATTTCTCTATAGCACTTCAAAAACGAAAGTGCTCTCAGAAAAGAAGCTAAGTCAATTTTAATACGTTGTAAGATATTGGAAAACCAAAGACTAGGGGAATGAATGAAAATCCCTGCTTTGTCAGCTGCACAGTCATGGCAGAGTGGTGTCCAGAACTACAGAAATAAAGTGAATACGTAATTCTTATAATGGTACTTTGTCAGGAGTTTTAATTTGGAACTGTCCACAAATTCCATTAAGCTGACAACTAGACACATGCACAAATATTTTAAAAAAATAGGCTAAAGAATGTGCTTATGTGTAAATCCCAGATTTGCTTTCCACCTGGGGTCATCATTAAAAATCAGGAAAATAAACACTTTAAACAGTAAGGTCTGGACCATCCCTCAGATTATCTTTGTGAATTGCAGTTCTTCCCTTTTAGTCTTTGTTCTGGAGGGCCGCTAGCCCAGGGTCAAGACAGCCCATTAGGACATGCCAGAAGAAGAACAAAAGTATCAGTTGCAACAATCTTCTTTAAAGGGAGTTGTTGACAGTTGCCCCAAATCTGCAAGGGGAAGGACTTGAAAGTTGCTTGCTTTTGGTATCAAACACAATAGCGCCACTCTCTCATGGGGAGAGCTGGGGTGTTCTAAAGAATTCCTTCAGAGGCCGAGGTTATTTCTTACCTTCAAAACATGCCAGCTCGAAGATAGTTTTAGTCACCGCAGCAGAAAAACTGGGAAAGCCCAGAAAGAGAATAATCTACACCTGTTGAGCACTCAAAAGCAAGTGACAGAGCAACAAAGCCAAAGGGGAACTGAAAAGTTATGAATTGCTGCCTGGAAGGAAAGAGCCATTTTTGTAGCACAGTGTTTGCAAACTGATTCTGTTAGATGTTCTGATGACTGGAACAACATTTTGGGCAACAAAAGGGTGACATGGCACAAAAAATCAGAAAAATGAAAGCCTGCACAGTACTGACCTCTTCTTTACAGTAAAATGAGATAATCTTAACCACAAATGTGTACAGACCATATATTTATAGACCATAAGTATTTTTCCAATACAAATATTGCTCATTTAAAAAGAAAAAGGTAAACCAGCAACTGAAAGAAAACATTTATTGAATCAAAGTCAATACTTTCCTTTTAATATCTACAAGCCAACACTGAACTGACTTTATTCAAGAATGAACACAATGTACAAAAAAAGTATGTTTTTTTTTTTTTTTTATAAAAATATGTTGATTTTTTTTCTGGCTACTGAGCTGAAGACATTTTGACAAAGGCAAGATAAAACTTGTTCACTAAAATTAAGCCGCAAAAAAACCGTGAAAATCATTTTGTAACCATAGGACAGATAAAGGCTCATTAATAGAGATGCATTTGGAATGCTAACACCAATTAACCATTTTTGCCATGTGTTTATGCCCCATAGACAGCTGAACAACTCAGACCTGTGTTATCATGTATCAGTTCCTCCAAAGACTATCCAAGTTTACTGGAACTACTCAGATATTCTATACTTGGGTTACAATTTCATTGCTCAAAATAAAAATAAAATAAAATAAAATAAAGGGATTCAATTGCCTCAATGTTCATTATATTTCATATGATTTTTTTTTTTTTACTTTGGATATTACCAGGGAAAAAGCAAATATCTGTATGCGTATATGCTTAAATCAATCTGATGGATGTTATTGCCAAAACTGAGGCAGAAATTGTAAAGGGACAAAAAAGAAAGAGAACAATAACCTGCAGGAGTCTCACATTTAGTTTTTATATAATTATAATTTTTTATCTGATTAGGCTCAGTTATGCCCCATTTACTAGTTAAGATGTTAAATGTAGTATGAAGTCTTTTTTTTTTTTTTTACATAAATGTTTTAAAAACTCAGCTAGGATTCAAACTTTTGACTTATGTTTCATATCACCAGCAAGGAAAAGGGGGGAGAGGGGGAAAGGACCATTTACAGAAATATCTGAAAACAGTGCAATATTAAAATACAATTTTCACAACCTGTGAAAGAAACATGCTTTGGAACCTGAGCAAAAGGCTTTTTACTGACAGTAAAAAGTCACCCTGTATGTTGTTTTCACTGGCATCTGTTCTGCCAGATTAGTAATGTTGCTCTTAGCAACTTACATGGCCCCTAAATATTTAGTACACAGAAACTGCCAACTACTTAGAGGTCTACTAAACTTCAGCTAATATTGCAGGCAGTCTGACATGCTGCTACTGGAAGTGATCATATAGCCTAAAATTAAGCAAAATTAGATAAAAGAAAAAGCAGCCAAACATGATGCTTTTTTTTTTTTTTAAACAGACAAAAGCGCTACCACAACACTCAGATACGGTACTACACTGGTTTACAGCCTCGAGGTCAGCTCTTTCAAAATAAATATACTGAACATTTACAACAAAATGCCTTATGAATGCAAGCGTTCTCTTTATTATTTCAAGACCCATTGCATAAAAACTAAAAAGACATCATAAAGCAGCTAGGTTACAAGTCCTTTCTCAGAGACTGGTATGACTTGGTGCCACAGCTAAACTTTTAATCAGCATTAGTATCATCAGTCCGCAATTACAAGCAGTTTTTTTCTGGCACCAAACAGGCCACCATACAAAGCAATTTCACAAAGCATGCGGTCATCTACTCTGCTGATTTTCAAATGTATGCAATGATCATTGTTCTTGCAGGTCCCAGACCTTTCAAAAACACATAAAAACAATGATGGATTAAAAATATTAATTAGGAACTTGCTCATTTCTAGTGACAGGACTGGAGGATATTAAAAAAAAAAAAAAAAAAAAGCATGAGAATCCTGTACACTAACGCTTGCAGGGGGAAAAGGAAATCTAAAAGTGGAGCTTTAATTTGTTTAAAATTGAAAAGAACTAAAGAAATCCCAATGCCCTAAAGAGCTACACGTCCATGGTTTTGGTAGAGGCCAAAATGAGTGCATGCCACTAAAAGGCACGGTCGGACCAGTCTGATAAATGGCATCATCAGAGCAGAACAGCAACTTTTCACTGGAGTAATCACAAGGGTTGAACAACGAACCACCACTTCTCTCTCATCATGAACACAGAAAGCAGTCACCAAAGCAATAAAGGGGACACAGGAAAGAAGATACAGGAATTCACAAGAACCTGTGAAACAAATAGAAAAGAAGTTAAAAACAGGCAATGTTGCCGGGGGGGGGGGGGAGGGGGGAGGAAGGAAGTTTTCTAATCCTGCTACGTTACACGTGTTTTATTAACACCTGCATTTCCTTACATAGACTGCAGCATTACACCATTTCTCTTAAATGCATTAAATTATACACTCTGCTATACTCAATTTAGTGGGCAAATAATATCACCTTCTAAGACAATATCTAGAATACAAAGAATCCCAACTGCATGATGTAAGGAAACATTTCTGCCATTTGTCCTGAATTATTAATCACTGTTCACTACCTAATACCAAGTACATGGTTATATAAACATCCTCCTTTTATGGACCCCCTGCCCAGAAAACAATGAAATAATTTAAAATAATGAATCAGAAGGGTACAATTATATAAAAGTCATTGATCATGGTCCATGGCAGGATGTTCTGCTTCACTATTCTCTACCAGAGACAAAATGGCTTGAGGTACCACAGAACAATACTTACTGGAAATGTTCCCCCAAGGTTATCCTGCTTTTGTATCTACAAGCTGCATTTGAACATTTGCAGACATGCCACCTCCGTAGCCTCCCTTGGACTGCATTTGGTTCTGAATTGAGCTCACCTATAAGTGAAACAGAAAGGGAAATGAAATAGGGAAAAATAAGACAACTCAAATGTAAATTAGTGTTTTAAAGTGTCATCTCCCTATTACAGATGCACTGTGCTTTACATGAGGATATTTCCTCAAGTAGTTTTGCTGGAATTTTTACATATTGGACTTCAACACGCAGCTCAGCAGAAAAGATGAAAGAAGAACTGGCGCTGATTGATGTGTAATTTCTCCCTCTCCTGCAAAGGAAACTGGCTGATTCAGTCTTTTTCCGAGCAGCAACATGATTAGTTTTCTTGAGACTAATCAAAGCCTCTTACTGCTAGCAAACTTTTCTTCATTATTAAAAAGCTATAAATCTGGCTTTAGTTTAGTATTAGGGAGGTGTTCACTGCTGCGCAAAAATGATAATGGTGAAATTAACAACACTGCTCTACTAAAACGGGACCTTGATATTTTTTAATGCACAGTATCTGTGTTGTGGTACAGTTTTATAAGTCGAGCCAACAGCTGCAAGGCATTTGAATATACAGGGCTTCCTAAACTGCTAAAGACCCTTCAGATTTTGGGAGTATTCTTTCCAGTAATGGTAGTCTGGAGCACAGATTTATTTTTTCTTCAACTGATCCTATTCCTTTCAATCAACAGGGGATTTATTTAAGTGGGACTTCAACAGAACTCCTCTGGAAAGGATTTATTTGAGGGTATTTTTAGGCTGAAATAAATAAATACGTGAAGGAGGGAAAAAAAAAGGCTTCGTAGCCTTTATCCATAAAAAGTTAGTAAGACTAAAGTTCTCTTTGTGCTCATGCAATATGAATCAAAATAATCATATCACTTAGTGCTTTAGGGCAGATAATGGCAATGTTAAGAAGGGCTGAAAGAAAAGTTCTTTATTCTTTGTGTACATCCCAGATGGAAAGGGAACCACATATGCATTTGTCTCCATCATTTGAAACTAGACTCAGAGCAATAAGACCCCATCTACAATTATCTACCTACAACCATTTCAAGTGTTCCCTTCCACACACTTCAAAAAAGCCAGTAGAAAAATGTATTAAAACCATACTGGAGCACAAACTCTTCAGATAAGACCTAGCCATAGCACTTTTAGTCCACACACAGCATTTTCCAAAAGGCAACTCCAGAACAGAGAACTGTATACCAGCATGACTCTTCCCAGGTGTAAACACAATCTTTTCAGACTGCTGGAATTCTGCTGGTAACCACCATGTTTAAAGAAATGCTTATATAGCATGGTTCTGATACTAAGGTATCTAGACCAAAATTAACATATTAAGAAATGTGGTGGCCATTTTCAAAATTCATCCAAAGAAACGAGTGGCTCAATTTTACATTTTTATTAAACAACTTTGTTAACCCTCACTGCATCTTATCTTGACAAGAGGGTTTGATAGCATTATTTTACTTAATAAAACTTTTGACTTTCGGACGGGTGTGGCTACGTGACAAGTTAGGAGTAGCACTCATTTTGTTTCGGATTCACAGATTCATAGATGTTAGGGGTTGGAATGAACCTCTTGAGATCATCAGGTCCAGTCCCCCTGCACTTGGGCCAGAAAGACTGTGGGGGTCAGATGACCCCAGCAAGGTGAGCGTCCAAACGTTTTTTGAAGATATGAACCTTGCCTGAGTTTGGTATCAAAACACACCTTTGATATAGCTTTTTCTGTGTAGTCCATGCTAGTGGCCTTGTAAAACTGATATTTAAATTAAAAAAAAACAGCATGCAAATCACCAGCCAAGAGGATATTTTCAAAACCAACCACCCCCAAAGTGCTGTTTGTATTATATAAGGGATCTAACAAGAATCTCAGTATTTGGATCTTGGGTATAAGTATTATATTTAGCTGATATAGAAAATAGGGATGGTTACTTAGCAATTAAAATACTAAAGCAGATTTAGTTATCTAAAAAGCTAAATTGGAGCATCTCAAACAGACTGAAATTCAGGACTATTGAAGCATTGCGCTGAAAGGTACTACTCATCCTGAAAGCATCACCCATCCCTATGGTGTTGTATCCGTACAGCAAAGGTTTCAGCTGCGAGACTTATCCCAGGAAATGGGCAAGGGAAGAGGATTCTTGCACACTAAGGTCTAATAAACTGTTCTGTTGCACACTATTTTAGAATAAGGAGTAAATACACATGTATAGAGGTAGGGGGAAAATGGGAAAGACTACTCAGAGAAGTGAGCTCTGAGGAAGCATTTGTAGGGTGTGTGGGTAAGTGGCACTTGACTAAGGCATAAAGGGCAGTGAGTCAGAGCCATGAGTGGGAATAATACACAGAGGGATAACAAGATAAGGTAAGAACAGCGAAAGGGATTAGTTGGAAATAAGAGCTAAGATGCAGGTGAGGTCTGATGTACGTGTGGCAAAAGGCAAGGAACTAGTGAAGTGATTCAAGTACACATATGTAAGGATGTGGAATTGCTGATTATAGGCAGTGTGCTGTAAGAGATGAGAAGTAGTTAGCCCTAAGGTCAGGTAGAAGGCAGAGTGGTACCATAGAGACTGACTGGTTTGCAAGACACATCTATATAAGGTAGTGGTTGGAGGAGCTGAAGTAGTATTTTGAGCAGCTTTAAGGCAAAGGGAAGTAGTCCAAAAGAGTAAGGCAAAGCTAGACTAGAGATGATGAAGGATGAACTACAGTGTTTGAAACAGTAAAAGCTAAAGATATCGCACAGCTAGACAGGCGAAAGGGCAGAATAAAAGGAGGAAAGTAATGTGGAATGAGAAGGAAACAGGGCATGAGGGCTCCTATTGGTTATTTTTTCTTCTAACAAAAATGAAGAGGAAGGGAGCATTACAGCAGTAAATCTGAGAAGTCAACAAGCTGACATACACTCCCATACATCTAAGTATAAGGGAAGAACAGAAGCATTAGTTAGGGAAAAAAACCCCAGAACTGAATGAAGCAAGGAAAGGAAGCCGATAAGGTCATAAAAAGTCCCCCCCCAAATGTTCAACAGCAAAATCAACAGCAGACAAGGGACATGTACAAGAAACAGGCAGCATAACAAAAGTAAAGTAAGAAAGAGAGGGTGGAGATGGGGGCCTGCAATCTTAAATTTGCACTGAGGGGTAAGCAAGAAGTCCAAAGTTAATGGGTTGACTATTATATTATAAAGTAGTGAGCGACTGAGCAAGAGGAAAAATCTGCAGGGTAGAGTCATAAGCCTACATTCCATAAAGAATGAAGGA
This sequence comes from Alligator mississippiensis, assembly GCF_030867095.1. Lineage (NCBI taxonomy): Eukaryota > Metazoa > Chordata > Crocodylia > Alligatoridae > Alligator > Alligator mississippiensis. The sequence continues at coordinate 213,241,411 of NC_081826.1, forward strand.
AAAGACAGTGAAAGTGAGCAAAGCCTGAGTGCATTAGATCAGAAGATGAGAGGATGAAGGAACTGGAGCCACTGGTGATGTGGAGGAGTCAATCAATGGAGTCAATGAGGAATCAATCAATGTGAGGCAGCATAGAGAGGAAAGGGACAACCAATCAGCAGCAGAAGGTAGCAGGTAGTAGATACCTGGAGAGAGAGAAGAGAGCTGGATTGTCTAGGATTCAAAAGGTGAAAGTAGAGTGAGAAGAAACAGGACTGAGTGTTGAAAATGGCAGAGGAAGGAATGTAGAAGGAATGGTATATTTGTACCTTACAGACTAACTAAAGCAGATTATATAGTGCAAACTGTCATCAGAAGGAAACCCAGGTTACTCTGCAACTGTCACCTACTACAAAGTGAAAAAAGATTCCGCCAAGAAAGGGTAGCCACAAACCATCAGTCAGAGGCTTTTAAATTAATATTTCAAAACAATTATAAAGAGAAATTATTTTCTAATAAGAACCGTATTTCTGTCAGCTGTAAGTGTGTTGTGGCCAGAAACCCTGGTGGTTCTGCTATGTCATGTCTTCTTTTTGTTGCTCTTTCTCCAAATGCTATTGAGCAATGGAAAGTGCCTTTCTTACAGCTGAGAAGACAAACAAGAGCAGCTTCCAGGAAGGAGAGCCAATTGTTGTCACTTGCTTCCCAAATGACTGACAGAGTGGCTCCTACATCTCTGCCCTGTGCTCCTATAGCCCTGCTTACCTCCTTACACTTAAACATACGCCTTACACTCATTGCACTCAACTGCACCCTCAAGTGTACCATTTGAAACGTGCAAAGAATTTCAGCACCTCATCCTTGCCTTTCATTAGAATATTAACAAAGTAAATTGGACCTTTATGGCCAGTTAATATTTCATTAACAAATACAAAAAAAATCTGCCTCTGTATGACAATTTTAAATGTGTTTTCTAGTGCTCTGCTCTTTGCTGTCAAAGGTACTTGCATAGAAATAGTAGTTAGACACTGTGCTTATACCCCCACAGGAAGCCACAAGCTGCTGCTTCGGACATCATAAGTGCTGCAGGAACAATGAACAACACAAATGGGATTATGGTTTCAGGTAGGCTAGGAGAATTAGAAAACAGGACGACTAACAGGACCACTAACATTTACGTGAAAGAACAATAACCTAAGGAGATATAAAAAATGTGAAATACTGTGCGTGTGCCTTTAATGCCTTTTTTCATACCTGGCCTGAACAGAAGCAGACCTACAGACCTTCAGGCCAAAAAAGGCAGGTACCTGGGGATGTTTTAGCAGCCTCCAGGGTTAGGTAGCTAACCTAATGCTGAGTTAGAATTTTTTTTTTAATTTGGTTTGGATTTTGGTATCTAAGCCCTGTTGTAAGTATCTTTTGTATCTGGTCTTCAACAACTGTCTTACATTTTTGGCACCATAAGATACAACCTATTATTACAATAAACATTATTGGTTTTGTTTGAAGTTTGCTCATTTTATTTTGAACATTTTGATTGTAAATATTTTGAGCTGAACCAATGTTATATTGCTTTCCAGTGATTTAACTCCGCTGTAAATCAATAGCAACACAGTTGTGAATCAGACTGCTAGCTAGAATTACTTTGGCCTTTGTTTTAGTATAAAAATGTATGGATTGCAGTCCATGAATATGCAGAGCCTCTTCAATTTAGCACACTTACCGAATTCATACCACTGAATAGATCTCCTGACCCTACGTGAGCTGTATGAACAAAGTTTGTTGGTTCTCCAATCATGCTTCGGTCAATCCGCCGTCGCCTTTTCTGAAAAAGCAGATAACGTGTCCCAATTATCACTGATTTCTAAGACAAGTAGCATCTGGATTCAATGTAAAATTAAATTTGTAGTTAGCAGTTAACTAACCAGTGAGCTATTAAATGTAATACAATATCAGAACCAAAATTCTTGATTCAGCAAAGCACCAAGTCATCAACAGTATCTTGGCATTAACCAAAGGGCATATGATAGATTATTGCGTTCAGCAGATAAAGCAGTAAGCACGTTCTAGTATTAGATAACTATGTAGACAGCTGTGTATGCATAAGGAACTCTGCTATATTCTAATACATATTAAAACTACACACTTAACATTTTACTCAAAACTAGGTCTATTCTTTTGCATTTGGCTTGCACATGCACCAGATGTTTGGTTTAGGGGATCATTAACCACCATTTGGCTGTCCATATAAAACAACTAACTGCACAGAAGTCCTAAGCTGTCTCCAATATGAAATCATACAATTGTTTCTAAGGATACATTTTTCTCTCCATCAATTTACACAATGCAAACATATTGCCACAGAAGGCAGTATATTCAGCTCACTTTTAGTCTGTGTAGTGATAAGACCATGCCTTAGTATCACAGCACCATTTGTCAGATTATATCCAAGCAAACACTGACACAATATCTCTTCCAGCACAAGCTAGCAAAATTATTTTGATCTCAATTTCCCTTCTCACAAATATTAACAAAAACTGAGGCAGAAAATCTAAGTAAATGATGAATCGTGGGTAGTCTAAATTCACCTTAATAAATAAAGGCCACTTCGGCTCTCTGCCACAAGCCTGATGTTTGTATCTAAAGGAATAACATAGAATAGACTACAGCTGCCCTTATATCTAACACACAAATAGTCGGACCATGCTGTGACCTGCAGGCCACCCTCCTAGATTTAAAAAGGTAAGGAAAACCGCAGACTGCACTCCAAAACTGAACTTAAACCACCACAATTGTGCTTAAGAAGCTAGCTGACCTCAACCAAACATTCCTCTTGTATACATCCAGGTTTTCTCAGTTGCACATTTTAAAGGATCAGCATCTTGCCCTTTTTGGTCTATGATGAGATGCTAAGGCCACCTGTAGTTTTGGGTAGGGAGTTTACATGCCTCATCAGTGGTATTCAAGGCTATCAAAACATGGCCCCAACTGAGTCATTGTGAATCAAAGCCACAGCTGTGAGAATACATCAGAGGACACAGCCCAGTAAGAACAAGACATTTCTGGAATTAAAATCAAATCCATGAAAAACAAGCATTTTTCATGTACCCTCCTCCTATACTGGAACCAGTAATTCAGAAAAGCATTTTATGTGTTATTGTACAAGGTATTAGATGGCCAAAAGAAAAAGGCATGATTCTTAACCAGTCACATACTAACAGTATCAGAAAAATGATCTACCTTGCATCCAAATGTTAGTGGGCTTCCTTACAGCATCAAAACTGACCAAAACTAGACAAATAAAATAACCGTTGCTATAAATGTCTTTATTATAGTATTTCAGGTCTATCAAGACAAGAAGTTTGAGTTGCCTATATGTGTTGTGTTTTAATATATCTTAATACATTCTTGCACTGGAGCACTATAGACTTCATCTTAAATAGTTTACTTTTATGAAATATAAATATAAAACTCACTAATCCTGAAGCAATGCAATGAGCTCATTTAAGAACTGGGCTTCTCTTCAATAAAGTCTAAGTTATGAATGATATAAACAGGTAGAAGTACATGACTGAGCTCAGAGAAGAGAATTCCAGATTGCCTTTACACTTCTATTAGTTGACAAGTGGGATCAGAAAATGCTTAAGGCTAGGTACAGATGCTACTCCTATTGTGCAATAAATCCCAGAAAGTGCTCTGAAGTCATAACTGAATAGATATTCATGGCTCTTAGAGTACTTTAAAATGTCTGAGGAAGCTAAGTTAACCTTTGATGGATGTGCTATTAGGCTAAAGTGCTTTCTGTTAATGCACTTTTTTGAACGTCTGTACCACATCCATTGTGCTTCTTGTTAGGCTTGCTTGCTGTGCTGGAGTGCTGGGCTTGCCCCACCCCCTTGGCTGTCACTAACCCGAACCCGTGACAGCCCCTGATCCCAGCCCCACATCCTCCCTCCGGCCAGCTGCCAGCTGCAGCCTGGCGGAGGAGGGGAGAAGTGGGGTTTCTGTCCTTGCAGCTGCCTCAGTCCCATGGTGCACTGCAGTCTGGCTGGGGGAGGCAGTGAAGGGAAAGGGTCTGGCTGCAGCTGTCGAGAGGCTGGGGTGGTGAGGGGGGTAGGGAACCCCCCTGCCACATGGACCAGCTTGTTCCCCTGCCCCCTCTAAGACCCTACCCAGCCATCTGGGGCATCCTTCCCCCACCCCTGCCCCAGTCGCTTGACAGATGCTGCTAGAAGCTGCAAGCACTCCCTCCTACATCTGCCCCCCAGCCATTGCTGAGGCATGTAGGAGATCCCCCTGCCTGCTGCCTTGGCCAGTGCAAGCAGGCTTCGAGCCCCTCCACTGAACAGCAAATATCTCTTCGGTTTGCGCCTGTTCTAACTTACAGCGCAGGAGCTGGCAACTCCCAGCACGTGTACCAGAGCATGGCATGCAAGACCATTTTGCATGGAACTTGCCACAGCCAGCCTAGCCTGGGCTCTAGCAGCTACCAACAGCCACAGAGCCCAGGTTGCTTGCAGCAGGCAGCAGGAAGGCAGCCCTGCTGCAAGCAGCTCACATTGCCTGGCTGGCAGCAACTATCCAGAGCCCAGGCCAGATGCGTCAGACAGCCAGGAGGCTACAAACAGCTGTCAGGCTCTGCGGCAGCAGCAGGTGCACATGTGCCTCCAGATGGACAGTGAGGGAGGGGCCTGGGGCAGCACAACCCTGGCCCATTCCCTGCCATCTGCCCAGAGGCATGCATGTAGCTGCCACCACCATGGAGCCAGTGCACCAGATCCAGTTACAGCTATTTGCAGCCTCCAGACTGCCTGCAGCCTCCCGACAGCTACCGAGAGCCCATTCTAGCTGTGGTAGGCATCCAGGAAGCTGGAAACAGCTGCACTGGGCTCCTTGTCAGCGTGGCTGCACATGTATCTCTGGCCGGGTGGCTGGGAAGGGGCTGGCGTTGCGCTGCCCCAAGCCCCTTTCCCACCATCTGCCCAGAGGCATGTGTGCACCCACCACTGCCACAGAGCCAAGCCAGGGCTCCGGAGCTCAGTGAAGCTGTTTGCAGCTTCCCAGCTGCCTGCCACAGATGGCATGGGCTCTGGCCAGCTGCAGTGGGCAGGCTGCAAACAGCTGCAACAGACTCTGGAGCCCTGATACCAGCTCCATGCCAGCTGCAATTGCACGTGCACCTCAGGAGACAGCGTGGGGAAGAAGCCTGGGCACCACAACCCTGGCCGCTCCTTCACTGTCTGTGCAGCCACCAACAGGAACAAGGATTGGGGCCCTCATGGTTCCCCTGTGGTCTGCCCCTGGCATGCCAAGTCGAGGTGTGGGTCAGGGTTTGGGGGGGGGGGGGGAGGGGGTTTGGCACTCCTACCTATTATAGTGCTTTCAGTGTTTGTAGAGAACCCTAAGAGACAGTACAGTTTAACTTGTGTGTACAATGCAAAGTGTTCAATACTGGAACAACTGCTTGTGTCAGATAATTCTTATTTTTAAAACTGTTTGAAGACGCTTAGGTGGAACTGATTCCATTGGAATATGCTCTTTTGTCAAAGTCAAAATGCTTAGCAAACTTGAGTTGATACTGAAAAAATTAAGTATGAAGGAAAGCATTAAGACAATGCTGGAATATTAAATTTTGACTTTTTTTAAACTGAGATTTTTCCCATTTGAAATGGACTACCTTTCAATAGTTTTATTTGGTATATTTTATAAAATAAAAGTTGGAACAAAAAGCAATTTATAAAGCCTTCAGGCATGTACAAACAAGTATTCATCTCACAGAGGCCTAAATGGGTTGAAGTGATTTGGTTCAAAGTGAGGCAACAGGTGATGTCAGGATCAGAATTTGGGTATTCTAAATCCCAGTGTTCATTTCAACTAGATCCCTATTTCCTATTTTTAGTGGTTGATCCTACAACATGTCTTTTGACAAACTCTTATTGTATTTTCTACCCTCCTATGAACAGATTTTTAGTTCTTGATACTTTTTGGTAATATGAACCAAATATTCACAAATTTTAAGTAATTTATTAAAATATTAATCAATTTTTTAAAGCATCATTCTGTGAAATATTCAAGAATTTAAAAAAATGTTGAGCCCTCTCAGAAGTTTTGCAATTACTATACAATTAGAATAGATGCACTGAAACTGTATTAACTGCCGTGGTAACTAGCACGCAAGACAAAGAATTGATGTCCTTCCCGTTTTAAAATCCTTATTGTTCATTCCCCGCCCCAGTGTTGTCTGGTCCTTTTGAAGTACAAGACCAGGACTCATTAAGTCATGAACATTTGTATCATGTAACAAGATGATTTAAAAAAATCCTGTACATTTCATGAACTTGAGATCAGATGTGAGCTTAAAAGAAAGTCTAAATACAGTATGTGATGTGCCAGCACATAGTGAAATTAAAAGAGCAAGTTGTAAAAGTGTTTTTGTTATTAAATAAAAACATAAATAAGGCTGTTTATAGCTCCATGGAAACTTGAACCTGAAATGTTTCTTTACCAACAAGTAATGTCCTAGAACAAGATAAATATTAAATTGTATTTGTTTTGCATTATGAAGTCAGATGGTTTTCACAACTCTCTCAAGATTGCATCTAGAACAGTGATTCTCAACCAGGGTTTGTTGAGATCCTTTCAAGGGTGCTAAGGGGTGCCACAGAATGTTAGCACTGTTAGGTTTACAAACATGATTCACAAGATAACCCCAGAGATTTCAAATAGAAATCAGTAAGTTGTAGTCTTTTGGTGATCTTTGCAACAAAAAAGTGCTCTATTATTTTTCTGTAGTCAAAAGAAGAGTGAAAACTAACAGCTGGCATTTTCAGAGGGGTGCCTCGAGTCTATCCAGGGGTGCCTTACGTTTAAAAAGGTTGAGATCCACTGATCTACAGGATGGGTTGAATTTCTTCAGCAGCACAGCAGCAGAAAGGGATCTCAGAGTCATTGCTGACTCCAAGATGAACACGAGTCGTCAATGTGACAAAGCGATCAGTAAAGCTAACTGCACTTTATCATGCATTAGCAGGTACATGACAAACAGGTCCAGGAAAGTGATACTTCCCCTCTATGCAGGACTGGTCAGGCTGCAGTTGGAATACTGTACAAGACCAGTTTTGGGTACCACAATTCAAGAAGGATGAACCTCGAGAGGGTTCACAGGATGGCCACTCATATGGTTAGGGGCCTGTAGGCAAAGCCCTACAAAGAGAGATTGAGGTCCCTGGATTTCTTCAGCCTCTGCAAGAGAAGGCTGAGAGGTCATTTTGTGGCTGCCTACAAATTCATCGGGGGTGGGGAGGGGAGAGGGGGAGGCAGCAAGGAGTAGGAGATACTCTGTTTACCAGGGCACCCTTGGAGTAACTAGGAACAACGGCCACAAACTGATGGAGAGCAGATTTAAGTTAGATAACACAAAGAACTTCTTTATGGTGAGGGTTGCCAGAGTCTGGAACGGGCTTCCAAGGGAAGTGGTGCTCTCCCCTACCTTGGGGGTCTTTAAGAGAAGGCTGGGCACAGTCCTGGCTGGGGCTGTCTGACGCCAGTGCTTTTTCCTGCCCAGGGCACAGGGTTGGATTCTATGATTTGCTGAGGTCCCTTCTGACCCAAACATCTATGAATCTATTAATCTTTAGCAAACATCCAGTTAACAGTAACACTGCATTAATGTAAAACTTTCATACATATCTTTCCTCCTATATTTTTTCCTGTGTCCTTTGCATAGGTAATGAAACTACCTTTCAGTCCCTTTGTTCCCTCCCCCACACTTAATATTGTGTGTTACTCCACATACAGGAGAGCAGCAGAAGCAGCATTTCTGTTTCAGTATTGGTGGTCTTCCAGTAAAACAAAGGTCTAGTGGTTAAGGAACTCAGAACACTGAGGCTACCTAAAAATCACTGGGGATTTTGGTGCCCAAGTACTAAAATCTGGTCCTCTATTCCTCTTCTGCAAGCCAAAGATAATAATTCTTCCCAGCCTGAGAGGTGCTGTAGAGATGGGTATGGATAAATAAAGTACAGCAAACTAAAATGGAATGGGAAATGAGTGCGTCTCAGCTGCTCTGCAGGAAGCATCTATGTGGCCTCTCTCACCCTGTGGTTAATGAAACCTAAGTTGTGGTAGCTTAGCCCTGTTTCACTGAATATTAAACTGCCCTGGCTTTCACTTACAGTTGGGTAAAAAGCAGGCACATAGAGAATTATCATGCATCAACTGTTCAGTAGCCAGCCCGTACCTCCTTTTAGCTTATAATTTGTTCACTTTTTCGTGCTCAGTGACTCCACTGAAGATTATGAGGTCCAGATACTAGGGCAATAAGGACCATAAGTACCACCTCCAAATAACTAGAAACAGCAGGAGTACAGTTCTAACTATGCAGTCACCGTTATTGCTCAGATTGCAACACCATGTCAGAAAGAAGAGTCAGGAAGACAAATGAGTTAACGGGATTAACAAAGAAATAGGATAAGGAACAGGGATGGGGAGTGGTGCAAAAGCAAAAAGCACAAAAGTGAATTCCACGATCCTTAAATTAATTTTATGTGTTGGTTCTGAAAGTCCCCTTGCCCCTCCCTTTCCTATTCAAACACCTGTACAGAGAAAGTCTAGACAAAGTCTGAAGTCAGCTTAGGCTGGTTGATTGCCAAAGGAGTATTACTAAAGGCTGAAATGGGAGCTAACAAATAAAAATAATTCCAAAATTTGGACATTTCAATCTTGAGAGTATTTCAAAACTCCCAAACACAAGCTGAACAGTTGCAAGTTATGTCAGTTTACTTTTCTGGACTAACATACCAAGGAATAACATAGCAAGGACCATTAGAAAAAAGCCAGGCAAGAGAAAGCGTGAGGTCAAAAGTATCGAGGTCATTTGTTTTACTTATATGCTCAAGTAAATTGAATTTAAACAAAATCACTTACATAGAAGACAGATGGAAGAATTATTTAAAGAATAATTTTCTTGAATTGGGTTTATCATTTCATTACTGCTAATTATGTATAGCATGTGAGCTTTAAAACCAATCAATTTTGCATAATATATTTCAGTGAACAAACAGGGAGGGTCCCAGAATTCCATCACCACAAAATAAGTTAAAAATAGAAAACACATCTTCAAACATTGTCTTTTAGGTTCATTTGGACATAGGGCAATGCTAAAATGACAGTAATTCATCTTTAAAGTGTAGGGTGGAATTACTGCTTGGGAGTAATCCACTTCAACTGTTTGCACCTCTCCCACCATAAGAAGCTAAATCATATTGGTTCACCCCTCCCCCCAAATGAAATGGGGTAAAATTGTTGTAGCTTAGCTTCAACTGATTGCGGGATATAAAGGACAGACTAAAACAAGTACAATGAATTCATGCAAACCAGGTTAAATCTCTTCTCTCTCTTTCTCTCACCCCTTAGGCCAGTACAATTGTTTCATCTGTCCACACCAAGAGATAAGATTTCTGAATCTGCTCTTTTAGTAGAGGACTACAGAAATGTTGTTGTGTGCCTGAGAAGAGTGGGGCAATTTAGGAGGATCTCCTGTAGTCTGGCAATTTTATTCTAAATTTTTCCAGAAAATAATTATGGAGGGAGTTTAACACTTAAAGACACAAGAGGAATACAGAAATCATACCAATAGTAGCCTAAATGCTCATCAAGAGCAAAGAAATATCCAGTGGAGTCGCAGCAGAGACTGCTTAGAAAGCAAAAATGTTTTGAAAAAAAGGGGGGGGGAGAGAAAAAACAAACAAAAACAAGTGCAGTATTTCAGCATGAAGGTTAGGGCACCCCCCTGATGTACTGTGATCTTATTAAAAAACCCATTAGGGATATTACTCTCTATTTTGCAACCTCTGGCAGTAGAAGCAGTAAAAAGCAGTACACCAAATTTAATCCAAAAAAATGAATTCAAGTCAGCTACACACAAATGTAAGGATTATCAACGTAAGTCAGCGCCGCAAATGCATACTTTGACCTACAACATGGGGAACATTCAATTACCAACATATATTAAAAAGAAACAGTCTCTTTGGTTTGTACTCACCTGCTTTTGATATAGGTATCAAAGACACTATAAATCATTATAAGAAGTAGGGTGGGGGAGTGATTTAGGCATTTTTTCTAATTCCTGCTCCTTGATAAAAGTCTTCAAAGTTTCTATAGGTATGCATGCCAAAGCAAGTGTGACATGACTCTGAAATCTATGGTTTTGGAATGAAAAAGTATAGGTGTTTTCCTGACCCGCCCCACCCCTATCCCCGCTTTCCTCTCCTAGCTTTAACTCAGCCGTTTCGAAAGCAATAAAATGTGTTCTCTGCTTTATCTGAACCAGAATTTAAGAACAGATTAGTTGCAGACATGGTTTTAACTGCACCTTAAAACCTGGTTTAACTGAAGCGCTGATCACTTGATATGATCAATCCCCTTGATACAGAAAGCAATCAATCTCAGCTGGAGAACCATCCATCTCTTCTTATGCACTGAGAGTATTGTTTAAAGAAAACATGATGTTGCAGGTCACAGATCGGGAATGTGCTGTATAAGCATGCAGAAGTATAGAAGCTAAGTTAAGAAATGTGAGGAGGATGGACAGGGTTATTGCCATAAACAAATATTTTCTAAATCAGCGCATCTTTAGTTTTCTTGCCATCCACTTCACCATTTAGCCACTTATTTTTATAAAAAGGGCACTGTGTAAATCTACAAGTGTTCTACAAACAATAGTGCTCTATGCCTAATATAATTAAATGTTCTTTTTGCCTTTTAAATCTGAGTATTTTTTTATTCTATCGCAAACAATTTAAAATATTGATTAGATTTAGAAGCTGTCTTAATCACTCAAGGATTAGGTTTAATATTTTTTTCCAAATTTTTTTAGCATTAACTATAACAAACCTGTTATCCTTATGTGTGTCTGTTCACTCTTTGCATCTTGCCAAGTTTCCATATGAATGTATACAATTGTTCTTAACTAAGCAATTAAGCAGTTAATTGAGAGGCTTAGAAGCCAGATACGTAAAATGTGAGCAAGCATTTTAATTACTTCAGTTCTCCACAGCCAGGGTGGGCCCACAATTTTTTGTGGCCCCCTGCAAGAAATAGTTCTGGGGCTCCCTGCCACGAAGAAGCTGTCGGCAGCGGTGGGGGGGCGGGAGGAGGGCAGCAGCTGGACACAGGGGGCCCCTTAGCTGCAGGGCCCCTGTGGCCACAGGTTTCGCAGGATAGGATGGGTCGGCCCTGTCTCCAGCTAACTGGGGGATAGTTTCACTGGAAAAGGTTTTCTGAAGAGGGATGTTAAATTAGAGAAAACAAAGAGGTAACAGAAAATAGGAATTCTTGAGTATGTAAACGGTGTTCCCCACTGCAGGAAGGAAATAATTAAGTTTATTTTAGAAACCAGAGTGTTGGTATGTGGCATGTGGCTGCATTTGCAGAATCAAAAGTGAATGTCTGTTAACTTGCTTATCGGTTCAATCTATGCAATTTAGACTAATCTGCAAAGACTGAATCAATTCAGCCTCAGGCCTTTTGAGTGTCTGTACTTAGCCTGAATGACTGATCCAGCTTGCCAGGATTCAAGAAAATGCCCAGAGACTTTTCTTATCTGTACAGGAAATTGGTGTGACGCAATACATGAAGAAAATAACAAAAAATATGGCATAATTAAAACATGATCATCATCACCACTCTGTACACATTTATCTAATTATCTATGGGTGAGAAGTCCTGGTTCAATGTTGTCAACCTTTTCATCCTATTCTGCAAGGCTGTATCTCCAACAGATTGCTAAAAGTAATATTTTGGTTGTTCTGTTCAAAGATTTTTTTGGTTCCCATTAACAATTCGAAGTTTATAATATGGGTATATGTACAGGACAACTGCATGGTGAGGATGTTTTTATTTTACTCAAAACAAGACAGATCATATTAGAGACATCTAAATATATTTCAGGTCATACCAGCCTTAAAAAATACCATGCACATACACAAGCCTCATGTGCCAGCTTGTGTATTGCACAATAATTACTAAACTCCAAGGTTTAGTAATTATTTCCACTTTCCAAAAGATATTTTTCAATTGCATAGCTGCCTCTTCCTTGATCTATGGTAATTCTATGAAAAACATTAACTGGGATGGCTTGTAGGAGGTAGATATCCCAAATCAGCTGTATATGAGCAATGATACTGTTCCAAAAATACTGTGGTCTTGGAGGTTCCCACAGCACATGAGACTGAATACATGGATCACAGTTAAAATGACAGCAATGATTTCTTTGAGTCAGCAATATGCACTGGTGACTTAGGGGCTGAATAGGGTTGGATTAATTTTCTTTTAAAATTTTTATTATTGTAATAAAACTGGCTTATCATTACAGGTACTAGACTAATTTGATACTAATAATTCCACTTTGAAATGTAGTTCTGGATTTAATAAATTTACTTGCTAACTTACTGGAGGGAAGCTTCTGTCTGTGAACAAGGAGACTTAGCAATCAATGAGAGGTGTTGAATTATTCCTCATTATATTGTTTCCTTTAATATTTGTTTTTATGTCTATGAATACAGATACAAAAAGAGGGAATGTGACAGATGACATTACATCCACCAGTTTGTTTTGTCAAGGCAGTGTGGTGGAGGGCTATTTGAACCTATGACCACTAAAAACTAAATGGACTTGAAACCATGATCCATGAAATGAGAGTCAATTTCTCATGCGGCCCAACTATTTCACTCGCTAATGGCTGGGTAAGACCACCCAGTTTAGGAGGTAAGAAGTGATTTAATCTCCATTCTAGTAGAAGTGATTTAATCTCCATTCTAGCTCTACTTAAGCCTGCCTTTTAAATAACAGCAGGGTAATTTGAACATAATAAATCTCACTAATCGGATGCTTACCCGCATGTTCTAATCCTTTCAAAATCTTTTCTTATTTTGGCAAATGCATAATATCTCACCATGCCAGGACTGCCATTGCTGACCTGCAAGGAGACTAGGGCAAGTAGTCAAATGGAACTCTTTTCTGCTCCTCTTTGTACTTATTAAACAAATGAATTTATTTTAATGTGGCTGACTAGCATTCCCTGCAAGTACATTGGCAGGTGCCACCAAAAAAACCACAAGCAGACTGATACATTTGCCATATTTTTTTTATCTTAAAAGTAAATGGGGTATTTGACTTCCTCTCAAAGTTAACCCTCAAAACAGAAATACTCACTTGATTGGGATTTTTGGTGCCATTTGTTCTGGCATAATTTTAGGTTAATCAGCAGTAACAGGGAACTTTTCCTTTCCTGTTAAATCTCTTTCTTTGAAGGATCTTTTGCACCAATCAAAACATTTGAGCTATTGCTCCTCCTAGTCAAAGGAAACAAAAAAGCCTCTTAAGCTGTCCATGACATTGTTTTTTCAAATAACTAGGTTTTTTGGCTTTGTATTTAAGAATTCAGCTGAAACTACCAGCGCTAGGAAAAGATAAGTCTGAGAACCAAGTATGAAGCCAAGATAAGGTTTCACGCAAGGGTAATATGATACATAATCATTTCAGGGTGTGGATCCAGACTCTTATAAAAGGAACTGAAGAAGGAACTGAACCTGATTTTCTCTTTTCTTTGATTCGGTTAGGAAACAAAGAAAAAACATGGAGACCTGTATGAAATGGGAAGTATCAAATCACACCTTAGGACAGGGGTCAGCAACCCCCGGCACGCGTGCTGAGCATGGCACACAAGGCCATTTTGCTCGGCACACCACCGTTAGCCCGGGCTCTAAGCAGCTGCTGCCAGCCATGGACCCCAAGGTGCTCCCAGCAGGCAGCTGGGAGGCTGCAAGCCCTGGTGCAAGCAGACTGGGCACCATAGGCTCGCTGCAGCTAGGAGGCTGCAAACAGCTGCTCTGGGCTCCAGCATATCGGCACTCCAGCACCTTCCAAGGTAGACATCGTAGTTTTTTTGGCACTCCGGCCACAAAACGTTGCCTACCCCTGCCTTAGGAGCTTTGCGTGTCTTTTCTGCTGGTCCACTGTATGCTATTCTTTTCCACATCTCTCTTTGGCAAGTGAACAACAAAGAAAAACGTGGCAGTAATGATCATAACAGGGCCATTCCCAACGAAGAGATGTGGGTTGTTTATTGCAGGCAAGCTGTGGCCTGAGGGTCAATCTTGGCTCCAACTGATATTTTTCTCAAGGGGGCATGGAGATGATCTAGAACAGTTGTACTCAACCTCCAGCCCACAGAGCCATGTCATTCGGCTTGTGGAGCTCTTCATGAGTCTGGAAATTTGGTGATGTTGGAACATGGGTTGGGCTGCCACATGGTCAGATCTAGTACACAGGGTCAGGCCCACAGACCAGTCCCATACCATTCATCCAACCAGCCTGCAGGGCCAGAATATTGAGCCCCACTTAACTAGAATATAGATGAAGCTTCTTCCTGCCCCAGTTGTTGTCAGACTGAAATCCCTAGTTTTGGTTCTTTATTTATCCTTTTTTAGCCTTTAAAGTGCTTTCCCCCCTAAATAAATGCTAGACACCTGCAGTTTTTAAAACAAGAGGATGAGATATTGTTATAGTCACATGATTCCAGCAGCTGGAATTTAAGAAAATCCACCAAGTACTGTAAAACCAAGCCATCACAACACCCCATATCCAGAGTTCACATATTAGAAATATAAAATGTTCAGACTAAGCACACTAACGTTTCAGAGATTTATACCACTACTTAGTTACTATGCAAAAGTTCTTCAGAGGATCCTCTTCTTTCATTTTTAAGTAAAGGATTGTACATGATACATTATCAATTTCAGTTATTGTTCCATAGAAGTAAAAGTGTTGATGTATACCAGGCTTGTCCGACATGCGGCCCGCCAAGCCATTTTATCTGGCCTGTGGAGCTAGCAGTGGTGGCGTGGGGTGCGGATCCGCCGCTGCAGAGTGCGGGGCAGTGGCACGGAGCAGCAGCGTGGAGCTGCAGTGGTGGGGCTGGCCTGCGGGCCCCAGCCGGCACCAAAGGGAGGGGAGCTGCTTACCCCTGCGGGGTCCGGGGGAGCAGCCCTGCGTGGGAGGCCAAGCAGCGGCCACTGGCACTGCCGGCCCATGCCTGCCTCCTCACCCGCCCGCTTCAACGGGCACCTGCTCCCCTGGCCAGTTTTCCCCCAGGCGCTGCAGCTCTCCAGGCCCGGCCGCCCACGCACGAGGCCCTGAGGGGGCTGCTTCTCATGTGCTGCTGGGGATGGGAGGAGCCCAGCCAGGTCTGCACCGGCCAGCAGAAGCGGCGGCGGAGCCATCTGCCGCTCAGGACGCGATGAGCCTGTACCAGTCAGTCCTGAGCGGCACACGGCTCCGCTGCCGCTTCTGCTAGCCGGTGCAGACCTAGTCAGCCTCCTTCTGTCCCCAGCAGCACATGGGAAGCTGGCTTCAGCTGCTGCTTTTCCTGGCCGGTGCTGACCCAGTTCTGCCCAGGCGGGCCCTGCAGCACCATGTCAACCCAGGCATTGCACCGGCAGGCCGGGCAGGCCCCAGGTTAACCCCAACCTGGCCCCGCAGCTTCTCTAGCCTCAGGTCAACCCGGTTGTAGCCAAGCGGCCCCTGCAGCACCATGTCAACCTGGGCATGTATGCCATGTCAGCCAGCACCATGTCAACCCCTGCAACTTCACTGGTGTCAAAGGTCACGTGACATCACTTCCTGATATGATACCACTTCCTGTGACGTCTTTGAATATGGCTCACCGGCCCACTGGGTGATAAAAAGTTCGTGATCCGGCCCCACATTCAAAAAGGTTGGACACCCCTGATGTACACTAACAAGTCATACATGAACAATGCGGAGACAAATTCTTGTCACTTAGTAGCACACATTAAACAATTTATAGTTTTCAACAATAAAAGAATATTTTATAATGGAGAAAATATTATTCTGATTTTCCTGAATCACAAAGAACTAATGACAAAGAACTAGAACTTTAAAAGTCTTGTCAAGTATTTTTGCAATAACCCTACTATGCAATACATTATAAATAAGCAACAGAATGATAAACACAGGTTTATCAAGGTTGATGAACACATTCAAAACCCTCCCTCTTTTCTTCACTGCTACATCTGAGGAACAAATGGATTCCAAAATGATAATGGCTTAGGGATTTCAGTCCGACAATGATGTTCTAGATACCACTGTGGATCACGAGTCTACTTTAAATATCAGCAAGAGCATCCTTTTCTCACTTCCTGGCTTTTACAAGCTGAAGACAAGTAGCTTTTCACAAGAGATGCATGTAGGAAGTAGGCTACCTTGAGGATCTCCTTCTAGCTTTATTTTAGAAATTTACTAAAATTTACTGGACTCTGGGACAAAGGAAACTGAATTCTGTGTTTACCCTTCTTTGACAGAGAGACAGGTTGAATAGAGCAAACAGACATGTCAACATCACATCTGGCTCTTATAAAACTTACTGAGGATTCAAAATGTGGCCGCACTCTTTAAGCATACTAGAGACTATGACTCTTGTTTCCCTTTAATAACTATTGATATTACAGTAGCTTCATAGATCCTGATCAAGATCAGAGCTGTGTTAAGAGGAGGGGCAGTGCTCTGAAGGCATGGCATGACACTCTAATGCACTGATGCTTGATAGGCCACTATTTTGTGGCTAACTCAAAGAGTTATTTTTGCAGTTCTGGCCTTACATGGCTAAATGCACATAACCCAAATGCATACTATGATTGGGAGTTGGGGAGATGCGAGGTTATGCCATAACTAGAAGGGAGAGGTTTAACTCTGACAACTACAAAAAAGAACAGATTTTATAAAATGTAAACAGATAAAAATGCCAGTGCAAGAATTTAACTTCAAAGCATTCTAGAACTTATTCTAGAACCTTTTGAATATTGTAGATCATATGAGTTTTTATATCAGTCTGGCCTAGAATATTTTCCTTTATACATAGATGCAAGTTGAAAGATATGCCTTCTAAATGGAATATGAATGCATTCAATAACTTTCTGAACTCTCATTCATAAGGAACTAGTGATGCAGAGCCACAAAATCAGAAACAAATAGGTAAAAAGAATATTCCAAAATACAAAGGTCATGTTTGTCCAATCTTGCAGCCTAATTACAAAAATATATCCTTGTATCAAATTAAGCATTTTACTTTGTAAGTGAAGACCTCTCAGGGACAGCACACTGTTTGTGTGTCAAATAGCTCCTTTGTTTTTAGCCAATTCAGCACATCCCCACCTTATGGATTCTTTTGAAGTGTGCGTTTTCTAAACTGTTTACACAATATTCCATTATATTATGGTGTTGTTACTCATCACATAACAAAATGGGCAATTTCAGGCTATGTTTTCTAAATAAACAGGAAAATTTGCCAGATGAGGTCAGATGACTCCTGACAAGGAGAAGACAATAGATCTTTTAAGAAACGTTTAGGTCAAACATTAAAAAGAATCTTTCTTTTCTAATGGACTAAATAGGCTTTGTTCAAAATGCGTAATAAAAAAGCATGTCATAACTGCTTGCTAAACTTAGAAACCACCATATTTTCTATACTTAATTTGGCAACAATCACAATTATTCCCTATTTTTAAATTTTTACTCCAATATAAATTTTGACTTCGTTTAATAATAATTAGCTGCTTAATGCAACTAAACCTGTTTTTTCTCTTCTCTTTGTTATGAAAAAAATAAAATCTTGGTTCTCTGCCACCTTACACATTATTTCTCAATATGTTCAGACAAGCCACAATCTTGATGTAGTGATCCTGTAACAATAGTTGAGGAAGCAACTGCAGACATTCAGAGAAATGATAAAACAGACAAAATTAAGATTCATTTGTAGGACAGCAATGGCAATCTGAACCTAAATCCTGTAAGGTTTCAAGCATGTGCACTTTTATTACATAGAGACGGACAAGAAATAACAGTGGTCATGAAGTGGAGGACAAGAATATGGAGAAACAGGTGGAAAGCAGTTAATGACACCATGTTACACACACACACACGTAAATTATAAATGCGCTCTCTCTGCTGCTATTTAGTTGAGTGCAGGCCACAATTTTAAAGAAATGTTGGCACTTGAAAATACAAACATGCAATTAGTATTATTTTCATAAGCGCTTCTGGAAAAATCTCAGTAGACACCTAAATATTTTTAAAAATGGGCCCCGAAGTATTTAAAAAAATCGCACAAAAAATAGCATCATGTTAAATTATAAATCTCTTTCCTGAACCTCTGTTCAAAGTAACACAGGAAATATTAGGGTGGTCAACTGGCATGATAAAGAGTTACAACTCCATGACAGGATGCGTGTTAGTCTTTACAACATGAAACTCTTCCTATTCAATCAAATAAATGTCAACCCTGCCTGGAAAGCACACAAAAGCAATCAATTAGGCTCAGACACATTTGTATACTGAAATCCTTTCAGTTTAAGAAGCTGGATAGCCAAAATCTGCAAAGATTCCAATGCAGAGGTCGGCAACGGTTTTGGGTAGAGTGCCAAAAACATCCGCAATCTTGGCTTGAAAGAAGTTGGCATGCCAGGGGCAGACAGTGGGGGACCCATGACGGGACTGATCCATGTTGTTGCAGTGCAGCCCCGGCCCCAGCCCTTTCCCCGAGGCATGAGTGCCAAGCAAAATGTCTTTGTATGCCACACGTGCTGGAGGTTGCCTACCCTTGTTCTAACATGTCTGCGTATACATGCATATCCATATAGCAGTATGTACACAAATAAGTTGTAGTGGGCACATAAAATATATCTACAGTCTCCAAAATGAGAAACGTTATAAATAAAAGCAAGAATAGAAGCTTCTTAAATAATAAGTCAATGCTGCATCCAAGCAATTGTGGAGGTTGAATGGAACAGGAACAGTAAGAGCAATAGTATTACCCTTTAGATACCTTTCGGAAAACTTCCCTTCTTCTGAACTCAAACATCTCACTCAAGCAATGCAGTCCCCCCAACCCTCCCCCCCCCCTTTTCTTTAATAATTTTGATTTGTCATATACACATTGGAAAAAAAACCCTAGAGTAGCCATTTGGATCCTTGTTATTGTACTGTGTTTTTTTTTTCCTCAGGGTCTCTCTACATGGACAGGTTACATCAAATTAAGTTTATTTTGCTTGTATTAAAGAAACAGTGTGGATACAATGCATCTTAAAAAAGAAAAAAAGACCTTTTGGAGTCTTAGGTCACAGTAACTAATCCTCTTTGGAACACAACTCCACTCCACAGTATGTCTGCATGCCTTACCCTTCATATGGACACATTCTTAACTTGTCTCTTGGCAGTCTTTCCACTGCTATCCTATACTACATTGTTTCACCTGGAATGGCCTGTTTTTATACCCTTTCCTCTGTTCCAGATATCATCTGCACATTCAAGTGCTGGCATTTAGGCTTTGTCTAAGTTGCATGAAATACAACAAACACTTATCACATGAACTGTTCACTGATGAGAAGAATTCTGCCTTGGTCTGAGACAACACTACCTATTCTTCACTCCTTCAAATCATTCCCCACTGTCCACACAGAGTAAACTACTCCCTTTCTTTTGTCCAGTCAAAGGCTTCAAAAGCCAGAGAAGCAGCAATAAGTCTAGGTCTTCCAGAGCAGCAGGAGGAAAAAAACAGAACAAAAACACAATTCCATTATTATCTGTAGCCATTTGAGAAGAAAATCTTGTTTCACTTGTTTGTTCCAGAAAAACATGCTCAAGCTTCTGAAGAGCCTGGCCATGGGTCTTTTTAGAGTCTAGACCATGCCACACTAATACTCTTCCATGGAAATCAATCGCACAGTTCTTGCTGAACCCTCATGTTTGATAAGACGCTGGCCTGGCACATATGGTTTCCATCACTGGGACCAACATGGTTCAGAAATCCAACTGACACAAAGCTGTCAACCTCCTTACCAAACCTTGACCTACCACTTTGAGGAGCATTGCAAGTCTTCAAGACAACAGTTGACATAATTGATCTAGGAAACCTGAACCAAATTAGGTAAGAATAGTAGCAATTGAGGGCGACCAGTTTCTAAACAGATGTCACCATGCTCTCCACACCTAGAGGGAACGATGAGTCCCATGGTTGTGTTCTGCAGGTGCAGCTCACTATGACTGCTGAAAAGATCTTGGAGCAAGTTGCCCTGGTCACCCCATTTCTGCAGTGTCAGGATTAGGAATGATGCAATTGTCCTCTGTCAGTCACTGTTGGTGGCCAAGACCACGAGTAATAATCTGTTCAGTGATATCACCCCAGATAATGGTCTTGCAGAAGTAATTTTCCTATTTCATTCTCCTGCTTTCCTCCTCCTCCACCTGCAGCATTATGCCACAGTTTTCAAAGCCCTCTGAAGTTGACTTAAACCCACCTTCCCACTCAATTGCAAATGTGCATTCATTGTCTTCTTCAAATTAATGACTGTCATGCTCATGACACTCAGCAGTGTTATCTATGCTGTTTGACAGCAGTTCAAACATAGTTCTGACTAAATACAGATGAACTGCTGTATGAAATGACTAAACAGAATTGAATAATGAAGGTGTGTTAATTTGATCCCAAGTCCCAGAATTCCTGTCAGTTCCATCCACATACCATCCACTAGCCACTGTGAGACGAGAGAAAGACAAACAGCAGAGCACTGTGGTCCATCTGCCTGTTAACACAGCATGGTTAATCCAGAATACCAGAGAACTGTGTGGATACAATAATTTACAAGGCAGGGACATTAAACAGCCAAAGTGGCATGAATGTGCCCTCATTTGATATAGTTAATTTGGTATATGTAGAGTGAACACACCAACCTGATTTAATATCCCTAGGGAAACATTCCCTTAGTAACTGCACTGACTTTACTCTTTATTTAGTTATTTATTTGCATTGTATTTGGTTTTTCTTTGTTCTGTTTTCCAAATCTTCCATTGCAGCCCAGAAGGACAGAATCACCATTCAGAATCTCCTTCCTGAACACCATTTGACCAATTTCTCTGTTACTGCTCTTTGCCCATACTGCATCAAGGACTCCTCTTTGCCCATACATCATGCAACTCTTGGTCTGTGGAATAGTATCACACCCCTCCCAGCAGCAACTGGAAATCTCTCTGGTGGAGCTGGAACTCTGGTATTTTCAAAAACCCAGAGTGGGAATAAAGCCTTAACTGGTAGCCTCCTATTTATATATAGCTTTAAAGCTAATTTTGCTTTCGTCTTCCACAAAGTTCCATTTCCTATAATACTTCCCAGTTTCTTAAGTTTGTTGCTAAATACAATACACAACTGTGATTATAAATCTTCGAACTGCTCCTGCTTAACATTGTAGCAGATGCTAGAAAAGTTCATTTTTTACACTTCCAAGATCAGGGAGCCTATAGCTGAGACTGTTTGCAGATAGCTCTTCAAGCTCTATCACATTCCTTAAATTAGGGATTGGTGCACTGACAGTTCAGAACCAGTATCCATCATGGACTTCTCTCTCTAGCTACAGTGGTTCTCCTTCCTTACCTCTAGTATTAGTAGCCCTAGACAAAGCTACTAATTGTTTAACTGAATGGGAAAAAGGCAAACAGGAATGAGTGAGGAGCCCATATTTACATGAGCTACGTGCCAAGAATTTGAGGCAGGAGGAAAGGGAGCAAAGGAAGATGTCAGTCAGTGCCGTAGAATCTCTATCAGCTCCATTGCCACCTACTGGTGGGTGCCTCAAGTTGCACATGACCACTTCCCAACTCTGTCATCACAGCTGGCTCTTGGTGTGGACGAGAGGCAGCCAGCACCAAGCACTGGTTAACTATTCAAGAGAAACGTTCATACTGGCATGGAGGAGGGAAAGCAGGAACATGGGAAGGGAAAAAAAAAAATTCAAGGACAATTTCTCAAAGAAGCCAAGGGCAGGAAGTCTGCAGGGTAGCTGCATATTGATAAAATTTAGGGTATTTCTATTGCATATTTTTCTGCTTATCCTTTGAAGAATAAATCTGTAAGAAATTCACCGCCATGCACACAAACCCTCCCATGAACGTGTTCAGCTTATTGGACTACTTGCTCCCAAAAGACAAACATTTTCACTATAGATAATGGGCTGGATAACTGCTGCCATGTGGTATGGCAGTTTCTACAGCCTTGTTCTTAAATGAAAAAAGGAAAAGCAGCTACATTTCACTGCTTGGATATCAGACACTTATTTGATTAGAGCAGATATATAGTGCTGTGATGGCCTCCTGCAGTCACTGCCAAATACAGAGGTATCTCTTCCCTAGAACAGATAAAGCAAATTATTTTCTGACAAATGGCTTGCAGCTATTCCACATAAGGGGGTGAAATATGATGAGAGCACAATTTATTATCTTCCCTGAACTCCACTATAGTGCAGGGCCAGGGGCAGATCTGGAGGGGGAGAGGGGTGAGGCAGGAAAGGGCAAACAGGTGTGTAGTGACACAGTTGCAGTGCCCCCTTCGGTTCTGCAGTACATGCACAGCAGGGTCTCTGAGGTCACTGGCATGGCACCTGCCATAGCTCTTCACACACCGTGAGCTGCTGATTGGTGCAGCAAGCTTACAGCATATGCAGACGTGCATGCTGCCAAAGGGGTTGGGGCCACATCCCCCCTCGCCACCAGCCTGGATCTGCCCATACATAAGGTCAATATGGTCTGGAGATCAGAGCTCACGAGTAGCTGTTGGGAGAATGTAGTTCTATTTTTGGGTCTCTAGAGACCTCTGAAAGTACTTTCCATCTCCATTCACCCATGAACACTATGACTCTTATTTTAATAGCAGCTGGAAAGTACTAGGAGATCCAGAATACAGACTACTACTGCACAACTGTGATCATGAATAGTTGTGTGGTATTGCTGTTTGCTGTTCAATAGCCGCAATGTTCTACATTGAAAGCCGCTGTTTGGCAGCTGGTGAAAGTGCCACAGCAATTCAGGATAAAATGAAAAGACCATCAGTATATTCATTTTGATAGGTAAAATATAGAAGTGATCTCAAATGGAACTGGTGCATGACAACACAGTTAGTGTAACACTAGCTTGATGACAACTGTTAGAACATCTTTAACCTTTCATTCCAGATGTTCAAGAATGAACAGTTTCAGTTATCACAGCTCTTCTTTGCAGCTGGCTCCCCCATAGGCAGACTCTCTAGTGCTTACAACAGCAGAGCACTCATCCTATTACTCCAATACCTGTCAGCTGGCAGTCCACCATACTAAATGGTATCTCCTCCCTGCAGCTGACTGGCACATCTGTAGCCAACAGCTTACTTGTTGAGAGCAGCAGACTTGTAGTGTCAGTTGCACTGTCCACTACAAGTCATTGATTTTTTTATTCAAATGCCCACCATTCCCCACCTTACTCCACAAGACTCCTTTCCTCCCGCCTGTGCCCCAAAATTACATACATTAGAGCTGCCACCATTGGTGGTGGAAGTGGGGGCTAACGGGGCTTAGCCCCTCCAAATGCAGGGCAGCGGTAGGGGCTGCAGCAGGGGTGAGGTGAGGGGAGGGGCAGGCACTGTCCAGACAGCAGTGCAGGACTGAGCCGCAAACCACTTGTCTGGGAGGCGCGGCTCCTGCTGCTACATACACCCCGGGAGGCATGGGAGATGCGTGCCCCTGATCTGCGTGGGGCAGGGTAGGCTCTTCCCAGCAGGGGGGGAGCAGCAGGAGGAGCTGTGCTACACTGGGGGTAGGCCGTGGTGGTGCTAGGAGGGAGGCTACAGGTGGAGGAGGCAGCTGCAGCCACCCCAAGATTCACTGTAGCCCACCTGACCTCCCTCCTAGCGCCACTGCCGCCTGTCCCCAGTGTAGCACGGGAACCCCGTGCAGATTTGGGGCACTTCTCCCCCATGCCTCCCGGGACACACGCAGTGGCAGGAGTTGCCACCCCCTCCCCATACAGCCTGGATGACCTGCAGCTCTGTCCTGCACCCTGCCATGCCCCAGCTGTGCAGGGCCTGGCAGGGCAGGCGTGGGGTTCCGGGGGCTCCATCCCCTCCAGTTAGGCAAAGCAGCCAAGGCTGGGCCTGCTCTGGACCCCCTGGGCAGTGCAGGGTTGGGGCTGGTGTGGGGGGCAGCCAGCGCCAGGCTGGGGGATGGCAAGTTTGTTGGCACCAGTGCCAGGCAATGATCCAGGGCCCAGGGGAAGGGGCAGCAGCATGGGTGCAGCAGGCCCCAGCTCCGATCACTGCCTGGTCCCAGCCCCAGCCCCATTCCCTCTCCCTGTCCCTTCCTGCAGACTTTCCTGCTGGGGGGGGAGGGGCGGGGGAGGAAATGTGTGCGCATACATGTACTCAGCCCCTTCTCTCCCCCCGCCCCTCCCCCCAAACAATTTTTTTTTCCTTCCAGCTGTGGCTGCCACTATTCAACTGTGAACCATCTAAGAACCTCCCCACATGCCAGTGTTTTAGACTGGAACGCTCTGTCAGAGGAATGATGGCTAAGTTTGTACTATTTCAGGATGAAGGTACTATCACTCTACATCATCCCATAGTTAGGAGTGCTGTGACTTTAAGCATCTGGCAGTTCCCTTAACCTCCACTTGCCCTAAATCACTTGCAATTGCTATGTTCAAACCCCCCTGAAAGGAAGGAAGTCGATGTAGTTTTTCAGAGGCTTAAAAAGTTTATTTTTACTAAGACAATGTATACTTACTTTACACTCCAGCTGGATCTCGAGTAAAAATAGAAACATTTACAGCTTCAGGAATGCCCACAGGGTCTTGTTATTGCTGCCACTGTATTTTAGACCTGTTCTGATCACCATGGTCCCAATGACATCTTTAAAGTTTTAAAGATGAATGGTAACTAATTGCACTAAAATCCCACTTGAGCTTAAAGAAATTTCAAATAAGTGTGTGTGTGTGTGTGTGTGTGTGTGTGTGTGTGTGTGTGTGTGTGTGTGAGAGAGAGAGAGAGAGAGAGAGACTGACTTTTTCACAAGTCGCTAAAACTCAGAATATTCAAAAATATTTCCCCCACTAATGGCAGCACAGGGAAGCATGCAGCTGATGTTTTTACTTTATCCCTTAAATACTATCACAAGAGGTCTTCATTCTGTGATAATTTAAAAAAATATTCTCACAGACCCACCATCACATGCCTCCCATTTCCAATCCATATTGCTTTGTTCTCTGATGGTTTCATTTTGAAGGCCACTGTTTAAGAAGCACTATGCTATCCAGACTCACAACACTGCTGGACATTTCATTTTGCTTTGCTTTCTAAAACATTTTTAAATGTATAAGCATACACTTGAAACCTAAAGTATCAGAACAGTGAAGGAGGCTAATATTGAATTCATTTGTTTGCCCAAGTGACGGTGTAAACTCTACCAAAGTTTAATGTCTTAATTAAATAATTTTTATGCAACAGTTCTGCTTTTGTATTGTTTCATCATCATCTGCTGAGTTTAGTGTAAAAAAAAAATCAGTGTTACTGCTGCAACTTCTGTTATTCACGCAGAGCCAACATAGCTAAGATTCTAAACTGAATTCTGTTCCTTCTTGGGCATGAACAAATTGTTTACTAAATTCTTAGCAGCTGAAGCGAATGGGTTGCTGAGGTGGTGTTGAGGAGATCAGTTGGCTTATAGAAATTTCAGTATGAAAACATGTCAGAAGAAACCAGCTTGATTCTCAGAGCTGAGACTAAGTTTATAGTGCTGCCAGCTGGGGCTTTAGAAAAAAGTTTTTAGTTGTGAAGTGAATGCATCTGAGATGGACTTTGAGGGAAAGCAGAATACCCGGATACAATTTTTAAAAAGTTATCTTTTATAGTAGGCTTCTCTTCAAACGATGACTTTTGTTTTTCTTATTAATCAGGAAATTACAAAAACATCAAAGTCACACTTCCCTTATTACTTCTTTCTCTTCCTCTTGACTGTGTAATGACGTTCCAGCACCTGTCAGTTCATGAAGTATTATGGAAACTGTGGTATCAAAAGCATGTGATTAATTTCCCTGTTATATAAACAGAAGTGTCAGACTAAGAGGGGAGAGAAGAATTCAAGTCAAATCGAGTAGCTTAGAAAACTGGAAAAGGCAATGTTAAGACAAAGATCAGATACACTGCGTCAAGTTAATGAATTAATACAAGACAGTAATGAATAACTTGGCTGACTGCATAATGTTGCTTTGTACCACAAAACACCCCCCTCCCCGAGGAACTGTACGACAATGTAGTATTCTTTACCTATGCAATTAGGAAGCCTTAATATTTATGACATATACCTATCACTGTAAACACTGCAATTACTTTATACAACTTCATATCGTCCACCTCTGATATGCTCTAGGGTTTATTTACTTGTTTCCTCAAGAACATTTTAAATGTTTTTTTTTTAAGAACATAAAAATTGCACATGTGAAGTATTTTGTTAATAGCACTCCTTGGATAAATTATACAAACATTTTAGGTGTTAAGTTGATTTGAACATGTCACTAACATAATTAAAGCTTATTAAATCAAACCTCAAATTTAAGCTTATAACTAGCTTTCTACGTATAATTAACAAACCCACAGTTTTAAAGATGTTACTAGAACAGGTTTTGAGGAACAATTAAGTTCCAGCATATACATACATACATACATACATGTCCATACACACCTCTCTCCTACAGCCCATTTGCTGCAGCACCTTTAACAGAGGATCTTAAAGAACTTGTATAAATGATGTCCTGTCTACTTCCCTGAATTCCACTGGGGCTATTTATGTGCGGATAGTTAAGCAGCTGCTTATGTCTTTGAAGGATCTGGTCACTAGTTTCTCAAAAACAAGCTTTACAAATGAGGAAACCAAAAGACAAAATAAATTAACATTTACAACTTGTATAGCAATGTGTTAGAGTAGCTCTTCTCAACCAACAAGATGCAGTACCCTGTGGTGCTCTGAGACCCTTTCAAGGGTGTTATGGGGTGCCACGCAATGTTAGCACTGCTAGGTGATTCATAATATAAAACCAGAGATTTCAAACAGGAATCTACAGTATTAAAAATATTCTGACCTGTTGTTGGGTTTCTAAATTCTTTGCAATAGAAAAAATGATCCATTACTTTTTCATAGTTTAAAATAATGAGTGAAAACTAAGAGCTAGCATATTCTGAGAAGTGCCTCAAATGTAACAAGGGGTGTCTCGAGTATAAAAGAAGTGAGAACCACCATGTTAGATGCTGTAGCAAAACACAAGACTGGCTTTTGCGTGCAGCAAATAGCAGTATGCCCATAAGGTAATGTCTCTAGGTAATTTAGTTGGTCTAATAAAAGCTATCAGATTTACCCAAAGAACCTTGTCTATGTCCTTAGACCAACGCAGCTACAACCAAAACCCCTGAAATAAAGGCGTAAGGCTGCATTCACTCCACACATCTATAATCTCTTTCTCTCAGCTTTGACAGGGCCCTAAAGGGTATTCAGTAGACCAGTATAGTATATGCACAGTCACATTATTGTGGCTACATTACTTCTGGTGAGGGAGCTAGTGTGAATGTAGCATCTCAGCATTGTGGTGGCAGGGCTCAGTATAGCACCACCTTGCACTGGACAGACTTACCATTATGCCTTCTGGTTTAACCATTAGGCAACATGACCCCCCAATTCCAACCCATTTCTCTTTAGTGATTTCTTTTTCCCTTAATTTTCATGCCTCTCAGTTTCTTCCCATTAAAAAATGAAAAGCAGCAAAGCCATGGAAGATTCCTACCCATACCAATCTGGGCCCCAAGTCAGCAAAGTGCCTGACAGGATGCTTGACCTAAAATACATTTTCACATTGACTTCAGCACTCTGGAACTTATGCTTAAATGCTCTGCTCATTCGAGAACAGTGCTGAAGCGAGAAATCAGATTGGACACCTGTTTTAATCTTCCATATAGTCAGTTTCAACCAAATTATTTCCACCCCACCCCCAAGTACTAAGCAGAAGCCATAGCTGCCCAGAAGGGCCGTGTAGCAGAGGTACCACAGGGATAGTTACCAGTTCAACCATCTCTCTTTTATCCCTCAAAGCCAGTTTTGATGGTAGTCTAGCTTGGGTCAAGAACTGAGGGTATCCAAACTACTTTGGATAAAACATTTTAATTGGGTATTAGCAGAGATTAAATGAAGCTTCCATATAGATTTTAATATTCAATACTAAAAATTGATTAAGGTATATAAAGTTGGATGTCTCTTTCTTCACTCATTTTTAGCATTAC
This sequence comes from Alligator mississippiensis, assembly GCF_030867095.1. Lineage (NCBI taxonomy): Eukaryota > Metazoa > Chordata > Crocodylia > Alligatoridae > Alligator > Alligator mississippiensis. Next base: position 213,269,585 of record NC_081826.1, read on the forward strand.
AAACCAAATTAGCATTTCATGTTTTTCAAAATTTGACTCTTGTCTAAGACAAAAGTTAGCATGCAATTTTGATTTTTCCATGGACACCAGGCACCCTTTTGGCTTTCTGTGGCCTGCTGTGCTGTAGATCAGCATGTCTATTGTTTAGTTGTCAAATTTTTCCCCCTCTTTAAAATGCTCAAGTGTAACCATAGATACATGCAATCCAGTATTACAGAGACCATTCTGGCTGATTTGTTTGGGATATGTGCCTGGAGAGATTTAATGCTCTCTTTAATTTTTATTTATCAGTTTAGTATCAAGGAATTTAATTATTTTAAATTCAGCAAGTAACCATTTAAAAAAAAAAAGGATAAGTCTGAAGCAGCTAGCTAGATAGCACATACTTGTCATATTCATTTAACAAGACTTTTCAAGAAGTGCTCAATTTTGATATGCCTTGGAAATTTCCTTTTAGAGAAGCTTTAACACTCAAACAGCAATTCCAACTTAGAGAGACATCACAGCAAAATGTCAAACTCTGTCCAATATTCTAAATTAACATATTGCTTTTGTTCCCATTTTCAATGTAGTCGATTGTAATCTCTTTACAGAATTCATTTTCTGGACAACACAAGTTGTCTGGTTCCCAAAAATGATGAACAAGTATAAAAATGAAGGGGATTTGTATGCAAATTAAGTACCTATTCAAATTGACAAACCACACTTTTTTTTTAATGGAATTATGTTTAATTTTGGAAACTATTATTTCCTTCTAATTCACTAATTAATATATACCATAAGTCTCACTGAAGGTACTTTTCCATTTCCCCTAATCTTTCTTTTGCTTTTGATTCCTTCCCCCTTACCTATTCACTGCCCTTTTATGTGTCTCTTCAAACTTATTTCTCCTTTTCTTTAGGCCAGGTGATTGCGAGTCAGTGACTCACTGGGATAACCTGGTCAAGTAGCTTGTTCCAATTCTTTCAACTGAAAAACAAGAATAAGGCTGATCTACCTCATGGATTTTTGAGAGACTTCTCACATGAAATACCAGCCTTATTGTGGGTCAGTGGCAAAGCTCCTAGAGATTTCAGTTGGGTCAGGATTTCACCAAGTTTTAAAAGTAGGAAAGACCTTACCAATATATCTACCTATTTTTTACCCCAATTCTCTCACCTTTACTTTCTCAGTGAGTTCACTGAAATACACAGAACTACTTAAGAAGTAACTATCTATTCAAGTCATACAAGGCTGGTAAATCTGGTCACTTCTTGTTAAGCACTCTGTAAGAGCTACCATCTGACAACTTACATTCTCTGCATGGTTTATATAATGCAATTAGTAAGGGCTTTTGGGGTATGTGTAACTCTGAGAAATAAAACATACATTAAGGAATTGCTTTTTTTCTATCATACTTCCCCACTCTCCCCCCCAACCTTAAATAAATGAGGACCTGAATATATCTGAACTCATTTGAAAATCAAAACCACTTGCTTTTCCAAACTTGTAACAGCTTGTGGTTCAGTGTTTCCTCACTCTATGCCCTGCTGTTCCTCTAAGCACAGTGAAGAGGTTAATCACAAATAGCTAAACATAGTATTTTATAGTGCTATCACACCAAAATGAAGTTGCCTCGAAGATATTTTCAGAGACTGCCTACTGGATTCTCTGATTTGGGGGGAGAGTACCTTCATATTAGATTTCCAAGTGAATCTTTGAGAACAGCCACAAAACAACAAGAAATCTGGTTTCAGGCAATGATTGCAATGCCCAACATACGTACGGGAGTAAAATATCAAAAGAAAAACGTGCGGGTTTTTTGGTTGCAGGTTCTAACTTGGAAGAGAAAAATGTTTCAGTGGTTATATGCTGATTTAGCCTATTAGCTGTAGGTACCCAAACTATAAGTTTTACATAGAGCAAAAGGGCTCTACGAACATACATAATATTCTCCTAAATCAATCAAGTAATCAAACCAAGTTTTATTATTATTTTTTTTTTTTTTAAAGAACTTGGAGCCATCACAGGGATCTTACACACTAAAAACAGTCCTGCTTCAAAGAAATCTCCCCTCTTTAACCATTTCCCCTTTGTTAATAGCTAAATGTAAATAGATTCTTATGATGAGGTTTTAGTGTGGAATACTTAGCCATATGGCAACAATTCTATTTTCTTTCCATTGCGTATCTGCTTATTTACATGGCATTCTTTTTTAGAAACAGTGAAGCTGCAGAATTGTTAACTACAGCCATGGTCCTAACAAGAACCTTCCATAAAAAGAAAAAGATATGAAAGAAACAGAAATTGCAAAGAAAACCCAAGTAAAAGTGCACTTAATGCCCTATCCTGAGGTCTTTGTGTTGCTCATCTCACTACTCTGGCATGAAAACCAGAAAACACAAGAGAGTGGAGTTGTCCAATAGCAATGGAAGAGGACCAGTTTCTGCATTATACAACTAAATGCTAAAGCTTAAATCAAAATTTGGATCTTCTATTTTTAATTAAGATAGATTTATATATAATTTTTCTGTTTCAAATGTATTTCACAGTCTCCAAGTATCGCTGGAGAGCTGTCACCTCTTGCTGAACTGAATCAGCTTTTCTGGATGCAGTTCTCACTGACCTGACACCAGGAATTGGTTCTGAAAATATACACTCAGTGATAAGTAGGAAACTTTGAGAATGTTGTTAAAAAAATTAAAAAATAAAAGCTCACCTCACAACTGGTCTCCTGGATGCAAGAGGACTCAAATCTTTTTTCAAACAGTTTTAGGTAGACAGCCTGTGTTCCTAAATAGCCTTACGTATTTAAGTAAATGCTTAACAAACCTTCTTTCAAAATGGTTGCGAATGCAGAACTATATTAACATTATACACACGCACTCAGGAACATATGTACACGCACATTATATCAGGGGTAGGCAATTATTTTGGCTGGAGGGCCACTAAATTAGTTTTGGTGAGCTGTCAAGGGCTATAAGAGTGTGCCCCTTGCTAAACTACTAAGACCCATCCTCTGCTCACCATCTTGGGCCCAGAAGTCCTGCCCCTGTCCTGACCTTTGTCACCGACAGTTCCTCCCCTTGCCCTGAAAGCACTCCTTTTGGGAAGGGTTTTGCTACCTTGAAACGGGAAATCCTGCCTTGTCACATGGCCCACCTGACACCAAACCTTGCCCCACTCGTCACCAAGTTGATCCCAGAATTCCCTGTCCCCATCACATGTTTCCTGACATCAGAAAGTCCATCCCTTGACTAGGAAACAATGCCCTTTCACAGGGTCCGCCCCCCTGGTGCATGGCTTGCCCCTGGGGATCCAGAAGTTCTGTCCTCTAGGCCGCGAGGCACAGGCATGACCTATCAGGTAGCAAGGTATTGTGGCCCCTCTAACAACCTGCCCCATCATCTTCAACCAACTAGTGGAGGTTTCAGGGGTGTCGGACCTCCCCAAGAACAGTGCCAAACCAATCCAGTTGAGGGCTGCACACATGAAATCTTTCAGAAGAAATCATTTTAACAAAGCATAGATAAAAACAAATCATATACTAAAAATCAAACATATTCTATAACATTTTAATTTCATTTCAGAAAATATTTTTGTCCTGATTTATGTACGTTTGCATAGTGTATATAGAGACGATTGCATATAATAGCTCAAAATAGTCTTACACACTCAAAATAGTATGGGGGTAGGAGGATGTATGGGGGGAATGTGTGGCTGAAAGGTAGGTATGAATGCGGTGGGGTGCAGGGGTGTGGGCTGTGTGAGAGGCTGCCCAAGTGTTGGATCCTTGGAGCTGGCCAGGGTGTGGGTGTGTGCGCACGCTCACACTGTTCCAGGCAGGAGCAGACGGGGATCAGCCCCATGCAGAGCGTAGTGGGCTAGCTGGACACAATTAACTGGTGGGTACCCACCCACAGGCTGGATCCAAATCACCTGGTAGGCCGGATCCAACCAGTGGGTCATATTTTGCCAACCCCTGTACCATATTATATAATATTATATAGACATAGACTATGCATGCATGTGCACACACTTCCATATATATTAAGAAAACACCACATATAAAAGTTTTCCTCTAACAGAAGGATGAACATAATTCTTACATATTTTGCCAGATGTCTGCCTTCTCTACCTTCCTAATCTGCTAATGCATGAATGATTCACATTAAAGTAACTGAATTTATGAGTTTAGCTATCACAATTTTACTCACAAGTGGGGCAAACTAAGTATCTTGACATTAGATTAGATATTCCACGGTACAAACAGGATCATTAAAAAAACCCAGCCTATTAATTGGTATGTTATGAAAATGAAGAGTAAGCAAAAGGGACCGATAAAACCTGAAACCTCAGATTTTGTGTATTAGAAGTACAAAAGTCAACTAAATATTAAGGAACTGCTTTATCAAACTGGTTTGTCAGGAACAGATGTATTAAAAAAAGCATCTGAAATATTCAAGATTGACGATGTGATAAGAAATTCTACAGCCTATGAAAATGTTAAATATTCCTGAATTATCATATATACTTTGAGGTTGTACTGGAGGTCAATCACGTTTCGGTGATTAAAGAGCACTGGTATTTGCATTTTTGCCATCCTGATTTTGAATCTGCACTTGACTGCCGCTGAGTGAAGCATCTGACCAACTGGTTTTCTGTAGCCTAAATTACAAGAGATTTCCTGATCTGCTACTGTTAGTTGAGTCAGGTTTAATTCTGGATTTGCTATTTAATTATTTTGTATAGTTGCTTAGTCTTAAATTTTTGCATTCTTAATTTTCTGGGGGCAGGAAAGAAGGTTGGGGGGGGGGGTATGTGCTATTTGTACAAATGGGAGGGTAACCCATAAACAGAATCTGTTTTGAATGTTTCATTAGAGAAGTATCTTTCACTAGAAAAAACAATTAGTTGCTGACAACATTTGTCAACAACAGGTCCCCTTGAGTGACAAGTCATGGCCTCTATCACACTGCTTGCAGTGTAATCATTTGCAATAGGACTCTAGCAGTGTAATCATTTTCAATTTTTCCACTGAAGACAGGACTGCAGTGACAGGGCTTTCTTCCCCCCACCCCCCTAAAATGCCCGTTGTATACAATAAGAAGTCCTTTCACTGGGCCCAGGAGCCCTGGTCTAATGAAATGATGTCTCTGAAAATTAATCAGTATGCAGACAAGACAACCAGAATGCTAAGAGCGACCTGCAAAAGACTTAAAACAAAACCACCACTGCACAAGGCCCAAACTTCTGGTTTGTGCCCCTTTTCTTTTGTTTCTTGTACTTTGTTTACAGTATAGTACAGTACAGTATACAGATGACTCGAGTCTTAATTTTTATTTTTCTTTAAATTCTTTTACCTTCTCTCTCAGTTTAGAAATATTAGGGGCAGGAATGTAAAATATTTTACAATGACTTAATTTAGCCAAACAATCTGAAGTTAGAGAAGAACTGACAGAGGAGTTTTGAATACAAATACCAATTTCTCCCAATTGTTCAGCTTTCACTCTTGAGCCTTGTAGTGTCATTATTTTATTATTTTGCCAGAGTGTATTTTGTATGATAAAAAACCCAGAGCAGAAGTAAATTACGAGTAGAAAAGCAATATTTAGAACTCCTTCATGCCTTTTTTGTCCCTCATAATAGGACTAATGAAATCTCCCTTAATATCTTGGAGACAGTGTCCAATGCCCAACTAACACTGCAAGCTTCAGCTGCTTTGCTGGCCAAGCACAGAGTAGAAAACCAAAAAGGAGATGCAGGTGACAGAACAGAATTTTAAAAAGATAAAAGAGGCTTAAGAAAAGAAACAGGAACAGAGCAGCACGCTTTACCATTGGACCATGCAGAGCACAAAGAAAACTGACTGCAGAAGAGAGGCACCCCAGGAGATGGACAAGACATAGGCATGGAGATCTTGGAGAAACCCAAGAGAACCTGGTATAAGTTAAACATTCTTTGCCAAGAGACTTTTAAGGATCAGAAAGAAACGGGGGGGGGGGGGGGGGGCAGACAGGGTGTTGATTTGCATTTGTTTTGATTTGCATCTTTTATGTAAGAAGTAGAAACTTTCTGCAGTCTGTTTTTTAAACATGTCTATCACAGATCCCTAGGGAGGTAATATTTTATAAAGCAGAATGCCAATAAGGTTGGGGCTCTTGGAAAGTGCATCTCAAATCAAGTAGGAGGGTCTTGTTGAACTGTGAGTTCAAACTGTTGTGAAGATTAAAAGAAACAGTATCCAAGAAACATGTCAGAAAGGCAAAAGAAAGAGTAAGTCACCCATTCCAGTAAGGAAAGCATAAAAGCCCTCAGGCCCATTGTTTTGGGGCCCAAAAACAGCTATCAGGTGACTATGTAGAACCATCAGACAGAAGGAAAAGCAATTAAATTATAAATGGGCAGGGAGCAAGGAAAGAGTGGAATGGAGCCCCTAAGGTGCCCAACCTTTTAGCCTGGCAGGCCAGATGGACAGTGCCTCGTCTATCTACAGGCCAGATCCAGCCAGTGATCCTGATCTGGTGCCCAGGGCAGGCATGGCAGGGCCATGTGGCTGCATTGGGGGGGAGGGGAGGGCATGGAATGGAGTGGTCCTCACCCAGCCCAGTGTGGGAAAGTGGGGAGAGGCATGGCCCAGCCCAAACTGGTCTTACAGGGGAAAAGAGAGTGTGGCCTGGCCCTTTTGGGGGTAGAGGGAAGGGGGAAAAGGGGGGTGCCCCTGCCCTGCAGGGGGAAATGGAGGGAGAATTTGGAAGTGGGGAAGGACAGAAGTATTGCCACTGCTCTCCCACCACCAAATTTCCTGACCTGTGGGGAGTCCCGCAGGCCACATCTGGCCTACGGGCCACAGACTGAACACCCCTGCCCCACTGGGTGCCCTATTAGCTCAGACTACAGAAGTACAGGTACTCCTCACTTATCATACTGGTTAATGTTGTTTCCTTGTTACGTCGCTGATCTATTAGAGAACATACTTGTTTAAAGTCATGCAATGTTTGGTTATAATGCTGTTTGGCTGCCGCCTGTTAGTAATAACTACTGTGACGTAATTGGAATTGCTTAACATCGTTTTGCTTAAAGTCGCATTTTTTAAGAACATAACTATGACGTTTAAGTGAGGAGTGGCTGTAATGAAATGCATGACCCTCTAAACACACACAGCCTAAGAAAGGGTGGTCACAAGAGAAAGGGGAAGAGGGGAATAAGTCTCACAGAACTTATGGCATTAGGGAGCAAATTCTTGAGGTATAACAGGGGTTCATGAGTAGTGCACAGGAAGTGTGGCTCGGGGTGGGGAGGGGGAGAAGGATGGAGGGGCACAAGGAACCTCTGGTGCACCCAATGTCATACGCTTATAGAAAAATCTCAGTCTATGAAATGATGGAAACACTGAAACTTGAGATAACTCAATTATGGAAGCTAGAGAAAGTGTTGCCTGTGGTTGTACCTAGTATCACTATTTCTCTTCTTTCATTTATATATACAATTTCTGATTTAACTGAAGTCATACTTCAAACGAAGAGAACCATGTGTTCAAACATGCCCTTTTGGTGATCTAAGTGAGTTATCAAGACTGCATTACTCATAAGGGGTGTGATATCCAGTAACTGAACCAGTCTCTAAGGGAGGAGAAAAGAACATACATCATCCTTCAAAAAAAGAAAAGCCATTTCTTTTACTGCAGCACCATGTATATGTGTAACAAGGTGAGGGTCAGGCAGATTCTGCTCCAACTAAATTTCTTAAAGACAGACAATGGCAATACTTTAGGACAGGTTGTGTTTTTCTCTCTTTTTTTTTTTTTTTTTTTTTTTTTAAAGAAAATGCCTTATAAAAACATGAAGTACACCAACTGTGCATCTTGCAGTACTATGTTCTATAGTAGTCTATAGATTGCAGGACTTACATTAAAGGTTATGTTAGAGGAGATTAACTGAGGGTATGGAGAAAAGTCAAAGGTCCACCGGGGACAGCCCATTAGGCTGATATGGGTAAAGTAGACCACTTTCTATAGCCAACAGCACACTATGGTTATGGACCACATCACATCCTTTTCTAGAATACGTGGGCACTTGGCATCTTTTGGCTTTCTTTAGAGGACAGTTTAGGGCCCAGAAGTGGTATGGCTGAAGTGGAAAAAAGGTGGCAGCACTTAACACTTAAGAAAACTGCCTTAAAAGAAGCTTAAAATAATGCTTAAAAGCTTGGGTAAGAGCTTAAAATAATGGAGTTTTCAGACCCACTGAGTTAGTAAAGGGACTCTTTATGTACTGTACTTCCAGGCAGTAGGAAACACACCTGTTGAATCTCCTTGGCAGAATAAAACGGGGTTTTCCAGTCAGAAAAGCCAGAGTTGGAGAGAAGAGGAAAACCCTTATCATTAGAACAGATTAGGTATGACAGAGCACATGCACAGTACTCCCATACATTTTGTATCCTTCCTCAAACAAAGCTGAAAAAAATCCCCCTAAATTAGGTTGTTAGCATTTTTGTGTTACCCAAAACGTCTAAATGTTGCTTCACAGACAAAGTATAGACCATTCATACTACAAGAACGAACTTAAGTAGACAAAGATACACTCCAAGTCTGAGACAGAACAGAAAGTAAAGTGTATTTCGCTTCCGTAGTCTATAAAAACAAAATGGCTTATGGGAAGATTTTGTTGCGACAGGCTTCAGCTTACAGATCTTTTGGAAGAAGCATGTTTTGGGGATGAACTCAAATGAGAGAACTGACGGTAGAATGAAACTCTTTTCCTAACCTAGTTTAATGTGCAAGGGATGAAATAAAAGAAGTGAGATTAAGAAGAGGACATAACAATTATGGGGGAAAGTTAGTTCTGTAGCTTAAGCAAAGTAGATTAGAAAACTTTATTTATGTGTTTAGACATTTCTACCATGGGTACAACAAACTAATGCAGGGGTGGGCAAAATGCAGCCCAGGGGCCTAACGTGACCCACCATGCCATTCTATCCGGCCCGTGGGGCCCCTAAAAAAATTTAGAAAATTAATATTTATCTGTCCGGGGCTGCCTGTCATGCGGCCCTCGATGGCTTGCCAAAACTCAGTAAGTGGCCCTCTGCCCAAAATAATTGCCTGCCCCTGAACTAACACATGCTTATAGATTTTGTGCTAATTTAGCAAATTTTAGGTTTGTTCATTTATGTATTATTATTTTTAAAAGGATACATAGTATGAACATTAATTGCAGTATGAAATCAATTGGTTACAATAATAAAAAGGTATCTTTCTACAACTGCAGAAATGGTCATGAATACTTTATAATTTTTGAAAATTTTTGTTTGCAAGTCAAAATCACTGCATACTGGTGTATATGTAGCTTTAATAATCTTCAGTGAAAAATAATGTATAGAATACACAAAAGAGTTTATCCTTAAATGGACAGGGAAGCAGTCAACAGGCCACTCAATGTATTTTGTAACGGTTAAAAACTAGTACATATTGGTCTGTACAAGTTCAAAACTAGGTGTTCTCATCTACAACAGGTCTTGATCTATAAATATACTAACCCGAGGGTATATGACCATAACAAGCTCTGGAATATTTGAAAGCAACACTTGAAATGAAGGAGATTTGCTTTCCTATCATTGGTCAAATGCTAAAAACTGATATTTTACTTCTGAATGACACATGCAGAAAACAGGTAAGTAAACATAACTGAAAGTATAAAAGGCTCACATAATGCTACCCTTACTCAGATATATGCGTATTAGAAGATATTCAATGTTATGTTTGATACAGAACTTGAGAGCAGAACAACTGATGTATTCCATGCATACCAGGACACACAAGATCTTCTACCACTACGGGCCTAGTTTGGTCATCTTTGCTCACCCTGACCAATACTTTTACATCATAAGAGGTTTCACTGATTCAACCACAGCTACCTGCAAAGTGAAGCAGTACTCAGTATAAATAAAAGTGGTATATTCAGGCTCTTACATAAAGTTTTGAGCAGGGCTTGATCAAACGAGTCCAAGTATTCCAGTTCCTGGAGAAATTATTTCTAAGGTCTCTAGCACATGTTACATTTATAGTGCAATTTGTGTTTATCATGCCATAAATACCAATATGTCACACATTCTCAAATGTTATGGCACAATGTAATGGCAAACCAGACACAGAGATATGCCACAAAAATGTGGAATATCTTTGCGGATGGTTTGTATGGCACTATAAACTGAATGTGCGGTATGCCCCATTGTCCTGATGCTGACAAACAGCTGATTGTCAGCTTTGGGACCTAGGAAGCCCTTGGCCTGGAACCTGGCTGGAGGCTGCCTAGTTCTAATGCCAACAACAGCTAATTATGAAGATCAGAATGCCAGCTTTCCAGGACCCAAAAGGTTTTCTGCCCTGCCCTGCAGGGTATAGCAGAAAACCCATCAGGTCATGGTGAGCCCAAAGAGACTTGCCATGACCCAGCACTTTAACAGGCCTATTGCTGGTCCTGGCCCCAGACAGTTCTGGGTCCTAGGGCTACCACAGCCTAATTTGACACTGAAGCTTCCCCTAGCCTGTATCCTGAACCAGGAGCCCCAGGCTGCCGGTTTCCAATCCTGATGCTCAGCTGAGCATAGAAATCAGGCATGAGGCAGCCCCAGGGTCCAGGACAGAGCTGTCCCCTGCCAAATCCACAAGATCAGGCTGAAGGCAGCTCCGCTGTGGCATAATTAAGATAGGATGAACTAGGTCTTCATAAAAGTCTTTGTGCACTTTTAAATGTTAATAACTTAGGTTGTAGGTATGATAGAAACGATCTGTAAACAGCATTTAAAAGCAAATTTATTAAAGTTTTAGGACAACTAGAGTACACAATCATAGACTTCATAATAATTAATTTATTCTTAAATAAGATGGAGTTCCATGCCACTACGCCAGGGGTGGGCAAAATATGGCCCGCAGGCCAGATGTGGCCTGCCAGGCCATTGTATCCAACCCTTGGGGCCCCTAAAAAAATATAGAAAAGTAATATTTACCTGTCCCTGGCTGCCTGTCATGCGGCCCTTGATGGCTTGCCAAAACTCAGTAAGCGGTCCTCCACCCAAAATCATTACCTGCTCCTGCACTACGCTCTGAATGTACGACAGTTCCCAAATGACGTTTTCCCAGAGAAGTGGATAAGCAGAGGTGGACCAATTGCTTGGCCACCTCGTTCACCTGACCTGTCGCTGTTGGATTTCTTGTTATGGGGACATGTTAAGAGTATAGTTTACTTGTCAAAACCATGCTTTTTGATGGAACTTAGGGCTAGGATCACCAATGCAATTAGTGCAGTAACTCAAGAGGAACTGGGAAGTGTTTTTAAGGAGTTGGAAGATCAGATAGAGCACTGTATCATGATGGATGGTGGTTATGTTGAAGTCTAGCACTGTGTACTCTAGTTGTCCTAAAACTATAATAACTTTGCTTTAAAATGTCATTTACAGATTGTTTCTATCATACCTACAACCTAAGTTATTAAAGTTTAAAAGTACAAAAGGACTTTATGAAGACCCTGTATATGCCCTGTCCCAAACATTGTGTATTCTACTATGTGTGTCTGGGGCCCACAGGCCACATTTGGCCGGTGGGCCCTACTCTGGGAACCCCTGCTTTAGAGGGTGCCATATGTATCTGAAATATGGTCCTTAATTTAAGGAACAAATCCATATCAGCATAGCACTGGAGACAGCATTGGGTGAAGGTTTGGAACCCTTTTCTGCTTGAACCATTATTCCTTTCTGACACCAGAACCCACAGACTGAGAAGAGATGCCCTAAAGCACAGTTTTCAAAAATCTGGCTTGCAGAGCCATGTCACCCAGCCCACAGGGTTCCCAGAGGGGCTGGGAATTCAGGGCAGGGCCACCAGGGGCGGGTCCTGGGTACAGAGTCCTGTTGGGGACACCTCAGTGACAGACAGGCAAGAGAGAGCTGTGTTAACTCTCCTGTGCTGCCATCATTCATTGTGTTGCCACTGCCAGGTCTAGATCTGGCCCATGAGGAGACAGATCAAATTTGACACCCCTGGGCTAACAGCATGTAACTTCATTTTATTTTGTATTCCTGTGAAGTAGCTTCAGTGTGCTATAAAATTTTAAGCAAAGTTTTAAGAGGAATAAACACCTACAGTCTGGGAGCAAGGGGGGGGGGGGGTTAGGCAAATATAATTTGTAGCGTTTCAAAATTAAAAAAAGGTAAAATGTTCATAAGCTGTATGTAACAGGGGGCTTTCTTGGGGCCAGTCTGTCATTGGCCCGCTCACCTGTTTCTAGGCCAACTGCCCAACTCTTTGTCTGCCATGCCTTGATGATACATAATTATGGTATTAATTAAGTTAGAGGCTGCCATTCTTGCCCCGATCTCAGGGGGTGCTATCTGCGGCTCCGTTCCTCCCCTACACTGCAGCCCAAGCCTCGCAGATGGCATCAGGTTAATATTACTGCCAGCCTGAGACCGGAGCAAACTGAGTCCAAAGTTGAGCTCTACACACACGCACATTCATACTGTACTATATAGAAAATGTGAAATGTGAAACTGTACTATCCAGAAAAATTGTCTCAATTCTCTTACTTCCCAAAAGCCATCATCATGAACTATATATCATCATTCCAATTAAAACATTTTATCTTAAAACCACGTAAATCATTAGGACACATACCCAGCAAAAATGCTGAAGGACTGCATGCTATTCACTGCACATCATATGAATTCTAGCTCCTCATGTTGGCATCTGAGATATGAGCTCCTCCCCCCAATTCTGTTTCATTAAAATTGGCTTTAGGTCATGTTTATTTTGTGGAGGAGTAAGTTGTCAAATTACTTATATTTTTGTTATTACTTTAGGATTCTTTTTTGCTCTTGGTCTGTGTGCAAATATAGGCCTTGATAGTATGACAAAAGTAAGCAGGCATTACATTTTCTGATGGCTTCAACTTCCTCACATACTAAATACTCCCAGCTGGGCCTATCACTAGGATGGGCATTATTCATATGCAACTGTTTTATTACTTCCTATATACGTATAGTCCTCAGGGCTGACTATCATTTCTAGCACACTGTATGGGAGATTGAACCTTCTGTTCTGTACTTACAACATGGTCAAGTTTGCCCAAATGAAACAAGAAAGACACTGCCAAAGCTGCTAATCAAATTCCTGGTCTATTGTACATGCATGGCAGACTGACTAACACTACTGTACTGCTGGGGAGGATGGAGGGGAGATGACACCTATGTAGCTGAAAGCAAAGGCCCAATTGCCATTTCTTGAGACTCCAGTTGAAGAAATATCATTTCTCTGTTTCAGTGTTTTAATAAATTAATGTGGTACAGCTATGTACCCTGCCTTTTTCCTGAGAGCTTAACTTCTTATACTTGCCATAATGCTTTGAAATACCTTTGTTTTGTATTTACCTGCTCGTGTGTTTCTTACCCATATCACACCCATTTGTCTACACAACTATGGTGCAAATCAAGTTGTGAAACACAGCCAGTCAAGGTTTCACCCAAAGACCTGAAGTGCAGCAACTAGAGGCCTGGGGAAAATTCCCAAACTCATCAAGTTAATAGCAAAAAGAGCGAGAGAGAGAGAGAGAGATTTGGGACCAGGATTTAACTCCTGACTCCCAAATATGAACGTTCTTTTTTATTGCCTTCTGCCATGCCTGCCTTCAGCTGAGATTAAAACAGTATTACAACAAACAACCTTTGCATTTTTATACTTCTGGCTTTCATCTATTTCTGACACTTACAATAAGCCACCTTTTTTTGTACTCCTCTCCCCCCCTCCCCAACTGCCCCCCAATTCTGTAGAGCAAGGGTGGCCAACTTGTGGCACAAGTGGCATGGGCAGCCTCTGTGTGGCAAACAAACTGTAGAGAAAAGAGAGATGGCACAGAAGCGGATAAGGCAGGAAGCAGAAAGCAGAGAAGGGCAGAAAGCAGAGGAGGAGACTGGGCAGGAAGCACAGAGTAGGGAGAAAGAAAGCAAAGCAGCAGATTGTGCAGAAGGGGATCACTATGACACTTAGGAAGGGTGCAGGGCTAATCTGTGGCATGCCTGCCAAAAACACTGGCTTCCACTGCTGTAGCGAATATGCTCCACAGATTTTAAGTAGGTCTGAAAAGAGCAGAACTGAATTCATTCTTGATTTTAAACACAAGAGAAGGAAAATATCCTTTTGATATCAGTCTGCATCTATAAGATTATTTCTATATCATGGAGATGCTAGATAATTTCCTCAGTCTCAGGGTGCTTGTTTAGTCAACAGTAGTAATTAAAGATATTAACAACACACTTGATTACATACACAAACAATGCTTAGATTCATACTTACAGGCTGAGGCTGTTCTGCAATACAGCAGTTGAAACACAACCAGAACTCACTCATTGTTTACAGTCTAAAGTGTGAGTGCACAGGCTGGGAGAAGAAACAAAATGCTCAATTTCTGCTCCAATCTTCACGTAGGCAGTTCCTTAACTCAGTTGATGTATAATGGTCCTAAAGCAGAAAAGCTTATCTTCTGCTGTGCTCTTCCCCAAAGGCAAGTCCTGGGCTATTCAGGTTGATGACAAAAAAAATAAAAAAGGACCCAAAACAAAACCAAAAAGAAAAACAAAAAAAAAGGTGAAGGAATCTTGTCAAGACGTTGGTCCCAGCACCACAGAAGCAGCAGGTATGTGCTCCCTTGGTCCCTAGTCCACAGGCAGTAACCTGAAATAAAAATGTGCGTAATGTCAGAAGGAAAGAAAGAAAAATTTTTAACCAGAACCACCCTTCCCCCACCTCCTACAGACAAACACATTTACAGTGCTGGCTTTTTAGATTACATTTCCGATCACACATCTGAAAGACACTAACAAATCGTGAATAATACACAGATATAAAAACAGACACACATTTTAATCAGATTTCTATTTCTACACGAACTCCTGAAAATAGCATAGGCCAGGGTTACTAGTCTATAATAAGGATGCCATAATGTTTTTGTAAAAGTAGTAACAAAAATCTACATTTAAAAATAATGTTGCAGTTGAGGGAATATTTACAGGTCCATCTTCAAGTCTTCTCACCCCCAGTGTTCGCCCATTCCTTCTACCTTTCAAACACATTGAAAGTTGATGAGTACAGAGGAGTCAAAAAACCCATAAAGATTAACTTCTGAAGGAGTTTTGTCCCTTGTGCTCTATTAAAACGGTGATTGATATTCAGTAAAAATTCTCCAAGCCAGTTAAAAACCCAGTTAATACCCCATGCACAGTGCAAATGAACTGTGTTGTGACTGGGTGCCCAGTGCCAACTAAAAAACTCATTCTAATTCTGAAAAAAAAAAAGTTGTCAGTATTCTGAAGCCATTACAGATCACTGTCAATGTAATAAAAAATAAAAAAACAAAAACACTCATCCCACTCTCCACCCTTCTGCTTCACAAACAATTGTTTTTATAAAGGGAACGTATATGTTAAGTATTGGGCTGTTTCCTTAAAACACTGAAGCTCCTGGTGTGGAACAACTGTCATGTGGAATTCCATCCATTCTTTATGAAACTAGTTTATTTGCTAATTTTTAACCTATGTTTTTCCTCCCACTCAAACTGCAAGGAAGTAAATCCCTCCAGATTTCATTCTTGTCATTTATTGTATAATCTGTGTCATCCTTACTTTGGAAACAAACGGAAAATTAAATGAAGTGATTAGAAAATTATAATGATCTAATTTTGTACAGTATCGCTTGATTCCACTCCAACTTGTATCCAAATGGAGTATCCATATACTCCATTACTTGTATTATTGTAGTGTCTCGTAACCCTCAAATGAATTTGGGACCTGCTGTCCTAGACATCATACAAACAGAAAAACAATCTTCTAGTATCTTTCCATATGCTCTGGGGTGGAGGGGCAGGGGGTGATTTAATTACAGCGGCTCTGAGAGACACTAATTAAAGTGCCTGCAATGTCACATGTCTTTGGCATCCCACACTTCAAAATGGTGGATGGGATACTTGAACTAAAGCTTCTTCAACCAGCTTTAGTTCATGCACTCCCGCCACAATTCTGAAGCATGGAGATGCTGAATACATGTGACAGAGACTGCTGGAGTGCATTAAATAAGATGCTCCAGCAGACTTGATTAATTGATGCTGCTACAAGGCATACTAATTAGCACACATCGGAGCAGATGTCCAGGATGTGTATAGGTGCCCTTCTATCCTGAAGAGATTACGATTTATGCATTTCAATTTGGAGATAAAGGGATTTAAGTGTCATTTGAATTTTTTCTCCAACAAAGATTTGGTACTTCTGTTCATAGACAGGAAAATCATTGCTGGAGATCCTACTCTTTAGAATGCTCATCTCGATTCCCTTGATTTGAAGTAGCTACTACTAAAATTGATACACGTCCAAACCTAGTGGCAAACAGTAAATGGAATTAAAATGAAAAATTAACTTCTACTAAAATTTTCATTCACTTATTGCTAACCCACACAAGATGTGGGGTTATTACTAACCACAGCAAGATGTATTTTCATTTTTGTTTTGCTTTTTCTAAAAACAACACTGCTATAGTTTTAGCAGACTAAATCTTCTCCTAAGGGCAGGTCAGAGGCAGGGGTGGGAAAAACCTTCTTAAGAAAGCAAATACCATTCTGCTTTAGGATGCTGCACTCTATGAACCAAGTCTAGATGTGCCTTCATTTCTGTGATACCTCTAGATGTTCGTTAGTTCCTGTGATACTTCAGGGAACCCCAGCTTGGACATGGGCACACATTCACTAATGTGCCATAATTATGGTGCATCAAGTTTAGCACCTGTACTAACTTAAATGCGCTGTAATTGGCACTCCACAGCATTAGTGCAGACGAACGCTTTTTTTAGTGACATTAATGCGCATTAGATTAAATGTACTGCACATTAGCATAGGTTTTACCCGCCATGCTAATGTGCAGTAGAATTGGTCTTCTGCGAATTAGGTGTCTTTGTAGATGTGCCCAGAGTGTAGCTACATGAGGATGCTCAGGAAAATTAGGCCATATCAACTAAAGATGTTAAGTGAATGGGCAAAGTTAAACACTTGTGCAGAAGCTTTCATTCATAAGCAAGACACGTTCAAGTCACTCCAGCTTAAACCTCTTTAAAGTAGAACTCCCACTGACTTCAAAATGGAAGGATGGTTAGGCCAGTGCAGAAATATTTTGAAACTGCAACTTTCAGTTTGGTATGAAAACTCCAGCACTTGCATACAAGACTTATTTTGTTTCTACAATTTCTCATATCTATTGTTCTACAAATAGGTGTTGCAGCAGAACATGTCATTTATATTAGGCGTGCAACTGCTGGCTCCTGCTTAGCCCTTTGATGGTACAATAAGTATCTAGAGTTAGGGGTCTGCCCAGCTCAAGGAGACAGCCAGCTGATTTCACAGGCAGATCGTGGGGCTGGCTGCCATTTTCACAAGCTTATCATGGTACCCCCCACCTCCACACCTCTGATTGGCCAAGGGGTCCTTGTGACCCCACCCCTTGCTGCTGACTGGTAGAGAGGGCTGTTTGTCATATAGCCCTGATTCTTGCCACCGATTGGAGACTGATCAGTGGTGAGGGGCAGGGGCAGAAGCCATCTTGGGCTCCCCTCTGTGCTGGCAGCACTCTTCACTGCCCCCTCCTTCCCGCCCCCCCACTCCCATGGTGGGCTGTGCAGCCAGGCCACAGCAGCTCTGAGGACTGCTGGATCCCTCTGGGGAGCCAGCATTTATTTTCAGTAATTTCCCCGCTTCCCTCCGCCATGGATTTTGCAGGCACTGCCCAATTTTACAGGCAATGCCAGATTTCATGATTTCTGCAAAGTTGCAATTTGAGAAGGTCCCTATATATAGCTTAGATTTATTGCTCTGTATTGCTTAAAGAAAAAAAAAGGGGAGATATCAACATGCTCTGTACCATGCTTTTGCATAGGCAATACTGCTCAGACTCCGAGAAACAAAACATGAAAAGCAGGCAGGTCATCAGAGATAATATCAAGAGACTTGATATATCAGAATCTACCAGAGCTACATATAATTAGTTGACCTTCCTTACCCATAATGATACAATGTATTGATTTGTAGGTCCCTGACATAACTGGCCAGTGTCACTGACAACCTTTTTGATGCTGGTCCACAGGTATTTTTATCAGTGGTTCAGTTTTCAATCAGTAGTTAAAACTATGCCCAAACCCAGCATAATGCAAAGACAGGGAAAGTCTTCCAGTCTGCTCATTTGCGCACTAACGCCCAGAAAACTCTTCAAACTGCAAGGAACTGAAAGTTTTGTAGTCAGCTGAACCCCGGGTGTAAAGAAAAGGCTTGAGGGGGCTTGTACAGATCATGAAGCATGCAGACATGAAAAAGGCTCTCACTTAGTTTTTCTTCTACTATGATTTGTCATGAAGCATTCTATACTTCTGAAACATTTATTTTATTCGTCAAAACAAAACCAAATCAGCAACTGCATCTCAATGTTAACCTGTACGTTAGATGAGAGTAGGCCTATAACAAGCATTTTTTTGATAGTACTTCAAATGTTTGTTTTCAGAAGAAATCAAAAAATGTTAACCCTAAAACAGCTTAAGGTGCCAAATGCTCTGCAGATTTAATAGAGTTTACACTCCGTGTCAACGTCTTCATCTGATATCTCTTAATACGAACATGACTTTTACTTTCTTTTCTCCTTAAAAATGAAAACTCAAACACATTGTTTAATGTAACATTTTAATTATACCATTAAAAATAAATCAGATTCAAATAAATAGATATTTATCAAAACATCTAGAATTTTATGTCTCTCCATGTAAAACAATTGGTCTACTCTACACAGTGACATATTGTATCTTGTCTTATAGAAAAGAAATGATAAATCTGCTGTACAGAATGGGAAAAAAGTGAAGCTAAGCAGGTGGCAACGCGCCACCAGAACTAAACATGCACATGGATACACACCCTGAAATGTTTTTAAACCTTTGGAAACTCCTTTAAAGAATTAAAGCAAATAAATGAGTTTTTCTTTTCGCTAATTATTGGCTTAAGGAAGGAGGTTACTGATTATCCCTATAGCTACCAATCAGGTAATTAAATAAAAGTCAGCCCCACAACAATCTCATGTGAAAGTAGCTAGGCCTAATCCTGTAAGAGACCAGTAACCTCTACTCCAACTACAATTAGCAGGGATCTAGAGCACTCAGCACCTCACAGATACCGTCTGCTGTTCAAGCCTTTAATAAAGCACTGAGAGAGTGACAAAGCCATTTTATACCTTGGTGCTGCATTTGTCTGTCTAGACTTCCCAGATTACTGAGGCCCCATTAGTTTATCCTCTTAAAACAAGACACAGTTCAAGACAGCCACTTGTTTTTTAAGCATTATATAACAACAACATTTAGTTAATTTCATGGTGTTTTTTTAACTGCAGTCACAGAAAAATTCACAACTAAATTAGAGACTATATACTCATCTTGCTTGCACTTGGAAATTAACAGAAGCCTGACTAAATAAGGCTACCCACTTAATTAGTGCTACTGAGTTTACAATTTGTTTGATCAGTTTAGTCAGAAGATAATTTATAGTTGACAAAACCATGGAAAATACTGTAACAAACTCTCTCAGGTGTACTTAATTATCTCATTTAAGTTTTTTTGAAGAATTTAAATAAATACCACCAAGAAAATACTTAAGTAAACAAATACATTTGGTTTTTCAGGTGAAAGAGGTGAGGTCATTTTCACTATTTCAAAGCAAATTCAAAATCACCACTGATTTAACACAAAAGTGTAACTACTAAATTGTTATACAGCAATCAAAGTTAAATACAGAATTACAGACCTGACATCTGGACCACCTAGAACAAGATGTGGCAATAGAGCGTAAAAGCAAAAATTTAAATTGATTCATTAAAACAATATATTATTAACTTTACTGAACTTTCTCAAGGCTTGTCAGAGAAATATAGAAAAACAAAAAAAATCTCTTTATGGCCTCTCTAGGGTTCCTGGTCCAGTGAGGACTAAATCAGCATTCATCTCAACTGATCTAAATAAGAATATGCTAGATGCTCAGGCAATGGTATGATCTAGTTTGAGAAAAGCAAGTTGCTTAACAATTATACAGTGTAAAAATAGTCTCCTTTTTTGAAAATATTTTTAAAAGGTTTTTTCCTAAGGACAATCCTTCGCACTCTTTGGCTGCAGTTTCTTCTGCTGCAGCTTCAAATAGGAAGTGTGGTAATGAGGCTGTTTGATCATTACTAACAGCAGATACAAAGCAGAGTAAACCACAGGAAGAAAAATGACTGCAGGTGCTCATATCTCAACATCTACATTTAACCAGTCTCTTTTCTCTAGAACCCAGACTGCTGTTTCCAAGAGCATTTCACACACACACACACACACACACACAATTACTGCAGTTATGTTATACCAACATGATTTGAGAAATAAATGTATTTTAACATTTAAGTTCATATTCATATCACAGAGATGCAATCTGTGGCAGGGAAGTTCCAGTAGTCTCCATACTTGTGTCACAGCTAATAACACAATGCATCTGGGTACTACCACCTGGCAAGTTGTTCCATCAGAGCAAAGAGGATGTTCAAAAAGGACTGTGCAATCACTACCAAGAGAACCTGCTACTCAGGGAGTAAATGGCAGAAACATTTGCTTGTCGGGTCATTTAAGACACTTCAACAACTAAAATTCTTTTCTCTGATTCTCACTTTCCTATAAGCCTTTTAATTATCAAGCGGATCTCATTTGGTCAGTTGCACACTAAGCTATGTTCATGCTCTCATTTTCAGTTCTCAAGATGTTCATTCTCCTGCGTGCCCCCATAGTGCCTTACAATGTAGGAAATCATTTTAAACACTTCCAATAATCTCCAGATTAGGCTTGGGTTTTCGGGTTAAAACTCTCTAGTGGTGACTTGCAAAACTTAAGGTCTGTGATGGGGAAGAGGGATAAGGGAAAGGGAGGGCTTTGTCAGATTAAGGACACAGCAAGAGAATAGAGAGTTGGGGTGGTTACACCAAGAGCTAACCAGGAACATACATATGCATATATATACACAAACACACATGTTATATATGGAAGCAGAGTGGGTATGTTCCATATAGTCACTCTGCTTCTATGTTGTAACTATTCATACCTGGTTATCTTTACTCCTAAGCTCTTTGGTGTAGACTTTTCTTTTTTGTACACCCCCCCCCAACCCGAAGTGCAGCACTACTTCTGATTTTGTGCTTAGTTCATTTGCATGTATTATAGCTGAGCAAAATCTAGACTTAACATTCTTAGCCACTTGCTTTCTCAATCTGGAAACCTGAATGAGTGAACCTGTGGGTATAGGAGTACTAGACAAGCCATACCATTAATGGCACTTTTTTTAGTGTGTTCATGATATTAAATAAGTTATTCTCAGATCATCCCCAAGTTCCTTTACATTCAAAGTTTGCTGCTGCTTTTATAATTTATACAGTGATCTCATGGATATGTCCAATATTGATTTTGTGAAAGAGAAATACAAGTGTAAGGATTCACTGAGACTCATTAAAGCTACAAATGCAGAGAACACCATTAGTTCCAAAGAATTCAGAAACACTCCGTTCCATTGTCCTGTGTCAGGAGGTGCTTCCTGCAAATTTCACAGCAGCATGCAACATGCCAATTCATAGTTCAAAAACATAGTTCATTTTAAAAAATAAGGTTAAAGAATAGCTACATTTACATATTTGATAGCTGGCTTGCATCGAATTATTTTTATTGTTCTTCCCATAGTTCAAAGTTGAAATTACACACATACACACACACACACACACACACACACACACTTTAAATCTCCCACAATGTTCTTAATTAAAAAAACAACCAAACCACAGTATACCCACACTTTTCTCTCACTGCTGAAGCTGAAGATGCCGTTTAGGGTCTTGTGACCAATGCACCTATTTTTCAGGACGGAGTAAATTTAGTGCTTGGTTCACATTTCCACATAAACTAACACTGGTCTCACCATTCAACAAATGGGGAATAAATTTATCAAATCCTCCCAATGCTTTTTTCAAAGTATTTTTAAATGCAAACAATTTGTGTAATTTGCATTTCAAGAAAACAGTTTTCATACTATACAACAAACTTTTCAAGATACAGATCTAGCAACACAACTGTTGAGCCATGTGCCAATTCTTAACTAGGCTTTTCTAATATAATTTACTTAAAACAGTGTCCCCTTTCCCATTAGAGCTACTCTGGATGATAAAAGGGAATGTCACTCATTATGATTACCTGAATGTTGTTTATTCGGACAATTCAGCCTACATCAAACCAGGGATTTCCTAAAGGCATTTATTAAAGGTGTACAGCAAAGTAATAGTTTTCTTTAGCAGGGAGGGGAGAATTGGAAGGGATAGGAGTAAACATGTTTACTATTTATCTTAATACCAAGTAGTCCCCTCAGAGGCTCATGCAACACCCCCATTCTAGTTAGGAGATGTATGCAGGTATCTAGTGGACTTTGGCAGTACATTTAAACAAGATCCAAGAATCATTTGCTCTCCAAGATCCTGAGGAACCTGAGTTGCAAGTTAATCTGCCAGATAAAGCAAAAATGTTTACCATAAACAAAGGCTGCAAGAGGCTTAAATACAGCTCTTTACTTCCTCATAACCTTTTCCTGTCTTCTTCTTATTGTCTTATGTTTAGTTTCAACCCACAGGTGCATTTTTTCAGGAAAATTTAAGTCTAAATGGTCAATTTTGGTGTCCTTGTTATTAAAAAAGTAGATCCTCTAGATGCAAGGGCTCACATAAGTAAGAGTTACAGCACAAAGTCCCTACTATTTTGTTTTGAAGAAGGACAAATTGTTAGGGTAGGTTTAGTTGCTAGTGATTCTCAACCAGGGTTCCTTGTACCCTGGGGTATCCTGAGATCTTTTCAGGGTTGCCATCAGGTGCTGCAGATATTTAATACTGGGAAGGGTGAAAACATGATTCACAAGATAAACCCAGTGATTTTAAATAGGATTCCTATTTTGATCTTTTGTGGTCTTCCTGAGTTCCTTGCAACCACTGGTTGAGGGGTTTGCTTGGAAATAGGCTAAACTTGGAAATGGGCTAAATGTTCTGGGGTAGGGCTAGCAAGTATTCATAGCCAATTCTTAGTTTTGCTCTCAGATTTCACTAAAGTAATTTTTATATTTATAATTCAAACAGCTTGAAATTATATAAATACCTTGCAACTCACTTAGCCTTCATGACTACAAGTACTAAGGACTTGCAACTTTTTGATAAAAAATGCAGAGGTTAAAAATGGTGTAGTCGATGCACAGTCACTACAACTTTGTTATGATTCTTTTCTTATAAGCATGTATACTGTGGGGAAATTTAAGATTAAAGAAAGGCAGACTTAAGAGAAACAGGGAGGGAGTGGCAGAAAAAAAGTAAATAAGGTGAACAATTAAACTCTCACAACATGCAAATAACCATTAGCCAGAGGAAGCTATAAAAGTTGGTAAAGGCAGGAAATCATGTGATTCAGTTAAGGGACAGAACAGCTAGTTCAGTTTATGGATGACTGCGCAAATAAGAACTACAGTAATATTGGGACCATGCAATGTCTTTTTAAACACTTGGCCTGTGCCAACAGTAGTCAGAGGCTTTCCAGAAAGCTACTGCATTGTTTTGGGAGAGGGAAAGGAGGGGAGCTTGGAGGGTGGAGGCGCGGCATGAAATTTGTCCGTGTGATCATTTGTTTTCCATCCCAACCTATTTTGATAGGTTTAAATTAACCTTTCAGCACTGAGTAGCATTAAATTATTTCAGCTCACAGAAGTCCAGTCTCAAAGAATCCTACTGCTAGGCACACACAAAAGAGAAACATGCTGTATTATTTTCAAAGTTGGATGAAGAGGGGGTTTTATACCAAGATCAAGTTTCAGACAAACCACATTTAAGTGGAGTACTGTGCAATGGTTAGGAATGCATGCAGGTAGCTTCCTTTCTATCATTTAACCATAGATAAGATGCAGCTTTGTATTATTACTTTTTTTTCACGCAAAAGTTTTCTATAACAACAGCTGATGTACAATTTACACACAGGCTTTTTATATATATATATCCTATACATAAACATTACATTTTTTAAATCGTATGCAAGAGACTTTAAGGAACTGCATGGAACAGTTTACAGAAACCTTACATGCAGGTACATATTTAAACTCCAAAACCTGTTGAATCTGAAAAGGCAGTAAAGGTTGCTAGAGTACAAACTTCTCTGGAAGTTTCAGACAACTAAGTTCTAGGATTCCTCTGATTCAGAAACCAATCCACAATCCAAAACAAACAAACAAACCCAGATACATTTGCTCTGGGAAACTTGATCACACATTCTCTACCCACTCTCCCAGATTGACAGGATTCTTTTAGTTCCAGAGGGTCATCACATTATCAAATCACTACATCACACTTGGCAACCTATCATGAGTGAAATGAAAGACTATCCCTTCTTAGACTCAGAGCTCTTTGTTAATCCTATCAAATAATTCTGATCAATGCTTTATTCTGGGAGTGGTACCTAATTGCAATGAAAAATGCATGGCTATCACAACCACAGTCCTTTTCGTGTTGGTCACTATACAAGCCAGTATAAACAATCCACACAGCACTGGCTGTGGGATAGAGCAAAATAGGTACAGTGAATAAGCTATTCCTCAGGGGCGCACAGTCTGCTTTCTAGCAGTACATGGATGTTCAGGAACATTATTTGTAGCAACCAAGGTCTTTTATTTTATTATTTTCCTATACTCAGTCAAATGTACTAGTACCTTGGAAGCTCTGAACCTTGGACTGAATGATGAAAGAAAGGCCGTGAAAAATAACACACCAGGAATTAACCCTGGCCAACCTTACTAGCAGTCCTTTATTGAAGTAAAATTAAGGAACATAATCCCTTCTCTGATTGAAATCTAGCATTATACAATACCTCATGCTTGCACCAATATTTGTCATCATATTTCTTATAGTCATAAAAGTACGTCTTTACACTATCACTGTATTTCTGCTCCATTACTATACAATTAAACAAAACTCAACAACACCATTAAAGTGAAGTAACCTCAAACCCTCTGGGACACCATAAAGTGAATTTATCCAGGCACCTAGAAATTCTGCTGAAGCTGCACATTTTTCTGTTTGAAAAGCCAGCTAAGTCACCTCTGTCCCAGTTTTTGTTTGCTATCAGCAGAGATGCGTTTCAAACAGAAAGGGTGCATCTGTCCACCCATAATGCTTCTGTTTCAGCTTTCAGTTCCCCACTCTACAAGATGCAACATAATAATGATAGTTTTCTGTTAAAAGATTTACAGAAAAGCACATTTCTAATTAGCCTGGCTTTCATTACCTTAAGCAGGTCATCTGCTTATGTTTCCTTTGTGTTTCTTTCATTAAATCTCTCCTCTAGTAACTGCTATATGTAGTATTCAAACAACTTGAATGGAAGAGCAGCCTTAATAAACTTAAAAAAAAAATTAAAAATGCAAAGAAGAGAGAGCTAAATTTCCCATGTGTGTTCAGAGCTCAAGTCCCATTTTCAAAAAAAAGTTTAAGTCAGTTGGTAGCTTAAGTCTCACTGAAGGTACGATTTAAGTAGTTTTGGAAAAAAATATCCACAGAACTTAGAGCCTGAAGAGACCAACAAGCCCCTCCGTGCCAGGGTTCCTAGGCACTGTTTCCTAGGGCACAGACACAAGTGACAATTTCCATCTGATTAGCTACAGAAAGTGGTTTATAGTATGACCAAACACAAGTGCATGGCTGCAGAATGCTTAAAAAACGGCTGATCAGGCAAAAATCTGAACCCTGGTTGCATGAGGGGTCAGATTAAGACATTTCAAAACAGAGCGTCTTCTGCAATTTAAGCCTGCGCTGCCTCCCACCCTAGTGCTATTTTCAGAATGGGAAGGGGAAAAGGGAGTGAAGGGAGTTCGGTCTGGAGGTTTTGTTGGCCCCTTCTGAAGGGTGAGGTGTGTGTACTGGTGTCCCGCTGGGTGTGGGGGGGCTTCAATTCACCCACCTAGCCCTCCAGTGTTGGCTAGGGAACTCCTAGAATGAGCTCCCTCTCTCCTCCCTTTCTGAAACAGGGACAAGCTGGGAGAGAGGAGGGGCCATGCTAGGGGGAACTGACTGTAGGCTCCTAGCCAGCCCAGCTAACCAACAGTAAACTTCTGTTTGGTCCCAGGGATCACTGTAACTCAGACCGCTTCCTGCAAAGTATTCTCAGATACAGCGAGGAGCTGCACTTCTGTCTGTGCCCCTAGTGTCAGTTTCCAGGATTGCTTTGGAAGTGCCAACTGAGAAATCCAGCATCCTGAGTGACTGTTGTACAAATTAATCCAGCTCTCAAAATAAAGCAGCTTTTAAAAATTGTCTGGTTAAGTTTTCCTTGTTTAAATTTCATCCCACCATCCCTAGTTAGTCCACGTGCAACGTAATATGTCACTTTCCATCTCTGAACCTTTAGTCCTTGCTTAGGCAAACTGTGCGCATGAAGTTCTTATAATCTTTCCTAACCTCCCACCCCCCACAAGTTCTCCATACATTTATCTTCAGACGGACAGGGCATGGCAGAAACACAAGTCAAATTGTTTGAATCTGGAGAAAGTAGCACGGTCTTGGAGTATATTGTAGACTGATGAAATGTAAAGTTTTAAAACAGATGCAAAGCAGGAAGGGACAAAAGCTCAAATAATGCTGCTAATTTAAAGACGATAAATATTATAAAGACGTAAAAGAGCAGAACAAGATTGCCCTTTTAACAACACACGCTAAATAGAAATCAATACACTTCATTCAGTGTTTACTATAATTACACTTGCCTTGAAACAGAAGCAAGAAATCTGATGAACAGGACACAAAGCTCCTGCCCCGTTTAATTTTAACTTTAGTCAAAATATTATTGATGCAACTTACTACAGCAACAAATATGACAACTTTCTTCTAACTTCCTGAAACAATGCTAATTATGGATCTCATCACCAGGGATCTGGGTTTTCTGTTTCCTACAGAAAAAATGCAGTAAAATGAGGATTTTCTCATTTTAAGGAGAAAAACACAGGAAGTGGTGGGTTTTCCCTTGTGGGCGGGCAGAGTTGCAGCCTGCAAGGGGCTGGGGGGAGCGGGACGAGGGCGGTCAGGCAGGGGCACCACGTGCACATGCGCATGAACACAAGGCAGCCTGCAGAGCAGCTCCCACAGCTCCCCACAGGTAAGTCTGGAGGGTTAGGGATTGAGGCCCCCATAGTGAGGGAGGAAGTTGGGCAGGGCTGGAGCTGCTGTCCACCTGGTGTGGGGCTTAGGGCCTGGGGCCATGCATGGCCTCAGGACCAGGGTGGGGAATGAGATGGAGCAGCAGGCGGCTCGTGGCTTGGGGGGGGGGGGGGGAGAAGAGAGGGAGCTGGCTCCCTGCCACTGCATTCACTCCTGTGGGAGAGTATAGGGCACATGACCCCAAGATTTGTGCACAGCGCAGAGGCAGGCTGTCCACTGCTGGCTTGGGGTCCCTGCCCTGTGCCCTCCCCCCAGGCCCTCCCGGCCCAGCGGGCAGGGCAGAGCAGGACAGGGAGGCTTGTGACGCTGCTGGGAACCCCACACTGCCATGATGAAGTGCCCCCTGCCTGCCTGGCAGCAGCGGGGCCAACAGTGAGGAGTTGTGCCTCTCGCTGCTGCCAGGCAGTGCCTTGTCATGGCAGTGTGGGGCTCCTTGCGGTGGCACGAGCCTCCCCACCCAGCCCTGCTGCACTGGGTCCCGCCTCCTGGACTGCAGAGGCCCCAGGTACAGGGCAGCAAGGCAGGGTACCTGAGCCTGCAGGTGGCAGCCCACACCCACCCCCATGCCCCCTTCCAGCTGTGCCACCCGTGGGGGAGGGGAAACCAGACTCTGCACTCCACCCCACCGCAGCAGCCCACTGACAGCATATTCAGGGGGATATGGGTAGAGCTCTGATTTTCCATGATAAAAAACCCCAAACCAAACACCAAAATGTATAGATATTTGGAATTTAGTTTATTATAGTGATCGAGGCATTGACAGGCTTCCAAACTGCTTTAAAATTGTAAAACATTGTGTTTAACATACATATATACATACATATACATAAATACACTAGCCAATTCCCCACCAATAATGAGACGGGGCAGTGTGGGGAGAGGGGGCTGGGATAGAGAGAGGCTGTTCTGCCTCTTGCAAAAATGCAGGCCTTGGCTTCCACACCCTCTGTCCGGTCCTTGGTGCAGCTTCAGAATCATGGCAGCGCTCCACCACACTTGGAGCACTCCAATTGGTTGTTTCCATCAGCCAGAGTGCAAATAAAGTGTTATGGACAGACAGACAGACTTGGGGTTTAGAACAATATTAGAATACACACACATATATACATACATATATAGTGGGGTTTCATTTTAGTCATGGATTTGGGGGGGTTTAATAAGAGAATTTGCAGTTTTTTAAATCAAAGAATTTGTAATTTTTAAACAGAGAAAACCAGGATCCCTGCTCATCAGTGGAGTGCCAAGAACGCTGTTAGAACTTGTGTATAGTTAGAGAACAAAACTTCTCTGCACGTACCAAAAAGCTGCAATCTTAAAATGCAACCTAAAAAAACAGGATGTGTAATTCAAACGTAGTAAATTATGATGTCCTAATCTGACAAACTTTGAAATCTAGATAAAACAGAGTAACTAGGACTGTGCTCCAGGCACTTAGGTTAGTTTACAGACTTCATGCTTTTCTTAAAAAAATTAACACTCAATTTTGTTCCTTGAATAGCCACAGAAACCAAAGTTCACTATATACATTATTCACCGGGATTTAATCCTACAGTCAAAAGCAGATCCAGAGGTGGTGCAGTAGCATGCTCACACACCCTACTGGCAGGAGCAACATGCTGCGACTAAGTTCCGAAGATGATAATCATTCCTCCCCTTCCTTCCCCTCTGTGGCAGTACACCCCTTCACCCACTGCTGCTGGTGTCTCCACTGTCCCAGGAGCTAGGGGAGCTCCTATCCCAGTCCAAGTAGGCTGCATGGGGGCTACGCTCAGCTGAGGACACTGGCGATGCAAGGGGTCTCTCTCCCTGCCCACTCCCCCAGGGTGTTTCACACAAGCCTGGGAGCAGACACAGGGAGGGGAAACCTGCCTCTTCACTGCCGCTTCCACTACTGTCCCAAGGCTGAGCCCAGACCCGGACACAGCCTGGCAGTAGCAGGGTAGAAGGTCTCCTCACCCCTGGGACAGTACAAAGAGCAGGGATATCAGCATCAGCAGGCAGAGGAGGGGAGAATGGGAAGGGAGGGGAAGGGTGTGCCTTTGATCAGGGAGGAAGCGAGAGGGGAAGAATATTTACCCTCTTTGAGACTTAAAGCCCCCAGCTACTGCTTCCAACCTACAGCCTGCCTGCCTCAGTCAGGAGGAGGCTGGAATGGGATGCAACCAACCCTGCAGCACCAGTCACTAACCCTCCACCTGCCTTTATAAAATCCTGGATCTGCTTTTGTCTACAATGTAGTTTACTCTAACTTTTCAGAATAGGTCCTCAGACTGTAATTCTGTAATAACTGCAACTCTTCCTCCCACCCGCCATGGTACAATAACTATTAATACCAGGCATTACAGTAAGGAGCACACAGCAAGAGAGAACTCCAAGACAGAGCTATTTTGGTGAGAGAACTGTGCTCAAAAAGCACAGTTAAAATGAGTTGGGAGAAAAAAAATGAACAATTTTCTTGTTTTATAACACTATTCAGGTGGCTAGTCCTCCTGATTCATACTACACTACACCTCTGCATTCTGGCAACATTGCCTTTTCTCATGATGCATAATAGGTGCTATTAGAGAAACTTCAATTTTTTTTTTTAAATGTATTCTCTAGGTCCACTGTTAGCAACTGTCTGGAGCACAGGCTGAATCACTGAGGAAAAAATGTAGTGCAATGGATAGGAACATTTTCCTATCCATAGGAGAAATAGGATTTTAAGAAAAAACAGGGCTAAGAGTGCCCCATCCATATGATGCAGCATTGCTAACCCCAAGTGCTCAGAAGTAATAAATCAGCTCCCAAAAGTCATAAAATTGACTTATAAAAAAGTCACCTCATCTTATTCTTTTTAAAGTGCTCCCCTTTGTCTAAGACTTTTGAGCTGTTATGGAGTGCTTGGATCATGTCTTTAGGCTTTACATGCCAAAACCATTAGGTTTCCAAAACACACTCGAGAGAGGAGACTCCAATGAAACCATCCAACTCCAGTAAAACAGATGCAAGGAAAAGCATATGCAAGCATGTGAACAAAATCACGGATCACAAAAAATTGCCACATTACTTCAGAGTGCTAATCCTACTAAATTAAGTGAAAAGTTATTTGCTGTAGGAAGTAAGTATTGGTGGGAAAGGAAGCATTGATATAATATTAATATCCAGCAGGACATGAAGTACTTTAAGCCTGCTTTCAAATCAGTAACCAGAATGCATTTGTTTCAACTTAAAAGGGACCCTTATATCTGCTTGTCAGAAAGGATGCAAAATATCACTATGGAAGTACTGTAAGAGAAAAATTCTTGCATTCAGCCTCCATTTCAATAACCTGTCTTCATAAACCAGACACTTCTGCCATACTCTATTAGCAACAGCAATGGGTCCCAAACAAAAAGTTCCCTCAAAATAAAAAGATAAAATGCAGTGATACATTAAGTAGTACCATAGGTCCATCTTCAGATTGCAACTTCTCAGATGCTATAGAATAAACTTTTCCTACAGGTTTGTGAGGCAGGATACACAAGCTACATCTAAGACAACTGAAATTTTCACCTTTGCCTTTTGCAAGGTTCAGAAGGGCAGATGTTTAATCTTCACACGTCTTTACCAGCTGTACTGATAATCACATGAGGAACAAAGCAAGATGATGACAGACCTCATTACAACTGGAATGAATGAACACTAATCTATTAAGAATCCCCACTGAAATCCCCAGAGTAAAACATTAGTAGTTATTGATTGGAAGTATGGATCACATTTCTCCTTGGTTTCTCTTTCCATTACAAAGATAAAGACAACATTACTCCATGTAAGCTGCAAACAGAACTGACTGGCTACAGGAGGCATCAGCTGCAGAAGATCCTGATTTTAGTGAGCTTTTTAACCTTTTCAGTAAAAGACAAACACAGACATGCACAATATGTACACAGAAGTGGAACCAACTATATAACATGAAATGTAACCAATGGTTGTACAGTGCTGAAATGCAACTCCCAAGGACTTGCACACATTATACAATTACTGACATACTTATGGTATGAACTACATGTGCCAAGAAACATTAACAACATTACAGTAAAAAGTCTATTATCGAGAGAACAGATGCTATAGTACAAGAATCGATGTACAGGAAAGTTCAAGCCAAGAGCGTGACCTGCATTAGGGGTAATCATTTTAAATGACTTATTTCAGAGAATGCTTTTTTCTCTTCAAGAAACATTGAATCACATTCCCGCTGTATCACTGGTATACACAAATTCAAGATGTCCATGGCTGGAATATCCATTTGGAATGTACTCTGGGTCAAATCTGAGTTTCAGTTAAATTATTTTGCATTTTGGCCCTGATTAAACAAGTATAAGATCTGGCATGATCTGTTTACAAAACACAGTAGAGATGGCCTACTGATATTTCAGTAGACAAAGGAAGCTTGAAGACAGAGCACAGGCCATGAATTTCTTAACCTTCCAGTTCACAAATAACACCAGGTTGCACATACCTCCAGAAGTAAACAGTTGTTTTTCAGCTCTAAAAACTAAAAGTTAAAGAAAACAGTGATCTAGGATCACCTTCATGTACTGAAAGAAGACTGTGCATCTTGATTAATCTCTTTTAGGGCAAGGAGAGATGAAACAGGTGCAGTGCTTTAGAGGGTGGGGTACCTTTAGCACAGCACAGCTGACCAGTGGAACTGCTTTGCACATCCACTCTTACCTGCACGAGGGCAGGTGACCCACAAAACATTACCTCCTTCCTTTCAGAAGTAAATTATTGCAGTTTCATTTTGCTTCTTGCAGGATAGGAGCAGATGGACGAAACATGTACACCAGACTGAGCTGATGTGTGCTCTCAAGCAGTCAATTCTCCACTTCCTCTTACAATGGTGTAATTTCATGTATGTACATGCCCTGAGCCAGTTGCTACTTAATGGGAAGAGTATGAATCTCATGGAAAGAGTCTATTCTGACACAAGATAGCCACAAGCTACAAACAGCAGCATTGGATCTCAACAATGAACTTCTTAGGTACCATGCATTAAATATAGTTGTTCTGTATTCTGTTCTCATACAATATATAGAAAAGTACCTGCAGCATCTGCTTTGAACTTTCATTTGAATTCATCTTATACAAAAGCAGACAGGCTGTGGTTTTAAAGACCTAGATGCAAGGGTGAGAAAGAAATGAAGCGTTCTTGTGACTGAAAAGTAGCAAAAATCCTATATAACTAATGCTTACCCATGTCCAAAATACAGTCTGGCTATGAAAATAAGTTTAAATGCGTTACGGCTAACAACTATGCAACTATGGCAGTGGTTTTCAACCTGCAGTCTGCGGACCCCCAGGTGTCCACATGCTATGTTTAAGGGGTCCATGAAAGATGACTATGATCAATCAAAAGTATGTGAATACCCACACTTAGAAGTCAAAGGGATCTGCACCTCCATTTGAAATTTCCAAGGGGGTCTGAAAATGATAAAAGGTTGAAAACCATTGCCTTGTGGCATGGTGGATTATCTGGGTTATTTCCAACAGTTCTATACATATCTCCTTTTGGTTACAGAACCAGAGTCAAAAATGAAAATGCTCCACTGGAATGAGGTGTGACAAAACAACAATCTGTGAAGTGCTAAAACATTCAAGAAATGTTTTTAACTGAATATGGGCTGTTTTAATCTTGAGATAAAAACTTTCACCTAATTGGGACCAAAAAAGACCTAAAACATTAAGGAATGTTTGAACTTGTCAACAACTCAGGCAACAGCTATATTTTTACTGGTTGTATGGATTTTCCCCCCCAAATCCAGGCATATTCCTTAATGGTTATAAGAATGACCCCATTTTATCTTGCTTAGAAAAACCTGGAAGAAGCTACAAAAATGAACACTCAAGTTCCCAACCATGTAAACCAAGCTTGTTTACAGTGAACAACTGACTCGCACCACACTTGCCACTTGCTCATTTATTCTGATCACACAGCTGATTCAGTCAGTTGGTTTCCAGCTTGCATATGCTGTTAATTCTCTGCCCATAAAACTATGTCTTCTTATGTTGCTTTATGCATGTATTTTATACTAGACAACCCCTTCCTCCCTATACTCAAAGCTCATGATGAAATGGATTTCACATAATAGAAGTTCTAGCTGAATGTGTCAAAAAGTGTTTTTCAAGTTCACAAAATGAGGTAGAAAACTTGTAACTAGATCACATCTGGTCTTCGAAGCTTCCTTGTTAAAAATTAACCACAACAGTGCTTATTTTTTTCGTCTCATAAATGAAACTGTTAAGCTGTAAAAAGTACAGCAAAAAACAACTCCTCACCACAACACGAAAGGGGGATAACTCTGTCTCCAGTAACATCTCAAATGTACTTAACAGCAAAGACAGAACAGACTATACTGGCCTTACTCTCAGTTGTCAGGATCTTGCTTAGTTGTGACATCAAGTCTTTACTTTGAGAAGTCTATTACATAAGAGCGTTAGAACTCTGCACCGTATAAAATGACCGACTCTCAAGAAGAGAAAGCAAACACAATTATGTTTGCTCTATGCTTGTATGGTGCCAGTAAAGCAGATTTAAATAGTAGGATGTTTTTATTGCCTATAGCGTACTTTCACAAACACCATTTTGCTGGTTAACCTCGTTGTTAGTGGTGTATTTTCCTAGTACTCTAAAAATTTAATTCTGAACAAAACCGTCTGCTTCTCAGCCTGCGAGAATGAGATACAAGATCCCCTTTTTCCAGATGAATCCAGGTACGCCTAAAGTAGGTATAGTGTTATATACAACATGAGTTCAGACTCACTCCCCTCCTTGAATCTAATATAAATTAACATAAACTTTAATATGAACTTCAGGTTCAACACTTAAAACAGTTTGACTTTGCCACAATGCATCTCCCATAGGCTGATTACAGATAGTTGGTAAGAAAAACAAAAAAATATTCAGTCCCTTAATTTGGCTATGGATCTCTCAAAGTTCAAGGAAAACGGATATCAGTGTATTAAAAGTGGAAGATTCTCAAAGCCCCTAATGGCGTTTAGGGGGTAATCAATCTTCTAGTGATTTTTCCTGGGAGTTAAGTGCCTAAATTGATTCAAGGGTGTTGGCTGTAGCTGTGTGGGCCTAAGGACATAGGCAGAAAGGGTTCTTTGGGTAAATCCGGTATCTTTTATTAGACTAACTAAAACAGTTAGAAAAAATCTTCTTTGCAAGCTTTGGGGTAACAAAAACCCTTCTTCATATCCAAAACCTTGCAAAGAGAAATTTTTCCAACTATTTCAGGTGGTCTAATAAAAGATACCGGCTTTACCCAAAAAACCTTGCCTGCTTAAATTGATTCAGTCACTTGGTCTAGGACAGTGATGGGCAATTATTTTGGGCAGAGGGCTGCTTACTGAGTTTTGGCAAGCCATCAAGGGCTGCATGACAGGCAGCCCAGGGCAGATAAATATAAGCTTTCTAAATTTTTTAGGGGCCCTGTGGACAGCAAAGAATATCCTGGCAGGTTGCATCCGGCCCCTGGGCCACATTTTGCCCACCCTTGGTCTAGGATTTCCTCCCTCGCCCCCACCGAGGCTTTTTCACTTTAAACGCAGAGAATCTTGTGCAGAAAGGGTGCTCATGAAAAAAAAAAACCTACTCCCACCTGCTTTTACACAAAAGGTGTAGTGCTTTTAAAAGGAAAGTATATTAGGAACAAAGCGGTGAATTAGTTGTGGGGAAAAAAACACCATACAGACCTGGGTCTGATTTACCTTTCATTTCTAGGCCTTACTGATAAGAGGAAGATAGCATACAGTGTTCTTGCACATGTATAGATTTACACTGCACCGGTTAGTCCATGCTAACTCTTCGAATGGGTAGTCCCAGGGGACATTAAGCATGTCTTTGTGCATGGTAGTTTATTTCACCTTTAAAGTAGAACACTCTCTCACACTTAGGCACCCCAAGAGTGTGCACAGAGAGTTAGCAGCTACTGCACAGTGAATCAAAGAATCATAGAAAATGATGGTTGGTAGGAACCTCAGGAGGTTTAGTCCAACCCCCTGCTCAAAGCAGGATAGTCCCCATCTACAGCATCCCAGCCAAGGCTTCCTCTAGCAGGGCCTTGAAAATCTCCAAGGATGGCGATTCCATGGCCTCTGCATAGCCTGTTCCAATGCTTTACTAACCCCCTAGTGAGAAAGCTTTTCCTAATATCTAACCTAAACTTCCCTTGCTGCAACTTGAGACCATTGCTCCTTGTTTTGTCATCTGCCACCACTGAGAACAGTTGAGCTCCATCCTCTTTGGAACTACCCTGCAGGTAGTTGAATGCTGCTATTAAATCCCGTGTCGTCTTCTCCAGAAAATAAACCTAGTCCCTGCAGCCTCTCCTCAGAAGTCACATTCCCCAGCCCCCTAACCATTTTTGTTGCCTTCTGCTAGACTCTCTCCAGGTGCCAAATCTTTTCTGTAGTGGGGGGGGGGGGGGGGGGGTCCAAAACTGGACACAGTACTCTAAATGTGGCATCACCAGTGCCAAAAAGGGGAATTACCACTTCCTTCGATCTCCTGGCAACACTCCTACTAATACATCCCTATATGCCATTAGTCTTCTTCACGACAAGGGCACACTGTTAGCTCATATTCAGCTTATTGTCCACTGTAACCCTCAGGTCTTTTTCTGCAGAGCTGCTGCTTAAGCAGTCAGCCCCCATCCTGTAGCAGTGCATGGGATTCTTCTGTCCTGAGTGCAGAACTTCACACTTGTCCTTACTGAACTTCATGGGCGTGTCCCCACAAGCACGCATGTGCAGGGGTGCACGTTTCTCATGGGATAAATAGCAGTGGTGCATATCTGTTCTGTTGCTATTTGTCCCTGGGCATGTCCCTGCACACGTACTCTGGCACACGACACAGATGGGGTAGGGGAGGCTGGGGCCAGCACCTGTATCGGTCCCAGAAGCCTTACCTGGTGTCCTGGGGGCCACCTGGGACAGCAGCGGTGTTGAGACGGCCATTTGGAGCTTGGCTGGCAGCCAGAGTGTGGCTCTGGCTGGCCAGGCTCTGGTTTCTAGTGGCACATGCTGCTGCCACGTGCATCATACTGCTTTTTTTAGTGGTGTTTTTTCTTTCGTTTTTTCTTTTTTACACTGGGATCTCCCAGCATCAAGAAAAACTATCACGCTGCGAATTAGCAATGTGGCACATGGGTGCACACGTGCTGCATGCGGTTTGTGGTGCCTCAAGTGGCCCTGAGGTGCTGTAAACCAGATGCACGCACGCTCATGGGGATGCGCCCCATGAGATTTCTATGGCCAACTTGTCAAGGTCTCTGAATCCTAGCCCTATCCTCCAGCCTATATACATACTACTCTTCCCCTGCTTGGTATCATCTGCAAACATGCTGAGGATGCACTCCATCCCACTGTCCAGAATGTTGAAAAAGATATTGAACAAAACTGGTCCGAGGACCAACCCCTGGGGCACTCCACTTGATACCAGCTGCCAACTAGACATCAAGCCAATGATTACTACCTTTTAAGCCCAATGATTCAGCCAGTTTTCTATCCACTTCACAGACCATTCATCCAAACTGTACCTCCTTAACTTGCTTGTGAGAATGTTGTGGGAGACCATATTAAAAGCCTTGCTAAAGTAAAGGGTTTTTGAACTCGAAAGCTTGCTTAATAACTATTCTCCAACTATTTGGGTTGGTCTAATAAAAGATATCAAATTCACCCAAGGAACCTTGTCTGCCTATGTCCTTAGACCAACATGGCTACAAACTACACCCTTGCTAAAGTAAAGGTAAGTAAAGGTATATCACGCCCACTGCTCTCCCCACATCCGCAGAGTCAGTCATCTTGTCACAGAAGGCAATTGGGCTGG
This sequence comes from Alligator mississippiensis, assembly GCF_030867095.1. Classification (NCBI taxonomy): domain Eukaryota; kingdom Metazoa; phylum Chordata; order Crocodylia; family Alligatoridae; genus Alligator; species Alligator mississippiensis. The sequence goes on from NC_081826.1 coordinate 213,306,771, forward strand.
TTAGGCATGACTTGCCCTTGGTGAATCCATGCTGACTGTTCCTCATCACCGTCTTCTCCAAGTACTTAGAAATGGATTTCTTGAGGACCTGCTCCATGATTTTTCCAGGGACTTGAGGTGAAGCTGACTGGTCTTTAGTTCTCTGGATCCTCCTTCTTCCCTTTCTTAAAGATGGGTACTAGATTTGCCCTTTTCCAATCATCCAGAACTTTTCCTGATTGCCACGAGTTTTCAAAGATAGCGGGGAGTGGCTCTGCAATCATACTGGCCAACTCCCTCAGTACCTTTGGGTACATTGTGTCTGGTCCCATGGACTTGTACATCTCCAGCTTTTCTAAATAGTCCCTAACCTGTTCTTTCACCAACTGTTGGTTGCTCACCTCCTCTCCAAACTATGCTGCCAGGTGCGGTAGTTTGGCAGCTAACCTTGCATGTGAAGGGAGACGAGGTAAAAATGGCATTGAGTACGTCAGCCTTTTCCACATCATCTGTCATTAGATTGCCCCCCCCCCCCCCCCCCCATCAGCAAGGGATACACACTTTCCCTCATCTTCTTTTTGTTGCTGACATACTTATAGAAACCCTTATTACCTTTCATGTCCCTTGCTAGCTGCAACTCCAATTGTGTTTGGCCTTCCTGATTCCATCCCTGCATGCCTGAACAATGCTCTTACACTCCTCCCTAGTTATTTGTCCAAGTTTCCATTCCTTCTTGTGACTTAGTTCACTGAAGAGTTCCCTGATAAGCCAAGCTGGTCTTCTGCCATACATGCTAGCCTTCCTCCCCATCAGGATACTTTGTTCCTATGCCCTTAGTAAGGTTTTTTTATAATACAACCAACTTTCCTGGATTCCTTTCCCCACTTTGGACGTTTATCTTGCTGGGATTCTTTGACCCCAGCTGACTTCCTGCCACTGGGGCAGGGGGCTGGACTCGATGATCTTCCGGGGTCCCTTCCAGCCCCAATATTTATGAAATCTATGAAATCAGACTGGCCTCTCAAGGGATCCTATCAGTTCTCTTTCTGAAGTCCAGGGTCCTTACTCTGCTGCTCTCCTTCCTTCCCACAGGATCCTGAACCTCAGTCTTCTCATGGTCCATGCTGCGCAAGTTGCCATCCACTTCTACATTCCCCACCAATTCTTGACCTGCTGCTCACAGATGGGGAAGAAGAGCATGGCCCCTAACTGACATTGCCCTTGTTGCTCTCTGCTCTGACCCTAACTCAGAAACTTTCACCAAGCCAGTCTCCAGTTTCATACTGGAGCTCTGAGCAATCATGCAGCTCTTTCACATAAAGACACATTCCTTCACCTCTTCTCCCCTGCCTGTCCTTTTTGAAAAGTTTATACCTATCCATGACAGTCCAGTCAAGCACCGCAGGAGTGTGTGCACAGTTAGCAGCTAGTGCACAGTGAAGCCATGCCCCAAATTACTGAGCACTAACCTCTTCATGTAGAGAAGCTCCCAGATTCATCTGACATCAGTATCCCTTTCTGCATTATGCTTAGCTAGGTTTCACTGTCCTCACCCCAACCTGCTCTCTGCCTAGCCCAGCATATCCCTGAGCAAAACTGCTGCATTCATTCAACCAGATGAGCACATCATTTTTCAGCTCAAGCTTCTTCAATCCCATCCCCCTCCACCTGCTTCTGCAATGCTTACAATCATGTGAACTGAAGCTGCTCAGAGGGCAGCTGTGCATCTTTTGAGACCTACCCTAATTTTCTTGCCTTACCATTCTAGTAAGCTATTAATACCATTCTATTAATTTCCTTGCCACTATGCATAGCATTCATACAAAGTTGGCAGTTTCTTTAGGTATTCCAATGCTGACCTCCCTGTTGGCATCTTAAGCACCAAAATGGCTTTCGCGGTTCCTAGCTATTACTGCAGATCAATTCAATTTCTCCAAAGGATACAACTGATGCATGTTTACTTTCAAAAGGGCTATTTGTTTAGACAATTCCTCTGCTCTTGGTCCTGATAGGAGCAGGACAGCATATGGTCCAAACAAAAATGTAAATATTATTCATAGCAACGTGAGGACAAAAGAACCGAATTTAACGTAGTCCTGACTTTTTCTCTCTTATATTTTAGGGCTTCTGGTTAAAACATGCACCCAAGGAAACTGAAATAACTATATAAACAAAAGATATGAACCAATAGGTTTTCCAAGGCAGGAGAGAGGCACTTTCATATATAGTTGCTTGTCAGGTTTGCTTTGATATACAAACAAGTATCTATATTTAGGCAAGATCCAAAATTCTGGTTTTGTGACAGCTGGTCTGTAGAAAAATATATTTAAAATAATTTTTTTTCTTAAACTAAAAAAAATTCATGTGTTTGAAGGTAGACACCCTCCCACCTCAGTGTCACCCAAAACTCATAGTTTGCTTTACAAAATGAAAATCAAACTGTGAAACTGAGTAAGAACGAAAATGAATCCAGGCAGTCTAGTTTCACTATGGAAGCGGAAGGAGGTACAAGTAGGAAAAGGAAAAAAGCCTATGGCAAATGGTAAAAAAGTATACCTAAGTGTAATGGTCACATTTCAGGATAGTCACCTGTGAGAGAGAGGTAGGCATAAAAATGTAACTACAGGTAGAGACCTATTTGCCACGGCCACAACCACATGCTCATATAACATGACGTTAGCATGTATGGTCACAGTTGCACTTTTGCACCCGGATATAAAGAGGTGACAATCCCAACAAGAAGCAAGGGGGGCAAGAGTGCCCAAAAGCCTCCCTGGCTCACTAAGGAAGTCCGGGAATGCCTGGTTGCTAAAAAGGCGGCGTACACCCAGTGGAAGGGGGGGGGACTATCTTCAAAGAAGAGTATACCTCCACTGCTCAGGCCTGTAGGGGGGCTGTTAGGAAAGCTAAGGCGGACATAGAGCTAGGACTAGCGTCCAAGATCAAGGATAATAAAAAGTCCTTTTTCAAATATATAGGGAGGATGAAGAAGGCACCGGGAAATGTGGGGCCCCTGCAAGATACGCTGGGCAATCTGGTGGTTGCGCCAGAAGAGAAGGCAGACATCTTTAACAAATTCTTCACCTCCGTTTTCTTGGGCAGGGACCGGGACACCCCCACTGTGATTCAAGACGGACTCATGGGGAACGCCTCAAGACCTAAGGTTGAGAAGGACCGGGTTAGAGTGCTTCTGGAGGGGCTGGACGTGTTCAAGTCAGCAGATCCAGATGCTCTACACCCCAGGGTGTTGAGGGAGCTAGCAGGGGTTATTGCAGGGCCCTTGGCACAGCTTTATGAGCACTCATGGTGCTCGGGCCAGGTGCCAGATGATTGGAAGATAGCCAATGTGGTCCCCATCTTTAAGGAGGGAGTACCTGGGCAACTATAGGCCCGTCAGTCTTACCTCAATCCTGGGGAAACTCTTTGAGAAGATCATCAAAGAGCACATCTGTGATGGGCCGGCATCAGGGGTGATGAAACCAGCACAGTTTCATTAGGGGCAGGTCATGTCAGACCAACCTGATTGCCTTTTACGATCAGGTCACAAAAGCATTGGATGCAGGTGTCGCCATGGATGTAGTCTTTCTGGACTTCAGCAAGGCCTTTGACACTGTCTCTCACCCCATCCTTGTTAAAAAAACTAGGCAACTGTGGCATTGATGCCTACACGGTCAGATGGATTCCTAATTGGCTGAAGGGTCGTACTCAGAGGGTGGTGGTGGACAGGTCATATTCGACCTGGGGGGAAGTGGGCAGCGGAGTCCCCCAGGGCTCGGTCCTTGGGCCCGCGCTGTTCAATTTCTTTATCAGCGATTTGGACGACGGGGTGAAAAGCAACCTGTTCAAATTTGCTGATGATACCAAAATCTGGGGCGAGGTGGGCATGCTAGTAGGGAGGGAAAGACTGCAGAAAGACCTGGATAGGTTGCAAGGGTGGGCTGACAAAAACAGGATGCGTTTCAATACGGACAAGTGCAGGGTGCTGCACTTGGGCAGTAGTAACCAGCAACACACTTATAAGACGGGAAACTCCCTTCTTGAGAGCACGGAGGCAGAAAGGGATCTCGGAGTCATCACTGACTTCGAGATGAACATGGGCCGACAATGCAAGGTCACGGTTGGCAGGGCTAACCGGACCTTATCATGCATCCACAGGTGCATCTCAAGTAGGGCCAAGGAGGTGATCCTCCCCCTCTACGCGACACTGGTCAGGCCACAGCTGGAATACTGTGTCCAGTTCTGGGCGCCCCACTTCAAGAGGGATGTGGACAACATTGAGAGGGTCCAGAGGAGGGCCACCTGCATGATCCGGGGACAGCAGGGCAGACCCTACAGTGAAAGGCTACGGGACCTGAACCTGTTCAGCCTTCACAAGAGAAGGCTGAGGGGGGACCTTGTGACCATCTATAAACTCACTAGGGGGGACCAGAAGGGTTTGGGGAAGACCTTGTTTCTCCCAGTGCCCCCCAGGATAACAAGGAATAACGGCCACAAGTTGTTGGAGAGTAGGCTCAGATTAGACATCCAAAGGAACTACTTCACGTTAGGGGGAGGCTAGTATCTGGAACCAACTTCCAAGGGAAGTGGTGCTGGCTCCTACTCTGGGGGTCTTTAAGAAGTGGCTCAATGCCTACATGGCTGGGGTCACTTGAGCCCAGTTTCTCTCCTGCCCAGGCAGGGGGTTGGACTTGAAGATCTACAAGGTCCCTTCCGACCCTACTTCTATGAATCTATGATTCCATAATTTCTCAGTACCTCTTACACAATGCATTTCTAAGGCAGATTTATTGATTTAACATATACTACTTTGCATTACTGTTTCACAGTATGTGTAGCACTGTTGTGAGACCATGGAAAAAAAATTGGGGGGAGTATCAGGGAAAAGTTTCTTTTACTGAACTGTAAAACAGCCCTTCAATGGAAGTGATGGAAAGCCCAGCATACAAGTCATTTAGCGCTAGACTGGACAGAACATTAGAAAGACATGCAGTATTATGATGAACAGTCGCATACTGGCAGAGAAATTAACAAGATGAACGAACAAATCTTTTCCATTCCCATCTCATACGACTGGGAGGGGGGTGGTGGGGAGGGAAGGGAAGAGTAAATGGCCTTTGCTGTATGTGAAAAAAAACCTATTAACATAACAGAAAGCAAAGTAGATTTGACAGCCATTCTGCAGAAATCTCTAGGCCAAAAGCATAATAGAATACTGGTTCTCATGAAACAGGTATAACAATTGCATCTTAGTTTCCTAATCCAGCTTGCAAGCTGGGTGGAACAGACACACCTGCCATTTTAATGGCCTGTAAAACATTATATGTACCTATGACTGGGTACAAATAAATAAAACATCTATATCTACAACTACAAAATAGGGAATGTTCCCTGAATGCACATGATTTCTGTTAAACTTTAGTTACGTATGGCTGTCAGAAAGACTTGTTCAAGCTTTCTGCCATTCAGTTTATGTGTGAGGCACAGAACCAGGAGACAGGAAGTCTGAGTTGTCTACTTGGCCCTACCACAAACATCTGTCTGACCTTGAAAAGTCATTTAACCACACTGCCTCAGTTTTCCATAGACAGTGAGAACAATTACAGTTCTTAACTACTACACAGGGTATTGAAGACTTCATTCATTAGATCCTACTCCCTCTGAACTTTAAGAACAATGACTTCGGTAGTGCTACTTACAAAACAAAAAAAGCTTTTGCTGACTTGAGGGCCTTAGTCTGTAAACTGCTTTAAGATCCTAAAGCAGAAAGTTCCATAACAGGGCTATCCAACAGGTGGTTTGCAGGCCTCACAAGGCCTGTGCAGCGTTAACATGTGACCCCTATGCTTGCACCCAGCCACTCAGGCCCCTACTGCGCTGGCTGCAGCAGCAGCCAGAGTCTTGGGATTTGCTCTCCCTCCTCCAGGTTATTCCGCATACCCCTGCCTTAGGTGCTAGGCAGTGTGGCATGGTTCAGCCTATTGTGCTATGACAGCTGGCAGCCAGGAGTGCCTACCAGGGCTATGTGAAGCTTTGGGTGCTGGTTCGATTCAGAGGAGATTCAGCCTGATTCGGCAGCCGAATCTCTGAATATGAATCAAATTGGGAGACCAATATAAAGGTCCAAATTGATTCGGAAAAGATTCGGAGAGATTTGGTGATTTGGGCAGTCCTCGCTCGCTGCTACAGGGAGCTGGACCTGGACTCTGTGCTAGTAAATATGAGGCAGGTGGGGAGGTGGAGGAGGGGGGAGGGGACCCCCACTAGGCTTCATCCCCTGCCTGCTCCCCTAGTCCCCCTGAATACCCCCTGACCCCCACCTGCTCTCCCAGCCCCATCAATAGCTGCCCCACCTGGCCCCAGCATCCCGGCTCTTAAAAAAAAAAAAAAAAAGCCCTGCACTCATTAGCTGCTTAAGCAGCTTTTTAAAGAGCCAGGATGCTGGGGCCAGGTGGGCCAGTGGGCTCATGGCAGAGCCCCTCATGCAGCACAGGGCAGCAGGGATCACCCCTCTGCCTGGCAGCAGCCTGCTGAGTGCGGGGCTTTTTTTCTTTCTTTCTTTTTTTTTTTTTTTAAATGGAGCCAGGATGCTGGGGCTAGGTGGGGCAGCCATTGATGGGACTGGGAGAGCGGGCAGGAATGGACTGTTTGAATCTCCAATTCGGCCAAATTGATTTGGGACACTGATTCGAATCACTGAATTTAATCACTGTCCCCCGAATCAGCCGAATCCAAAGTGAATACTAGCCGCTTCGTGCAGGCCTAGTGTCTATGTGGGGCAGAGCCACAGGGGAACCTGCAGGGAGCTGAAGCTGAGGCAGGCTGCTGCTGCACTGTGCCATTTTGGGGTGAATTTGCTTACATGCGTGCATGCACACTATACAGCAGGGTGGAGGATACCCACCCAAGCACAGGGTGTGTGGCCTGGGGGAAATGTGTGGCCCCTGCCACGCATGCCCCTTGCGGTGTGTAGTCCCTATTGGTGTGGTCCATGAGGAATGTGACCCTCAATCACTTTTAAGTTGGACAGTCCTGTTCTATAACATTTGCTAAACATACATTTGATTATTTTTGTGGTTTATAGATACAGAACAAATGTCAACTTTTTTTCAAAGAGAAGGGAGATGAGATTAAGAAAAAGGTAACAGATTAGCTCATTGCTAGCAAATGTTTTATAGTTATTTTTTTAATATGACTGTCAGCATTCTCCCTGAAACTGAACAGTCGATGGCAGAGCTCACTCATTTTCAAGTGTGATGAATTTAAATTAGGTCACAACATCTGCCTTGATCTCTACTTTCATTGTATTGATTTATTAAGCAATGCACTCAGAATTTTTAAGAGAGCTGCATTTCTGAAAGGCAGAGTTCTGCTACTATTAAAAGCCAAGGATGAATATAGTTTCTTGTCTGGAGGCATAAAAGACATTTGTATTTATGGCCCAACAGCAAGTCTGCTGTTCTTATGTCAAGTTTATTTTATGTTTGGTGGCAAAATTACAATAATCCTACTTTTTAATGTATGGTCCTTTCTATTATTCAGAGTTTGTGCTTGATCTTGTGCATATTTGAAAAGGAATGAAGTTCAGGATTACCAAACCACTTACTGAATTCTTAGTAAGTACTCAGCCTTAACATGATGTTATGGCTTGTCTGCTCAGGGAGGAAACACCCTATCTTAAGCCACACAAAATGTCCAGTTGGGAAGCTCATACTTCATTCAAAACAACTGCAAAGGGACTTTTAGATTAACTTACTTTCAGATTTAAATATTTTAATCTAGTCCTGCATCAAGCTGCACAAAATCATTCTTAGTGTGGAAAGCTATTTCACACAGTAAGCACGAAATACTACTGAAATTTAAATTCACACCCGAGCCCAGTGGTTCTCAACCAGGTTGCCATAAGACCCTGCCTGCCAGGGATGCCATGTTGCCACCCTGGAGTGAAATTACTCCATGCACCTTGGTTTCCAGGAGACATGTGGAACCCAACAAAGAAGAAGATGCAGCAGAGGCTTTTTACATCTCAGCATGAGCTGAACCCAAAAGAGCTGAAGCAGAAGAGACACATCTGCCTGCATGCATAATGTTATGCAGTCAGATACACTGCCTCTGCTGCTGCAGCTCCTTAGCTGGGCTCCACATGCCTCCTGAAAGCCAAGGCGCACATGGTAATATCACCCCACAGTGATGGCAGCCTGGAGACAGTGCTGATGCCACCAGGTAGAACTGCCCCAAATGCCTGTGTTCAGGGCTGAGAGGAGCTGCAGCAGTAACAGAGCACAAGCCTATGTAATGTTAATGCAGGCAGCATAACTTTCTACTGTAGCTGTTTCTTAGTTTGGCTCCAAGGTGCCTCCTGAGAAGAGAAGTACACAGGACAGATCCATCTGCCCCATGCATCTCTGTTTCCAGGAGATAGTGTATGGAGTCAGACTGGGAAGACCTGTAGTAAAGCACACACCTGCCACAGCCACTTTCCAGTCTGGCTCTGCAGGAGGCATACAGCACAGATCCACCTGGCCTCAGTTGCAGTGGTAGTGCGGTGAGTATAATTAAAAGGACCTGCTCCATTAATAATTAAGTAACAATGTAGTTAGGCTTGTAATAGAGTACCTGTAATATATTTATATCAATTTCTTAAATGGGGCATTATGAAATTTTGGAAAGCTCTGGTGGTGATGATGCTTTGAGTCTAAAACAGTTAAGAACCACTGCCCTAACCCCTAGCTTATTCTGCATATATAAAAAAGACTTTCTTTGTCAGCATTAACATCAGATGAAGTCTAGGTCGCATATGACTTGCAGACACCACCAGATACCCAAATTTACCCTTAAAAACAAAGGAAAAAAAACTTGCAATGAAATCTGATGTTACTAAACAGTTATGAAGACTGTGGGTTTTGCTCTGTTTTCTTTACTTTCTGCATTACAACCATGCCACAGACCCAGAGAGCTGCACTACAACCATGCCACAGACCCACGGGGCACCTATACACAAGCCTGATGCCTGCTCCGACGTGTTCAAATAAGAATGCATTGGAGCAGACTCAACTAACAGTCTGCCGGAGTGTGCTAATTAGCATGATCCAGCCACCTCTGCGTCATGTGTATTCAGCATCCCCATGCTTCAAAATGGCAGCAGGGGTGCTTTAACAGAAGTTGGTCGAACAAGCTTTAGTTAAAATGCCCCCACCACCATTTCGAAGCTCAGGACAGCGAATAACAAGCAATGCTGCAAACACTTTAATTAGAGCAGCTCCTGAGAGCCCTAATTAAAGCACCCCACCTCAGAGCATGTGTAAAGACAGCCATGGAGTACTAAGCATCTCTAAATTGACTCATAATATGCTCACATTTATTCCTTCACCTAGACAAAGGAACTTGGCAAATTTTGCCACATCATTGGTTAATATATATCAAACTAAGTAGCCACCACATAAAAGCTCCAACAAAATGCCGTGAAAAGCCAAGATCTCTAGTGTCCCTAGCATATTACAAGCTATAGTTTACCCCCGTATTAAGTCCAATAATATTAAAATTGAAGCATCTTTTGAAAAGATATTAAATCATGAGCTAAATGTTGCTACACATAGAAAAAACAGCCTCTTCCTTTAGCAAGATGTTCCAACAATTTATTAGGCTAATCATTAAAAATATGTCTTATTTTCTGTAGGAACAGAAAGCTGGGTTACTGAAAGCAGGTGTGGCAAAGTCAGTAAAGCTAAATATTTCTACCAAATGGGAAAAGCACTTCTTATTATATTGCTTTTCTGCCAAACAGACCTTTCACAGTCTCTTATTCTTCCAGAAGCAAGATACAGAAATAAGAGCTCAACTCCTAAACATGTAATGAGGCTTCCAGACGGCAAATCACATCTCTCTCATACGACCTACCACCTGGAATACTGCACATTGTGAAGGCTGGATATAAGTATTTCTTCTTCTTTAATAAGTAGGAATTCAAGTTTTATAGAAACATTTCCTAGATTTAGAGTCCACCTTTACATTTTAAGCTCTACGTATAAGGATAGTAAATTGCTTTAAGTCTGCAGATTTGACTCCTGTAGGGCCAGCTGGGCGGGTGAGTCAGTCTACCTGGAAAATAGTTTTATTGGTAGTTGGTATTGGTAATTGGTATTAAAATACAGGCAACGTCCATTTCACACTCTGGACAGAGGAATTCTGCCAGCCCCTCTATAATATCAGAAATCTGCTTGGTAAACTGAGTCCTAGGTCAAAAGCCTCAATGGGGGACAATTTGGGGAGGGAGGGGAAGGGAAAAATCATTGGAAAGCAACAGTGGTATGCACTGCATGAATCAGGGGAATATGTAAGTGGACTACATTTCAAAACACACCCAAAAACATCAATGCTTTGATGAATACATTCTCATCACTTCAGAAACGTGACTTTTGTTGAAGAAGGTATAAGGCTGTGAATAATGCAGAAGTGTGATGCAAATATTTTGTTTCTTCTCAAGGAAAGACTACTACCTAAACATCAAAATTATATACCCCCAGCAAACAAGATTTTCCACCAAGGTAGAAGCAAGGGCTCAGGGATTTCTTACATCACTTCACATGAAGCAATGACATACAAATGTAAGTAAAACGCTTTTTAAAACTAGACCAGCTACAAAATAGTTTATGACCGTCTGCACCATTGGCAAATCCTATTATTACAAATATTAAGTCTCCACCAATAACTTCCAGCAAAGGACTCCTGAAACAGCTGAATTTATTTGTTAGCATTCTTCTAAAAATATACCTAGTCAGTCAAGCAAAAAAATAAAAAAATCAGACAGCCTGTCAGATACCTTGACAAATTCTCCAATAACTTTGGGCTGATCTTGGACTTACTACTCCACACCTTATAGACAAAAGAAAAGACTAAGTTTGGAAGCACTTCATGGGCCCATCCATGTGTAGGGTTCCTCCAAATCTGTCTATGATTTCTCCCTGTTGAATTTATGGTCATCAACAAGTCACAAGACCTTCCCAATCAGTCCCGTGTGCCCAAACCAGGATTTAGACAAAATAGCCTGTTTATAGGATTTGGGTACATGCACTAACAATGCAGTGGGAAGGAGGAACAAGTGAAAAAACTTGTTTCTTAATGGTGACCCTGTGCTCAGCAGGGAGGTAGTACAGACATAACCTAAACCTCACATAAGCTACACTGAAAGAACTGGAGAACACTTTTAAACACATACTATAAAGTGCTTGCATAGATCAGGACTAGGTGGAAAGCCCCACAAACTAAAAATGATAGGTTTATTTCCCTCTATAAATCCTCCATGCTACTACTACAAAATAACTAAAATTAAGAGGGTAGGAGGAAGGAGAAGATTTTAGGTTTGATACCAGTGTAAAAAATTGAAAAAGAAGCATTACTGCTCTGATTTCAGAACAAGAATTGAACTGTAAGCATTAGAACTCATATTTTTAAGGGAAGATCCCCAAGAGATCCTTGGATCCAATTGGAACTGGCTTGAGACACCCAAGATCACTGAGGGAGGGTAGCAAGACTTTTGCAATTTTAAAGAAAAAGATCTAGATACCTTTGAAATATGCATCTTTGGGTTGACCTTTACAAACTTCTGGTGAGTCTCCCGTGCAGTAGAAAATTGTTGACAAACCCCATAATTACAGAAATGTAAATTTAGGCTTTTAATTCAGTGGAATCCTACACTCAAAAAAACCCCAACCATATTTGTGCTGCATTCATGTTCCTCTTAGTTCTGTTTTTGCAAAGTGTTTAATAACATCATTGTATTTCCTTTGTATAATCATTTCCAATGAAATGTCTAGAGATGTATGTAAAGGCTGACTCATAAAGGTTTTTGCTAGAGGGTACATTAAGTTAGCAGGCTAAAATGACTTCCCCAAATCATTTCTTATTCTCTTAAATGAAAAATAACAGAAAAGTAAATGGAAACTACTTGGAGTTCTCACATTACAGGTGCTTAAGGTGTATACCAGATACACTAGATGGGTGAATACAGCCCAAGCATATGCCACTGTGAGGTTCTGATTATATTATTCTTTCCTGCGCTATGCCACTAGTCCCCTCCACAATGCCCTCTATGCAGCTGCCTCTGGCTTCTCCCCTACTGCCCCAGGTAGATGCTACTTACTATCTGGACTGAATTCAGCCCTTCACACTACTGTTGGGGGCAGGAGTAGTCAATGCATAGCAAAAGCAGCAACAGGCAGCTGAGGGGGTGGGGAAGGGTTTGTGGCAGCAGCCCCATCACAAGGCACAGCTCAGCACTCTGAAAGGTTGTCCGCCCCTGCACTAAAGCAGCATTTCTTCATCAGCCGATCAAAAACTTTCCAAGTCTAACAAATTTGACTACTTTGTCTGGGGCAGGAGTTTTACTTTCAGTTATGAGAAGCATAGTAAGAAAGAAGTTGCCTTTAAAATAAAGGCTGCTCTTTGACCAGGCCCCTGCCCCTCTTCTCACTCCATTTCTTTTTTAAGCTTGAGGTGAAAGCTCTTTATATTCCTATTGCTCTGGTTTATAAGCCTCTTTCACAAAGAGCTCAAAATAAAATGACTGAACTTTCTCAGCAAAATCTTGCATTTAAGTACAGGATGAAGACTCCCTTCTCCCCAAGACCCTCATAGAACACAACCCCCAAATTATCTCCTTGATATTCAACAGCCTATTTTGTTATTTGAAATTTCAAGGCAAGGCCATCAGATTTAATACCAATGCCAGTCTTTCCCTCCTCCCCGGAAAGCAGGTCAACACCAAGCACCTGGGGCTGAATTCTCCATAGCTTGCATCTTATAGGTAGTCATTTACACCTGTGCAAGATCAATACAAAGTGGTAAAAAAAAAGTGTCTGTTTTGATCTAACAATATGTGTCATCTACTTTGCATAGGGGAAGGACAAAAGAAGGGTGGGCAACAGGATATATAAAAAAAAAATCTTTTTATTTTTTTACATACACACACATATACCCGTGTCCACCAATAATTTTATTTTTCAAAATCCAAAAAAAATGGCTATAAGGAGGTCGGTTACATCAACGTTTCCCCGTTCAACTCCATAGAATGGTGCTGTAACAGTTTCTTCACCTGCAGGGCATAGTTGCTTACCAGTGTTTCATAACTGGATTCACTCTGCCTGCTCATTACAGGAAAGCAGGGTGTGATCTCTCATAGTTTAGGTTCAGTGTGAAGGCTAGAAATGTCTGCTATCCTTTCACGCACAATAAGCAGCTACATACCCAAAGCTCTCTTTGTCTGCCACTCAGTCACAGACCATTTGGTGCAAGGTATTCACTATTCAATCTCTCTGGAACAGACACCCCTTCTCTCCCAAACCTGCAGGAAGAGCTGTGATTGGTGAATCACATTACACCGCTGGGTAATTAATGAGGTCCATTGTATTCACATCATCCCTGTTATCCCAATTAATTCACTACTTCCCCTGCAAATAGATCAGATTGCTGAGGATACAAAACATCTCTCTCAGTTGGAACATTTATAGTTAATTTTTCTAGAGACTTATACAACCACTTGACAGTTAGTACTAACAAAGTCTTGTAAATATTTCTACAGACTAACCTCCCAAAAAACAATTAATGATTTAAGAATTACGCACACATACACACCTCTACAGCAGTATTTCTTCCAGATCAAATTTATTACTGTAAGTGACAACAACCCCACAACATACATATAAATATAGTTATCTATTCAGGAAATGCATCCAAGATTGAGCAAAATTGAAGAAAAACAATCTTTGGCATTTTTTTTACAATTTCATATATTCAAGATCACTTTACTATATGTGCATGTAAATACTGACTCTTAAAACCAACATATTTATAAAACAAGGAACAGGAATACCTGAAAAGTTTTTAAGTCCATTTATTTAAAATGCAAACGAGGCTTTATGCAAGTAAGCGTGGTAGGCAAAAAAATAACCTTTATTATTATTTTTTAAATATTCTTCAACCTCTTTTTATCCTTCATCTTCTAAATAGTTTGCATTTTGCTACCAGCTTAGTTTGCTCATCTCCAGATGTGACTATTCTGTGCCTCACATTTTAGAAGCCTGCCCTAATTCTTCTCTCCTAGGTCTTGTTGCTAGGGTTGCAGCTGCACAGCCAATTCCTGCTGAAATGCAGGTCTTTGGAGGGGGGCACAAAGGGTTTCATGATCTTTTTCTCAGTACATACAAACAGTGAGAATAGAGCACTCCTTCTAAGCTTCCCCTCCCCCAAAAAGTACTTGAACAATTCCAGCCACTCAATCATGACTATTTACATATGAAGAATCACACCAGGAACTCTAGCGCCCTGGAGAAGCTGCATGAGTCTGCCATAGGTTGCTCTAAGGAAGAGAACTTCTTGCGAAACTGTTCACAACAGCAGTTCTCAACCTTTTTAGACTCAAGGCACCACCCCCCAAAATGTAAAAACTCTTAGGCTTTTTTCAAGGATCCTGATTTTCTCTGTTTAAAAATCACAACTTCTCTCATTGAATCCCCCGAAATCCACATTTTTCTGTGATTAAAATGAAATGGCACTATATATATATATATACACACACACATATACATACATACATACATACACACACACACACACACACACACACACACACACACAGGTATCAGCTGAACACAATTTTTTATTGATATACTTACCATTTTAAAGCAATTTGGAAGCCTACCAGTGCCTCAATCATTATAATAAAATAAATTCTAAATACCTGTATATTTTGGTGTTTGATATTGGTTTTTGCTTTAATCATGGAAAATCAGAGCTTCCCCTGCCCTCTTCGCCCACCAGGACGTGGGTCCAGCTGCAACTGTGACCCCCCCCGCCTCACTTTAGCACTGAGCAGCCCTTACTTGCCAGTGACCTACCCTTGCCCCTCACTCCCAACCCACAACCCCCCACCTCCCCAGCCCTGCTGGTGCCCCTCACTACTGACCCCCAGCCTCCTGGCCCTGCAAGTGTCCCTCACTTCCAACCCACAGCCCCACCAGTACCCCTCACTCCCGACTCACAGCCCTGCTTGTGCCCCTCACTCCCAACCCGCTGCCCCCAACCCCAGGCCACAGCCCCCCAGTGTACGAGGAAGAAGGTGCATGTGTGGGAAAGGCGGAGTGTGGGCACAGTTGAGGCATCAGGGGGCATGGAGGGTACAGGCAATGCATGGGTGGACACACGTGCCCCCAAGATTTCTGCACCCACAGTAGGGTGCAGGGGTGCAGCTGGACTGGACCAGCTCTGGCAGAAGCCACCTTTGCAGCCCAGTGGGAGGGACCTGGTATGGTGGGAGTAGCACACTGTCATGGCTGCAAATTGAGGCACTATGGTGGCAGCATGGAGTTCTGCCCCCCACTAATGCTGGGCAGGCAGGTGATGCCTCACCTTGGTGGCCATAGATGTGCAGTGCTCCCTCCCATGCCAAGTCCCAACTGCTGGCAAGAATGCGGTTCATGCCTGGCCTAACTGCGGCCCCATACCCTAATGCGGGTGCAGAAATCGGGGGGGGGGGAGGGGGGCATGTGCCCTCCCTCACAATGTGTGCTAGAACTGTGCCAGCCTGCAATGGGAAACCCACCGTTTCCTAGGTTTTTGTCCTTTAAATGCATGATTTTCTCCTTTAAAGGAGAAAAATCTACATTTTCCTATGTTTTCCCATGGCAAATAGAAAACCAGATTCCTACAGTAAAAGAGCAATTTTTCTGTTGTGACAAACTCACTAACACTGTCAACACTGTGGCACCCTGCAGCACCCTTAAAAGGATCTCAAGGTACCACAGAAAGTCATGGCACCCTGGCTGAGAATCATTGATTGATGATGTAGTCAACTCACATACAGTTTGATGGGAACTTAGTGTTAGATCAACTATATTTAAACCTGGGACACGATTTATTTTTAAGCACTGTCCTATTTAAATTCAACAGACATATTTTAAAATCAGTGACTAATGTCTCCAGAAAGTTCCAGCTGACATTTTGAGGAGGCAGGAGGAAGCAGAGAACATTTTTGCTCCCTAGGCTGCCTTCATCTCTTTCTCTCTGTTCTCTCTCATACAGTAGTAACTGTTTGATTATACTCTTGCATGAGTATACACAGTTGGCTTGATCTTGTGTAAAGTCAAAAGACAGAATTCACAGTCAGCTGGTGAGGGTGTGCCAGGGGAACATTCCCAGTCAGAGCAGTATATTTCACAAATAAGCATGACTTTTGGGACTAGGATTTTATTCGCCTTAAGGTTGGTTTTAAATGCTCATACATTTTCAATAATCTGGGAGGAGAGAGCAATGTGGAATTTTGACAAACTTAAGAGGGGAAAGAGGAAAGTATGAAAAAAAAACCCCGTGTGTCAATTATGGCCCAACCAGTTTCCTGATGGATTTCACTCCTGGACCGTCTTTTTCAAGGCTGTGAGAGAGCAGTTAACATGTGCTCTTTTGCCTCATTTTTGGTGCATTTGTTGCATATCAAGGTAAGCACCCTGAAATGGTCATTTCCCATTTGATGAGAATGTTTTGGAGATTGATAGGATAGAATCAAAACAGGTGGAGATTTGGAATCCCTTAGTAACTAAGAGAACATTGAAAAGACATGGTTAGATGACTAAATTGATCTTTTCTTACTGTACCTTTTCAAGCATACTGGATAGGAAGTGTGATAGATGCATTACCATGCTAAATTAACCAGCTCTAACAGATGCTTTTGCAAAAATGCATGAAAGAGAGAAGACATATCTTTTCAAATACCACATCTTACATAACTTCCAAAAGGCCTCTCAACTGAGTTGTCAAGCAGAAGGAAATTGGAAGATTAATAAATACTCTCCTTTCTATAACTGGAGAGAAGCTGACATTATGCCTCAAACTGCAAATTAAAGCATAAGCACCTAAAGCTGCTAACAGAAAAGATGGATCTACACTGTCATTTGAACAGTTAAATCCTGACAGCATCTACAGGCAATTGGCTATGGACCAAAAAACTGCTACAAACTTACCTGTAAGGTCTAAAGTAGTGATTCTCAACCTGGGTGGCACAATACCCTGGAATACCATGAGATGCATTAGACAAGATAAAATTAGATATTTTATTTGCTTTTATGCATCATTTCTTTTTTAGTCTTAAGCGTTTTTGGTGAAAATCTAATCTTAAACTGCCTAATAAGTAAGTACTCATCAGATGCTGACTGAGGGCTAAAATGAGAGACTGCCCTTCAGGGCAGAGAAAAAAAAATGTGTGGATAGCTCTGACCCACAAGGACTTTAAGCTCCCTATAAAATATTTGGCCATAGTTGTGAACTCTAATCAGGAGGGTTGCTAGAGAATACTGATCGATAACAGGGGCTCATTATCATAGTCCTAAACAGCCTACATATGGTAATAACTTCCAAAAAGTACTGACATTGTTTTGAACCTTAGAGACTCAACCCTTGAGCTAGCCAACACCTGTGATAGAAATTTGCAGACTGGAGACTAATCTTGGACTTTATTCTACGATGACATTGATATCCCCTTGTAAGAAAGGGGATAAAGCTTTCCTAAGCCAGTACCTTTGCAAAGCACTTATCCCTCTGTAGTAATAGGTCTCTGCAAGTGCAAGAATGCTCTAACAAAATAGGTATAAATAAGTGTAACTTGTTTAAAGTGAAACATTTCAAAAGACAAGCATTTATGGTTATGTATTTAATAAACCAAGGAGCTGAATAATCAGGTCCACACGTTAAAAAAAAGCCTAGTATACCATCTGTATAAATTACACTGGGCTCTACTGCATGTGCATTATGTAGTGGAACAAAGTCTATTGTCCATTCATCCACAGTAAAAATGTGTGACATCTTGCTACTATTACTGGTTTTCCCTTTATATGGATAGTTACTATACACCACTTTCTTTGCATTTCAGCTATTTTCCTGTTAATATCACATTTACTTCTGTACACAATTTTTTTTATTATTTGCTACCATCGTTACTCACCCTTGCCCAGGTCCCAAAAAACAAAAGTTGCATACATATAAGGTGGACCAACTGTTAGTTTATCAAACTCTTCAGTTTGGGTTTTAAATGGAAGCATGCAGAGCTAAAATGTATTTCACATTAAGCTAACTGAACAAAATAAGTAAAATGTAGTTCCTGTGAGATAACTTTGGTATTTGGTATCCAGCAGATTAAATGAACAAATCCAAAATATATCAAGTACCATGATGCCTCTACAGCTGCAAAAAGGCTACACAAGTCGAATTCTGACTAAAACTTCAGATCTCATCAATCATTTGACTTCCTTTATAACATGCTGGCAGCACACAGGTACTTGTGAATGAGTTCCAGCCTGAATTTCACACATACGATTTATCAATGATACCATGTCTGTTTTTAGACTATTAACTTCTTCAGTTTACACTGATTCCCTGGGTCTCCTACAGGAGAATAAGGCCCTAGTACTTACATTTTGATGGGTATGTTGACAAGGCAGTGATATCAAAACAGTAAGTGCCTCAAAAACAAAAATGAATGGCTTGTAAAAATTCAACAGAAATGAAATTAAATAAGCAGCAGAAATAATGCTCCAATTCCAAAACAGACTCATGGATTCCCCTACCCTGAACTCACAACTGCAATCTGCAGCATCTGCTATTTCAGTTTGAGTGTGTCCATGTAAGGAGGCTACACTATTAAAAAAAAAAAAAATCAGTCTTGCATCTTATGTGATTAGAACAGGGGTGGGCAAAATACAGTGACATGGCATGGGCAGCTGGTCCTGCTGCATTCAGGCATGCAGTGAGGCGAGGATAGCACAATAGCTGGATTTGCTTCCTGGCAGCCACCCTAGCAGGAACTCCTTCCAATTGCCACTGCCAGTCTCCACCACTGGTGCCAGTCCTGGTCCTGCTACCTGGGCACCCCTGCCTGTATGCCCCACACCCACCATTGGAGGCACTGAAGACTGGCCTGGGACACACGCAGGAAAGGCACATGGCTGGAAGAATAGGATGGGGTTGTGGGCAGGTAGGGAGTGGCATCCAGCAGGATGGGCAGGCAGGGCCAGGCCTGGGATCACAGGGTAGTGGCAGTGGGCCAGGATCTAGGGCAGAGCCACAATCCGCTGCCTGCATGCCCCTGTGACACACACTGGTTCCACAGGCAGGAGCAGTAGAACAGTGCCCATTGCAGGGGTATGTGAAGAGCAGATCATGGTTCTGCTCTGGGCTCCAGCCCTGCACTGTCACAGCTCAGTGACCCCAATCCCAGCCCCGGACGTGCCTGCCTTTCATATGGTAGAACAGAAATGCAGTAATGTAGATGGTGAGAAACCACAAGAGTTGCTTTTTAATGAAAGAAGGCTAAGCTACCACGGTTTACTTTTCATTTACTGCAGTGTAAAAGCCTGCAAACTCGCAGTTACCACTGAAGCAGAGTAATTTTTACCGTATGGTAAGATTCATCTATTCATACCTTACTAATCTCCAACACTTTAAGGGTGTCAGACCTGTAGATCTGACAGCTCATCTACACTCAGCTCAGCCTACTAAAAACATGTTCAAGCATTGTTAAACTCCTACCTATTTCTGCTGGGTATTTATAGTATTTTCTTTACCTTGCCTTATGTGCTTTACTTTTTAATGTTTGATATTGATTTCTCTTGCAAAGCTTAGTGAGGTATAAGAACAGCTTCATCCTCAGTTTCCTATTAAGCTATAGAAATAAACCATAACCACATTTCTGCTCTACCATATGAAAGTGTGAAGTTCCATTTGCAAAAAGAAAACAATACATCTTTGTTTCAAGAAATATGTGCATACTAGAAATGCGGTAATGTAGATGGTGAGGTCTACTGAGCTACACGGATGTGAATAAACAAACCTACAAAAGACAATATAAAATAAAAAGCATGCAAGATGGTTTCTACTCATTTGTTTTTAGCCATAAAGTAACAGAATCAAATGGTACCTATGACTAAGCTTTGTTGCTGAGACCTGATGCCTATTCACACCATTAAAAGGCTATATGAGATCGCTGAAGGGACTAGGGAAGTACATTATAACCAGGGATCCTGGTTTTCTGTTTAAAAAATCCAAAGTTCTGATCTAAACCCCACCCAAATTTGCATTTTTCCACAATTAAAATGAAACACCACTATATATACAGGTATCAGTTGAGCACAATTTTTATTGATATATAATACAATTTTGAAGCAATTTGGAAGCCTACCAGTGCCTCAGTCATTATAATAAAATACATTCTAAATACCTGTATTTTGGTGTTTGATTTTGGTTTTTGTTTCATCACGGAAAATCAGAACTTCCCCTGCCCCCTTTGCTCACCAGGATGTGGGTCCAGCTGCAGCTCTCAACCCCACTCTGCTTTGTGATATTAAGCAGCCCTAATATGCAGGTACCCCGCCCCTATCCAAGTCATTGCCACTGACTCCCAATCTACCGTGTCCCCCCATCCCCCCAGCCCTGACAGTGCCCCTCACTCCCGACCCACAGTCCCTTGCCCCTCCCCGCCATGCTGGTACCTCTCACTTCTGACCCACAGTCCTCTGCTCCCCCTCTCTCTCACTTCTGATCCACATCTCCCCATCCTCGCGGACGCCCCTCATTCCCAACCCGCAGCCCCCAGCCCCCTCAGCCTTGCTGGAGGGGGCCCCTAACTGCCAGGGCTACAGGACCCAGCAGCTGCATCCTGCCCACTCCCTGCTCCTTGTCCCATGGGCGTCAGCTGAAGCCAGCCAGCAGTGCTCAAGCCCCAGCTGCCACGCACGGGAGGTGGCAGCTGCTGCAGTCAGAACAGAGGGATGAACATGGAGCCCAGGCCCTCATCTCCCCACCTGCAGGCGTCACAGCTGCAAAGTAGCCAAGTGGAGCCCATGGGGCATGAGGGAAGGATGCAGGCTGACAGCTGCAGGGCTTGGGGTTCACTGCCCTCCTGCCCTGCCCCTGGAGGCATCTGCCACCCAGTGGGCAGGACTTGGCATAGGAGGGAGAGCGGGATGGGGTGCTGCTGCTGCCAGCATTGTTCCCAAGAGCCCTGTGCCATTCTTGCTGCCATGGCAAGGTGTTCCCTTGGCCACCCAGCAGCAGCGGAAGGGAGTGGTGGTGGTAGTTTGTAGTTGTGTCCTGCTGCTGCTATTGGGTGGGCAGGGGGCACTTCACCTTGCTGGCAATATTGGTGCAAGGCTCCTGGTGGTGGCAGCACCAAGTCTCCCCATCCCACTTGGCCCTCCTGCACTGCCTTGCTGAGGCAGCTCCTGCCCGGTGCTGGCCCAACCAGGCTGTAGCCCTGTTCCTTGTGCCACACTGTCCATGCAGAAATCTGAGGGGGCATGTCCCCCCTCAAACCCTCAATGGGTGTGCCCAGACCATCCCCAAGCTCTGGCCCTCCAACCCCACCCTCCCCTCATGGACTTACCTTTATCCAGCTGCCAGGGCTGCTCCCACGACCCTGCCTGGCTATATTGCCAGCTACATTAATGTGATGTCCCCTGCCTCCAACTGGCCTCCCCACACTGCCTCCAGACCCAAACAGCCCCTTGCAGGCTGGAACTCTGCAAGTCTGCTTCAACATGGAAAAACTGTGTTTTTCTGCATCAAAGGGAAAATTTTGCATTTTTCTCCTTTGAAGGGGGAAAATCCACCCTTTTCAACCGGAAATGGAAAACCTGGATCCCTAATTATAACCAAAACAGCCAAGCATCTTCATTATTTTTGGTGGCACAACAAAAAACACAGTAAACCAGTAAACCAGAGTTAGCAGTAAACCAGAACAGTGCTCTATTGGCAGAACAGCCGATTTTTGCAAAAATCTCAATTCTTCCAGATTCAATTCTTAAAGCTCCAATAGTTATGGAAAAAACAAGTTTTCATTCAAAGTTGCATAAAGACTGCAGAATGCAGTGTGCTAGTTTATAGCATACTTTTTTAGTCCTGTTCGACATCAGGACCAGGACACTATACAAAATTCTTTATCTTTGCAATATCTATACTTGTCAAGATGTACTCATCTTGCACGTAAGGTGCGGCTTCCACCATTCATGTCAGTAGACCCTCATGCCCATCTGTATTTCTCATTTATAATCCACAGATCAATTATATACACCAGTGATGTGACTGAAAGAAAAAAGTGTTCAGGGTAAGAGCTTTGGAGATGGTATGCACTGACAGGCAGGATTTAAAGGGGCTAGATGGCAAAAATCCACTGCTAATATTTGAGTCTTTTACAGCAGGTGTCCTGACTAAGGCCATTTTCTAATAAATGCTATTTGATATAATTTGGAGAATTCTATGGTCAAAACACTGGTCACCTATTTTTAACATACCCATATTATCCTTTGGGAACAGGTCCATAGAAATTAGCATTTTTGTCATATCACAAATCTAGTAGACATTTGCCTACCTGTGCCTTCTGCACCCTTGGACATGGGTTCTTTATAGAGCAGGTTGGAAGAAATTTGTCTGCCTAAGGAGGATATAGCACAAGAAACTATTAGTGTGCAGGGTAAACAGCAACAGGACTAATGCAAAGGTAGCTTATATGGAAGAAACTGAAGTAGTAGTAGGGGAAAAGAAGATTAAAAGCTGTAGTCAGATATGTGCAAAAAGGAAAGTAACAATAAAGATTATTCTTTTGGTAGAAAACTTAATAAGGAAAAACTCTTTAAGTAGGCCTAAAACCTAGAGAAGCAATAAAAAGTGATATGGGAGGTTTGCTAAATATAAGCAAATACAAGAGGCCTGACTGACAAAACAGGGGAAGGCAGCTACCTGCATAGATACCATAGGAGATAACCTAATAATACCAAGAAACTTTGCCAGAAATCTGCTAAATATCCAGAGGCAAAGATGGCTTAAGAGGGCTTATCAGAAAGAACAAGCAAGTGGGCAAGAGCAGGAGAGAGAAGCAACAGTCATTTTATAGACTTACTAGTGAAATAACTTAGAGAAGGAGGATTAACTACAAACATAAGAGAATAAAATTAATTTTAATAGCAGAACATTTTTTCTAAACCACTTGATCTGCAAGTAAAACATAAGAAGGTTTGGACAAAAAAGTCCTTTTGTTTGCTTGACAACACAATTAGAGATTTTGACTAGCCAGCAAAACTGATTCATGGAAGAGGGGTGGGGGCAGGGGTGAGGAGAAATCAAGAGTCAAAATCAGTAGCTGTGTACAAGGTACAAATCTGTAGCCCTGAGGTACAATTTTACTACTTAAATTATGGTAATGTAAGTCAGGCAAGAAAGAAAAAACACCACACAAAAAAGAAGCATTTGTAACCTGAAAGGGACAATCTAAATCTATATATTGGGGTGGTGAATTGCAAATAGGGGTGGGCTAGGAGGATAAAGGCAGGGGAAAGCAAAAGGTGTCCAAATCAGGTGTCCAAATTTTGTGTGTCAGTCTAAGATTAAAATTATGAGTCTATATTAAGACTTCTGAATCCACAATTAAGCACCTTGACCAATTGCCAGAAGTGCTGCTCAAATACAGACCTGGCCTCCTTTAAAAATTCTTGATGTCAGCCATGGGCATTTTTCCCCCAAACGCAACTAATCAAGAAAGTCTACATAGGAAAAGATTTACTACATTTCTCTCTTTCCAGACATCCTTATTCTGGAATAAAATTGGCTTTTTTCAGTAGCATTCTTTTTGCAAAGGACTAGCTTGGCAATATTATAACAGTATTATTTTAAACTGCTCTAGCTCTCTCGGTTTCTCTCCTGTGTGACAAAAGCCTATGTCAGTATAGCAAACAGTGATCTAGCCAGGAAGCAGCTCTTTATGCTCTTCCATGGGATTTACAAGGAATCTGAGACTTGAGGTAGTTTTTTATTTATGAGAATTCAAGAGCTTTTAGGTGCAGATCAGCAGATTCTCTAATAAACTACATGTAAATTTCATTTACTGTACTGACCAGGCTGGTGGTTATTCCAGACTAACAGCCAAAGAGTTGATTCTGCCAGATGTCTGGAATAAAATCTGCCAAACTGGCCACAATCAGTAGTCAGTGCTTGGATACTGCTGTCCAGTCAGAGGCAGAAACAAATCTATTATGCAAGAGGAATATGGTTCAAGCTGCCAAAGAAGTATCGTTCATCCCCTCCAAGAGTTGTCAGAACAATTGTTCACTGCACAGAGGATCTAGTCAGTGTACATTATTTGGGGCCATTTAATTTAAAGAGCAACAGTAAACTGATTTGGAAACAAGATTATAAAAGATATTTGATCCTGGACATACTTTGGCAGATCACATTTTAGTACAATTCAATAAATGTTAGGAAAAGATGACTAGATTTGAAAGTGATGTGAAAAGGCAAATAGAGTATTAAAAAATATTATACAAATAGCAATGTAATCAGCAACACATATACCAACAGGGTACACCAATGTCTATAGAGGGGAATAATCCCCCAAAATAAATGCAAGGTGAGGACCTGACTATCAAGTGTTGAGAAACAAAGTACAATGTACTGTACATAAACCCCCAAATATAGTCTACTGAAGTTCAGCCAAAAAAGTTTTTTTAAAACATGCATGACATATACAGTTATAGTTGCACAAGCTTTCCCAATAGAAGAAACAAAATGTGAGCTGGAAATTCAGAAGGCAGAACACCTGAAAATCCTTGTGCCAGATGTAATTTCTTCTCAATTTCTGAAAGTAGTGGCAGCAAAAAAATACATATAGGTGAAGACCCTTGATAAAAAGGGGGTACAACAGACTGGAGAACTTTACCTCCCTTTAGGAAGGTATTTACATGTCCAAGGAGACATACACAGGTCTCCAGCAGTGAAGAAAAGGCTAATATTTCAGTTAAGAAAGAACGTGCTGGAGTATTTTTGTTTCTTTGCCTTTGCAACAAATTACAGAAGACAAATAATTCAACAAAGACCCTGGGCCTGGAACACGCAGGTCAGAATTCATTATAGTAATGGTCCACTTGAGACTTAAAATCTGTGCGCGCATGCAGAGGAGGGAGGTGACTTACAACAGAAGAGAAGCACAAAAATTCATACACAGATCTCTTTGCAAGATAAAGATGAAATGGAATACCCATAGAATCACCATAGACATTTATTTTCCCCACTTTTAGTAATGAAGAAAAGTTATTAAACGAGAACTTTAGGGAGAATAATAAAGACAAAGAAATGGTGTATTTTCAAAAGATGCATTTTCCTCTAAAATTGCTCAACTCTGTTGGCTAGCACTATTTTGGTTATACAGAGATGTGCAACTTTGAGGCTAAAAAAAAGTCTGACAGACTACATTGAGGCCTCTCTGCATTTGGGTGACATTTGAGCAGGATTTTCACAATCAGTTTTAGACTTTGGTACATAAGATCTTTTATTGGATTTGCTCCTTTGTGCTTTGCTAAACTGGTGAATAACTGGTTGCCTACATGCAACAAAACAGGAGCTGGCTAACAAGCCGTCAAAATGCCTTCCAGTATATGTTGATGACAGCTGATCCAGATGTGAGAGAGACAAGGCTGTTAGAATATTCTCTCTAGGCACAGATACTTTTGAAATAAAAATAATGCATCCAAGCCTAAATTAGACTACTGGGATTTTGAATACAGGAGGGGAAAAACCACAAAAGAATAAATAAAAGGCTTTATTTAGTGCTCTTTCCCATCTCTTATATTGTCATTATTTAATTCATAGAATGGTTTCCCTCTAAGTGGCTCTTACTGAGAATTTTATACTGAAAATAAAAAACAAATTTTGGAGATGCTAAAAGGAAACACCACCAGCCAACTCCATTTTTGCCTTTATATTTTAAGATTAGATTTTAATAGGGATCATCCTTAACTCCTTTTTTTATGTGGCAGTGGTTCTCAGCACCTTTAGACTCAAGGCACCCTTCGAAAATACCAGCTCTTAGCTTTCACTTATTTTTTTGACTAGAGAAAAAATAATAGATTCTTTTCGTTATAGCGCTCATTTAAAATTGATACCCGATTTCACTTGGCACTCAGCGAATTTTATTATAACGCTTGCAGTCACCATCTTGGGTTATTAAAAACAATTACAGTCACCATCTTCGGTCATCAAATACTTCTGGTTTCACTTAATGCTTGTTTCACTTAACATTGTTTTTTTCAGGAACCAATCACGAGTACTAAGTGGGGGTTGCCTGTAGCATCAAGACTCAGCATAATCATTCTAGAAGCTATTGGTCCCTAGGTATTATAAACCACTGAGTCCTTTTAGTACAATGTTCATATTATGCATGCCACTGTAAAATGAAAAAAATTCCAGATATTGCACTTTAATTACAAAGAACAATATTTTACTCTTTTTAAAAAGATCTAACATACACCAAGTTATTAGCAAAGAATATAGGAACAGAGAGACAGAAAATATACACAGTTTTTTTAATAGCACAAACACTTTTAAAATATCCAAGAGAGTAACCGGTTCAAGAAGGTATACGTTTTCATAGGTCATAGCCTACTTCCCCCAGCATTCCACCATGGCTAAGTCTACCTTGAGAGAAACCATACCAGCAATACAAGTTTCTGATCTATTTTTTTAAGTAAATATACAAAGCAAATCTTATAGCTCCTTAGGAAAGCCGAGCATGAAACCTGGAACTTGAGGGGGAATAGTCAAGTCTGTATAATCAACATTCAGGCTAGGGACAGAAGTTACATATAAACCAGTTTAAGTGACCAGAAACTGCTTTAAATCTGTAATACAACGCAAGTTCTATGCACATAAACCACTTTCAAAATGGCTGAAACTGTTTTAAGATAAACCTGGTTGAACACAGTATCAGACTTAACTGATTTAGGTCAAACCGGTTTATGGAACTTCTGTCCCAGACCCCTTCCTGGTTTAAATTAATTCATAGTCCCCCAGGATCCCAGGATGCTTTGCAGCCCTGGTCTGGGCTGTCTGCTCCAGGAAGCAGGGTTGGCCTCGCCCCTCTGCTCCAGCTGAGAAGAGGGTGGGAAACCGAGTTCCAGACTACAACCAGGTCTGCCTGGTGGGGGCAAAGCAGCCCCTGTAAGGCTTCCCACTGCCCTCCCCCCCCCCCAACTCACCACTGGAGCAGGGGAGGAGGAGTGGTCAGACCCTGAGGACAGGCTGGCAGAATGAAGCATAAGTGACGAAGGGACTTTAAGCCCCTTCTGCCTAGCGGGGACCCCAGCTGGGGTCTGCCCTGGTAGTGGTGCAGCAGCCCCTGCCAGGCTTTTCCCACTCACCTCTTGAGCAAAGGGGGCAGGGGCATGGCCAGACACCAGCCCCAGGTGGCAGAGAGGCGAGAGAGGGGTTTAAACCTCATCATGGAGGGGGGATGATGCTGGCCTGGGGTCAGCAGGGAGAGGGGAAAACCTGAAGGGCTTCTCTCCCAGCTTCCCTCCAGCCTTAGTCACTGCTGAAGGGAAGGGAAGGGAAGGCTTGCTTTAGCTCCTCCCAGCTTCTGGCCCAAGCCACTGCAGACATGTGGCTGCATTTCTGGAATATAAAGCAAATGTCTGTTCACTTGCTTCTTGGTTCAATCTACACAGTTTAGACTAGCTTGCAAAGACTGAATCAATTCAGCCTCAGGCTTTCTGCATGTCTGCACTTGGGCTTAGGGTTAAATTTTCTGGAGCTGCTGTGAAGTTAGGTTAATTACACTTCCTTGCTCCAGTAAAACTGTCTTTTGGTGCTGATTGAATCCAACATAACTGACAGCAGGCAGTGTGTGCGTGTGTGAAATCTGTGCATGTCCCCCTTTTTCCAAGAAGCTCTTCCTCCACACTTTTTGGATGACACAATCTTAATACAAGACAGGTATTAAGGCAAAGGAAGCTTGCAGCTGTTTCTAGCATACCGAATCTCCTTATTGATGAACTTCATTTCTCAACTTCCCTCTACTAGATTTCCGTAGCATGAAATTTTAGTGTATGTCTACTCTCAAAAGTGATACTGTAAACATGGCATTGGGAACTTCCACATGGGGGAGTTCAGGGGGGGACCCACGTCATTGTAGCCAGGAGTTCCTCAAAAAAATAATCAAGCTGGGTCCTTTCCTTTTCATGTGCCAGAGCTGACATGAGTTATATGAATAAAACTCAATCGTAATGTTGCTACAGCTGGGTTAAGACCACCATTATTGAAGGAAAAAAAGGAAGACGTAAATAAAACTCAGAGTCAGTTAAAAAATCATCCACGGTGGAAAATAACAAAATTTGAAATGGAGTAATTGAACTAGAAAAAACATGAAGTCCCACAACAATTCTAAGATTTTTCAGAATAACTACTCTGTAGCTAAAAATGTGACTGTAAAATGAAACACCCAGAAGCTAGTCCTACAGGGAAGAAAGTCAAACTTCTAAAAGTGTAACAGTATAACTACAGAAAGGAAAAAAGAAATGAAACAAGTGATATCTTTGTCTACTTGTGGACTTCCTAAATTTAAAGACAAGTTCATTCCAGTCTAGCTGACAGATAATAAATCAACAGTTTCATCTCCAGCATTTTGTAAAACAACATTACAAAACAGCAATTTTTGTTTGTTTGTTAGTTTCTAAGAACCAGGGAGACCTTTCCTATAGGCATCAGAGCAACATCTTTTCTTCTTTCCCCCTCCTCCATATCCTGATTAAGGCTGACTCATTGCTTTAATTCATAATTCTTCATTTCTGATTTCTCTCTGACAAATCACTACACACACTACAAAATCTCCATTGATTTTATGCACATTCTTTAAACACTTTGCTAAAACCAAAATAAAGAAAATACAGTATGGAGAAAATAATTTATGAGACTAATTTGCAAAACTGCACTGTAGAATGGATGATTTCAAATTCTGAAATTATGCAGACTTTTCTATAGAGGTATCCACGCGTGAATACTGCCATGAATACTCTGCTACATTTTAGCCAAGTGCTTTTGGCAGCAAGAATGTATTATAGAAATACTACAGAGGCTTTTAGTGCTGGAAGTGAATGAAAGAAGGGTTTTCTTGATGAAGTGCCTTGCAGCTAACGTATAATTTCATCTCTCTTTTCCAAGTTCATTCCAATAGACAAATGTAAAAGGGTACCACACACTTGAAGAAAGCATTTCCTCCTGAAATTTGTTTGCCTAATACTGCAATAAAAGATACCTCATAATAATTTTAAATAAAAATATTAATTTTTGTAGGGGTTTGTGCTTTTAAATCAGCACTTGGTAGAACCAGTTTCACTGTTTTATAGACTGTCAAATTGTACTTATCTCATACACTAACAAAACCACACTATTGTCACGCACTCTGCTCTAGGGTAAGCTCAGGCGCTGTCTCTGCCAGAGGGTACTTTTACTAGTAAAGGCAACAGCAAAACTGAAATTGAAGAGAAAAAAAAAAGGCAGGCATATTCACTCACTGGAAATGGAGGATAAGCCCAAACATGTATGGAGGTTTCAATTTTAGGCACAGTTAAAATACTTTCCAAAAGCCATCAGCAGCAAAGTTTTATTTATAGAAACCCACTTCAATACAAATGAAGAGATAAATGTGCGTATAAATATTTTATACCTTCCTGCACCACACCACACAGCTACCCACCCACCCCCTTTGGTTGAAAGGGATAATTTATCAGAACATAGAATGCTTCAAAATTAGTCAACTTAAGGGGAAGAAAAAAAATTTGATTTGACTTTCACTAACTGCTTCGTACATGTTGTGTACATACACACAAAAGAAAAAACACTTGTAAGAATTACAGTACCTTAACCAATCAGAAAGACCAAGTGATTAGCATAATGATAACAATATTGTAAGAAGCTTCCATAAACTGTTGATTTATGAAGAAAAAAAATCAAACTGAATATGGTGGTAATACATTTGTTTTCCATATTTTGTCTCAGTAATTCAGTGTGAAATGTAATGAAAATATATAGCATGTTCACTACAGTTAAAGATGTTTATAACTCTAAAAAAAGGTAAAAAACATTATAAGACTCTTTCCCCAGAATAAGTGCTTGTATTGCAAAATATTAGTCTTAAATGAAACACAGAAACTGGTACACATTTGTTAATATATTCCTGGTGGATGTGTACATTTGTTGCTATTGCGTGCACTATTCCATCAAAGGCCATTGTTTAATTACATTTATGCATAATTCTTAATTGGTTTCTTCCTCCCAAGTTCAATTAATATTGAACATTCAGTTTTGATTTTGCAAGTTGGTAGATGAAAAGTTAAGGGAAAATATTTTTTAAAGTCCTATGAAGGAATTTCAGAACTAATGTTCATAAAAGCCAAGACCAGAAGAATGGTCTGAAGTCTGGCAATAATTTGAGGGCATTAGCCCCTTCAGTTTCTCTTGTCAAAAAGTTGAGTGTGCTCATTATACCGAAGGAGAATCTCAGCACTTTACTTTGAAAGATTAGTTGCTTAAGGAAGAGATACCAAGCAATAAGGTGTCAAATTGTTAAACAGGCCACATGCAACTGGTTGCACAAAATAAAATGTAAGAAAGTAATATAAAAATATATAAAAAGGGATATGAATAGAAGTGTTGTCACAAACCACTTCTGAAAGTCAATGAAAATGAAAGAATGCCCACCTCCAAATGAAAACGAAAGAATATCCCCTCCAAACCAGCCAAGGGCATGATATCCTTTCATCAGTGATGCCAGAAACTGAGAGAGACCAATCTAATTTCAATAGGGAAGTGCCAAATACAAAAAGCCAAAC
Organism: Alligator mississippiensis; assembly: GCF_030867095.1. Classification (NCBI taxonomy): domain Eukaryota; kingdom Metazoa; phylum Chordata; order Crocodylia; family Alligatoridae; genus Alligator; species Alligator mississippiensis. The sequence goes on from NC_081826.1 coordinate 213,337,436, forward strand.
GTTAGAGTACCATGTGGCTTTGAGTTATTTCTGTTATAATTTGTGACTTGCTATAAGAAAAAAAAATTTAAAGATAGTATTTATTTATGGAGCTTTGAATTCATTAAATCAGCTATTTAATATTTGGGGGGATAAACATATTTAAACTAAAATAATGATGAAAGCTATGAATTTCAACATAAAGAGTGTGAATCAGATGAAACTAAAACAGAAAATTCAAAGGAAAATATTAAAAATTAGAAAAAACACACCCCATCAATAGAGTCCATGCTGCATACCATAAATACCAGTATCTATATAGACAGCAAGACAATTTAATGCTGTCAAATGCATTCAATTAATTGAGGGTCATGGAACACCTGGACCTTCTATCAAAGTTAGTTTGATTTAGATATGAATATTAATACATCTGTTTTGATTGTGGACACAAAAGATATTTGCATATCATAATTTCACTGGACTGCTCATCAGGGGCTCATTGCCAGACAGACACTTGAAATGCTGCTTAGAATTCAGGAAGAGCACCATGAAACAAGATCCAATCTATTTGAGGTGAAAATCTTTATCATGCTTTGATGATTTAGGTACCACAATGCATTTTCTTCCCCATCTCGCACTGATGTTTGACAAACAATTAGACTGAAAAGCCAAAAGACATTATCACTTACCTGAATTTCATGACTTCAGTAATACTTTCTATCAGCAGCAAGATCCCTGCTCGATTGTATGTGTGTGTGTGTCTTATGTTGGGGTAGTATGGAATGGAGGGGGGAACCTACTGTTCATTTATCATAACAAGGAAAAAATGTTATTTGCATTATATGATCACTAAAGCGATTATGAAAAAAAGAAAGAAAAAGTACAGTATACCATTATTTTAAAGGCAGAGAGCATAATGTTTCTTCCCTCTCTTCTGATGGCATAGTAAGAGAAATGTCATGGCAGACTGAGCCTTCTACTGAAGTCAGCAGCTATGCTGAAAAATTACAGGTTACTTTATTCACAGAGCTGTTGATATAAACTCATTTGAGCTTTGTACACTTGGGACTTTTTTTTTAAATAGTTACACTAATCGGCACTATTGGATTCAAAGGCGTGGTCAGAGCAACAGTTTTGTTGCGCCTATATAAGCTGACAATTTATTTAAGCCCTGCACTGTATTTTATGAAGTTGCACTATTGTGTCAATGCCACATACCACAAAAATATATATTATATATACTGCTAGCATTCTTTTACATTGTTAATAAATCTTAGTTCACAGAAATTGTGAATCTGAAACCAGAGGTGGCCCCTGAGTTTCTGGTGGGCCTATAGCATCTGATAAAGTAAGCATGCTGCTTAAGAAAGCTTGTGCTATGCATCAGTGATTTAGTCCATAAAGTGCAAACATACCCTGCCTTCAACACAATTAAGCCATTACCAATAGATTATCAAGGAGACTCTTTGCAACTCATTTAGGACACAACAAATTCAGCTTGCAGGGTAAGGATCTTTAAATTGCCCTTCTACCTACACAGCCACTTCTGTAACTGAAAGTCATTTCCTCTGACACAATGGTTTATATTGTTTTATCTTTTCAAAGCTAATTTAATATAGGAAACAATTACCGACTTTAATTAAAAGCATGACATTTTATTTTACATTGCCTATATCAGGGCCTTAACCTGATTTTATTCAGATCAGATGATTGTGGATTCAAATGCATGTGACATCAGAGCATAGGTTAATATACAAAAAACCCCCAAAACTATAGTAAAGAAGGAACAACACATACACATAAAAAGCTTCTCCTTTAAAGAAAATAACAAGCCAAGCCCTTTGGGTAGTTTAAAGCTTGTGACTGGTACAACCTCTGAAGTTTGGCTTGATGGCACATATAAGACTTCATAATAATACCAGACACCATGTTTCTTCATCTAGTAATTCGTGCCAGAGTATCCTGGAAATAGAACTGTATTTTAAAGTCCCGCAACAACAGGTTTTCCTCCAGCCACTCCAACCTGCCAGGTAATGTCTTCTATGAAAGATAAAGACTACTACTTTGAAAATCCTTTTCAAATATATTTGCCAGCAGTTGTAAAGTTTCTAGCCTACACTAGGGAAAGAGAGACTGCACGATAAAATGACACAAAAACAGCTAAAATTGGATGATAATGAAGAAGTCTTTCTTAATTATGTACAGGCAAAACAAGGTCACATTAAATTACACAGGCAGACTTTCCTATTTATAAGAGAAATATAAATGAAGATTTGATAAGATGTAAAAACATAGTTTTCAGCACTGTACAAGACAGACACTTCTTCTGTTTGCACATGTATTTTCTCGTGTACACCTAGATTCGCAGTACAGTGGTCTGATTGAATTACCAGATAGCACAGGTCTTGTAAACCGACTGCTAGTGGAAAATAATAAAGTAAACACGCTCGCTCTGAGAGATGGTCCTCTTAAATTTAGAGATGCCTGTGCTGCCGTTGTGTATCCCTGGAAGATACAGCATAGAGTGGACACTGAAATTGGCCTTGGAGAGATGTTATTTATAAATGAATAGCTGGAAAGAGAAGAAACCCCATAGGAATAACAATAAATAAAAATCAGATGTTTCCCACTTCTTGAGACTAATTTAAGACCAATTTCAGTATTTCACCTAAACTAAAATACATATTGGGAAATTCCCTCCAGGAGATTTCTCATCTCCCCGAGACACCAAAAGAGAGAGAGAAACATACAAACCCAATCATTGCTATTCAAAAAGGAAGTACTAAATGACAACACAGTAACAAAGGCACTGTGTATGCCTACATGTAGATGCATCCACTCTGAATAAGTGCATAGACTTTTTCTCAGTCCTGAGCATGCCCAATCAGATTTATACCTAAACAAGAAAGGAAAGTTAAGAAGTAGGAGAGAGGGAATTTTACTCTGTGATAATTAGAAGAAAGGAAAATACCTGCTACATAGAGAAGGTAAAGAAAGCTAGATAACAGTAATTTCTGAAGCAAAGGGGCACTTCAAGTCCCAAGGAGAGAGAATATCGAGAAAACCCCCTAGATTCTTGATGCAGCTGATGAGCCATTCAGGGTCTGTTCTTCCCTGATGGCTCCAGTTATTTTCATTGTGAAGAGACTTTGGCACAGCACAAACATCAGGAAAATACTATGACTGGGGAAAAACAAGCTCAACAGTATTTCACAGCAAAGGAGGAAGGATGGATCACATAACTAATGCAGGCAATAATGGAAGGGAAACACATTGCTAAGTACGTGGCTCAGATAAGCAATGCAGTGCAAGCAAGGAGTTTCCCCACGACAAGCTTGATCGGAGCTGTAAGAGCCAATAGATTACTCACAGGTTCTGCAGCAAGCACCCTCTTACAAGTTGTATTTAGACAGCTTCAAACAGTTGTATTCCTAACCTCTAAAGCTAGACTCGTATCTAACAGAGGAGTGCTGCAACATGGTTGGTGTTAAAGAAATAGAGACATATCAAAAAGAACACAATTTATACTTAGATATATTAAATTTAACTGCCATGTTAAACAGGAACTATATTGTCTGATGAAGATTAGGCTCTCACTAACCACTTGCATAAGGCCTATGGCAGGGAACAGTGCAGTGCTCCACATATTATTGCCTGTGCTGAGAAGACTTTTAACCTTTTGCTACATCACTGCTGCATGTAGAATATAGGCTAGGCACCAGGGGCCTCTATGTGGTCAATGGTGATGCATCTTCTTGCGAATTAGTGTTGGTTTTCCAATGGTCTCCTCTCAGGGGAAATCTTGGGATTCAAGGGCCACTCCCTCTCAAAACATAACACACAGAACAGCAGTAGCCCTTTGGATCCGAATAAGAAATTAAATAGTGTGGGCCAGGTTAGGGTTACCATACGCCTGGGTTTTTCTGGACAGGTCCTCTTTTTTGGTCCCCTGTCCTCGTGTCCTGTGGATCGAGAGTGAGGGGCACCAGCAGGGCTGGGAGGGCAGGGGGCTGTGGGTCAGGAGTGAGGGGCACCAGCAGGGCTGGGGGCTTAGGTGTGAGGGGCAGAGGCAGGGCACAGGCATATCATTGCCCCCTCTCCCCCCCCACCAATCATATACCCCTCCCTCCCAGTCCCCCCACAGGTGTCCTCTTTTTTGATACTGGAAATATGGTACCCCTAGCCAGGGTTAAACCATATAATAAAACTGGGAGAAGTGGGCAAAGCAAGAACTAAAGGCAAAGAACAGGAGCAGGCACAGGGGGAGATGTGCATATGACAATGAGCTAAGAAGATTAGTAGGAGAGGCACTGGTGTCTCAAAGCTTCAATGAGATAGGAGTCCAAGACGGGTGGTTGTTTCTCAAGGAGATGATCCTCCGAGCTCAAAGGGAGTCAGTCCCAATGCGCACCAAGGGGGGCAGAAGTGCTAAAAAGCTCCCATAGCTCGGCAAAAGCATCCAGGAATGCCCGAGGGCAAAAAAAGGGGGTACAAACAGTGGAAGCAAGGGGCTATCACCAAGAGAAGGCTGAGGGGGGGATCTGGTGGCCGTTTACAAACTCACCAGGAGGGACCAGCAAGGGTTACTAGGAATAACGGCCACAAATTGTTAGAGAGAAGGTTCAGGCTGGACATCAGGAGACATTACTTTACAGTTAGGGCTGCCAGGCTCTGGAATGGACTCCCAAAGGAAGCGGTGCTCTCTCCTACCTTGGGGGTCTTCAAGAGGAGGCTGGACAGATATTTGGCTGGGGTGTTATGACCCCACACTTGTTTCTGCCCAGGAAGGCTGGAGGGGGCTGGGGGGGTCGGACCTGCCCTGGGCAGGTCTGACCCCCTGCCCAGGGCGGGGGGTCGGATCTGATGATCTGTTAAGGTCCCCTCTGATCCTAAGCACTATGAAACTGTGAAACAGAAAAAATCATAGGAGATGCATTAGCTAAAGGGGGAAAAGGGCTTATCTGCTCAGTGTTTTATGCCCAAGGGGACAGGAAGCATAGGAATGAGAAAGCATACAAGTATTTTATGGATAGTACACAAGAAATGCAGGATAAAATCATGAGGAAGTAGGTTAGAGTTTCAAATATGAAGAAGAGGTTAGAAATGCCACTGTGAAAATGACATTTATTTTTTAAGGCCAAAAGAGAGAACACAGAGCAAAGAACTGAACAGATGAGGAAGGGAAAGGAGAGATCGTGTGCAGAAAGGAGGAACAGCTAGGAGAAATATTCTATGCAGAGGGAAGCATAAAAATAGTTGCTTCAAAAGCACGAGATACATATTAAAAAGGTAAATGGAAATGAAGAATATTTTACAACTGACAGAGCTGTAGATGCAACCAACTATGGATGGACGAGGAAACATAACAGGCTGAGATATACAAACAACCATCCAGAAATGAAGTTCTTCTGAGCAATTGTGCAGAGTCACAAAGCAAAGTAAATTGCAGGAATGGGTTACAGTCACACGAGCTGGGGCTTGCAGGGAAAAGAACAGCAACATATTTATGTTTAAAAGGTAAACTGAACACTCCCAAGCACCTTTATAGATCTTAAACTGTGCATAATGCAACATATAGTAATCATAATATATTTAGTAAAAGGCAAGAATGCTTGTGGGTGATAACTTTTTTGGGGCCAGGGTTGGAAAAGACACAAGACATGCGGCTGATCCCAAAAAAGGTATCACTCAAATGAATTTTTGCCTCGGACTTGTTTCCTGGACCACTGTGAAAGCAACATCAATCCAGTACTATCAATGTATTTAGTGACTTTCCTGTAAATGCATTTACAGATCACCACCAAGCATAGTCAAATTGACCAAGTAGATCATGCTTTTCATGAGGACCATCTAAATGTTTTTCAGGAGGGTATAAGCCAGTGGGGGCTACCCTTTTGGCAGATATGTCACAAATTACCCATGCGCCTTACCCAAATACCACTCCAATCTCTTATACAGCCTGCTGCCTAGCTTTCTGCTCCCTTCCTCGACCCCTGCTTTCTGCTCCCTGCCTCGACCCCTGCTTTCTGCTCCCTGACCAAGCTGCTGCTCTGCTTTCTGCTTCTTGCCTTATCTGCCACTATGCAAACTATCTACTTACCAATCAACCGTGTGCCACACAGAGGCTGCCCATGCCACTTGTGGTACCTGTGCCACAGGTTGGCCACCCCTAGTGTAAGCAATGACTGGTAGTGTACTTTGCTGATCAATGCTGGACAAGCAGCTGCTTAGTTAACATGAGTCACCATATTGAACTCAGCTAATCAACAAGTTAGATGTGAAAGTATTTTAAATCATGGAATTTCTTTAGGAAGACCTGCATTTTTACACTAGACATGGGCTGTGGTGTAAATTTAACTAGCCACATGGGTATAATTTCAGTGGCATATGTTATCCTAGACCCCCTGCACCCATGTGGAGCTTAAGTGAAATCAAAAAAGGAGAATGGTTCACATTAGTGAATGCAATTGCAGAAGTGTATTGTTCAGCATGCTCAATGCAGAATTGGTCCCTTGGAACATGATAAAGTAACATGAACTCTGCCCTCTTTAATGCGTGTATTACAGTAGGATTTTTAAATCTCATAACAGTAACTCTGAATATTGTAAATCTGTGCAATTAAAAACACAAACAGCACTCAATTAACCAGTTTGGATTTTTAAATATATATTTTCAGATATAATACACCAGATGGTGCACAATTTTCTTTCCCCTTAAAAAAAAAAAAAGGCTAGTTTAAGATACCAGTGTAATGGTGGTGCTCAAGCTCTTGGCCCCACGAGCCAGATGAGAGGCGGGGAGTTGACCCATGGGCTGAATCAAGCCCTGTATGCCAGGATTAGATGCATGCTGCCTCCACCCAGCACTCACGCACCAAGGTTAGGCTCGGAAGCCTGGTGCTGCTCCAACTCTGCCTCATGTACCAGGACTGGGCCCCATGCTGCACTTCTTGTTTGCTGGGCTTGGGCCTCCTGTGCTGAGATCAGATGCTCAATCTAGTGCATAGGACCTGTGGCTCCTCACACATCCCAAAATTCAGCAGCTGGGGAGCGGTCACCACTCCCCCACTACCAAATTTCTGAACCCCTAGGGAACCCTGAAGGCCGTATGAGACTGCACCAGGGGCTGGATCTGTCTCAGGCTGGGGAGTTGAGCACCACTGTGCTAGGCAACTTACGATCAGATCTGCATTAAATTCTGACATTCAAAAGGATAAAGGCTTTATTGTTCTACTCGCTTACAAGTATAGCCAACTTTATACAGTCATAGCTATAATCAGGGTCCAAGTTAGTAGATACATATCATTGTTCAATGGCTGTGCAGAGGCTTACGTTGAAATGGCTAGCAATCTCCAGCCAATTCCTATTGGTTAATAAAACTCATAAACACACATCTATAACTAACATCATTTTGGCCAGGAAAACTGACTCTTCATAAATCTGTTGGTTAATCCAGGTCAAGTTAATCACATTTGGCTCTGCAACTTTACCACCTCTCTCTGTCTTTCTGATACTGAATTCTACTATTACCATTAGTGTTAGTTTTTTTAGTACTTTGAAATTGTAGCTAGCTCTGAAAACTGAAGATTTTTGCCTCGTAATTTCAGCACATTTCCTGATCACAAAATAAGAACAACCCATTTTATCTGTTGCAAAGGGGCTCTCTTGCAACTCCAGTAAATAGTCTAAATTTGACAATGTCTGTTCAGTCATATTTTCCTACTCAGTCCACAACAGGTTGAGCCGTATCTGCTCATTTGAAAAGTTAAGTAATAAGCAGTTTGTCAAAACACAGATGACAAAGCAGAACAAGATGGTAAATGAGATAGAGTCCTCAAAAGGCTATGACAGTATACCAATTAATGGTGTGCTGTAACTGCAAAAACAACCACATTTTCAGAAAACTTGCATACAGAACACTACAATACCATGTAATTACCTCAGCTGCTTCAAAAGATGGTTAAAAAAATGTAAAAGGGTTATGGTTGAAGTGTGCCAGTTTAGAAATAGAGAAGAAAATAACCCATGGGTTCCCCCTGGATCCTCCTTCCACCTCCAAAAAAACAAAACAAAACAAAACAAAAAAACACAGCAGAGAAGTCACAAATGAGGGATGTGCAGGTAGATTTTGAAAACTCAAAAAGATTAGAATTAATATTCAACTGTTGATACCTAGTATGTGTCAAAACCACTCAAAAATTTGCATTGAAGATGCTCAAGACTTGTCAGTCTAAACTAGTTTCTCCAGGCAGTTTTAAAAATGCATGTCTACCTATTTTAGAAGGACAAAGTTGTCAAGTGACTATAATAGATTCCTTTACTATCAAGGCTACAATCAGTGAGGTTTTCCTTATTTTTAAACCATTATCAGTGCATTCAGGTTTTCCAAGTTGTCCACAAGAAATGGAGAAGCTAAAACAGCAATATAAAAACGATAATACTTAGCTTATTATCCTGATTGTGTATCCAGTGAAGTTAATTGAAGTCAATGACAAAATCTTCTCAGCATCATTGCAAATTGCACCAGAGCACAGCTGAGCACACTTTAATCCAAAATGTTTTACAGCAAGCAAGGACAAACTATAAAAATTATTTCTTTAGAGAAAGTCACAATGAAAACATCTGCATTGTTTCAATTCATTAAGCAGTACTGTGGAGACTTGGAAGTTAAGAAGTAGAAATTAAGATACATCATCATTAAAACTACTTTAAGTGACTATAAAAAGAGGCTGTGACTCTTTCTGGATCTCCATGTAGAAGGAGATAGTTTTTCTAAAGAGGCTTATTAATATCACACAACACTTTGTAACAAGTGGCTGAAACTCATACTGCAGATTAGAACTAGGAAATAATTGTCCTATTTAAAAAAAAGGGAAAAAAATCAAATTTGGGTACAATTTACCTTTAAAGTACTAAAACTACAATATCTGAACACACTTTACAGAAAATTACAACTTTTAGAAGCCCCTGGAAATTAGAAAATTTCAAGTGAGACCTAAAGTTTAATTCCATCATAATCTTAATACAATATTTTATTATTCCTCCTCAAGAAGAAAAAAAATGATTAAGTTTTACACTTTACTCATTTGCTTACAGAGAGAATTAATGGATTATGCTGTACAAATGCCACTAGCAAGGGGGATTAACCATGTTGTCTCTCAAAGTACTGGGTCTCAAAAATCTATTCAGATCAGGCTTACAGGCTACTTATTTTTAGATTTAAATTTGGGTTTGATATATTTTGCACATATATTCAAGTACAGAAATTCAAAGTGCATGTTACTTCATCTGTCTGAATCCTACCTTCAAATAACAGAAAAAGGAAATTCTAAGTAGTCTTAGCCCATACAATTGTGCACAGGGATTGCAACTTACTTAGACCTGTCTTCCACAGGGTTCTCTCACTCTGTTATGCCTAAAACGCAAGAATGCTTCTTTCCTGGTATTTTCTTTCTTTTTGGTGAAATCTCTCTAATATTTTTCCAGCAAAAAATTGCATTTAATAAAAATACTTTGGAAACTGCTGCTTCTATGATTCTCCTAGTCTACATCAGTTCATGACTGTTCACTCCTACTTGACTCAAGAACCTAAAATTAAGCATCAGGATATCCTTCAAATTATCATCAGCACGTGTGTTTCAGATCACACAGATTAGTCTGCTGGTTCTAAGTTAGTGCAGTGTGATGCATTCAGAAACAAAGCCTCAGTCTTACCATAATACTGGGTCACATAACAAAATGTTATCCTTAAAAAATAAAAATGGTAAGCAGATAACTGAATGCTAACTGAATAGTCCAACACAGCAGGTGGATAATGCAGTCTTTAGTAAATATGTAGCTAACAAATAGCTCCATTGGCAGAACAGATGACAGCATAAAGAATAACAACCTACTTTCATGAGATAAAGTCTTTCATAGCCCCTACCCAACTTATTCTCAGGAAACAGAAATGAGCCTTTTAAGAAACAAATGAGTTGAGTGTTTTGCAAAGGATGGACTGCACACAACCCAAGTAAAATCCTGAAACACCTCCACTGGAGATGCTCCTTACATTTCACATATACTGCAGCTGAAATGATTCTGCGGTTGACAACCTGATGTTCATATTCATAAAAGGAGACAGACTGAGAACTCCAAGACTGAATCTGTGCATTCATATAAATTCATTAGGAGCCTGGGAGGCTGATTTGGAGAGATCAGTTTATAATCCAGGCCCCTTCTGCTTCTTGGCCCTTTGATGAGCCTGCTTTCAAACTTTCACATATTTGTGATTCTGCAGCATGGTTACAAACCCAGTAAGAAATGGACTGAAATCATCAGCTCTCATTTCAAACAGAAGTGCAATATATGCAAATCACTAGAATCTGGCTTGGATTTGAAGAAATCCAAGTGGTTCTAAATCATCCTTCCTCTATAGAAAAATAAGCTACTTCAGTATTAATAACAATTATTTTTAGTTTCTTTTTTTGGTTTTAATCTGACATTTTTTTTTCTGATTGAAATCATTTAACCTAAAAAAAGTTTTTTCTTTAAAAGAATGTCCATCACCCAGACATCCAAATGTTCCTGCTTCGCCACAAAGAGACAAGCTAGATAGCAAGATTTAAAAAAAAATCTTAAATTGAAATTAGATTACTTGCACCCGCCCCAGTCAGTCTTTCTAAATGCACATAAATATTTCTGCCTGGTTGTAACATCAAAGTTCATTGGTCCACACATCTTTTTTCCCTTACTGTTTGTGGCTGTGGAGTGTTAGTATATAGGCAAGTTGCTGCCAGCAATTGTGATCACAATTTGAGATACAGTGGGTAAAACACTGAGCCGCCTGTCCATGGTTGTACTCATCACTGCTAGTAGTAAGGAAGCAAAAAGTATTTTAACAAAATAAGCTAGCATAGCTAATTTTGGTTTCAGGTCTCATTATGCATCAGGTCTAATTATTCATTCTGCATAGATGACAGTACGAATAAAATTTCTAGACAAAACAAAACCCAGAACATTTCAGGTATAACTTGGCAAGAAGGCAACAGGTGAAGAACTACTTTAATGCAGCGTTTTTAATATGTAACTCCAGTACAAAACACATGCCAAGGTGTTATGGATCTTTCCACATTGTTCTTACACTGGTAGTCTCAGTAGATTTTGATAAGTTATTATTTTTCCTAAATCCAAACAATATCCTCATAGCTTTGATTTTATGAGTGGTTTACAAGTCAGTTAAGCAGCTTTTTTCTCTTCTTTCTAGCATCAAGCCATTAGCAGTATTGACCGCATCATATTATTAATTAAGCATACGCATAAAGAACTACATACTTCAAAGAACAGGCAGCTCCTAGTGGCAGTGAACACATGTTATACTAAACGCAGCTTCTGACTTTACCCTTCCTCCCACACAAACATTACCATGGTGATATGCAACATTTGTTGCTTGGAATTTTAGAATAGCACAGTATCTAAATGCCCTCAGCATCTTTGACAAGATGTGAATACAAATTAAGTTACATTTAAATAGAAAATGAGTGACAATTTGTTAGCAATTGTCTTTAGGACAGAACATACCGATTAAAATATCTTTTAAAAATTTGACATAAGTCAGCATAAAAAGTAATAAATCACCACCTACACCAACCTTCCACCCCCAGAAATATTTTTTTAAATAAATAAGGAGTTATTCTCTTCTGATCCTAAACAATAATCCATTGTTATTTTTTTAATCTACACTAGTATTATAATTAATAGTTTTACTAAAAGATGCCTGTTCTTCAACAAGTCGATTCATGCATTTTCTTCCAATTTTTTAGAGCTTTCCTCTAGAAAATGGGTTCTATGACCAATTTAAATTTAACATGGTGAATCCACCTAGCATAATTACTTTGCTCAGTCCCAACAAGATGAGAGGACTACCTAGTCATCCATGAGTGATGCATTGTAGATGGACTGTGCACTAGATATACATACATACACACACACGGTTTTTTGTTTTTTTAAGTTTTCTGTTTGGCTTGTAAAGGTCATATTAGCGTTATTTCGGGGACGAGGGTAACTTAGGCAGAATCTGAGTGCCTAAGTATAAGAGGGCAATTTATAGTCTTGCCTGCTTAGCAGTGAAAACTCTGGTGCCTAAAGTTACACAGACTCCTAAAATGTTGCCATTTATGCTAGCTGGAGCATCTCAGTACCAGTCTCATGAATTTGGCATTCAAAAATCGGGTGCCCCTATGCTGAAGTTCCCTTAGAAACTCAATCCAGTAGACATGCTCAGAGCACCTGTAATATACACCAAAAGCACTGAGTTCAGCCCACAGCATAACAGCTATGGCCACTAACTGAAAAAGTCAGCAGGAGCAGATGATAATAGCTTGTATAACAGGCTACTGGCAAGAGGACTTGCCCAGGAAGTGGAAGACCTCAGTTCCAGGTCCTTGAGACAGGAAGCCTTTTGATTGATGCAGTTCTAGAGAACAATGGGAATTGTGCCCACTGGTCTCCAATACTCTGCAAGGTCTTTCTACCCTTACAGTAGAAACCATACCACAGCATAGTCAATATTTAACATTCATGGGGCCAAAGAGAAATAGTGAGAGCAAGAGAGAGAGCATATAAGTGACAGTGAACAAGATTCTCATGTCTGTATAAGGTACTCCTCTAGAAGGAGGCAGTTCTGGGCTCCAGAGCCTTCTCCCTCAGTGTTTACCCATTTTATCCAATGAGTCTTTGATGCAAAATGCATAAACAGTCTTTCAATTAAATGTGTCCAGTCCAGCAAGGCCTACAGGCAGAGGACTCTCCTGGGAGGCCAGAGACACAAGTCTGTACTCCCTCTAGCTGATTTAACTCCTTGGTATCACTTTCTGCGTAAGTGCTCTTAACCAGCAAACTATACGAATCTCACCATCACCTCCTTCTCCTCCTCCAGGCAAATTATCTAAGGAGATGACTTATGCAACTATGTGCAGGAGAAAGTTTTGAGCTGCTGATGGCAAAATTAAGCCCTCCCTGAAGCATGAACTCCATTTACAAATTTAACATACTCTAAACCATTCATTTCCCCAAAGTACTGATATTTTCTTGCTGTCACTACTTTGATACTCCATGGGAAATAAAATATTTTTGATAACCAATTCAAAGCACCAGTGTGGGATGTGGAAACTCATACCGAGTTGAGGGGTAAGAGTCCATTTTCCCTAACAGAGGGAAATGGAGGGTACTAGCAAAGAAATAGCAGATGAGTCAGGTGAACATCTGTTCTAAGAATACATGTGAAAAGAAGGTATTGTTCAACAAGTGATGTCTGTTAGAGAACAGCTATATCACACAATGGCAACTGAAAAAAAAAACAGCAAGAGAGAAAGAGCAAGCAAGCAGGAGAATGTTATCAGTCAGAACAAGTAGCTACTGGACATGAACTGGAAGATAAAACCACCCATAAAAGTAACAAAGTGCATCTCACATGTAATAATTCAGTATTTAACTGCCCAAGAGTTTTGACAAGGAAACTAGCCTCATTAGTTTTAAGCACTATCATTGCACAAGATATAATCTACCCCCAAACTGGTGTCACAAAAAAGAAGAAGCGGGCACTTCCCAGAAAAATTACATCAGATGTCAAAGAGAAGCAGACAGGAAAGGAAAGAAGTATTTTGGTGAAAATGTCCCTAAAATGGCACATCTATAAATTAAAATACAGGAAGCTCTAAAAATTTCTGAGACAGCTATGGCTAATTTGGTCAGAAATTAGCAAAATTTCTGAGACAGATACAGCTAATTTGGTCAGAGATTACTATGCCTCTTTGAATGAGAACAATTCTAGATATTAGATAGTAACTATTTTGCAATACCATGTTTTCCACTTTGTCTAAACTTCAGCTTACAACTTTGATTTACTATGTAAATAACTTTCTTTCTATAAAGTTAAAAGCCAATGCAAACTGAAAACCATTTAAGTACATTTTTTCAAGTGATGTGTTATAAAGTGTAAAACACTGAAACTCTTAGCAATTGATGGTGTTGTGTGTCCTGTTCAGTTCACAAATTGCTTTGTGTCTTTAGACTTTGATTTACAGTCATGGAACAAATAGGTCTCTGTCAAAGAGAAGTAGATATGTATCCCTACTAGGCATAAGCTCCCACTGTCAATACTGTCTACCACCTAACTGTGATGATAAGATTTACATGATGACTTTTCACTAAGTGTGATCAGCTAAAGGTGTGAAGAACGTTTACTTATTATTTATTATATTTTTCTACGTTATTATGGGAATGAACCCATGTTTCTCCCACAATACATCTCCTGCAGTGCAGCAACACTATCTTATACAGTCTGAGCAAACATTTACTATTTATTGCCATTTCAGCTCATGGAACAGCTCTAAAATGATGGGAGGTCCAGTTTTGGATGGATGCACTGGCAACTTGTCTGCATCCAGACCTCCAAAAATTAATTATTGGAGCATGTTTCATGAAGACACTTGGATATAATGAATGTATATTAATTCAGCACCAAATATAGAGACCCACAGTCCCTTCAACTTGTACTTCAGCACTAAAGGGAGTAGTGGCTGGGGGCCCTTTATAAGCCACTGTGGAAGCCATTCACCAATTATTGAAACCACTGTCTGAAAAATGAGCTTTTTATAAAAAAAAAATTTTAAAAACTTATTTGAAGTCTGAAACAAAAATGAACAGCAGCATAACAACACTACGTAGACAACCTTGGTGACATCAGCTCGTCTTCTGCTAGCATCACACATTGATGTGCTCTTGTGTATTTGAAGGGGTGCATCATAAGATGACAAAGGGATAAAACATACAAACTTCTGGTAAGGAGTGTGTATGGGCATAAGATAAGCAATCAAGAACATAGACAAACAGATATTATGGTCACCTTTTCTCCAAGATCAGTGAGCTGTGTTCTGAACAAAACACCCTGATGGACCATAATATCCACCCAAGTAATTCTTCTAATGCACTATTGTAAACAGGAAAATACAGTGTTCCAAGTATGTCAGTACTCCACAAAAGGTTGTTAATTAATGGAATACTTTTACTCCTCTGGGATGTTATTAATTATCTTTGTAAAGTAATTCAGCATCATGAATCACCAACTAATGGTAAACAGAACATAGGACCAGAAGGGGCCGCAAATTATGGAGACCAGCACCTAAATATAGCATGAGCTCCAGCAATAAACTTTCTCATAGGATATTCTCACAACCTGTTAGTCCTCACGCTTCAAGCTTCCTGCAGCAGCATTTATGATGCTTGTAAGAATAATAAGAACTGAAGGAAGAGGCTTACTGTTAAAGTAAGATTGTTTTAACATGGTGGATATAGTGGCCTGACATGCTCCCTCCTCTTCCATCTTATACGTATACTGTTTATTTCCTGATTTTCTCATCATTTCTTGAAGCCCCAACTGCTCATACAAAGAAAGAGACACTAAGCAGCTACCCATAATGAAGACAGAGGTTTTTAGCTCATCAAAATATCCTCTGCAAGCCTTTATAGAAGCTTTTGCATAGTTTACAATTAGCAGGAAGTACTACAGTTCGAAGACTGACTGATGTTTCAGTAGTGACAAACACACGCAACAAAATAATGCCTGTTTCAGAACTATTTTTTTTTAAGCTGCCTACTACAAATGATGTAGGGTTGATGTATTAATCATGTCTAACGAACCAAAGGCATAAATATCTTGATGTCAATCTAAATCTTCTGATATGCAGAAAAAAAATTAAGTCTATTTTCTCCAGGAGAAAATAAAAAGTGTATAACAGATAAATAATGTAGCATGTATTCCATTCTAACAGCCAGCATGGGAAACATAGCTGAACTATAGTTAGCTTGGAACCCTACTTGAAAAAGAAAAGAAAGCTAGATAAACTTTAAAGAAGAAAAATCGTTTGAGAACCACCTAAAATTATAAGCAACAGACACATGTAGAGCCGTCTTAAAAAAAAATATGAGTACAAGATGAGCATGACATGACATTTCTAACTTCTGCCACTGGACAAAACTTTATTTTTTGACACTACAATCCATTTCTCTCTCTCCCCTCCCCCAATTTAAGATTAAAACCTATTAGTGCCTAATACAAGTTCTTCCTGAAGAAAAAAAGAAAAGGTTACCTTATTTACTGCAAGGCCTCCACAGGATATTCATTTCTCACCACCACTATAATCACCAGCGATTTTTCATTACATTGCCTGCTCTGACATCAAGAAGGTACACCACCACAGTCACAGAATGCAGAAAATGTCACTGAAATGTCCTGCTGTATTTGTGCCTTTTTTTACTACTACTTCCTTTTTCCCAGATGAAAAACCAACCAACTTATTTTTTGGACAACGGGAACCACAAGAAGATGCTGAAAAAGCTTTTGTCTTTTTCTATCACGACACACCACAGACTTTGCAAGCTCTGCTCAGATTTTCACAGTGCTGGCATTCACAGAGCTCTGACAAGCACTTCAGGTCAGAGGTACCTGCATGCATGAAGATAAGTTGCAGTTTGCTTGCTATATGATATCATAATGCATTGTCAGTAGTATTAAAACTGAGATTCACCTGCTTCTCTAATGATCATCAAAAGGCTATAGCCCAGAAGTGTTTTAAGTGTGGATGAACAAAACATGTTGTGACCCTACCATTTTTTATGTCCTTCACTCAGTCAGTGCAAGCCAGGTTATAAAAATAATCAACTGCCGAGGCTAATTTTATAGTTTCTAGTATACAAATCTTCAATATCTACAGGTTTGAAGTTTCTTGACAAGCATACAATTAATTCTTTGTTGAGGAAAGGAGTTTACTGCTTCTAAAAGAGTACAAATAGACAACCTACTTTTGTGGTAGAAAATGTTCTAGCGACTAATGAAGTTAATAATCCAGAGTGCGTACCTTTTGCTTCTCATTTCTTGTGCTGCCCAAAGAGAAAACGCCAGTATATTTAGAACCCAACCCTGCAAGTACTTAATACACGCACTCAACTTTTCATAAAATGACCTCATTGAGTAGATCAGCAAATACGTGTTTGCAGCATCTGAACCTTATTTTGCACTCTTCAGCATTTAATCTCTAACACTGCCTTTTTTTAGAAAAAAAGGAAGTAACAGCAGAAATTGAAAGGGGGTAGTGAAGGAAAGAATAATTAAGAATTGTATAGATGTGTTCACAAACTGAGAAACAGCACTCTCAGCAACAGCTGCTCAACAGTTTTTCACTGGTATTTCAGAAAAAGGGGGAAGAAAATTGCCAAAATATATTTTATAAGGTAACAGTGAATTTCACCAGCTATAAGCTCCTCCAACCTTAATAAACAGTGTGGTAAGCAAAATGGTTTATTATACAGGCAAGTAAACTAGAAAAAGACAAATTTAAATCATTGTCCAAAGTCCTAACATCAGTCACTCTATTGCCATCATTAAAGTTACTCCAGATTTACTTGGGTAAAAGAATTTAGAAGGCAAAATAACTTAAAAAGTAGTATTACATAAGCTCTTCCATCACAGAACAATACATCTCTAAAAAAAAAAAAAAAAAAGTAAAGCAGTAAGTTCATTTTTATCTACAGCTAAGTAGGAAGGAAGACTGGCAGGCAGTACACAAAAATTAGCTTTACATTTTTATTTTGAGTGCCTCTAAAGTAAATGCTGCCATAGTACAAGAGTGCTTTTAGATTCTGCTTAAGCTTTTCCTGGAAAATTTGGTTACCTGCTGAATAGCATAAAACTTTTTTTCTTTAAACACTGACTTCAACCACTCAGAAAAGTCTGCATGTGACACAAAACATGAGTTAAAGGACATGTCACTTACTTCATACCTGATGCAAGTCAAATCTTTAAAACATTCCTTTAAGCCGGCAAGCAGCCAATTTTAGGCCCAAATTCTCCCTACACGGGTGCTCATCCCAAACTTAGACACAAATTAAAAACAAGATGACTTCTTCAATGTCTCATTCAAGGTGTGCTGCATTTCAAAACGAACATGTTGCAGCTCAAAGGGACGGCTTCCCATACTGCAGCAGCGGAGGTGTGTTCAGTTTTAATTCACGGATGGATTTTATACCTGGGGGCTCTGGGATGGCCATTTCCCTCCACGTGAAGCTTTGCGTGTTACCTTGCTTTTAACACTAGCACCCTCCATGGCTCGGCACAAGGGAATGGCCTGCTCCCCCCACGCCACCCGCGCCCTCTCCAGTGCCCAGCTCACGTTCAGTTCGGATGCCGCACTACACTGCTGACACCACACCCTCTGCCAAGAAAACACCCAGCGTCAAGGCCTCCTCACCAAGCCCCCGACACACTTGCACCGAGCAACCTGCGCTCCCCTCTGACACTCCCGGACAGCACTGTTCCCCCAGACCTGTCACAGTCTCGTCCAGGTGATGGCACGAGCCAAAAGAAAACAGCACCAGAAAAAAATTTTAAAACCCCACGATTTAAAGGTGTGACCGGCAAATAAAAAAATAAAATACAATACAATAAAATAAAAATCAAAGGGTATCGCAAGGCACGATGCCTTCCTCGGGCGCTGTCAAGAGCATCAGCAGGCCGAGCACATCGGGGCTGGGGCGGGGGTCAAGGGGGAGGAAAAATGAGGGGGCTTTGGGGTGAGGTGAGCCTCCTTCTCCTCTCCTCTCCTGGGAGCCGGGCTGGTCCCGGTGGGGCTGAAAGGGAAAAGCCCGCGCTTGGCACCGGGGGCGCAGCCAGGAGACCCCACAGCGCGGGGCTGGAGGCAGGGACTCGGCCGAGCTGCGGCCCCGGGCACCCCCGGGGGGGGGGGGCAGGATCGGGCCCTCGCCCCGCCGCTCACCTCACCCCGCTCCTCCTTTGTCTGCTGCTGCTGCCGCCTCGCCTCGCCTCGCTCCCCGCGGCCGCTGCTGTCGGTGCCCGGCGCGGCGCCCCCTCCCCGCGGGGGGATGCAGGCGGGAGAGGGATGGAGGGAGGCGAGCGAGAGGGAGGGAGGCTGCGGCGGGCGGGCGGGCGGGCGGGTGGTCACATGGAGCCGCGCGCCGGCCCCGGGCAGGGCGGGGGAAGATGGCGACCTGGGCGCTGCTGCGGGTGGGGAGGGACAATGCGGCCCGGCGCCTGCTGCCTGTGCGCCCCGGGCGACCGCCGCCCCGCCAGCGCCCCCTGCCGCCCGGCCCGCGGGGGGGCAGCGCTGCTCCCCGGCCCGGAGGCTGCGCCTCTGCCGGTCCCGGCGCGGGGCAGGGCGCTGAGGGCCCTGGGCTGCCCCCGGCCTCGGACCCCCCCCTCCCAATAGCCAGCGCTTTTGCCCCGCGCTGAGAATGACTGAATCCGAGACGGCGAGGGGTGGAAGGACCTCGGGAGGTGACATCTATCTAATCCACCCACCCCCGATCAAAGCAGTACCGTCACCAGCTACAGCTCAGGCGCTGGGTCTTAACAACCTCCATCTGAGGCTGGGGAGTCCACCGCCTGTCTGAGCAACCTGGTCCGGGGCTTTACTGCCCTCCTCATGAGGGAGTTTTTCCTCTTCTCTTACCTAAACTTCCCCTGCTGCAACTTGAGACTCTTGCTGCTTGCTCTGTCATTGCCACTGCTGAGAACTGTCCGGCTCAGGGGTTGTCGGGGGCATGGGCGACGGGTGCCTCCTGAGTCTGGGAGGTGCCCGCAGAAGCCGGTGGTGGTGAGGACAGAGCTGGCGAGCACCCGCAGAAGCCGCCGGTGGCATCAGTAGTGGGGACAGGACTGGCGAGCACCTGCAGAACTGCTTCTGCTGCCAGTGGCGTTGGCGGTGGGGACAGCCCTGTCAAGGGGGACATGTGCCCCCCCCCATCAGTCGCCTATGCCCTGGGGGGTACTTGGAAAGGTGCTGGGGGGTATGCAGGGGCAGGCGGGGACGGAGAGTCGTCACCCCACACTGCTGCTTCCCAAGAGCAGGGTGGGAGGAGAGGGCAGCGGCTCCCCTGGCCAGCCAGACACAGGCGCCTTCTGGCCACCCAGACACGGGGGAGCGGGGGAAGCTTGCCGGTGCCACCATCCACTACCCTGCACTGCCGCCATGTGCAAGCCCCTGCCCCGCTCTGTGCCCGGCTGCTGCCACCCCCCCCACCAGCATCCAGTACAGTCCTTAAAAAAGGTTAAAACCCCTGGTCTAGCTCCATCCTCTTTGGTACCACCCTCTTTGGCGGTTGAAGGCTGCTATTGAATCCCCCCACCTCAGTCTTCTCTTCTCCAGATTTAAGTAATCCCAGTTCCCTCAGCCTCTCCTCATAAATCATGTTCTCCCAATACCCATTTTCGTTGCCCTCCACTGGACTCCAGTTTGTCCACACATGCAGGGTAGAGGTATTCTCACAATCCCTCCATTCGAGCACGGTCTCTACTGGTGCTCCTGGGTGGGTCTTAAGGTGACTTGAGTTCAACCCTTGAGTCACAGAGCTGTGTGCACAAGCTGCAGGTCTTTCTTCAAGGGAAGAGCAGGCTCTAGGCTTGGATTTCTCTCTTTTTCTCTCCCTCCACTCTCTCATCTCTGCTTCAGGGGCAAGAAGCTTGACCTTGGAGTGAGTGGGCTGCTGCTTGGCTGATGTTGCGGCACCATTAGAGTCGGCTGGCCACCAGCTCCTTCCAGATCTTGCTCTTGGTTCCTGTTTTCTGGAAGTATGTCATCAAGGGGTCCTTGTAGTGTTTCCTCTAGCTGCCACCAGACCTCAGGCTGCAATGAGGCCGAGAGCAGAGGAGTGGTTTGGAGAGTTGAGAGTTAGGCATCCACGGTGTTGGTGTGTGAGGATCACTGACTCAGTGCGATAATGGTGAATTCATCATGAGTGCTGGCATTTGTGCCACTTGATTAGTTTTCCCATTTGATGCCAACGATGCCTCTGGAAAATCCTCCACCTCTCCAGGCTTTTAAGATGACAACAATAGGTCATCCACATTTGACATCCAGAGAGGAGAGTGGGGAGTATGACTATATTGTAGACCTGGATCTTGGCATCTTTCTGGAGACCATAATCAATGAAAACATGCCAAAGAAATTGCTTCAGAGGAAGCACTTGTGCATGAGATCCTTCTCTATTACCCCTACCTCTCACTGGGGCCCCTAACTGTGAGGGAAGGGATTGGACTGACTCTTTCCTTGGGAGGGATGTTAGATATGCTTTGGGGCACTTCCCAGGCTCTGTGGAGCCTGGTCCAATAAAGATATCACAAGAAAATCCTTGTGTCTCCTGTCTTCCTTGGACCATCCTGGCTGCAACAACACCTAGAAAAATGTCAGTTGGTTTCTTGATAGGGAATACATCTACCCCCTTAAAACACAGAAGGAAAGGTAGCTAAGCATATTCAATAAGGTTTGCTTTGATTTTTAGGAGCACTGAACAATTTCAGCCTCTATTTAAGGGAACCTTGAAGCGATTAGAATCTCACAGGCTCCAGCCCATGTAAATAATCTACTTTGTGAATGTTGCCGAACACCTGTAGTTTTCATCACTGCCTTGCAGGTCTGGCCTTTTAATCACTGATGGCAATTTGAACCCAGTCTTATCCTGGGTGTCCCCATGGAACCATTGACAAAGGGTGCTTCCAGAGATATCCAGGAGTCAAAAAACCCTGCAGAAAAAAACCCTGGAACAGTGCATGCACAGGCAGCGCACCCTTGCATTGCAGAGAGCACTGATTGTGCGGTATGTGGTGCTGCAGGCATGTTTGCAGTGCCACATATCGCACAGTTACACTTGTCTGTACGTGCCCAGAAAGGCCAAAACAGGTGTTTTTACACTATACATTCCTCTTTGAAATCACTGGGTTTATCTTGCTTGCACACCTAACAGCACAAACGTGTCACACTGTGGCACCCTTGAAAGGATCCTAGGGGCACCCCAGAGTGCCATGGTACCCTGGATGAGAAGCACTGCCCTATGTAAAAAGAGGGAAAACAAGAAAGCGGGGTGGAAAGCTTAGCTTCACTAGTCAGAGAATTACAAATACAGAGCAGAATGTGGTATGTGAACAATGCAACAGGGTTAGATCTTCCTCTTATGGTAGCAATAGCCATTCCATGAAATCTATTGGTTATTTTTCAGTTCTTCAAATTAAGACAAACTGTAATCCTTCTCCTTGCATTAGGTCACATACAGTGCTTATCCCTTGCTTTAAGACTCATGTACAGTTCACTTGTGTGAACAAAAATAAAAATTCCTTTACATTGCAACACTTTCCAATAAGCCACACTTGGACAGTATTATACAGGAAGAATGGAGTATTTTATCCAGTGGAAAGTTCCATCATCTATGCCACCTAGAACAAAAGACTGTTATAAAGCAGCTTGCGGAAAAGGTAGCACACAAAAGACTCAATCCCTAAGCATCCTTTATTTCAAATGTATAGAAACAGCTCAGATTTTTGTATAGGTTTAGTGTCTTTAATATACCCTATGTCAGTCTGAAAAACAACTGATGATGAAGCACACAAAATTGTATCCTTATAATGCTTTCCACCACTTTTTCATCCTATTGCCTCTTTTTATTCCTCTACTCTTTCAATTGCTTTTCATTATCTTTCTTTGTGCTCTCTTAGACTCTCTCTGTCTTGCATAATAAATATATCATTCTAAATATTTTATTTCTCTCTCCAGAACAGAGAAGCTTGCTAATATTCACCTGGAAGCAGGATCAGAGGAAGAAAGATGAAATCTTTAGCATATGTAGAGGGAAATCTTAAATATTACACAAAAAGTGTTGGTGAGTTTTAAACTTTTTATTTTTTTCCCACATACATTATTTTTTAAAATTTCTAATAAAGTCTTTTCCCCCCCTACTGACTGAAATTCATCAGTTGAGAAACACATCTGTATTCAGTAAGTAAAACAGGCATTTGTACAGCTAGGTCTATGTATTCCTTATAGGCTAAGCATGATGAACTCTATAAAAAATATCCTGATAAGAAACCATAGAAAGAAATACAGGAATAAGGTCACAAGAGGGGTCTCAGAGCCCAGGACTGAGACAAGGGGCAACAACCATAACTCTAGCTCACACTGGCTGCTCTAGTGCCACACATTTAGACAACAAAATGTACTTTTCCAGTGTCTCCAAAGGACAACCATATTCATTCCTGTACTCTTGCCATTACTGCACTCATAATCATTAGCTAATGTGAGTTTGCAATAGGCCTAGGAGGCAGGGAAGTAGTATTCCGATTTTGCAAATGGGAAACTAAAGCACTTTAGAGATTGTATCACTTACCCAAGATCACACAGGAAGTTAGTGATCAGAACCAGAAATTTAATCCATATCCTCTGAGTCCCAGTCTAAATGGGATTTAGAATTTCACCCCCAAAAATCTATTTGAAGGAAAGAGCAAAGCAACACTGAAGAAAATATAATCTAATAACTACTTAACACAAACTCACGCTGAATATTAAAAGGTTACATGGAGATCCTGGGATTTTGAAGATTTGCATCAAAAACTTTCTGCAGTACTATCCTGTTCTGTCAAGTCCAAAACCCAAGGAAAAAAACCACTTTCCTATCCTAATCCAGGACTTCTATGTTGTACATGTAAGAGATGCAGAATGCCTTCCAGCTGAGGCATTTCACATACGCTCTTACTGGCAGAATTTCAAAATTCAGTCACCTGGTAGAGGTCCCACTGCCAAATCCAAGGAATCCCAGGCTGTGATAATGTGTAAGACATGGTTCTTTGGGTAAATCCGATATCTTATATTACCCAAAGAACCTTGTCTGCCTATGTCCTTAGACCAACATGGCTATAACTTACACCCCTGTAATGTGTAAGATGCACTTCTGGGGACTCCAGTAAAGGCTTGTCCACATTGCTAGCACCACTTTTTTTTTTAAACCAATTTGAAACACTTCAATCAGATCCCATTTAAAAAAAATATGGTTTGAGTTGTGTCCCTCAAGTACTTGCCTTCACAGCACAACCAAGGGCCAATGGTATTAAGTGCATGTGGGTTTTTTGGCTCGTTCTGAGAATATTGGGATAACCATCCTCTACTAGTGTTTCATCAGAGGACAGAGTGCTCAGCGAATGGGTACATAAAACAGTCCCAGCAACATGAACTGACTTTCCAAGCTAGTTACTGAGGCACAGTTAGGGGACTCATCTGTGCTGCAAATGAGTGTGCCAAATGGTTGTCAGAAGACAGTCATGTGCCAGCCTCTGCTTCTGGCAAGGACAGTACATATTTAGCTGCCATGGTTACTAACAGAGTATTAATCATGTTGTGTGTGAGAACGAACTCCACTTAGAGCCAGCTATTCGGCAAACTGGTTAGAAACCCCAGATAAAAGTTGTTGTGTAGGTAGAACCTAATGGGATAAAAGTGGTCTGTCCTCTCATTTGTAGACAGAGCAATATACTCTGCTTTACTGACCAGTTAGTTTTTAATATTGTTTGACCAATTTTGCTTTCCTTCCCATCCAAACATTTTTCTAGGATTCTCTTGATTAAATATTGAACATTTTCTTATTTAAATGTTCTACCCCAATGACAAACAGTCTTATCTATAATGTTGATTTCTTCATTGGCTGGTTAATTCTTTTTCCATATCTATTTTTCTTGGTGACCAGTACCTGCAGCTTCATTCTTTTCCCATACTGCTATGTTCAAGGTCTAACTGAAACACCTGAAAAGGCCACATTGAAGTAATTGGTGTTCATGCCAACTAGACTTCTGTGATAAACAACACTGCTCCTTCACTGTTTGCTTACTAGTAGGAATATCAAGCAGGCTACTATTGATATTTAGGTGTTGTCTGAAGACTCCTTAACTTCACACATTGAAACAGAGAGCAGAAACCCTTCATTTGCTCAGTTTCACTATGTGGAAGCATTATGGATTTTAAAAAAGAGAATTTTTCCCCCTTTGGCTAATTGATTAGGTTAGGCCTCAGGATATTGTTGCTTTGTGTACTGTGGTGGACTCCAGACACTGGAATCAGGCATTAACCTCCCTCTCCCAAAAGTCTACAGTTGCCATGACATTTCACTTCTAATTAATAGCATTGAGGTTGGTATTTAAAACAATGCAACTTTAAATCAAAATTAAGTCCTATTGCCATATGTGCCCCACCAGCTATGCTGGGACTATTAACATTCCATAGGAATCCATGGGAATGTGTGAATGCATCTGGTCTATTCAACAGCAAAAAAGGTTTGTACCACCTTAAATGCTTGACAGCAGACAAGCAGTAGCAAGGATTTAAAATGTTTACATAGGGAAGATTAGGCCTGGATTAGATCAATATATGAAGAAAACGCACTGTGGTAGAAAACAACAATAAACATACAATGGGACAAAACCTTTTTCCCAGCAGTACATTTTCATGAGCTGCTTTAGTGATTCCTTAGAATCTTTGACCTCAGGAAGAGTAGGATAGAGTAATGCTCTGAAATCCTTGTGCTGAAATGCTGTAGTACCCTTGTTATTTTTTCACTTGGGAATCAATCCTTTTTTTAGAAGTTCAATATAGCTATTTGGGTCGAGTACCCTTAGAGATTGTCTAGGCTAATCTCCTTCCAAACCGCTATTACTCTAAGTGGGAATACTGACAACTTGTGGTTTTGGAAGAAGAATGTTTAGTGTCTTACAGACTGAGCATCTTTTATCTTGAAACAGCTAAAAGTTATTTTTTTCTTGCATTAAAAAAGCATGGTCTGGAAAAAAAAGAGCCTTTAGAATTCCTCCACACTAAGCGAAAGCCTAAGCTCTAAGAGCTTCACAAGATTGCATAGGAACTTAGGTCACGGTGACACCGAACTTAACAGATTCATTTACCTATGGAGTGCAGTAACAGCCATGGCAGTACCCTGTACTCTAAGGTACGGGGTGGGTTCTGTCCCCTTCCATTGTTCATTGAGTTCTCTGTGCATTCTCTGGCCGTTTACTTGGCTCTTCTGTGAAGGAGGTGAATCCCACCTCCTACACATCAGCACAGTAATTTTGGTCTGTGCAGCAGGCAACCAACTGGCTCCTGCAACTGGCAAACTGGGAACTTGGGAAATTCCTCAGGTCAAAAATGCTATTATTATGTTTAAAATTGTTACAAAGCTCTGAACTGTTCCTAGTATGCAAGAGGTTTAAGTGTCACTTCACTTTCCCCTTGAACAGGTATGCACAAGAAAGAGTATCAGCTGACAGGTGAAGGACTACATCCAAGGTTTTGTACCAAGGAGCTTTGTGGAATCAAGAGTGGAACAGTTTGTTTTTTGCTAAAAAGGATGTACTGATTGCTGGAGCATTGTCTTTAAACTGTATCTCATTTTAAGAGAAGTCACTCCTCCTGGTTCCAGTTTCCTTTGAAGAACACAAACTTCTTCACTTGTGCTGTCAAAAACTATAGGACCCGATGATTTCTCGAGGTTCCTTCCAGACCTAAACCTCTGTGAATCTGTGAAATAAAAACTATAGGTAAAATATTCCACTGAAGAATGGATTCACATCTTTTGGAGTATCTTTTAGTTCTCGGGACACTTGTTTTATGTCTTGGTTACTCCAGCCAACAAGGAAAACTACAACAGCAGCCAAAGCAAGAACTACCATGGATGAGGATGTAAGGGAAATGAGAACCAGCACTTTTCCTTGAATATCCCCTTTGACTTAGAAAGGTGCAAAAGAGACCTTCCCTACTATGATGACAGTAGGAACCAGGTGGTGACTCATTCTACCACTACCAAGTGGTCTTGGAGAAAAACTGCAATGAAGTCAGACACTCGGGCAGAAATCTCTGGACCCATAAAGAACTAGCTACAGTTTTGACGGATTCCTCTGCTCAGTGCTTACTGGTTGTTTAAGCCTCTTTCTGTGCCTTCTTTACACTTCCTTTATCACAGCCTCCTTCCACATCTACCCCAGCCCTTCCCTTTCAAACTTGTGTTCTCTTCCTCGCTCCCCCCACCACAAACTTGGCACTAACATGCCATTTGCTCCCATAACATTATTAATTCTGCTTGTGCAGTATACCCCTTTTCTCACTAAGTGTTTGTCTTGTTTCTGTAGATTGCAAGTTCATTAGATCATGGACCACCTTCTACTACATATTTTTACGGTATCTAGCCTTCTTGGTTGGCTGTAAGGTACACAGCCTTCTCCTCATTATCATAACAATAATTGATCTACTTTATTTAAAACCAATGTTCCCTCCCCCCTCAATTTCATCTTTTTTTTTTTTTAAAGATAATAAAGCACAGCACTAACATGTCAGTATTTAGATTGATTTTGCTTCCAACTGAAAAAATAATTTATCTGAAGACCTAATCTAAGTAATAAACTGTCACAAATTTGCTTGGCCTGACTTGGATGAAGCAGATGAGTCAGATGTCAATGTGTTTAAGAGTACAGATACACTGTAAATCTTACTTTCTTTACTTATTTTAATGAATAGAGTCATTTTGTTGATTTCTATATGTTAGTTGAGGTAAAATACTAGCATGTGAGTATAACACTAATAATCACCATAAAAGGCTTTATTTCTAGTGCCATGCTATGACAGTCAGTAAGACAAAGGATAAGTTTGGCCCTATATGCTAGTTTCAAGGAGAGGTTCTACTGGTATGGAGAGGCAAGATTTTCCAATTTAATTTTACTCTATCTTTTACTTCTTAATAAATTACTTTTACTATCACTAAGCAACACCAGGACCCAGATGTGTGTTCCTAGTTTTGAAAATCTTGATTGATTGTTTCCAACAGAAATCAGGGGACCCTTGTGCTAGATTCAGTATAAACAACTACTCAGTGCTGTCTGAGCTACTGTATTGTACTTATTCACTAAGGTTACAATATTCACTCTGGGGAAAACCTATCTGAAGCCAAAGGAGTTTTATTTTAGCAAAGAGTGCTTCCTAGGTTTCCTAATCAATGTCATTATCTTTCCTCACAGTACCCTACTCCTCCACGTTCAGTTCTTCTAACTTTAATTCTTTCAGTTAATCTTTTTAATTTTTTTAAGAGGTTAGTCATATTAGTTATCTGAGCTGCAGACAGGCTGGTCTACACTGTGATTAGCTATTAACCGGCATGCCCAGGTGACCAGTACTGTCCCATTTTAACTGAACCAGCGTATTTACCTTAGAAGTTGTAACAAGAGGGAACTTCAAACCTGGTAACCTCATAAATCACTATGAGGTTTTTTTTTCTTCAAATCACAACCCCCTTTCTTTGTCCATAAAGAGCATTAAAAATGTTTTATTGGAGTTTTCAGGACAACTCCATTCTTCGTTTGTGAAAAATACAACAAGAGGCTTTATCCAGTCTTCCTGTTTCATTAAGAGAAGGCTGCCAAGTCTAAGGGCTAAGCCTGTATTTTAGAATGCAAGGAAGCACCATACTGGGTGCATCCACACACACAATTAATGCAAAGCAATAAACTCCAGAGTTTATTGCCATTTGAATGTGTGCCCAGGACTGCAGCATACTGAACTGATTTGGGGCAGTCCCAGCTGGCAGGAGGCCCCGGTGGGTCAGCCTGCCAGCCCAGGGCTGCTACCCCAGGCTCAACGTGATGTAGAGGGGCTGGCTGGGGCACAAGGTTGCTTCAGTGCAGGGCTTGTGCCCCAGCCAGCTGGGGCAGTATCTACATGTGCGCTACTGCGGAGTTTTTCACTCTGCAGCAGAATAGTACTTGTAAATACAAATACTATCCTGCTGCGGAGTAAATTAGTTTACTTCAACCTAATGGGGGCACATGTGTAGGTGCCAAGATGTTTACTACACGGCTAATTAGTCTACAGCACAGTAAACATCTTGTGTAGATGCACCCACCGATGCTGAACATAGACTGCTAGGGCAAAGTCAGTGTAAATTTTGCCTCTTTGGCATGGCTGGGATTTTACTCCTTATGCTCACAGACCCCCTATTTACAAGCTATCATATTGAATGATTGGCCTATTTTCTTTATTTTACATGAGAATCCTTCTCATAATGGATTTTTTGAGTTGCAATGTACCCTTTCTTTCCATACATACTGCTTAACGTACCTAATTTAACTGGTTAGTTCATTTTTAAACCTATAAGCAGAATCTAGTTTAGCTGATGGATAGACAGTATTGAAAACCTGCTTTGCAACAGTATTCTGGCTGTGATGCAGTCAGCCATTCCATTATGTTGCTTCCTTCATTTATCTGACTGCCAGTTAGCTGCATTAAGGTATTTGGTGACTCATATATTGTTGGTATTTCTGATTCCCTGCCAAACTGTTAGGCTAATTTTGAATAACTTTCAATCCCTTGCCACCAAAGATTGACAGCATTTGTTTTGAACAGAAAGTTTATACACATGAAAAGAAAAACTCACATGCCCTGTGAACATTGACTGCATAATCCAAGGGTTATGGAATCTGAGCTGCACTTTGAGTTTCACACAATAATACAACTAATTGCTGATGTTGATTTCTTATCCTCAGAACTGGGCAGACATGGTACGATTCAGAGCAGAGCTAGACAACACGGTAGTAAGAACACCAGGGCTCTCACTATAGTAGGGCTCCTATTACTGTTAGTGCTGGTAGAATGACACACTGTAATGAAAATCCTCATTGTAGATAAAACCAGAGATTGCTTGTATCAGTGATTGTCTCTAAGACTACAATTACGTATCATCAAATCCATAATAAATGAGAAATGTGCATGTGCTTGCTTAAAAGAGCTTTTGGCTATCAGCCTCTAGAGTTTGTTTTTGAGGAAAAAATATTGTTCTAAATCCCAGCTGCTCTGCAGCATTAAGAGTTTGCCACAATTAACTTGGAGGCACGATCAGTTTATGAAAACACATGAGGTGGGTTGCCTCTAATAGCAAGGAATCGAACTACTTGACTCTCAAGATCCAGCCTTATAAAGAAGCCTGTTTGTGCTGCAAAGCACATTCCAGAACCACATGCACATTTCAAGGAGTGGCCCAAATCTATATGTTTTCTAGCTCCATCAGGTTATTTACTGGGTGGATGGGAGAATGGAAACATGCCACATTGAATACAAAAAAAGCACTTGCTAGAAGATCACAATTCACGCATTGTATGATCAGATCTGGGTTTCAACCTACATTGATCACAGTCCGTATTATTAAGGTTGCAGAATGGAGCATCCTGAATTGGAAATGAATTTCACTTAATCTATTTTGAGTCCCAGTTACACATCTGACGGTGATGGTTTTATTTGTGTTAAAGTAGGACAGAAATATGATGAATGAATGAAATGAAATATGAGACTGGAGCCTTGAAAATTCAGTTTTCAAGTCAGACAGACATATCTGAAGTCACAGATATCCATGAGCAAGGGATCAGAATGTCTTTTCCCCCAAACATAGAAATATGTTGCAGCAGTACATTCCAAAAGGGTAGATTTGTACATCCAACTATCTGTTTTAAATCTTTACCCTATAAACTTTTGAGTGGCTTCATTTTTCTTCATTATGGGACAAGACTGGAAAAAGGATCACCTACTTGGCTTCTTCCTTTCTACTTATTTTTTTTACTATTTTTTATTTTTTACTTATCCTTTTCTACACCCCTGAACTCACATCCTTTGCCTCCCAGGTGCCACCAGAGAGCTGTGGCAGCCTTTTTTCTTGGACTCTTTATGCAGTATGGGTCAAGGGATCTTAGCTGTCCCCATATTGAAAAAAAAAGAAGTTTGGCTGCAGACAAGAGGGTCCTTTGCCCAGCTAAAAGAGGAGTAGGAGGCGGCGGCAGTGGTGGCTCTTCCCCCGCCCTGCCCACCTCCACCTCCTCCTGTGATGCAGCAGGGCTCCCTCCTCCCTGCCTGAGGCAGCGGTGGCTCCCTCCCTACCTGAGGAGGTGGAACCCCCAGAACCAATTGCCGCCAGCTCTCTCAGTGGTGCATGCGCAGCTGCCCAAAAGCATTATGGACAGACAGACACACAGACAGACTAAGCCCTTTATTACAGTAGAATTGATTTGTCCTCAATCACAGGGGAGACAAGCAGCCTGCACCCTGCTCCTTTTTTACCTTTTCACTTACCCCACCTGCTTGCATCCCTGCTGTGGGTTCCCCCACCCTCCCTGCTGCCTGATCTCCCCATTTGTGCTGCTGCCACACCCCCAACTTATGTTTCTGATCAGCATCAGCTGGGTCGGGGGGGATAGGGAAGTAGCACATGCTACTGCCTCATCCTTCAGCACATTGCTTCCCTATACCCTGATCTGTGCTTCTGCTTGATCCCCCACCACTCACACTGCTGCTGCATCCCTTAACCTTTATTGTTGCTGATTAGCGTGGGTTAGGGGATGTGGCAGCAGCATGAATAAGAAGATCAGGCAGCAGTGAGAGTTGGGGATTGGGTGGGGAAACAGGAGGCAGCAGTGTGAGTTTGGGGAAGAGGCAGCAGCACAGGTCAGGAGATGGGGAAACAGTTCACACTGCTGCCACATCCCCTGACCCGTGCTGCTGCTCCCTCCTCCACCTGAACTGCCACCCCATTCCCTGCCAGACCTCCCAACCCATCTCCTTCTGGATCCCTAACCCGAACCCCAATCTGCGCTGCTACCCATCCCTGATCTAGGCTTCTACCCTTGCTCTCGCCCCTGATCTGTACTCACCAAATGGCTGCTGGCTTCTAACAGCAGCAGCAGCAGCAGCAGTCCCCATAGCTCCAGCTCTGGCCTCAAGCTGAGGTCAAAGCTGAAGAACTGGTACTCAAATCCAAGATGAGGCTTGTTTTCCCACATCCCCCATTAATGAAGAGGCGGGGAAAAATCTCATCTTAGATTTGAGTAAATACGTTATTACTGCCAAGGGCTCCAAGATCACCTCTGCCATTTCCTTCAGTATCCTGGGATGAAGTTCATTAGGCCCTGCTGACTTAAATTCATTCAGACCCAACATGAGCTCTCTGACCATCTCTTTTGTTAACATCCCACATCTTATCTACTTATCCAAATATTCTTTATTAAGTGTATGGTTGCAGCTTAATTTTTTTGGGAAACCTGAGGCAAAGTAGCTATTGAGTAGCTCTCCCTTCTTTGCATCTTCCATTAAGAGTTCCTCCTGGCTAGTTAATAGTTGACCCACAGCTTCCTTGGTCCTTCTTTTCTGGCCAGCATACTTATAGGACCTCCTCTTGTGGTCTTTAACTTCCCCTGCCAGGTGTTGCTCATTCTTTATCTTTGCCTTCTTGATTTTGTCCCTGCAGGTTCTTGCAATTCCCTGGTACCCTTCCTTGGTGACTTAAACTTTTCCATTGCCTTTATGCTTTCCTTTTGCATTTGAGGTATCCTTGAAGTTCCTTATGCTGCTGCATTGGTCTCTTGCCCTGCTTCTTTTGCTTCTATCATGTTGGGACAGTTTTTTCCTCCACACAAGTTAGGAACCAGCAGGACATTTTATGTTTGGCTGTATTGTTCTTCCAGTAGATGTCTGGAAAATTGAAGCCTCCCATCACGATCATCCCATAGTTTTTGGATAGATTTGTCATCTGCTTGAAGAGTGCCTCATCCCCCTCCTTGTCCTGATTTGGTAGCCAAAAATAAATCCTCACTATTATATCAGTGCTGTATCTTTCATCTTTTATCTTCACCCAAATGCATTCTTCTCTGCTATCTTTTTCCTGCTGAACCAGGGAACAAATGTTGTGTCGACATACAAGACAATACCACCACCTTCTCCCCCAACCCTGTCCTTCAGAAGCAGAATATAGCCCTCAGTGTTGACATTCCAGTCATAAAAAACTGTCCCACCAGGTCTCTGTGATACCAATCAGATCATAGTTCTTTTTACAGGCTGCAGCTTCCAGCTCATCTTATTTATTCCTCATATTTCTTGCATTTGTATGCCTGCATAGGATGTATTTTGCATTTTGACATACTCACTTCCCTTCTTAGAGGTGGGCAGAATTGGCAACTGCCCAGGGTGCCATGGTCAGGGGGCTACCACACACACACATGTAAGAAGCCTGTGTCCACAGCAGCGCACTTCTTCTGCCCCAGGCAAGAGACACAATGCTCAGTCCAGCCTGCTCCCCACCTCCAGCCACTGCTCAGGAGGAGCAGGGCCAGGCATTGCAGGCAGCAGCCCTATGCTGCTCTGCCTCCCCTCTGGACTGTACCCCATGCCCCTGCCAGCCTGCCTCTGCCTGTACCAGTGCTGCTGACTTGTGGAGGAGGGGCGCCCTGGGCACCAAAATACAAGTTCACCCAGGGTGATATTTTCCCTAAGTCTGGCTCTGTTCCTTTTGAGTCACTTTTTGCTGTCCTGTGACTCCCTGGCCTTTTCACAGATGAGCTGCTCCTTCTGTTAATTTCCCCTCTGGATTGTTTGCTCTGTTGCTGGAGAGTTTTGTTCACCATCCCCCATGCAACCTAATTTAAAGCCCTCCTTACTAAGTTGGCCAGATGACAACCACAGATGCTCTTTCCATTTCTCATCAGATGGATCCCATCTCTTGATAGGAGTCCTCCACCCCAGAACATTCACACATTGCAAAAAATCCAAAACTTTCATACCAACACCACCATATCAGCCACACATTTATTTTCATAACATGGCAGTCCCTGCCTGGGGCCTTTGCCTTCCATGGGGAGGATTGATGAGAATGCCACTTGTGCTCCAAACTCCTTAGCCTCCTGCTAAGAGCTCTGTAGTCCCCAATGATCTTCTTAATGTAATTCCTAGCAGTATTGTTGGTGCCTACATGGGCAAGCAGGAAAGAGTAGTGGTCTGAGCTTTGACAGTCTCTGTGACATCCTGAATTTGGGCTCCAGGCAGAGACCACAGTTCTCAGAACCCCAAATCCAGACAATTAATTGGTGCCTCTCTCCCCTGCAGAAGGGAACTGACAATCACCACCACTCTTTTCTTCCTTCTTGTGGTCTTAGAGCCCCTTTCCTGGTATCCTGTACTCAGCGGCAACGTGTTGAGGGTGCACAGGGGTACACGTGCATCCCCTGAGAGCGCTGGTGCACCTCCTGACAGGCTGCGCTCCCCGCTTAGGCAACAGGCAGGGGGGGAAGGTGGGAGCACCGGTAACCCCCCCCTGCGAGTGCCGGCCAGGGAGTGGGAGTGCTGGGAGCACTTGCAGGAACACAATTGGCCACGGGGGGACCCCCTCCCCGGTTGGTGATATTGGCCATGGAGGACCCCCCACATCTGCAAGACTGGCCACGGGGAGACCGCCCCTTCCCCAGTCGCTAACTGGTCGCTGAGGGGGCATGTGTCCCCCCTGACTAAGGTGGCGCCAGTCGCCCATGCCTGTACTTCCTGCAGTTTAGACTGCCAAGCCCTCTACATCATGCCTTCTCTACATCATGCTTTTCCTCAGTTGTTCCATAGCAGAGTACTTGAAAGCAGTGCTGACTTTAATTTGCTCCTCTTGAATTCTGCAGACCCCGCTTCTTCAACTAGTCAAATGCTACCACATCTCCTCTTTTCTTTTTGACCCCCCAGTGCCAGCCTCTTGTAACTCCTGTCCAAGTAATCTTGTTTTTCCTTGATTAAATACAGCATGGAAACCCATGCTTCCAACTATTGAATCTTTTCTTCCAAGGCTCATACCATTTTACACTCAGTGAAGATTAAATGGTATTGACCCTCTGGGAAGAACACCAACATAGCCCATCTCAACATGGCCCAGCCTCCTTTGATTCGGGGAGGGCACTTAGACTACACACACACCCCACTCAGAAATCCCAGACACAAAACACCCACCCCTGTGCCCTCACACACGCTCACATACACATGCAGTCTCCTGGTTCCACCTATGGTGAACATTCTAGGCAAACTCCCCCCTCTGTTTGCTGCTCCCTCTGTTCACAAGGGGCTGCTGCCTTTTATATAGCTGCCTAGCCTGGCTCCAATACTCAGTTATCTAAAGCAGATCTACTCACACCAAGCCCTGTTAATCAGTCACTCTGGAGGGGAAAAAAACCTCACAGAAAACCCCACACACCTGCTGCTTTCAAGAGGGTCCCTGCCCAGTCAGAGAAGGTTGGAGGTAGCCTGGAATGCACCCAGTTTCTCTCCCAAGCCCAATGTCCAGCCACACAGCCACCAAGGTTGGCTGGCCTTTTATTTCTATGACCATAAGCAGTATGGGAAGAAAGGATCACAGCAGCTCAGGCTTCTCCAGCAACCCCAGGCAGGAGACTCTACAAAGCTGGACTACAGGAATTGTGTTGGAAAGACCACAAACCCCTTAGCTGCAAAAAAAGGCCTGGAGCAAAAAGAACCCTTCTACCCTCAATGCTAGGAGTCTTCATAGCCCCAACCCTAAGTGAGCGTTCTCAGGGTCCATTCCTTTTCCTATGATCATGAACTGTCCTAACTATGGGCACTTTTACACATGCTCTGGGAGTAGGGGTGGGCAGCACTTTAATTAGAGCGGCTCTGAGAGCTGCACCTGGAGCATCTCATGTATCAGCATGCCCACTTCAAAATGGCAGCAGGTGCACATCATCTAAAGCTCATCAAATGAGCTCATCAAATGAGCTTTAGATAAAGCACTTCTGCCACCATTTTAAAGCGTGGGGATGCTGATACACGAGATGCAGAGGCTGGCTGGAGTGCAGTAATTACCACGCTCCAGCAGACTCAATTAATTAAGTCTGCTCCGACACCCTGTAATTACAGCATGTCAGAGCAGTCTCTGGGCTTGTGTACAGGTATCCTATAATATCCTATAACACTGGAAGTCCTACCCATCGCAAACAGAAAGACAGCTCTAAATCTATCCCATTCTCTAATTTAGGTTCCAAATTAAGTGGCAGATCTTAGGTTTCTCCGGTATGGAATGCCTACTGAAGTCAATGGCAGTTCTCCATGACGGGCAGCTGTAGGCTGGGTCCAACACTCTTATCATCTCCTATCAAAATAATATATCCTTCATTTTCCTTGAGTGAATTTTATTTTTTCCCCCCAAACTAGCAACAAATATAAACACATCATGTTAGTTTAGACCCTTCATCTGAACAAAGCTATGTACATGCCTTAGCAGATTAATTTAGAGGAAAAGGCTCAAAATAAGAACCAATGCTTTACTAAATTATATGTTTTATTTTTTTTTCTAAAATTCTAAAACTATAACTATAAACTAAGAACTATAGAAGTCCAAAAAAATTAATGATTTTCTTCCATATAAAAATTCACAATGCTTTTTAATAATTGTGGTGTGTAAGATGAAAAAGTTATAATGATTGATTGAAGAAAGCAGTTTGGATCAACCAAATAAAATAGTCTAGTTTATGTTAAAGATCTGAGAAGATATTTATGGAATTTTTATTTCTAAGTCTCAAAGAAAACATAAAAGGGGCTTTCCTCCGTGATTTTATAGGTGACATATAAATGGCAGTGATCTGCAAATAGGTATAAGGATATATAATTTTGAAAAGTCAGTATGTACTTTCTATGTCCACCAAGTGATTGTTTCCATTTTGGTTTCTATATTTTTAGTTTTGTTGGCCCAAGAAGACATCTAGAAGCAAGCTATCACTGATTTCATTGGGAGCAGAAACAGATGACTGGTATAACACAACAACAGCTACCTTTACGAATTTTTCGGTTGCTTTTATGCTACCATCCCTGGTCAGCTGGGACTTCCAAGTGACACACCAGCAGAATAAGTACCAGAGTCTGTACTTCATGGTAGCAGGGCTTGGGCTGGTTGCTTCAGTGGCTGCCATTCTTGCATCCCTCTAATTTCATACCCAAGGCTGATGTCCCTGCTGCCCACCCCTCATTACACCACAGAACAGCAGAAAGTCACGTCCGTACACACATGCCAGCAAATTACATTTACAGGATGTATTAGAAGGAAGAATGCATGGGTTCTGGAGCTTACTGCTGCATTGAGATGGAATATTGGTCTGCAGACAACCTGTTATTAAGCTATTCATTTTATATTTTGTCATTATCTGATTGTATTTTGTACTTCTAATTTGGCGAACTGCCTGTAAGGCATTGCAAACTATGTTAGCCAGAACTGTACTTAAACCAGACTTTTCCTAGAAAATTGCTAATGTAATTTACTTGGCTAGTGCCAGCTAATGTTATAAACTGGTTTAACCCACTAATCCTTTAGACTTTATCTCCAGTTAGTGTTATTTCTGGGGAAAAAAATGTCCATTTTACTACACTCATGCAATTTCACAAGTGGAAATAGAAAATGGAAGCACTAGAATAGACAAATCTCGTGCACCAACTGGCATTCTTAATACTGCCATATTTAGACATGCTCTGCGGGACTGTTGGGGACCCTTCATATGTAACCAGTACAGTTACACTGCTTGGGGGAATGATGGCATTTTTTGCCAAAAGAATCTCATTGTAAATACTGCCAAGGCCTATTGCTGGGTTTTGCAAAGTGATATTTTCAATATGCTGGTAAATGGTATTAGCATCTGGGTATATGACTGTAGTGGGGAACCAAATAGTCCTATAACCCAGTTTGGCTACAACAGAGTTTTTTATTTGATCTTTCAGGTTTTCTTGTTAACCTGTTTTACATCTGGAACAAAGGAAGAAGCTTTCTGGGAAGACAAACTCCTTAAACATCCATTCTCCTACAGTGCATGTTGCATTTGTGGCAGCCTTTTCTAAAAAAAAGCATGAGGATGCATCCCATGGGCCTATTTATCTTCCCACTGAAATCAATTAAAAAAACCTCCCACTGAGTTCAATGGTAAAAGGATCAGGCCCCTAGAGCTATGTTAGCTGCAGAGGGAGATTATATATCTGAATTAGGCAAAAGAAGGAGGGGGAACTTTCAAAGCATCAGTTTAGACATATAAGGATTGCTTTCTTTCTCTATGGTCAGATCTATGGTTAGAACTGATCACTTCCACGCTTTCCTGCTATCCTTTATGTTTTTCTTCTATTTCCTTCAAATCAAAATTTAAAACAAAAACAAAGGAAAGCATAAACAAGCAAACCAAATCACTGAAGCTGGAAAAATTCACATGCCAGAATGAGAAGGTTTTGTTGTAGAGTGAAACAGTTAACATGTTTAATACTTCTGAAATAAAACGTTCCTTTGCTTGGTTTAGGATTTCATATTCCTTTATCAGCCTCAACAGCATGTACATTTCTCTGTATATTATTGACAGGGTCACTATATGTTCCATTCTAATGTTGGAGAGAGCTCAAATGCAAGGTTTTATGCCTATTGCTGAGCATCTTTCCTGGTAGGATACTGGCTGGCTCAGCAATTCCTTCAGTCTGGCACTCACCCATCTAATAAGAGATTATGCTATCTGTACATATATAACTTCTTAAAAGCATAATGAACCAAATCTGTTGTAACAGCACAGAGATTTATCCTGGTAGATATACTAACTGTACATTGTTCTCTTGGGGCATCCAGAGCTTTCATAAAGTTTATTTTAAACCTGAGTGCACCTTTGTCATGGGACTAAGGTCAAGTATAACTTCGCTGGCTCAGATAAGAGTTACACCAGGCATGCCTCTGGCCATTGGTTTTTGACATGGGGAGTGAGAGGCAGCTGTATTATTTGTGTGCCATTGGCTACTGAACTGTCATAATTTAACTGTACTAGCCAAATGGATCTCTAGTCTTGGGAGAACCTTGGACTTGAATCTAATACACGAGGACAAATATACAGAACTCTCTCCTGAACAAGACAACAGATCTATGAACAAAATTTCAAACTGTTCATAGGTTAGTTATGGGCGCATCCTGATGGTTTCAAAAGGGATTTAGGGTGGCATATGGAAAATAGGCAAAGTTTTCTACCCAGTCTGCTTCTGCCTGTGCATCAACTGATTTGAGAAGTTGGTAGCTGCACACATTCCATGTAGCTCTACAAACTCAACAAGAAACAAATGGTCTTGTGCTTTTCCAGAGTTTCCTATCCTGAATTCTGATAGTAATCTACTTGTCTCTAAAGTGTTAAATCAAGATAGACTAACTCATAATTAGTTCACAGCAGAGAATACCCCCCTCAGATGATTCAGAACTCTGGTTAGAGAATAATCCATCAAACTGGCTTGGGCAGGCTACTTTTGAATGATGTAATTGGTCTTGAGTGAAGTAAGACTTCTTAGTCTCTTCCAGTAGTCACCAAAATATTGTGCACCTCATTAAAGTGCCTAACTATTGATTTAGGCATGCACCTTTTGTAGATTCTAAAAAGTTGGCCTAAATGACTGTCCAAAGCCACATGAGCTACTCAGTGCTGGACCTGAAATTAAAACCCAGACTTTCCAGGTTCCAGTCCCTTGCTTAGTTCACTTGAGTGTGCTGCCTCTAGCAAATGAGACGTATTCATCTCATATTTAACTATCTTGAAAAGGTGTAATAGGTCTAGATTTTGTGTGGCAATGTGTGAAGATTCTTTGATAGCATATGTTTATGATATT
Organism: Alligator mississippiensis; assembly: GCF_030867095.1. Classification (NCBI taxonomy): domain Eukaryota; kingdom Metazoa; phylum Chordata; order Crocodylia; family Alligatoridae; genus Alligator; species Alligator mississippiensis. The sequence continues at coordinate 213,376,719 of NC_081826.1, forward strand.
CAGATAACTTCACTGAGACTGACTGTATCCATAGAACTCTCAAAACCTCAAACATTAGAAAATTAATCTCAATAGGGACAGTTGTTGAAAAGTATGCTTGTTATAAAGGGATACAACACAATATATGATATGATTAGAAAGGTATGGAAGGAGTTTTCATTTTCAGATTCTCTGGAAATATTGTCTAGTCCCCAGGTTTGCTCATTCAGGTGTTACTTTATGACTGTGTGTTCATAGGTTCAGGGCTAGCAAGCATGCAACAGGACTGAGTCTATTCTGGAAGCTAGAGTTAGCAAATTTTAAAATAACAGCATACAAGGATCAAAGTCAACAAAACTCCCAATAACTAGACAAGAGATTAATGTAAAATTCCCCTTTTTGTTTTTCTTTTTTTTGTTTTCCTTTATTGTATCAGTAGTTCTACTGCACCTCATTTCATACAGTTGTGTTACTGCCAGTGCTGCTATCAATAGAAACAACTGAAGCAACTCTAGAGATCACTTTCTACAGATTGTTAATCCTACAAGACTGTTAATTCAAAAAATGTTCTTTCATTTCATACTTCGGTTACCCATGAAAAACAAGTATTAAAGACTGTGATGCATAGTTCTGGCATCCCTAATTCTCAGCCTTGCAGTGGGTAGAAGTACTGGGAAAGTTTCTAGTCTCTGCTACACACCTCCGCCTCTTCATTGTCTAGCCCGTTACCAACTGTGAAATGGTTTTGCAACCATGAAAGACTGTATACATCCCCAAGCTGCAGTGGTACCTTTAACATGGAGCTATAATATTGTAGAGGGAAGAGGGAAGAAAAGAGCTTATTGAATGGGAGAGGTAAAGGCAGCCAACAAAGAAGGGGATCCTTCTTCAATGCACTTCTCCAGCAAGGAAAGAGTTTCCTTGGCATGTGCTCTTGATTGGGCTGGACAGAATAAGTGCCCACTCTTTGATCATGCAAAGGGCCCCTTTACCACAAAAGAGAATGAAAACCACATTCTCTAACTGGCTTGTAACACAACTAATGCTGGACAAAGAGAATGCGCTGCAAACATTTCTCCACCGCCCAGCCTTGTGCAAAAATTCACTCAGCTGGTGCATCAAGCTGCTTATTAGGATAGATGTCCATTCAATTCTTTGTTTTTGTTTTTTCAGCTTGCTTTTCCTAAAAAAAAAAAAAAAGCCACTGATAAAATTAAGGACTACAAATAACCATAACACTTTAGAAAGAACTTAATCCTAGACAAATGCATGTTTTTCATTTTATATATGAATATGACTGAGTGTTAATGATTACTATTGAGTTCAGTGAGAATGTTCACATGTGTAAATTGACTTGTATGCACAAATGTCTGCAGTATCAAGGACTAAATTAAGTCCCATTTCAGAGAGATGTGATGCATATTAAATACCAAAAGCTGACAGTAATCATCATTGCCCTTTTCTGACGGTTCTATTGCTTTCCCACCCTTTCCCCACCCCTTTTTCCTTCCTTTTGTGCCCCAGAATGAAAAAGAGGCTCTCAGTTATTAAGCAACAAATTGTCCATCTGAAATGAGCACAAGGCTGATTACAACCGTCATGGGCATCATTCCCTTGATGAGCTTTGCTTTTTTACATTGTGATACAAATTCATGAGATGACTATGATCTTCAGACCACAGATCCTATAGAAAACCATTTTCCTTTTTTGGATGAATTTTGTCACAGCAGGACTGAACTATTTAAGTAGGACTGAACAATCCATTAGGAATGATCCTACAAAAGCTTCCATATATGCTGAACTTGAGGTAATGTGAATAGTTCTATTGACTGCAGTGGAACTACACAGGATCTCTACAGTTGAACAGGATTGGGGGTTTACTTAGCATACAAAAGAAAATATTAAATTCTTATTGAAAACTTTTGGTTTGACTTTCAGTAGAATTGAAACTGATATAAGAGGAGTCAGCAGTTACACTGCTGAAAGTAAAAGAAGAATTGGGCCCTGTGTGTATGTTTTAAATCTTAAATATCTTGTTACTAGCCAGAAACTTTTATTATGTAAAAGCAAATTCTTTTCCCACCACATGTAATCTGAAATAGCTTAATGAAAGTCTAAGTTTAAAAAAGCTATTTTTATTTTCAGGAAGTTATAGTTTATATGGTTTAAAAGTATGAATGCATGAAAGAGCCCTGGGGTAACTAAGTCCATATCTGGAAACACAGTGGCTGGTTTTTCATGCCAATTGCTGACGTAGCAAAGCTGGCTTGGAAAAGTCAAAACTAATCATACACATGCCTAAAACTTTCCAAGAGTTAAATTTGTCTTAGTGGGCTACACACTAGTATGTTTTCCTAATTATTTTGGCTTCATCCTCATTCTTTGAGTTAATTATGAAATAAACATTGCTATTATACCAAAGGACAAATCAAGTCAAGTCAGTCCCAAGGCCGCACAGACTGTTGGGGCACTTCTGATGTAGCAATAACTTTCCTTCATTCTTCCTGGTCTTTTGCAATCCTTGTATAAATCAGTCAGTTTTAATCCCATCCAGTCTTTGATACTGATGGTCCATCTTGTCCTAGGTCTTCCCCTTCTTTTTTGTCTATCTGCAGCACTTTGCAGGATGAGTTGGTAAGGGTACTGGGTATTCTTGTTGCATGTCCAAACCACTGCATCTTTCTTTTTATGATTTTGAGTAAGGGTTCATATTTGCCGACTTCTTCTCTGATTTGATTTTTCACAGATTCATTTGTTCTGTGTGCAATGTAAGGTATGTGTAGAAGTCTTCTGAAGCACTGCCTTTCGATGGTCTCAATTCACTTTTCCAGTGCACTAGTGAGTGTCCAGGTCTTGCAGCCATAGAGAGTTGTTGAAATGCCAACAGCATATAGTTATAGTAGGTAGATTTCATTTTCATTGTGATGTTGCTGCTAGTCCAGATTTTCTTCAGCTTTGCTATTTGTCCAACAGAAATTGCTATTCTTGTTTTCACTTATTTTTCTGATGTAGCATCTTCTGTGATGGCTGCTCCAAGGTATTTGAAGTGTGTTACTTTTTCTAGATTCTCATTACCAATGTTTACTGATGCATCATCATTGCTACTGGCTGATGCTATCATTACTTTGCTCTTCTCCGCACTAATTTCCATTCTATATCTCTCTGTAGCCTTATACAGCTTTGCTGTTATTTCCTTAAGCTCTTCTGCAGTTCCAGCTATTAGATCAATGTCATTAGCAAAACAAAGGTTGTTAATTTCTTGTCCTCCAACTGACACTGTACCAGTGAAGTTTTCTAAGGCATCTGACACGATTTGTTCCAGGTATAAATTAGGTAAGTAGGGCGAGAGAAGACAGCCTTGGCATACTCCTACTGAAACTGCAAACCAATGTCAAGCAGGACTCCACTATTTGTATTGTTTTAGAGTTCTTTTATAAGACTTATCAATGTGGACCTGATGTTATCTGTCTTCATTGTCAGCCAAAGTGCTTTTCACCACACCCTGTCAAAGGCTTTTTTTAAAGTCTATGGAAATATGATGGAGTTCTTTTTGGTGGTCATGGTATTTTGGTTGATTCTGAGGTTGAAGATCTGTTCTGTGGTACTTCTTCCAGACCTGAATCCAGCTTGTTCTTCTGCTAACCCAGTCTCTATTTGTGGCTTGAGCCTGTTTAGTATTATTCTAAGAAGCAACTCAGTTGGATCACTGATGCGGCTAATGGTGCGGTAGTTGGTACTTTGGTATAGATTCCCCATCTTTTGGATTGATTTTCATAGATTTCATAGACATTAGGGCTGGAAGGGACCTCGGAAGATCATCAAGTCCAGCCCCCTGCCCAAAGGGCAGGAAGTAAGCTGGGGTCATAGGATCCCAGCAAGATAAGCATCCAGTTTCATCTTGAAGGTGTTCAATGAAGGCGCTTGAACGACCTCCGGTGGCAGGCTGTTCCAGACCTTGGGGGCTCGGACAGTAAAGAAATTCTTCCTTATGTCCAGCCTGAAACGATCTTGTAGTAGTTTGTGACCATTCGACCTCGTCATCCCTTGGGGCGCTCTGGTGAACAAACGTTCCCCTAGATACTGGTGGTCACCCCTGATAAACTTGTAGGTGGCCAACAGATCACCCCTGAGCCTGCACTTTTCCAGGCTAAAGAGCCCCAGGGCTATCAGCCTATCATCATAGGGTCTGCTTCCCTGACCTCTGATCATGCGCGTGGCTCTTCTCTGGACTCTCTCAAGCTTCTCCACATCCTTTTTGAATTGTGGAGCCCAAAACTGGACGCAGTACTCCAGCTGCGGCCTCACTAAGGCCGAGTACAGGGGGAGAATGACGTCCCGGGATTTGCTTGAGAAGCATCTATGGATGCAAGCCAGTGTTTTGGTTGCTTTACTAGCCGCAGCATCGCACTGCAGGCTCATGTTCATCTTGTGGTCAATGATGACCCCCAAGTCTCTTTCTTCCATAGTGCTAGCCAACATAGCACTGCCGAGCCTATAAGGATGCTGCAGGTTTTTTTTCCCCAAGGTGGAGAACCTTGCATTTATCGGCGTTGAACACCATCAGATTCTCGTCCACCCACTTGCTGAGCCTCTCCAGGTCAGCCTGGATCATCCGCCTGTCTTCTGGTGTGGATGCTTTGCCCCAAAGTTTGGTGTCATCTGCGAACTTGGCCAGTCCGCTTCTGACTCCAGTGTCCACATCATTAATGAAGATGTTGAACAGTATGGGTCCAAGGACAGAGCCCTGGGGGACCCCACTGGTCACAGGACACCATGATGAGTGACTACCATCAATTACTACCCTCTGGGTCCGACCCCGGAGCCAATTTTCCAGCCAGTGGATTGTGGAGGACCCAAGGCGACAATTGGCCAGTTTCTCCAAGAGACGATCATGGGACACCAGATCGAAGGCTTTTTTGAACTCAAGATATATGACATCAATCTCATCTCCCTTGTCCAGGTGATAGGTCACCTGGTCGTAGAAGGAAATGAGATTGGTCAAGCAAGACCTACCCGCAACAAACCCGTGCTGGCTATCCCTTAAGATGTTGGCGTCGGCCAGTCCATTAAGGATGGCCTCTTTAATAAACTTTTCTAAGATCTTCCCCAGGATAGAAGTCAGGCTGATGGGCCTATAGTTAGCCGGATCCACTTTCCTCCCTTTCTTGAAGATAGGCACCACATTGGCCTTCTTCCAGTCTTCGGGCACTACACCAGAGCGCCAAGAGTTTTCAAAGATCCGCGCTAGAGGCTGGGCTATGATGCTCACCAGCTCCTTGAGTACCCTGGGGTGAAGATTGTCAGGGCCGGCTGACTTGAAGGTATCCAGCTTCTTAAGATGTTCCTTCACAAAGTCAGCATTAATGGAGGGCAGGGGATCACCCTCACCCGGACTTCCCGGCCCTGTAGCGGGCATGGGCGTCCCATGGGACTGATGAAAGACCGACGCAAAGTACCTATTTAATAGGTTGGCTTTTTCCTGGGCGTCAGTTGTCAGTTGCCCCATCTGGTTCAGCAGGGGTCCAACGTTGCCCCTGCTTTTCCTCCGGCTCCCCACATATCTGAAAAAGGACTTTTTATTGTCCTTGATGCTCAAAGCTAGCTGGAGTTCAGTTGCAGCCTTGGCTTTCCTGGTCTGCTCCCTACAGGACCGGACCAGTGCAGAATAATCCTCCTTGGAGGTGACTCCCATCCTCCATGCTTTGTAGGCCTTTCTTTTTAGCCTCAGGAGGTCTGCTAGGTCCCTGGAGAGCCAGGGGGCTGCTGTGCCCTCTTGCTGCCTTTCCTCCGAGATGGAATAGACTTAGTTTGTGCATTGAGGATTGCTCCCTTGAGGAGCAACCACTCTTCTTGAACTCCCCTCTCCCTGTGGTCACAGTCCCTTAGGGCCTCACTGACAAGCCTCCTGAGCTTGTCAAAGTCGGCTTTCCTGAAGTCAAGGACTTGCGTGTTGCTGACTGACTTGCCAGCTTTTCAGCGGATGGTGAAGGTGATCAGCTCGTGGTCGCGGTCACCCAGCTTCCCATCGATCACTAGGTCGCCGACTAGGTCATCCCCAGTAGCCAGTACCAGGTCGAGCAGCGCTTTGCCTCTCGTTGGCCCATAGACTTCTTGAGTCAGGTAGAGGTCATCCACGCACGAGAGGAAGCTCTGTGACCGCTCAGATTTTGCTGAGCGATCCTCCCACGAGATGTCCGGGTAATTGAAGTCACCCATGACAACCATGGTCCTGGAGCAAGCTGCCTCAGCCAGTTCCTGGGCAAACTCCTGGTCAAGCTCAGGACTTTGGGTGGGAGGTCTGTAATAGACTCCCACCATTGTGTCCCCTGTGCCATGTTCCCCACAGATTTTAACCCAGAGGGTCTCCAGCCATCCACCCTGGTCGCCAATATCGGCTTGCAGGGACGCGTAGCTTTCCTTAACATAGAGAGCTACACCCCCGCCCCTTTTCTCTACACGATCCCTCCTGTACAGGGTATAGCCATCTATCCCCGTGGTCCAGTCATGGGTGGAGTCCCACCAGGTCTCCATTATCCCTATGACATTGTAATTGTTTGCACTGAGCAGGAGAATGAGTTACTCCTGCTTATTCCCCAAGCTCCTGGCATTAGTGTACAGGCAGGCAAGTGCCCCCTGGGGGGCTCCTTCCTTGCCCACAGATTTTACCAGGGCTGGGGCTGGGGTGGGCTCCCTTGAGTGCCGTGATCTGAAGGCTTTGCAAGGATTGCTCAGAGGGCCAGCAGTGGCGGTAGTCCCCCCGTCCCCCAGCGGGCTTAGTTTAAAGCCCGGTGGAGCAGGTCAGCCAGTCTGGCTGAGAAGAGCCTCCTCCCTAGGGGAGAGAGGTGGAGACCATCTCTTCCCAGCAGCTCACTGCCTCTCTCGCCAAAGAGCCGGCTGTGGTCATGAAAGCCAAAGCCTTCCTGATGACACCAGCGCCGCAGTCTTTGGTTGACCACATAGATCCTCCTGTCCCTTCTCAGCCCATAGCCTGAGACTGGGAGGATCGACGAGAACACCACCTGTGCCCCCAGACCCTTAAGCCCCGCTCCCAAATCCCTGTAGTGCCTCATGACCTGGCTGGGAGTGCTCCGAGCTGTGTCATTGGTGCCCACATGAATAAGGAGCATGGGATAGTGGTCTGTGGGTTTGAGGAGCTTGGGGATCCTCTCCGCAATGTCCTGGATGCGGGCCCCTGGGAAGCAGCAGACTTGCCGGGCTAAGGGGTCGGGGTGGCAGATTGGCCCCTCCGTCCCCCTCAGGAGGGAGTCTCCCACAACAAACACCTTACGTTTTGTCTTGGGGAGAGCAGGGGTGGGAGCTGCAGTTAGGTCCATGTTGCCTGTGGGGGCTGGCAACTGTCCACTGTTGGCCAAGTTTTCCTTTTCCATATCATATTGCAGATTTTGTATCGTATGTCAATTGTCTTGTTTCCTGTTTTTAACAGTTCTTCAGGTCTATTGTCCAGGCCAGTTGTTTTTCCATTTTTCATGCTTCTGATAGCTTCTTCTCTCATGAAGCTTTTATCTTCTTCTTCTACAGTTCTAGGTCCTCCCTTCTTTAGTTGAGTTATTAGTTCTAGATCTGTTTTGATATTGTGATTATACAGCTCTTTTGCATAAAGGAAAAATACATATAATAAAAATCCTTACAAAGAGGCAATGCCAGCTAGATCCAAGATATAAGTTAAGACTTTGGGTTTTATTCCCAGCTCTGATACTAATTTGCTGTGTAAAATTAGACAAGCCACTTAATCTCTCAGTGTCTTTCTCCATCTTTAAAATGAGGATGACAATATTTTCCTTCTTCACTAATTAAGCATTGCCACATGGCCCTGCCCAGACAGTGTTTGCTTGAGATGACTATAGTTTTGTCTGGTCCCTGACAGTGCTTCTGTGAAAAGGCTGACGGTGTCTCTTTGTGGGAGCCCGACAGCCCCAGCTGCAAGTTACCCAAGAAGAAGACCCCCACACTGTGGAAGTAACTCCCAGCATGTTCAAAGCTGGCTTTATTAACTTGCCAGGTGTGCTGGATTGGCTCTCTGGGAGCTTTTTCTGGCCAGGCATCCCAGGCAAACAGGGAGGAGAGTGAAGGAAGGCAAGCTTGGCAGAGCCACTGAACACCCAGCTCGAAGAAACCCAGGAATGGGGTGGCCGACCATTTGGTTTAGGAGTTCAGAGGAGCTCATGAATCATAGCAGGGTTAATTGCTGCCACAATCAATCAGTTATCACAGCAGGGTTTCAATCAGCTGATTACACTGCAAAAAAGCTGTGCAGCAGGAGCTGCAAGTGCCAGCAGGCTGGGGGCAAGGCAGAAGCTAAACCTGCCGGACAGTTTTCATTCCTTCTTTCTTCTTCTTTGTTTTTTTAAAGCTGAATTCCACTGGGGATGCCTGCAGCCAGGGTCAAACATCATCCATCCTGGAACTTAGAGAAACATCAAAGTCATGGCAGGAGAGATCTAGGAGGAACTCCAATCTGACCAGGTGGCTAGCATATTTCTTTGGTAGGGACAGGTAGGCGAATGTCATTGGGGCGCAGAAGGCCATGTCTTTATGCAGTGATCCCCTGAAAAACTGGTGCATTGGCTGGGAACTTCGATGACGGCCAGGAAGAATCCGAGAGTATGAACGTCTCAGTTGCAGCAGTGGCAGGGCCAGTCCTGATTCAACAGACCTTGCACCTGATGGGACAAGTTCTGCAGCAACAGTCAGCCTGACAGTTGGCTCTGAAAGAGAGCTGGGTGCAACAGCAAGTTTGGCGTCAAAGGAACATCATGGAATTGAAAGTACCCAAAATGACCGTTCATGATGACCCCAACATTTTCTTGGAGAGTTCTGAGAGAACAGCATTGGCTGCTGGGCTGGAGAAGCCTGCTGGGCTGGACAGTTGGGGGTTTTGCTGATAGAAAAAGCCCAAGTGGGATATGGGGCTATGACCCAAGACGAAGCTCTGGACCATGATAAAATGAAGAGGGAGATTTTATATTGGTTGGATATTAACCCAGAGACTTATAGACAGGCTTTTCAAGCCAAGAAAAAGCAGGAAGAAAGGGGTCTGTTGCAGCAGTTAGGTGATCTTGTAACTAAGTGGTTGAAGCCCGCAGATAGTTTGAAGGCGGAAATTTGCAATAAAATTCTGTTAGACCAATTCCTGGTTGACCTGGATGAGGAGATTTTTGGGTCCATTATCATTGACCCATGACATCTGCTGAGCCTCTGCAATTGGCGGAGAACTTCAATAGCACCCTGGGAGAAGGGCCTCCAAAGCAGAATATGAAGGCAGGTTCATACTCTAGGCCTCGTGGGGCCATGAGGCCAGGAAGTAAACAGACCTGAGACTTTAAATGATCAGGCAACACTCCAGTGGTTTGCTTCCGATGTGGGAGGATTGGACATATGTCCCGAGACTGTACCAGTATGGCGTGGTCAGTGCTCAAGTTATGACATTCCCCATTTGAGGGAATAGGAACCACCAGAGGATCTAGAAAGCCTAAAGGGGTAGAGTCTATGGACTGTAGCATAGGACAAAAGGAGGAGGATGGCATTTACCCAAACCTACCATCGAGGCATGGACAAGAGATAGAAGATTTGAGGCAGTTATCGATACTGTCTATGCACACACATTTATCCAATCTGCATCAGCACCAACTGGATATGTTTGGAAAACAAATCCTGTAAAGATGATGTGTATGCATGGGCAAGGAAAATACTACCCACAGAGGATATACAAGGTGAACATGCTGCTGAAGGCTGCGAGGGAAATGCTGGTAGGTTTAGCCCACAACCTCCTGTACCCCATGATATTAAGGTGCAATTGGAAGGAAATTTATGAGGTGCTGCACATCGCAAAAGATAGAGGGCTGTCAGGTCTGATGGGAGATGAAGAGGAGATACAGATGGTAGAGAGCTTTGATGTGGAAGGCCTGTCCAACGAGCCATTCAGGGACGCACAGGCTGAATAACCTGAGTTCCGAGCTATACTCAAGTCTGAGCTAGCCAAGAAAGACGAGGTCGTGATTGACCCAGAACACTATGCAAGCCTACCCAGGTTTGAGGTTAGAAGGGGTTTATTATACCAGATAAAAATGGGGTCCTGGGAGGGACAGGAGGTTCCTCAGCTGTTGATCTCACAAATCTTCAGGGTTCCTGTCACGGGGCACCTCGCTGCCCCGCTCCTAGAGAGGGGAAAACTGCTGGGGAAAAGCCCTAGCAGGGATAATGAGCTCAGCTGTGAGTTGCCAGGGCAACTCCAGATAGATTGACTCACAACTAATAAGAGCCAGCTGCCTGTAGGAGGCAGGGCCTGGCCCGTATAAAGCCCAGGGCTGAAGCCAGGCTGGCAGTTCCCTGCTAGCCGTCAGAGGGGCAGGAGCTCACAGAGCTAGGATGCGAGTACCGCTTGAGCAGACTGAAGGATGGTGGCTCTGGGACGCAGGAGCTATGTTGTTACAGCCAGGCGGCCTTAAGTTGAGTTATAGCCAGGAAGCTTGTGTTTTGTTTTGTTAGTGCTTGTATTAGACCGGTGGCTAGGGTGAGGCTATAAGGGGTTGGAGGAGGCCTCATAGGGACCCCCAGAGGAGTGGGGGGCCCCAGCGCCTGAGGAGGGCGCAGTGTACCCATTGGGGACTCACAACAAAGGGTGAGGACCCCAGCGCCAGAGCAGGCACAGCATACTCAGGGGGAACCCCCAGTGGTATGGGGGCCCCAGTGCCTGAGGTGGGCGCAGCATACTCATAGGAGACCCAGGCGCCAGTTAGGGCGCAGTTTATGGGGGTGCGTAGACCCCAGCCCCAGAGAGGGGCGTTTGAAGAGCCCAGTGTGGGTGTAGCAAGCCCCAAAGAGGGGGCAACATTGAGAAGCCCAAAGGTGGGCACACTGAGCCCCAGGGAGGGGGCAACATTGAGAAGCCCCAGAGAGGGGGTGGCATTATTAAGGAGCCCAGCGTGGGCACAGCGAGCCCCAAAGAGGGGGCGGCATTATTAAGGAGCCCAGCGGGGGCACAGCAAGCCCTAGAGAGGGGGCGATAGTATCAGGAAGCCCAGCGCGGGCATGGAAGGTCCCAGAGAGGGGGACCATTGAGAAGCCCAAGACGGGCGTAGCGAGCCCGGTTGTAGGCTAGTACGGCAATAGCCCTCAGATAGGGGCAGGGTGCTGCGGTGGACCCCGACAGAAGGGGTTAGTAGTACAACACCCCAGGGAAAAGGCAAGGTGCTGCGGTGGTCCCCGGCAAAAGGGGATAGCAGCGCGGTGAGCCTGGACCAGAGAGGGTAGCCGTGCAGTGGGCCTAAAGGACCGGAGTCTCGGTAGAAAGCCCCGTAGCGGGCTAGGTTATTTTAGAGAAGGCCCAGACTGGGCTCGACGAGAGTCCCAGTGAGGGGCTGTATATTAGAGAAGGCCCAGGAGTGGGCTAGACTACAGAGGAGGCCTGGGGGAGCAGGCGTCTATTTTGACAGACTAATGTCCAGTACATCTGCGAGGCCTGGGGTGTGGTATTAGGGGTTGGTAGGAGCCATGCGTAGCCCATAAGGCTAGGGTGCCTGAGTAGCACCCATCGTACGGGGAGACCACAAGAGTCCGGGAAAACTGCGGGGACAGAGGTCCCGATACGCCGTGCCCAAGGCAGTATAAGGCAGCCTCCCAACATATACTGAACATCAAAGACGTGGCAGGCGAGAATAGAGGGTGCCCTTGGGCCGGCCTTGACACGGTGAGAGGGACCTTAAGGAGATTACGGCCCTCCTGGAGGACCCCGCTGTGACAATTCCCTTGTTGAACTTAGCTCATGAGAATCCCTTGTGGGGGCGTATGGGCTGTAGTGAGATGGAAGCTTGACTGATGAAGTGGTGTTTCTGGTCTAGAATGTACAAGCAGGTAGAGAGGGTCTGCCAGGCCTGCTCTGCCTGCCAGAAGGTAAGCTGGAAAAAATCAGCACAGGTTCCATTACAACCTGTGCCCATAGTAGATACTCTTTTTTTCCCATCTGGCTCTGGACTTGGTGGGCCCACTCCCCAAGAGAGCATCAGGGTGCCAATTTTTGCTGGTGATTAAAGACTACATGACTCAGTTCCCAGAGGCAGTGCCCATGCGGTTGGTCACGGGCTCCTGAGTAGCAGAAGAACTCCTTAAGTGGGTTACTCAGGTGGGGAAGCCCAGATTATTACTAACCAGGGGCCTAACTTTATGTCAGGCGTTCTACGGAATATGTGTAAGGTACTTAAGATCACGCAGCTATGCACGACTGTGTACTACTCACAAACCAGCGGCCTAGTAGAGCGGTTTAATGGGACACTGAAAAATATGTTGTGCCATTGTGTTCAGGCGGAACCTCATAAAAGGGACCTGATGGTTCCCCCCTTGCTGTTTGGGAGGCCCCCCAGTCATCCTTGGGTTTTGCCCCACTTGACCTGATATATGGGCATCACCCAAGGGGCCTGTTGGATTTGGTATGAGACGGTTGGGAAGAACCCCCCCCCCACCTAGAGGCACAAACAATGCAGAGTACGTGAAAGAGTTAAGACGCTATTTGTGAGCTGTTGTCATTTAAAGTGGTGGATCAGTATGAGGCTGTAGGGGAGAAGGAGACTGCATTGGGGCATACTACTGTGTCACGTAGAGGCCCCAGCACCAGTGAGGGTGCACCTTAACACACACACACACACACACACACGTCATGAGTTCTGCTTGTCAGCAGCTTGAGGTGCAGTTTCCCAGAAACCCCTACACCTATCTCCTTGAAACCTGGCGGGCTTCATGCCCTTAGAAGGGGCTACCATGTCTGCTGTTTTCACCCCCGCCCCAACCTGTGCCTTCACACTTACAAGTGACACAAAGTTTGCTTTCAAGACTTTGAGGTGCAGTTTCCCAGAAACTCCCATACCGATCTCCTTGAAACTTGGCAGGCTTCATGCCCTCAGAAGGGGCTACCATCCCTGCTGTTTGTCCTTTTTTGGCAGATTTGGATGAAAAGTTATAGGCAGTTTCGTGCTTTCCCATTATAGCCTATGGGTGAAACATCGAAACAGTGAAACAGTTTCAATGAAATGAAACAGAACAGTGCATTCAAAACGAAACAAAACTCAAAACAAAACACTGTCCCACCAAAACAGCAAAACAGAAGTTGAAACAAAATGGTGCTAATTCACAGAGCCCTATTAACCAGTTTCTGTCCCCGGTCGAACCCACACAATCCAGAGCACCTGCAAAGACTGCTCTGCTGTTGTCTTTCCAATTTGCCCAGCTCCTGAGCCCCCAAATCTCCTCCACTAGCCTCCTTCTGCCCATTCTATCCCTTAGGACCTGACACCCTGATTGTTCACACTCTCTCTTCATTAGCAGAGAAAGGTAGTTTTACTTATTACCTAAGAGCCACAAACTTGGCATCTCAGGACTCCACATTGTCTCTGGCATTGGCACCATCACAGAGGGAGTTTTGGCTACGTTGACTCTATTCTTTTCCCATTTGCAACTTCAGTTGGAAGACACTACATATTTCTTAAAGAAACTGGGCTCCATTGACAAGCTTCCAGAACACACCACCTTAGGTACCTGTAACCGGGGGCCTGCTCAGGGCCGATCTCCGTGGCCCGCCCACCTATTCCTGAGCTAACCACCCGCTTTCTCGCCCACCACGCCTTGTTGTTAATTAGTTAAATAGAGATGTTAATAAGCAGGAGGCTGCCCATTTTCTGCCCCGATGCCAGGGGGTGCTATCTGTGGCTCCATTCCTCTCCTGCACCACAGCACAAGCCTCACAGATGGCATCATGATGTTCTCGCTATCACCAGTCCCCCACACTGGGCCCCAAAATCCTCCTATTGAACCCCACCTGGATTCCTCCCCTCAGGCAGACTCTTCCACCATCATACCGGGCAACATAGCTCCCTGAACTGATCCCCCTTCGGGTGTGATCCCCCCACTGGGACCTTCGGCTCACTAGCTCTGGCCCACCTCCAGGCCAGTCGGAACCCCAGGCCCTCAGCTCTTGGACATTCCTCATGGTGGGTCCCTGGCCTTTTGACCCTTCCGGTCCTGGCCCCAGCATGGGCCAGTCAGGGGAAATTCAGACAGGCATTGAGTCTATGGCCCATTCCTCTCTCTGAGGATCCACCCTCTGGGTCCTCCTCAGGGGTAACCCACCCAGTCATGGGGGCTACGGGTTAAGGCACCCCAATCCACCTTTCACTGGGGTGGTAACTGGCCTGGTATTTCCTGGGGGTTCCTGCACCACTGAGAGCCCCACCAGGCCACCCACTCCTGGCAGGGTGCAGTTTTAGGTCCTACCCAGGATCAGGAGCCTCCTTACCATCCCCTACAACTCCTGCCCTTACCTCCAGATGATACTAGCAGCCCTCCGGCCAGGTGATGTTGTTGCCTGGCCCCCAGCAGCAGAACTGCCTTGTTTATATGGGCAGCCTTGAATCTAAAATGGCTGCCCTTATTAGGCACTTGGCGGCTGCCAGCTCCAGGCCCTTAAAGTGGCAGGCACACAAAGTGCCCTGCCACAGTACCATGGATGTCTCATCCTTCATAAGGACTGATTACAGGTTATAAAAAACATTATCTCTAATGAGGACACTGCTTCTTTTTCTATTGCGGTCTTCCACTGTGTTCTTGTAGAAGGTTGCAAGCCTTGGGAGTTGCAGAGCAGTGGCTGGCAGGCAGGCAAAACTGATTGTAAGCTAGCCTAGAGGGACTGGGTAGATGATAAGGATAATTGACTGACAAAAGGAAGTTAAAAAGTTGCCAAGAAGGGAAGCTAGAGGAGGAAGAAGGAGAGAGGAGCTAAGTTGACTGAAGGATGAGTACCACAGATGAGTGATCATCAGATCACCTCTCTCCCAGTGTCTGGGAAAAGACCCAGAGGTTTGGTTTATATTTGCTGTGTGCCTGTACTCAGTTGGTTACTGTGGAGAGAAGATGTATTTGTTTATTTGAATGTGAAGAATTGTTTTGTTTCCTCTACAGAGGAGTTCTCCAGATGTGTAATAAAGAGCCTGACTTTTCTTAAGAAAAGGGCTCTTGAGTCTGCCACAGGAAGTGCACCCTGCTATCGTTCTCACATACAACTATTTCAGGTCGTTATACCTAAAAATAAATAGCACTGTCATGGGCACATGTATGGCCTGCCAATATGCTAATGTATTTATGAGAGACCTGAAGTCCATTTCCTTTGCAACTGCTCTCTCATTCCCCTGATATACCTAAGGTACATCAATGACTTTTTCATTGTACAGACACATAGGAAGGAATCTTTAGATAAGTTCAACCAGACCTTTAATAGTTTCCATCCCTCTAACAAACTACCTCTGGAATACTCTACTCAGCCAATTCATTTTCCATGGTGGAGGCTTGTAATAGCCACATCACCACCACATTGTATCAGAAAACCACCAACCACCACAGCTGCCTTCACAGCACCACCTTTTATCCAAAGTATACCACTAGATACACTGTCTACAGCCACACTCTGTGTGACAACCACATCTGTTCTGATATCACTGACCAGGATGCACATCTTAAGGAACTGGAAAGGGGATTCCTACAATTGTAATGCAATCCCAGAACCATAGCCATTCAAATCAACAAAGCCAGACTCAGAACCTGCTCCAATCTCAACCTCAGGACAAGGACAACAAAGTCAATCTGGTTGTTACCTACAGCCTCCGTCTTGAACACCTTGGATAAATACAGTGGTGTAACGAGCAGAGCTGCAAACCTGGGAAACTCTTTGGGAGACTGGAGTAGAGTGCATGGTTCTGAGCTGGGAGGGGTAACACAGGAACTCCTAAACAGGCTTTGGCTGAGCTGCTGATGTCACTGCCATGTGCTCTGCCCACCCCAACTGTTGCTGCAGCAGCTGGGGACTGCTTTGGAGTTCTCAGCATGGCAAAGCTGCTAGAGCATGGACTCTGTAGGGGCAGGAGGCAATTCCAGTAACCCTCCTTATTAGGCACTGGGTTGGGTGCCCCTCTTGTCCACCCTAATTATTCTACTAGACACATCATTAATGACCTCCTGGAAAATAATGGCCATCTCAAGGTAGCAATGGGAAATAAATCTGTCCTAGGGAGGAGTGGAGGGGTTTTCAAGTGCTGGGAGAGCTGAATAGCTTGTCTCCCCCTTGACCATGGAGTGCAGTCTCTAACAGGGAAGTTAACTTGACAGTGCAGCTTTCAAGGCAAGGGGTTGAAAAGTCATGGAAATCTTGGGAAGCACAGAGCATAGCTCACCAGAAACCACAAACAGGGGGCCACACAGCCCCTTAGCACCTTCAGGAGCAGGTCCAGAGGGAGTGAAGGGATGCAATTGCCACTTTTGGACCACACCATGGGAGCAGTCCCCAAATCAGATAAGAATCTTTTCTCTCCCTTCCCTTCTGTCTTCAGCAGCAAGTCCGCTCCCCTCCTGTTCTCCACTTCCCCATTGGCTGCTACCACTGTCCTCAACTGATGTGGGGAGTCAAGGAAGATCCAGAGCCACTTCTGCCCCACTCCAGCTGGGCTCAGCCAGGGACAGCAGCAGTAATGGTGGGTGGGTTCCCCCTCCCTGCACTTGAACCTGGGCTAGTTGGGAACACCTAGGAAGAAGGGGTAGAAAGGTGGACCCTGCCTACTGCTGCCACCCTTCCTGGTAAAAGGCGGGGTAGGGTTAGCTCTGGAGATCCCACCCCCAGATCAGTCAGTGACAGTGCAGACAGAAGCAGTGTCAGGTGGGGGAAGGAGAGGGGAGGGGATGTGTTGCTGAGCACAGAAGGGAAAAGAGGTGGTGGCAAAAGTTGAGGGGAGGGCAAGGGGGCAGGATCTTTACTTGATTTGGGGGTGTAAAAAAGTCCCCACTTTGTCTGCCCTGAGGAGGGAGTATAGAGGGTGGTGGGGTTGGAAAACAGAGTCCTGCATGCATTTCAGAGCAGCCCCTTTCCCTGCATATGTTGGGAGTTAGAAGCAGTGCAGTTTGGGATGTCTGGAGGACTGACCAGGCACTGGGTACAGAATGCTCTCTATCCCTATGTAAAATTGATCTGGTTCAAGGAGTATCAGCTCAAAATAGTACTGAATTTTCCTGGAGCGTTTCTGAAGCACTCCACGAAGATTAACCTAGTCTTAAGTGTCCTGTACATCTGGACTTGGGTTTTAAAGGGTATTTAGAACATTCTAAGCAGCACATCTGTCCACATGCTAAAGGTCCATCTCATCTTGTCCCACACAGGGCAGATTTCTTGCTTCCCATTCCTTCCCCATGTCCCACCTTAACAGATAAACTAAGAGATTCATGGGGAAAGGTAATATATAAGTGCCAGATTTTGTTAATATACAAGAACTATGGAGCAATGAGAGGGATTGCTGCAGCACCACCAGCAGCAATAATGACTGACTACTGTTTATAAAGGAAAACTTTGGTTCTTGAATTCACTGACTCTTTTGAAAGCCATTCTCTTGGCATTGGAAACTTGCAGATAGTTTTGTTAATAGACATCATAAACTATAGTGATAGATTGTGATCTAAAATCCTAAAGAAGAACCTAGATAGCAGCAAAGACTTCTCTAGGGATTTAATCTGCATTCAATTTTCCTGTAGGTATTTTAGTTTATATCACCACTTCATCTTTTTTCCTGCAGCAGGCCTTGAAACTATTCTTCATTCAGCCTCCAAGGCCACTGTGGACTTGTATGGGATGGGGGCAAGGGGCCTTTGGGAATTGGGAAAAGCACAGATGTTTTGGGGAATTGATGTGTATGAAGATGTGGGATGAAGCTGAAAAGTGAGTGAAGCCACATGTCCCTCCCTTTTTACAGATTTTTTCCCTCTGATACATTCATTTTTTAACTCCTGTAGAAACACCACCAGCCTTCTCTGCACTAGTAATAGAAACATCTACTATGTTTAATAATTTTAATAGGTTAATTTTTGTTTCAAAATTAATTTTAACCAACATTTTTAAGCATTTCTGTTGTACATGTTGACTAGCTAAAAGTCAGTCATTTTGTTGATTTAAAAAAAATCTCAGAAGTCAGTAAAAATATTTGTGGTGTTAATATTTTTAAAACTAGCTCTAGACTTGAGTTTTCCTAGCCCTTTAAGAGGCCAGATTATACCACATTAGGATGCAAAGTGCATGCCAAGAAGCTCCATAAAACAGAGGGTCTATTTCATGACATAGCTAGCCCAGATAACTGCATGCTTGTACTTTGGTTGCCTTGTCTTCAGTCAGCTGAATCATTTAGCATGTTTGTAGGGAGCTAATCCTGCAAACACTTATGCATATGGTTAAATGTATGCAATGGGAACATGTACTCTTTATAAACCAATGGGACTATTCATGTCTAAGTGTTTGCAAAAATGAATGCAATGCATGAAAAAAAAATCACCCTGCGGAGCTATAAAGGTTGTCTCAGAGCCAGGGCAGTTGGGAAATGAAAGAAACTTTTGACAAATATGAAATAAGTTTAATACAGGTTTTACTATAAATAATTGTATCATTCAAGCACTGTTTTAAAATAGCTGAACCCATTTCCTCTCCACCATCAGAAATTTGGATAAGGAATGGTACCATTACTGTTACTGTGTAAGCTATTTTTTTTTTAATGCAGCTCTCATCATTAAGTCTTCCCGTGTAAACATCCCTTCTTGTTTGCTGTTGTGATAAAGAAAAGTGACCAAACGCCAAACACGAGAGCAAGTTGTGTTCGTGGCGTGGGGGAAGTGGTAGGCATAGCCTGATAGCCACGTGATCGGTGTTCCCGGCCCGCACGAAAAGCCTCTGACGTAAAGTCAGAGACATAATCCGATTGGCCGAGCCACCACGTGTTCAGGGTGTGATCAGTGCATGCAGCAAAGTTCCTGGCTCATGCAGCCCGTTCAGCGCGCAAAAGAAAAAAAAAAATCGCCGGATGTACTCGGCTCAATCCTATTGGCTACCTGAGCAGTATAACTGGAAAAAAAGGAGGGGGAGGAGGGGGGACTTGCGCGATATCGGAGGGGCCTGATCACCCTCACCGGAGGTCCTGCGTCCACGAAATCCCTTCCCCCTGGACGCCCCCCCATCGCGACCGAATATATCGTTCAGACGTGTAAAGAGCTCTCGAGTTACTGGCAAGCGTAATCTTGAAACTGCAGTAAGTAAAGCATTTATTTGTTACACCGCTTCTTTAATTGTTTTCCATCAACGGGAAGAAAGATAAGGGAAGGGGAAGCAAGGTCCCGCAGCCCTTTCGTCCCCGGCCTGTTCACGCAGCACCTCTCGGGGTCCAACCACCCACCGTCAGGGTGGTCAGCTGTGAATAGGGAAGCTCCCATGTTGCAACATACATTACTTTGAAAACCACCCATACATGTTATCTCTGCAAGATCTGGAGACACCGAAGGCAGTGACTTTATTATTATTATTACCAAATAATAGCAAGTAAGTGGCACCTTTGCAGTGGTTTTATGAGACGGCGCTGTAACTCCAGCAGAGGTTTAGTTATGAATCGCAATCACAAATAAACACTATAGGTCTACACAGTCCAAGACAGCCACGTAACAAGATACCTGAGCTAGTTCCACACACATGCTAACTCCAGCACTAGTAGCAGCATAGCTGTGATACTAGTGTTGTACTTGAGTCTGTTAATACTGTGAAGTCTTGCATCTCATTGGGTTGTGTAGACATAGCCCAAGTCCTTGAGAGTCTGTTAAGATGCACCTCTATCTTTAAGTTTTCCTACTGTCTAGCTAAGGATGTTTCCTGTCACAAACCTTGTTAAGTTTTGGAGGTTCATGGCATGTCATAATTGTTTTTTTGTGTTTTATTGTACTGATATGACACGTGGTCTCATTGGAAAGCCCATGTTACGCTGTATCCATTTATGCTACTGTTATCAAGGTGTGAATTATGTTATGCTAGCTATGTCTATCTTTATAGTTTTGAGGATGGTATAGCCAGGGAACTCAGGGAGTGGGCAGAACTGCTAATTA
Organism: Alligator mississippiensis; assembly: GCF_030867095.1. Lineage (NCBI taxonomy): Eukaryota > Metazoa > Chordata > Crocodylia > Alligatoridae > Alligator > Alligator mississippiensis. Next base: position 213,396,651 of record NC_081826.1, read on the forward strand.
TCCTTTGACATTTTTTTGTAGCATAAGTGACATGTGGGGAGGACATGGGGGGCACATGCTCCCCAGATTTCTATGCCGATGGGGGTGTGTGTGCAGGACTGCAGCCTGGCCGGAGCCAGCACCTGGCAACAGCGGGAGTGGCGGTGGCAGTGTGGAGTTGTGCCCCCCCCCCCCCCGCCGTTAGCACTTACATGTAATCTAGGTGTTGTAGGACCAGGACAGTTGCTACTCATAATAGCAGAGAAGGAGTCACTGCTAGGATGAGCACCTCTGGACACTGTCTGCCCACAGAGGGGAAATCTGCACCACAATAAGAAATGATCTAAGAGTGATGGCCCATTAGGCCAGAAGAATGCCAAGGAGACCAGAGCTTTCTGGAAGATGCTGGTGACTCGTGAGCATTAAAATAATACTGATGAGAGGGGCTGGCTTGGAGGTCTAGGGTCTACTTAAGTTAGAATCTTTGTCTTTGAATCTCAGCCTTTGGAGGATCAATGGCCCCAGTTGCCAGGACTGGGAGATGTCAGCCATCCCGCTGAGTCCAAGAACTCTGGTGAGGACATTCACTGAAGGCTGCAGGTAGCCAGATGAGAGGGTAACGATCTGTACTTGTTTTACTTTTCTATGGTCTGTTCTGTTTGCATAATGCTGTGGTTCTCAACCCCTTTGGGCTCAAGGCAGGGATCCCTCACTGGAATCAAGGCACTGTTCATTTGACTCGAGGCATCCCTCCACAACTTCTGTGAATTGAGTGGCACCCAGTTTCAAAAACTAATGTATTACAGTGCTTATCTCTTTACACAGAGCCTGAGCAGTAAGGGTGGAGGATGGTCCACGGAAGGACAAGCCAGACCCTGTCTTGTGTGCATAGATTATCTGCTTAGCCCCTCATACCTCACTTGTCTCTTCCCACCTTACAGCTAGGGCTGCGCGAAGCTTTGGTCACTGATTCGATTCAGAGGAGATTTGGCCCGATTTGGTGGCCGAATCTCCAAATCCGAAGCGAATCAGGAGACCTATTAAAAGGTTTGAATCGAATCCAAAGCCTCCAAATCAATTCAGAAAAGATTTGGAGAGATTCGGATTGGTTAGGGAGAGGCAGGCACAGCAGGCAGCTGAAGGCTCTCCCGTGGCTCCTCCGGCTGTGCCTGCCTCTCCCCAGGCGGGTCCTCCGGCTATGCTGGACAGTACGCAGCACCCTGCCGAGCTGCACCGGCACCATGGAGCAGCTGCCACACAGGTGCCAGGCGGGGGGTGGCGGGGAGCGATCCCTGCTGCCTCCCACTGCCCCGTGCTGTGTGGGGGGGCTCTGTCACGAGCCCTAAGAGGCCCTGATCACTGCTACTACAGCCAGTGAGTGCGTTTTTTTAAGTGCTGGGAGGGTGGGGCCGGGCGAGGGATGGGGCCAGGAAGGCAGCCATGGGGGCTTCTCCTGTGGGTCCCCCTGCCCGGGGAGAGGCAGGCATAGCTGGAGGAGCTGCGGGAGAGCCTGCAGCTGCCTGGCTGTGCCTGTCTCTCCCCGGCCGATCCGAATCAGTGCTGAATCTCCGATACTGATTCGGACTAATCGAATGGGGACAGTGATTCAAATCACTGAATCGAATCACTGTCCTCCGAGTTGGCCAAAGCTGAATCAAATACTTCTCTATTCAAACAGGCCCATTCGCAACACCCTTCAAAGCTGGCACCCTGGTTAAGAATCACTGGCATAACTCTTTTCTCTTATATAATGAATCCTTTTGCTGTTTGTTTCCTTACTGATGGCTGGCAAGTGATTTCTGGGCAAGTGATATTCTAGGCTGACTCTCTCTAGCTAGAGGGGGACCTATCATTTCTTCTCAACTCAAAATGGGGTGGCTCCCTGAGACTGGGAGAGAATCCCTCACTGCAGCTGCAGAGCCTGATATAAAGGCAGTGCAACTGAGGCTTCCTGGGATAGGGAGCTATCCTGGGGCAACCTTGGTCTGTTCCTTGGTGAGTGGTGGCACAGAGGGGAAAAACTTGGGGATCCGGGGGTTCCCTAAGAGCTCTACTAAGAGTGCTGCCTTTTGTGGACTTTATTCTTAGATACCTAATTCTCTGCAGGTATTCTATATAGGTGCTTAACTCATAGCTGCTGATGCCACTGGCAGACTACACACTAAAAATTAGGTGATGCAAAAACCTTGAAGTTGCAGTATTCAAGTCCATTTCTAGATTTATTTCCCAGTCTCTTCTAGCTGACTGCTCTGAACAAGCTGCTTTATTTATTTGTTGGTTTATTGCTGTGGGGTGGGGGGAAGAGTAGGTGAGGAGAAAGGAAGGAACACTTGAAATGATCATACTAACAGGGAAAATACCAATCAGCTGTACTTACAGATTTCAGTTGTCATTATTTATTCAATTCTATTAATATCTGTTAGTAATGCTACATATATGTAGATGCTTCTCTTCTGATGTAGGCTTTTGAACAAGAATCTTTCCCTCTTCCCATATGCTTCCTTTGTATCCAACCTGTCTTCCTGCTAATAGTGATTATGACTCATTTTACTTCATATAGCTACTTGGAGTTCAACTTCCATATGCCCATGAACATCCTTTCTTCTCAAGAAGAGCATGCAGAACAGCTAAGATATTCTAAACTTGCATTTTTGCAGGCTGTTATTAGGAAATGGGAAACTGATTTAAGTGGTAGCAGAGGCAAAGACAGGGTTATCATTGTACAAGTCTGTACCAGAATCTCTATACAACAGGTGCCATATGAGACTAGCCCTCTGCCCAGTAGGCAAAGAGGTCAAACAGGAACGGCTCCTTGCCAGTTTCAAACAGAATTGGCAGACTAAGGGAAATGCTGGGATGGGCTAGAAAAACAGTCATGTGATCTACACACACACTATTACAGTGGTAAGACACTTCCTGCAATCTTTTTTTATTTTAATTTAGGTCTTTCCCTAAAGTAAGCAGTTAACCAAAACTGTAGCTGCAAGCTTTCATGATACACACCTTTATCTCAAAGGATGCTATGGTTTTCCATGGGTTATGGATCATACTGCAAATGCCTAAGTATGAATATAACTAGGCATGAATATAAGAATAGGAAGAAACTCAAATGAATAAGAACCAGCCTTGATTCACCTAAGATGGAAGAGGGTGTAAATTACACGCCACTGTAGCAGCATGGACTGCTGCATCCCAGAGCAAGCTTTCCTTGTGAGCTAAGGGCAGTCACTGTTCCCATTGGCTGCTCTGTCAGTCTACCTGAGGAAGGGGTGGACAAAGCTCTAAGGAGTGGAATGGACAGTGTTGAATTGCACCGTACCCCAGTAACACCCATGCTTCACCTGCACCACGCACTTTGACATTTGCCCTCGTCTTTTGTGGAATTTCTTTTGACAAATTTAACTTGATAGAGACAGGAGCTGTTTGGGCCAAATCACAACCCCTGGTATTCACTTTTTCTCTCTGTGCTACCTGCATTATGCGTTAAAGGAGATAGGGAGGAGGAACTCTGAATCTGCCCTTATCCTGCTTAGGTCATAAACACCTAAGGCAGGGCTAGTGCCAATTAGTTCTAGTTTGAGGCAACGGCCAAAATGTAACACAGGCACATTCAGTCCCTGATGTTCTGCTGGAACAATAAAATTATGGACTGCATCTTAATCAGGGATTGTGGTAACTTCCTGATGATCAAACTGCTCAGACATCCATACCAGACAATATAAGAGATTAAAGATTTTGTACACACACACACACACACACACACACACACACTGCACCACAATCTAAACATATTATTCATATTTTAACCACAAGTGTCACTGCATCTTATAATAGAAAAATTTAAATGTAAAACATGCTATGGTTGCTTTTTAAGTTGTAGACAAGCTCAACATCAAACAACACGTCTTGCAGCATGAAAGCATTTTTTCTTTAACAAACACATAACACTAAAAAATGTTCATAATTATTGCTGCCCTGATGTGGGTACCAGAATCTGATCCTCAGTTATTAATTAGAAAGCATTTTTTGTCTTTGTTATGGAATACTTGTGTATGCTGCTAAAAATATTCGCTGCGTAAACTGAAGTATTGATTTTGTAATACATCTGCTACCCCACACGTACCTGTAATCCACTGGGATATGCCAGTTCTGCAATGCATCCAGTTGTATCAGATTTAATGAGTGATTTCTATTAAAAATCCTGCTGTGGGCTGCAGAAAAATTAGAACACTGTGCTATCCCCATAGGCAGATTCTTTACCATCCCCAATTTGTAACTCCAAATATTAAGTCCTAGAAATGCCACTGCTTTATTTTAAAATACCTTGTAGAAAGAGCAGCCCTAGCCAGTGTATGACAGGATACTCAAAATTCTATAACTAAGAATATATATACGCACATACAAAACTCACATTGAACAAAATCATTTTAAGAGCCTGTCTAAAAAGGGACTAAGGACACTGGTCTTATGCAATTATGAAAACAGGCACACAAAGAAAAACATTATTCTTGGAATAAAGATAAAGAAATAGTGGTAGTGCTATAGAGATATTTTCACTAGATGCGAGAGGGTATTATACTTCCTCTGTGATATAATAATGCAGCTCTCACCCATACAATGTGAAGGGCAGATCAATAACATCCTCAGCTCCCAGAATCATACCCTGTATGGGTAGGAACCTACTCAATTTGCAGTTTTGCAGATTTCATGGAAACCACAAAATCAGGCAATGTCCAAGAAATGCATGAAATAACAACAAGAACAAATTTGCTAAAAAATAAAGTGCTCACTCCCCGGTGGGAGCCAGCAGTCCTCATGGATGCTAGTCCAGCCTCATAGCCAGCTGGGAGGAGGCTGGGACAGCTGCCATCACAAAGGGGAGCAGCCAAGAAGGCAGCTGCCCCCTGCCCCTTGCTGCTGATAGGCTGAGAGGGCTACCCATTGCACAACCCAAATGCTCTCCACCAATCAGCAGCAAGGGGCGGGACCACATGACAGACAGCTCTTTTGGCCAAATAGTGGTGAAGGATGGGGCTGTGGCTGCATGATGGATACTCCAATTGGCTAATCAGAGGTTGGGGCAGGGCCACCAGGGCCCCTTGTCCAATCAGTGGTGTAGGAGTGGGTGGGGAGACCACCGTGATAAGTCTGTGAAAATGGTGACTGTCTCCATAATCGACCCACAAAATTGGCCACCTGCCTCCTCAATTTTGGTAGGTCACTATGTCTGGGTCCCAGATCTCCTCTTGGATCTCCTCTTGGGCGTGGGGAAGCCCAGATTCAAAAGGAGAAGACGACATATTCATCTCCTTATCAATCCTGTGGAAAATCCTCCAAAACGTTATGCAGCCAGAGAGAGGTCTCACGTTCTGTTTGTCCAGCCTTCTTGTGTATGAAATTCTTTTAAGAATGAAACACAAGGAGCCACGTGAGAATGTGATCCACTACAGCAATGCTGTAATGAGAAGCCAGGCCAAGCACCCAATCTTGTTCAGGAAAAGTAAGTGATCTAGCTACCTGTACCTTTGGTTTAGCTGACCGTGTTTGTTTTGTGGGGTGGGGGGGGGGTGCTCTGAGAAGCTGGGAGTGAGTGCTGACTGCGGAGTGAGTGTTGATTCTTGATTCCTGTGAGATTGCCGACTGCTGTGTGATTGTTGCCTGGGCCTGTCAGCCCAGGCCCAGAAGGGTATAAAAGGAGACTCCCCAGGCAGCCAGGGAGCCTCTGACCAGGGAGCCACCAAACAGGGACTGCCAGCAGGGGAGCAGTTCACAGGCCAGCTTGTGGGCAGGAGTACACACCGTGTAGGAGTACATGAGAACTTGACAGAGACTTCAGGTAAGTGAACAAGGAGGGGGGCTACTATAGGGGTGGTGACATGGAGCGCCAGCCAAGGACCCTGCCCTGCTGCTGCCTCTGGCCTGGGCCTCCACCCAGACAGGCCACCTGTATGGGTCGGTAGTGCCCTGGCCCCGTCTGCAGGGGTTGCCTGGTGGGACCTCTGAGGCCTGGGGGTAGCGTGGGGGCTGGGGGTTCCCTTGCCTGTCCCACATGTGCCCAGATTGAGACCCTGGAGGGACAGGTGATGGTACTCCAGGCAGAGGTGATCAGGCTGCAGGGGATCAGGGTTGCAGAGAATGATTGGTGGATACTTTCATTCTCTGCAGGACCAGACACCTAGTGCAGAGACATCACGGGAGAGTTCCAGGACAGCTGAATGGAGGACAGTTACCTCCAGAGCTAGACAGTGTGCAGCTGTGACTGCTTCCCTAACGCAACTGGGGAACAGATACAAAGCCCTGGCAGCACTGGAGGAGGATGCAGCAGAGGAAGCTGCAGGGCAAGAAACATCTGCAACAAACACCCAGCAGGCTGAGCGACAACTGAGCAGCTGGAGGAAGAGATGCCATGCCATCATGGGGGGTGACTCCCTCCTGAGAGGCACGGAGGGCCTATCTGTTGACCAGGTCCCATGGCACAGGAAGTTTGCTGCCAATCCAGAGCCAGGATCCGAGACATCACTGCAAGGATTCCCGACCTCATCCAGCCCTCTGATTACTATCCCATGGTTCTTGTCCATTTGGGCATGAATGATACGGCCAGAAGTAGTCTGGACCTCATCATGACTAACTACAGGGCTCTGGAGGCCAGGCTTAGAAAGCTGGGGGCTCAGATCTTTTGGGGGGTGGCGGGGCGGTGCTCTGAGAAGCTGAGAGTGAGTGCTGACTGTGGAGTGGGTGTTGATTGTTGTAGTCTTCTCGTCCATCCTTCTGGTCAGCGGTCACCGTCACCATCAGGACACCTGCATCAGGGAAGTCAACCTGCAGCTCTGGAGTTGGTGCCATCATGCAGGTTTTGACTTCTACAACCACAATCCTCACTTCCATGAGAGAGGCATCCTGGGATGAGATGCTCTTCATCTCTCTTCTAAAGGTAAGAATCTGTTCTCCTATAGGTTGGCTGATCTCCTCCAAAGGGCTTTAAATTAGGTTCATCGGGGGACAGGGAAACAGAGGATAAGGAGAACCTAGGATCAGCAAGCCATGAGCGATGCACTCGATCAGCCCAGGTAAACATTAAGGTAAGCACTAAGGAGCCTGATAGACATCAGGACAGGGGGGTACCAAGGGCATCCATTGATTGGGGGGGCTTAAATGTCTCTACACTAATGCTAGGAGCATGGGGAACAAGCAGGAGGAACTTGCACTGGAGGAACTTGCAACAACTTCTACCTGGTTGGACTAACTGAAACCTAGTGGGACCCTACTCATGATTGGGCAGTAGGCATTGAGGGTTACAGGTTATACAGATGGGATAGAGTGGGGAAAAAGGGGAGGAGTGTTGCTCTCTATGTTAAGGAACAATATGCATCCTCTATTATCAAGATGGAATCAGAGGAGGGCCAAACCAAGGTACTGTGGGTCAGGTTACAAGGGGGTTGGGGGGGGAAGGGACTTGGTAGTGGGGGTCTACTATAGACCGCCACACCAGGAAGATGAGCTAGACCTGGAATTCTCCAGAGAGCTCTCAAAGACTGTAAAGTCGAGAGATATGGTTGTCATGGGTGACCTAAACTACCCTGATATCTGCTGGGAGGAGCAGTCACCCAAATCCAACAGCTCACGTAGGTTCTTAACTTGCATACAGGACCTCCACCTAACACAGGAGGTATACAATCCCACTAGGGAAAATGCCTTGCTGGACTTGGTGTTAGCTACAAGTGATGACCTGGTGGGGAATCTGCAGGTACAAGGTAACCTAGAGGATAGTGACTATCAATTGATTGAATTCACCATCTGGCAAAGGGTGGGTAAACTAACCAGCAGGGCTGAAGTGCTAGACTTCAGAAAGGCTAACTTCAGTGTGCTCAGGAGATTAGTTAGCGAGGTGTTTAAGCTCAAGAGCTTTGGTGAAATGGCGGTCCAGGAAGGGTGGTTGTTCCTCAAGGGAGCGATCCTACAGGTGCAAAAAGAGACAATCCCATTGAGCATAAAAGGGGGCAAAGGAGCCAAGAAGCCCTCTTGGTTGAACATGGAAGTCCAGGAAAGCCTAAGGAAAAAGAAAGAGGTATACAGGCTGTGGAAATGGGGTAGCTACCAAGGAGGAACTCCCTGGTTTGCACTTGCGGGGAATCAGTTAGGAAGGCCAAAGCAGGATTAGAACTTAGGCCGGCGACAAAAATTAAGGACGACAAAAAGTCCTTCTTCAGGTATATAGGGAGCAAAAGGAAGGCACAGGGTAGCATAGGACCCCTACAGGACAAACTAGGGCAATTGGTGACAAAGAGCGGGGACAAAGCTGAGCTTTTCAATGAGTTCTTTGTAACTGTATTCCTAAACACAGAGCAAGACAAATCTCCCAACTGGATCATAGATAGACACAGGAGGGACACCAGCCCACCAACTGTTAGCGGAGGCTTAGTGAAGGGGCACTTGGAGGGGCTGGATGTGTTCAAATCAGTGGGCCCAGATGACCTTCATCCAAGGGTGATGAAGGAATTGGCCAGTGTCATAGCAAAGCCACTGGCATAGCTGTTTGAGCACTCATGGTGCTCTGGTCAGGTCCCAGAGGACTGGAAAAGGACCAATGTGGTCCCTATTTTCAAGAAGGGGAAGAGGAATGAGGAAACTATAGGCCAGTTAGTCTCACCTCTATTCTTGAGAAAACTCTGGAAAAAATCATTAAGGATCACATTTGTGGGAGCCCAGCAGGAGAAATAATGCTGAAAGGAAATAGCACGGATTCGTGGCAGGTAGATCCTGCCTGACTACCCTTGTTTCCTTTTATGATCAGGTCACAAAATGCTTAGATGCAGGGGTAGAGGTAGATATCATCTACCTAGACTTTAAGAAGGCCTTCGATATGGTATCTCATTCTGTTGTCGTAAATAAACTGACAGGCTATGATGTAGATGATTACACGATCAGGTGGGAGGCAAAGTGGCTTAGGGGTCACACCCAGAGAGTGGAGGTGGAGGGGTTGATATCAACCTGGAAAAATGTGGGCAGTGGAATCCCGCAAGGCTTGATCCTTGGAACAGTGCTATTCAACGTCTTCATCAGGTACTTGGACAAGGGCAGGGAGAGCACTCTGTCCAAGTTTGCAGACGATACCAAATTATGGGGCAAAGTTAACATACCAGAGGGTAGGGAATGGATCCAGGCGGATCTGGACAGGTTGGAAAAATGGGCAGAACAAAACAGGATGTAGTTCAACAAAGACAAATGCAAAGTGCTGCACCTGGGCAAAAAGAACCACCAATATATTTACAGGCTGGAGGATGACCTTCTCAGCAGCACAGCTGCAGAAAGTGATCTTTGAGTCATAGTTGACTCCAAGATGAACATGAGTCGTCAAAGTGACAGTGATCAACAAAGCTAACTGCACTTTATCATGCATTAGCAGATGCATGATGAACAGGTCCAGGGAGGTGATGCTTCCCTTCTATGTAGCACTGGTCAGGCTGCAGTTGGAGTACTGAGTCCAGTTTTGGGCACACTTCAAGAGAGGTGCGGAGAATCTTGAGAGGGTTCAGAGGAGGGCCACTCGTATGGTCAGAGGCCTGCAGGCAAAGCATTATGAGGAGAGACTGAGGGACCTAGATCTCTTCAGCCTTCGCAAGAGAAGGCTGAGAGGTGATCTTGTGGCTGCCTATAAATTCATCGGGGGAGGGCAGCATGGAATAGGAGATGCTCTATTTACTAGGGCACCCCCCGTAGTAATTAAGAACTTCTTCATAGTAAGGGTGGTCAGAATCTGGAATGGGCTTCCAAGGGAAGTGGTGCTCTCCCCCACCCTGGGGGTCTTTAAGAGAAAGCTAGACATGCACCTGGCTGGGGTCATCTGACCCCAGCGCTCTTTCCTGCCCAGGGTAGGGGGTTGGACTTGATGGCCTACTGAGGCCCTGAGGACCCTAACATCTATGGATCTATTTCCCACTCAGCTCTGCAGTACCTGATTTCTCTCCCACATGTTTGCTAGTCAGATAGTCTGCACAGTGGCTTAATGGGTCTTTTAACATCTTTCTTACATCCCAATGCAGGCATGTAAGACTCATTCTAGAGCCCAAAGTGATTGCTTTGCTCCTGTTTGGGTTTTGCACATCTTAAAAACGGGTATGTACAAAAATGAATGTTTCATTCAAGCGGAGGGGAGCATGATTGCTATGAAATCAGTTTTGTGCTTCTGAAAACATGTTTTGGATGCAAGAACTTCAAAGAACAGTAAGAGAGATAAAAAAACAGATCTTAATCAGAGATTAATTTCCTGTTTTCTACTCAAAACAGCCCTATGTCACAAACACCACAATGTGTATGGGCTAACATGGCCATTGAATTTCTATTCTAACCATTTATCCACAGCTAAGGACAGAACAGAAAAAAATTATATAACATCAATACATTTGGATCAGTTTGTATAAATCTTTCTTCTTTTTAAAGTCAACGTTGTTGTGTGTTTGCTCCCTATTTGCATAACTAAACTGCTTATCTACACACCATTGTCTACTGTCTTGGGTTACCTCTATAGCCTTACTGACATCCTTGCTGCCCAATCTAATCCATACATAGCACAGATACTAAAATCAGCCTTCTGGTCCTAATCTGATCAATCAGACCTAATCTGTTTTAATGTTGATACCTCCTTTTTTTTTTTTAACTCTGCCATTGCTTTTTTCATGTTGTCTTTCTTCTCCCTTCTCACTACCAGTGATGACAGCTTCATAGTATCATTAATTTGTTCTTCCCTCAACCATCCCTACTCTTTCTTTCAGTACACTTCCAGTGCATGGGATGATATTCCTAAAATGTTCTGAGAGACCACTTTCTATACTCACATATATCTCTTCTGAGGTCCCATTTCCACTGCAACACCTGAAACACCTATTTTTTGTCTGGAAGGGGACTGAACTTAATGGCCCAGAAGAGTTCTTTACTTTATTAGGCTATGTATTGTCTGAGTAACTGTGTAACATTTTTTGCTGTACCCCTTTAATTTCACTTTTGTTGTATTATATTTGAAACTGATTTGTGGGCTCTTCATATCATTTTATTTATATTTTAGACACCCAGTATACTCTGGGATGCTATTAAAAATGAAAAATCTTCACCTTGGGCAATGAATGTATACAGGAGAATTTGGCTTTGCAAATTCTGTATGGTACTACACTGTTCCAAATTTAACAATTCTGGGTATACATCGGAACAACCACATGTCATGAGATAATGAAAGTCAACACACTAGTTATTAAGCCTTTTGGCTAGGGACAGACATTACACATAAACTAGCTTAAGTGATCAGAAACTGTTTTAAACCTGTAACAGAACAGATGTTCAGTGAACATAAACCAGTTTGAAAATGGCTGAAACTGGTTTGAGAAAAACCTGCTTGAATATAGTATCAGACTCAACTGATTTGGCTCAAACTGGTTTATGCAATGTCTGTCCCAGGCCCCTTGCTGGTATAAAATAAACCAGGCACCCCCAGCATCCTGACATGCTCTCTGGGCTGGGTGGGGCTCTCTGCTCCACAGCTGGGATGGCCCCTCCCTTCTGCTCCCTGGCTACAGCTCTGGCAGAGACAGCAGCATCTGCCTGGCTTCATCCTGCTCTCTCCCTCCCTGCTAAGCAGGGATCCCCCAGAAGAGGCCAGGAAAGACCTCTGTCATAGTGTATCTACTTTACATACTGAAGAGGATGTGATTGAATGCACACGAAGCAAATTTGTAGATTGTACTAAATGGGGTGGAATTGCAGACACCGTGGAAGTAGGATTAGAATCCAGAATGACCAGGATAGAGTGAAAAAAATGGTCTGAAATTAATTAAATGTACATTACAATCCCCAATGTACATTATGCAACCAAGCATGTTGTGTCAAGTGTCTTCATATCTCCTGCCTTTCTCCTATATGTTCATGGATGGAACATAGCTGATTCCATGGAGCTGCTAACTCCTGCTTGCAATCCTAATGCAAGGGAGTGCCTTAGGCCACTTTACTTTCTTTTGCTGGCCCATAGTTAGTTTGTATTACAACTAAGAAAAACACTGTGGCATACAGTTAGAAATTACATTTTAATAACTTTGGGTGACCAATGTACTGCTAGTATAATATATTCTTCCTTTGCCTTTAAAAAATACCTGGGTAACAGACAATTTGTATAGGCTCTCTGATCTCTGTTAATTCCATTTAAATGATGCTACTGATCTACAAAACTTATCAGGACAAGGCTGAGGCTACTTTGTGGTCCACCTCTCTGTCATTTATGCTCTACAGCTGTTAGGCTCATCTGGTGCAAGTCTGGAACAGAATGAAATCCTGACACTGAAGACAGCAGCAAAACTCTCAGGGATTCCAATGGGGCCACACTCTAGTTGTAATCTGAGGGAGGCAGAGGAAGAACTGATCCTAGGGTCTGAAACATCCTCTCTCTCTAGGAAGTGATCAGGAACTTCTCTTTCATGTCATCATCAGACCTACCTACAAAACTCATTTCTTCTTTCAAGCAGGAAAAACATGGGTTCACACTTCAAAGTGTGTACTATTTAATAGTCTTCATCAGTGACTTGGAGTCTTCAACAGTGACTTGGACGAGGGAGTGAAGTGTACTCTGTCCCAGTTTGCGGATGACACAAAACTGTGGGGAGAAGTGGACACGCTGGAGGGAAGGGAACAGCTGCAAGCAGACCTGGATAGGTTGGACAAGTGGGCAGAAAACAACAGAATGCAATTCAATAAGGAGAAATGCAAAGTGCTGCACCTAGGGAGGAAAAATGTCCAGCATACCTACTGCCTAGGAAATGACCTGCTGGGTGGCACGGAAGCGGAAAGGGATCTTGGAGTCCTAGTGGACTCCAAGATGAACGTGAGTTGGCAGTGTGACGAAGCCATCAGAAAAGCTAATGGCACTTTATCGTGCATCAGCAGATGCATGACGAATAGATCCAAAGAGGTGATACTTCCCCTCTATCGGGCGCTGGTCAGACTGCAGTTGGAGTACTGCGTGCAATTCTGGGCACTGCACTTCAAGAGGGATGCGGATAACCTGGAGAGGGTCCAGAGAAGGGCCACTTGTATGGTTAAGAGCTTGCATGCCAAGCCCTACGAGGAGAGACTAGAGAACCTGGACCTTTTCAGCCTCCGCAAGAGAAAGTTGAGAGGTGACCTTGTGGCTGCTTATAAGTTCATCACGGGGGCACAGAAGGGAATTGATGAGGTTTTATTCACCAAGGCGCCCCCGGGGGTTACAAGAAATAATGGCCACAAGCTAGCAGACAGCAGATTTAGACTGGACATTAGGATGAACTTCTTCACAGTTCGAGTGGCCAAGGTCTGGAATGGGCTCCCAAGGGAGGTGGTGTTCTCCCCTACCCTGGGGGTCTTCAAGAGGAAGTTGGATACGCATCTAGCTGGGGTCATCTAGACCCAGCACTTTTTCCTGCCTATGCAGGGGGTTGGACTTGATGATCTATTGACGTCCCTTCCGACCCTAAGATCTATGAATCTATGAATCTATGAAAGTAGAAACCAGCAACTAAACTAAAAATCTGTTCTTTCTGGAAAGAAAAATGCTATCAATAACAAAGGTTATGCATAGCCTAGAGACAACTGAGGAAGAATGGGATCTGGGTGTACTGGGCAATCAAAAGATAACCATGAACCACCACTGTACACAGCTGTGAAAAAGACAGTTCTAATGTTTGTATTAGGCAGGGTATATTCAGTAGAAATAAGGAGTTACTAATACAGTTATAGAAGATATTAGTAAGGCCCCATTTAGAATGCTGAATGCAGTTTTTATCACCACTGTCCAAAACAGATTAATTTAACCTGGAATGGGCTCAAAGAAGGGCCACTAAGGGAATGGAGACTTTTTATGAAAAAAAATTAAAGGATCTAGCTTGTTCAGCTTAAAACAGAGATTAAGGGATGCAATTTCTTTTTTTCCCCCAAATATATTTGTGGATTAAATATTAGGGAAGGAAAAGGGCTGCTGAGGCTGAAAATCACTAGCAGCACAAGATCAAATGACTACAAACTGGTTACAGCCACATTTACATTAGGAATTAGAAAATGTCTAACTACCAGAAAGCTGTTTTGGGAATGGGTCTCCTGAGCCAAATAGTGGGGACAAAGGACCCGAACTGCTGTAAGAGTTAACTTAATACATTTAAGGTCAGGATCTGGAACTCTTGGTTCAATAATCAGGGTGGGCATGGAATCATGTATTTGTAATCCCATACTGGGGGAGCGTAGGGGCGGAACTGCCGGCAGGCACTTCCGGGTAGACCGGGGTGCCTGATTGGCCATTGGAGCGGGGCGGGTAATTCAAACCGCGGGCTTTAAAGCCGCAGGGTGATGTAGTTCCCAGCACTCGGGAACCAGCAGCGGGAAGGAGAGGAGTCAGGCACACGTGTGTCCCGCACGCACGTGTGCCCCTTTACCAACTGACTGACCAGAGGTGGCAGCAGCAGCGGCGGCAGCAGCAACAGAGGAATCGGCAGCGGGGGCAGCAGCAGCTGATCCCCCGAAGGTAAGTGGGGCGGAGGGACCCGGCGCAGCTGAGCCGGATCCGGAGGGGAAGCACCCCGGATCCCATATAGCTGAGCCGGTAGGGAGCCGCGCTCCCGAGGTGCGCGGCGCGAACAGAGCGCGCAAACAGCCGCGCTCTGTAAGAGCACGCCGGCGTTTGCGCAGGCGTTTGCGCCAGTGGGCGGGCAGGAAGGGCCAGGAGAGAGGCTCCTGTAGGGGTAGGGCGTAGTCACCACACAGATCTACAAACAGCAGCTCGGAATGGTGTCTACGAGGAGTGCTGCTAGGGCCTCTGCCCAGGGGGACAAGGCTACCCGGGGCTGGTCTGAGGCCTCCACCCAGACCGAGCCCATGGGGGAGCTGATGTCCCCCTACCTCCTGGCCTGTGGGGGATCCCCAGAAGGGCCGGGGGGGGGCAGAGATTGGGGGCCCCCACACTTGTCCGGCAGGTGCCCGTCTTAGGGCTCTGGAGGTGCAGGTGAGAGGTTAGCAGGCTGAGGGGGATCAGGGAGGCGGAGGATGAAATTGACAATTATTTCCTTTCCCTGCAGGCCCAGGCACTGAAGGAAGAAGCAGCCCGGGGAGTGCCCTCCACAGCAGAGTGGCAGACGGTCACATCCAGGACCGGAGCAGCTCGCAGCGAACTGGTACCAGCTTCTCCAGTCCGACTGGTGAACAGGTACGAGGCCCTGGCGACCCTGCAGGAGATGGAAGGGGAGGAGGAAACCCTTGGGCAAGAAGAAACACCACATTCTTCACACTCCGAACAGGTCAAGAGATCCACGAGGACTCAGAGGAGGAGGCGACAAGTGCTCGTCATAGGCAACTCCATCCTGAGAGGTATGGAAGGACCCATCTGTTGCCAGGACCCCTCAGCACGAGAGGTATACTGCCTCCCTGAAGCAAAGATTCGGGATGTGACGGAGGTAATCTAGGCCAGGATCAAGCCCACCGATTACTACTCCATGGTCCTAGTCCATGTGGGTACTAATGATGCGGCCAGGAGAACCCCCAATCACCTGATGGCGGACTACAGTGCTCTGGGCGGCGTGCTGAAGGAGTTCAGTGCACAGGTGGTATTCTCTTCCATCCTACAGTGAGCGGACGAGGAAGACGGCATGAGAACTGCATCCGAGAAACCAACTGGCGGCTTGGGCAGTGGTGTCTCGAGGCAGGCTTCGGCTTCCTGGACAATGACCCGCACATCACGACGAGAGACATGCTCAGCTGGGATGGGCTTCACCTGTCCCCCAAAGGTAAGCGTGTGTTTTCTTCTAGGTTGGCGGATCTCCTCCAGCGGGCTTTAAACTAGGCTCGTCGGTGGGGAGGGGAGTACGAGGGCAGGGAAAGCTGTGGACCACCAAACCATGTGGCACCCACAAGGACAGACCAGCCTGAAGAAAGAGAGCATTGGAAACCTGAAAGCCATGGGGAGACCAGCACTACAGAACAGGTAAGAAACAAGAAGGTAAGAAACAATGGGCCCCTTGTGACTCGGAGCGGGGGGGCAGCAAAGGCACCAGTCGCAGGGCTCAAGTGCCTATATACTAATGCTAGGAGCATGGGGAACAAGCAGGATGAACTAGCGCTCCTGCTTGCACTAAACACCTATGACTTAGTGGGGCTAACAGAAACCTGGTGGGATTCATCCCATGACTGGGCAGCACATATTGAGGGCTATAGATTGTACAGAAAGGACAGGTCGGGGAAGAAAGGAGGGGGGGTTGCACTTTATGTCAGTAAGCAATATATATCAACCCTCATCAAGACAGAATCCAAGGTTGAGGAAGTAGAAGGATTGTGGGTTAGGCTACATGGGGGGCAAGGAGAAAGGGATTTGGTGGTAGGGGTCTGCTACAGACCCCCACACCAAGGGGAAGAAATAGATGCGGGGCTCCTGAGGCAACTCTCGGAGACCATAGAAGCTAAAGAGGCGGTAGTCATGGGGGACCTAAACTACCTGGACATCTGCTGGGAGACGCAGACAGCAAAGTCCCACCACTCACGCAGGTTTCTAACCTGTGTACAGGACCTCCACCTGACACAGGAGGTACATGATCCCACTAGGGGGAATGCCATACTGGATCTGGTATTGGCAACAGGGGATGACATGGTAGGGGACCTCCAGATCGGTAGCCATTTGGGAGACAGTGATCACCTAATAAAAGAATTCAACATAAGACGTCGAGTGGGTAAGGTAACTAGTAGGGTGAAAGTGCTAGACTTTAGAAAAGCTGATCTCAATGCACTCAGGCGATTAGTCAAGGAAGCACTGCAGAGTAGGAGTTTTGATGGGATGGGTGCCCAAGAAGGGTGGCTGTTCCTAAAGGAAACAATCCTTCGGGCACAAAGCAAGACGATCCCCGAGCGAGGCAAAAGAGGGAAAGGGGCCAGGAGGCTTCCCTGGCTGACCAGAGAAATCCAGGGCAGCCTAAGGGACAAAAGGGGAGCACATAAAAAGTGGAAACAAGGTGAGATCACTAAAGATGAATATACCTCCTCTGCTCGTGCTTGTAGGGAGGCAGTTAGATGGGCCAAAGCTACCATGGAGCTGAGGATGGCAACCCAAGTAAAAGACAACAAGAAATTGTTTTTTAGATATATAGGGAATAGAAGGAAGGCCCAGGGAGGAATAGGACCCCTGCTAAATGGGCAGAAACAATTGGTGACGGACAGGGGGGACAAGGCTGAACTCCTCAACAAGTTCTTTGCCTCAGTGTTCCTAAGCGAGAGGCACGACAAGTCTCTCACTGGGGTTGTAGAGAGGCAGCTGCAAGGCGCCAGACTTCCATGCGTAGACCCTGAGATGGTGCAGAGTCACTTGGAAGAACTGGATGCCTTTAAGTCAGCAGGCCCGGATGAGCTCCATCCGAGGGTGCTGAAGGCACTGGCCGACATCACTGCAGAGCCACTGGCGGGAATATTCGAACGCTCGTGGCACACGGGCCAAGTCCCGGAGGACTGGAAAAGGGCTAACGTGGTCCCCATTTTCAAAAAGGGGAGGAAGGAGGACCCGGGCAACTATAGGCCAGTCAGTCTCACCTCCATCCTTGGTAAAGTATTTGAAAAAATTATCAAGGCTCACATTTGTGAGAGCCCGGCAGGGCAAATTATGCTGAGGGGAAACCAGCATGGGTTTGTGGAGGGCAGATCGTGCCTGACCAATCTAGTCTCTTTCTATGACCAGGTTACGAAACGCCTGGACACAGGAGGAGGGGTGGATGTCGTATACTTAGACTTCAGGAAGGCCTTCGATACGGTATCCCACCCCATACTGGTGAACAAATTAAGAGGCTGTGACTTGGATGACTACACAGTCCGGTGGGTGGCGAATTGGCTAGAGGGCCACACCCAGAGAGTCGTGGTGGATGGGTCGGTCTCGACCTGGAAGGGTGTGGGCAGTAGGGTCCCGCAGGGCTCGGTCCTTGGACCAATACTCTTTAATGTCTTCATCGGTGACTTGGACGAGGGAGTGAAATGTACTCTGTCCAGGTTTGCAGATGACACAAAGCTATGGGGAGAAGTGGACATGCCGGAGGGCAGGGAACAGCTGCAGGCAGACCTGGATAGGTTGCACAAGTGGGCAGAAAACAACAGGATGCAGTTCAACAAGGAGAAATGCAAAGTGCTGCACCTAGGGAGGAAAAATGTCCAGCACACCTACAGCCTAGGGAATGACCTGCTGGGTGGCACAGAGGTGGAAAGGGATCTTGGAGTCCTAGTGGACTCTAAGATGAACATGAGCCGGCAGTGTGACGAAGCCATCAAAAAAGCCAATGGCACTTTATCGTGCATTACCAGATGCATGACGAATAGGTCCAAGCAGGTGATACTTCCCCTCTATCGGGCGCTGGTCAGACTGCAGTTGGAGTACTGTGTGCAATTCTGGGCACCACACTTCAAGAAGGATGCGGATAACCTGGAGAGGGTCCAGAGAAGGGCAACTTGTATGGTCAAGGGCCTGCAGACCAAGCCCTACGAGGAGAGACTAGAGAAACTGGACCTTTTCAGCCTCCGCAAGAGAAGGTTGAGAGGCGACCTTGTGGCTGCCTATAAGTTCATCACGGGGGCACAGAAGGGAATTGGTGAGGATTTATTCACCAAGGCGCCCCCGGGGGTTACAAGAAACAATGGCCACAAGCTAGCAGAGAGCAGATTTAGATTGGACATTAGGAAGAACTTCACAGTTCGAGTGGCCAGGGTCTGGAACGGGCTCCCAAGGGAGGTGGTGCTCTCCCCTACCCTGGGGGTCTTCAAGAGGAGGTTAGATGAGCATCTAGCTGGGGTCATCTAGACCCAGCACTCTTTCCTGCTTATGCAGGGGGTCGGACTCGATGATCTATTGAGGTCCCTTCCGACCCTAACATCTATGAATCTATGAATCTATGAATTGGGGTACAGAAGTAACTCCCACAGTGTTCTAAGCGACTGGCAACACGATACTTCAGAGTTTTTTTGGTGGACTCCCAGAAAAGGCCAGGAAAGAACCTCCCCCTGCTCCTTTCTTCCCCCCACCAAAAAAAAAAGTGTTAGTGACGCTGGGGAGGGTTGGCCCCCCTCTGAAATACTGGGATTTTGTCCACAGCCACAGCAGATGGCGGGCGGGGGGGAGGTGTTACTGAGGTGTGTCTTTTTTTTGTTTTTTTCTAGAAAAGTAGGCTTAGCAGAAGAGAGAGGAAGGCCCTCTACAGCCACACTGATAACCAAATCTTAATAATTAAGATTAATTAAGAATAATTAATCCTGGCGATTAGTCCCAGGTCAAATTGGCCAGGACTGAGAATTTTTTGCCTTTCTCTGTAGTGTAGGGCATGGTCTAGTTCCAAGGTTCCTCTGAGATTATATTAACCTATCATTACAGTGGGAGGGCATTGTCAGCACCCTCATCTTCCTGTTTTTACACACTGTAGGGTTTTGTCCCTTGTAGTTATGAGGGTTAAAATGGTGTTTTTGGTTTTGGTTTGAAGTGGTGATTTTGGGAAGTCTGGGTAACTGGTTGCCTGTAATGCAGGGGACTTAGCTTGATGACCATGGGGTCCTCTTCCAGTCCCACATTCCTATGTTTGCGCCTTAATTATACACTGGGCAATAGCCCCTGATTTGCACTGATCCATGATCAGCAATTCTAAGTAAGAAACATGCCACGGGCAACAACAGAATTTGCTCTCCATGTCAACCTGAAAGACGTGTATCTGTGGAAATCAAGATTTTCCATTGCTGAGAGCAATGCAGTAATGTCTCGTAGGCAACATGTTGCTCACTAGGCAAGGGTTGGAGACCGCTGTTATAGTGCATCTACTTTACATACTTAAGAGGGTAGGATTGAATGCACACTAAACACATTTGTAGATTGTACCAAATCAGGTGGAATTGCAGACACCCTGGAAGTAGGATTAGACTCCAGAATGACCTGGATAGAGTGAAAAAAATGGTCTGAAATTAATCAAATGAAATTTAGAAGGACAAATGTAAATTCCTGCACTTAGGAGGCAACAATCACATGCACAAATACAGGCAAGGCAGTGACTGGGTGTGCTGCAGACAGAACCATAAGGTGAATGTAAACCAACAGTACGCTCTTGCTGCAAAAAAGCCAATAGCATACTCAACTGCATTTATAGGAGTGGCATTTGCCAGTTAAGATAAGTGATCCTTCTGCTCTATTGGGCACTGGTGTCCAGTTTTGGGTACTGTACATTTTTTTAAAGGCAGGAATAAATTTAAAAAGTCCAGTGGAGATGATCAGAAATCTAGGAAATACAATTTGTAAGCAAAAGACTGAAAGAACTGGGATAATTTAGTTTGGAGAAAAGACTGATAAGAGTCTTCAAATACCTCAAGGGTGATTATACAGAGGCTGGGGATAGACTCTGGAGCTGTAGGGGCCAGGACAAGGAGCTTAAATTGCAACAAGAGAAACGTAGGTTGAAGATTAGGAAGAGCTTTCTCACTATAAGCTTGACTAAACATTGGAACAGGCTACCCAGAAGTTGTAGAATCCCCATCCTTGGGAGTTTTTAAGAGCAGGTTAAACAAACATTTGTCTAGCATGGTTTAGTTAAGGATCATCTTGCCTTGAGCAGGGGATTGGGTTAGATGACCTCCTGAGGTCTGCTCCAGCCTTACTTTTCTATGATTCTATAAATACCTGTGCAGCTACTAACTGAGACCTTATATAAATGAATGGTAAGAGAATGAAGGACTTCTCCAAACTTCTTGTTCAAACAAGTTTTCATTAGCACTAATTCTTAGTGACATTATTTTCATCTGCTAAATTAAATACAGATTCAGTCTGCTGCAGTGCAATGAATGAGTCACCAAAGCCAAAAATTTGAAGTGGCAAGTGACTTTGCACTGATATAGATAAAAAAGAATACAGGCTTAGCCATGTGAGACATGGTGTGAACCTTTGTTTTGAGTATCCTTGGTATTTCCGTTGATTCGCCCCCCAAAATGCCATGCACAAACACAGGTTAAAAGGACTGAAGGCTTTCTTGATTCCTGTTTACTGCTGAGCTTGCTAATTGCATCTG
Organism: Alligator mississippiensis; assembly: GCF_030867095.1. Taxonomy (NCBI): domain Eukaryota; kingdom Metazoa; phylum Chordata; order Crocodylia; family Alligatoridae; genus Alligator; species Alligator mississippiensis. The sequence continues at coordinate 213,417,689 of NC_081826.1, forward strand.
TCAGGAGTTAATACTGCTGCCATCTACCATATCCATTACTTTGAACTAACTGTATGAGAGCTGCACTGGAAGTCAGGAAAAACACACAAGAAATGAGTCACAAAGCTGCTTTCTTTGAAAAGAAATCAATCGCCATGGTGAAACCATATAACATTTTCTTCTGATGTGATAATTTAAAATGACTCCTGAAACTAAACGATTCCTTACAAATCCCTTCTGTTGATTTCAGTACTGTTTATATCCCTCTACTTAACCTGAGTACACTATGAGAATATGAATTGAGAAAACTCAACTGAATGCCTGTCTGCAATTCATGGCCACATCCTGCTTGCCTACAAAAATGAGCTCAATAAAATTATTCCTGTATATAAATGAAGCAGAATTTGGTTTTAAATCACTCATTTGACTGGCAAAACATCATGCAAGTAAATGCTCAAACAACAAAACAAGCTGCTGACATGACAAGCACTCAAGTCAATAGGACTACAAGTAAAGATACAGATGTGCTTTTGTGTTGGCTGGATCAGGACCCAACACAGGAAAGTAAACTCACACACTAATTACAAACAAAAACATGCCAGCACCAAAGAGTGTGTTGGACATATCTGCAAATGCATGAATGTTGTAACGGTTGGCTTGGCACAAGTGTTAAGTTAGAAAAGGTTTTTTTCCACATGTTCTCCCAAGTAACATGCATCATAAACTGGAACTTTCACAATAAATTATGAGTTACTCCAGTTGGTAAAATTTTCCTCACTAAAACACAGTCTCTGTCTGTACTGCAGCGGAGACCATGTGGGAGAGGACTCTGTCTTGGCCACAATAAGACTGCATTACCATGCAGCATTATACTTCTTCATTGTAAAATCTCTGGGTAATGACAGGGTACTAGTAGCTCAAGCCTTTCTGATTTTACTGATTGCAGGAAAAAAATGACAGTAGTCTGCATATTGCTATTGCACACAGAGCACGCTACAGAGAACTCCTCCTCCAGTTTAATAGAAAAAAAGAAATACCACACAGCATCAATCTTTTTCCCCCTTCTTTGTCAGATGTGTTAATAAGCAAAGAGCCATGGCTATGTTTTCATAGGTAACTGCTTGAGATGAATACAGAAAAAAATGCTAAGCCAAACAGCAGGCAATTTTGCCTGAATTTCACACCATTAAGCAGGAGAAAGAACAGCACCCACCTGAATATTTATTTTAAAAGATATCATGCCCTTGACACATGACAATTCAAAACAATATCTCTCAGTGGTGGTATAGCATTATGTGCTATGCTGCAGAGATCTGAATCAGTTTCCTCCTCTGCATGTTGGAATGGAAGGAATTTCTCCCTTCTTTTCCTTTTAATTTAGAGTTGATCATAAAGCAACTGATAAAAAAATCATGAAGGGAAAAGGATGAAGGTAAAAGAAATAAACTAAGGACAATAAAAGGACAGCTGTCTGCAACTCTGCTCTTGTGAGCGGTTTTCACATTTTCTTTCCACAACTCAGTTTGCTGAGGATAAGCACGAAAGGACCAGAATCTTTGACACGCTTTGGAACTCTAGGATTGAGTTCAACAGCATGCTCAGTAGAAACATATGTATATGTATGTTCTATAAAGCTATTCACATACTTAAATAAAATTACAGTAACTGAAGGCAGGAGAAAATTAAATACAGGATGAACAGCACCATACTAAATATTACACAAAACTCATGCAACAAGGAAATAAGACCATGACCTCTGCAGAGTTCCCACTGCATGTTCCAAGGTTTAGTTCTGTCAGCACTATGCAAGAAAAGGAAGCACAACTCCCTCAAGCTATTAATGGTAGTGGGAGCAGTGCTCTCCACATTATTCAGATGCTAAAGTGAAGAGTTAAGTTGACAAATTCATTGGGACTCTCAACTACAAATGTACCAGTGGTCTGGAGTCAAAAGTTATAGTACCTGTCTTTGCTAGATGAAAAATGTATGCTGAAATACAGAATGCAGGCAGAGAGTGACAAAACTCAGCACCTAGACACATTCCTACCTGCATGGGAAAGGTCAAACCTACTAAAGAGGTGTTTATTAGAGCTCTCTCGATTGTTACTTTTTGTAACAAGTTCTTTATTGAATATTTTGATAGTGTAAACATATAAAATTAAAAAAAAAACGTATATTGCATCATTGGCACAGCAAGAAAAAAAACTGAGACAAATGGGTAAAGAAAGAAAGATGTGAGGGGGAATAGTAAATGCCTAAGGCATTATTTTTTAACTATAAACAACAAGTACATCTCAATTCAAATGCAGCATCTGGCTTTCAAAGAATTCAATTTTTTAAAACAATTCTTTTAATAGGGCTGGCTCACTGAGACACTTGCCTAAGGTCAGTGGTTCAAACATATAGTAAATCTGAGCCTCTCAATGCTTTGTTCTAAAAATGCAACTTCCTCTATTACATGTTGAGAAAGAAAAGGGTAAAAAGAAATTGCCAAGGAGAGGAAGAGGGGAAAAAAATCTACATTACTAGTAATATCTGTTTCTGAAAAAAAAGGAAGATATTTGGTAATTCATAGAAAACCAACATTTGTGGAATTTTTTGTAATACTATGGTGAAAATATTATCAGGAATAAATAATCAAGAAAGCCTCTGTTAAGAGTCACCAAGCAAAACAGTTCCTGATCGGACCCTACTGTTAGCCGGTGAAAACAGTTACAAGCAAACAACAGAACTAATTGAAAAAGAAATTTTTATAGGGTTGAAGTGTGCAGTAAAGAATAAACTAAGGTTAACTGAATGGTCATTCCATTGAAATGGCTAACTGCCTAAAGCAAACAAGGCAGAATAAAAAGAAATGTTCTCAGTTGGTGTAAACTATCATCGCTCCATGATCAGGTTCAATACAGCTACAAGTATCCAAAGGGTGCAAACTGTAAGGATGAAAACGAATATTGGAAGAACTCCAAAGATCAGCCAATTGACTAAGCGGATTCAGCCAAGAAAATACAGGTTGAGTATCCAGAAAGATGTCTGGGGCTTCATAGTTGGTAGGGTTGGAAGAGACCTAATCAGATCAAGTCTGACCCCCTGCCACGGGCAGGAAAGGATGCTGGGGTCAAACAACCCCGGCTAGGTGGCTGTCTAGACTCCTTTTAAAGAGCCCCAGGGCAGGAGGAGCACCACGTACCTTGGAAGTTGGTTCCAGCTCCTGGCCACTCTGACTGTGAAGTAGCGCCTCCTGATATCTAGCCTGAATCTACTCTCCGTCAACTTATGGCCATTATTCCTTGTTACTCCCGGTAGTGCTCAGGGGAACAGGGACTCTCCCATTGTCTGCTGGTCCCCCTTGGCCAGTTTATAGATGGCCACCAGATCCTCTCTCAGCCTTCTCTTGTGGAGGCTGAACAGGTTCGGGTCCCGTAGCCTCTCCTTGCAGGGCCTATCCTGCTGCCTCTGATCATGCGAGTGGCCCTCCTCTGTACCCTATCGATGCTGTCCTCATCCCTCCCGAAGTGCGGCGCCCAGAACTGGATGCAATACTCCAACTGCAGCCTGACCAATGTCACATAGAGGGGGAGGATCACCTCCTTGGACCTGCTTGTGATGCATCTGTGGATACATGACAAGGTGTGGTTAGCCTTCCTGACCGCGTCCCCATTGTGGCGGCCCATGTTCATCTTGGAATCAACAGTGACACCAAGATCCTTTTCTGCCTCTGTGCTGGTGAGAAGGGAGTTCCCCAGCCTGTAAGTAAGCCCAGCTGCTGGCTCTTCCTCCCCAGGTACAGTATCTTGCACTTGTTGGTATTGAAATCTATCCTATTCTCACCCACCCACCTCTGTAACCTGTCCAGATCTAGTTGCAGCCTGTCCCTCTCCTCCAGCGTGCCTTCTCCCCACATCTTAGTGTCATCCGCGAATTTGAACAATGTGTTTTTCACCCCCTTGTCCAAGTTGCTGATGAACATGTTGAACAATGCGGGCCCAAGGACTGAGCCCTGGGGAACCCCACTGCCCACATCCCTTCAGGCTGAAAATGACCCATCCATCACCACTCTCTGGGTGCGACCCTCCAGCCAGTTTGCGAACCATCTGACTGTGTAGGTGTCGACACCACAGCGGCCTAATTTTTTAATGAGGATGGGGTGAGAGACAATGTCGAAGGCCTTCCTAAAGTCCAGAAAGACTACGTCCACCGCAACACCTGCATCCAAGGATTTTGTGACCTGGTCATAGAAGGCCACCAGGTTGGTTTGACAGGACCTGCCTCTAATGAACCCATGTTGATTGCCCCTAAGCATAATCTCCCCTGCTGGTCCCTTCCAGATGTGCTCCTGGATAATTTCCTCAAAGAGCTTTCCCAGGACCAAGGTAAGACTAATGGGCCTATAGTTTCCTGGGTCCTCTTTCCTCTCTTTTTTGAAAATGGGGAGCACATTGGCCCTTTTCCAGTCCTCTGGGACCTTGCCAGAGCACCACGAGTGCTCGAAAAGCCAATTCCCTCAGCACTCCGGGGTGGAGATCATCAGGACCTGCTGATTTGAACACATCTAGTCCCACCAGAAGTTCCCATACTAGGTCCTCACTGACCCTGGGCCTGGCTGCGCCTCCCCTGGGTCCGTCCGGGATCCCAGTGGGGAGGATGTCCCTGTCCCTGCTCAGAAAAATGGAAGCAAAGAATACACTTGATTCAATACCAATGGAATCAAATGGAAATCTAATCAATAAACTGTTTGAGACTGTGGAGCGTTCTCCTGCTGCACCCTCCTCCTTACCCCCAGCAAGGAAAAATCGGAGTGTTCATGGCGCAAAAGTTTTAAAGCTAGACTTCAGCAGTAGAAAAACTGGTGTGAAATGCTCTTTCACTAGCAGGAAGATAAGGCCCTTTACATGTGAGAAAATGATTACAAAGATAAAGTTCTAATTTAAATGAATTAATGTTATTGGTACACCACCCTTCCCAAAAAAGCTCTTACAATTAAAACAAAATAACTTATAAAAAACCGCAGATAAAATATTAAAAATAAAAAGTAATAAACCATCTCTCCTATACTACAGTGTCCCAGAGTTTACCCTGCCTGCTAAAAGCCTGCCCAAATAAAAATAACAAACAACTATTCACACTTTTATTTGGATTACCTTCCTTCGATATAATTTGTGGGGGGTTTTTTGCTCGCAGCTCATAACACTGCTGACAAATCTGTGACACTTTGGAAGACACCTTTACATTATTATAGTCATTCTTAACCCTTCAGTTAATTACATTTTGGAAAGTCATGTGCTTTCAGGGATTAATGTTCTTAACTTCATTTGTTTGCCAACGACTCCCCTTATGCAGACTGTAACTGCAGCACTTTCGTTCCAATCATCAGAGCAGTTCTGAAGATCCTTCAGACCCCCAAACTGATAAACAGACAGGCAAATCCCTTTTAGCAGGGAAAATATTTTCACCACCATCCTTTCCTCTGGTTGTTTTCCTCTGCCAGCCAACATTTCCTTCATCTCATTCACACTGAGTCTCCGCCAGCTAATTGTAGTCTAAATGCCAAACTTGGTTAGGCCTTGGAAAAAGAGATTGGCTGCACAAAGCAGGGTGGATGGAATAGATATGTAAAGCATTGTCTCCAACATACTCAAGGTAGCATATAAGTCGTTTAGGGCATCTGCTGACTTTACCATAGGTGGGAACTGGGGTCAGGTGGGGTTGAGGGTTTCCTTAAATGTAAACCCAGTCTTTAAATAGGCTGGTGAGCCTGCTGCCTCAAGCTAGCTTTGCCCCAAGGGGACTCTTCAGCTGGTTCTTTGAATGTAGACACAGTCCTTGCTCCTACAAACTAATAAATGAGCAAACCTTAACTTGTAGCCCTTCTTTGGGCTGTAGGAGAAGTCTTTTTGCTTTGGCCCCTTCCTGATTGCAAGCTTCTCTAGATCCCAGTCTACCTCCTGCTTGTGAAACACTTCTTCCTTTTCATTCTTTCCCTGTTCTCTCTCTCTCGTTATTGCTGGCCCACCACTATTCCCTGGGTAGCTAACTGCCTGCAGCTGGGCTTCTATCACAGGCTGTCTGCACCTGTCTAAAGGGCCAGACCACCCTGTTACACAGCATAAACCACACAGAAAAAAGAGAATATTCTTATAATCTGTAATAGGGAAGAAGAGACATGATCCTTTGGATGCTGATGGAAGAAAATATTATCCCCTCCATACACACTCATTGGTATGAAGACATCTGGGAAAAGAGATGCATTTAAATCCCTGGGAGTGCTGCCCCCAGTAATAATAGTTTCTTAGATCTTGCAGGCAGGAAGTATACCTATCAGGTGAATAAGATAAATGCTTTATGAGCCAGTAAGCTCTGTCTGACTCCCACATTTCATGTGAAAAGACTGTTTATGCACTTGACTTCCTCCTCATTTCAAGAGCTGTGTTAGTACCCGTTCCATGTGTAAGAAGAGCTGCTGCCTGCCAACACTAGATTAGCCTGAGTTAATTAGTAATCACCCATCCAGCAGATGCACTCTGTGTATTTCAACCCTTAAAGCAGTCTAGAATCAAACTGAGAATCAGCATTTGCATGGTCTGTTGATATTGGCTCCATCAAATTAGCAGAGGGAGCTAGTTCCTGGATGTGTAAACAGAAGCTGCTAACCTTGTCTGAGATTACTCTCGGGCCCCTAGCAGACATTAGTATAATGGTATGACTGGGATTTGACATAACAAAACTCATGCTCCTGTTGGTATGGCTGGGCTATGACATAACAAAACTCATGCTCCTGTTGTGCCAGACATGCATGACAGGATCCACAATTTCTGGGCTGGGGCATAAAATTCCTCAGATCCCAACTGCATGACGAACTAGGGAACTAGGCAGGGATGAACTAGGTCACAGAGCTGCTACCATCCCAATTCTAGGATTCAGGCAGGGGGCAGCTGTTCCCCAGACCTTGGAACTTTCCAGTGCCAATGATCAGCTGATTCCTGGAATCAGGCTAGAGGCAGGCTTGGGTCCAAGTTGGCTATTTGGGGCTGCATCCACCTCAGTTCCAGCAATCCACTTGTTAGTACTGGGGCAGCTCTGGATTCGGGGTACATATTACATGGTTAATGTAAGGCACAATACAAATCAGCCAGAAAGATATTCCGGTTATAGTAAAGCAAAGACATACAATGTGGAACATAGTTGTGGCTGATTTGCCATTTTACTGCACCATAGGTTGGCTGAATGTATGGCATGTTGCAATTTATGGTGCAACTAACATCTGCATTGCTCCATAAATGTAGTGTCTGGCAAGGTCCTAAGGTAATATTTTGGCCCCAGTATAAGACAGCCTAACTGTCTCTCATTTTTTAAATGTATTTAGTCTCACTGTCCCTTTAAAGGAAGAATTGCTATTTTTAAGGTAGGGAACAGATGCACAAAGACTGAGATCCTCAGAGACAGGCACCTAAACCTATTTTCACTGCAAGAGGAACTAGATCAAGTGCTGACCGTAACTACTCCTTTCCTTTGCGCTCTCCTTTCCACATTTTTCCTCTACCCTCTGATGCCATAAATACACAATAGACCTTTAATCTTCAGTTATTTTGAAGATTGGAGCCACTAGTTAGAGCAGGGCATGGTGAGAGTTTTACATTTATGGTTGAGATATTATGTGAAGTACCATGTGGAGCACCCCTCCTTTTTATTATTTATTCTTCCTTCTATGAATTTTAATGCACTCACATCCTCATTTATAGTTTCAAATTTTGGTTTTCCTTTCATCACAGTTCTGCATCATTTGGTCAAACTCATTTCTATTTTTGAGTAATGACATGCCTGTTTTTGTAGCAGAATCTGTTTGCAAGAAGCCTCCTACAGACTTATTGGATGACTACAGATTTCAAAAGGAAACCACTTGTCTGTATTCCCAAGATCAAGTTCTACATTCAGAAAGCATTTCTCAAGGAATCCACTCTTTCAGAGACCCTTGCTAACAGTGAAACAATTCTCTCCTTTCTTAACTACTATATTATTAGATGGGAGATATTTCTCCATGTGGTGTTTACTGTGACACGTTGATCAAACTGCTCAAGGAGGCCTGAGATAAATAAAGCATTACAAGTTTTGTTAAATGGAAGATCACACTGTTTGTGCTGTGGTGTAGTTAGGTATGTGAAAGCAGCAAGTTCCTCCCTTCTCCTTAAATACATTGTGCTTCCTGGACCAAATTTTGGCTATCATAAAGCCTGTGCTACTCTTCCTGAAGGAGTGATTTCAGGATGCGTCTCTAAATTTGTCAGTAAGAATTCTGAAGCACAGAAATGAAGCCTGTCAGAACAGACTGTGTGTGAACATACAGATAAAGATCTAGACACAAACCGTGCTGTCTTATCAGCAGGTGGGCAGCAAATGGAACAAAGATTTATGGTAAATACCATACATGCTGAGAATAGGAAGGATACTGAACAATGACCTTTTGATCCTTTTACCTGTTCAGACACAATCTATCAAGAAAAAAAGTGCCATAAGGGTCAAAGTCTCTTCTACACTAATGCAATTCTGCTGCACAGAGATATAAAGTACCCATGAAGGGAAGCAAGTTTCTTATCAGGTGAAAGGGGTCCTGTAGCAGGTGAATCAACCTCTAAGTCTACTGACCATTCCTCTCAGCAGAGAGTAGAAGGCAGTAGCTGCAAAGGCCAGTGCATCTGCAGGAGCAGTGCCACTGAGCAGACCTACCATCACGCTTTAATCTATGAAGAAAGGTGTGTTCGCTTTCTCTCTCTCCGATTCCTATAAATCATTTCCTCATTGCATGCAATGTTTACTTGGGCCAGAGTCAAGAATTTGGCCTTTGGAAACATGAGACAGAAAGTAGAGGAATATCCTCTATGAAAAAGCAGGATGTAAAAAGTGTTGCCTCTTATTTCTTTCTTGGACATGGAATAATTTAACGGTGCTGAAAAAAAGGAAAAAAATTGCAGGTAGAAGTAGCAAATTATTTAAAGAAGGTCCTTCCTCCCCCCCCGCCCCAGCCTTTGTCTCTTTAAAAAGTACAAGAAAAAAATGTTTAAAAAGAATGAATCTACCTGTATAGATAAAATTTTACATAGGCCAAAAAAATATAAATCAAGGAATTACAGAGATTGGACTTCCATATTACCTTGCACACACAGACTTAAGCATTAATGCTGATAATCTCTAGCTCATTCACAAAAGGGAGACTGAGTTTTGACTGCCAAAATAACCAAAAGTTTGGCTCGCTTGACCTTTGTACCTGTGAAATACTAACCTTAATATCTGATGAAGAATGTCTTGTATTCGAAAACTTGTTTAACTCTATTCTAGCAATACAGCTGGTGCAATAAAAGATATCACCCAAAAAAAACCTTGCCTCTCGCATAAACTTAATAAGGAATTCATGTTGTACTTTTAAATAAGTCTCAATTAAAATTAAAGATCAAAGTATGCCAGAGCAGATTGAACTGCTGTTTTTAGGATAAACTAGATTTTCCATTGCAAATAGTTTGGAAAGAGTTATCTCAGGCAGGGAAGTACTAGGACACAGCTCTTCCTGTAATGGTTGGTCAGCCTTTATTTTTAGTTTTCAATTGTCAGTATTTTTTTCCCTTTTGTAAAGGAAGCAAAGGAACTGCCAGTACTGGAAGCTAAATTGCCTTATTTACAAATCCAATATGATAGAAGCAACACCATTATACAACAGTGAGTGTAGTCCAGTACTTTCGGAGACATAACAGTTGATAAGGGCACAGATAAAGGCAGATGCTCTAGAGTTAAGGCAAATTAAGTCAGTGAAGTTATGATGATTTATACCAGTTGAAGATCTTTCCCAAGGTGCTCAGCACACTGGAGAAGCTAAAAGAGACCTCATAGCATGAAACTTTTAATGTTCTTTCTATATAAGCTATATACAGTATTATACTTAGCCTGGATGAAATTAGAAAAAACTTGTTTCTCTAAAGGAGCTGAAGCAGGCTTCCAACTCAAATCTTACTTATGAAAACAAATCCATTCATAAATCAGATCTTCCACCCAGATGTTTTAGGAACTCTATGAACACTAAGATGTAGTAAACACACTATACCATTTTTGTTCCTAAGTCTGAGAGAGCTCTTATGGGCAAGATGATAGAAAAAACCTTGCATATAGCAATACCGTTGGTTAAAGAGGGGAAAAAAAGGAGCTCATAGTCAAAACAAGTTTAAATTATATCCTGGGAATTTTTCCTGTTAAAAAAAATGTAATGCTTGTATTAAACCCAAGATACACACAAAGGCAAGATTTCCTGAAAAGAACACAAGGCCGGCAATGGATCAGCCTGCAGTAGATTATGTCAGTGGTTCTCAACCTTTGGTACCTTACGTACCCGCTGCCGATCGATATGGCAAAAGCAAAACTGGAAGTCCCACCATGGCACTTGCAGTTTCGTCGCCATGAGCTGAGTCCCACTTTTTCCACCGCGGCCCCGGGGCAAAGCAGCCTGCGTGGGGCCTCCCTCCCTATCCCTCCCCAGCACACTGATGCTGGGAAGTGAAAGCCCCAGTGCACTGGACACAGGGGGAAGGGTGGCAGCTGGAACTTCTGGCCCGAGCAGGCAGAGACCAAAACGCAGCACCTGTGTACCCCCGGGGGTATGTGTACCATGGGTTGATAAACACTGGATTATGTCAATAGGTGAATACCTTAGATTTAAGTACACACAGCAAGATGGCATTTGTTCTAGCAAGCATTTCATACATATGACTAGTCACTGCTCTGATTGAAGCTTTTATAGACCTACCCAAGGTAGCATGAAATAAACTTGGGCGGCATCACTCACATATAACTCATTAGGGCTGTAAGATCCCCATCCCCTGAAGTTGGTGGTTAGGCCAAATGATACTCAGTGATTTCATATCACTATGCTATCATTACCTAACATACCTAATTAAAAAGCTAGTTTGGGTATACCTGTATGAACTGTAGCTACAGCAGCATAGACATAAATCTGAAGCAGACAATCAACAATCATTCCAATTAATAGCAGATGTTCTTCTGTTTGGCTATTAGAGGTTCCTTTCATTTTCTTTAAATAATACAGGTTTACAGACTAAACTGCAACTTAAAGAGATACCACCATATCTACCCCATATCTTTAAAAAACATTACTGGCATCTGTTTTAGGATTCTGGAAGGCAGGCATGCAGATGTAATTTGTTTTTTAAATTGCGCAGTTCCTATGGTCTGTTAAAACAAACAAACAAAATCAGTGGAGGACACTGAATCATACTGATGTGATTATAACAATCTCAGCTTCCCTGGATAAAGATAGATCTTTCTCACATGATTAAGTACAGCACTGTACAATGCTCTGGACACAAATGTATATTCAAGCAACTCAGTCGTTGCTGAGAGAATGCATCAAAACCTTTCTTTTTAAAGAACAAACTGCTGTGTCAAGAAAGGGTTTGCAGCAAGAAGAAGGAACCATATACTATATATAGATCTATCTATCTATTTATATTGGCTGATTGAAGTACTGGTGGTTTGGGAGAGGCTATTGGGGTAGGAGGAGGCCTCATCGGGGGGCCCACTTCAGTGTGGGTACCCCAGCGCCAGAGAGGGTGCAGTATTCAGGATGCACAGGCCCCAGCGCCAGAGGGCGTAGTTATAAAAGGCCAAGGTGGCCTTGGTGCTTGCGACAGACAGTGGAAGATTGGGGCAGCTACCCAGCTTTGAACTTGCAGCCCCCGGACTGTAGAGCCAGTGGATGGGCCTCTGGGCCAGGGAGGCTGGGCTCCAGATTAGGGCAGAAAGGAGGTCCATGAGCCTCAAGACCATGGAGCTAGAGCCTCAGAGTCAAACCCTATCAGGTGGGTTTAGATGGAGAGTGTCCGGAGGTGATGTGACTCCACCAGATTGTTGTTTGAGGCGTTAAGTGACATGGCTACCTGTGAGTGACATTCGGTGATGCAGTGGCGGAGGAACGTGACCTTAATATGCACCATCATGCGGACAGTGCATGATCGCTTATAGCCTAACCAGTCAGGAGTTACCCCTAGAGCATGACTGGCTGGACCAGCATGCTGAGGCCTCCAGAGTGTTCCATCAAGGGGGGGACCCTGATTGGCTAGGGAGTCTATAAAGGGGACTGTGCGCCTCGGCGTAGGGTCCCCAGACGCTCCCAGACTCTGGTCCTTGGGATCAGATCAAAAAGATAGCCTGATCACTTGTCTTGCCATCTGGACAGACCCCTAGGCTTCTAGCTAGATTTCTAGCATACGCTGCTATAGCTTATAGTTAGACCACACGCAATCCGGAACGCCCTGTGTGTTGCCCAACTAGGCATCATACTTGTATCACGACTACACCTTACTTGTCACTCGCCGCTACTCATCATTTGTTAATTTTTCTACCCGCACCACGTCGTCTGTGTCCATCTGCTACTGTAAATAGTCCTTGTAATTAGTTCCTGTATTCATCAAGTTACTTCAACTCGTTAATCATCTGGTTGGCTTGTAAAGTAAACTTATAAATTTTCCTCACATACAATTTGTCTCAGTATCATGCTCTTTCTCCCTCTCTCTTACACCTGGCATCCCCGAGCGTGTCTGGGTTGGTGTCACTACCCAGTGCCCCACTCGACACGCAACTGCGGCCGTTTCCCAAGCACTATCTGGGAATCGTGGCCCACAGAGAGGTGTAGCTAGAGAAAGATGGGGGTCAGGGCCCATGGTGGTGGAGAACCCCAACATACAAAAATACAATAGGCAGTCTCCTGCTTACAAGAACATCAGTATAATATTTTCCATCAAGATGTGGCAGGCAAATAGAGAGCAGGACACGAAGAACCTTAAAAGGGGACTCCAAGGGCACCCCATATAGGGCGCAGATAACAGAAAAGATGGCGCTGGGGAGGGTGACCTGTTACAGGCGAGAACAATTGATAATGAAGAAAGCTAACAAACTTTTAAGTCATTTGTGTGATTTTTCTCATCTAAGCACTTGAAATTTCAGCGTCTGTTGCCCAGGAGTGTGAAACAGCAGGAATATGTAATACTCATGTAGTAGAACCATAAACAGGCTGTACAGAAGAAATTATTACAATCCTACTTCCACTAACTCCTATCAATTTATAAGGTAGAACCCTGGAACCTTTATTTTCAACTATATTATTATTCAAGCAAGAAAAATATACAATACAATAAAAGCTGTGTTAACCGGCATTCTGCTAGCTGGAATACTCTATTAACTGGAATTTCTGGCTGGCCACCCACCACCCTGCGCTGCCACTGTGTGTGGCCACTGCCACCCTCCACCCCCAAAAAGGTTGAAAACCCCTGCCTCAGATACCCAGAACCCGTTCCCCATTCATACCAGTTAACACAGCTTTTACAGTATATAGGAAAGTTGAGGTACACAGAGTACCTGCAGAATTCCAAACCTGACCACGTGTCTGGAATAGGATGCAAAATTCAGATTCTAAAATGTCCTGGTATTTGACTGCTAGGTACGCTCTCCCTGCCTATCCCTTATGGTTGACTCATCCATCTCACTGACATTTCCCTAATTGGGACACAGAATAAATATGTCATTTATTCACCAACATCAAATGGAATGATCCTGCCTTGAGCTGGGACTTGGATTAGAGGACATCCTGAGGTTCCTTCCAGGCCTATGTTTCTATGATAAACATAAGCAGATTCCACAGGAAATCAGGGCTATCCATGAAGAGATCTAGCACCTTCTCAATAGTTCTGAGGTGTTTCAAGATCAGCAGGAACCACAATGTCAGAGCTTCCTCTGTCACAAGCTGCCATCTTATGGATGAAGAGCTAAGGGGAAGTTCCACTGAAAAGAAAGGGGCTACTGGAAACTTCATAGAGTTTTAGGGCTTTCCAGATATTCTTCACTGATATCACTAAGTTAACAATGCACTTCTCCTCCAGTCTTATATATCTTTAAACAGGCAACTGTCACAGAAGCTGATCACAATTGTGGACAGGAAACTAAGGGCTCTACAGAAGGGCCCTTGAGGGGTGCATCTCAGGGACAGAATACGTACTCAGCAGACTACATTCCTCTAGCATGTGAGCTATTAATTTATGACTATGGGTGAAATATAATGTTCTGTGTACATTCACCACCAAAGACGATGGCAGAAATTGTTGGATCACACCTAGTCAATCTCTTCCCCAATGCAGGGCTCTTCTACTTATATTTACTTGTACTTTGTTCAATCTAGTTTAAGAATCCTGAAGATGGAGCTTTCAAAATGGACAGACTTAAGTATATTTTTATATCAGCAATAATCACACTGGCAGCATACTGATCAGTTTAAACAGAGGTTGGCAACTTATGACCCATGAGCTGAATTGGGACCTCAGTGCCATTTGATCTGGCCTGTGGACACTGGACTTCAGTGGTATTTAGGAGTGGGGAGCTTTGGCAGCAGCTGCTTTCCCCTGCTGACATGGGGAAAAGTGCTGGCTGTGGGTGCTCCCCATAGGCTATTGTGGGCATTTCCCCCATGATGCAGCTGGGAGAAATGGGAGTGGTGGCTGGGTCATACCTGCCACCTCTGACCTGAACTGGATCAATCCGGCCTGCTGCCTTAAAAGGTTGCCGACAGCTGAGTTTTATAAGGTTGATTTCTATTACGAATAATGGATAAAGACAAAACAAAGCATACGTATAATGACAGAAGAACAAATTTAGAGTCACTGGGCACATCTACACAAGACACTTAATGTGCAGAAGAGTAATTCTACTGTGCAGTGGGCAAAGCCCACATACCGTCATTATAGGTACTAAACTTAATGTGCCTAATTACAATGCATTAATGAACGTGTAGATATGCCCACAGAGTCCCCCCAAAAAAATTTTCACTGCAACTTTGTGCAGCATAAGATTTACTTTAATATCATGTGGAAGAGTGCCATCTACTGTCGATATGAGCAAGTTCTTATGTTGCACAATTACAAGGTTCCTATCTGCACTTTTATCAGGGTTAATTCTTACTCAAATTGAAGTCAACAGGCCCACCATGGCTAATGCAAGAGCAATAACCAGATGGCTTGCTTTAAATAAAACAATCTAGGTTTAGTAAATTACTCTAGATAATATAGGCATCACTGAAACAAGCTATTTGACACTTAGTTTCCTGAATTTTAGATTGGGTTTCAAATATAATAAAGTTTTCAAATGCACAACTACTTTCTAACTTGCTGAATTACAAAAGGCGGTAATTTTAAGCCAGGGCAGAGGGTTTTGTTTTTTGTGTGTGGACAGTTAGTATTATTACTACATTCATTTCAAGAAACTAGATAAATGGTGGAGGTATCTTTCTCTCAAAATTGAACTTAAATAAAAATGACATGCTTAATGAGTTACATTTTAAATAAAGCATATCAAGCACACATAAGTCTGAGGATTTTTCCTCATTAGAAACAATGAAACCAGGTCATTCTAATTTATTATGCTCTAGCAGTAAGATCCATATACATAGTTGTGATACTGCCATCTGCCACTTTGTAACTATCCTGTTGTTGAGAAATGCCTCTGTAAACTAGTTTATGATCATAACATGCAAGCCTATTAGTATTATGATCTAAGAATCAATGTAGTATGACTTGTTGGGGATGGGCAACTTTCTATGCGCCACAGTAATTCAAATAACCAAACTCAACACAGTACTAGGCCATTCTTACATATTAATGATCAACAACAGATTCACTTTCCCCCATCTGCAAAGGCTGAAGAGAATCTATTTGAGGAGCCTCAAATCAACCTCTCACACACTAGATTGACATACAGTAAAGTTATTTCAGAAAACGCTGGTGGTACAATTTATACACTTAAAAGGTAACGATATCCCATAGCACAGTTTTTCACATTGTCCTTTTGTAGCCATGTACCTTTGTTATTGATTTTACAAATACATATTTTTAGGGCTGCAAGTTGTAAATTCTTTTTGTAAGTATTGTTTAGCTTCGTAAAAATCCTGAATTGTTATGAAATTTTTATGCAAAGCTTATCAGAAATGATAATAGCCAGTGCTTGCAAAGATAATGTAGCATACCTAGTAAAGTTTTAGAATACAATATAATTTGAGTTTCTGTGGAAATGTAATCCCTTACAGTGAAGCAAAAGGTCATTCAGAAATGAGTGACATTAGTCTTGCCTCTCAAATATACCCTCCTAAATCTGAGTATAATCAGTGGATTGGTTTTAATCTTTATTTCCTAACAACAGGATTCAATATTTTTCTAAATTTAGTCTGAAGGGAGACATATCAGGTACTTGTTTTCAGGGATTTCATTACAGGAAATTAATCTTGCTTTTGAGGAAAAAAAAAGAAATATACTTTATTCTCTCAAGGTTTGTGTTTTTGTGTTGGCATGTCACGATAAGGAACGTTGTCTAGTAGCAGATCTTTCCTGGCTATAAGCACTGCAACAGAAAAAAAAAGATCTGTAAGAATAATATTTTACCATAATGATCCACAAAAATATATGGCATTTATCATCTTTACAAGCGATGGAGCAGTTTACTACAGAGCACGTAGTTTTAAGGTAAACCTAAAAAAAGCATTATGGTAATTTTTTAAGCTACCAAGAAAGCATTAACATTTTACCTCCTGTGCATCAGACGGTCTCCCCCACAAAGTTCACCTTTTTGCTGTTAAAAACAAAAAACTCTGAAAAATCTTTGAAGCAGCATATTTTCATTGCAACATTCTTCTACTTTTTGCAAAACAGAACAGCATATTATATTAATTCCTGGTAAACCCAACTCAGATGTTTATTTAATTTTTCAAATCCATAAAATTAAAATCTAAAATGAAGCTTTCAGACATGTCACTTGAGGTCTTTAACCTTTAATTATGCTAGATCGGCTTTAAAAAAAAAAACAGGAAGAGAAAGTGCCAGATGACATTTACTGTTTACTAAATCTTCAAAAACAGCAGGAGAGAGTAGTGTGTTGGATTCTGTTTGGCTGCGCACTATGTTATCTGCCCGTGGCTCAGAAAAAGTTCTGACCATCTGGCTCCTTGGACATCCATGTGGGAGTTCTGCACCTGAGGGCTGAGAGATTTGTGCCAACAGCACAGCTATAAGCTGAAGTACAATGGTTGCAAACATAACTGTACTTGGACTATTCAGGTAGGTACTGAAGGTACAGTAAACCTTTAAAATGTTCCAAATTCCATTCCATGTGTGTAATGAGCCACATTACGCCCAAAGTATGCTGTTTTTCCATATATTCCAGAAAAGGGAGGAAATTGCTTCCTTTAAAGCTGCATTTCTTTTGCAGTTTCTGGTCTTGGTATTGAAAAACTATTTAACACATTTCTAAACCATTTGAATAATATTTTATTTGTGTTCCTAGCATAAATGAAGCATTCATGACCTAGCTCATGTCTGTCTTTTCCTCTACATCAGGAATGTGCGCATGAGAATGAAATACAAGTTAAAAAAATAGGAGAGAGAGGAAGTAATAGAAAAACAAACAAAGATTGAGAGAAAAGAATACCTAGCTTCTTTTGTCAAAAAGCAAAGTTTTGTATACACACCTTCTGTCACTACAGCAAACCTAAAGTAAAAAACATCAGGATGCATGGCATATTTGGTATATAATGGAAAGATAAGCTCTACTTATATCAGCTTGTTTGGCAAAATAAAGCAAGTTACACACTGTGAATAATTTGACTTGACAGGCTGCACAGTAATGTCCTACAGAAAATATCTGTTTAGCAAGACTGTCTAACAACATAAAAACCTAAGCTGCAAATCTACTTTCTTTATTAACAAGTAAGCTTCAAACCTATTAAGCTGAACTTTTTAAAAACATACTAATTAATCTAATGATAGCTAAGTATCACTTTGTGTCATAATCTTAAATAAAGAAAATAATATTGCTGAAATATATGTAAAGTTAAACTTACAACAGTGTAATATGACTCCATCTGTTTAAAGGAAAAAATATACTGCATGCTATACAACACTTATCTTCCCAAGCTCCAGTCCTAGTTTTGGACTTCTGATTTCAAGAAACCTCATTACATTACAGTTATTTAAGAAATGTGAGATTCCAAACATGCCCTAGGTAGCTTATGGGTTGTCAGCTATAAAAGATCTTGGTGGTAACACAGTCACAGTCCACAGCTATTAGGGCTGTGCAAAATTTCACCGGGTGTTTCGTTTTGAAGCTGTTTTGAGCTCGAAACAGTGACACTGAAATGAAACAAAAGGCTTTGAAACAAACACCCGGCAAGGGCATGCTAAATGTTTCGAAAGTTTCAAAACATTTCGAGTTTTGAAGCCTGGCTTACTTGGCTTCAGCGCCAGTCCCAGGTGGCAGCAGTAGCCTCCTGTCATCCGGTAGGCAGATCCGGGGGCTCGCAGCCTGGGAGGGTTGCGGGGCTGTGCCGGACTCCTCCCAGGGGTGAGAGCCCCTGGATCTATGCACCAGATGACAGGAGGCTGCTGCCTGGGACCAGTGGCAGCAGCAATCTTCCTTGGAACTGGGAGTGGGCTGTGCCCAGTACTGATCCCAGGCGACAGCCTGAGCTTCCTCTCATCTGGCGCAGAACTAGAGGATTGCACCCCCAGGAGGAGTCCGGCACAACCCAGCAGCCCTCCCGGGGGTGTGAGCCCCCAGATCTATGCCCCGGTGAGAGGAAGCTCACCCTGCTTGTCCCACCTGGGACTGGCACCCCCCCACTCACCTCTTCGCCTGGCTCCTGCCCCCACCCCTCCCCCCCATGCTCCACACAGCTTAGCAGCATCAGCAGCCACACTCTCAGCATCCTGCATGGTGGGGGGCAGCATGGCTTCACCCCAATCCAAGGAGGATTATTCTGCACTGGTCCGGTCCTGCAGGGAGCATACCAGGAAAGCCAAGGCTGCAACTGAACTCCAACTAGCATCAAGCATCAAGGACAATAAGAAGTCCTTTTTCAGATATGTGGGGAGCTGGAGGAAAAGCAGGGGCAACACTGGACCCCTGCTGAACTAGATGGGGCAACTGACAACTGACACCCAGGAAAAGGCCAACCTATTAAAAGGGTACTTTGCGTCGGTCTTTCATCAGTCCCATGGGACACCCATGCCCGCTATGGGACAGGGAAGTCCAGGTGAAGGCGATCCCCTGCCCTCCATTAATGCTGACCTCGTGAAGGAACATCTTGAGAAGCTGGATACCTTCAAGTCAGCCGGCCCTGACAATCTTCACCCCAGGGTACTCAAGGAGCTGGCGAGCATCATAGCCCAGCCTCTAGCACGGATCTTTGAAAACTCTTGGTGCTCTGGTGTAGTGCCCGAAGACTGGAAGAAGGCCAACGTGGTGCCTATCTTCAAGAAAGGGAGGAAAGTGGATCCTATACATAGGCCCATCAGCCTGAGTTCTATCCCGGGGAAGATCTTAGAAAAGTTTATTAAAGGCCATCCTTAATGGACTGGCCGACGCCAACATCTTAAGGGATAGCCAGCACGGGTTTGTTGCGGGTAGGTCTTGCTTGACCAATCTCATTTCCTTCTACGACCAGGTGACCTGTCACCTGGACAAGGGAGAAGAGATTGATGTCATATATCTTGACTTCAAAAAAGCCTTCAATCTGGTATCCCATGATCACCTCTTGGTGAAACTGGCCGACTGTCACCTTGGGTCCACCACGATCCACTGGCTGGAAAATTGGCTCCGTGGCCGGACCCAGAGGGTAGTAATTGATGGAAGTCACTCATCATGGTGTCCTGTGACCAGTGGGGTCCCCCAAGGCTCTGTCCTTGGACCCATATTGTTCAACATCTTCATTAATGATGTGGACCCTGGAGTCAGAAGCGGACTGGCCAAGTTCGTCGATGACACCAAACTTTGGGGCAAAGCATCCACACCAGAAGACAGGCGGGTGATCCAGGCTGACCTGGACAGGCTCAGCAAGTGGGCAAACGAGAATCTGATGGTGTTCAATGCCGATAAATGCAAGGTTCTCCACCTTGGGAAGAAAAACCCGCAGAATCCTTATAGGCTTGGCAGTGCTATGCTGGCTAGCACTATGGAAGAAAGAGACTTGGGGGTCATCATTGACCGCAAGATGAACATGAGCCTGCAATGCGATGCTGCGGCTAGTAAAGTGAGCAAAACGTTGGCTTGCATCCATAGATGCTTCTCAAGCAGGACATCATTCTCCCCTTGTACTCGGCCTTGGTGAGGCCACAGCTGGAGTACTGCGTCCAGTTTTGGGCTCCACAATTCAAAAAGGATGTGGAGAAGCTTGAGAGGGCCAGAGAAGAGCCACGCGCATGATCAGAGGTCAGGGAAGCAGACCCTACGATGATAGGCTGAGAGCCCTGGGGCTCTTTAGCCTGGAAAAGCGCAGACTCATGGGTGATCTGATGGCCACCAGTATCTGGGGGAACGTTTGTTCACCAGAGCGCCCCAAGGGATGACGACTAGGTCGAACGGTCATAAACTACTACAAGACCGTTTCAGGCTGGACATAAGGAAGAATTTCTTTACTGTCCAAGCCCCCAAGGTCTGGAACAGCCTGCCACCAGAGGTGGTTCAAGCGCCTACACTGAACACCTTCAAGATGAAACTGGATGCTTATCTTGCTGGGATCCTGTGACCCCAGCTGACTTCCTGCCCTTTGGGCAGAGGGCTGGACTCGATGATCTTCCGAGGTCCCTTCCAGCCCTAATGTCTATGAAATCTATGAACTGCCAGGTGTCCGCTGCCTCTGTCACAGCATGCTGCCGCTACCCAGCTCGCCGCAGTGCAGTGTGGGACTGTGTGCTTTTGGGAAGCTCTGAGCTGTCACTTGGGGCTGCGTGCCACTCACAGGGACCACCAGCCATACTGGGCCATGTCCTGCGTGCACAGAAGTGGCGCACAGGGCTCATGTATGCAGGACCCGGGCCGGTGGTCCCCACGAGTGGTGGGCAGACCTGGGCAACAGCCCAGAGCTGCCTGAAAGCACATGGGTCTGTGCCACGCCACGCCAAGCCAGGCAGCAGCAGTGTGCTGTGGCAGAGGCGGTGGATACCTGGGGGCTAGGGCTGAGCCACACTGCCCCCCACCGTGCAGGGGACCAAGAGCACAGCTGCTGATGCTAGCAAGCTGTGGAGGGGCTGGAGCTGGGGGGAGGGAAACATTGGGGGGGGTGCTTGTCCCAGGTAGGACAAGCAGGCTGAGCTTCCTCTTATTCGGACGCAGATCCGGGGGCTCACACCCCCAAGAGGGCTGCCAGGCTGTGCCGGACTCCTCCTGGGGGTGCAATCTCCTGGATCTGGGCTGGATAAGAGGAGCCTCAGGCGGCAGCAGCAATCTTCTTCAGTGGTCTGTGCAGGCTGTGCCAAGTCCCAGGTGGCAGTGGCAGCCTCCACCTCCTTTCATCTGGCGCGCAGGTCCGGTGGCCAACAGCCCTGGGAGGAGGCCAGCATAGGCCCTGCATAGGATTGTGAGCTCCCAGATCTGCGCGGCAGATGAGGAGACTGCCACTGCTGGCAAGTGTCAGGACTTTTGGTTTGACCACTTTGAGGGGCAGTTTCTCAGAAACCTCTGCATTTATCTCCTTGAAACTTGGTGGGCTTCATGCCCTCAGAAGGGGCTACCATCCCTGTAATATTCATCCAAATCGGGCAAGAAATGACAAAGTTTTAGGCATTTTCATTATAGCCCCCCATTATAGCCTATGGGCGAAACAGTTTTCATAGTTTCATAGCTGGTAGGGTCGGAAGGGACCTGAGCAGATCATCAAGTCCACCCCCCCTGCCATGGCAAAAAGAGTACTGGGGTCAAACGACCCCGGCAAGGTGTTCATCCAGGCTCCTCTTAAAGACCCCCAAGGTAGGAGCCAGCATCACTTCTCTTGGAAGTTGGTTCCAGATCCTAGCCGCCCTGACAGTGAAGTAGCACCTCCTGATGTCTAACCTAAATCTACCCTCTGCCAGCTTGTGAGCGTTATTTCTTGTCACTCCTGGTAGTACTTGGGGGAACAGGGACTCCCCCAATGCCTGCTGCTCCACCCTGTCCATGACAAGGTATGGTTGGCCTTCCTGACCGTGTCCCTACACTGTTGGCCCATGTTCATTTTGGCATCAATAATGACTCCAAGTTCCTTTTCTGCCTCTGCACTGACGAGAAGGGAGTTGCCCAGCCTGTAGGTATGCTTCTGGTTCTTCCTCCCCAGGTGCAGTACCTTGCACTTGTCAGCGTTGAAACCTATTCTGTTCTCATCCACCCACCCCTGTAACCTGTCTAGGTCTGACTGCAGCCTAATCCTCCCTTCTAGTGTGCCCACTTCTCCCCACATCTTAGTGTCATCTGCGAATTTGAACAGGGTGCTTTTTAAACCCCTGTCCAAGTCGCTGATGAAGATGTTGAACAGTGCGGGCCTGAGGACCGAGCCCTGCGGAACCCCACTGCCCACATCCCTCCAGGTCGAAAATGACCTGTCCACCATCACTCTCTGGGTGCGGCCCTCCAGCTAACTAGTGACCCATTTGACTGTGTAGGTGTCAACACCACAGTCCCCTAGTTTTTTAATGAGAATGGCGTGAGAGACAGTGTCGAAGGCCTTCCTAAAGTCCAGAAAGACTATGTCCACTACTACACCTGCGTCTAAGGCTTTTGTGACCTGGTCATAGAAGGCCATTAGGTTGGTCTGACAGGATCTGCCTCTAAAGAACCCGTGTTGGTTGCCCCTAAGCATAATCTCCCCTGCTGGCCCCTCGTGGACATGCGCCAGGATAACTCTCTCAAAAAGCTTACCCAGGACTGAGGTAAGACTGATTGGCCTATAGTTTCTTGACTGGCCTATAGTTTGACGAAATGAAATAGGACAGTGCTTCGAAATGAAATGACGAGACGAAACACTGTCCCTTCGAAACAGTGAAATGGACATTGAAATGAAACAATGGTGTTTCACACTGCTCTAACAGTGATAGTATTTAATTTAAAGTGCTTCTAATATAGATATTTGACCTTGCTTTTTTGGCCCTCAGACAAGAAGCATCTTCAGTAAATAACTTAACTTACTCCCGAACAAATTACAACTTATAAAGTGATGCCATCAAGTTAAATTTGGCCCAGAATTCAAATTTTTTTTATAGAAGTTTGTATTCTTCTACAAGAACACCAATAAAGTTTAAATCAGACAGCAAACTTTCATAGAGTTTCAAAACCAAAAATTCATCACAAAGACCCTAAAAAACTGAAAGAATATTCTTTTACAAGGCAATTTACATTAATAGTACAAAAAGCAGAAAGTAATCTGCATCTCTTACCAAATGACCAAATATAAAAATGTCTATCTGTGTTACAAAAATCAGTTTCAAACTGATCTTGACAAGAGATGTAAAACAAGGCTGGGAAGATTAGTTGTAACTAACCTATCTTCACTAAGACAAACTAGCAAATGTTCTACCGCTCTCTTCTAATTTAGGTGGTTCCCTACATCCACATGGGCTTTGCCTACATAAGCCTTCTCCTACAAGAGATTCAGCTTCATTAGCGGCAGCAAGAGCAGCTGTGTCCAAGCAGATAAGGTACCACTAGATGCTGGTATTTTAACCACCACTGTTATGCAGACCTGCTGCATGCAAACTTAGATGTAAGTTAACAAATGAGCAGAAACCATCTTCCTGCCTACCCAAAATACTATTACCATTGTTTCCATACAGGTCCAACTGGAAAAAACCCCATTTTCTGCACATCTCATACACTACATTTATTCAAAGAAAAGACTATTCTGGGCAGGCAAAAAAGCAGAGCAGACCTTCAGAAAACAGCAGTGGTAAAAAGCATAGAAAATCTCTGAGAGCAAAAGCCACATACAAGTACAATTTTGTATGCTAAATAGACCATTCTGCACCCATTGTGGACAATATATGAAGGCAGCTGTCAAAATCCAGTCCCAAATCCACAAATGTATCTTTTTATCCCTCTCTCCGAAAGAAAATATTCATGATAACGGAACAGTTTCATACATTTTTTTAACGCAGTGTACCAAGTAATACCAATGACATTATGAACACAGTTGGCACATTAGCCTTTTTTACTGCACATTAAAGCGTCACATAAATAAACTATGCAATTACACTAACGTGCAGTAAAATAGGCTACTGTGCATTAAGCATCACTTAAAAACTGCATATTCATTACTGCGCATTAAAGCACCTCGCACTGGAGGTATTAAATTTAATGCACATTAGAAAAATCATCTTAAAGCATATGTAGACATGCCCAGTAAGTGCTATATGCTAGTTCCATCTAATTGTTTTTACATTGGTATATTATGCCTATATAGATTACACTGGGAACATCTACATGAGATATTTACTGCAGTTGCTTAATTAGCTCTGCAGTAAATGTCTCAATGTCTACATGCCCAGGGCTATTAGGAAGGAGTAAATTAACAAACTTCGCAGCATGGCAGTACTTACAAATACAAATGCTGTCCTGTTGCAAAGTTTTTCACTCTGCAGCACTGCACAGGTAGACTCCAATGCGGCTGGCTGGGGCATGAATGTATGTGCTTCATTGTGGGGGCTGCCTGCCAGCTTGCTCTGTACTAGTGTACCCTCGCACCTTAGCCAGCCCCTCCGCAGCACATTGAGCTGCACAGGAGCAGCCTAGGGCTGGCAGGCTGACCCCCGCTCCTCATGCCCCTGCCAGCTGGGGCTGCTCCAACCCGGCTCAATGTGCTACGGTCCTGGGCACATGTGTAAAGGTGCACCTGGGAGCAATTAAATCCAGTGCAACATGCCCTGGAATGTATTGCTGTGCATTAATACGTATGTGTAGATTTGCCCAATGGGATCTAAAGTAGACAAAGGAGCCACTATTCTGGAGCAGCTGCTCATGCTATGTAGTATTACAACGCCTTGCCATCAGGTAGCAGGGGAGCAGATAACAGCCTGTTTGCACTGAGCAAACAGATACCTCTGGATAGGAGTGAACAGACAACTCCTACTGCAGCATAATTTAGGATAAAAAGCTTTGGCAAGATTTTTCCAAGCTAGCTTCACACTGAATTTGAGTGAGTAACACTGATGTAGACATTTATGTTGTCTTTCTACACCCCAATTACACCTGTATAACCCAGATTATGTCAGCATAACCATTTTGTTTGTCCAATTCTAGTTCAGCAGGGCATCAAAGAGTAATCAACATCAAATCCCTTTAGGAAAGGTGCAAACTAACTTGTTAACGAATATTCAAGAAATAACCTGTTCACAGGGGAAGTCTTCTAACCTCACGCACTGAGCGATTGGCTGATTAACAGGAATTACAAGAGTCTGTCTATCCCCTCTGAAATGCTTTGCCTATATCCTACCTAAAGTAACCGTGGATGTTTTAATTATCTAGAGGAATACCGTTTTTTTCCCCCCCCCAATACCAAGCTCCTGACCTCAAAGATGCTTTGTGGAAGTGAGTTCCACAAGTTGTGTATTGTGCATATTAAAAGTGAATTTCTTTTTATCAGTTTTAAAATTACTTCCAACTTCACTGAATGTTTTTTTGCTCTTGTATTATGAGAACATGTAAGTAGGAGTACTCACTCTTCTTTATTAATCTATGAATTATATTGTAAACCTTTAATATAATGCCTTTTTCTTTTCTCTAAATAATCCCTATGTTTACCAAGAAGCCAAAAGCAAAAGAACAGCAGAAGAAAGATCTAGAAATGCCCAATACTTTATGCTCTTGAAAAAAATTATAGACTAAAACTTGATACTTGGCTACAGGATATTAAAAAAATTCTCAATCCATTAAACATTGCCATGATACACACGTTAGTATATTCAAATAAACTTCACTAGCACTTTGATAAGCAATAATGCCAAAATAAGATTTTAAAGTTAAGGTAATGCAATCAGATCTGTTAAAAAAGTGTAGTATAAAGCAAAACTTAGATTCAAATAAAATGAATATATGATTTGAATCATTAGCTGGTTAGAGATTCCAAGGTGACACCCTTAATATCAATGTATGGTGAGGCATCAAGGTAGTTCATACAAAAAGGACAAAGAGCTTGTTAAAAGTAGAATATTTCTGTTTATTACGCAAAGGAGGGGAAATAAAAATTATGCATGCCCTGCTTTATTACTTGGAGTCAAATACGCCAGTTAGAGAGCTGTAGCATAAACAACAAACATACAACACTAAAAGAGAACAAAAAAACCCAAAACACACAAGGAAGTATACACTTACACAAAGGCATATTTTAGGTTGTGATAGTAAAGTTTAGTAAAGCACACACCTTAAAAAAGAGAAAGCATGCAGATTTACTTACACAATCTGTCAGGACCTGTGTGAACTCCCTGAATAACAGAAGTTCTCAATATAACTTCAACATCCAAACCTATTTTCATTAGCTGTTGAAGAAAAACAAAACAAAGCAGGGCAGTTCTAATACTGAAGTATTGGTTCTGCACACATTTTCCATGTTGGCAAATATAGAAAAATACTGAAAATGGCCTTCCAAAAAATAATTTAATGCTCCCCCCCCCCCCCCATCTTAAATTGAATACCTTTTCTCCTGGATGCTCTTAAAATGGTTTTCAAATTAATATAGGTCACCCTGACCTACAGCCCCTTTAGGATGAAACAAGAGCCGTAGACACAGAGCAGAACAGTATCTTCCTAAAATTTCAATTGATTATTTAGACAGGGAGAATGATTACCAAGTAAGTATATTTTAAGTGGTGTCCAATTATCCTGGACATCAGGTAAAGATCTTACAAAAGTGCCTAGTGATCTTTAATGGCATCAGGTTGTCTGTTCCTTCATGATTTTGCTCTCTAATGAAGGAGGTGTAGAAGAGTCAAATACATGTCAGGAGGAGTAGGGGTCAGCAGGCTTAAAATGTTGCAGGACATGGATTATAAAGCAGCAGGTGTAGTTGAGAATTGGGGAACTGCTCTCTCTCTCCAACAGTTAGCATTAGGGTTTTGGGTATAAGTCCTGAAATTCCTCTTCTCTCCATGAGAAATATGAAAGAGATCCACACGTGTGCTCTTTCCAACCAATGGCTCTTGAGTGAGTGGCTAGTACTTATCTGTTTGCCTGGAACCAAGGCACGCAGCTGCAAAATTGAGAACTGTTGGACAAACAGAACTCCCTACATTCCAAAATCTTTTGGGTGGCTTCTCCTCACTTTTAAACACTTCTTTAATGTTGCACATGCTAAAAAACACTTACTGCATTTTATACTTATAGTTAATGAAGTAACTCAGACATGGAAACTCAATATTTTGAAAAATGAATGTCTAATGCCAGACAGCCAAAATCTACTTTTAAGCACAGACAGGTGGGTTTGATTTCCAGAGGTTCTGAGCTGCTGAGATATCAGCAATGTTGAAAATACTGGTTGCATATCTGCAGATCAGTTTTTAGTTCATTACTGCAGCTTATTTACAATAGTTAATAGAGGTAAGAGGCTTACATTGCATAGAACAGTGGTTTTCAACCTTTTTTCACTTGTGGACACCAAAAAAATTTTGAATGGAAGTGTGGACCCCTTTGGAAATTTCAAATGGAGGTGTGAACCCCTTTGAATTGTAAGTGTGGGTATTCACATACTTTTGATTGAATATAGTCATTTTTCACAGACCTCTTAGACAAGTTCTGTGGGCCCCAGGGGTCTGTAGACCACAGGTTGAAAAACACTGCACTAGATAATCATGATGGTTTTAGCGGAGACCTAGAATTTTTTCGCCACTGACTATTCATTCAAATATCCCAATTAACTAGTGGGGAAAAAGAATATTAAACACACCCCCATTCAATTAGATCACCACTAAGAAACAAAGTAGAGATGTCACAATTTTGCTATGTATTTTTACCTGCATATCAATAATTATAGTAATGTTATATTATTATATTAACAACTGAAAACATGACAAAATGCAATGCCTAGCGCTGTAGTTGCCTGGCAACTAGCAGACATGCTTGAGAGCCTGGACTGAATGCTCAGAAGTGTTAACGTCAGTGTCCAATGGGTGGTATGATGCAAAACACTGAATCAATTGCCCTGGCTCACATCGTCCTGCAAAACACATCTAAAGATAGGTGTTATTTTTCTTCCCATGTACCCTCATGAACTCAGGAGAAAAATCACAGGTGTGTGCAACATTTTTAACAAGATTTTACTGAATGGGAATGGTGAAGACCATGTTAAAACAAAAACTCTCTATTTAATATTATTTCAACTGTATACTTATACTGTACTGTCAGGCCTCAGTACATTCATAATCTTACTGTTAAGTAGGCTCCTTGGTGAATGCATTTTACATAACGGGTAGGAGTGTTTGAATTCTATGAGAGTTAACAGATTTTTTTCTTGCCCCTTAAGTCCCTTACTATACCATCAAAAAAGGGGGACAAAAACATAGGTGGGATGACTAATATATCTATATGAACAACTCAGTCATAAACATTTGACTAAGGGGAGGGGATCTGTTTATTGCAGAATCAAGAACCAGAATTACTAACTAAATCTTAGCTCTGACAATCCCTTTGGGCTAGTCACTTAACCTCCGTGTCCTGGTTTACTCATCCTAGAGAATGGATATATAATATTTTCTCACATACAACACACCTTGGAATATAATTCACACCTCCTTTTTGAAAGACAAAATTAATACATTTTTCTAGAGTTATGCCTGCATAGAGCAGGGACAGCCCAATCTTCATCTGACCCATCCCGCAAAATAGGAGGAGAGAGATCAGAAGCCACTAACAGACAGCAAATTTGTTATAAAAACATTAGCTTGATCAGTGAAACATTAAGGAAAAAAAGGAGCCGGTCATTAACACCTTTGGAGAATAATGAGCCATTAAGTCAACTGACTCTCTCAGCTACCTGAATAGTAGTAATACCACAGGCAGAAAATCAGCTTCCCTGGTTAACAAGAGCTGGGGGAGTGGAGGGAGTTGTGCCCGTATGCAAGAAAATTCAGCAATAGATTTATTCATAGATTTTAAGCTTGCCAATTGCAACTGGAATGTTTGGAGAAAAAATGAGCAACAATCTGAAAAAAAACTAATTTGGTTAAAAAATTGAAAAGAGGTACTTTAAATAAAAATGGCTTTAAATCAGTAGTTCTCAAATTTTTTAGACTTAGGTCACCCCTCAGAAAATGACAGCTCTTAGTTTTCATTCATTTTTGATGACAGAAAATAACAGAATTTTTTGTTGTTGTTGCATAGAATTCACCAAGATACCAGATCAGAATGTTTTTAAACACTATAGATTCCTGTTCGAAATCTCTGAATTTATCTTACAAATGCACACATAATACTGGTAATGTTGCATTGCGTCCTGCAGAACCTTTGAAAGGATCTTAAGGCACCCCAGGAGGCTGCAGAACCTTAGTTGAGAATCTCTGCCTTAAATTATAAATGTGAAAAACCACTTATTGCATATTATATGTGGCAAATACCATTTACATAAAATAAGTATTAAGGCATATTCACACAAAAAATACATATAAAAGTTTCACTAAATTAACATTTTGGAATATGTAGCTCAATTAGGGTGTACAAACTGCTTTAAGTTTCTTCAGGGAAGAAACTGTTATGTACATGCAAAATATTGTTAGACAAAGCAGGGATGAACATCAAAATGAAATTACCTCCTCTATTTTCTCAGAAGATGTCTCGCCTTGATTATTTCTAAATTCTTCATTTATCTTCCGCCTTGCGGCTAAAAGAGGGCAAGGGAATAAATAAAAACAAAACAAAACAAGTTTATTAAACTGTCCTTTGGCTTTGCCAGAAAGCCCACACTCTTTAAACAGGTTACATCTGTCTTTATTAACTTCTTTAGTCCTTTTACTACCTGTTCTCTTTCTTCCCTTGGGAGAATGAACTCATTCCTTTCATAATGCACTCAGCAGTCATAATTATAATCCTAGATCTTTGTAGACTTTGGATGACCAGCATTATCTTTTAGTCTCACATAAGACTAAAATAATGTGCAAGCATATGATTTTGTTTACCTTAAAATATAGTAAATATAATTAATGTTTTTGAAGGATTATTGCAAACTCTAGCAATCAAATAGAATATTGTGGTTCATTTTAACAACTGAAAGTGTAAATGAGCAAATCAGAAGTTCAATAACTTAGAGCATATTTAAATTAAGTTCAACTATGATACAAAAAGCGTGCAAATTTAGAACCATATGGACTAAAAGAATTTCACAATGTTTTGTGTTAAGAATATTTTGCTGGCTTGTGTTCACTTTAAGAAAAGTGTGGGTAGACAGTTGATAAAGGGGAATTTCTCCTACAGCCTTCTACAAATGGCAAAGGGAAGTCTACAAATGGCAAAGGGAAGGAAATACACATAGGCTGCATGCAAATATTAAAAAAACACAACAAAAAAAACATGTTTTACCAGAAACAGTAGCACATTATTTTGACTCGGGTCTGCAGAAACTGCATAGATCAGGTGCTTCCACAGGGTTTTTTGGTGCTTTTAGCTAAAGTTGATTCAGTCAGCTATTAGATAAAACAGGGGTGGGCAAAATGTGGCCCGTGGGCCGGATACAGCCCACCAGGCCATTCTATCCAGCCCGCAGGACCCTTAAAAATTTAGAAAATTAATATTTATCTGCCCCTGGCTGCCTATCATGTGGCCCTCAATGGTTTGCCCAAACTCAGTAAGTGGTCCTCTGCCTGAAATAATTGCCCGCCCCTGAGATAAAAACACCATTAAAGCCCCTGATCTATACAGATGTTGCAGAGCTGGGTCCAACTAAGGCACTGCTTCTTCTGGACGTGCGCTGGGCTCGGCATGGGAATGCGCCGAGTTTAAATGTAAGTGTTTTTTGAATTTTATTTTAACATTTGCAAGCAGCCATAAAGCATTATGTTTCTTCCTGCTTTGTTTCTCTGCCCCAGAAACCTTTGTACTACGCTCTTAACAATTTCTGTTCTCTTACAATGTGTATGCTTAGCAGAAGAGGGCCAAGAAGATTTAGCAGCAAAGAGAGCAAGCTCTCTTCCTCTGTTTTTCCTGCATTCTCTAGAACAGTGATTCGTAACCAGAGTGCCATGGGGTGCAGGAGATCCCCTTAAGGGTGCCATCAACTGACACTGATTATTAGCATTATTAGGTGAGTAAACACCTACACATGATTCACAAAATAAATCCAGAGATTTCAAATAGGAACTCATAGCATCAAAAAAACCCATATTGTGGGCTTGAGTTCTTTACAATGAAAAAGTTATTCTATTATTTTTCTGTAATCAAAAAACAAGAGAAAGTTAAGAGCTGGCATTTTCCAAGGGATACGCTGAGTCTCAAAATGCTGAGAACCTCTATTTTATAAGTTGGTATTTATGCCTCTTTTCTAACTTAACACTGCTGTTTCAATTGACATGGTAACATTAAAACCTGCTGCTTAGTCAGTCCCGGCTAGCTTGGAGTAAAGCATTATCCGAGACGCTCTGCCTCCTTAACCTACTCTTAGGTAAAGGGGTGGGTGAAAAGGGGGAGGTACATAGATAAGAGAACAGTAGAGTATTAACGGTTTCCCTTGAGTAGCTGAAAGACTGTGTGCTCAGCACCCCAGACCACTTCCTCTACACAAGTGGAACTTCTGATGGGAAGGTAGGAACTTAAAACATGTAGTGAAGTTTTAGGAATATCTAGCTAATGGAAGATGTGACCCTCACTCAGCAAGCCCCCAGCCAATCCATAGAGATTGCATAAAGGAACTCTCTAATCTAGTTTAACCTTTTTCCCTTCCTTTTAGCTTTCCCCTTCACTGGCTGGTTGGACCTTAAGCATGTGGCTTTCAAAACCAAGCACTGAATCTAAATTCCTGTTATAACATCCGGGAAGCACAATTTTAAAATCAATTTCCTTCCAGAATATACTGTATTTACTCAAATATAAGACGAAGTTTCACATACCAGCAAATTTTCCATTAAATGCATTTGGCTATTATTAAACTGCAGCTATAAGTAGCAAACGCTGAGACATGGAAACCAACTATGAAATTGACTGAATGCAGCCCATACTGAGCATGCCCATATAACACCTGGCCCATATTGGAAAAAAATCACACTGATGGGAACTTTTTACTTAAGTGTTACAAAAATATCAAAACTTAAAACCTCCTTCCATCAGCTTACATTGCATTACAAAAACAAGTGGAACAATAAGATGTCAAAACTTAAAATATGCTTTCATCAGTTTCCAAAACTTCAGCAAATAAGACCAACAAAACAATAGAACATTTTTACATTATCCAACGATTCCCTCCTTCCCCAAATTTCCTGGACACTTTTGTTTCTTAATATCACATTATTCCCTGATGCCTTCCAGGATCACCTATTAAAGCTTATCACCTGTCATCCTGTCTTGTCTTGTCCCTACCATGCCTGTTTCCTAACCAACCCTTGGCCTGTGGCCATAACTCTACTGCCTCTCAAGCCTCATCATCTTTTCATCCTCCTAGACCTACTAGGTATCTCCATTCTTCTCTTTTCCATAAATACATCGCCTACTCCTTACCTAGTTCTCTTGTGTCCCGTTAGCAATACCACCCCATTTTATTCAAGCCCAAACACAAGGTATCTTCTACAGACAGTTCTAGTTGTTGCAAGACTAGTAAGTTTCTTGCTTTCCATAATACCATGCAAAACTGGTGAATTAACACTTCCATATCACATACCATATGCTTTCGACTTCCTCTTAGCTCCCATAGGCAAGTAGTACCTTTCTTTCTCATTTCCAATGATTCCTGTTTCTTCACAAGCCTTAAATGCTTGGCAAACTTCACCAAACTTCTATGCAGCTGAGAGGCTGTGGCCCTGCCGTCTATGGGGTGGAGATAGTACCAGAGAGCCCTGCACCTTTTCTGCATATGCATTTTTGGAGGGTACCAGGACTTATAACAAGAACACCCAGTTCCAGTTGTGATTGGGGGGCTAATTAGCATATGGATCTTTTGTGGGGGTTACTTGGTGTAGGGTCATGTACTGAGCAGTGCTGGGTTGTGGGGTCACTATGGCCTGAAATGCTGTTGACTTGGCTGGGGCCAGCCCAATAAACTATATGATAAGTCACGAGACTTTTGGCTCTAAATTAATATCATGCACAGTTTGTACTATGTAAAAGAAGGTGCAAAAGTGGTGGTCAAAAGCGTTTATGAAATACCTATGCTGAAACTTGGAGCATTCAGGGTTGGGCTCAGAGTCAGACCCACAGCAGTCTTCTGCCCTTATTTGTTTGCCTTCTACAACTTCAGCCCTCCCCTCTATCCTTCCCCCCCCTCCTTACTTATTGTCACGTGCAGCTCACTTCCACATTGTGCTCAGGGAGGGAACAGAACTCGGACAGTAAGTAGGGGCATGGGGAAGAAGTGGGGGCGGAGGCAGAGGGCAAAGGGGCTACTTCAACACCCTCCCTCCCCACTGTCACTATTTTCTTTGCTGTAGAAGTGGAAGGGGGACAAATTCAAGACAACCATCCGATAATTAGATTATACACATGGAAATTTATAACAAATTTATCATTTTTTAAATATATAGAATATGTCTGGGGGGGTAATTTTATATTATGGTAATTTCCTCTCTTATGAATGCATAACACTTTGCTTTAACAGAGCTGCTCATGAGTAACAGGCAGCTGTCATTGATTTATTATTGTTAAAAGGAAAATATAGTACTAGCATTGGCTTAAAGAAAAAAACAAATCTGCACAGACTTTCCAAGTAGACTGCATAAACAGGGATCAAGTTCTGGCCTCCTAAATTTTATAATGTTATTAATCTAATGAAGTCTGCTAAAAGAATCAGTTCATCAGTTATTGTCAAAAGCTGCATTTTGGTTGCCCAGTGCTAGGCCCTAAACAAATTTGTTTATACCTGACAGAGCTTGTCAAAGAGACTGAAGTCCTTAACAGCAAATGATGTATCCAACAAATATTGTCTCATCTTAGCTTGAGGGAAATCCCTAGATCACAGTGATATTATACTGCTAAAATACAACATTACAAACTGACATTATTTCTATTTACTAAAAATATGTACACTCCAGGGAACAAGTGAACAGATTCACTTCCCGAAGAGATGACCTGAACTACTGGAATTAATATTTTAGTTCAGCTAACTACAAAATGCATTTGAAAGCACTATAGAATACACAATCAATCTGTTTAAAGGGAGCGCATTTTTAGCCCACTATTTTAGATGAAAATGCTTTATTTGATGAGCTGTCTAACAATGAATTCCTGCGCACTAAGGAGTATTATTATACTACTATCTTTGTTCTTAACCCATTGTTCAATAACAAACTGTATTACTATATAATGATAATAAGTCTACTACTATTTCCTTCAAACGAATTGTTAAAATTTCTGTAGTCAGCTTATATGCAGGTATATTATCAGGCTCCCTATAGCATTAACTTCTGTATTTCAGTATTTTTGTACATATAATTAAAATACAGAGTCAGAAATTTTTAGTGAAGGTTTTTTTTAAAGTAATTTTAGTGCATGTAACCTTTGGGCTTCTTTCCTTGGTCAACTGATTCTCCTGCGGGATTCTATAAGTAAAACTGAAGTCCCAGATTTTTATCTACAGTTATTTACTTATATTCAGAGAAAAAGTTGTTTTTTCTAGCACTGAACTTCAAAATGTAAGGTTGACTTATATGTAGGGCTGACTTATGATAGGCACAGTACAGTATTTAGGTTGATTATACTAAGCTGGTAGTTCTGATCTCCTTGCCAGGTTCTCATATCTCACCTTGCCACTCCTTAAACTATTAAAGAGTCCGCAATCTAAATTTATCTTCCTCTGCCCTGCTGTCCTACTATGTTAATGACCTAAGCACCTTTAGTTGCTTTCCTTCCTTCCTCCTAGGGTTAGTCTATACACCTGGTTTGTGTAATATTCTATATGATATAGTTAAAGCAGCATAACCCCCAGCAGGAATGATATAGCTTAAGCTTTTCAAAACAAAGAAAACATTGAAAAAACAAAACAAAAAAAAACTATTGCATTCTCAAGGGCAATGTATACCAGCAATAGGACACAAGTGCACTGTACCACTCCAACCACGTCTGGTTGCAAATATAGGGGTGCAAATACAGCATAGAACAGGGGTGGGCATTTATTTTGGGCAGAGGGCCGCTTACTGAGTTTTGGCAAGCCATTGAGGGCCACATGACAGGCAGCCCAGGGCAGATTAATATTAATTTTCTAAATTTTTTAGCGGCCCCACGGGCCAGATAGAATGGCCTGGCGGGCCGTATCCAGCCCCCAGGCTGCATTTTGCCCACCCCTGGCATAGAACATCCCATACTCTGCTACTAGCGCTTATCTTTAAAGCTTTTGGAACTCACTCTTCCAGTCGCCTAGTCTCATGCCCCATGGCTTCTCCCTTAAGACCTGACTCCTAACTGAACTAAGTCTGCCATGGAGTCAGTGTCTCTAGACTCCCCTGGAGCTGGGGCTGGTATTCCTTTGCACGGAAAATTTGTGATTTTATGTTCCAAATCAGAACAAAAACAAGTCCCAGAATCCTCTAAGAACAAGAATCACTTCTTTCCACCTATCTCTAGTTAGAGATAATCATGAGGCATTGTGAGCGAGACTGAAAACTAGATTGTTAAAATTAAGATGTTTTTGTTTTTGTCTAGTAACAACCTACCGTTGTGATCATGCTCTGTACCTTCATACCTGTGGCCAAGGGTGATGGCCCATTCTATTTATTTATGCCATGGACCAAGGATAGACTACATGCGTGCTATGCTAAAAAAAAGGGAAAAAAAATTACCCTGCTTAATTGCAATGCCTTTGGCTGAATAAGGTACATCAATACGATGCTCTAACAGGCTCATTTGGTTCAGGTCACCTCAAAATTCTTACCTTCTAGAGCTTCAACATCATTTTTAAACACCTGTTGTCGCGTTCTGTGCAAAGCTTTAAACAGCTGCAAAACCTGTTAACAAAAACATAAGTCAGTGACAGATGCATGTTGTTTATAAAAGTATTTCTTAGATAAAACTTCTTATAGCTAGAAGTTGTTTTGTCTGCTTTCTCTCATCTTTTCTATAGCAAGCTGATGTAGTATCAGTCCGTGAAAAAATGTTGACTTAATTCTTCATCAGATATTGCACAGATAAAACAGGTGCACAGAACTCAGGGGAATGGAAGTTTTTTTATTTCTTAATTAATAATTCAAGAGAAAAGAAATATTGCAGATTCTATTTCTAGTTATTTTTCTGTGAATGGAGGTCCCAGTCCCACAAAGGGATGCATACAAAAACACTCATGCTTCTAGATAACAAAATTTACAGGATTGTGGTTTACAAGCCACTTTAGTAAGTAAATGTCATGAGTATTATCAGACCCTAGATTTGCATTAAACATTTGATATCATACAACCAAAACAACACAAATAAAATCTTTCAGTATTTGTGAAATCTTGGCAACTGTAACAAATTTATAGAACAGAATCACAAAACTGAGTCCATCAGAGGATCTGAAATATCAGAGTAGAATTATTTTTTGTTGTAACATGTTTAAGACTTATACAGAGTTCACCTCTGACAATAAGGCAATCATTAGTAGGCAAGTGCTGATTAGAGGGACTATAAAGTATGATGTAGGGTGTACACTTCAATAGTAGTATAAAAGTGGTTATTAATAAAAGCAATATTTACAATTGCTTTATGAAGAATATGGTATCTGACATGCACACAATTTAATTGCTTATTTAACAAACTTCCATGCTAATCAAAGACATTCCTATGAAATCTCAGCTTTCTGTCAACTGCTGATGGGCATCAAAGTACAAAAAAGAGGATTATACATCCTCAGCAATAAAATCTTCTTACCATCAAGTATGTTTATATTGACTCTTAGATGTGTATTAATAAATTCTAATTTTACTTAAGATTTCATATACAGATCTTTCAAAATAAAGTTAGGTATTGACTTATGCCTTGCATAAAGATTGGTAAAATCTAACTGCAAGATATAAACAATAGATATACGTATAGGAACCACTGCCCAAAAGAAAAACAAACAAAGTGTGTCTTCTCAAAGAATGGGATGCCTTCCATTTGTACAAACAACCAGTTTGGTTTAAGACTTGCTCTTTACCTTGAGAATAAAAACTGTGCGACTTATATTTCGGTGTGTAGAAGACTATGAGGCTATTCTTTTTTTTTCAGAATATCCCAAAAACAAATGATACTTAGGATGTATTAACAAATTTGTGAAGTTATAAAAGGACAGCTTTTCACTGTTTATTTGGAAAAAAACCCCTTAATTTTAAACTCCTAGGAAAATTCTAGAAATATTATTGAAATCACATTATTTTTATAAATATGCTGAAGTCTTCCTTCTTCAAATGTTAAGGAAAGCATATACAGAACAATTTCCAAACAATATAAGTTATGTTATTTCTAACACATTTCCATTTAAAGGTGACAAACAGTGCTGGCCCTCAAATGCTTACAATTGCACAAACCACTTCGGAAATGAATATTTGCGAATACTTTGTATCCAAAGGCAAGCCTCTCTCTAATAACTGCCCAGTATTATGGTTAAATGAATAATGGAATGCTTTATGTACAAAAACGTCAAGGTCGTGGTAATTTAAGAAGCTATGCAAGTGAAAAAATAATTCATATTAATTAGTTCTCTTTCAGTGCTTAAGCAACTAATTACCATTCAAGGACACAAAAATCTCTCCAAGGAGTATAAGAAGAAACGATAGTAGCTTCTTTGATAATGATTTAAATTTCAAGACTTCAAGTATAGAATTAAGTCCACAAACAACATACACATAAGCTGGGGATGCTACTAAAACTATCCCATGATCAGTCAAAAAAGATAATAATAGTGGTGACTAGAATTTAGCCAAGACATTAAAGGAGGTATACACATCACCTTCAACAAGACCAATACATTCTTACTTCTCAACTTTTATGCCGGGGTGGGCAAAATGACCTGCATGCTGGATTTGGCCCAC
Organism: Alligator mississippiensis; assembly: GCF_030867095.1. Classification (NCBI taxonomy): domain Eukaryota; kingdom Metazoa; phylum Chordata; order Crocodylia; family Alligatoridae; genus Alligator; species Alligator mississippiensis. The sequence goes on from NC_081826.1 coordinate 213,455,656, forward strand.
CAAGGGATTTTATGCAGCCTGCAATGGGTCCTTTGGCCCCAACCAGCCCAGGCGTGAGGGGCAGCCCAGGCCGTGGTGCGTGTAGCTAGTCCCACCAACCATGGGTGTACAGCAGGACTGGGGCAGCACAGCTGTTAGACTCCACTTCCTGGAAGCCCTGATGGTGGTGGCTCCCAGCTGCCACAGCCAGCATCATTGCCACTAGACCCAATTCTATTGCCTGGGCACCCTGGCCCACTTGCACCATACCCACCACCCGGGGTCCTGGACAGAGTGGGTGGGCGGGCAGAGTCTCCAGGAAGAGTGGCCCAGGACACCCGCAAGCAGGCTGTTCTGAGCTGGGTGGACGGGATGGAGTTACAGGTGGGTGGGGAGTGGCATCCAGGAGTGGGACAGGCAGGCGCGGCTGGGATCACAAAGCAGTGACAGCACGGTGCCAGGGCAGAGGTGCAATCTGCTCCCCGCATGACAGACTGTAACTGACCTAAACCTGGTGGGGAGTGGAGCACATGCCTGTGACAGAGCCTCTGCTGCCCCCACCCCAGCATGCATGCACATGATAACCCCAGTATGGCACGGCTGCGGGGCGGTACAGCTCAGAGCAATCTGGCACTGCCTGGCTGCTCTGCTCTGCAGCCCCACTGTACTGGGATTGTCCTTACGCCCCTGTGCTGGGGCAAGGACAGCAGGGTCTGGGTCATGAGCACTGCCTCCCTCCCAGATCAGCCCAGTCATGATCTTCTTTGGTTAGTTTATAAGGTGCAAATAAACCCTGCATTCTACTTAACTGTGTAACACAACGTGAGCCCCCTCTGGTGCCCACACTAGGAAATGTCCGTCATCCACATATCAGCTAATGAAGCAGTGCTCAACCTTACAGCTTTGCTGGCTAGATGAGGGGCTTGAGGCAGATCTGCAGGCACGATCACAGGCCCTGGTGCTATCCCTTCCTACCAGACTTGGGCCCCAGGGGCCCGCCCCTCCCATGCACAGGGGTTGGTCCCTGGGGCCCTGGCCTAACCCAGCCCCCTGCGGACGGGGGCGGGGGCTCCCCACGCGTCTGGAAAGCAGGCGTGAGGAGGAGGAGGTGGGTGACACGGCCTCGAGCTAAGGCAGCAATGCTCAGCCTTTCTTCACAGGCCGCACGGTCGGACCCGGTCTGCGGACCCGAACGGCTCGGCTCGGCCCGGCCACGCCCAGGGGAGGGGGCGCGGCCGAGCTCTGGCTGCGCCAGTCTTGGGTTGGCTCCATTACCCCCAAGGCTTCAAGCCCCTTTTTCCGCCCTTGCCCCCTTCAATCACGCCCGCCCAACGGCCGCGGCGCGTTGCCGGGGAGACACCGAGCGCGGCCGCCCGCGCACTGCGCATGCGCTCTCCAGTTCCACTGACCTTCCTCCGAGACTCCATGCCCGCGGCTGGCGCCCCGCCCGCGCGGAGGCCACGCCCACTCTTCGGCCGCCTCGCTCCTAGACAACCAGTGGGAAGGCCCGGCTGGAAGCCCCGCCCCTCCCGCTGTGGTTAGCCTGCTGTAAGGGGGGAAAACGTTGCTCTCATTAAAGCGTTCCGTGCGGCTCCCCCGGGGGGAGGGCGATTTCCGGGTGTGGGGAGTGGTTTCCGCCGGGCGGAACGTTGCTCCAGCACTACTGGTTCCGGACCCTGAGGCGGGAACGCAGGGAGCCCAGGTTTTCTGTCAGAGAGGCCCGGTCTTGCGCTGCCAGTGGGTGGTTCCTGCAGCCCTAGCTCTGCTGGGCTCCTCCAGTCTGCTCAGCTCCAGGCTTTAACACCATGTGGCAGGCCCTCACAAAGCAGAGGAGCTCAGCCCTGCTTAGCTGCATCAGGGCTCAGGCCAAGGCTGGCTGGGAGGCTGTGCCCAAAGCTGTGCTTCAAAGGCTCTGCAGATCCTGCACCTCCTGGGGCTTCACACCTCATAAGGGAAAAAACAGATAACTCTCATTTTCCCAAGACTTTAAAGGATTTGTTTAAAGGTCTGTAGGACTGGTAGGTTCTGGAAACCACCAGGCAATGACTGGCCTGAAGAAGGAGAGAGAGGTGGTTATCCATGTTAGTCTGAAATCGGGTGGAAGGCAGGGCAGAGATGCACCTGTATAGTGATGGCTTTTCAGTTCTTGAAGGCTGAAGAGATGAGCTTTCAGTGTCAGGCCTTTCATGGGAAAGCCATCCATTTCCAGCTAACAAAACAGTTTTACGTTGTGCAGATGCTGTGGCATTTTGGGTTGTTTTTTTTTAGCTGCCTTGCCAGCATTTAACTGCGTCTAAACTCACTCCCCGTTTCTTAAGAAATTGCCAACATCTGGGTAATTAGGGCATATTAAAGCCAATTAGGAAGGAGTTTCTTATACATTTATTTTTTTTAGCAAACACCTCACCTGCATACATATGTTTCCCCTCCAGGAGAGCACATTTAGATCTGCACTGAAGAACCTCAAAGTTGCTGTATTTTTGGTTTCCGTAGAAACTTGGTCCAAATTTTTCCCCACCCTAATATAAGACTAAAACCCCCAACTCTTTGGCCAACTTCAAAAGGTTTTATATCCACTCATGCTAGAGTCTTGTGGATGCATTTATCTATAGATATCAAAGGTGTTGCTTGTTTGTTTCAGATTTCTGTTTAGTAAAATTTCTAAAAGTGATTCTTGGTTGTTCTTGAACCAGTGCTGAGCTTTGGCCCCTCCATTCAAAAAGGATTTAACAAACGGGCAGGTTCCAGGATACTTCTGGGGGTGGAAAAGCTTTCTAGGAAGACAGGATTAAAACAAAAGAGTTATTTACTTTAGGAAAAAAGATGAGTAGAAAGAGACAGAATAAAAGTATGTTTAAATAGCATAGCTTGGGACTTTTTTTTTCTTTGACTCATCAAACAAGAACAATGAAACAGAAAAGTAAGCATTTCAAAATGAATACATTTGGCTTTGGTACTTATATGACACCATCACTTATGTATCTGAGCACCTCACATTCTTTACTGTGTTTGTCCTTGCAGCATTCACAAAAAACATGAAAGTGCTATTATCTTACAGATGGAGAACTGAAAGACAGAGATCAAGGCCAAGATTTCATTGAAAATGCAATGTCTGCTTATCTCTGAAGACATGGGCCTAAATGATTTTACCATAAGTAACAAAGGAAAGCTGTGGAAGGGATGTTACATTGCATAACATTATGTTAACATTACAAAAAAAATATTTATTACTATTGTGCCTTGGAGCCCTAGTTATGTGTAGCACTGTACTGTGCTGGGTGCTGTACAAATATTTAACAAAAGGATGATCCCTGTACATTTACTAACTCAATGTAAGACCAGACAAAACAATGTCAGGGTACAAAAAATAATGAGTTAATGTTTGTCAGTGTGATCAGCAGTGATATTGGTGCACCAGTGGCCTAACTTGTCAATTTTTATAAGTATCATGGTTTTATCAGAGAATGTTATGGAAGGACTTCATGGTTCTGTAGGAGCTATTCCTAGGTATGAGGTACCAGTACAGGAGAAAACACACACATTTTTTTAAATGTAATTAGTGGCTAATGGAGGCTGGCATCATGGACCAATAGTAGGTAAATTAACAGGTCAATAGTGATTGCAGATAACCAAGATACAAGATAATGGAAGGGTGGAGTAAAGTTGAACTGCATGGATAGGTAGAAAAGGCTGTTTATTAGTCAGTTATGCGAAAAAAAATTGGCAAGATTTAGAGAAAAAAGGAGGTCATATACACTGGCCCATTGGTCTATCCTTTGTACAGTAATACATAATGAGACTGTGGAAGTCACTGACCTTGGATGTCATTGAGCCCAAGTATTCAAAGTTGAGAGGCAGTGGACAGTTATCTAGCTATTAATAATGTAACAAATTATAATCTTGAAAATAGAGTTTTGGAGAGGATATAAATGACAATGGTCATAGAATTAAGCTAATATTCCACTTTTAAAGATAAGGACAAGATTTTCATAGGGAGGCAGGTTATCTAAGATCTGCTTGCAGTGGAGTTTTCTTGCATCATTCTCTGGAGTATCTAATGGCGTTCACTATTAAAAGCAGCAGATGGATGGACCACAGCTCAATTTATACACCAATATGTAAGTTCCTGTTTTCTTATGCTAAAACAGGGATGAACTATAACCTTGACCTGGAATGCCTGCACTGAGAGTGATAGAACAATGTAGTTACCACCTGAACAATTTATTTTTCTGCTTGAGTATACTGACTAGTCCCATTCCTCCAACCATGGAAGTATCCAGATCCAGCCCATTGCCAGATTGGGGCCTATAAAGGAAGTCCATAGCAGTTATCATGGTGCTAATGTGAACAACTTTTCACTGAGAAGAGAAAGTGATATTGACAGGTCATTTTATATGTAGCACCAAACAGCAATAAGATAATTATCCAACAATCATGGATATAGATCTGACTGAAAGGTAAAAGGCTCAGTCATTTCATTCATATGTGATCTAAGCCTGGGAAGTGTGACCTTATCTTTTGGGAAGTGGAAGGTTATCAATTTTCTCCTTCCCCCGTTAAAGCCCCTGGATGCATGCAAGTCTGATTAAAGGAAGGATTACACATGAATCTGAGGGTCTCTTACTTGGATTTTCATTCACATATACACATTGTAATTTAGAGTTTTAATTTCTCTAACAGAAACAGATCATTTCCCCAACTGTATCAAACTTTACGATTCATAAGACCTTCAAGGTTTTACTTATGATCCCTTCTGCCTGGGTGCTGCTGCTGCTACTGCTGCTCACAGTGGGCATACAGGTCCGGGGCAGGTGGAGGTCAGTGCTGTACATGTACATCCCCACCAGTCTTCGTGGGGCTAGGGCTGGCAGCAGCAACTGGAAGGAGCTGCTCCAGCCCCACTACGTGCCCTGGGGTAGTGGGACTTGCCATGGGCCCAACAGCACCTGGGCCAGGTGGGACTGAGGGACCTGCTGCATCTGGTCCATGGGCTGGATCTGGTCCATGGGCTATATTTTGCCTAACCCTTGGGTTCAGTGCTCTTAGCTAGCTTGGCGGTTAGAAGACAAGCCAGTTTGCAGAATGACTAAAAGGTCATTGTCCACACATCTTTTTCCTCAACATCTCATTTCCACGATAGTAACGGTGGGAACTTTTTTTTGCTGCCTTGTTGCAGGTAGGACTGCTATGGGTCTACTTAGTCATATAAAGCTGCTCAGAGGACAAACACATTACACAAGTGCAAGTCTTTGGACAGACATGCCCAGAAAGTTTGGGGACAGCTCAAGAGAAGATGAATAGTTCATTAATATGCAGAGTCATCATTAGTTGGTTTCCATGGAGTAGAAGCCATGGTCTGCGTGATAGCCAGACCAGAAGCTACACAGGTTTGTGTGCTGGAATAATGCTGTTCACTTTATTCACATGAATGATCCCACTGAAGAAAGTGGGAAGTCTGCATGAGCACAGAGGATCCACCCTCTGAGAGTCAATTTCAGCATTGGGCCTTTAGAACATCCTACTCTTGATCATTGTAGAAACCTCCCTACAGCAGTGTGAGTTCCACTACAGACTTAAAAATAGCATATAACCCCTGGGCTATATAATTAAATATGAAATATGTCACTTCACCAATGAGTACAGCACTTTGAAAAAAAGTATTCATATTTCATAAATTTCATAGACATTAGGGCTGGAAGGGACCTCGGAAGATCATTGAGTCCAGCCCCCTGCCCCATGGGCAGGAAGTCAGTATCAAAGGATTCCAGCAAAATAAGCATCCAAACACTTCTTAAAAGAGTCCAGAGTAGGTGCTTGCACCACCTCTGGAGGGAGTCTATTCCAGGCCTTGGGGGCTTGGACAGTAAAGTTTTTCCTTATGTCCAGCCTAAAATGGTCTTGGAGGAGTTTGTGACTGTTGGACCTTGTCATCCCTTGGGGCACTCTGGTGAACAGGCATTCCCTCAGATCATGATGCACATCCCTTATATACTTATAGGCTGCCACTAGGTCACCCCGAGCCTGTGCTTTTGCAGGCTGAAGAGTCCCGTGGCTCTCAGCCTTTCTTCGTAAGGCTCTTGCCCTCTGATCATGCGTGTGGCTCTCCTCTGGACTCAATCTTCTCCACAGTCTTCTTGAATTGTGGAGCCCAGAATTGGATGCAGTACTTCAATTACCACTGAAATGCTGTTTAAGAGATTCCTAGAACTAGTTTGAGTTGTGCTATAAAAGCTTATTTTAATAAAAGCTAAAGATTGCTCCTGAAATGTGAGTTTTTTTAGCTCAAAGGACTAGGCTCACAAAGTTACAGACATAAATTCTTCCAGGATCATGCTCAACATTAGGAGCCAGATTTGATTTGACAGTATTAACAGCATTTCTCTATTACATGGATCTCTTCGCTGTTGTCTCTTTATCAGTTAAAAGACAAATAAAGGGCCAGTTCTTGCAACTGTAGCCAGAGAGAGAAAGAGAATCTGTGCCTAGCTAGAATGGCATTAAAATCAGGGGCTCATGTGTCCACCTCTACAAATGGAAGTGTATTAAAGTCAATAGGGTTTCACACATGCAGTATGACTATTTTCTTTTCAGATGAAAAGAAAATTTTCAGGCTGTTTAGGTCCAAATGTCACAGTTTTGAAAGAGAAAAATAGAAAACCATTAAAACCTGTAGAAGATAGAAAATGCTTAAAATCAAATGAATGCAAACTGCATTTTGTTTGATTTTAAATATGCCACTGAGGTGTTTACAACCCAAATCTTGCTGCAGAGTACTAGTGCATAAATTAAACCTCAGAACCATGCCAAGTGAAAGGTGCCTTTCTCTGCCCTTGCCTTCTCTAGCCTAAATGCTATGGCAACAGATAATTTAAAAACAAATAGAACCAAGACAATACCTTACCAAAACCAAATGTTGTGCCACCCTGGCTCCCCATATGATGTAGAAAGATAATTAGATGCCTTGTGAGACAATTGAGGACCAGCTGCCTAAACCAGCCAGTAAAACAGACAGTTATTTGCATTAAATCCCTTTCTGGGGTTTACATGTTTAGGGATTTATATGTTGAGCAGCCTGAAACTCTTTTCTGGATCTAGGTGTTTCAATTGGCTATTTAAAAAGCAAAACAAGGGCTCACACCTTTCTTATAAAATGGTGGCAGTGCTGCCCTTCTCTACAGTAGCTCAATAATTAAGACTATTCACTCAGGACATGGGAGACCTGGGTTCTTTGCTTTTTCAGACCTGAGATGATTCAAACACACATCCCAGAGAAGTGCCTTAATCAGCCCAACATAGCTGGTCCAAGGTGGGAGGCTCCACTGCAAAGCACTGCTACTTCCTCTTATGAATGGGGCCATGGCTGCTGTTTTGTGTTGAGCTTGCTTCTACCTGTATATCCTTTGTGGCTTCATTAACAGCAAAGGGCATTCCTACTGAATCACACCCGAGACAAGATAGGTAGAGAACTACCTAACTACCCTGAATTTAGGTATCCCAGCAGGGGTCTGGTGTTAGCCATGTGTTGAGAGCTGCTGCTATGCCCAAAACAAGATGGTGACACATCTGGGTATGCACCGAGGCAGAACTTTAGGCACGAGACCTTCACTGATGAAAAGGTAGGTGCCTTAATGGTTAGGGAAAGGTTTTGAGTGTCTGGGGGTGAGCAACCGAATGCCTGAATGCCTAGGTCCTATTTTTTAGAGATTCAAGTCTTCCTGTGGAGCTGGGCCTTAGAGTGATGATTTCCAACCAGGGTATCCCAGCACCCTGAGCATTGGCGATGTGTAGGGGGTGCACATGGGTGCATGTGCACCCCATGAGATTGGCTGTACAGCCCCTGGAAGTCCAGCCATGAAACCAGAAGTGCTGATGGAAGTGCATTTCCAGTTTCGCTGCTGACTCAGTGATGCCCCTCACCCCCAGTCCGCGATCTGGTGTCCACCTCAGACTTCGGAGGCACCAGTTGCCCATAACCCTGAGATCCATTCATGGGTGCCGCGGGGTAACGTGCAACATTAGCACTGACCACATCAACACGAGATGCTACGTTGCTGTACGGATGAGGTACGGTGCTGTAGCTTGCCACTATGGCGATATAGCATTGGGAGGCACAAACTGTGACGCTGCCACTACTGCACAGTAGCAATGAGCTAGGCACCCCTAACCTTTCCCTAACCATTAAGGCTTATTGCTACTGTGCAGCAGGGTCAGAAATGACCCATGCAGTGCCAGGACTACCCCGTACTGGTGGTTACCGTGCAGTCATTTAGCATTTGCTAAAGCAAGTACTAAATGCCTGCACAATAACAACCCGCTGTGAGGTAAGCGAGCACCATTTCAGGAGATAAACCCAAAGGTTTCAAATAGAAATACGCAGTCTTTCATAGATTCATAGATATAGGGTCGGAAGGGACCTTGTAGATCTTCTAGTCCGACACCCTGCCCTGGGCAGGAGAGAAAACGGCTCAAATGACCCCAGCCAGGTAAACGTTGAGCCTCCTCTTAAAGACCCCCAGGGTAGGAGCCATCACCACTTCTCTTGGAAGTTGGTTCCAGATCCTAGCCGCCCTGACTGTGAAGTAGTGCCTCCTGATGTCTAGTCTAAACCTACTCTCTAGCAACTTATGGCTGTTATTCCTTGTTACTCCAGGAGGCACTCGGGGGAACAAGGTCTCTCCCAAACCCCGCTGGTCCCCCCTAGTAAATTTATAGATGGCCACCAGGTCCCCCCTCAGCCTTCTCTTGTGAAGGTTGAACAGGTTAAGGTCCTGTAGCGTCTCCTCATAGGGCCTGCCCTGCTGTCCCCGGATCATGCGAGTGGCCCTCCTTTGGACCCTCTCTATGCTGTCCACATCCCTCCTGAAGTGTGGCACCCAGAACTGGACGTAGTACTCCAGCTGCGGCCTGACCAGTGTCGCATAGAGGGGGAGGATCACCTCCTTGGCCCTGCTTGTGATGCATCTACGGATGCAGGACAAGGTACGTTCAGCCCTACTGACCGTGTTCTCTCATGTCGGCCCATGTTCATCTTGGAGTCAATAATGACTCCAAGATCTCTTTCTCCCATCGTGCTTTCGAAAGGGGAGTTCCCCAGCCTACAGGTATGCTGCTGGTTCCTACTGCCCAAGTGCAGCACCCTGGACTTGTCAGCATTGAATCCCATCCTATTTTCATTTGCCTACCCCTGTAAAGTGTCCAGGTCCTGCTGTAATCTGTCCTTCCCTTCTAGTGTGCCCACCTAACCCCAAAGCTTGGTGTTGTCTGCCAATTTAAACAGGCTGCTCTTCACCCCATCATCCAAGTCGCTAATAAAGAAATTGAACAGTGCGGGCCCAAGGACTGAGCCCTGGGGAACCCCACTGCCCACTTCCTTCCAGGTCGAAAATGACCCACCCACCACCACTCTCTGAGCGCGACCCCTCAGCCAATTTACAATCCATCTGACTGTGTAGGCATCAATGCCACAGTCACCTAGCTTTTTAATGAGAATGGGGTGGGAGACAGTGTCAAAGGCCTTCCTGAAGTCCAGAAAGACTGCATCCACCACGACACCTTCGTCCAATGATTTTGTGACCTGATCGTAGAAGGCAATCAAGTTGGTCTGACAGGACCTGCCCCTAATGAAACCATGCTGGTTGAGCATCATCCCTGCTGCTGGTCCATCACAGATGTGCTCCTTGATAATTTTCTTAAAGAGCTTCCCCAGGCTTGAAGTAAGACTAACAGGCCTATAGTTGCCCAGGTCCTCCCTCTTCCCTTTTTTAAAGATGGGGACCACATTGGCCCTCTTGCAGTTGTCTGGCACCTGGCCAGAGCACCACAAGTGCTCGTAAAGCCATGCCAGGGGCCCCGCGATAACTCCTGCTGATTCCCTCAGCACCCTGGGGTGGAGAGCATCTGGACCTGCTGATCTGAACACGTCCAGCCCCTCCAGAAGTTTTCTAACCCAGTCCTCCCTGACCCTAGGCTTTCTCCTGAGTCCATCCTGAATCTCGGTAGGGGTGTCCCAGTCCCTGCACAAGAAAATAGAGACAAAGAAACTCTTAAAGAAGTCTGCTTTCTCCTCTGATGGGACCACCAGAAACAACTGGTGCTTTGCACTAGAAACAACTCCTCGGTTACTTTTCTGGGGCCAGATGAAGAGCAAAAAACCAAGAGCTGGCAGTTGCCTGAAAAGGCTAAGAACTGCTGGGTAGAGGGCTGGAAGGGAAGCAGAAGAACCAGTGGCTCTCCACTGCCATGGCACCAGGCCAAGAAAAGAGGAAACCCTGGAGGAGGGTGCGCAGAGGCTGTACTGTCAGTCCCTAAACCGGGATAGCACGGAACGCAGGCCCGCGGATAGTTCAAACAAGTGAGCCCCTCCTACGCATGCTCCCAGCACCCCGTGCCAGGCTCTGACAGCCCGAAGAGTATTGCAATGACCAGCTGCAGAAAAGCGCGGAGTGGGCGGGCACAGATGGGCGACAGGCAGGCGAGGGAACCAATCGCGGCGGCGGCTTACTGTCACAGGGGCGGGACTGGCCCAATAGGGGAGGAGGGGGTGGGAATCGAACGTTGTGTGGGCGGGGTGCTTACTAGAACACGCCGGGGGCAGCGGGTGCTGAGGATGGCGGACGAGACCAGCAGGGCGCAGGCGGCGCGCCCCGGCGGCGACACCATCTTCGGCAAGATCATCCGCAAGGAGATCCCCGCCAACGTCATCTTCGAGGACGAGCAGGTGGGCGGCGCTGCCGAGGGGGGCTCCGCGGTGGTGCTGCGGCACGAGCCGGGCCCCTCCGCCTCCTAGAGCCATCGGAAATGAGGGCTGGGAGGGACTTCGGGCAGTCACATCTAGTCCAGCCCCTGCTTAGAGCGGAACCAGCCCCAACTAGTTCCCCCCCCGGCCCCGTCGGACTGATTATGTATTAAAGCACAGGTTGAGCTGTTCTGGGGCTCCAGAAAGCGTCTCCTGGAGAAAGTGCCCATTGCACTAGCGCTGTCTGGCACCTGCCTTTGGCCACCCTTGGGTTGGAGTGGTCCAGCTTTCACCCCCTTAGCAGAGGCCTGCTTTACTCTGCTTAGTCTTAACTGGCCCGCCCCAGCTCGTCCTCCCTTCCAGCACCTGCTCCCTGCCCCTGTGTGCCACCAGAGGCTGGGCAAAATGAACCTGGGGCCTGAGCCAGGAAATGGCAGTGCTTGTGCTTAGTGAGGTGGAGGTTTGGGTCTCAGCTGCATGCTGCAGGCCAGGAATGCTGCTGTTAAGGCGGTGAAGTGTTTCTGCTTTTGGTCTGCCTGTCATCTGGCTACAGGAGAGTGAAGTCTTAATTGGGCCCTTGTCTGTCAGGTTGCTCCAGATGTTGGCAGCATGCCCGCTCATCTCTCAGGGGTTTATACACATGCTCCAGAAGTGTGTGTTGGGGGGGGGCAGTTTAATTAGAGTCTAATTAAAGTGCCCAGAGCATCTTAATGTATCAGCATCCCCACACTTAAAAATGGTGGTAGGGTCAGCTTAACTAAAGAGAATTCAACTCGCTCCAAAGTGGCTTGGGGAGGCGGCTGCACAAAATGCTGGAGTGTGGTATTTACCACTCTCCAGCAAACTCGATTAATCAAGTCTACTCCAACGTGCTATAATTATAGCACATCAAAGCAGCCTCACTGAATGTGTATAGGTACCCTCAGATCCCAAGGGATTCAGTTTCTCCTTAATCTAGCCGAAGAGTCGAGTTCTTAACATGGTGCAGCACTGCAGGCTCCTGAATATTCAGTTCCTCGGCTTTGAAACTGACCAGTCAAACTGTTGGGATTATTTTTTCTGGGAGCTAAAAGAGCTTTGTTTGTGAAAGTAGGCCCCACTTTAAATGTAGGGCAGGGAAATAGTAGATTGTTATGACCTGCATAGCTACTGGCAGTTCCATAACATGGAAAACTAATGGGCCAAGATGGCAAACATGAAAATGGCTGGAATGCTTTCTGCCACAAGCCTTGTGCTGCTGCTTTCTGTCCTGAAAGGGCATGTGTAATTCCCTTTATTGGAAAAAAGTCTTCAGGCACTTTTGCTTTAACTGTAGTTAACTACAGAGATTGTTTCTGTAGTGAGTACAGTAAAGTCAGGTCTGCTTCTCAGTTTGCCAGGAGTCGGTAATAAATAACCTCCTATGAGAAATTGGAAACTGGATTCCTCAGAACCTAAAGCCCTTCTGGAAGGTTAATCTGCCATGTAATGGTAGTCTCTTAATACTATAAGGGGTGGGGGATAGGAAGCCCATTCTCTGTCTTTAGAAATCTAAAATTGCCTCTTTACCATTTAAAGATCTGGTAGGGTATTCATGTTGGCTAATTCACTTTTACTACCAGGTATTTCTCTCTTGTTAGTAAATGTTATAAGCTCACAGCATCAAACTGGATTTATCAAATATATGACTGGCTTATTTTAAAGTTCATGTGTATATTGTTATATGGGTGCATTAGCAGAACAGGTAGGAGATTTTTGGGGAACAGATTTAAGCCTCAGACTTATACTGACAAGATTAAGATTCAAATTGAGTTTGATAACTTGGGAAAATAACCTGAAATACATAGGATGCATTTTTCAGTAAGCACAACTATGAAGTCATGTACTTGGGAAGACATGATCAAATGCACAAATACAAAATGGGAAATGTTTGGCTAGGCTCCAGCACTGCAGACCAAGACCTGGAGAGTATGTTGGACCTTCAACTGAAAGTAATTCAGCAGCCCGATTATTATTGCGTAAAAGCTAATGGCCTAGTGCAAAGTGTTAACAGGAGTATTTAATGCAAGTCATGGGAAGTAATACTTCTGCTCTCTTGGCCCATGAAACCATGTGATCCAGCCCATGGTTCTCAAACTGACTCTGCACACTACATTTTGGTTGGAGGAGGGGTGTCGGTTTGGTGCTGATCTGGATTGGGCCGTGTGGGAACTAGTGCACAGAACTGGTCCAACAGGCTGCAAAATGCAATGCGTTCCCTGTGCCTCCTGCAGCATGTACGGCGGGTCCAGCCCACATGCAGCATGCATCTTGTGCTTCAGGTGGCACATGGGCTGGACCAGGTGCTGCAAGCACTGCATGGGAAACTGGCATGGGGCATGCCCTGGAGGCTGCTCCCTGGTAGATTGGCCCTACGTGCTGGCTTCAGTATGGTCTGATCCAGGCCAGAGCCAGTACTGGGGGGGCGGGGGGGGGGGGGGGGGGGGGGGGGGGGGGGGGAGTTTGTGAATTGCAGCTCCTATGCTGGCCCCCTGTGCAGAGTGAGCCCCGGAGTGGGATGGGCACTTGCTGCATGCAGCACAGGGGGCTAGCTTAGGTTGTGTGCTGCATGCTGAGAGCCACTGGACCAGGCCTGGGTGCTGGCTCCCAGGGTGGCCTAGTTCGGCCTGCAAACCAGCTGGCCAGTCAGCAATATAGAGCCTTTAGCCGTGCGAGATTTTGACACCCCTGGTCTAGATGACTTGATTTGAGGAAAGATTTATAAGTACTGGGATTATTTAGGCCAGATAAGAGACACTTGACATTAATATGGAAAGGATTCCTACTCCCCTGCCAAAAAAAAAAAAAAAAAAAAAGCAGCAATCAGTGGTTCTGTGACTGCAGCAGGCAGGTTGAGAAGTAATGTTCGTATTTTGAAGCAAGAAAGACTTGCAGGGGGTTAGTGTTTTGCCACCACCTGCCATAGCTTGTGACCCATCCCTGCCCTGGCCTTCTCCCCAAGGACTGCACCCCTGAAACCTACCTGGCGATCCAGTTTCTGCAAAGGGGATGGATAGAAAAGGGCCGGCGCTAGGACCGTGGTATAAGTGCAGGATAGGCAGCCTTTGTCTCAGATCGTTGTGACGTAGGGTATGTACAAATATACACTTGGAAGAGTTTGTGAAAGGGAGTGTGTAGCATCTGTCATGCTCATTCCATTGTCCCCCACGGATCTGATCCTGTTGCCCAAGGGGTGTGTGGCCCCTGGCCACTTAGAATTTGGAGAGCTCTGAAGTAAGAGAATCAAAGGTATCTGGTTGTGGTGCTAGCCACACTCCCATTAATGCCCTTGTGCACAAATACTGGTATGTCTAACCCCTGCTGGCCTTCTAGGCTTGGGGCAGAACTGGGTCTTGGACTTGTATATTTTCCCTCCTGCTAGGAACAGTTATAAAACTGGGATTAAAGAAAGGTCAAGGAAGGTGTAAAATTCTTTCCCAAGTCATTTTTATGCAGATGACTTGCTCTTAATCCCTTATTTTGTGTCTAACAAGTAACCAGGGGTCTTCAGTTTAGCACAAGGAGAATTTTAAATAGATCTGATAGGTAAAAGATGTTCATCTGTTCAGTCTCGTCTTCCCCCAAGGTATTACATAATTAACCAGTGACAGTCATCACTATATAACATTGTTACTACCCAGAGCCTAACGGAAATTAATACTGTATTTACTTGAATCTGAGTTGACCCTGAATTTTGGTACTCTTCCCCTTCCCCCCCCCCCCCTTGCAATAATTAGATTCTATATATGGACAATTTTATAGACTTATTATTTCTTTCCAGGTAAAGAATCCTAATTATTGGAGGGTTGTCTTGAATTTGTGCCCTCCCCCCATGCAGCAGGGAAAGCAGTGGTGAGGGGGTGGTCAGGTGGCCCCCTTGCCATCTGCCCTTCCCCACTTCTCCCTGCAGCCTTGCTGCCCCCTTTGCAACTTGCACCCCCCATACTTCCCTCCAGTCTTGGTCTGCTCCAGGCCCCTTCCTCCCCTCCTCCCCATACCAGTAGGGTTTGTAAACAAACTTTGAACAGGGTATGCCATAAACCCAATATAGAGTCTTGTACTTCTAAAGTGTCTGGCATTTCTAGTGACTGAGGTAGGATCCTGGTCAAGGGTCTAATGTAGAATTGGCAATATGCAAGACACAGGTGATATCTTTATTTTCAATCTTTCATTGACCAGTCTGTCATTTGGCCCATCTCTGTTATACTAATGAGCTTTCAAAAAGTGTGTGGAGCAATAGAATATTGTAGTGAAACAAGCTGCATTGCTTGTTGAAAGCACATGGCTAACGCAATTGGGCATCATGCATGTGTGAAAACAGGATGTCACAGGTAAATTCTGTAGAAATAACTAGATGCCTGTAGAAATAACTAAAATATTTGCTATATGGCCATTTTGTATTCTTAGTACTAAAGCTTTCATATTACTGACCATAGTAGTATAAGGGATAAATAATTCAGTCAGATTTTCAAAAGTAAAGCTGGCTGTTGTACATAGAGAGATGGCAATTTCAGTTCACGCTTATCAGAGGAGTTGGATAGTAACGGTATGTTCAAGCTGTTCAGAGAAAGATAAGTTTATATATGGAATTAATGCTTTTCTGACTTTTTCTCTAGTGCATTGCATTTCATGATATTTCACCTCAAGCTCCAGTACACTTCCTAGTAGTTCCTAAGAAGCCAATTGTCCAGTTATCTGAAGCACAAGATTCAGATGAATCTGTAAGTATTATGAATTCTGTCTAAAACTTTGAGTGGTTCAAAATCTATCAGAATAATGCAAAAACTATTGCATCATTAAGGCAAGGATGTTAGCTGGCTGGTATGCCACGTGCTCTGGTTTTGCCTTGCTTCTTACAGATTGCTGCTTTGCACCTAGATTCCATTCACACATTATTCTTCATCACCAAAAACACATGAGAAAGGAAAGGAACATATAGGTTTTGCATAGGAGTCAGATGAAACTACTGTAGGAAACCCTATCAGAACTTGTTTCATGGTAGCCCATTATAGGCCATATACAGATGTTCTGTTTCTATTGGAAGAATTGCTACTCTCCTATTAGAAATCAGCAGCATACAAACGTTCTAGCTTTTTCTTTCAGAGCAAAAATGGTAGTTCCAGGAGAAAAATAACCTGACTACAACAAGATGAAAAACAATCCCACGAGAGGTTCTCCCAGGAGAATGAATGTCTGCACACTTGCCCCTTGCCTAATTCTTCCTGGGGACCAGGAGTGGAGCTGCTGGAGAAAGGGGTGACCCCAGTCTTCAAAAGGCATGGGAACCTGTCTGGAGAAGGCATAGGGCAGTACTCCTGCCTCTCCTATAGACAGGGAGGGAGGAGCAACCACCAGCTGCTCCCAACCTGCTTTTTGCTCCAGAGGATGCAAAGTGAGAAGTGAGAGAGAGAGAGGTGGTCCTGCTGTTCCCACAGTTCTGCTTCCTGAGGCTGGAAGCAGAGCCGAGTAGCAGCTGCTCACTGCTCCACAGGCTATGGTCTTCATTGTTGTTTGCTTTGTTGTTCCCTGCCTCTTTCCCCAAACTAGACACTGCCTTGCTTGAGGAAGGGGCTGGGGGCTTTGCTTCATTGCTCCCCTTCCCCCAGAAATTTCCACCAGTAGAAATGATCACCTGTTTGTGGCCATGATAGTATAAAGTAAACAGAATTTCAAAGTGTGAAAGAAGGGACTTGCCTTTTTATTTGAGATTTACCATGTTTTTGAAACAAAGACCATAAAAAGGGGTGCACCGACAGAGATTTTGGATGCCGATACAAATAGCCGATTTTTAAGGAAGCAAATTGGCCAATACCAATCCGATTTCCAGTACAGCTGTGTGCAGCTGGCAAGTGTTGTGCTGGATGGGGACGGAAGGGGCAGGTGCTGCCCAGCTGGGGTGGGGTGCAGGATGGAGCCGCAGTGCATGGAGGGTGGGGGCAGCTCCTGCCACTGCACGCACCCTGGGGGGCACTGTATATCCCCCAGATCTGCATGGGGTAGCTGTGGGCTGGAGCCAGGGCTGCGCTGAGCTCTTCGTGGCAGGGGCTGCAGCTGGGGCTGCAGGCATGTGGCGGCAGCGCTGGGAGCGGGGCTACATGGGGCGGCTACAGTAAAATTTGGGGTGGCTGCAACCCCCTTCATAGCCCCCTCCCCAAGCCCAGCCCCTGCCAAGAAGAGCCTGGTGCAGCCCCAGCTACAACCCATCTCATGCAGATCTGGGGGGGCACATGTTCCCCCCCACAGGCTACCGGGGTGCGTGCAGCAGCAGGAGCCGCCCCCCCCCCCCCCTCCAATGAGCCATGGCTCTGTCCTGCACCCTGCTTCACCCCAGCTGGGCAGCTCCTGCCCCTGCCCTCTCTCCCTCACCGCTGGAGGAATTGATCTGCTCCCCCCATGTCCCTTCCCTTTCCCCTCACCATCCAGGACAGTGGACTTACCAGCTGGGCTGTGATCCTCCCTGCCTGCCTGCTGCATTGCAGCTGTGTGCATGCAGGGGTATTTATTGGCTGCATGAAGCTGATTTCTGATGCAGCCAATTTTCTTTATATTGGTACCGATCTGATATCGGACTGATGCATCAGTGCATCTCTAACCATAAGCTTGTTCAGGTTTTCATGGAAGTAATGTATTTTAGTCTTGGGTAGGGATCAACTCTTAGAATGTTTTTTCTAGAATACGAGTATACTGATTAACTAAGGCTGTTGTTTAAAGAACCCTGAGGAATACAGTGAGGTTTTAAAACGCATATACAAACAAGCCCTGGTTGTTTTTCTAATAATATTTTTCAAACTGTTCGGTGCTCTCTGTATTTTGGGACTGGAGGAAAAAGAAATGAATAAGTGTTTCAGTAGTGAGAGAAACTAAGTACAAAAATGCAAAATGACTTTTGTTGTCTTTTATTCTTTATCCCCTTCTGTCTCCATACACTACAGACAGCTGTAAGTTGCTTCATTATTTCAGGCACTGTGGTCCCAAGCCTACAAGGATCTGGGGATATTGTTCTGTTAGGAGGGAACTCTTTCCACCCTCTCCCCTGCCCTTAATCTTGCTATGGATAGACTGCCTACTTTCTGATTTTTAGGTTTAGTGTCCTTTTTTAGGTTTTAGGTTTAGTGTCCATTTTGGATAGCCTTTGCTACATCTGAAATACAAATAACAAGACCAATACAAAATACTATACAGTTGAAAATGCATGCCTTTTGTTTTGAAATGTAGACTCAGGCCTTACTAGCATTTCAGGCTTGGTATGTCTGCAGATTCGGTCTAAACCTGCATCTGTACAAGATAAGTTAAATTGTTTTACTCTTTCTCTCTCACTGGTAATAAGTAGTTGAAATAGTGTCCTTAATCATGAGAGCTGCTGAGCATCTTCAGCTTCTACCAACCAAAACTGTGGTTTATAAGTCCTCGTTGAAAACCTGATTTACAGCCTTGCATGCAGTCTTTCATAGTAAATTTTAATATGTTATTTAGATGTCTTTTATACTGGTTAGTGATGAACTATTCTTTAGACTGCTAATTTGACTCTACCCTCTCTTTTAAAATCTTTTCAGCTTCTCGGGCATTTAATGATTGTTGGCAAGAAGTGTGCTGCTGATTTGGGCCTGACCAAGGGATTCCGAATGGTTGTGAATGAAGGGCCAGAGGGTGGGCAGTCTGTCTATCATGTTCATCTCCACGTTCTTGGTGGACGTCAGTTGGGCTGGCCTCCTGGCTAAGAATTGGATGGAAAGAAAATCACCGCTCCATGTAGACTTGCCACACAACCCAGGAACCCAGCCACTGTTAACATGTTCTTTTTTTGTGGGTGGCAATAAAATCTATGAAGAGTATTCTCATAATAAAGACCTAGCATCACCCCTGTATCTCATTTTCTTGATATTTTAAACTATTGACATTGGTGTCTTTTCTGACTAAGCATGTGGAATTACTTAAATTGCAGTCATTAGCATGCGGCCCTATTGGTAGTGGTTTGTATAAGATGGGGCTGTAAGAAAAAAACCCTTTGTTTTAGTAAATCTAGTCTTGAATTTTGCGTCAAGGTAACTTGAGTTTTCCAAACACTCAGAGATAAAAGTACATAGGATACGTTGTACTAAACACTGACACAAACCTTTATGATGTGTATGAGGTAAGGAAACTGGGGATTCCAAGGTCTTGTGGTGTGTGCATAGTCTTGTTTTTAAAGACCTTTTTTAGGTGTGCCATATGCTGCTAACCTCCCTGCATAGGGGGTTGTGTTTGATATCTGTTTTGCTAACTTTCCTGGTGGAAAAAGAATGAAACAAAGCAAAATGGCAAAATAAAGTTTAAGCTCTGGACCATATTTTTGATGGATGATGGCTAAAGTTGGGTATGCCTGTGTGTTTTTGGAGGAAGTGAAAGCTTCAGTAGAAAAATGTCAGCTTTTTTTCTTTATGAAGTGCCTTAGGCATTAATTCTGTTCTTAGCAATTACTTGGTAAATTGAGCAGCATGTATTATAAGTATATACTTTTGAACAGGAATGTTGTCAGGAAAGTTGTTGTATGCTTCTATGAATAATGACTCCATTTATATTACATTTCAGAGTACTACTTATGTATTCATTAAAGATTTCAGAATAGATCTAAGATGAAGATCTTTTTGATAAGTTAGGCAAGGGCCTTCAAAAGTGTATCCAGACACACAAGGGTAAAAATGAAATCATTCTACTAATGTTAAACCATGAGATATTAAGACTTGTAATATTCTTCAGTGAGCATGGGTAAGAAGCTGGCTGAGTGTGTCCCCATTGTCGGTTGACTGCATTTTTTTGACCCATCACAGATCATAACAATTTTACAAAGAGAACCCACCCCCTACATTATTTTTGTAGTTTGCTTGACAGAAATACAATTTTGTTCTTTGACACATTTCTTAATGGAACATTTGTGCTTTTTCTGTATAGTATTTGGCTTTTTTGCAATTTTTGACCAATATTTGACCAGCTAACTGACCAAACTTTGACTGGTCAAATATCCAACCTATCCTTATGTTTCGAATCTTACTGTTGCTCAGTAGGGTGCCTTGAGTACTGAAACAAACACAGCTTGTGTTAAATCTGTCTCTAATTTAACTTCTGACATGCCCCACTAATTACCCTTTTTTATTTTGGTCTAGCTTTTTGTTTGTCACAGACACTGGCATAAAAACTCCGACTGGTGTATGTAATACTTCAGCTGGTGTGCAGATTTGCCTGTTTCATAATAAGACAGCTGTCCAATTTTAAGTATGAATGTCTCTTGTCTCTTATCCAGTGCCAAACACTCACACTTTCCAAAGGTGGTGTTTTTAAACCAGTTAAACATGATTTGAAAAACTTGTTTGTATATTTGGGGGTACCTTAATCATAAAGCTTCCCTAGAGCAGTAGTTCTCAAACTCATTTTTTTTTTTTTTTTTTGCAGACCACTTGAAAACTGCTGAGGGTCTCAGTGGACCAGTTATAAAAGAACTCCTTGTACCACTATAGTTAAACCATGCTGCCAAATGACAGGCTGCACAAGCACCTGGGTTTTCAGGTGTGTAGCTATGTTGCTAAAGCTTTGTAGCATAGTCCTGGCCTGTGCCATAAATGGGAGGGGATTGGGAAGTACCACCCCCTTCCCGTAATGGGCATGTGCAAATTGATGAGGACTACATTTAAGATAACTGATATGTTTATATTAAATATGAATGGTTGGACTAATGTTCCATTTTGGCAGTTCCCTCCTGCTCTCACAAATTTCTTATTTATATCTTGTAGTCTTTCTGCTAGTCACACTCTGTACTTGCAAGTAATACAATTGCTTAATTGTTTGTGAAAGAAGAGATCCCAGCTGTGCTCTGCAATCACCATTTAACTTTTCATGTTACTATCTCTCAATTTCATTCAGAGCTATTGCTCCTGCTAGGACAATCATCCCATTTTTGGAGATTCAGCATAAATGGGTAGTGGCAGCAAGTGACAAGGGATCATTTAGCTAGAGAATGCTGCCAAGTTTTTTAAATCAACTCTAAATTCTTCCTCAAATGTCCTTTCTTTGTACTCTTTATCCTAACTGTGATAATCCCAGCTTCCTCAAATGAAGAGAGTGACTTCACAATGTCTCCTCATTCCTGTTTGGGTATGCACCTGCATCCTTGAATAAGGATGAAACACTAAGTGGAGAATGAAAGTTAATGCCAAAGCAAGCTGGTGTTTTTTTTTTTTTGGTTTTTTTTTGTTGGGGGGGGGGGGGTGTCTCTTTTTTAATTCCCCTTGTCCTGACCTGCATTTACAAAAGCATCAGTACTGCTCTGACGAAAGAAAGGAATGGAGAAAAAAATGCATGTTTTTTCACAACATATGGTATGTCTGTCCTGCAGTCATGTGACTACATCTTGTGGAAGCATACCAGAAACAGCTTTTTGGGGTACTGAGCAGTGATAAGTAGCAGAGATTGTACAAGCCTACAACCAAGAGTCTTGTTAAGTTTGACTTAAGTCTGTACCGCTGCTATTGATGTCAGCTAGTTAGAGTAAAGCTAGCTCAAATGCCTCTGCCTGTGCTGCAACCTCACTTCTAATTGCCAAATAGATATATCCAGACTTCTGATACAGCTGGTTTTGCTGCTGAATTTTATCTGCTCTGAAATAAACCTGCTTTCCCTCTACCTTCCTATCTTTTTGCCTTCCTGTGCATTAAGTGACTCCTATGCCCATCTTTACGTTCTTCACTCGATTCTGAATCACAGTGAAGGTCCTGCTTAGACGTGTCCACATGACCTCTGGTTTGAGCCTAGGAGGAGTACCTCTGCCTTCTTGCTTTCTTTCACAAACACTTAATCTTGGAAACAAGGCAATGGAGTGGTTCTAGGCATGCATTTAACACGCACTGTTTCTTGATTTATTTTTGGGAGTTGGCATACTATGAGTAGGAGTGAATGGTCAAGGCTGTGCTTTACAGGGTTCCCAGGCTCGGCCTGGAAGCAGTATAGACAGAACTAACTCAAGGCAGGACTGGTTGGTAAAAGCTGGCCTTTGCCTTACACATCTGACAATGCAAGAGATAGATTGGATTGGAATGGAGGCAGCTGGAATTGGGTGGGATGCCTGGCTAGGTAGGGGTGAAACTGGCACTAGAAAAAACAAACAGTGGTTTGGTTCCATCTAGTATTAAAAAAAACCCTAGTGCAACTGTAAGTGACTTTTAGCCAACTTCTTTTGGCCTGTCTTTCTTGCATCTGCTAAACTCTTCTCATCTATGGCATTCTGTCACCTGCTCTATTCCTTTGCCTCTTTTACCCAAACTCTAGATAAGCAAATTCTATGCTCCCTTACTGTTAAGCAGCCAAGGGTCTGCTAGGGTCTACATTGGTTGCTCCTTAGCTTTTCTTCCTTCCCTCTAGCTTGTGGGATCTATAAAGCAGATTAAGTGAAGAAGGGTTGTGGTACTCTACCAGAGACTATGATCTCATGGTACTAAACTGCAACTTCACTTGCAGAAAATTTGGAGGTTTGGCATGGTCATTTTTTTTTTTTTCTTTTAAATTCCTCAGTCAGCAGTTCAGTAGTTTCAAATGTTGGCATTAGGCATTACCAGCCCAGGATAAATGTTGGAATTCACACTTCCCACAGCAATTAAGGTCCCTGAAGCTCTCGGTTAAAGTTGGCTCATGTTTTCAAGGTTATCTGTGCTTTAAGTGAATTTAGTACTTGGGAAATGAGATGGATTACCAGGCCTGGAGAGTAATGCTGAGAACAAGTACACAATGAGCAGTGAAGCTTTTTTCTTATGCTACCTTTCTGATGTGCCTTGATTTCTTTTAGCCTTCGGCAAATTTAAAATTATATGGATCAGACCCCTGCCCATTACAAACTGCACTAAATTGACAAGTCCATTTCACAGAAGCCACACAATAGCTAACTAGATAGTAACTGAATTTAAGTTAGAGTTCTTCACCTGTGGGAGTTTCACAGTCTTGCATACTCACCTGCATCCCATTCCTACATAGTACCAGTGCCACTAATAGCTTTTTATCCCCACCTGGGATAGTTTGAGTGGGTATTGGAGAAAGATCACCTGCAACCTGGGGTAGTTTGAGTGGGTATTGGAGAAAGATGACCAGGAAAATGAGGAAGATGATGATTAAAACAAAAAAGAACCAGCAGCAGGGGGTTAGATTAGATGATTTCCAACAGTGCTTTTTAGCCCTACTTTTCTACAATTCTGTGGTCTTGAAATGCAGAGACTAGAGCAGCAACATCCTGATCTGGTAAGTGAGATTAAACACTTATCCTGTTTTTATCCTTGGTTTTAATGGAGTAGTAGTCCAGTTCTTTTTGTGTCAAGGAGAGATTAGACTGAGCCAGTCTCTTAAAGTAAAGCTCTTGCTTTAAAATACTTGTACAAAAACCAATTGCAGATAATAAGCAACTGATTGATTACCTGCCAGATGTAGTGCCCTAGTTTAAATATCTACCAGAGTGGTTGTCAACTGGGGGTACTTAAAAAGTTCATAGGGGGTAGGCAGAATGAATGAGAAAAAAATAGAAGTGCACTGATACATTGGTCCCATATTGAACTGGCACAGGTATAAGGAAAATTGACTCAATCAGCCTTTTTTGGCCGATGTGGCTGATAAATGCCATGTTCATGCGCGCAGCTGCAGTACAACGCACAGACGGTGAGGAGTGCAGCCTGGCAGTGTGGAGAGCAACTGGGTCTGGCTGGTAAGTCTGTTGTGAGGGAAGGAGCTGGGGCAGGGGCTGCCCATCCAGGATGGGGCATGGGACAGCTGTGCGTGGGGTGGGGGAGGCATCTCCCACTGGTATATTCACCCCCAGGAGGGCATGTGGGGTGTGTGCCCCCAGATCTGCACATGGGGTGAGGGCAGGCTGCTGCTGGGGCTGGGGCAGTGCTGAGCTCTTCCCAGTGGGGGGTTGGGCTGGACTGTGCTCTGGGTGGGCGGTGGTGGCACTGGGAGAGTGGGTTGGGGGGCTATGGCAAATTCTGGAGTGGCTGCAGCCCCTCCTGTAGCCCCCCCCCCCCCCCCCCCCCCGTGCTGTTGCCACCTGCCCCAAACGCAGCTCAGCCCAACACCCCAGCAGGAAGAGCCTGGCGTAGCCCCAGATCGCAGTGGCAGCCTGTCTCAACCTGTGTGCATATCTGGGGCACATGCACCCCCCCCATGCCCTCCCAGGGTGCATGCAGCAGCAGGAGCTGCCCCCCTTCCCCATGCCCCCCAGATGAGCTGCTTGTGGCTCCATCCCATGCTCTGCCCCGAGTGTGCAGTGCCTGCCCCAGGCCCACCCACAGCCACGCTCCCTCCCTCACTGCAGGGGCCCCAATCCACCTCCCCCACCCCTGCCCCTTCCCTATAAAGGGGTACATGAATTGAAACTTTGAGACAGAAGGGGTACACTTGTTAAAAAGAGGTTGAAAACCACTGATCTAGCCCTATTGGCCCAGCTGTTGAATTTGGGGTTCAAGCTGCAACAGATTCCAGAGATTACTGGCACCTTAGAGCCCTTTGCAGCCTGTGCCAGACTCGATTGTACTTATTTGTTTACCCCACCCATTCATTTCGCATGGTTTTTATCCCTCATCTGGGATATAGGGTGAGGAGCTTTAAAATAGCAGTCAAAGAAGGAAAACAAAAGGCGGGGGGACCTTAGTACATCTGAGGTCAGTAAGATAAAAGGCCCAACTGTGAAGTGTGGCTCAACACTGCAAATGGTGCAGCATTCTGAATTGTTGTTTCACAAATAGACTGGGATGAGAGGAATGTACCTTTTTAAAAAATGCTTTTAGCAGGGTTTGTGAATTCACTCAAGGGAAACAACAGGGACTAAGCATAGTGATTGCCCCCCTTTCTGACAGGGAAGGTGCTAGAGACTTTCATCTGATGCCCAAAGAGAAGTAGAACACTTAAATGATGCTACAAAAATTCAAACTGACACATGAGAAATACAGAAACTTAGAGCAAGAGCGGGTCAGATGAGAGAGAGAAGTTGTGTAGGAGGTGGTTATGAGTTAATGAGTTTGCAGTAGTTTCATAAGCTGCTTTCCTGCCTTAAACTCTTAGTTAAGATAGAGCTTTGGCAGGGAATTGACTTAATTTTGAAGGCAGAGTAGATTTGTACTTTATATACCAACTAAATCAGGCATAAGCTTTTGTAAGCAGCAGCTTGTGTCATCAGATGACTAGAAAACCAACATGGCTGGCTACCTCTCTCCAATAATTCTGGAGGCAGCTGTTCTTGAGAGAGCTCAAAGGTGAGTTGCCTCAATACAGGGCCTAGCAGAGGGAAAGGGGTATAAAGGTATTTGAAGGCTGGATGGAGGGAGCCTGGGCTCTCGGGGGTAACAGCAATTACAAAATCTATGAGGATGCCTCTCTAGGCTCTAAAGTGGCTGGCACTAAGCTGCCCTATGGTTGCCATGAGGCACAGCCTGGGCAGGTTAAGGCCTCATAGCTGGCCTATCTGGTGGGGTTAGGATACTTCACCAGTGGTGCAGCTAGCTAATCATATAAGTTATGATGAGATATATGATTATGGAATGGGATATATGATGTGCCTGACCTCAGCTTTCCCACCCACAATCTTCTCATATGAAACAGTGGCAAAGAACAAGACCCCTAGTGGAAGTGGGAGAAGCAAATCAATGTAGAAACACTCAAAAAGTGATGGGAGACTGGATTTGCCAGCACCATTCTCAAGCTCCAACCAGGTGTGGTAAAAAGTACTATCCACTTGCCCTGTCTGGTTTGAATTGTGGACGCTAAAGAAGATTCAGGGATGTAGAGACTGGGTACGTCAGAAAACATTCCTTTCTACTGGTTAACTAGATGCAAGCCCAGTAGGCCCGAACTCCACGGCACATGGGTCAGTTTTGCTGCTTATCTTTACTAGGGAAACTAAGCACATCTTGAAGGTGCTTTGATTCAAAGTGCCAGTAGGAGGAGGGAGACTCAGGCACAGTTAAAGTGCTGGGTGTAAGAACTCTGCTGGGAGGGAAGGGTAGAGAAAGCCATAGGCAACTGGTAGGGGGAACATGAGGGGGCACATACCCCACTTGAGTTTGGCTGCCGCCAATACTGGCTTCTGCGGGCAGTTGCTGCTTGCCATCGCCTCCGGCTTGTATGGGTGGTCACCGTTTGCCTCCTTCCTGCCCTGCTGCTGCTGGCTTCTGCAGGTGGTGCTTGCCACCCTGCTGCCAACACTGCTGCCCACAAAATGTGCCCCCCCCCCCCCCACCCCATCCCCAGTCTCAGGAGGCACCAGTGACCCATGGAGAAAGCCTTAAGTGGATGTGGGGCAACTGCTTGGAGAAACAAAAAGAAAGCAAAAGAGACATTTTCCCTTAGTCTGTAGTTTCCAGAAGAAGAATGGAGAAGCTGGCTGGGCAGCCCTTGTGCGGGATTGCCTGGCAGCACATATGGATATGAATGGACACTGACAACAACTAGCGGTGCTTATTCTTTTGGTTACAATAAATTCTTTTACAATTTACAACATAAACATCTGCGTCTGTGTGCAGGGGAAGATAGTGGACGGAGGGGTGGAGGGGAGAATGATCAGAACTAGCGGGGATGTGGATTGGTGTAGGGCATTGCTGCTTTGAGGCTGGCAATGGTTTGAGTGGGGGTGGTGCTCATTACACACCGGCACCTAGCCAGCCTGGATCATGTCTCGTGTGAAAGGGTTAAGCATACCTCTCATTGGCTGGCTGGGGGAGAGGGGGAGGATGGGGAGCAAGTGAACAGTCCAGCTTAGTAGTGTGGCTTGGGGGGGGAGGGGAGCATATTCTACCCCAAGCCCAACTTTAACCCACTATTTCAAAAACATTTCATAACCCCCTCCAAAAGCTGTATGTTGCACTAAACAAACAATTCATGGTGCTGGTGGAACATGGGCAGGGAAGGGGAGTGGGGAAAGCAGCCCCATTGACGCGTCCCCATGGAAACTGTTCCAAGCCGTGGGAATGCTGGGAAATATCCTAAAAAGCCAGAAAATAAGAGCTGTTGGATTTACCACCACCCACCCGCTACTCTCAACCCTGTACATTTCTGATTATCATATCAGTTTTATATAATGTGTTTTTTTGTTGTTTTTTTTTTGTGTGTGTGTTTTTTTTTTTTAAACTATATAACTCATTATTTTATGGGAGAAAAGGAAAGGGACTGGAGGGGATGATTCATGCGCCTTGTCATTGGGATCACCATGGAGTTGCCTACTGGGAGACCAGTCCGAGCCTAGGTGGGTGCAAGTGGCAGGGTTTTGGGGTGATCGTGCCCAGGTGGGAGAGGGGTGGGGGGGAGTTAGCATGAGACTCCCACTGGGGGGGAAGAGGGCGGGGACCATGCTCTGCCCCGAGTGTGCAGTGCCTGCCCCAGGCCCACCCACAGCCACGCTCCCTCCCTCACTGCAGGGGCCCCAATCCACCTCCCCCACCCCTGCCCCTTCCTATTTTAGGATTTCTGAGCATCTTATACTATAAAACAAAAGAAATGGTCTGTTAAGAAACTCAGTGTAAAGCCTATCAGTGTGTGTATGCTTACATGTATGGTGTGCTCCTGGACACTTAAATTATAAACCATATTTGGTGGTGAGTTATGAAAGAGTTGGTGTACAATCCATGGGGGAGTATGAACTATCAGCACTAGGCCCAGGAGTATCTAGGGTGTAGGGAGATTGCTAGATGGCGGAACTGCATTCTGACCGTGCGTCTAGAAACTGCAGCCCGTGGTTATACCTGGACTGTCTTCAGACTCTGGAGGATTAAAATAACCAGGGACTTCAGTAACTTCAACACAGCTGTCTGGTGGAGTTTTCAAGAGGTTCAACTGTGACAACAACTTTTTGTTGAAAAGCTTTAGCCTCTACATCCAAGGCCAATTTTAGCTAGCACCTTCAAGGTAAGAAATTCTGTATTCCCTTGATAAATTATTAAGTAATCCAGGTTTGCCCTGGTAGAGCAGACCTGCATTTACAGATAGTTTTTGCAACTTTACTGTCAGTAGTTATAGCTGATTCATGCCAGCCTTTTTTACTTGAATTTATTTTTGCCTTTGTCTTTGTCATCATCTTCCTGTGTGCTGGAACTTGTTTCTTTGAACAGGCAGAATTTCTCTTGAGAGCACTGTGTTAATCTTTTTTTATCTGATTATAGTTGTGCTTGCTGTGCATTTAAATACAGAATTTTCTTTTCGTTCTGTCTGTTTCTTCTTTGGTTATTGGGGAAGAACAGCAATGGCTGTTTCTTCTGGGTGTTTTTAGTAGGAGAAAAACTGTAGTAAACTTGGCAGAAGCCTAATATTGTTTCCAGTTATGAATCTGTCCTGTTGCTAATGTGTAATACCTTTGTGCTTTAGCTAAATAACTGCCTTTGAAACAAAACACTGGCTGAAAATCCAACCCATGGGTATTGCTATAGACCCCAAGTCCTCATAATTGCTCTCTTTGTTAGGGAAAGCACACCAAACACTCCACAAGCAACAAAGACATTAATGGTGAATTTGAGTTTAATTGACTCTGCTCTTCTACCCTGGGCTAGCTGTTAGGCCTGGGTGATAGGCTTTAAAGGAGGGTAGGAGAATAGGCAAAGTGTTCTTGTGTTGGGGCAAGAAGCCTGGCTGGTGTTAGGAACTATGGGGGGATTACTGTCTATCACAGGTGCTGACACCAGGAGTGCTCCAGGGCTCAAGCACCCACTGGAAAAAAACTAGCAGGTGTTCAGTACCTACAAGCCATGTCGGGCAAGCCAGGTTGAAGTCATGTGCTGCTGCTTCTGGGCATGCACAGGGCATGGTGTGAGAATTAAAAAACTCCTCAACAAACCCCAAAACAAAAAAATGTACCCACTGGCACAAACCAAGGTCCATGCTTCCAGCCCCTGCACTGCTATCCTTCTGCCTCTGCAGTCATATGGGCCAGGACGATGGTGCAGTGGTGGCTCTATCCACACCTCAGCATCAGGGAGGCTAAAGTGGGGGGAGAGCAGTGAAGGATTAGGAGGGGCCACCCTGCACAACATACTGAAGCAAGTTGCCTTGCAGTCAACTGTTGCGCAGGGTGGCAACAGTACTGAGCACTCCAGGTTCCTGCTACTTCACCTGCTTGCCACCTTTTAATAGCGGCCACAGTGGCTGAGCTGGTCCTGGGGCTGCTGGGACTTGTAGTTCCTCCTGTACCCCACCTGGGGGCAAGTGAGTGGGCAAAGGGAGGGAGGTACAGCAGGTGCTCCATGTGCTAGTAGTGTCATGGGGTCATGGCTATTTCCCACCTGCACCCTGCCCTGCCCCATGGGGGCAGAGCATTTGTCTCCCTGCCAAGGACTCCACTTAAGAGAGAAGTTGGGGTGGAGAGATCGTTTGGAAGATCAAAACATAGATCTTCAAGGAGTGATGATGACCACCTTGCAGCAGTGCTCTGCATTGAAACAATAGAGATGATGCCTGACATTGATTCTCTGCTTAACGCACAGCAGAGGCTTCTTTCTTCCTACAGAGTGAGTGAGTTTGTTTTCCTTTACCCTAATTTTCAGTATACAAGAGTAGGACTTTATTTTGAGCTATTATGCAATAGCCTCTAATTACACTACCTAAAAATATAAGTCAGGACAAAAATTCCTCATGCAGCATTATTAAGTTGCCCTTTACAATATTAAGTATTTAAAAAAAAATTAAAAAATTAAAAATTTAAAAATTACTTTAAAAATAATTAAAATATTTTATAGTAGATGTTTGATTTTTAGTATCTGATTTTTTTTTTAATATATAATTTGTTAAAAAGATATCTTCACCATTAATTTTATGTGTGTCACCAAAACTGAGCCCTTCAGCTAAAAAAAATTGCCCACCCCTAGGCTAGACTTAAGATTTTTTTGTTCTGGGGTTTTTTATTTTTTTGATCAGTTGAAAGCTTCTTATGTTAGGACTGGAAGGATAGCTAATAGCCAAATCTTATTTTTATCAGCTGTGGGCTGAAGCCAGGTCTGAAAACTCAGGCACCATTGGTTTTGTTGCCATGCCACCCCATCTGGAATTTTACTCAGATGGTACTTCTACCAGAGTGGACCTGTCTTGAGACATCCTTCAGTTAAAGACAGGAAAAGGGAACAACTGAAACCCTTATGCAAAGATGGTACCAAATGGCAAATGTCACCAGCTTGTTGGTGGAGCATAGGATATAGAAATTCTGGGAAATTCTTTCTGAAACAACAGGGGTCTTTGTGCACACAACAACATTGGCCTTTAAAGCAGCTTAAATGCCCTTTTGCACCGCTTTAATGGTGTTGCTGTTTGTATGCTCGGGGGCGTATTTTAAATGACTTGGTTATGTAGCAAGATAAAACACCTCCAGGTGTTTGTTTGCTACCTGACAAAGTGTAACAGTGCATGGGGTGCTGGAAGCTGACGTGCTTAGGGCTTAGCGGGCTTCCAACGCCCATGCACCTTCCCCACTGCTTTCTCCAGCCACCCTCCTGCTGCCTTGCCGCTCTGCCTCAGGGGCAAGCCAGCTGTTCCTGGGTGGTTCTAGGTAGTGGGGATGGTGCAAGGGTGCTGGAGCTTGCCTGCTGCTCCGGTGGTAGGAAGTGGGAGGGGGAGAGCTGTTGATGGGTTGCACAACCCCCTGAGCTGCGGGGGACCCCGGTGCTTTCCTTCATAGTGGCGGGGCCCCCCAGGCGGCACCTGCCCGCTGGTACCCAGCCTGGGTGGTCCTGGTGGGGTGATGCAGCCATGGAGGGAAGCGCCAGTCCCCATGCAGCTCAGGGGCATGCTCCACTGAAGAAAAAAAAAAAAAGCAGCAAGGCAGGTAAGGATTGGGTCCCCACCCTTGTGTACATGCCATGGTGGGTGGTTAGTTCGGTTTAATTCTCCCTAAATTGAAGTGGTGGAAATGGTGGGTTTTTAAAAACCTCAAGGGAGAACTAAACTGAATTAAACCCTTGTGGCATGTACAAGCATCCCAGGAGACCCAGAACTGGCAGAGAGGGGCAATTTCTGCCACATCTCAGAAAAGATGCTTCAAAAGTCTGGGCAGCTCTGGGAGGGGAGGCCAATCTTGGGTTTAGTGAAACAAGGGCCAGATTATGATACTGAAGCTTTCTTTCACATTTTCAAGTCGGGGTGGCTGGATGAGCGCAGTTCTTAAATGTGTCTGTTTCTGCCAGGAGAGCTTCCAGCAGCATATAAGTTACTGATTGACAAACAAGCTAACTCCTTTACCACTGCAGAATAAACTGTTTTGGATGGGCTGGATCTGATGCCAGAAGCCTCCTGGCATCATTTCCCCAAGATTCATGTTGGAGAATAGTAGTTCAGTGGATGGTGGGATTTTGCTGCATGCTGGTTTATGTTATAGACTTCATAGTTCTGGAATAGTGCCTGTAAAATCTCCTGACAAATGTCCAGTTCTGGAATAGTGCCTGTAAAATCTCCTGACACATAGTCCAGTGGTTCAGGCCAGTAGGTGTGAGTGAGGTGGAAAGAACAGCTGCTTGAAGGAATCCAAGTGACTGGAGCAGCAGAACTGACTTAGGGTTATCCTTTGAGAAAGAGATGCGAGAAAAACCCCACCCAACAGCATGTGGGGACAAAACTGAATTGAAGGGCCAGTTGAACTGGTTCAGAATTAGAGAGGAGAAAAATCTTTTATGATCTGTAGTTCTGGGGAGAGATTAGGCTTTTGGATTTTGATGTGAAAGAAAAGAACTTCCACCCAGATTGGGAAGAGGTTTGCCTTGAACCAGGAATAACCACTGGGGCATTTGGTTCACATGAACAGACAGAAAAAGATATAAAAACAAACAAACATACCGCCCCCAGCTTTATTTGGTTGTAGAGACTGCTAAGAAAGTTCAAATGGAATCTGTAAGACTTCTCTAAGCCCTAGAAGAGCAAAGTAGGATTTAAGCAATTAAAAGAAATGCATTGATAACCGCTACCAAAAACAACAAAATAGAACAGGAATTCGTCTGGACAAAGATGGGGAAAGAGCTTGGGGAGTACTGATGGAGCAGGAGCTATCCATGCTCCAGGTGGTAATGAGTGCCAGGAGTTTGAAGGTGAGCAAGGGACCTTCTATTCATTTGTTTTCCCTTTCCCTGAGTTTCTGATAAAGGATTTACTGGGCATTTAACTAGCAGGGCAGGAATGCAAATAGTCCTCCTTGTAGAGACCAAATCAGGGTGGATGAATTCAGTTCTCTGTTAGAGTGTACGAACAGCAGCAAAAACCTTGTTTTCCTGGAGATGGGAGGTAGAAGAAGACAGGATTCAGGATTAAGTCATTTTGAGAAACTTCCAAGAGTCTGCATATCTCAGAGCAGACTTTAGAGATACAGGTAGCAGGAAGAGGACCAGGGGAAACCATTGGCGGATAAAGGATCTTCAAGGATCTCCAGGAGAAAATAACTGTCTGCTTGTAAACATTGGTGGTTTGGAATGAGGGCCAAAAGTCCTACTTGGAAGATAAAGTAGTACGTGGGTGTGGGGAGGATATCTGATGGGGTGTATCTGTGCCACAACAATATGGAGCCTAGTTTTCTGTACTGCAACAGCGTCAGCAATATTGTAAATGCTGTCTATACAGGCAGGCAAGCACCGTCCTGCCCAGAGAGCATAAATACTGTAGGTTTAAAGAGCATGGGAAGGGTAAGGGAGAATGTTACAACTGAAATACTTGAAACATTCATGTACCATGGTAATTTTTTTCCTCCAATAAATGGAAATTCTTACCCTCAAGCTACCCTTTCTTAGTTTGGCTAATGTCTTGTGGTTATAATGCAAGAAATGGGTCATATATTTATTTTCCAGGACAGATTTGTGTGTTTCCAGTGTTTCATGTGTAGTTGGGGTCCCAGTAGCTCAGAAGAGAGACATAGGAGAAGAATATTGTAGAAAAGAATCTTGGCACTATTTTGGGAGATGAAATAGCTTTTGGTGAAGGACCCCAATTCCTAACCAAACTTGATTTTGCTGAAATTCAAAGAAATATTAAAACTGAATAATATATTTCTAAAAAGTATTAACTGATCCCATGTCAGGTCTACACAGCAAACTTTTGGTGGCATCACTGTGTCATTGTGTTGGTTGGTATATGACCTTGTGCTTTTGCTGGTGTACTCTGTATGCAACAGTGAAGGGAGTAGAGAAGGTGGAGCTGAACTAAGCTGTGCTCGCAAAAACAGACTTGTGAGCTATGCCATAGTAAAAGTACTTTGATGTTATAAAGCTTCCCCTTTGCAATCTGTCATTGATTTATCAATGTTTTCTTGTCCTGCAGGTGATATCCGTTTATTTGTTTTCCCTTTCTCTGAGTTTCTAGTAAAGGATTTACTAGGCATTTAACTACCTACCTGGAGCCTGTGTTGGGGAGGGTGGCATATAAATCAAGTAAATTAAATATTACAAGTTATTTCTGACTTGCTTAATTTACCAAGGTGTCTCATCCTTTTTACTGAGGAATTTAATTGGTTCCTTTCCTGTGTGATATATTTTTAAGAACTTTGGTTGCTTTGCAGCTTTCAAAATTGCTTTTGCTTGAGTTGAGCATGACATTGTAAATGAACAAAATACGTTTGTGTTCCCAATTGTGACTTTCATACAAGTAAGGCACGTCTATCTGTGATACTACGTCACCATAGCGACGTGCTATGGCAAGGTGGTGTCCACAGGTGTCTACGTGTGACCAGCAGCTACTTTGCCGTAGCAGTGCGCTCTCCCATTATTGTGCACTGCTATGGCGAAGTAGCTGCTAACAATAACTGTGCTCCATGCATATGGTGCAGTATGGGCCATTACTGCACTGTGCTTTAGTACTTCCAAAAGGAAGTACTAAAGCATGGCACAGTAACAACATTACCATAGGGCAATGTGTAGATGCACACACAATTTTTATGTTGGAAATTACAAGATACAAAGTGTTCAAACTTGTGCCTTTTTAGCTAGATAACATTGGTCCAATCATGATATCAGATGTATCTAATTGGTTGGTGTCACTGAGTCCCATTTGCCCCCTCTTCCTTCCCTCCCCTGCCTCAGTGCTGGTTTAATTGAAGAAAGGACCGATGAGACTCATTTTTGTAGATTTGACTCCTAATTTGTATTGGCTTTTAAAGGCATCCAAATGGAAAATGAAGAAAAATATAGCTCACTATCTAAGTGATAGCATTAGCTGATAATGCATTGCTAATGCATAACAGATAAATGCTAAAAGAGCATTAACAAGCTTTTGCAGGACTCTTCACATAGCTGTATCTGCCTTTGCAGGTAATTTGTAAAGGGAAGAGTGAACGACACAGCTTCTTTCTCACTCTGTTAGTAATGCGATTTCTTGAGCTTTGTGTGTGTGTGTGTGTGTGTGTGTGTGTGTGTGTGTGTGTGTGTGTGTGTGTGTGTTAAAAACATGATTGAGAGAGTAAGAATATGAACATCTCCTTGCTGGATTTGAGGAGATATGACATGCTGCAAATAAAACCCTACTAATTCTTTCTAGGACAAGATGTATTTTTTTTTTTTAAGCAAAATGGAAGAACTTAGATGAAAAGCAGGTGATAGAGAAAATGCAGAGATAATTGTGTGGATTTCACAAGTCCTTGAAATCTAGTGCTCTTAAAAAGGCACTGTTTTTCAAGGAGTTGGAGAAATGCCATATTCAATTAGTCTACTCATTATTAACTGCAATTAACTAGAAAAAAGAAATGAATCATTCAGTTGGAAGCTACTAGTGAGAATACTTTTTTTAAACTGCCGTTGCATTGCCTCCAATGCGAGATATAGACAAATGCAGCCAAAGAAGTCAGATAATTTGTGAATAATGATGACTGAATTACATTTCCTCAAAGTACCTCTGTCTTAAAGACTAGACCATTTTTTTTTTTTCATGTGACAAAAGGCCAATGGGTTAGCTGGCTGCCCTGCATATGAATGTATCTACCTGGAAAGGGAAAGTGTGTGTTGGGGGGATAAATAAATAAATCAGAAGGAGAAAGCCATGTTAAATTTAAAAAAAAATAGTAAGAGGGGTGGTCATTGTTGCTGGACTAATACAAAATGCAGTGCTAATTTTGTGTTCTTGTGACAGCCTGTTAAGAAAACCCTGCAGACTATTCCTATGTGCCTCGCATCATTTTCTCCATAACCACATTGGTGTTAAAAATGTTCATGATTATGCTGAATACATGACCCTAAGGGCCTATTTCTGCAAGCAGAGTGCTGGTAAAACTCCTGCTGGAGTCTGGAAGGAATCTATGAAATTTCACACCTCCTTATGAGGGGATGATGAACTAAGCATCTCTGAGACAATGAAGTTGGTCTAGTGAGCTATACCTAATACTACTGTGTGAGTTGAGAGAGGAGGCTATGGCCAATGCATTTGATATTCCATTTCCTAGAGAATGAGTGCATTGCATCTACAATACATCTTCCTCAGTGGCTGGTGGTCCAGTTTATAGTGAAGTCATGATCTTCCTACTTAGCACTACTTAATCTAGCTGCTTAAGCTCCAAGGCCAAGTCAGATGTTTTAATTAAATCTGCTGTGCAGTGTAAACAAGTCATAGTCAAATAGGCAGTCCTTGGTTAAATATTTTTAAATGTAGTTCCTCATGCAGCATTACTAAGTTGCCCTTTACAATATTAAGTATTTAAAAAAAAATAAAACTCACTTTCTTTTTTTTTTGCTATTTAAACTAATTGAGAACTCTTGCATTACCTCTGGTCTGCACAGTATAAATACACTGGTCAGGTTCACTTTCTAATGCACTGATACAATGTTAAATGGGAAAACACTGTCTTTTGCTCTTAGATGGATATTTGAACCTGTTAGCAATCAAAGGGAATGTTTTTTCCTTAGCCACTTAATTTTTATTTCAAAATCTAGGATGTTTAGAAGAGTTGATTCTTACTGTTTTGTTTCATTTTGAAATAGCAATGAGACTGCAAACAGAACAGGACCCCACTTATTTATCCCTCTGACTCCTGCAAATTAGAAAGCGAGTCCCAAGAACCAGGGATATCTGAGGATTTTCAGAGGGCTCTGTCTTATTCTGCTTGTTCTGTGTTTCCCACTCGAGTAGGACTGAATGTGGAGAATACTCAGTGTCTTGCATACAGAGGTCATAGGCATGTAAAAGATCTCATTTCAGTTCCTGGACTCGGCCTCACCAGAGTCTTTCTAGAAGCAAAGCAATATTTCAGTAGCACAGTAATTCAGAGCCTTTTGGAAGCGTTCTATAAAAGTTTCTATGGGTATTGTTGAGCCATTCAGTAATCTGAACAGAAAACTATATCCCTGTTAATTATTGGATCATCCTGTCAAAGGACATCTTCTGTTTATAGGACGTTAGCATTAAGGTATCTGTTGTTTGTTTAACATTCTATTCAACTTTGTAAAATGTTTCTGTAGGGAGAAATTTAATATTGGCAGCATAATTCCTGGGATTAACTCTTCTGGGAGGAATGAACAACTGTGAAGTGTTAGAGGTACTGTTCTTTTCTGCCAAGAAGTCAGAGAAAACATTTGTACAGTTTGCAAAGGGAAGTCTTATTTTAATCTCAAATCGACTTTTAGTAATTTGTTGTAATTAAAACATGATAGCGAGTGTACAAAAACTTCTAAAAATGATGAACAGGCTTCTTAAGAAGCAAGGGGCTGTCACCAAAGAGGATTACACCTCTGTTGCTTGTGATTGCAGGGAGGTGGTTAGGAAGGCCAAGGCAGAGACAGAACTGGGGCTGGCGACCAGAATTAAGGATAACAAAAAGTCATTTTTCAAATACATGGGGAGTAAGAAGGCACCAGGTAATGTGGGGTCCCTACAGGACAGGCTTGGCAATCTGGTGATAGCAGCAAAGGGAAAAGCTGATCTCTCAATGACTTCTTTGCCTCCATATTTCTGAGCAGGGACCGGGAGAGCTCCCTCACTAGGCTAACAGACAGGCTCAGGGGACATGATGTCATGCCTAGGGTCAGGGATGATCTAGTTAGGGAACTTCTGGAGGGGCTGGACGTGCTTAAATCAGCAAATCCGGATGCTCTTCATCTGAGAGTACTGAGGGAATTGGCAGAGGTCATAGCAGGGCCCCTGGCATGGCTGTATGAGTGCTCGTGGTGCTCTGGCCAGGTACCAGAGGACTGGAAAAGGGCCATTGTGGTCCCCATTTACAAGAAGGGGAGAAAGGAGGACCTGGGTAACTATAGGCCAGTTAGTCTCACCTCGGTCCTTGGGAAGACCTTCGAGACGAATATCAAGGAGCACATCTGCAAGGGCCCAGCAGGGGAAGTAATGCTCAGGGGCAACCAACATGGGTTCACTGAGGGAAGATCCTGCCTGACTAACTTGGTTTCCTTTTATGATCAGGTCACAAAGTCCCTAGACAAGGGTGTCAAGGTGGATGTCATCTTCGCGGACTTCAAGAAGGCCTCTGACACTGTTCCTCACCCCATGCTCATAAAAAAACTAGGCGACTGCAGCATTGATGCCTACACAGTCAGATGGGTGGCAAATTGGCTTGATGGTCACACCCAGAGAGTGGTGGTGGATGGGTCGTTTTCGACCTGGAGGGATGTGGGCAGTGGAGTTCCCCAGGGCTCAGTCCTCGGGCCTGTGCTATTCTACATCTTTATCAGTGACTTGGAGGTGGGTGTGGAAAGCATGCTGTCAAAATTCACTGACGACACCAGGATGTGGGGCGAGGTGGGCACGCTGGAGGGGAGAGACAGAATCCAGCTAGATCTAGACAGGTTAGAGGTGGGCCGGATGAGAATAGAATGGAATTCAGTGCTGACAAGTGCAAGGTGCTGCATCTAGGGAGAAGGGACCTGCAACACATCTGTAGGCTGGGGAACACCCTTCTCATCAACATAGTAGCTGAAAGGGATCTTGGAGTCATTGTTGACTCCAGGATGGACATGAGCCACCAGCGTGAGGAAGTGATCAGTAAGGCTAGCCGCACCTTGTCATGCATCTACAGATGCATCACAAGCAGGTCCAGGGAGGTGATCCTTCCCCTCTATGCGGCACTAGTCAGGCCACAGTTGGAGTACTGCATCCGGTTCTGGGCACCGCACTTCAAGAGGGATGTGGCTAACATTGAAAGGGTCCAGAGGAGGGCCATTCACATGGTCAGGGGGCAGTAGGCCAGGCCCTATGAAGATGTACTAAAGGGCCTGAATCTATTCAGCCTCCACAAGAGAAGACTGAGAGGGGATGTGGTGGTCACCTATAAACTCAACAGGAGGGACCAGCAGAAAATAGGTGAGGCTCTGTTCCCCTGGGTACCACCTGGGATAACAAGGAATAACGGCCACAAATTGATTGAGAATATGTTCAGGCTTGATATCAGGAGTCATTACTTTATGGTTAGGGCTGCCAGGCTTTGGGAGATGGTGCTCTCCCCTACCTTGGGGATCTTCAAGAGGAGGTTGGACAGATATCTGGCTGGGGTATTATGATCCCAGCACTCATTCCTGCCCAGGGCAGGGGGTTGTACTTGATGATCTATTCAAGTCCCTTCCGACCCTAGAAACTATGAAACTATGATGCATAGGTACAAGTTAAAAATGGAGGAACAATGCATGACCAAGATATAAAATAAACATGAACACAGACCAATCTTCAGTAACTCTGTAGACTAACAGAACAAGATGAACAAGAGGACCAGAACTAGACATTGCCAAATGAAGCAGATTAACTGTGTGGGAACATTGCCATTGTCCTACAAAATCAAACAGGTGAGACAGTAAGCAATATGTTTCCCTGCTTTTAGAGATGAGCCCCCATCTATCTCTGGGTTTTGCAGAGACTACTGGAGGGTAAGTCTCTACATGTGGAGAATCTCAACTTCCCCATTTCCAGAGATTCTGGGGGCATGTTTCTGGGAGTGGAAAAAGCTGGGATACTGGTGTGGTCCCAGAGCTTGGGCTAGCAATCTGCTGGTTAGCAGTCTCAGCCCTAGGATCACACCAGAGTGAGTTCAACACTGCAGTGGGGCAGCCCCAGCCTGGCGACCACACCAGTGCCCCAGCTTTACTGCTGCAGAAACCTCCATGGTGAGTCTCTGGAAACAGGGAACCCTGAGTTTTCCCAGTTCCAGAGATAAGCCCCAGAAATTGCTAGGGAGCAGAGAAAGCTGGGGAGGTGTTCCCAGGGCTTGAGGGGCCTGATCCTTTGTGAGAAATCCTGGGGCATGCAGGATTAAGAGCCTCAAGCCCTGGGAGTGTCTACTAGGGGTGGCCGGAGAGTGCAGGGAGCTCCAGTTATCACGCTCTCCTGCCATAAAGCAGATAGATGTCCACTGCAATAAAGCAGTGCAATTTATTGCTACCTTTTGTCATGTCCACATTGTGGCACAGCAAAACGTATGGATGTCTAATTGCTGTTGCTTTATGCCACCATAAAAATTTTAATGGCAGGACAAAGGTGGCAAAAGGCAATGTCTGTTTCCACCTGAAAACAGGAATTGAAACAGAAAGATAGGAAAAATGAACAGGCCAGAAAAAGCCAAATTTGCCTTCCAGGCACTGTTTTTATGATGTTCCTTTTTCTACTCAAAACCACAAATTAATGATGTAAAGAAAACTGTAATGAGGTGAACACTACTAAATGGTTATTTTTTTAGTGTATGCATATGACTGAAGAAATAATATGTAGTTTTTGTATCTAGGTGAAAATAAAAAAATATCTAATTTTAAATTGGCTGAATGCTAACAAAGCAAACCCAATGTCCTAATTGGTATATTCTATTTTGTATAAATGATATATATAATTTGTACTGCAACTATAAATATATATATATAAGGTTTGTCACAGTAATGTTTTAGTTGGCTTTTTACCTTAAAGCCTTTAGTCATATGCATATTGCTATAGGCACTTGGTCATGATTTACTAGGTAGTTGATATTTTTGTGTGATACAGGATATGTAAGAACTTCAGTTGTGTGTGTATTTACTTATGTATAAAATGCTCCATGTGTAATAAGGAAAAACAGAGCCCACAGTGAAAATATTTGTGTTAGTAAACTTATTAAGAAAGTTACTAAATACACTGTATTAACAAAGCAAGACCAAACGGCAAAGATGCCATTATTTTAGGCTGTTCTGATCATTCCCTCCTAATGCATTTTCCAGGGTTGCCACAGGGGAGCAGAGCAAGACTATATTTCAGTTTCTAAGCCTGTAATGCATTAGTTTCCTGTGCCTGTTGGCTTTTCACAATTGTTTTGAAATGTGAATGCTAAAATTGAAATGAAAAATAAGATATAAAATTAACAGTGCTTCTTCCTTTTTAAACTGTTCTTCTCTGGAGCAGAAGCATGCTTATTTTGCAGAATGCTGTCAATGATCAATGTGGTGCATGTGGCCAGGAGTCCCTTTTCAGAGGGTTAACTGACACGTTCCCCAGAAGTAGTGCCTGATGGTTCAAAGCAACTTCGCATTGTCCTTGGGGAACCACACTTGTTTCTGGTGAACTGGTATGCAAATTCTTTCAGCTATTCTCATTTAACTTGGTGTATTCTGGATCTAATTATTAGTAACTTGATGTCATAAATAGTTCATTTATTCCCAGGAGTTTTGAGGTGGCACATGTTCAAAGCTTGTCTCTATGGCTGATAAATAATTGTCACTGGTACATGGGAAGACGCACAGCATTTCTTTCTGAAATAGCGTCAGAACTACCTTATTATTCAGACTGCTCTTGAAATATGGTACCATGATGTCAAATTTCTAGGATGGTGTTAAGTGTGTTGATAGAGGGGGAAAAGGCATAAGCATTCTGTAAATAATAACCAGGATTACACAAGCCACCGCTCATTTATAATGCAAACCCTGCTCTTTAATTGAAAGAATCTGCCAAATTAGCTTTCTTTCAAAAATGGTGTTGAACATTAGAAAACCACTGACTGCTCCCCTCAGAAATCAGCCATTTTAATAATACTTGATATTGCTTCAAAATGTACAAACCTTTATTACTGATTTTTTTTTCTTTGAATAGTGAATCATATGGGAGCGTGAACATTCCCAGTCAATAACTTTAGAATAAAGAATTGAATGCCCCAAACATCCAGATTTAAGAGGGGCATTGTCTGTTACTGATTTAAAAAATACTTAAAGTGTTTCTCCTTTAGCTCCTACTCTGTGATGCCTCAGTATGTTCTGTATTGGTGATGCCATGTATACTACAGAACCCAGCTGAAGCATGGACCAGTCTGTTGGCAGA
The DNA here is from genome assembly GCF_030867095.1 of Alligator mississippiensis. Lineage (NCBI taxonomy): Eukaryota > Metazoa > Chordata > Crocodylia > Alligatoridae > Alligator > Alligator mississippiensis. Next base: position 213,496,595 of record NC_081826.1, read on the forward strand.
GCATGATGGTGTGGAAAAAATCCCAGACTTTATTAGGGCAAAACTCCTCCTCATTTACAATCCTGGCCAAGCAGTATTGATCTTTTGGGAAGGTATTTGATATTGAGGGAATGAATAAGCAAGAAGCAGGTTCCAGAGGGCTGCTGTCCAGAAAGCAGGATCTTGTATCTGAGGAATGAGAGGATGGTATGACTTGCTTCACATTGGGTTAGAAACTTATAATGAGGATAGTCTGAGGAGAAATTCTGAGCTGAATTGACTAAATTTTGCTGCACTATGTTCTATTACCATTACTTATACTGAGCAGTGCCACATATTTCAGTGGTACTACTACTTGGAGTTAGGGTAGCAGCATTGTCCATTTGTTAGTAAAGTCACGCTCTAAAATATTTTTATACTACAGTATGTGATCCATGGACTGTGTTTGAGAGGCTGGAAAAAGCACCTGCTTATTTGGTGCCTGACCCTAGACACTTTGCTCAAGACAGAGTTTGCCAAAAATTTCAGTAGACAAAGAAAGGCATTTTTAAAGGTCTTATCGTAGGGTCTGGACTTGTGAGCTGCTCTCCTTTTTAGGTATCTCTGCGAGTATAGGAATTTTCTTGCACAGAGCAGCTTGTAGGATTAGGCTCCTAATTTGTATGCTGTCCTAAGCAGGGAATCCATATTTGTTCACTGAAGTGCCAGGCACATCTATAACACTAAAATAAATTGTAATATAATAAAGGGCTTAGTCTCTCTGTCTGACCGTAATGCTCTTGGAGCACTCTGATTGGTTAGTGAAACAACCAATCAGAGTGCAGAACAGTGCCATGATGGAGGAGATAGAGTGGGGCAGCTGGCCTCGCGCCCCTGCTCCATCCTTGCCATCATGCTGGTGCTCTGCTACCTCCAAGGAGCAGAGCCAGGGGCCGAGACCAGTGGTGCTGGACGTGGCAGTAGTGCTGAGTGCTGGTGGAGGGGATGGCAGGGCAAGTTTCCCTCCCTCCCTTCCTCCCCCAGCTCCTGGGAGGCAGTGGCAGTGCTTTGCCCCCACCTGCCCACCCTCCTCGGTCATTCTTGATGGGCAATTCACTAGTACATTAATAATATCCAAGATGGAAAAGTAAACACAGCAGTAATGCCTCAAAAACCATCTTTGTTAGTTGTTAGTTGAGCTGAAAACATGGCTTTGAGAAGGAAATACTAGCAGAGGTTTATGCTGAAAATCTGTAGATGAAATTCTTTGCAACATTTAGTACATGCCAATTAGATGTTTTTATTTCGGGCTGCAGTACTCCAACATCTGCAAGTAGCCTCCACAATACATCATCTTAAGAAGTTCTGCCTTCTGTTTTGTTTGGGATTGATTAGTGCTGTTTTCCTAGTCATTGCTTTTTAAGACAATATGTGAAAATAAAAAATTGAGGTTTACTACAATGCAGGATATCTTTCTAATTTTAATATGACAACCAGATCTGGAAAGGACAAGGAAGAAGTACAAAGAAAGCTGGCTCCTGAATCCTTTGCATCAAACCATTGGTGCATAATAAAGGCATTCTATGAACGCTTCTTTCAATACTTAAATTACTTTTAAATTGCTATTACCAAAAGCTATAGAAATCTCATGGATATAGTTTGGCTAAAGTCAGAGACCATAATCTACCTCTCACTTCTCAGGTAAATGCCCTAAGCATTAGATTATTATTGGGTTTCCCTCTACTGGTCTTGAAGGAGACACCACTGCCTTCTCTTTTGGCTACTGTGTTTGCAATGAGGTATATGCCTGCTGTCAGGGTCAAACAGTTGCTAGCAGGGGCAGCCCTGGGTGCTGATTTGGAGGGTGTACGGCCCTGTGCAGCCCAGCCTAGGAGCTGAGTAGACCCAGCCCCATGCCCAAAAGTATATTTGGGGTGAGAAATGGAATGAAATGATACCCTTTCCACCTTCTTCCCTCACCCAGAAGGTTTGCTATGGGAAGCACAGTCCTGCACCTAGGGGTGGGAGTGGTGAGCAGGGCACCAAGAGCAGACTGGAGAGCCTGCACTGCTGCCTGTCTCCCAGCAGCTACAGCCCAAACATGCACTGCTACAGCTGCTCAGTTGAGGAAAGCTGGGGAGTGTGGGGTGGATGGGGGTAGGCAGTAAAAGCCCCTCCTATTTTCCCCTCTTTCCTCCCTCAAATCCTTCTGCCCTAAGTGATGAAAGAGCTTGCTACACTTCTGGTAACTGTCTGCTTTGTTCCTACTTCTGGAGTTGGGGACTTGGGTGGATGTTAGGTGCCTTTTACAGCTATTTGAGTAACAACAGATTTTAAGGAAGGGGTTGGGTGTTAAAATGACTGACCTAGATTATATCTGAGACCAATGTTCCCTCTAAGGAGCAGCAGTCCATAAGCGTGCTACCTTGGTCTGTGAGCATGCTGCCTTGGTCTGGCGTGGGACACTTACTGAAGGGGGCTGAGGGCTGGGGGCAGAGCCTCACTTGGGGCAGGCAGTGGCTCCTCCCCGAGGTGAGGCAAGGCAGGGATGGAGGCTGGGACGGGCGGCTGGCGTGGGCTCCTCTGGCTCCGGGGAAGTGCTCCACTCCCCAGCCCTGATGCCGGGGGAGTGAAGCACTTCCCTGGAGCTGGCAGAGCCCGCGCCAGGCTCCCGCCCCAGCCTCTCCTGCTGTGCGGCCTTGAAAAGGCTGTGTGCAGCCACACTTCTAGTTGTGTGAGGCCACAGCTGCGCGCACCTTAGAGGGAACCTTGTCTGAAACTGCGCCTAGGCATTTAGAAATCTTTTTGAGTCAAAATAGAGTTGCCTAGCAGTTTTGTATTCACTGGGTCTGGTCAATTTGGATTGTCTTTTGTGCTTTAGGCACCTAGGGTGCAGACAGAAGTGAGTTTTTGCCCGATTTGGCCACAGAAAGCAGTTTATAGCTGTGACCAAATGCAATTGCATGGCTGCAGACAGCTTAAAAAAATGCCCAATTAGGTGAAAATCTGACCCCTCACTGCATGAGGTATCGGATAAAGATGTTTCAAAATGTCTTTTGTAACTTGTGTCTTTGCCTGTTGCTGTTTTCAGAATGAGAGGGGGGGAAAGGGAGCAGAGGGAGTTCAGTTTGGGGGTTTTCCTGATCACTCGCTCCACTGTCCAGAGGGGCTAGGGAGTATTGGAGCCCCCTTGAGTTGTGGGGTGGAGAGCTCCAATTCACCCACCCTACCCTTCAGTATTATCTGGGGATCACCAAGAATGAGCTCCCTCAGCTGCTTTTCTCCCTTCCCATGCTGAAAACAGTGAGTGCTGGCAGAGAGCTGTGGCCATTGCTGTAGGAACCTGGCTACAGGCTCCCAGCCCATAGCCAGATTCCCCTTCCCCCTGGAAGCACCAGTGAACTTCAGTTTGGTCTGGCGTAATGCTGTAACTCAGAACGCTTTGCTGAAATTGTTCTGAGTTACAGCTGGAAGCTGTACTTCTGTCTGCACTCCTAAATTCTACCTCAGTCTTGTTTAGATACCTATATGGTGCATTTAGGTCTGGCCCCTGCATCCTAAATACTGGAGAAGCCTGATTTGCAAAGATGCTGAGCAGTCACAGATTTGTAAAAATATTTGCTCCATGTGCAAAATAGAGCTTTTAACATGTTTTCAAAAGTACCACATTTCTCTAAATGCTTTCCTTTCACTCATCAGCCAACCTCTCCTGTCTTGAGGGGATTCTTTTTCTTGTATGAAATGCGCATCAAGTGGTTGCTGATGAAAAAGAGACTTGGATTTGGCAAGCAGCTGAATCTGAGGGAGGATATTTCACTTTGAAGTCTACCTGGCAGTTCAGGAAAGGAGTTAGATCTCATTCATGTCTTTTCTAGTTTGCCTTTATTGATTCCCAAAGATTGCTAAAATTTGTTGTAAATTGGTTACGTTCATGTGCTAAAACATTGTTTTTCCAGCTTGTTTGAGAGGAAGGCAGCTGGGATTAGGTTTGTTTACAATCTCAGATACCACTGTTGTGGCTCAAAGGACTTTTTTGACTAGTTACGTTTAGGGGTGGGTTATGTTGTGAAAGAATGATGATGCACTGGTTTTAGTTTCATTTTCTCTCATTTATTGGCTCCTCTTTTTATAAGTCACTTCTATCCCCTTGCTCCAAAGAGAAGTAGAGTATTTAATGACAAATGTAACCATGTCCTGCCATCTATTAAAAATTTTTTTTTAGGTAAACCTTTTTTCATCTATAAAATGAAGTGTGCCTGGAGTTCACTGAGGGGAGGTGACTTCCAGCCAGTCCATGTGCCCTTATGTTTTTGTGCATAACCATAACTAATTTAAATGAACACTATTGTCCCTCTATATAAATGGAGAATGTTGTGATTATACACATGGAAAATAAAACAGTTGTCCTTTTCTAATCCATGAGAACCGTAGTGAGATGTCAGTTAATTGTGCTGTACATGGAACAAAAAAGTCCTTGATAAACTGTAGTTGATGCATCTAATACCCGTGCTCCACATCCTGCATTGGTTACCTATTCAGTACAAAATATTTGCTCTTTTGATTATCCTGTATAAAGTTCTGAATGACCTGGGACCTACCTCTCTTAGAAGCTGTCTATTACTATACTACTGTTCAACAAAGATACTAAAGATAATAGTCCAAGCCCACCTGGTAGGTGCTAGTAACATATGTATGGTTTCAGAGTATTCAATAAGGCTATGTTTCTGAAAGGAACTTAAGCATGTGCTTAAAGTTATGCATGTGCTTATATCTTAATGAACTGAGGCTAAAAGTGTAGTGAAAATCTTGTTTCATTAATTCTTTCTGTTCAAAATCAAATTAGTCAGACTTTGTTTTGGAATAATTTATTCTTTATTCACAATTATTTGATCTGTTATTGATGTAAATTAACATTGCCTCCTAAAATGGGTTGTCATTTATTATAATCCTCCAGCAAAAGACCGCTAATTATGCTATGTGATTTGGAGACGAAGGCCACGAACAGCCATTTATTTCTAATACTGGACATTTTTCACCAGTAGAATCAATTTTGGAATTCAGCCTGCAACTACTCCTTCTTCCCTGCTCCTTGTGCCTTCCTTAGACTGGGATGATCCCAATCTGGGGAAAGTGTGTGGAGTGGGTGGGCTGGGGAGAGGGAAGGGGGTGGAACTGGACTTCTGGGTCCCAGGATGAACCAGATGCCCAGTTAGCGTACTCTCTCAGGAGTGACCTCTACCAGGTCAGAGACGGATTTTTTTTTCCTCCCAGAACTACCATTTTTGTTTCATGAGATGCATGCATGCATACTTGTGATTTCTACTAGGAAAGCTGTGATTCTCTTGGTAGAAATGAATGCCTATATGTGGCTTATGTTGTTATTATGTGCCCTGGCAGCACAACAAGCTTATGTTGGCATTTTGCATGTTGTTGTTTCTGTGCCCTGACTTGGTGGTATAACCTGCTGTTACCTGAAATTAATATAATTCCATTATAATGCAGATTTAGTTTCTGCATTAAATGATTATCAACTAAAATGTTGCTTTCTGTGAGTATTTGTGGAAGCAAATCTTGGCACATAAAGAGATTTGTGAAAGGCGAACAAGGGGTGCAAATATGCTGGGCTGAAACATGAGTCAGAATTAGCAAAAATGTTCACAAAGTCACTTTCCCACTGTCCTCTGAGCTCTTGCACAGTGTCTTGATCTATGATACTGCTTCAGCTGAGCAATATAAACTTTGAGGTTTTCTCAGACATGTAATAGTCCCCACAGGAAGTGAATGTACTTTTAAGTAATGTCTGACTTTGGGAGTAAGGGGTGAATTGTGTAATAAGCTGCTTAATGAACTGCAAATACAAAAAGGTTGCAGCCTCTTTTGCTTTAGACTGTGGCAGTGTAGATACTACACCTATTGATTTTTATATGAGAGTTTTTGACTAATTTTTCTAATTTTACCTAATGGGTTAGGTAAAAACAGTCTTTCCTGAAGCTTCTGCCATGCATAACTTTCTTCATACTTTTTTTGAGAACAAATGTACTCTTGAGAATTCAAGGGAAAATCCCACTTCCCATTGAACTTTAAATCTTCCATGTAATAGTACATTCTCTGTAGACACTGGGTCTGGGAAAAAGATGATGCAGTCTTGAGATTTTTAGCTTCCCAGGCAATAAGGAGAGCCTTGGGACAACGTTTGTTTTCTGCATATTCTGATTCTCTATTAGGGCTTCCTTCATTTGACACCGCCCCAACACTAATACCCTGATCCTCGGTGGAATGGCTGGCTTTTTGTTATGCTGTTCAGTTCTGTCTTGTTTTTTTGAAGGTTGCTCTTTTGGTCACCTATGGTGGTTTCCAACCACTCGTGTAGATTCCACTATGTCAGATGTTTGACAGATACTTCTCTTAGTGACATAGTTTCATAGTAGCTAGGGTCAGGAAGGACCTGAACAGATCATCTAGCTTGACCCCCTGCCACAGGCAGGAATGAATGCTGGGTTCACAAGACCCCAGACAGGTGATCATCCAGCCTTCTCTTGAATTTGCCCAAGGTAAGGGCAAGGACCACTTTCCTGGGAAGTTGGTTCCAGATTTTGGCCACCCTAACTGTAAAATATTGCTTCTGGTCTCTAACTTAAACCTATTCTCCATCAGCTTATGGAGACCATTGTTCCTTGTCACCCCAGGTGGTGCTGGGGAGAAAAGGGCTCTGCCTATTTGCTGTTGATCTCCCCTGATGAATTTGTAGGCAGCCACCAGGTCCCCCCTCAGTCTCCTCTTGCTGAGGCTGAACAGGTTCAGGTCCCTCGGTCTCTCCTCATGGGGCCTGTCATGCTGCCCTCTCACCAAGTGGGTGAACCCTCTCCAGGCTGGCCACATCCCTTTTGAAGTGTGGCACCCAGTACTGGATGCAGTACTCCAACTGCGGCCTGACCAATGTCGCATAGAGAGGGAGTATCACTTCTCTGGATACTCTTGAAATGCATCTTTGGATGCATGACAAGGTATGGCTGGCCTTGCTGGCTGCGGTCTAGTATTGATGGCTCCTGTTCATCTTGGAGTCAGTAATGACTCCAAGATCCCTTTTGGCCTCTGTGCTTTCAAGAAGGGAACTCCCCAGCCTGTATGTATGCTGTGGATTCCTTCTCCCAAGGTGCAGCACCCTGCATTGTCTACGTTCAACCCCATCCTGTTCTCATCTGCCCACTTTTGTAGTCTGTCTAAATCTAGTTGCAGCCTCTCTCTGCCTTCAAGTGTGTCCACCTTGCCCCACATCTTAGTGTCATCAGCAAATTTGGACAGCGTGCTTTCCACCCCCTCGTCCAAGTCGCTGATGAAGATGTTAAACAGTACGGGCCCGAGGACTGAGCTCTGGGGTACCCCACTGCTTGCATCTCACCAGGTTAAGTACAACCCGTCCACCACTACTCTCTGGGCGTGCCCCATCAGGCAATTTTTTACCCATCCAACTGTGCAGGCATCAATGCTGCAGTCGCTTATTTTATTGATGAGGATGGGGTGAGAGACAGTGTCAAAGGTCTTCTTAAAGTCTAGAAAGATTATGTCCACAGCGACACCATCATCCAAGGATTTAGTTACCTGGTCATAAAAGGCAATCAGGTTGGTCTGGCAGGACCTGCCTTTAATGAACCCATGCTGATTGCCCCTGAGCATGATCTCCCCTGCTGGCCCTCCACAGATGTGCTCCTTGATGATTCTCTCCGAGATCTTCCCAAGCACCGAGGTGAGGCTTACAGGCCTATAGTTACTTGGGTCCTCCTTCCTCCCCTTCTTGAAAATTGGGACCACATTAGCCAGTTTCCAATCCCTTGGCACCCGGCCAGATAACCATGAATGCTCATACAGCCGGGCCATACCCTAGTGCTGAGTCTCGGCCACTTATTTAACATTTGATTGACTTATTTAACATTCTTTTAACTGTTCTGTGAGCCCAAGCCTCATTGTCAAAAGGGGAAGCAGGATGCAGCTGAAACTTTTCTTTGGTAAAATGTTGTTAGTTTCCAGATAGTTTAGGAATCTCGTTCCTCGTTTAGGGTCTCTTCCACTAATGTTAGCTCCTAGTGTTTAGGGTCTCTTCCACTAGTCAAAGTTGAGATTAATTTTCTTTCTTTCTTATATGCAAATGTGTTGTTACATTGCAGTGCAAGAATTGGTAGGGTGGCATCACAAGTGAAAACTGTGGAGGCAGCAGAGGTTGAGACTAGGTTTATGTTCCTGGAATCTAGGTACAATATGATACTTAAGTGTCATTGGGGAAGCCTCTACTACTTGCAGATCCTATTGTCAAGTTCATAGAGCTACAATTGTAAGAATGTCTGTTCCATTGTGTATGGCGCATAGAAAAGTAAGCATATTGATGGATGAACATGAACTTATTGATGGTTTGCCAGGATCCTTGGTTAGATGTTAAATACAGAACTCTTTTAATAAATGAAAGTAGACAGGTGATACTATAGCCTGGCAGTGAACTGAACAGTCCTGCACTTGATCAGAAAGAGAGACAGATAATTAATTCAGAGCTGCATGGCTCAGCCTTGCTTTTAAGTGAAAACATTTGCAATAAATAGATCATTACTAGGGTGAAGACTTTTGTACAATATGAATCTTGCTAATTATTCCCCAACATACCAGATGTAAATAGGGCATGTTTTGTGCACACACACACAAGTGAAGCTGTTCTGATTCTTTTTTTTAAATTTAGGCTGCTTTTAGTATAAGTGACATCAGAGTATCTTGTCTACTCTAGTTTCTATATTAATTATACAAACCTAGCGTATGATGTACATTAACAGCTTCAGTGCTAATTTCTTTTAAAATCATTGGAGTGAATTTAGTGCTTATGAAAGATGTCAGCTTAACATCCCTACTGACTAAAGGCTTTTGATTATCCACAAAGCAGCCATGAATCATTCTGCAGTCTGTTGTATGCTGCTAAGCAATGTGTTTTTACTTTGTTGTAAGGGGTCACAGATAATTTGTAATCCTTGATCTGTCTGTTGATATTAACAAACCAGGTGCCCCTTGTGATGGATGCCTGTCCACTAAAGCAAACCCTTGGTTTTTGGTCTCTTCACCCAGGGTTGGATTCAAATTGGTGATGTACAGGTAAGGGGGAAATTCCCCTGACAAATAAGGAGCTCTGACCCCTTTTTGCCAGGTAAAAGCTTCAAACTAGTGTAGAGGAGCTCCCCCAAATCTGTTTCAGAGCAAGGAAAAGCATCTTTAAGACAGTCTGAAGAGAACTCCTACCCTAAAATGATAGCAGGTGAGGCATAGATGAGGTTGGGAGTTGGATAAATATGTCAGTGGAAGTGTTTCTGCATGCAGCATACTGGGGTTTTAGAGCTGGGCTTCAATGCTTAAGGGAGCCTGAGGAGGTTGTCTCAATTCAGATTAAGCTTGACCTTTGGAGAGCAGGATCAAGAGGCTGTAAAGGTGACTTAAAGCTCACTCCATCCATACCCCCTCTGAACTCCGAGTTCAGAACTGTACCTAATAGAGGAGCTACCGTATATCCTGCCATCGAAATTCTGGTTCTAATTGCTAAGCCCCTGAATGATGTATTTATACTTGTTTCTATTGTCTCAGTTATTTTAATGGCAGCACAGCTATGTGTATGATATACAGCAGTAGTGGGTGTTGGGTGGGTACATACAGATGGGTGTTGGGTGGATACATACAGATATTGTGGGCGTGCAAAATTCTCCTGGTGAAGAGATGCAGAGAGAATTTATCATCTGCTGGCAGTTGAAAGCACTGTGGACTTACTGAGGGCAATCTTCTGAGATCTGCATGGTAGACCATGACTGATTTTTCCCATTGACATTAATGGAAGTTCAGTGCAGATGGGTAGAACAGAGCACTGGAGCTGAGATTTGCCATGTTGTTCTGGTATGAGCCCTTGTTCATAACATTTTATGAAAGTTAATTAGTATAGAGAAAGCACAGCTGATTCCTGACTGCTCACACATAGGAGCAGTCAGACTGTCCAAATCAACAAAATAATTGGAAAAATGGTGATGCCAGGAGGATGAGACCAGCCTTTTGTTTATCAGAGAATTTCTGATCTAGGAGGGTGGTTAATCAGGGCTGTATTATAGACTTATGCTGTTTCTTAACCAAAGACTTCACAAAACAGAAAGGTCTTATAGGCAAGATATTAATATTTATGAACAGCCAGTTGTGTTGAATAGATTTGTTTGTAGCCCTGTGCTGGACAGAAAATATATACATAATCAGACCTTTTCTAGTATTTATCATTTTCTTCTGTTTCCTGAATCAATGCAGCCTCTCAAGCTCAATATATAACAAACCTATTTAGGGTGCTAAAGATACTTAGTGTCTTGTGTGTTTGGTTACCTGTTGATGATGGTGCCTGTACTTATGCAGTCATATAATATCCTCAGTTTCATACTAACTGCACATAAAAAATAATTCTAGCTCATCAACCTCTTTTAAAGAGAGTTTCACACTTGTTCCAAATGGTGGCTGATAAGAAGTTACTTGACCCTGATAATTTCATAAAGAAGTATGAGACTTAAATCTACTACCAGAGTTTTACGCTGTACTGTACATGAATAGTTATAAAATATTAGCAGTTGGGGAGTAGTGAAAGTAGATTTTATTGGAATATGTGAGCTCCATCTTGCCAAAGGGCATAAATTACCATGATTCACCCATCATAACTGTCATATTTTCTTTTCAGTTGCATTGCATTTGTCACAAATATAAAAATTAAGCTCCATGATATTTTCCATGCCTCTGTTTTGTTTCAGTTAAATTACACTATTTTTATCCTCAGTTAGTTTTGCTATTTCAAATAAAAATCCCACGTCCTAAATTTGGATGTTAACACCACGTGGTAGTAAGACTGACAGAGCAGCTATTTATTTGAATTGTTTACAAGCCTGTTTTTAAATGGAAAATAAATCACATTCTTTACATGAAACAATAATAATAATCCATGGGAAATTTCTTACTTCAAGATTTTCATATGGATTAAATGATCATCAACAGCTTGAATATCCTACACACACACCAGATATTTTGTAATATATGGCAGCTATTTTTGTAGGCTATGGTGCTTTCTCCCATTTTAAAGAACTTCTGTGATGCATTTAAAATCCCAAGGTGGTTTTCCCCCCCCCACATATATATATTTTTTTTTTACTTACTAAATCATGTAAATGCTTAGCTTTTGGAAATAATGTACCAGATGAGTTGAAATCTGGTGATTTCAGGAACAGTTGGTCAAATTATTATTAAATATGAATTAAGTCCTTTTTCTATTTTTGGAATATGATTCTGACTTCTGTGGATGTCTTTTTTTATTTGTAGTTAAAAGTATAGCTAATATGAACACATTTTTGAATAGTCATTGTTTGTAACCCATTGTTACCTTTGGTTTTTCAATAAGGGGAATGGTGTAAAAGAAAATAAAGAATGCATTCCGGGTGTCAATTTTTGACTAATTGTCATTTGTGTTAAAATTTTTAAGAGTTGCATGAATTTTTCTAAATACCCAAGGTGTTCACAGACTTGCAAACAATGGAGAATCTGATGGCACCCCTCCCCCCCCCCCCGCGTGAATTAAACTCACTACTTTTGTTTGTGAAGATATTCAGGAGTCTTTTTTTTTGTAGCAGTTCTGTTCAATGGTCTTAACTCAGCTGAAATTAAAGAAATGCAAATTAATTCTCCAGTCCTCCAATCAAATGTAGTGTTGTGACTTATTTTAGAAATGCATCAATCAGTTGCACGAGGGTACTTAGGGAAGGAATGATGTTCAGGCTCGCACTGACATTGCAGCAAGAAAGATAAAAAGCATCATAACCTCAGCTTCTGCGTAAGAAGATCCTGCGCACAATCCCAGTGATGACAGCACAGCAAAATTGGCCTCTCTGCAAAAGAAGTGCATTCTTAAATCTATGTGTAAAAGTAACCTGCAAATAACTGATAAAAGATATCAGATTTACTCAAAAAACCTTGTCTGCAAATAACTTAGGCTTTCAGACAAGAAAGCACATCATAAGTACTTTAATCCATCTCTATTCAGGAGAGTATGTGCTTAGGTCCCATTGAAGCAAAGGAGACTTTTAGTACATTTTAATGTTCTCCTGGAGCAGAAGTTAGTAAGTATTCTAAGTTCTGTTCTGAGAGAGGCTGAACACCCATCAGTGATACTAACTTGTGAATGCTCACCAACATTTAGATACTAGTAGGGGTCTACCTAACGTGAGAAGGTGGCTGGCCAATTTTGCGGGCAGATCTTGGGCCTGGCCGCTCTTTTCATGGGCTGAGTGCAGTAGGCCCCTCCCCCCATGCCTCTGATTAGCTATGGGGCCCTGGAAGTTCTGTCCCTCACAGCTAATTGGTTGTGAGGGCTGTCCATCATATGGCCCTGCCCCTTGCCGCTGATTGGTTGCAAGGGCTACCATGCAGTCCCACTCCTTGCTACCAATTGGCGGAGGGGTGAAGCTGCATGGCAGGCAGCCCTCTTTGCTAGTCAGTGGCGATGCATCGCCACTGGCAGCCTTTCATGCCACCCCCCATCTCTCCAGCGGGCTGTGCAGCAGGTTGCAGTGCCATGAGGACTGTTGGCTCCCTCTGGGAAGCCAGCATTTTATTTTCAGTAAGTGGTTTTTTTTTTTTTTTTTTTTTTTTTTTTTTTTTTTTTTTTGGCAGCAAGCCTGCAGTTTTTCCATGGAGCCCATTTTTTTTTTTTTTTGTGGTTTCTGCAAAAATCGCACAATTGCAAATTTGGTAGGTCCCTTGATATTAAGCACCTAATTCTAACAACATTGCTAGAAGCTCTCCTGCTCTGTACATTTTTGATCTTGCATCCATGTTATTTTCTATCTGTTTCTTCAGGGAGTTACAATCTTTGTGTCATGTTGTTTTGTTAACTGTAGGCCACTTTTCTTTTGAGTTGATATAAAGACATACAGTATGGTTTTATTATGATCTATTTGCACATTTTACATTCATTTTATTAGTTCGATGAAGTAACACTTTCTGACATGCAGCAGTTTGTGCAGGGTAGCATCTTGGAGACCTAATTGGTTCATAGAGATGTGAGCTTCTATAGACAGCAGTCTACTTTGTTAGCGTGCGGGCCGGGCCCCGATCCCGCCGCCAAGTGCGAGCCGGGGGGGGGGGGGGGGGCGCGATCCGCAGCCCGTCTTTGCGCACGCAGGCTGTGGCCAGCAGCCCGGGCATGCAGGGTCGGAGAAAACCGGTGGCAAGCTAGAATTAGTCACAAACGCGTAGTGGTTGATTAAAAGATTGTTTACTTACACCCAAAGTTGGTAGTGGTGTAGGCTGGACAGCTTTCCAGGTGCAGCTCCGCTTGAATCCCCGTTGGAGGATTACGACAAGTCAGCTCTTTCCCCGGAGTTGTCGAAGCTCCGTGGATTCAATTCCCCCGGAGTTGTTAAGGCTCCATGGGCTCGGTTCCCCTGGAGTGGCTGAATCTCTGTGGGTTCGTACGATAATACTCTTCCCCAGAGTTATTAAAGCTCTGTGGGTTCGGTTCGGTTCCCTCAACCACGGAGTTGTTAAGGCTCCGCGGGTCCGGCTTGGGTTTAAATCTTTAGTATACAGGAAGGGGTACGTCTAGGAATTTATCGGCGACGGGGAGAGGCTCTTGATGGCTGATTAAACCACCATTCGGTCCGAGATTTACGTAGAAATCCACGAGGTAATTGTGGATTCCTTGCCGGAATTCTCTCGGATTTCTCCCAGAATTCTCGGAATCGGGGTTCTCAGGATCCTCCTGAGATTCTCGGAGATCTCCAGCTTGGGCGGAAACCACTCAAGCTTTTTATATGGCTAGCAAGCCAATCACTAGCCACCACATATGCATATTTTAGAACTAGCCAATAATGGGGCTCGAATTATAATACGAATGGCGGGAACTCTTTGCAACGAGCACCTCTCCTCTGCAGCAGAGAAATGCACCCTGCAAAGAAAGCTTCAAATCTGGCGGGAAATACTCCGTTGCACCAGAGTTCTCCTCTGCAGCAGAGAACTCTACCATGCAAAGAAGCTGCAATTTAGCGGGAAAAATTAATTTAGCGATGCCGAACCACACACAAACAAAAAATCACAACTTTGGGTTGTGACAGTTAGGTGCTATGAGAAGTAGCACATGACTTTCAGAGATGGGCTGGGCAGGATAAAATAGCAGAATGGGATTTGGCTGAAGAACTGGGGGGATACCCTGACTTCTAATTGCAGATTTGCAGGTGTCTTCATGGATGACTTCAGGCAAATTCTTTAATCTCTGCATCTATTAGTTTCTCTAAGAGTCACTCCCCTCCTTTGTAGGTCTTTTTTCATTAGATTGCCAGCTCTGGGGGGCAGAAGCTCTCCCTCTCTCTCTCTGTATTTTACCGTATTCAAGGCAGTGAGATTCTGATTGTAGCCTGCCATAATTTTTTTGCTTATCTGTATCTTTTCAGAGAATGTGAGTCAGGCCCCACCTGAGACAAGACTACTAGAAAAGTGATGCTACTGGCTAAATCAGATTTAATGTCTCTTTCATAGAGAGTAGCCCTGTGCTATACTAGCTGTGAAGGGTGCAGCTAACTCATTGATTAATCATTTAACTGCCCCTTGCAGTTAAATGGCTTTGGTTATCCAACTTTGTGATTCCTCCTAATCCCTTTTTTGAAAAGCAGGCACTCAATTGATTGTCAATACTGACTTTTTTTAAAGAGCAATTTGAACAAGGGCAATTGAAACTCTGCTTTCCACTGCTGAATGATTTTATAGAATTACAGTAAGGCTGTAACTGATTGTGCATTGTGGTCTTGGAACACAAGTCCTGACCTAGCAAAGCATGCATTTACCTTTTAAGTGTAAATAGTCTCCACAGATTTAGCCTTAAAATGAAGCATGTACGTTGCTGGATCATGACCTCGGATATCAAACTCCTTTTTACTCCCCCTTCCCTACCCTTTGTATTCTAATCACTGCTTTCATTTTTAGAAGCTCTACTTCCTGCAGTCTCTTCAGAGCGTCTGATGAAGTAAAGCACTGCTTATGGAAGCCTACGCATTTCTGATTTAGTTCATCTACAAACAAATCTACTCCACCTTCTGCCTGACTTAAAACTAACATATCTAACTATCTCTTTGGGTCCTATAGTAACACTAACAGTAGAAAGATGAATAGAACCTGTTTTCTCAGGTTTGAGATCACTGGGACTTTCAGAATAAATATACAGGAGTAACAGCATGTTTAGCTCATTCAGTGTTAGTGCCTTTTAGCTTTTATTTTGGTAGTGTATAAGAACATATAGTTTAGTGCTTTTTGCCTCAGGATGTAATACACAGTGCAACTTGGAGTGATATTTTGCTTGTCAGAATTTGTTCTAGATCACTAGTTTACATGATTATGGCAGAGTCAAACTGCGGATAATGAGAAGCAGTTTAACTGCCAGGTACAGTAATAAAATTAAAAGTTAGGAAAGAGAGGGCTGCCTTAAGCATTATGGCAGCAAACTCAATTCTTAATATTTTAGTGCCCCTCTGAGGTGATCTTAGAATACAGATGACCCTTTTTAGAGTGTGTTGGATTAAGAAAAAACAAATGATGTGTTAAAAAAAAAAAAGTCAGAACATAATTCTACAGTGCATTTCAAAATGTCAAGGCCAGAGGGGTAATTATTCTCAGACTAATTTCCTCTCTTTTATTGTATACCCCTCTGTAGGTTCCCTATGAACCACTCTATGGAACCGGCCCTGTGGGCTATGCCGATGACTTGGCTAGTGCCAGAAATCTGCACTCGTCTCTAGCATTTCTCAGAAGAGTGAAGCGAGAACAGATTTTTGTGTGGCATTTTATTATTCTATTTACTATCCTTATTCTATGGGACCAATTGAGGACATTTACAAATAGAAGCCTATAATATGACCCATGTACATGGTCTTTGTGCCTGCTCAAAAGTCAGACTAAAGTGGGACTCTGTGTGCTAGAAGGTCTGTCTGTGTGGATTAGGTTACAGAAGCCAAAGGCTGAATTAAATCACTGAACTGTTTCTTGGCCTCATGTTGTGTTTCAGGCACATCCGTGAGACTTTTCACATATGCTCCAGGAACAGTACTTGTTCTGTGGATAAACAGAGGACTTATGTTTTCAGGGCTGACAATCCAGTGCCTCTCAAGTGGTTTAAAAGACAGACAGGAAGAAGAAGGTTCTTTTTAATTGTACATGAGTTTATTCTCCAGTGATACATGGAGTTGGGGAGAAGTTACATTCACAACTCCCATTAATGTTAACAATTATTCTCCATGTGTGTCATCCAAGCATTCATGGATGAATGGCCACCTCACAGTTCTAAGTGTAATATCCCTATCTGTAGTGATATACTATATTGTTACTGTTCCTGACATCTAACTATAAAATATAAGGCTATAAAAGCCATTGTAATTTGTATGGCTCTGCTAGGTATCTACAGGACTGCATAAAATCCCTTATAATTTATTTAGGAAATTATAAATTCAAACCAATACTTAGCTTTGTAGCTTCATGTTGATTCAAATCAATATATTTCCTGTCTTTTACTTTAGAGATTTAACTCTGTTTTAACAAAGGCAAAGGCCTGTCTGCAGCTACCACTAAAATGTTAAGGTTATTCTACTCCATGAGAAAATAATTAGTTCTTGTGTTAGCAAATATAAGTACAGTATGAGGGGAGATTGGACATGCTTCCACTTTTTTTTTACTGTTCTTTTAGAGTGTCCACATGTTCTTCCAGATATGCACAGCTTTTGAGTGACCAGTGTATGGGACGTGCAGGTAGGAGGTTCTCTATGTACTTCACTGACCATATGCAAATACATGTGAGCTGGTTATAAGCTGCACTGCAATTATTCAGAGTACAGGCAACCCCCACTTAATGCTGTTTCATTTAGTGTTATTTCACTATACCGCTCATTTGAAATTGATACCTGATTTCATTTAGCACTCAGTGAGTTTCATTATAACACTCGTGGTCACCATCTTGGGTCATTAAAAAAAATTGCGGTTGCCATCTTGGGTCTTCAAATACTTTCAATTTTGCTTAATGCTCGGTTTTTTAGGAACTAGTTAAGAGCACTAAACAGGGGTTGCCTGTAATCATTTGCCTTCTGGTAGCTCCCGTAATGTGCTAGGAATTGTCTACAAACACATAGAAGAATGCATGATGGAAATGTGTGCTAGAAATTGCATATAAATGCATGGACCTTGCCCTGAAGAGGTTATGACTATCAATGCAAACCAGCTGGGTTTAATCCTACATTCCACCACAGAGTTTTTGCATGACCTGGGCAAGTCACTTAAACCCAGGTCCTCCCAGATGTGTTATTGCTTAGTTCCAACTGATTTCTCCCTGTGCCTCAATTCTCTCTGTCATGGGCGACCGGTGTTGCCTTAGTCAGGGAGTGCATGTGCCCCCACAGCGACCAGTCAGTGACTGGGAGGGGTCTCCCCCATGGCCAATCTCGCTGACCAGGGGTGTCCCCCTGCAGCTGATAGTGCCGGCCAGATAGTGGCCAAGGTGCTCCCACACCCCAGCAGGTGCTTGCAAGGGGGGGCAGTGGTGGTGGTCCTGCCTGCCACCCCTGCCCATCACCTAAGCAGGGAGCACAGCCTGTCAGGGGGTGCACCAGTGCTCTCAGGGAGTGCACGAGGGTGCATGTGCACCCCCTACACATTGCCACTGCTCTTTGTAAAAGAAGATTAATAGCATTTTCTTGCCTCCAGAGGCATGCTACCAGGACACATACCTTTTAGGGTGAAGTTGCACGTTACACTTGGGCCATACCAAATCTGTGCAACATTAAGTGGTGTTAAGGTTAGAATGTGCTGTGAGCAGTTGCACATTAAGGTTAGGGACAGAAATTAAAGACAAACCAGTATAAATGATGGGAAATTTGTTCAGATCTGTAACACAACAGAAGTTCAGTGCATCTAAACCGCTTTCAAAATGGCTGAAACCGGTTTAAGATACACCTGGATGGATGTAATATCAGACTTAACTGATTTAGGTTAAATCAGTTTATTGAGCTTGTGTCCCAGATCCCC
Source organism: Alligator mississippiensis (assembly GCF_030867095.1). NCBI lineage: Eukaryota > Metazoa > Chordata > Crocodylia > Alligatoridae > Alligator > Alligator mississippiensis. The sequence continues at coordinate 213,514,646 of NC_081826.1, forward strand.
TCCAGGTTCAAGTTAACTCACATGCCCTCTAGCATCCCAGGATGCTTTGTGAACCCTCCTGCACAGGGTGGACAGGCTAGCCTTGGCCCAAGCTGTCTGCTCCAGCTGAGCAGGGAGGTCTGCTCTATTGCCCCTGGCTTTTGACCTAGGTCACTGTAGGCATATGGCTGCATTTTCAGAATCAAAAGTGAATGCTCACTTGTTTAATGGTCCAATCTACATAGTTTAGACTAACCTGCAAGGATTGAATTGATTCAGCCTCGGGCTTTTTGACTGTCTATACTTAGCCTAAAGCTTTTACCATTTCTTGCCTGCACAACTATGATTTGCCACTAGAGCTCTGGCAAGCAGGGGTGTGGCTAGAAACCAGGACACTTAGGGCACATTGAGACAAGAGTGGATGTGTGCTTCCCTCGGGACAAAAAGCAGCAGCACTTAGTTGTGCTGCTGCTACTTGTCCCCAGGGAATGCCCCCGTGTGTGCACTCTGGCTTGCAACGAATTGTACCAGGCAGGGTAGGGGAGACTGGGGCCAAGTAAGGCTGCTGACCCCAGTAGACTTACCTGGGGTTCTGGAGTACTCCTGGGGTTCCAGCAGTGGTGATTTGGGCTCAAGGAGCCTGGCTGGCAGTCAGCGTGTGGTTCTGGCTAGCCAGGCTCCAGTTTCGGGTGGCAGACACTACTGCCATGTGTGCTGCCCTGCTTTTTTTCTGATGATTTTTTTTTAAAATGTAGATATTGAGATTTCCCAGTATATAATTTTGGCTTCACACTGCAAATATGCAGCATGGAGAACCTTCTCACATGTGCTATGTGCACTTTCCATTGCCTCAAAAGCCTTTATGGCACTGCGAAGCATGCATATGCATTTATCTGGATATGCCCCTCGACTCTATCCCTGCTCTGGGTGAGCAGGGCTCAGAGTGGTGCATCCTGGGGTGCTGGAGGATTGCAAATTGCTTGTTTGAAGTTTCTCTAACATGAGCTAGGTAGGACAGCCCAGTATTAACCCTGGTTTGAAGTGGTGTAATTTTGAGATGCTTGGGGGGCACTTAGCATGAGTTAACAAGCTTTAACATGTAGACATTCATGTTTCAAGTGCCCTTAGTATGGTCCAGATGTAATATGCAACTTGACCTTCATAAGGATTCTGAGCCACTCAGCTGCTACAGTAATAGATTCATAGATGCTAGGGTCGGAAGGGACCTCAATAGATCATTGAGTCCGACCCCCTGCATAGGCAGGAAAGAGTGCTGGGTCTAGATGACCCCAGCTAGATGCTTATTTAACCTCCTCTTGAAGACCCCCAGGGTAGGGGAGAGCACCACCTCCCTTGGGAGCCCATTCCAGACCTTGGCCACTTTAACTGTGAAGAAGTTCTTCCTAATGTCTAGTCTAAATCTGCTCTCTGCTAGCTTGTGGCCATTATTTCTTGTAACCCCCAGGGGCGCCTTGGTGAATAAAACCTCACCAATTCCCTTCTGTGTCCCCAGGATGAACTTATAGGCAGCCACAAGGTCGCCTCTCAACCTTCTCTTGCGGAGGCTGAAGAGGTCCAGGTGCCCCAGTCTCTTCTCATAGGGCTTGGCCTGCAAGCCCTTAACCATACGAGTGGCCCTTCTCTAGAAACTCTCCAGGTTATCCACATCCCTCTTGAAGTGTGGTGCCCAAAACTGCATGCAGTATTCCAACTGCGGTCTGACCAGCGCCCGATAGAGGGGAAGTATCACCTCCTCGGATCTGTTTGTCATGCATCTGCTGATGCACGATAAAGTGCCATTAGCTTTTCTGATGGCTTCGTCACACTGCCGACTCATGTTCATCTTGGAGTCCACTAGGACTCCAAGATCCCTTTCCACCTCTGTGCCACCCAGCAGGTCATTCCCTAGGCTGTAGGTGTGCTGGACATTTTTCCTCCCTAGGTGCAACACTTTGCATTTCTCCTTGTTGAATTGCATTCTGTTTTCCACCCATATGTCCAACCTGTCCAGGTCTGCTTGTAGTTGTTCCCTGCCCCCCGGCGTGTCCGCTTCTCCCCACAATTTTGTGTCATCTGCAAACTTAGACAGAGTACACTTCACTCCCTTGTCCAAGTCGCTGATGAAGATATTGAAGAGTATCGGTCCAAGGACCGAGCCCTGCGGGACCCCACTGCCCACACCCTTCCAGGTCGATACCAACCCATCCAGTACGACTCTCTGGGTGCAACCATCTAGCCAATTCACCACCCACCAGACTGTGTAGTCATCCAAGTCACAGCCTCTTAACTTGTTTACCAGTATGGTGTGGGATACTGTATTGAAGGCCTTCCTGAAGTCTAAGTATACGACATCAACCCCTACTCCTGTGTCCAGGCGTTTTGTAACCTGGTCATAAAAAGAGACTAGATTAGTCAGGCACGATCTACCTGCTACGAACCCATGCTGGTTTCTCCTCAGCATAATTTGTCCTGCCGGGCTCTCACAAATGTGAGCCTTGATAATTTTTTTAAAGACTTTTCCTAGGATGGAGGTGAGACTGACTGACCTATAGTTGCCCGGGCCCTCCTTCCTCCCCTTCTTGAAAATGGGGACCACATTGGCCCTTTTCCAGTCGTCTGGGACCTGGCCCGTTTGCCATGAGCGGTCAAATATTACTGCCAGTGGCTGTGCAATGACGTCGGCCAGTGCCTTGAGTACCCTCGGATGGAGCTCATCTGGGCCTGCCGACTTAAAGGCATCCAGTTCCTCCAAGTGACTCTGCACCATCTCAGAGTCTATGCATGGCAGTCTGGTGCCTTGCTGCTGCCTCTCTACAATCCCAGTAAGAGCCTTGTCGTGCCCCTCACTTAGGAACACTGAGGCAAAGAACTCGTTGAAGAGTTCAGCCTTGTCCCCCCTGTCCGTCACCAATTGCTTCTGCCCATTTAGTAGGGGTCCTATTCCACCCTGGGCCTTCCTTTTACTCCCAATATATCTAAAAAACAATTTTTTGTTATCCTTTACTTGGGATGCCATCCTCAGCTCCATGGTAGCTTTGGCCTGTCTAACTGCCTCCCTACAAGTGCGAGCAGAGGAGGTATACTTTTCTTTGGTATAATAGGGGAAATATAAGTATTTAACACAGATTAAAATAAATAGGTATGTGAAGGAGTGATAAGATTTGTACCTAGTTTGATTATACTTGCACAATTCACATATTCTATATGCTGTTTGCATTCTTTAATGTTAAATGTATATTCATTACAACAGACTGTCCCTCAGTTTGTTATAAAGAATATTTGCACTGTATCATTTTTTACTATGTTTGTACAGTGCCTAGCACAATGGCCCATTCTATGGTGCATGGTTCAGAGTACTACTACAGTAAAAATGTTTAGAAATATTAAACCTTCCCTCACAACTTGTGGGACATTTCTTTTAAAGGTAGTCTGAGTGTAAAGCATTAGAAGGTAATCAGGGAAATCTGTGTATTGAGGCCTGGTTTTATGCTCCCTATCCAAAAGCAGTTCTGAGTAATGAGTGCATCATGGATCTGATGTCTAACAGACAAACGGAATGACTACTTCTGTCATTAGTGGGATTTGATATTAATTGGTGTGCTGAAATGTGTGGTACTTATTCCTTAGGGGGCTGCAAGCAGATCTCTTTCAAGTAGTTGTTCAAGATGGTAAGAATCAACAGTTTAGAGATACGAGGTAATAAATAGCAGTTGGATACAGCAGGCATCATAACAAACATGCATGAATTTCAGGTGTTTGCTAAAAATACCTAATACATATAATAAATGTAGATTGAGTCTAATGGACCTAGAAGAATTTCCATCAGGCACCCAACATAGTATAATAGACACAGACTTTAGCAAACTGTGTTTTTTGCATTATTTGTCTCAATCTCTAACAAGAGCCTCCTATGATGTTTCATATTAACTCACTTCTGCAAAAATACTTCTTAGAAATAATTTAATTTATTTAGTTCCTATGAAGAAGTTGTATGAACAAATGATGACCTCAGCAAGACACATTTTTCCAAGGCTAAGCAGAAAAGCACTAACCCATCCTTACATGCATTAATTGCCAGACAGACCTTCCCAAACCCCCTCCTAGCCATTTCCCTGCCTGCTTGCTTTCATGCATATTGCTTGAATCAACAGAATTTATCACATCTTTTGCAGCCTTGATGCACTTTAAAAGTATTTATTAGCCTTCTCGAAACAAAGCCTATCTAGGACTCGTGAATCCTTAGATCATCCTTCCTCCTCAAAATGTTTCTTTCTATTCTAGTTTCTAATCACTTTTAACTCCTAGGTAGTTTTAACTCTAGGCCGTCCCTAGAGGGGTGAAAATCAGGGTGACTGTCCTGGGCCCCACACTTTGGGGGGCCCCACAGAGCCAGGTGGAGTGGCTGTGGTGACACTGCACTGCCACCAGCTTCATGTCCGGTTGCTTGGCACTCCTCCCCACCACCGAATCTGCTGGCGAATCCGTTGCCTCTTGGCACCCCCCCCCTCCCCCGGCCGGCTTCCTCACATCTGGGGGTGAGGCCCCATACAGGCTGATTTGCTTGCCCTGGGCCCCACACCCTGCTCGGGTCACCTCTGTTGGGGGCTGCTATTAAATCCCCCCATAGTTTTCTTTTTTCCAAACTAAATAAGCCCAGTTCCCTCAGCCTCTCCTCAGAGTCATGTGCCCCAGCCCTCTAACCATTTTTGTTGCCCTCCGCTGGACTTTCTCTAATTTGTCTACATCCTTTCTTTGGGGGGGGGGGGGGGGGTATTACCACTGTCAGTATTTCCTAATTAGGTTGTTGTAAACTCAGTGAAATAGTGGCAGTCCTGATCTATCTATGATTCACAAGTGGAACTTGGGTTTTGTAACTTTGACTCTTAGGCACCTTGCTGCACAAAGGAGTTCAAGTCCTGAAGATCCCCTATGTAATGACTGAAGAGAATTAGGCACTTAACACAAGTCTGTGTGTGGAGCAGGGCTGCCTTGGAGAGGGTGGTCCCATTTCATAAGGAGAGCTAAAGGCCTAACTCTAAATCCTCTTCCTGGAGCTAGGTACCTATGCCAGGTTTGGCAGCACAAGAAAAGAGGAGGAAGAGCTTCTTCTCCTCCAGGTGGTTTAGAATATTTACCTAGGATGTGGAAAATCCAAGGTTAGATTCCTTCTGTGCCTGACTTGGGGCAGGATTTGGGCCCTGGTTGCCTACCTTTCTGTAGAATGTCCTAGTCACTGGACTACAGGGTATGTTGGGGTGAGTCTCTCTCAACGTCTCCTATTGAAGCTCTCCCACTTTGTATAAAATACTTAAATCTTCGCTGGAACCTGGCTTTCCCAGGTAAATACCCTTACCATCAGGTAATGGAATCAATCTGTTTCTGGCCCACTGAAAATGTTAAGTATTGTAAAGAAATTGGAAGAGTTTCACCAAGAGAGATTTATTCCAGAATAACCTGTAGCTCAGTAGTTCATGCACTTCACTGAGAGGTAGGAAAACCCAGCCTTAGATATCCTCTCCCTGCCACAGTATATGGATTAGAACCTAGGTCTTCTACATGTCAGGCAAGGTCTCCATCCACAAGGGTATCTGATATAAGTGGGCTATAGCTGTTAGGAGTACCTCCTCCTTCTGATTTGTGTTTTGCAGGATTAGGCGTGCTTAAAGCATGGGTTGGGCACTGCAGGTAAAATAGACTAGGCATTTCCCTGCTTATGAATCTCATCAGGATTTTGGGATGAGGTAGAAATGGAACAGCTCAGTGCTGTCAGGATTTAGACAGTTCTACCTGGGCCTAGCAGCTGAAATGTAGGTACTTGGACAAGTTTATCAATGGAAATGTAGGCATCTAGAGACTTTGGGCATCTGTGGCATTTTGTGGTTGGGGGTGGAGGCTGTTTATGAATGCCAGTAGCCCCTAAAGTTGGGACCTGGATACCTAGCTGCCACTTCACAACCTAGTCCTATATGTACGAATCTATCCCTACACATGTGAAGTATCTAGCTCAATGGAGCTCCAATCCTGATTACTGCCTCTGGAGTTACATGAATACAAATAATTAAATATTATTTAAAATGATACAATATAAATGTCAATCTTTATTTAAGTACCATTATCTTCTTAATTATAAGACCAGCATATTTGGCTTTGGCAGAATCTGCATTTCCTATCTACAAATTGCCAGCCAAGAGGGGAGGGGAAGAAAACCTAATGCAAACAGGAATGCTTGCTTTTGCCACAGCCACTTCCCCGTCTGGCCCGCATGCTTTCCTGGAAAAAGAGGTGCATGGAATAATTCCATCTAGTGGCATCAGCAGCCTGGAGATAAGTAGGTAAGGTGAGACTTTTTATAGAGGTTCCCATCTGAGGTGCTGCCACATTCAGGGAAGTTATGGAGGGGTGCCTTGAATTTACAAGGTCAAGAACCACTGCCATAAGGAATGGAGACAAAACATTTATTTTACATGCCCCAACTTGGTATAACTTAATAGCAAATAAAAGACTACAAGTGAATGTGATATTCTTACTCCTAATCATAGATATTAGTATTAGAGGGACTGTCACAGAAACTAAAACAGCAATGTCATTCAGCCAGATTTCTGCAAGTTTTTGAAATTGCTGTAGACTAAGGAGTTTGAGAGACCTCCAGGAAAGCTGCATAAGCCTGCTAACATTTGTCTGAGATAAATATTTTCCCCGAGTGACGGAAGTTAAACATTCACTTGAAAGATTTCTTGGGACTCCCATCTCTTCCTGTCTCTCAGGAGACATTCCCATTAGTGACCATCTCTTCCTGTCTCTCAGGAGACATTCCCATTAGGGCCACTAATGTCTAAGCTATCTCAAAGTTGTCCTCTTGACACATTTGCCCATTACAGCCCTGATCCATTTTGCGGCCTGTGATGAGTTATACTTTTTTTCCACTGACTCATTTACTGTCAGACTTTCCAGCTCTGACTTCATACATGCGGCTATGAATAAAGAAAATTGGAGGGTCAGGTTCTCACCTACAACTGAGGGATACGCCAAGCAGCTAAAAGGGTGTGTAAAGAGTGGCCGATATGCATATTTTTGCTTCTGGGCCCTGGGGTTGCTCTGCTACATCAACCTCAAGGCACAGTTTAGACTACATTACTGGTCTGGCTAAACTTTGTACTGGCTGCTCGTGGCTTAAACTGCTGTTACAGGAATCAAGAACTGTCAGTAGATGGGGACCCTCTTGTCTGTACTTTCTTTTCTCTCAGTGACAGCAAGGGTGGATGGTTTTGCTTTTCTTTGCAACCTCTGGAAATGGCACGGTAAATTGACTTCAGATAGTTCTGTTTTCAGGGAAGTTTCTGATATCATCCTAGAGACAGAAAAAAACATGCTAAATTATTTTGAATGCCTCCAATTTGCAAGCTTCAGGCCCTGCAATACAGATGGCAGATGCTACAGTATATTTAGTATGCCGTGTTCTATTTAGTCTTCGTTGACCATTAAACTTTTTGGCTATGGTCCGTGTTTTCTTGCATTTTACAAATCCCTGCATGCATTTACAGAGTGGTAGAAATGCCTAACACATTTAGGCATTAGGAAATAGTAGCTGTAAAAGCAAGCTTGTGTCTAGCTCTCTATGGCAAGGCCTATATATGGCTCAGTATATAAACATTCCTGAACGTTCCCTAGTGCATTAACATTTCTGATGTCTAGAGTTAATGTTCCTGATTGACAGAGGTTTCAGCTGATACTTTCCAGTGTTCGCAAAATCCAAAACTAATAATCACAGCGGCTTTACACACAAGATTTTCTTTTTCAACCCAGGAATGAAATATTTCAATAGAAAGAATTCAACAGACATATGGATAAATATAACTACAGATGGCCATGTATTAGTTAGCAAATGAAAGTGCTTCCTTTTTCTCTGATCAGTGCATTGCCTATTATTTGCTACTGCAAAGATGATGTCAGTTTGCTATGAAGGGACCTGTTATCAATCAACCTTTTAATGAGCTCAAAACATTAAATAATTTGGCCAGGCTCTAATTGGAAACAAGCAGCTGTAAATGTTAAAACGACATAATTAGCAAGAGCCTTACAATACTTAACAGGTGCATGTTTGTATAATAGGAGGGATGTTGCCCTTCCCCTCTCCTTGTCTTCCAAGAAAAGCTGTATGATTATTTTCTCTGATATCAACATCTGATACTAGAGCCAAATTTGAAGAAGGACAGATCTGTTCTTCAGTGTCCACTTCTTCCTGTTTGATGTCACATTCCTGCAGACTGGGGGTGGAGGTGAAGTTGCATGTTAGACTTCGACCATACTAGATCTGTAGAATATTAAGAAGTGTTGAAGTTAGAATATGTTGTAAGCAGTTCCATATTAGGGGTGTATCTACACATGAGCTTTAATGCACATAAACCTATTTTAATGCACATTAAAGCATCACAAAACACTTGTGCTCTTTAGCTAATGTGCATTAAAATAGGCTAATGCACACTTTTCTGGTACTTCACAATGGAGGTACTAGGTTTAATGTGCATTACCTAAAGCACATTAATTGAATGTGTAGATGTGCCCTAAGGGTTTTACCATTTCTTACCTCTGTGGCTCTTACTTGCCACTAGAGGGCTAGTGAGCAGAGACATAGCTACAAGCCAGGACACTTGGATTCTATACCTGCTTTGAGGGGTGAGGGGGTAGGGAGCAGTGAATCCTGGGATGCTGGAGGACTGCAAATTGCTCATCTGAGCTCCATGGAACAGGATGAAGTTACCTTGATATGAACTACGTAGCATGGTCCAGAGTTAACCCTTGCCTAAAGTGGTATAATTTTTAAACACTTGGGCCACATCCACTCAAGTGTGAATGTTTGGTTCCCCTAGGACAGGGGTTTTCAACCATTTTTAAGAAGTGTACCCCTTCTGTCTCATCGTTTCAGCTCATGTATCCCTTTATATTAAAATTATTTGGGTGTGGGGGCTGAGCATGCACATGTGCACACATGCCCCATGTCTATCCCCCCCAGCAGATAAGTCTGGGTGGGGGTGGGGGGGACCGATTGAAGACCTCACAGTGAGGGAGGGAATGGAGCACAGACAGGGGTAGGGGTTGGGGTGAATAGAGTCCCATCTGGGCTGGGTCAGGTCATGGGACAATAGGAGCTCAGGCAGCTCATCCAGGGGTGCAGGGAGGCTTCTGCTACTGCACATACCCCAGAAGAGGCCTCTGATCTAGCTGCTGCTGTGTGCTAGGCTTTGTGCACTGCTGCAGCTGCTCTGGGAGCGGTGTGACATCATGTGAGTCCTGCCACTGAGTGGGCAGGGGGCAAAGTTCAGCCTGGCAACAGCAGGCATGTAGTGTCGCACTGATCCTGAGGCAGCTGCAGTAGCATGCAAAGCCCAGCATGCAGTGGCAGCCACCTCCATCCTGCACACAGATTGGGGGGGCATGTGCCCCCCTGGGCCTCCTCTGGGGTGTGTGCAGTGGCAGGAGCCCCCCATACCCCTACAATCTTTTTAAGTACCCCTAGGGATACACATACCCATGGTTGACAACCACTGCCCTAGGACAACTAGCAGCAGCACACCTTGTGCTGCTGCTAGCTATCCCAGGGAATGCCTGTGCCACATGCTGTCTGGTGCATGGCAGGTTACCTTGGGTGGGGTAAGGTAGGCTGGGGCCTGCAGGCTTATCTGGGGTCCTGGGGGCCTCCTGAGGCTGCAGCAGTGGTGATTCTGCTGCTCAGAGCCTCGTCAACAGCTAGAATGTGGCTCTGGCTGGCCAGGCTCTGGTTTTGAGTGATGCATGAAGCCCCCGTATGTGCCACTCAACTCTGCCTTTTTTTTTTTTTGCGTTTTTTTGTTTGTTTGTTTGTTTTTTTTACTTTTACCCCTGGATATCTGGACATGGCCTCAGAGAGCACTTTGCATGAGTTAACAAATTTTAATGTGCAGATGCTCACATTTTAAGTGCCCTTAGCATGGTCTAAGTGTAACATCACCCCTATGAAAGATCTTCAAAGAGCTATACAAATGGCTACATACTATACAAGCCCATTTACCAAATGTGGGCATTCACTTAACCAGGAAAAAAACATTGTTTTTATTGGAAAAGTGGAAGGAATAAGGTGGCAGCATGCTTTTGCATAAAAGAGATGCGACTGCCTCCCAAATTAACTGTAAACATCTGGCAACTAGAGCCATGGCAAACTTTTTGTTTAGGTGAATAGCAAGATCCTTGCAAACTCCTTTTGAGAACACAGTTAAAGTAGGCCAGTAAATGAATCATCACAATGTGCCCAGGTGAGCCTGGAGTGACCACAAAATACTTTATTTGAAAGTAATACACTTTGAGAGTACTCTGCACATAATGGTGACTGCAGGTGTTTTTACATGTACCCCCGAGAGTGGGCTGGGGGGCACTTTAATTAGATCGGCTCTCAGATCTTTAGTTAAAGCACCCCCGCTGCCATTTTGAAGCATGGGGATGCTGATACACAATATGTAGAGGCTGGTTGGAGCATGCTAATTACCACATTTCAGCAGACTTTATTAATCAAGTCTCCTTTAGTGTGCTGTAATTACCGCACATCAGAGCAGACTCCTGACTTGTGTACAGGCACCCTGAGAGAAGAGCTTTACATAAGTTCCAGTTCTTTGACCTTGTCTCTCTCAGTTTCTTCTTAGACCAAAAAATCTTAATATACTTTTTCTAACCATCTCGCCATTCACTAAGGCTCTGAGACTGAGCTGTCAGGGCCACAAAATTGGCAGATTTTTCCCTACTGGAGAATACATCCTGTAGAAAGGCTAATATCCATTTAAATAAGTCTGGCTCTCTTCATAGAGGTCAATGCAAAGAGGTACCAGAAACACAGGGATGAAGAATTCTGGTTGGATGCATGACTTTTCTGGCAGCCACAATAACCAGTGCAAGTGAGAGCAGCCTCTTGCCACCTCTAGAATAGGGTATCTTAGCTCTGCGGCCAGGGTGGATTAAACATTGCTCAGATTTAGCCCAGGTTCAGAGCCAAAAACTTTATAAAAATTTATTTTTTCATGAACCTTTGGCAAAAAAGATATGCAATGTTAGTGAATAAGATAACCCCATGTGTTCACAAATCACACATGCACACTCATTAGGTAGTTTTCATAATAAAAGTTTAGCAGGGATAGGATAAGGCCTTTCCTGATAACAATGATGGGGGGTTAAGTAGTTTTATTATGCTAGGGGGTTGAGTTTTTATTATGTAATCAACCTCCTAAGATGTGCCTGGAGAGCATTCCAGCTAGCATATTTTAATAAAATAACATTTTAAAATAGACCCAGGTTTTGCTTTAAAGGGATTTTCAAGTAATTGCAAAGTCACAGTCTTAATAAAATAACACATTTTTGCTTAGGTTTGTAAAGGATTATTAAAGATAAAGGTGATTTGACTTCTGTGCTTAAACTGAGTTTCTCCCAGATGTGGATCCTGCTTTATGCTTGCCTTTATATACATTTGCTCAAAGAATAGGGTTCATTATGCATGTGAATTCTCATCAGTCAGCTCCTGTTCCTACTTCTGCTCCAGCCGGGACAGTTTTGTCTCTCTTACAGATGAGAGAAATGCTTTGTTCTGTGAATGCTGCCCACTAACATTTGTCTCCCTTGAGGAGATCATCTTTTCTCAACCCTTTTAGGCACTTATGAGGACACTAAGGGCACGTCCACACCTGCAGGCACGTGCGCTTGCAGCAGCTCTAATAGAAGCAGTGCAAATTTGAGCCAGGGCTTTTTGCCTCGGTGCACGTGCTCGGACATGTACATTGTTGTGGAGCAAATTGTGCCACTAGGGGCAAAATAACCCTGCCTGGCTCCTCCTGGATCTTCAGCCAGGGGGAGCTAGAGCCTGGGGCCAGCACCTGTGCTGTCCCCAGCAGTATAAAAAGCTGCCCTGTCCTGGTCCCAGCAGTATAAAAAGCTACCTTGGCAAGTAGCTCAGGGCTACTAGCTCCCAGAAGCTTCTGGGGCCCAGCCAATTAGTACATGTGGACACTACCCCTTGTGCCAGCTGGACTGCTGAAGCAGCCCTGAGAGTTTCCTGTACCCGCTACCTACTGCAGCAGTCTGGCAGTGGGGGGGCTGCTGCCTGGCTGTGACCTGCTGTGCACCTGACAGACTCGGATGGGGACTACAAATCCAGTAAAGGTATCTGCCTCTCTGGGCTAGCTGCCAGTGGACTGCAGTTGCAGGGTTGGCCTTTGTGTGGCACTACTGCCATTTGTGCCCCCTGCCCGGCCATCTAGGCAGCTATCACCTAGATGATGTTCCGGGTATGGTGGCCTGCTTTGAACTGTCAAAGCATGTCTTCCTGGCCCCATTTGGCCAGGAGGTCAGCCACAGCCAGATGGGTCCAAGGTGCCAGCTCTGAGCAAGCAGGGTCCTGCCACTGGCCTCGCTAGCAGGAATTGTGGTGTTCCCTATTGGAAAACTGAAAAATCCCTGATAAAAAATAAATTGCAAAATCACTCTCTAAAATACCCTCAAATCCATGTTCCTCCGCAAGTAAAACAAAAGACTACTATAAAGAGAGAGAGAGTGAAACAGAGACAGCAATCAGTTGGACAATGTTTTATTGATATATCTACAGTGTTAAAGCAAGTCTCTTATAATAATAAAGTGAACTCTAAATACAGGTTTCATGAATTCATGAATACATATTTTGCTGCCCTCCCACAGGGCGATGGCTCCCACACAAGGGGTTGGTCCCCCACACAAGGGCAGTGACCTCCCCCCAGACAATGGGTTCAGCCCCCCCAACAGAGGGTTCAGTCCCCACACAAGGGCTACACCCCCCCCAAGGGGGTTCAGGGCCCCAAAAGGGATTCAGACCCTCAACAAGGCACTCTCACAAGGGGTATGGCCCCCCCAACAGGGGGTTCATCCCCCACACAAGGGGTATGGCCCCCCAATGGGGGCCAAATGGCCCCCGCAGGAGCTACCACCCACCCTGCAAGGCCCACATGACCCGCCCCAGCCCCCTGATTGCTGCCCCACCTGGCCCCATCCCCCACCAGCTGCTGCAGCCCCTGCACTGGCTGCCATACTCAGCCCCACCTCCCTACTCCCCCAGACCCCCCCCAATGGCTTCCCCACCCAGCCCCACCCCCCATCTTGCACCCCCAGACCCCCAAGACTACCCCTACAATCCCAGGGACCATCACTTAACCCCCCCCCCCCCCCAGAAAAAGAACAGAAAAAAAAATGGAAAAAAAGCTTCTGCTTACCTGAGAAGCAGGGGTGGCTTCTGGCAGAGCCCCCTGGGCAGCACAGGACAGCACAGGGGCAGGAGGGCTCAGGCTGGGGCTGCTGGGGCTGTCACTCTGCCCGGCACTGTGCGGGTGGGGCCCCAGGCAGCTGCAGCTTCAACTGCCAGTAAGTGCCGGGTTGTTATTATGATTATTTTTTTTAAGTATGGGGTGGGTATTTTAAGTATGGGGTATTTTTTAAGGGATGGGGAGGCCTGGGGGGATGGGGCTGGACGGAGCAGGGGTCGGGGGCCTAGGGGGCCTCCTCCAGCCCCCACTGACCTCTTACTCACTGGCACCTGATCCCTGGTGCTGAAACATGTGGCCTGGCCGGCCGCATGTTTCAACACCAGATTGAGGGGCAACCACAGAGATGCTCTGGCAGCCAGAGCATCTCTTTGGAGGACCCAACCTCCGGTTGCCTCAGCAGGTTGCCCTGCTTTCTTATACTTTATTTTTTTTAGACCCCTGGATATCCAGGGGTCTAATTTTCTCCCAGTGCTGCAAGTTTGCAGTGCGGGGAACTTTTTTGAGCTCTTGGACATTTTCTCTACCAAGAAACTTAGGGCTGGTCTGACTGCAAAAAAAAAAAAAAAAGGCTGCAGGGAAAGCTGGAATCCCTCCAGATTTCCTTCACCATCTCAGACCGATGGCTCAAAAGTGACTTCTGCACCTATATTCAAACAGGATGGAGAGCAGCCAAATCCCTTGAATCTGGTATGAAGCAATGGTTATTGTTCTGCTGAAATGGGGGAAACCTGCCAGTGATCCTGGGAGCTACAGGCTGATATCTTTGCTTTGTACACCTTATGAACTACTGAAGTGGCTCATCCTCCAAAGGATTAGCCGGAGTGCCAAGGCGTCCATCCCCCAAGAATAAACCAGGTTTATGCCGCACTGAAGCTACTGGCTGGCTGGCCAGTGCAATCTTAAGACCGGCACTGCATTCATTGACCTTTCCACAGCATATGATACTGTTTGGATGCATGGTCTGTTGATAAAACTGTCCCGCCATTTCCCATGCACCAGGCTGTTCCACCTTTTGTGGACATTTCTAGGTAATCGATGGATGCATGTCTACCTCTGAGACAAAATGAGCAGACCAAGGACCCTAAATAACAGCCTCTCACAGGCAAGTGTTTTTGCCTTAACTTTCTTTAACATTTATATAAGCAGTATGCCTGCTACCGCTTTGAGGAAATTTGCATATGCCAATGACCTGGTACTAACCACACAGGCAAGGACATTCAAAGAGATTGAAGACACGCTGACGCTAGACCTGTCAATAATGGCAGAATATTTCTGCAAGTGGAGGCTGCAACCAAATCCAACTAAGTCCATCATTTTAGTATTTCCCCTCAGTAACCACAAAGCACGTGTTCATCTCAATGTCACCTTTTGCAGAGAAAAATACATGATCCAACTCTGTTCTACCTAGTCTGTGCACCTGTCTGGGCTGATAGCATGCATACCAAATGCATGGACATCCAGTTAAATTCTGCAATGCGTGCTCTTACTGTAACCCTGAAATCTACACCAATTCAATGGTTATTGGTGCTGGCCAATATTGCTCCTCCAGACATTCGCTGTGATGAAGCTACATACAATAACATGAATGACAGCCTCATCCATAGCGATTTCAAGAACCACCCAGCTTACCACTTGGTTTGCTAGAAACCTTTGTGGACACATTTACAAGCCCTTGTAGGACATGACAGCTTAGCAGCTTGAAGGAAAGTGTGAAATGAACCACGATTTGGAATAAACATCTAATTTCTGACCCAACAATAAAGCCTCCTGGCTTTGACCTTCTGTGAAAAGCATGGAAGGCTCTAAATTGGATCCAAAGTGGACATGGCTGCTGCAGTCATTTGATGCACTGATGGTGTATTAGGAATTCTGCAAACTATCACTGTGGCAACCCTGATCAAACTACGGACCACATAACAACACTCTGCCTTCTATAGAGATTTGACAGTGACATTGCAGAAATACATTCCCTTTCCTCAAGAGCATTAGACTGGTTAACAAACCTTAAACTGGACTTACAATTGCTGCCCCAAGTCAGCTATATGAAAGAAGACTGTGGCTGGGTAGACTTTTATAATGTTCAGTGCTGACAGTGCCATCACCCATAGTGCTAGGTAGTTTGCTATCTTTAATCAGCGAGTGCTAGAAGGAAATAAAGTGAGCCTACGCATGCTGGCATGTCATTTGCAGTATTTCACTAAACCCTTTAATTTCTCTAACTATGAAACCATAGTAAACTCTTGATTTTCAGACAGTTATAGAATAAATTGGCATTGGCTTATGGAACTATTGAGAGGATTTGTAGTCACTGCAGAGCACTAAGGCCTTAGGTATTATTCATTACTTGTTTGTTAAGCCCTCAAGGCACACTCAGTGGTGCATGAGACACAGACCTGGTCTTTGCCTTAGGGTATTTATAGCTTAAAAAGAAAAAAAAAGATAAAAATCAATAAAAATGCTAGGATTACAGAGAATGTAGATAATGTACAGGACTGGAAATATATATGAGAGAAATGATAGAGTCATTACTATGAGTGCTGTATGTACATATACATAATACACTTTTATTGTTTTAAATGCACTAAAAGTTTTCATGGGTTTTTCTTTTGCACTAAACTTGGAATATTTTGTGGGTATTATTTGCAACTGTGAAATAGATTTCTGGTGGCATTATCATTATGAAACACAACTGTTTTGCTGACCATAGGAGTCTTGCTATATCTATTAGAAAGTCCCCCCCCCCCCCCCCAATGTTTTGGTTAAAATATTATATTCCAGAGGCAGATTAAGCAGGATAATTAGGTAGGTAGCATTGATAGATTTTTATGAGCAAACATTGAACCAAAGCTGCTTTAGTTATAAATGTGTCATTGCAGGCAAGGTAACTGTTGGTAAATTTGCTGGTATTAATGCAAAGTCATGAAACTCTCAATACATTAAAAGCATATGGAAATCAGAAACCATGTATTTGATCAGCACTTTGTCACAGTCTGCAGAGGTATCAAGCCCAAAGGGAAATTTCTTTTGGAGTCAGTTAAGTATGATTTATCATGTTTGTCATAAAGTCTTTAGATGAGACACAATTCACACACTTGTGAGAATTAATTTACCATGTAAACTCAGTTCTTGGTTCATCTGCCTATAACTGCATTTGGAACTTATCGAATCGTAGACCAGCACTTCTGTAACTAGCTGCCTTCCACAGTCTATTTGGATTTGTTTAATATGTGGACCCTGTTCACATAGTAGTAATGGAAACCTTTGCAAGTAAAGGCATAAAGATTGGACTCACAAAAAACCCTATGTGCATATCTGTGCAAAATGACAAGCATGTATACACCTCTCATAGGTAAAGGGGTACTTGACTGACATGCCCTTCTTGTGGTCAGACTGTGACTGCTGCTTGGGGAAGGTGTGGATGCAGCTGGAAGCAGCTGGCTGACAATTGAGAAATAGTTTCATAAACGTATCCATCCCTGCACTGTCTTTTGCCTTCATCTGCACTTTGATCTCGGGTCCCTGAAAACCCTGGTTAATCCTAAGTATCAGTAATAGGGTCCAGTAGATAGGACTCTGGATTGACATGAGCTCCCAGAGAAAAGATGGTGATACATTTTCAGCACTAGAGATCAGTTTATTTCTTAAGACTTCTCTCTCTCTCACGTGCATACAAAACTATAGTTATTAAACTGCTATTATTAAACTGTAGTTATTTACAACACATGGCTTAGATTTAGGTTAGATTTTAATGGTACCAAAATGCATGGGTAACTTGTAGTGAGAAAGGCCAGTTGTATCTCCTAAGCAGTGAGTTCTGGAAGGCCTAGACACATGAAACACTTACACTGGTGTTATGGCACCAGTTTTGTACTTGGAAATAAATTATCTGTTCTCGCCAACTCCTGCCATAATCAGTGATTCCAGTCTGCTCACAGAAAGTACTGCTACAGTGCCTTACCTCTGAGTGGTGAGGAGCAGGTAATAGTCTGCTTACTTACAGCAAACAGCTACCCTAGTATAGCTGTGCATGCTGGATATTTGTACCAGTATAACTTACACTGGTGCATTTTTCCCCTGACTTCTTTCCCAAGTTCATTTTAATTTTTATCTCATGGGTATAAATGTGGCATGTATCTAAGCCCAGAGATCCATTAGGAACCGTGCAGGGCTTATATCAGGGGTGGGCAATTATTTTGATTGGAAGGCCACTTTAGGAATTGAGGTCAGTCTTATTGGCCAAGGGATGTGGTGCTGAGTTGGCCCAGTGTGGCAGGGGGTGGGGAATGGTACTATCCAGTCTGGGTCCATCTGCCCCACATCCACCACTGGGGGCATCAGATGAAGTGGGCAAACAGGGTCTCCATGAAGACCAGCTGGGAACCCTGGGAGCAGGGTGCACTTGGCTGGGCAGATGGGATGGGGCTGTGGGTGGAGGGGGAGTGGGACAGGGAGGGCCAGGATCAGGATCATGGGGCAGTGACAGCACAGGGCTGGGGCCTGGGCAGACCCATGATCCACTCCCTTCATGGCAGGGGTGTGAGGGGAGTGGATCATGGCTCTGCCCCAGGCATCAGCTCCACACTGTCACTGCCCCGCAATCCTGGCCCCAGATTCTGGCTCCCCACCTGCCCATGGCCTCATCCCATCCACCCAGCCAAACATGCCCTGGCCACAGGGGCCTGGCCAGTCTCAGTGGAGACCCCACCCAGCTACTCTGTCTGGCACCTGCATTGGTGGGTGTGGGGTGGAAAGGCTGGGGTGTCCAGGCAGCAGGGCTGGATCCAGTGGCAGCGGAGATACTAGCAGCAGCAGCCAGAAGGAGCTACCACCAGGGTTGCCAGGAAGCAGAGTCCATCTGCTGTGCTGCCCCTGCCCCACTGCATGCCCGGGGGTGGCAGAACAAGTGACGTGTGCCACGGCTCAGACTGCCCCTTGTACCTCAGCCAGGCAGGGTTGAGGGACGTGTTGCGGGTTGGACAAAATCCCTTGGCAGCCTGGATCTGGCCTGTGGGCTGTATTTTGCCCTCCCCTAGCTTATATCCTGCATTGCAGTAATGGGCACTATACAAAAAACACTTGAAGAGGGAAAAAATTGTCAGACAAGATCTTAATAGTTGAGTTTCTGTTCTAGAACAAATATTATAAGGGAAATGGCTTTCTTCAGTGGTGAGTTTTTGCATGTGACCCCTAGTGCAGACCATGTACCATACCTGTGACTACAGAGAATCTTACGCTTGTGATTTGCTCCCAGTAGTGTGTGGTCATGCACAACTCCATGTGCAATGTGATAGCTTGGCTCCTTCTGGGTACCACTGCTGGCATCTCTGCATTGTCTGTGTTCCACAGTGAAAGCTTCTTTGATGGCCCCTTGGATGGAGCTTCTATAGCAGCTTGTACACACCACAGGGGGTTTAATTCGGTTTAGTTCTCCCTAAATTGAAACAGTGGGTTTCTAAAGACACCGCTTCAGTTTAGGGAGAATAAAACTGAACTAAACCCCTGTGGCATGTACACAAGGGTGGGGGCCCAGTCCTTACCTGCTTCTTTGGCAGTGGTGGAGGGGGCAAGCCAGCAGGCTGAGCAGTTCCTGAGCTGCACAGGGGCCCCCCAGGCGGCACCTGGCCGCTGGCATCTGGCCCAGGCAGTCCTGGGGGGCACTGTAGCCATGGAGGGAAGCACTGGCCCCCCTGCAGCTGTGGAGAGAAGCACCAGGCCCCCTGCACAGCTCAGGCAGGCAGGTTCGCAGGAGAGGAAAAAAAAAAAAGATCAGGCTCGGCACTTTATTTTTTTCCTTCAGTGGAGCCTGCCTGTACGGGCTGCCACCAGGTCCCACAACTCCTGAGCCACACGGGCCCACCAAGCTCTGAGCATGTCAACTTCTGGTGCCCCGTGCACTGGTGCAATTTGTTAGGTAGCAAACTAAAACACCTCAGAGGTGTTTTATCTTGCAACACACCAAAGTCATTTAAAGTGGAACATGCCGCCTAGTGTGCAAATAGCAACACCATTAAAGTGGAACATGCCACCTAGCGTGCAAACAACACCATTAAAGCAGTGTAAAAGGGCATTTAAGCCACTTCAAAAGCCAATTGTGGCATGTACACAGGCCCCATGTTGTAGTGGACTGGGGCCAAGTTATGTGAAGCTCCTCATCTGTAGAAATTGAGCTTCCTAAACTTTAGGTCTCAGTTTGTTTACTTTCAAACATTCCCTTTGCAATATGCATCACCAAAATCTTTTAGTGCATGTCTTACAAAGAAGCATATGAATATATTGTAGGCTGAGCCAAGGCAAATGTTAGGGTAAGTCTGAACATCTGGGTTGACTGAGGAGAGAGAAATTCAGCTGAGCTCTAACCAGAAACACCTAATTTAGCACTGGATACTTTAGTGTCTTGCATCTTTCCGAGGAGGGTATGACATGATCAGCAAATAGATATCTTACTGGAATGAATGGTCATTCTTGTATTCAGATCTTTGTGGACCCAAGTTTCATTTTGGATAGCACACAGGCAGCCAGCAATATGGTCTCAAGAGACCTGGACAGGGGAGGAGTAGAAGATCACTGGCAGGATCCAGGACTAGAAGCAGCATGAGCATCATGATATGCCCCAGACTGTTCCACAGTCCTAAGACCCCTTTCTGAGATAGGCAGGGTACCACTCAGACACATGTTCATAGCAAGAACCTTCCTTCAACAGGAAGGTTGCTTATGGGCCACCTTCTTTCACATCTGTAGTCACTCAATATTTCAGAATGACTCTGATAATGCTCAGTCAGAAGAATATTAGGTTAGCACAGAACATATCTTTTAGCATCATTAAGATATTTAATTCATTGTCCTTGGTGGAAAATATTAATCATACTGTCTTAATTGTATCACTCCAATCCCTCTGAACAAGCCTTTCAGTTGGAAATAAGAAAGGCTAGAACCATGGGACCAAGCAGCTCACTGTGGACTTGCAACAGATGCTGTCCAGGTCACACATGGGCACTACATATAGGATCATAGGAAAGAAGGCCTGGAAAACATCACATGAGGTCATGTAGTTCAGCTCTTTGCTCAAGGCAAGATCATTCCTGACTAAACCATCCCACTCAAATGTCTATTTAACCTGCTCTTGAAAATGCCCAGGGATAAAGATTCCACAGTCTCTCTAGGTAGCCTGTTCAAATGCTTAACCATCTGCATAGTCAGAAAGTTCTTCCTCACTGCTAACCTAAATTTCTTCTTCTGCAGTTTAATGTAACGTTATATTATCCCTGTGCTAAAAAAAAAAAAAAAATCACTTTATATAAAAAAATTTCTCCCTAGAGGAAGATAGCAATTAGTTTTTCTGAAGACTCTTTATCTGGCCCTCTTTCAGTGGCTTGACTCAAAACAGGCTCATGAAAAATAGGAGAGTGTTGCCACTGCTGATCCTATGTTTAAAATAATGAACAAGGTATGATGAGGCTTACCAAGTTCCTATTAGCATTAGGTCTGGAACAAGAAAATGTTATTAGTCCCTCATTCCCATAGAAACTAAATGTGCTTATGTAATGCTAAGGAAATGTGAAATATAGATATACAGGTAATTGCTTCATGTACACAACTAATTACCAATTTCTTAAAATGGGATAAAGACCATTAATATGATTTAATATTAATTGTACCTATAAGATATTTCAGAAAGGTATATTGGAACATATTACAATATAATTAAAAAATAATGTGGAGACAGAGAAGACAAAAGTGTGGAGAATGTGAAGGGTGGATTGTGGAAAATGTGGACCCGATTAGAGGTCTTGTGAACTATTACTGTATTTTATCAGATTGCCTGTTCATTTGGTTTAATATTATGCCATGTATATAGCATCTGTCTGATGCTATGAAAGGGGGCCTATGCAATACAGCTAATCATTCAACTAAGTTATATGCCTTCAGAATGTAATGCTGATTATTTCAATACTCTGGATCTGCACTAGGAAGCCTAATATCCTCAGTCTGGAGCTAAATTTTGCCTATATATTTCTACCTGGACAACTAAATCTCTTTTAGATGTTTGACCTTTGATGGTGAAGCACCTAATAAATTTGTCACTTGATTCTACCCTACTGAATCCTGCCTATTGCATATCACCTAAATCACTGAGCTCCAGTGAAATCTCCAGCACAGGCAAATTCTGCACTAAAATAAATTTGTAGACAGGGATTTTTTTCCTACAAGTGTATACAATGACCCCCAGATCCCTTATTGAGGCTTTTAGTTTCACAATATAAATAATGTTGCACATGGTTTGGAGTCATTTTGGCACTGAAAGATATAGTTGCAGAAGCCTGATATTTTTGGTACTGAAAATACTTCTTTTATGCTTTCTGTAATTATTGCTGCATTCTCCTCTATAGCTCTATGCTCTCAACCTGTTGTTGGTGCTTTTAGAGGGTGGTATTGTTCTTCTTCTTTTTTTTAAACAGACTACGTGTCAGAGATAAGTGGGATAGTGATGGATCTTTTATAACACCCAGATGTTTGTCTACAAAAGTTATTGCAAAGTAAGCTTGGGCCTGACTTCAAAATGAAAAAGCTGTTCTTCAATAACTCTCTGTGTGGAAACTTTATGCTTCACTATGAATAATTTTGTGCCGTTTAACTTAATCCACTTTCAAAATGGACTAAAAAAGACACTTGTAGCATGCAATAAAAGTGTCTGCACATGAAGCTAGTGCAGAATGGCTACTGTGGGAAAGCTTTTTTGGGCTACATCCCAGTGGAGACAAACCTAAAGACATACATGAAGCTAGCTGTTTGGGTTAAGTATCAGAGGAGAAAGTCATTTAGCTCTCACTGGTGTTGCTAACAGTACACTTGTCAAGACGCGAATATTCCCTGTGTGACTGGAAATTGAGTGACCTCATGGAAATACCACTTTGGGACACCTTCAGAATCAATATAAAAGTCTTCTCTTGGTCAAAAAAACCTGTATGAGAAACATCTCTGGGACTTTTTGTGGCCACTTGACAGGTAATAGAGATGCTGCCTGGCACTTCAGTACTTATGCCTTTCCAAAGCTGGTAATGAATGATACAGCAGTGAGTGGTGACAGTAATGATACATGAGTGAGAGTAAGCTGCCCTTACAATGCTCCTGGGAAGTATGTAGTCTGACTATCGTATCTTGTTTCTGATTAACTTGGGAGATAGATGCCTCACAAAGGTGGATCACTACTCCAAGAAGGTAGATGAACTGGAAGGAAATATACTTTACTGCTAAAAATAGCCCTGTTCTGTATCAGCCTCTGCTTTCTCTGGCCACAGTATATCTGATGTACTTTGCCTTAAAAAAAAGGCTACAGTGAAGGCCAAAGAATGTCAGGTTCTCAAAGTCAGTAACTCAGGAGTTGCATTAGACAAAAAGGCTACAAACAGTCATGGGAAGTGAAGTAGTCCGTGAGTGAATCGCTTGTTGAAGTGGTTATTGCTATACACATATAAGGAAGTCCCACTGTACTCATATAATGGGGCTACCTTTCTTTGCAGCAGCTGAATGGATTTTCTCCTGATAGATGAGGGACTATATGCGTGAATTACTCCTATAAATTTTGACTGGGAGAGTAGTCGCTTTGAGCAGACTTCACGAGATTCACTTTTCTTTATTGGAAAGCCCTGTCTGTATTATATGCATTCTGCTTCAGAGGGGAAAAAAAGCAGAAAGCAATATCTAAATGCTATGGTAGCTCTTTATGCAGTCAGTACTCAACTGAATCCACAGGGGAAAAACTTTTTTCATATATATGTTTATATATCTCAGAATTTATTTCTTTTCTCTTCTTCCAAGGTGTCTAATGCTGGAGCTACAAGCTATGTACTGATTTTAATGCTGCTCCTAACAATTGTTAACATTAAGCAAATGATCCACATTGACCTTTGCATCTTAAATGTTTCTTATGGTTACAAAATGTAATTCCTAATGTGCCTACAATAGAAACTGAGGAGGAAATAAAATTGAGTAGCTGCCTCCTTTTGTATAAGGATAGAGTTATCAGTGAACATACAGAACTCTGGTAAACATAGTTGCCTAAAACATATATAGTCCATTATAAATACTTTTCTATTACAAGGTTTCACTTTCTGATTTCTCTCAAACTCTACGGGAAGCAGTAGTTTAAAAGAAACATAAAAAGGGGCCTGCAATCTTCTGTAAGATTTCCTGCCATGCTTCCATGTTGAGTACCATGCACAAAATAACTCTGTAGATCACTCTGTAGAATGGGAGAATTTTACTACTGTCTGAATTTGAAATATAATTATCTCCAACTTGCATCAAATAGACCTAAGCATTTTTATGTAATCTAAGTACTCATATGGGAGACTTTGGTGGAAGATACACAGATAGGAAATAACTGCAAGTACTGATGGTAAATCTATAGGTACAACTTTTCCCTCTGGGCCAAATACCAATCCAATACACCAGACTGGTGCTGGAAAACACTGTACTGCTGGAGCTGTGATTTACTGGATTATAATATGTATGATTAAGTTCTTAACATCTTGGGCTCACTAAATATATTAGGCAGAATTTTCATTTTAGACATAGAAATAAGTAGGTTTTGAGGAGGCAGTTTGGATGGGACATTTTTTGGTATTGGGATTACCATCAATTTAGAAAACAAAGTTCTACTGTGAAAAGTTTGTCATTCCATGAAAAAAAATTGCAAAATAAAGGTTCCAAGAATATAATATTTGGAGGACTGTTCTAGGTCTTTAAGCATTTTAGGGAATCTTTTTGAATGAGGGGAATGGGAGGACCTAGGACTTTGAAAAAGTGTGCAGATGATGTGGCACATCATTCCATATAAAACAACACATTTCTTTCCAGTTAAAGAGAAACTAGATGCTTTACCAATATGCTAAGGGACTAACACTATATTATTCAGTTTAACATAAAAGTGAAGACAAATATAATGTTTGGAATGTGCACTAATTTGCTAGATATATATAAAGTTTAAAAAAAAAAATAACAAACTAGGCAAAATAGTATTAGTCAAAAGATATTGTATCACCAGTTCTGTGATCACTGTAGTTACATAAATGATGCTTATTCAGATAAAAAAAACTCCAAAAAGCAAAAAGCCTAGCTTTCTTGAGAGTCTTGACAGTGTTTCCAATACTTTACTGTTAGGCCTGTCCAGCCTAATATTCACATTTGTGTTAATATTATCACACCTGAGTTAAGGTTTTTAGCTACAACTAAAAGCAGCCTGCAGAGCCGTGAAACAGATAGAAGATAGATATTACCAAGAATGACTAACAGACAGCAGAATTGCAGAAGAAAGAATAGTTTGGATAGTGGAAAATCAAAACCATTAAAAAAGATAGAAGGTTGTTAACAGCTGTGGAGAGGAGAAAGAATATCAGGAATCAGAGAGATGACAATGAACCATGAAGCCAATTAATGCTCTCAGCATTGCCTAAATACAAAAGCTACTGCTCCTCCCAGTTCTTTTAAAGTTTGGGCGCAGCAGGAGTTAAATATGAGTGCAACTCCACCCCCTGGAGCCTGTCCCTTTTGAGGGGTATTTAAAAGATATTTATCAAAAACATCATGAAAGTGGGAGTGTTTTTAAGCTCTTTATATTTCAATTTATTCTCTGCCTCTGTGACAGCTATGTGGTTGGCCATAATGCACCAGATTCCATATCAGCTTTCATTTGACCTGATCTGGCAATTGCCTAAGCCTAAGAGTAACTTTACACACCTGAGTAGTTTTATTGAAGTCAATGGGGCTGCTGACATGAATAAAGTTACTCATAGCAGTAAAAGCTTTCACTAGATTTCATAGACATTAGGGCTGGAAGGGACCTCAGAAGATCATCGAGTCCAGCCCCCTGCCCAAGGGATAGGAAGTCAGCTGAGGTCACAGGATCACAGCAAGATAAATGTCCAAAGTTCTCTCGAAGGCATTCAATGTAGGTGCATGAACCACCTCTGGTGGCAGGCTATTCCAGATGTTGGGGGAGTGGACAGTGAATAAATTCTTCCTTATGTCCAGCTTGAAATGGTCTTGCTGGAGTTTATAACCGTTCGACCTTGTCATCACTTGGGGCGCTCTGGTGAACAGATGTTCCCCCAGATCCTGATGAACACCACGGATAAACTTATAGGTGGCCATCAGATCACCCCTGAGCCTGCACTTTTCCAGGCTAAAGAGTCCCATAGCTCTGTGCACAAACACCCTTGTACCTATGAATGATTGATTCTAAAATGTCTATTCTCAATAGCAAGCACCTGCACTTTTCTAGCACTTACAAGTGCATGCTGGCATGCATGTAGATGAAACACCTTTGGAAAAAGAAGTGGCATACCTTCTGAAGAACAAAAGAGACGTTCTCTTTCTTCAGTAAGGGAAAAGGCAATTATTCCTTTCATGATCTTGCAAAGAATTCTGTTTCAGGCTTTTGAAAGTTCATTATAGTTTTCCCATTGCTGATATTTTGTACAATGGTAATAAAGTAGATATATTGGCTGACTGATATTTTAATCCAGAAGGTCCAACATATATAGCTGTGCAGCAGCAGCCTGTATGTGGGCAGAATTGGCAAAGGAATATGGGAAAGTAGATTTCAATGTGAGCATATAAATTCCTTGTTTTGGAACAACATAAATGTTAGTGAAGAAAGCTTAGTATTCCAGCTGAGGGAGGGCCAGCCTCACTCAGTGAACAATGATTTCTTGGACACCTGACAATAAACAACATGGCCTTCTCAGAGTGATATGCTTACTACTACCAAGTCTGAGACTCAAAAGCATTGCCCGTCTGTAATGGGCCCCCTGCCCTATTACTAGGAAGGCTGGGTGATTTTTAGAGTTCTCTCTCATGGCTACCCTGGCCTCTCCTGCAGCCATCTTCTTCACCCTCATTCCTGCCAGCGGGGGAACAGCTTTTCCCATTTAGGTCCCTAAATTGGCACTCCCTGCTTTGTCACACCTCCCTTCCTCTGTTCCACTCTATCTCTCTCTGAGTACTCCATTCCTTCCCTTTACCTTTATCACGTAGTCTGGGTTAACTGGGTACTGGGTGTTGTCACAGTTCACACACAGGCTGAGGATGTGAACAAGATGGCCCCAGGGTCTTGGACAGACAGAGCCTGATGATTCAGGAGGCAATAGTGAAGGGTCAGTGAATCAGAGCAGGTTGCATAAGCCCATGTGTGAAGTTGGAGGGGGGCAGTCTGGCTGTGGGAGCTGCCATGGACAGAACCCTTCTGGAGAAGTGCAAAATTTAAAGCCCTTACAATGGCAGGAGGACTTGGAAGGAAGTCTTGAGCTAAGGGGGTCAGTGGACCTGCACAGAAAGCAAGCCGAGTACCCTATGCATTTGTTTTATTTATTTTCTTTTTGGAACCCATCAGCCAGGGGTAAGTTGAACCCCTGCAGGACACTGCTGTGTTCTGGGGCAGATGCTGGCATCATGTGCTTTTCATTTTTGTCCTCTGGGGGGCCAAATTGTGGCTGAAGGGGAGGTGGAGGCCACAGAGAGGGAGGACTGGGGACACCCTGAACCTGAGGCTCAGCTGAGCAGCCAAAGGACTTCTAGGACCCCTAGCAGATGACATGTGGAATATTATGTATCTTGGAACCTGGGAACATGAAGCATAACCAACAATGAGCTGGGAGCTGGCAGGTCTGAACAGTGGGCCCTGAGCTTGGGGGCTTAGCTAAAATAAGAGTGGGATGGGGATAGGGAGCTCCAGATCAGTCAAGGACCCACTTCAAAGCATGCCTCATCCTCCAGGCAGCCTCTCCTACTGAGCCTATATCAAAATGTGGCAGGAAGAATACTGAAAGGGAGGAGAAGATGGAGGGCATAGATACTAGGAAGCCTCTACAGGCAAGAACTCGGTAGTGACACCCTTGGGGTGGCTACACTCTTCCTGTTTATGCACATTCACTACTCTCTGTTACCAAGGCAGTTGAGGGTTTTAGGACAAGGGCACAAATAGTGTTCATATGGTAGGGGGTGGAGGGTGGGGAAGAAAACATTTATTCCAAAGGTACTAAAAAGAACAGTTGATAGAAAATAGTGGTACATATTGCCAGTTTTATTCTTATAGATTAAGGCTACAGAAACCTTTGCTAGCTTATGCCACCTCACTTTGCATATATTTGGCACAATCTTGAAGTCTTTATTTGGGTAAACTAGTGCCAAAGTAAATGGGAATGGTGCTTAGGTGAGAGTCTTGGGAGAGTTCCTGAGTTGATGTAAATGTCTGATTCTCATGTGCACTGAGGGTGTATTGTATTTTTGTGAAAAAGAGTGCAAAAGAGTCTTGATATGAATGTAGATTTAATATTTCTATTATTAATTTCAGTTCACCATAATGTAAATGGGAATTGAAGACCATGTCTGCTTTTTTAGGTTTAATTCTTCTTGTGCAAATTCTGAGGAATTCTGTATTTGTTCTATTCTGGTAATGTTATTTCTTTTATGAAATCACTATCTACATAGCCACTAGGCTGTGTGAATAGGGAAGTACTCGATTTGGATTCAGTCAATTTGGAGGACAGTGATTCGATTCACAGATTTGGATCACTATCCTGAATTGATTCAGCTGAATTAGCTTTGGAAGATTCGGTGCTGATTTGGAGAGATTCAGTGATTCGGATTGGCTGGGGAAAGGCAGGCATAGCCAGGTGGCTGCAGGTTCTCCTGCAGCTCCTCCGGCTGTGCCTGCCTCTCCCTGGGTGGGGGGAGCCATGGGAGAAGCCCTCATGGCTGCCCTGCCCAGCCCCATCCCCCACCTGGCCTCAGCCTAGTCCTGGCACTTAAAAAACAAACAAACAAACAAACAAACAAAAACCCAACCCTGTCCTCACTAGCTGCAGGAGCGGAGATTGGGGCCTCTATGTGCTCGTGGCAGAGACCCCCACACAGTGGGGGGCAGTAGAGATCACCCCCACCCACTTGGCTCCTGCGTGGCATCTACCCCAGAATGCAGGTGCAGTGCAGCTTGGCAGGGTGCCATGCAGTGCCTGGGAGCTGGGGGCGCTGGGGCTGAGCGCTGCCATGTGGGAGATGGGGCTGGGCAGGGCAGCCAGCTGGTGCAGGGATGTGCAGGATGAGGGTGTGGCAGCACTGGGAGCAGGGGCAATGCCTTTCTGTCACTTGTCCCCTTCCATCTGGAGCAAGCCACACCTACTCCCCCCCACCTCATTTGGATTCCCAGCGCTGCCACACCCAGTCCCAGTGCTGCTGTGCCCACATCCTGTGCCCCCCTGCCCCCCTCGCCAAGTAACACGCTCCCCCACCCCAGCTGGGCAGCTTGTCCCAGCCCCAATCCCTCCCTCCCCCACCACTTCTCCTCCCTCCTCCCTCCCCGCTCCTCAAACCCCAACAGACTTACCAGCTGGAGGCAGTTGTGTCAGCTGCCTGTTTAGTCTATTCCTGAATCTCTTAAGTGGTCTAATCATTTCTGAAGCTTTTCTGAATCGATCGGGATGCTTTGAATCTATTCAGAGCTTTTACTTGGTCTCCCGATTTGATTCAGATTTGGAGGTTTAGTCCCCGAATTGGGCCGAATCTCCTCTGAATTGAATCAGCTACTGAAGCTTTGCACAGCCCTAATAGCCACCATGTTATGTCGACTGTTAGCTTGTTAAATGGTGCCTCTTGATATATCTTGTAAGCTGGCTGTTGGCCAGCTTGTGAATGAAAAGTCTGTGTTTTCTGAATTCTGCATTTGAAACAGTCTTGACGAATTGCTTTTATAATTCTTCTGAAATCTTGATGTGGACAGACCACTGATGTGTCAATGTGGTGTATGTGTATAGGTGCTTAGAATTATTGTCTTTCTAAAATGTATTTCTTTGAATGTACTGAACAAGGTATTAAGATATGCCCTTTGAACTGGATATTTTCATTTAAAGCTATCCCAAACTTCCCAAAATGTTATATAAAAATGAATAGCAGACACTTATGTTTTATTTTTCCATTTGGATAGTAATATGTACTGTCAACATGTTGGGGGATACAAGGCATAGACATTATCATTTTCTAAGTACATGTTTGTCATACTTTGTCCTTAACTTCTTCCAGTGATTTTTAGCTAATTTGAGGTACTGTGATATAGATTCCATGTTTACAGGGTGATTTCTCTAGGCTTCAGTATTCTTTTGAAGAGAACTGAAAGAAATGAATGTCTAACCTTCTTGCTGGATACATTTGCACCACAAAGAGTAAAAGATAGCAGAATTTTAAATAGAAAAGCATCTTATGAAGCAAAAAGATCAATTTATTATATTAATGGCAACATTTTGAGGATGAAATGTCCCAAAGCCATTTTGGGAAGCAGATGAGAGCAATAATACTAAGTGCACATACTAAGTGCACAAGAAGTATATACAGGGGTTTTTGGAAAGGATAGTAGCAGCACTAAATATGACATTTCAGTACTAAAGCCAGATTTTTCTGATGTAACGAACAGGAGGCTACATTTGTGGATATACTATAATGTATGCACAGGACACTTTCTAATTGTATACTTATATTTAACAAAGTTGGTGTGACTGGAAGGGTTATGCAGGTTCTTGAAAGTGCTCCAGGCAGGCAACTTCTGCCCTAATTTTTAAACTAAAGGAAAAAAAGACATTGATTTGTAAATAATGATGACAATATATATAATAAAACAAATGGCAACAAAATCACTTGATGATTGGTGTTTTCCAAAACGTATATTACTTCCAAACTATTAAACGACAGTTAAGGTTGAAAATATAAATTAAAGGGAGTAACGTAGATTAAAAAAAAAGGTCTCTATTGATGGAGCATCTTATCTGTACCAGGTATCTTGATTGTTATCAATTATTTCTTACATTACAGACATAATCTGGAAGACAGATTTTGTTGTCTGACACAGAATGGATGGCAGATCTGAGATAAGAATTGCTTAAGAAAAAAGTGACACCTAAGAGGACTTGAGATGATTTTCATTTAGAAAGAGGATTTTTATTTTAGTCTGTGGCCTATATATATCAGATATGGGAAATGGCTTGTAGATCCACATTTGCTATATCATCTGACAGGGCTTCCCAGCCGCAGGAGCACATGGTGTGCTCACCAGCTGGGAGCTTTGATCAGATGAGGGGCCATCCAAGCTCTGGAGCACATGGGAATCTTGAAAGGCACTTGTGCTCCAGAGACTAGGCATTGGTCATCTGTTCAATTAAAGGTATGATAAGAACCAGCCACAAAGTTATTACACTTACTTTGTGTAATAGCTTTGTGGCTTATTCCTCATTTTATAATGCCATTAGTCTATTGAACGTGTGGCCAGATCATTACTTAAGACGTGATTAATAGTTAATCACGTCTTATGTTCAATTATCTATTAGGAACTTTGTGGTATTTTTACACATGTTGTGTGTGTGTGGGGGGGGTGGGCAGGCTTTAATTAGAGCGGTTCTGAGAGTTGCTGTAATTATAGCACCTGGCACGTCTTGTGTATCAGTGTCCCTGCGCTTTAAAATGGTGGCAGGGACACTTTATCTAAAGCTCTTCAAATGAGCTTTAGTTAAAGCACCTCCACTGCCATTTTGAAGTGTGGGGATGCTGATACACAAGATGTGGAGGCTGGCGGAGAACAGTAATTACCGTGCTCCAGCAGACTGAATTAATCGAGTCTGCTCCAACATGCTATAATTACAGTGCATTGGAGCAGCCTCCCAGCTCATGTACAGACACCCTTGGGGTGTTTATAGATGAGCTCCAGGAGATGGGGTGGGGGAGTGGGCTTGAATCAGAGTGGCTCTGAGAGCTGAGCTAATTAAAGTGCCTGCAGCATCACATGTATCAGCAACCCCACTGAAAAATGATGGCAGGGGCCCTTTAACTAAAGCTCATTGAATGAGCTGTACCTGCTGCCATTTTTCAGTGCAGGGATGCTGATACACATGACACTGGAAAGTCTGCTGGAGCTCACTAATTACCAAGCTCCAGCAAATTCAATTAATCGAGTCTGCTCTGACATGCTATAATTACAACTCATGTACAGGAATCCTTGAGTCATGTCCAGACAAGTGTGGCCATGAGGTATGTGGTGCTGCAAACACGTCTGTAGTGCCACATACAGCACAGTGAGGTGTTCTCCATGCTGCAAGAGTGCGCTGCCTGTGCGTGCACTGCTCCATTTTTTTTTCATGGGTTTTTTTGATCCCTGGATATCCAAGGTGCACTGCTGCTACTTGTCTCTGGAACCAAACATCTGCAATGGTCTGGATGTGGCCTTGGAGACTAAGTTGTCAGTATCTAAGTTGTTATCCTGGCCTGCCTTCTGCCTGGATTCAGACTAACACACAAACCACTACTCTTTAGTTTATTTCTTATAATTGCAGTGTTCCAAGTAGGTTCTTTTTCTTAAGTAATTTTGTGTATATTTATAATTTGGTCTTAACAAGATCTTTCCCCTAACCCATCTGAATATGGGTGGTTCCCATAAAATAGAATTAACCTCTGGATTTTGTTGATATAAAATGGAAGCCAAAAATCAGTTCCCTTGGCAAACTTCATAGTGTGCATGTGTGCTTTATGGGATTGTCTTGTTTTTTGATAAAGCTGTAAAATTTAAATATTGGTATGTCTGATTTACATCCTGGAAGACAGCTGCTCATCTGTGTTTTCCACTTGCACACCTGCACCAAATCTTCTGCGGTGGGCTTCATAAATTTCTGTAGCTTGGCTGGCTCAGCTCTGGATTGTAAATTCTGTGATTATCTGTGAGAGCTTCTAAAAGTCCTTTAAGTTGGCTATAATGGATGCTACAAACTCTACAGAAAGCATGGATTGTTGAGACAGTCGCAAGTCCCTAGCAAATAACTACAGTAGTAGTAATGGAAGTTTCCCCAAAATACTCATAATTGAGGACATATGAGGAAAACAAATTTAGAGTTAATAGAAAAGCTATTTTTGAGCTACAGTGTTTCAGTATGTTAGAAGACTTTCAGAAAGTGAAAAACCTCATTTTTTTTCAAGCTCTCGGATTTCCCATATCTTTGCTGATTTAATTTCAAACTTTTAGGAATAAGTTTCTCTCTTGCAATTATTTTGAGAATGGTAGAGGCATATCAAAATTGGATTTATAATGATACACACTTAGTGGATTCTAAAAATACAGATGTCTGAGTAACTTTATGAATGTAAGTAATCCCGCTGAAGTAGTGGGGTTACTTCTTTGTGTTAGGTTAGGCATGGACATAAGAATTTGTACCTCTACAACCTTAATTATGCTGTTGCCTTGAGATAATTATGGACCTTTGATACAAGAGACAAACGCTAAATGAGTTTCACTTATCACTTGTGAAAGATAGCTCAAGGATAATACTATTCTAATCTATCACAGGAAAAAAAAGACAGAAAAATCAAAAGTCACCTTGAGTAACCACCACCACAAAAGCAATGCATCACATAAGTATCTGCTGCATGTCTCTCATTTACATGTATCACCTGTCACTACTGAAGAACTATTTCCATAGTGTTAATAGTATCTCACCTGGATTACATCTACCCTGGGTTACTAGTTTTATTTAACAATGGTTTATAATCCATTTTATTTAAATTTGGGCTCTATTAAGTAAATAGTGACAATAATCTTGAACCAAAGGGAAACTCAGGGAGGGTAATCATTTAAATATTTTAATTAAAAATTCATACATTTGAACTAGCATAAGGCTGGGACAGATTTTCCTTTGCTGTACACTGTTAGCGTTCTTTCAAAAAGGGCTGTTATTTGACTCGAATAAGTAGTTTGGGTTCTTGTTCACAGTAGTATTCTGATTTTGAAGTATTTAAACTCCTTTTACTCTCAGTACATAATGATATAAGTGAGGATGCCAAATACTAAGGCAGTGGAAAGTCCAGTCACATCTTATATTTAGGAAAAAACAAACTTTCTCATCTTAAAAATACCACTATAGATTATTAAAATGGAAAAAAAATAAATATAATTTACTCCTTTATTTGTTTACTTCTTCCATATTAAGTTAGAGACTAAGACTGAAATAAATGTTTTCACTTTTGTTTTACAGTTAGTTCCAAGATAATTTAACTTTTTAGGTTTGTTTGATATGTGGGGACCAAACAATGCTAATTAGCCTGAGAGTCTTACGTGGCCTATATAAGGTGCCAACTTGCCCTGCCTGCTGCCTATCTTCAGACTAACAGGGCTTACTGTCTCTAATATTGGATTTGTAAGCACTGCACTGAATTTATTTATTTTTTTATTTGAAAGTGAACAAAGTTTTTTTTTCTATTGGTTGTTGGGGCGGGGGCGATCCCTTAGAAACATGTTTACTGGTTTTAGGTGTTGGCAAATTATATTTATTTAAGACCTACATTTTGGGCCAAATTTTACCTGATATCATTCGTTTAATAGCACCAATGTTCTTTTTTGTCTTGTAGAAGTCTATCTATCTTTTCATTGGAGGTGAGAAGTCTGACTGCCCAAAGATTACAAGGTTCAACTCAAGGGGACCACCCAAACACTGACATTCCTCTAGGCTCAGTTGAAAGGTGAATAATTTCAGTGGTGCAAACTCAAAAATTTCTGTTGAGGACTTGAATGCTTTAGGGCAGGGAGGGTTCTTTGCACAGGAAATCTGGGAAAAATAATTAACACTATTATGTGACTGAAGTTTTGGGAACAGCACCCTTTAATCTGTACGTGCAGCTGCAGCAAATATAGTACAAAAGGGGTGTACACTAGACAGATGTCAAGTTTATGTACTTGACAGATACTGTGAGAAGTCAATGAAACAAGTGGTTCTTTGTAGAATAAGCATTTCTGTTGCTGCTGCCACTGCTTCTTTGGTAGCATACACTGGAAAGCGATGCCTGCTGTTAATCTGGCAGAAACAGGGAATGAGAGTGAGTGCTTCCTGCCTGAAAATGTTTCATTATTTACTTATTTATTTTTTTACTGCTAAATACACTTGATTCATTCAAAAGAGTTAGAGCTCCATTCAGTGGCGATAGCTCTATAATTAGTAATTTTCACACAGTAATCCAGCATACTTCAAGGAAGTTGCATGTGCTGGTTTAGAGGCTCATGAGTGTTCTCAATTCCCATTGAAGTCAAAGGGGTCACATATTAGAATCCCAGCATAGTACAAGACTGGGTCCCAATTGGCACTAGAAATATGAAGCTAGCTACGGTGGATTAACACAAGGAAAGTTTCTGACCACAAGCTAATCATGGCTATTAACTCACAGAAGAGCTCTGTGTCCCATAAGCTTCCAAAAACAGTTATTTTACCCATCTCATTTATTTTTGCAGAGAACTGCTAAATTGGAGATACTAAAAATATATCGGTATCATAGTTATTTGTCCTTTTTTAGTAAAAGATTCTTGTACATCTTCCTGAGAAGAGACTTCACCATTTACCTGGTACTAGGGCAAGAAGGAAACGTTCCAATTTTGAGATTGTTTGTTTGTTAAAAATAATTGAGTTTTCCATGGACTTATAAAACAATTTCTTCCCATTTTATCAGCAGCTCTACCTTGCATTTATTACACAAGCCCAGATCTTTAATGTTATTTAGGCCTCTAGGTCAGCACATGCTACTTTCTTGAAGTGAGCTGGATTATTGTGTGAACACTTCTTTTCTATCTCCTATTTAAGCATTATATTGATTTCAGTGGGAGTTAGGCAGTTAAATTGGGATTAGTCACTGAAATGTGTTTTGATGATCTGGGCTTCCATCAAAAACTTACTTGACCAGAGGTCTTGCTTACACTCCTTATACAAAGTGTGCATGGCATTATGTGTTATCAAATACAGGAGGTGCTTGATAGGCTGTAAGGTGCAGAGTGGCTCATCCCTAAACTCTTCAGGCTTTCTGTATCTGTGAAGTTTGTGTGGGGTAATTGAAGAAGGGCATAACTGGCCAGTGCTGCACCCTGGTAGTGACAGTGAAGGAGCAATAACTAGAGCATGAGTGTTGAGCAGCCATTTAAACACTGATTTTTTTGTGGCAAAAAAGGTGGTGACAACTCCCTTCCCAAAGCAGTGAAACTGCCTCACACATAGGTGCTCCTACATGGTGGGCCACTACTCCTGCTCTGCCTTTCCTGTTGCCAGAGCTGGAGCTGCTGACATGTGTCACCCCTTACCTCCCATAGACTTACCTGCAGGGCGCTGCTTTTTACACTGACTGGTTGTTTCTTGGCCACAAGCATGTGTGTGGGCGCACACATCTACATGGTACCCACTGCGCTCTGATCCCATCAGCCCCTTGCAGGCTGGATTGCTGTCAGCCTGCAAGGGGAAACTTGGGTCCCTGCATGATGCTGTGAATCTGGGACAAATTCTGTCCTGGAGTCATGCAGCCTGGGACTGGGACTTGATGATCATGCCAATTAGGGATGGGTGGTCACCCAATTCACAACTGACTCTATGCCATTTGGGGCTTTCCTTCCATTAGGGGCTGTGCTGCCACCATGGAATGAATCTGGACCTGTGTCCACTCTTCGCGAGTACTTTTAAAAAGTGGTCGACCTACATGTTAGAATGTTGATCACTTTATAGTGCTAAGCAGACTGATAAGTCTACCTTCTAGCACCTCTGGGGCTAACCCATATAAAGATTGATTTCTAGAGCTTTTAGCCTGTGGGCTTCATTTTCTGCGTTACCAAATATGGTTAAAGGTGTTTGTGCCATTTGCAACTACAACCTGTAATAGGAATGCACACACATGTTTGTGGTTTTGAAGGCTTTTCCATTGCCTATAACTCAAAACCAGCTTTGACTGGAAAACACTTTATTTTTTGCTTATGCATGATGTTAGCGAAGGATGAGAACTTTACTGGCTAGGAGTATTTGTTTTATGGAAAAAAATAGAGCTTAGGCAGAATTTATCTTAGGCTGCTGTAATGTATGTCTGGGACAGGACTGATTCTTAGCTGGCTCTTGAACTAGGGAGCAACATCCCCCATGCCCTGCAGTAAACTTAGCTTTATTGATACTATGAATCAGGGCTTTGTTTTTGAGTTTAAGGAGCAGATAGTGTTCATTCGTATTGCTTTGAGTACTGCTTGAGGTGCGTGTGTGTGTGTGTGTGTGTGTGTGTGTGTGGGACAGAGAGACCATAAAAGGGACTGAGAATAAACTACTGGTAGCTCATGCAAATCAAGATTGTGGGTGCAGGCCTGCCTCTACTTGACTGAATATCAATATTGAATGCCAATGGTTAAAACACTTAATTTACTGAGTATAATTTTCTATCCAGCTTTAGACTCTTCAGGCATAAAATGAAGCATTAGACGTTGTATAGTAACAATGGCCTAACTTCTATGTTTCATTAATAATTGGAGGTTATTACTTGATAAGTCTCTCTTCTAATATTTTTTTAATCACTTGAGCCTTATTTCCATATTTTCATCTCCATCTTTTTCATACTTCATCTTGTCATCATTTTCAGTAAGTTTCACAGATTCTTCATGACTGCTCTGTAATTAAGGGTCTAATAGCTGCTCTGATTAAGGGCCTCAATGTTCCGTCAAGTACTGTTTTGGAGGCATTCAGAATTATTTCCTCAAAGATGAATATGGCTCCTCTAGGTTAAGTAAAAATGACTGTTTGTTATATAATATTACTATTATTGTCCTT
Source organism: Alligator mississippiensis (assembly GCF_030867095.1). Taxonomy (NCBI): domain Eukaryota; kingdom Metazoa; phylum Chordata; order Crocodylia; family Alligatoridae; genus Alligator; species Alligator mississippiensis. Next base: position 213,551,565 of record NC_081826.1, read on the forward strand.
ATTATATTGTCCTTAGTATACGATCTTTTTATTTGTATTACAGTAGTGCCTGGGGTCCCAGCTAAAATAACCCCACTGCCATAGGTTCAGTTAGGGGCAGATTGAGGCAGGGTGAAGTGGTTCAGTTGGACCCTCCTTTGATTTCTGGTAAATGCAAATTTTAAACCAACTGACTGGCTTTAGCAGCAGCATTTCCCTTCAGGCAGCAGCGTGGGACACCACTCAGTGTCATGGTTCGTTATAATTTACTTCTATAATTATAAAATACATCTATAATCTAATTATAATTCCTTCTAAACTCTTTATTCCACAGGTTTTAATGATATTCTCTCCTTTTTTAATAGTTTTGCTGTTACACCGATCAAGCTATCCTTTCTTCTGCAACTCTTCTGTCTGTTAGCTGCTCCTGGTAATGTACCTTCTTTTTCACAACCCTGTAGGCTGTTTTCTACTCTAGCTAAAAACATTAACTCAGGTGAACGCCAACTTAGGTGTGGAAATAATTTTCAGTGAGGTACTGGATGCACTTTGAAGATGCTCAAGAAGGCTAGATTTTGTTTAATCAATCTCAAAGAGATATACATTTAATTCTAATGACAACAGGACTAAAAAAACAACATATTTTGATTCTTGCCTAGTTTGTTTATACACATAATATATGATATGGCAAATTAATGCACATTCCAATAAAGTTATATATAATTTGCTTTCGTTTAAATTGAATAATATAGCCCTAGACTTAATGGGAAAGCTCCTGGTTTCTTTTTTACCCGGAGAAAAATGTGTGTTTGTGTTATGTGGTGATGCATCACATAATCTGCAACCCCCTTTTCAAAATCCTAGATCTGCCCATAGGCACAATTTATATACATAATAAGAGAGAGCCCCTGCTCCAAAGAGGGATGTGTGTGGTTTATCAATGTACACATGGTATATTAAAGAACTATAGACAGGAAAAATATTTGAAATACTAAGTATGTCATGGAGATAAAAACGAACAGGTAGATAAATCAAACATGTCAGAATGGGCATTACAGACACCTCAGCAGACTGGATCCTAGGAAGTCCTCCTAATAGACCAGCTGTGTTAGTACTCAGGTGCAACACAGTCTGACAGCACTGTGTGCAAAGTTGAAATCTCTGGCTCTGCTTTTGCCTGAGCATGCCTAACTTGGTACATTTGCTCCTAAAAATCATGGCATAAAGCACTTTTTTTTCCTATGCCAGGAAAAGAAAGTCCCCCTGTAGTCAGAAGCTGGTTTGGGCTGCAGGGTGCACAAGAACCTGATCTACAGTTTTCGTTTTGGCCTCTCTCCATTTTTGACATTTTTAGGTTACAAGACTGAGAAAGAAATATTAGGGTTTTACAGTTTCACCTTCCAGAGGCATTTTTAATGTTCCTAAAACTCAGCTGTGTTGTTTTTTCCTTAATTGATATTTTGCAGGTGATTAATTGTTTTTGCTATTTTGCCAGAAAGAAAGTACACATGGAACATTGTGTTATTAAGGATTCTGGCTGAGGTGCAGGTGCACAAAAAATGACATAAAAGTTTCCAAAGGGTTTTTAGTATGTGAAGCTTATGTGCATGCATAGCACTAATATTGACAGACTGGGGGCTGCTGAAGTTCTTTTGATCTGTTCTCTGGGCCCAAAGGTCTCCTTCTCTCCCAATCAAGGCTAACTGGCTCTGATTAAGAAATTAATAATAGCTGCAGCACTGAAAACAGAATGCCGGCTGAAGCTTGAAAACATATACTGCCTGCCATAACTGCAGGTGATTTTACAGAAGAGTACACTAAATCCAAATCTGCTTCCAAATCCCATGGTACAGATCCATCCCTAAACTTGACATGTCCATTTAGACGAATGGATGTTCAAGTATTTTTATAGTTCCTTTTTTCAGAGCGCAGTTGGTTGTTTTGAAACAATAGACTGTAACTGTTTCTGTGGAACTGTTAACAGGCCAACATTTTGTGACCCAGTAAGTGAACAGATGAAAGTGAACTTTTATTCAAATTTGGAATCATTAGACAAACCACTTCTTCCTTCAGATGGGTCCTTAGGTGCCCCATGATAGTTGTTGTCCTAGAGGGACATGGTGGATAAAGCCCCTAAGCAGTTCTGCAAGCCCCATCTGCTGCTCCTTTTTAATTTTTGGCCCACTCTGGACTTCTCCACCTGTATCCCAGACCCCGCAACACTCTTTGGAAAGTCTAGGGATGCAAGGTTCTGCCTTCTCTCTGAAATGACAGGTTTTGTAGTTGGAAAAAAAATTACAGAGTGCCAAATTTAAAACACAGTGGCTGTGTCTACATGCAATATTAATGCAACACAATAAACTCCGGTACAGTTTGTGCTGGATTTTATTGCTCCTGGACACAGCATTTATATGTGTATCTGGGACCACAGCATACTGAGTCGGGATGGAGCAACCCTGGCCTGGCAGGGGTCCTGGGAGTTCAGCCTGCCAGCCCAGGGCTGCTCTGCCTTGGCTCAACGTGCTGTGAAGGGACTGGCTGGGGCACAAGGATGCTACATTGTGGGGCTAACCAGCAGGCAGTCCACACACTGTAACACACTTGTGCCCTAGCCAGCCCTGGTCACCATCTACACATGGGGACAAATACTTGTCCTATTCTACAGCAGAGTTAATTCATTGACTGTGCCCTAATATGGGAGCATGTGGAGACGGTGATGCTTTACTGTGGATATAATTAGTCAGCTCTGAAGTAAAGCACACGTGTAGATGCGCTCACTGACTGGCTGGTTTAGCCTTTTATATTATAGGGGAAACTGTCAGTTGGAGGACTGATGGAAATTTAGCAGGCTATAAATTCCAGTAGTTCAAAACATGGGCCAGTGCAGCTAATAGAAAAGGTAGGGTTATATTTGGAGTAAATTCTTGAGTACATTTCTGAGCCAAATACTGCAGTTCATCCACTGTACTGTTCACACAGCTTTTTATAGCAAAATTGTACTGGGGTATGAATAAATTAAAGTCAGCAGGGCCAGATGCAGGAACTGGCAGAGGAGATCTCGAAGCACTTGGGAATGATCTTCATGAAGTTATGGGAGATGGGCCAGGTACCAGAATACTGGAAAAGGGCCAATGTAGTGGCTCTCTTTAAAAAGGCAAAAAGGAGGACCCCAGGAGACTACAGAACGGTTAGTCTCACCTTAGCACCTGAGAAGTTACTGGAGCATATCCTAAGGAAAGCCATTTGCAAGCATCTGGAGGAGAAAAGGCTGATCAAAAGTAGCCAGAATGAATTTATAAAACACAAACTGTGCCAAACAAACTTGATCTCCCTCTTTGACAAAAGTAAATACTTGGGTGGATAAATGGAATGCAGTGGACATAGCGTATTTGGACTTCAGCAGGAGTTTTGACAAGGTCTCATAAGTAAATTGGAGAAATGTAGGTGGGACAAAACTACCATAAAGTGGACAGATAACTAACTCAAGAGCCACAGGCAAAAGGTAATTATTCACAGGTCCAGGTCAGAATGGGACCCTGTAGGGGTCTGTCCTGGGCTTGGTGCTGTTCAGGCGTTTATTAATGACTTGGATGCTGGCATAGAATGCTTCTTGAGCAAGTTTGCAGATGATATGAAACTCATCTGATTGTGATTATGATTGTGAACACTGTGGAGGATAGGAGTGTAATTCAGAAGGATCTCTGAAAGCTGGGCTAGAGCTAACAGGATGAAGTACAATGCGGACAAATGAATGGTTCTAAACCTCAGGAAGAGTAATTAAAAACACACATATAAAATGGGTGACACCTGGTTGGATGGCAGTGCTGTGGAAAAGGATTTGGGAGTTTTATCACAGACTCTGAGTCTGCAGTGTTGTGCAGTTGCAAAGAAGGTGAATTTGGTTTTGGGGTGCATCAATAGAAGCATTAGGTGAAAGACATGGGGGGCGATAGTGCCTCTCTGTTCAGCACTGGTTAGACCTCATCTGGAGTACTGTGTGCTGTTCTGGGCTCCATATTTTGAAAATGATGTGGAGGACTTAGGCCCAGAGGTGTGCAACAATGATGGTCAAGGGCTTGGACGGTAAGTTATATGAGGAGAGGCTGAAGGAGCTAGACATGTTCAGCTTGCGGAAAAGGCACTTGGGAGGGGACATGATGGCAATATCCATGGCAGCCCTTCAAGTATTTGAAGATGAGAGAAAGCAATGTTTCTGTCTTGCTACAGAGAGGAGGGCATAAACCAATAGCCTGAGGTTGCAGCAAAGTAAGTTTAGATTGGATATCTGAAAAAAACTTCTTCCCTGTGAGAATATTGAGGCAGTGGAATAGACTGCCCAGGGAAGTTATGGACCCATCACAGGAGGTGTTCAAGAAGAGGTTGGACAGCTGCTAGTCACAGAACATCTAGGCGTAGCTATCTATGCCTATGTTCTTCCATGGGTATTTCTCATGCTTCTGGGCTTCGCTGGTTGCCCACCCCTCATCCCCCTTTCTGCTACACATGTCAGAATATTTTTAAGCCTCAGAGGCATTGGGTGTTGGCTTCAGCGAAGGCTGAGGATTTTTGACTGGGGTGAGCCCGTGCTCCTGCTGGAACAAAAGCCAGAGGTTCCTGGTTACAGGGTCTTGCCCACACACTCAGGATCAGAGCAATTGCCACATTAGGGGAAGGAATTTTACCCTATGGTCAGATTGGTATGGAATGTGGGTTTTTTTCCTTTCCTCTGTAGTTGGGGGGGCGGTGGTATGGCCTTCTAACTAGGATCTCTTGACCATATATCGACAACCTTTAATAGAAGCAGGACATAGACTGCCATGGTTCCGTTACTTTACATGTGGCAGGTTAGGGTGTCAGGTTTGTTTTGAGTCAGCATTGATGGTAGTCTTATGTAGAGTTTAGATTATGGCTTGTATAGGATAGTTTGGATAGGGATGACCCTGGCTTAGACAGGGGATCACTCTGGAGGTCCCTTCCAGCCCTACATTTCTGTGACTGTATGACCAAAACACAGTGGTAAATCAGTGTAACTTTTTAACCCATTTGACATTGAATGGTATGAGAAACAAGCAACTTACATGTTAAAGAGACAGAAGGACATCTTTCTTTTAGACTGTTTTCCTTGGCTGGGTCTGCTTCTTAGCATGTACATTATACAGATCTACTCCTGTCAAATCAAATAAGTCACCATGGGTCCCCACTTGCTTTCTATCTGTGCACACTAATCACTTATGATTATGGAATTTATACACTATGATGTGCAGAGAGAGAGAGCATGAATACCTGGTGGTAACATGTGGTGCAAAGATTCTATTGAGGTTATCAAACTAGTGCCGATGAAACCTTTTTACTATGCCGTGTGTATAGTATACATTGCACTACATATGGCATTTTTAAAAGAAAAAATATGTTTCCGAGTTATAAAATAGTATTTAGGCCGTGTGTTAAATCTCTTTGCCTATATAATAGATGGCTTAGTTGCTTTAATTCCAACGGTAAAGTAAAGTGCTCTGAGGACCTATAAATGGTAACTCCTTACATGCTATACTCTACGTGCTATATTCCTGGCTAGGCTAGAGTTCTGGAGATCTCCCTTTTCAAAATTCCAACTTCTAGTCCTACATTTAGTAGTCATGCCTTACTAGACTGAAATTTTTGAATAAAAAGGATCTGTTGCTAGTCTAGGGCTGAATCTTGTCTACCTTGGACTCTAGACAAGTGTAGGTTTTGGAAGAAAATTCCAAGATGAGGGAAAAAAGTAAGAAATATTTCTGTGGCGGTTGATTTTTTTTTTTTTTAAATGGCTGTCTCATGTTGCTCAGGGATTTGAAAAAAGGGAGTGTCATAGATGTATGATACATTAGTTCTGCTGTTTGTCACAAAGCTTGCTTGCACATGGGGATTTACAATCGGAAGAAATGAACACACAGGAAAATGTATATCTTACAAAACATGAAATACATCTTGTATACATAAATAGAAAGCACACAAATAATTCTATGACCAGATAGCTTAAAATCTCACTTGTCCTGCAGGAGATTTCCTTTACAGCAGGGTGAAGTCTATTCAATATCACTATATTGCTATGAGAAAAAAAGACATAGTTGAAATGTCAAAGCCCCAGAAATGGACTAAGGATTTAAAAACCAGTTAGGACAAGCTGAGTAAATGATTCCACATGATTTAGTGCATATGGCACTCGTATTGGTTCTGCTCAAAAGCAAAATACAGTTAAGGTCTTAAAAGATGCCAAATGTATATTTATAGGGGCTGTGCTCCATCTTAATCAGTTCTGCACTTTCTATAGGCGCAGTCACAAGAATGGGATAAAATAATACTCTCTTCTTCCCATTCTAACAGTCTCCATGTACTTTTCACCGTTCCCTTAATGACACTGCGGGCTTCATGCATTATTACTCATTGTCCCCCATCTGGCTTTCTACTAGCAGAGGTGCCGTTCCATCCTACTTATTGCCATCATTCATAGATTCATAGATAGTAGGGTCAGAAGGGACCTCAACAGATCATTGAGTTCGACCTCCTGCCCTGGGCAGGAAAGAGTGCTGGGGTCAGATGACCCCAGCCAGATGCCTATCCAGCCTTCTCTTAAAGACCCCCAAGGTAGGGGAGAGCACCACCTCCCTTGGAAGCCCATTCCAAATTTTGGCCACCCTTACTGTGAAGAAGTTTTTCCTGATACATAGCCTAAATCTGTTGTCTGTCAGTTTGTGACCATTGTTCCCTGTTACCTCAAGAGGAGCCCTGGTGAACAGAGCATCTCCGATCCCTTGCTGCAACCCCCTTATGAATTTGTAGGCGACTACAAGATCACTTCTCAGCCTTCTCTTGCAGAAGTTGAAGAGGTCCAGGTCCCTCAGTCTTTCCTCATAGGGCTTGTCCTGTAAACCCCTAACCATACGAGTGGCCCTCCTCTGGACCCTCTCAAGTCTATCAACATCCTTCTTGAAGAAAGGCACCCAAAACTGGATGCAATACTCGAACTGTGGTCTGACCAATGCCACATAGAGGGGAAGTATCACCTCCTTGGATCTATTTGTCATACATCTGCTGATGCATGATAAAATGCGGTTAGCTTTGCTGATGATTTTATCACACTGATGATTCATGTTCATTTTGGAGTCCACTATGACTCCGAGATTCCTTTCTGCTCCTGTGCTGCTGAGAAGGTCACTTCCCAGCTGGTAGGTGTGCTGGATATTTTTGCCCCCTAGGTGCAGCACTCTGTATTTGTCCTTGTTGTACTTCATCATATTGTGTACTGACCACTTTTCTAACCTGTCCAAGTCTGCCTGCAATCGTTCCCTACCCTCCGGAGCATGCACTTCACCCCACAATTTAGTATCGTCCTCAAACTTGGACAGAGTACACTTCACACCCTCATCCAAGTTACTGATGAAGATATTGAAGAGTATAGGTCCAAGGACCGAGCCCTGCAGGACCCCACTACCCACATTTTTCCAGGTCGATACTGACCTGTCTACTACCACTCTCTGGTTGCGACCGCTAAGCCAATTTGCTACTCACTGGACCATGTAAGCATCTGTGTCACAGTCTCTTAATTTATTTATGAGACTGGGATGAGATAGTGTATTGAAGGCCTTGCTAAAATCCAAGAAAACATCATCCACCTCTACTCCTGCGTCTAAGCATTTTGTGACCCTGTCATAAAATGGAACCAGATTGGTCAGGCATGATCTACCTGCTATGGATCCATGCTGGTTTCCCTGCTGCATTATTTTTCCTGCTGGACTCCCACAAATATGATCCTTCATAATCTTTTCAAAGACCATTCCAAGGATGAAGATGAGACTGACTGGCTTATAATTACTTGGATCCTCCTTCCTCCCCTTCTTGAAAAAAAAGGGACCACACTGGCCCTTTTCCAGTCCTCCGGGACCTGACCCGAGTGCCACAGATGCTCAAACAGCCGTGCCAGTGGTTTTGCTATGACACCGGCCAATTCCTTCAGTACTCTCAGATGCAGCTCATCCGGGCCTGCTGACTTGAACACATCCAGTCCATCCAAGTGACTCTGCACTAAGTCAACATCGACAGTTGGTAGGCGGGTGTCCCTTTGATGCCCATCTAAGAACCCATTAGGAGACTTATCTTGACCCCCGTTCAAGAACACTGAGGAAAAAAACTCATTGAATAGCTCAGTCTTGACCCCCCATCTGTCAGTAATTGCTCCTTCTTGTTCAGTAGGGGTCCTGTGGTGCCTTGTGCCTTCCTTTTACTCCCTACATACCTAAAAAAAGACCTTTGTTGTCTTTAACTTGTATTGCCAGCCTCAGCTTTGTAGTTGCTTTGGCTTTTCTAACTGCCTCCCTGCAAGTGCAGGCCAAGTAGGTATGCTCCTCCTTGGTAGCTTCCCCCTGATTCCACTGCCTATATGCCTTCTTTTTTGCCCTTAGGCTCCCCTGGATTTCCCTGTTTAGCTGAGGAAGTTTTTTGGCTCCTTTCCCCCTTTTCCCTTGTACTGGGATTGTCTCCCTCTGCGCCTGACGGATTGCTTCCTTTAGGAACAACCACCCTTCCTGGACTCCCATCTTGCCAGTACTCCTATCCTGCAGTGTGTCATTGACTAGACTCCTAAGCACACTGAAGTTAGCCTTCCTAAAGTCAAGCACTTCCACCCTACTAGTTATTTTACTCACCCTATGCCGTATGGTGAATTCAATTGATTGATGGTCACTATCCCCAAGATGACCACGAATCTGTAGCTCCCCTACCAGGTCCTCCCCTGTAACCAACACCAAGTCCAGTAAGGCATTCCCCTTCGTGGGACAGTATACCTCCTGTGTTAGGTGAAGGTCCTGCACACAGGTTAACAACCTACGTGAATGGTTGGATTTGGCTGACTGCTCCTCCCAGCAGATGTCAGGGTAGTTTAGGTCCCCCATGACAACCACATCCCTAGGCTGTACAGTCTCTGAGAGTTGCCTCAAGAATTCCAAGTCTAGCTTTTCCTCTTGGTGTGGTGGTCTGTAGCAGACCCTCACCACCAAGTCTCTTTCCCCCCGAACTCCATGTATCCTAACCAACAATGCCTCAACTTTCTCGTCCTCTGATCCCATTTTGATTAGGGTAGATATATAATGCTCCTTTACATAGAGAGCAACCCCACCCCCTTTCTTCCCTACTCTGTCCCTTCTGTACAACCTGTAGCTCTCAATGTGTACCACCCAGTCATGGGCAGGATGAATTCCTCCCTCCCTGTCCTAAGGACCTGAGCTGGGGTCTGTGGGCAATTCCCCCTCACTGCCACAGTTGTGGAGGCATGGCCAGATGCTGGCCAGCATTGCCCCCTGAGGCAGAGGGGCAGGGAAGGGTGTTAGTCCCTGCTCTGCCGTTAAGGAACTGCAGTCTGGTCTGGCAGCCCCAACCACCATCACCACCACTTGCTCCCTGCACTGGGTGAGCAGTGAGATTAGCCCTCTTCTGCCCCCTCTGCCAGGCACCAGAAGGAGTGAGGAATAAACCCCCTCCTTGCCCCTCTGCCTAAGGGGCCGTGCTGGCCAGGCTGTGGCCATGCCCCCACCCTGCTGGAGCAGTAAGAGGGCAGGGCCCTGACAGGGCAGCAGCCCCTGTCCCAGTGGCTTGCACTCCCCAGACTCTTCCCAGAAGAGGGGGGGTGGGGGGGCGCAAGTGGGAGGTCAGAGCTGCTGTGGACTGTGTGGAGTGAGAAGTGGCACCAGGGTTCAGAGGGGGCCATAGCCCCCCAAACTCCCCTAGCACTGCCACTGCCACTCATCCCACACTGTCTGCAGCAGCTTTCCCTGTCCCACAGTACAGCCCTCCTGCTGGGAAGAAGCTTACACTCTGGGACACCATGATAGGGTCTGCTGCCCCCATCATGGTCACTCTGCCCTCACCACTCCCGGGGTGGGGGTTTGACCAGAGGCAAGCCAGTAGGGCCCCTTAGGTGGGGGGGCAGGGAGGGGGATTATTTTCCCCCTCTACCCTCGGGGGACTGTAGTGGGGTCTGCCCACCATCACTCACTCCCTCTGCGGGGCAAGCCATGAGGTGAGGCAAAGTCTTTGAAAAAATCATCAAGGCTCACATTTGCGAGAGCCCGCAGGACAAATTATGCTGAGGGGAAACCAGCACGGGTTCATAGCAGGTAGATCATGCCTGACTAATCTAGTCTCTTTTTATGACCAGGTTACAAAACACCTGGACACAGGAGGAGGGGTGGATGTCGTATACTTAGACTTCAGGAAGGCCTTCAATATGGTATCCCACACCATACTGGTAAACAAGTTAAGAGGCTGTGACTTGAATGACTACACAGTCCGGTGGGTGACGAATTGGCTAGAGGGTCGCACCCAGAGAGTCGTAGTGGATGGGTCAGTATTGACCTGGAAGGGTGTGGGCAGTGGGGTCCCGCAGGGCTCAGTCCTTGGACTGATACTCTTCAATATCTTCATCAATGACTTGGACGAGGGAGTGAAGTGTACTCTGTCCAAGTCTGCGGATGACACAAAACTGTGGGGAGAAGTGGACACGCCGGAGGGCAGGGAACAACTACAAGCAGACCTGGACAGGTTGGACATATGGGCGGAAAACAACAGAATGCAATTCAACAAGGAGAAATGCAAAGTGTTGCACCTAGGGAGGAAAAATGTCCAGCACACCTACTGCCTAGGGAATGACCTGCTTGGTGGAACGGAAGCGGAAAGGGATCTTGGAGTCCTAGTGGACTCCAAGATGAACATGAGTCGGCAGTGTGATGAAGCCATCAGAAAACCTAATGGCACTTTATCATGCATCAGCAGATGCATGATGAACAGATCCAAGGAGATGATACTTCCCCTCTATCGGGTGCTGGTCAGACCACAGTTGGAATACTGCGTGCAGTTTTGGGCGCCACACTTCAAGAGGGATGTGAATAACCTGGAGAGGGTCCAGAGAAGGGCCACTCATATGATTAAGGGCTTGCAGGCCAAGCCCTACGAGGAGAGACTGGGGCACCTGGACCTCTTCAGCCTCTGCAAGAGAAGGTTGAGAGGTGACCTTGTGGCTGCCTATAAGTTCATCACGGGGGCAAAGAAGGGAATTGGTGAGGTTTTATTCACCAAGGCGCCCCTGGGGGTTACAAGAAATAATGGCCACAAGCTAGCAGAGAGCAGATTTAGATTGGACATTAGGAAGAACTTCTTCACAGTTAGAGTGGCCAAGGTCTGGAATGGGCTCCCAAGGGAGGTGGTGCTCTCCCCTACCCTGGGGGTCTTCAAGAGGAGGTTAGATAAGCATCTAGCTGGGGTCATCTGAACCCAGCACTCTTTCCTGCCTATGCAGGGGGTCAGACTCGATGATCTATTGAGGTCCTTTCTGACCTTAGCATCTATGATTCTATGAGCCCCCTCCTGCCCCCTCTGCCAGATGCCTAAGGGAGCAGGGAATAACCCTCTGTGGTGGGTGGTGGATGTGCTAGGTAGGATTGGGGGGCTATGGCCCCCTCCAAGCCCTGGGGTTGCTACTCACGCTACACAGCATATGGCAGCTCTGAACCCCCGCTTGCAGTCCCCCTGTGAGGAAGAGGCTCACACTCCCCGGAAACCATGGCAGGGGCTGCTGCCCTGTCAGGGCCCTGCCCCCTTGTTGCTCCAGTGGCAGGGTGGGAATGTGGCCAGAGCCCGGCCAGCACGGCCCCTTAGGTGGCAGTTCAGGGAAGGAGGTTATTCCCCCCTCTCACCAGTGTCTGTTGGAGGGGGCTTATCCAACTACTTGCCTCACACAGGTAGTGAGTGGCAGCAGCGGCAGTTGCGGTGGGCAGACCCTGCAGCAGTCCCCTGAGGGCAGAGACGGTGGAGTGGGGGGAATAACCCACCTCCCTGCCCACCTGCCTAAGGGGGCTATGCCAGCCAGTCCTTGCACAGCACATTGAGCCAAGGCAGAGCAGCCCTGGGCTGGCAGGTTGACCCCCGCTGCTGTGGCAATGAGGGAGGAGTGCCCAGAAGACCCCGGCTCGGGTCCATGGTATAGGGAGCTGGGAATTCAACACCCTCCCTGGCCAGTTCACTCCAGGCTACTGCTGGGGGTGGCCATGCCCCTGCCGCTGGATCAGTGAGCAGAGAAATGCAGATCCATGCTGGTGGGACAGGGGAGGGAGTAGGGGAATGGACCTGTTCCCTGTTCTCTTCTAGGGCCAGCATCTGGCCAGGCCCCTTCCCCTGCCAGTCCCTGCTCTGGCTAGAGGGCAGAGGGATGGAACCATCCCTGCTTGGCTGGTGCAGAGAGCCCAGCCCAGAGAGCATGCTGGGATGCTGCGGGACTCTGGTTTAACTTAAACCAGGGAGGGGTCTGGGGCAGAAGTTGCATAAACTGGTTTGGGCTCAATCAGTTAAGTCTGATACTACATTCAGCCAGGTTTATCTCAAACTGGTTTTGGCCATTTTGAAACTGCTTTATGTGCCCTGAACTTATGTTCTGTTACAGGTTTAAATCAGTTTCTAATCACTTAACCCGGTTTATGTGTAATGTCTGTCCATAATCTATATGGCCCATTTTGAACTGTTCTGTCCACCCTGAACAATAAAGGGGCCCGTCTCATAATCCAGACACAATACAAGGTTTCATCATATTGATAATCTCTTGTGCCTATGGCATTTCCGTTAAGTTCTCTTAAGTTTGCCCAGTCACATTGGGCATTTCATCATAGCCATTAATCCTCCAACAGCTGGGAGATGGGAATACGCTTCTTTCAGAACTGGAGGAGGCTCTTGTCTAATTACTTAGAGTGGTTACTGTGGTATTCAGAGTTGAAGTGGCTTAGCTTCTCAAACACAGGAATGCTGGGGAAAGGCATATGTTCAGTTGTGTCTTCTATTTGCCATTGACAGAGATAGGATGCTGGGCTTGTGGGACCTTTGTTCTGACCCAGTACAACAGTGTTTATGTTCTTAAGTTAAGAACATAAAGAGGATCTCTTTCAAGCATCTTGGGTCCAGACAGTTACTGGTCACCCGTGTTGCTCTTCACTAATTCATGGATTTTGTTCCCCAATAACTTTTCTATGGAACAAGGCACTGGGAGTAACTCCTTGCAGAGTGCTACCACTAGACAACAGAAGTACTTCTACGTTTAGCAAGGTTTAGCTAGTATGTCAGCATATATGTATGCTTATGTTAGTAGAGATGCATGTGCTCCTATTAGTTTATGTGGCTTTGCTTTTAACAACCCCAACCCTGGCTCTGCTCCACTGAAATGTTTGTGGATATTTGAAATGCTGGGCCCAGTTTTAGAATATCCACATTTTATTCCTTACCAACCAACTTCTCTTCTACTTTTTGTTCTCCGGCATGGGCTTAATCATCTGCTACTTCCTTTGGGCATTTTTTGTTTGATCCTTCCCCTTTTCCCATCTGTTCAGTGGATACTAACCTATTCAATGGCCACCAGCAATTTAGATCCCCTAAATGGGAGTGGAGGATCTCCCTACTAGTCCTACATATGTCATCTACTGAATGCTTTTCTCTTCTGACTTGTTTACGTCATCTGGGACCAGATAGCTCCCTCAAAACACATGAGGTTCATGTGGAATCTCCCAGCCCAGCTTTCATACAAACCAAGCAGAACCCAGTATGTTCTTCAGTTTAGCACCCTTGGTTTCCTATAGATGTGCAGCGAGACTGCTCCAACATGTTGTAAATCCACTGTGTTGGAGAAGACTTAATTAATTGAGTTTGGTGAAGCATGGAAATTAACACACTCCAGCAGCCTCCAGCATCATGTGTATCAGTGTCTCCATGCTGAAAAATGGTGGCGGGGTACTTGGAACTAAAGCTGGTTCAATGAACTCTAGTTCAAAGTGCCCTGTCACCATTTTTCAGTGTGGGGACGGTGATACACCTGACGCTTGGGTGCTTTTAATTAGCACGGCTTGTTAAAGCACCCCCATTGCCTCCCGGAGCACATCTCTAAATGCCCCAAAACTCAGAAGAAAAGTTGGTGGGGTAAGAATCATTATGAACTAAATGAAAACTATCATGGTCTGCCACACACAGCTGGTCCTATGTTCTGAAAAATAAACCAGTTTAATTTATTTCTAGCACTAAGATAGCCAGTCTGTTACAATGTGTAGCATCCATGCTGTGCTGATATACAAATGCATAGGGCATGAAAATCTAGTATTTTTCAGTACTAATATTTTGTATGTTTATACAGTTTTGCCTTGGAGGATTTCAAATGTTAACTGCCTCATAACCCTGTGAAGTAGTTAAGCATCATTAGCCACACTTTATGGGTGAGGAAACTGAGGCAAAGGGAGACTAAACACACGTATACATGTGCCTGCTGCCTGCTTTAACACTTTTTAGTTAGAACCCATTGGAGCAGACCCGATTAATCATGTATTCAGAGTCCCCATGCTTCAAAATGGTTAAAATGCCCCAGCTGCTCTTTTGAGGTGTGGGTTGCTGAATACATGAAATGCTGTGGGCGCTTCAATTAGAGCAGCCCCTGAAAACACTCTAATTAAAGTGCCCCCTGCCCGCACTTTGGAGGCACGTGTAAAGACACCATCAGTGATTTGGTTAGAGCAAGATAGTCATTAGCAGAGCCAGATACAGAGTTCATATGTTGCACCTTGACAAAAGACCTTCTTTAATTCCCTGCTTCCCTCAACCAAAGCTACATTTTTTTTTCTTTCCAGCATAGCTATTAACATAAACAAGATGATTTCACCAATAAATCATGTTCATTATTACCCATAATAATAATATGATGTGTAATGATTATGACAGAGCCCTTTTCCCTGAGAACTCAGTCTGCATCTTTGTATTGTTCTGGATTGCAGATGTCTCCAGACAGCAAATGGGCTTGCATTCCCTTTGCTCTGCATTACCATCTCATGGCAATTTCCCTGCCTTTGTGGGTTAAAAATTGAAATCAGATCCAAATTGTTACTTTGGCAAGATTTCTTTAATGTGTGCTTTCCACGCTTTACAAGCTTGCTGCTGATAAGCAAGCAGCTGTAGAGCAAGCAGTGTGCTAGGATGACAGCATGAATACTATGTAAATACACTTGCTTTCTTTCTCCCTGTTTTTTCCCCCATTTTTTCCTCCTCAAACAAGTTTGCCAAGAGGCATTCCTGGAAAGGTGCCAGTTCAGAAATGTAAACAGTAATAATATTCGTCTCATCTAGGATCTTTGACATCCATTCCAAGGAGCTCTTGAATTAACAAGGAATCCAAATAATAACTGACAGGCATAGATCCAAGTCAGGAGAAGGGAGGGTAGGGGCCGATAATTCTCTGAGCTCTTTGGTGGTTTATACTTTGTGTGGGTGTCTGCATAATGTAGACAGAGAACAAATGGGCCCTGGGTCCTCAGTGCATTTATATGCTTCTCACCTTGTTCATAGCCATGCTCAGGGTTGGTATGCCTCTTCACAGGGGTGAGTCCAGAGGGGGTGCAGCAGCATGGTTGCAATCTCTTTTGGCAGTGCTCACAGGCTGGTCTGCACTCCCTGCTTTCAAGCAGTTTCAGAGCCTGCTGCTGTTTGCTCTTCCCTTTCTTTGTTACCGCACAAACCTCCTTTGAGGCGAAGAGTCCACAGCACATGTGGAGTTGTGCTGACATCACTGACATACTAGTGAAATATGTGGCCACTTTGGCTGCAATGAGGTCTCTTCGCTGCATATGCTGTTATCGTCGTCATCATCGTCATCATCAATCATCAGTAGTGATCCCTCATGGTCAAGGATGATCATTCCCATGGGTCAAGTAAAGAGTTGTGGATGAGTCCATTGATGGCTAAGACGGCTGATCCCAGAGCCACAGTCTGTCTGGCAGACACCACAGGTGGTGGTTAAAGGGAGGGTTGGATGGCAGGTTTCTTGGTCTTGTTTCCTTTCCTTCAGTTTCTGTCATTTTTCTGCCTCCAGGATGAGGAAGTTTTCCTCAAAGTAAGTGGTATCTGTTCTCACAAGGTATCACCATGTAGACTTGTTCCAAACTAGTTTTTCCTAATTTTTGATGTCAATGCCACACTTCCTAATATTTGCCTTGAGTGTCCTTGAAGCATTTTCTTTGGCCCCCGCGTGTCCTTTGTCCTTGGCCGAGTTGGGAACATAGCAGTTGTTTAGTTAAACATACATCGGGTATGTACACACAATGCCCTGTCCACTGCAGCTGATGTTGAATGATCGATACTTCCATACTGGTGGTGTTAGCATCAGTAATGACACTTGCATTTGTGTATCCTTTGTGCCAAGGATCTTTTGGAGGTAGTGCTGGTGAAGGCATTCCAGGTTTTTCAGGTGGTCCCTCTAGGTCACCCAAGCTTGGGTGACCCACACCCTCCCCCACACCTACATCCCCCATGCACACCCATGTGCCTCTGGCAGCAGCCCCACTCACTGCCATGCACACACACACCCCACCACCCTACATCTCCACATGCCCTCACACACGTCCCACACACACACCCCACCCATACACCCTCTACCTTCCCCTCCACAAACCCCACACCCACCTACACACACCACCTTTAGAAAACTGAAGCATTGTGTGTTCAATGATCACGACATCAGGACTTGAACAGAGCTCCTACTATATAAGGCTGTGGTAACCCCAACTCTTCTCTATGCCTGGGTGTGGGGTTTGTGGGGTGTGTGGAGGGGAAGGAACCCACGCACAGTCCTGACCCCAATCCACCCTGCGCCTGCGCCGCACTTCCTGTCCATGGTGAGTCCTGTCACCCCTTGGGTATGCAACGAGTCTGGGGCTGCTCCATGGCTGGACTGCCTTTCTAGACAGCCCGGGTGGTGCTGTTGGCCACAGCCCCATGGTACTGTCATGAACTTGCATACACAGCATCAACCTGGTCTGGCCTGCACCTGCTCTGGACTCACCGATCCAGGCTCAGCAGTGGTGACAGTGAGACAGAAGCTGTTCCTTGGTGTACGAGAAAAGTGGTTCCTCCCCCTCACTGCTGCCAGGCCCTTCCTGCTGCAGTTGCCTGGAGCCCACACTGAGCTGCCTTGTGTCTCTGTAGCTATCACAACCACTTCTAGGCTGCCCACGGGGCAGCGGTAGCAGTGCGGAGTAGCTGCAGGGCAGCCCGGTGCGGGCTCTGGGAGCCTGCAGCAGGAAGGGCCCAGCAGCAGTAAGGCGGGGGGAGGGGGGCTGCTTTTCCTCTGCACGGAGGAAGTTTCTGCCTGGCTGCCCCCACTGCTGAGCTTGGGCAGGGGAGTCCAGAGCAGGCACAGAGCGGGCCAGGTCAGGGCTATGCACACAGCTCCCCACTGGTACTTCAGGGCTTGGACCAGTGGTGGTGGCAGCCAGAGGGAGCCGCCACTGCCTGGGCCGCCTAGAAAGGCAATCCAACTGCAGAGCTGCCCTAGCCCCGCTGCATGCTCAGGGGGTGGCAGGACACACCACCGCTGCATGATGCCTTGGCCAAGTGGGACCAAGAGACCTGTCATGGGCTGCATCCAGCCTGCGGGCCATATTTTGCCCACCCCAGGCATAACCCCAGGCATTCAGCACTGAGCAGTTTATAGGACAGCTATAGAAGGAAAATGTAGGAGGAGGATAGGACATTTTACCTGTGAATTTGTTCTTGTAGTTATAGCAGGCCTGGGCATGATAGAACTCGTGATTAGGAGATCTGAGTAGGCAGCTTATGGTCCCAATAAAATGGCTTTCCTTACCAGGAGAATATTTTGACAACAGTCTGAACAGATTCATAGATTCATAGATTCATAGATGTTAGGGTCGGAAGGGACCTCAATAGATCATCAAGTCCGACCCCCTGCATAGGCAGGAAAGAGTGCTGGGTATAGATGACCCCAGTTAGATGCCTATCTAACCTCCTCTTGAAGACCCCCAGGGTAGGGGAGAGCACCACCTCCCTTGGGAGCCCGTTCCAGACCTTGGCCACTCGAACTGTGAAGAAGTTCTTCCTAATGTCCAGTCTAAATATGATATGAAAGTCTATAATTTTTAGAGTTCCATTTGCATGTGTACTTAAAGGGACATATAGTAATTATTTGTCTAAATGGAGACAAATGCAAATACTTGCACTCAATCGTTGTGTCCCTGATTTAGAAATATGGGTGCAAATGACAAAAAAATCTTTTAAATGAATAAAAATGCAAGAAGCAAATGACATTCACTTTACTTAATCTTTATCTCTGTTGGCAAATGTCTGTATTAATAGACTCAAATTCAGAATTTTGCAGCTATTTAACACCTGGTTAAACATCATATAACCCCTTGATAATGACTGAATTTATCCCATTACGTGGAATATGTGCTAATATTATCCCGATTAAGCAGCAGCCATATCCATTCTCTCTCATTAGGCAAATAATTTCTCAGGGAGATGTCCTAATTAAATACATTACCTGATTATGAACATCATGATTAAGTAGAGTTTGCTGTATTTACAAGAGGAGCTAAAACTATTCAAAATAGAAAAGATGCTCAGCCTATCTGTCTAATAGCTACAGTATAAGTATTCATCATGATTTGTTTTAAGGAGCTGCTGTACTTGGCACTGGTGAAGCCGCAGCTGGAATACTGTGTCCAGTTCTGGGCACCACACTTGAAGAAGGATGTGAAGAAGCTTGAGAGAGTCCAGAGAAGAGACACTCATATGATTAGAGGCCTGAAGAGCAAGTCATACAAGGAAAGGCTGACAGATACGGGACTGTTCAGCCTAGAGAAAAGAAGACTTTGGGGGGATTTGGTGGCAGCTTACCAATACATCAGGGGACAGCATCATGGGCTAGGTGAACAACTATTCACTGAAAGGCACCAGGGGAAAACCATTTAAACTCCTAGAAGAAGGTTTCAGAATGGATATAAGGAAAACCTTCATGGTTTGTGAGACCAGGCTCTGGAATAGACTTTCAGCGGGGGTGGTGTTGGCACCTGCCCCCGAGATCTTTAAAAGGAAACTGGATGCACACCTTGCTGGGGTTATTTGATGCCAGCAGTCTTTCCTGCCCAGAGCAAGGGGGCTGGGCCTGATGATCTCACAAGGTCCCTTCCAGCCCTAAACACCTGTGAATCTGTGAGTTGATTTGACTGTGTATAGTAATAATATTAAACTTCCCATTTTAGCCCTGCATTAAGACTCCACGCTTTTCAGCACAGGGCTATACTGATCATTCTTTTTTCTTAAGCTTAGAACAAATGTTTTGTTAATTTGTATGGCAGCCAATTCTCTGCTATTATCTTAGTCTTTTTATTCATGCTTAATAGAAACCCAAGTTTTAATTCTTGTTTGCATTTTCATAGATGTGCATCAACTACTAGCATGTTTGTAGATCAGGGAACTTCACTGAGGTTTGTTTGCTTGTTTTTTCCCTCTGCTTTACTTATAGCACTTCAGTTTCCATATCACACTGAGGAGCCCTCCCAAGGCAAAAAAAATGTTGCTTTAATTATCTACCCAGCCTGAGGAACATGGTTCTGTTTGCACCCCCGCCCCCCAACCCCCTGGCTTCTGAAACTACAGTAGTGCTAGCAGCTCTGTTATCCACCCTGATTCCTGAAAAAGAACTATCTGTACTTGGTTAGTTCTTCACCTTGCACCCCATTCCATAGGAGTTAAAGGAGAAGCAACTTGGTTATTCTCTTTCTTTTCCTCTGTTCTTTCCTGGAGAAGAATCCAGACATCCACTTGCCTGGGCAACATTTGTCTGTACTCTGGACAGACAAATGAGCTGTTTTTTCAGCCCACTGCAGTTGAGGGTACTTGACACACATGAAGAGGAGCATAGCCTTTTGCAGGACTAGGACCTTGGATTGTTATTTTGCATATATTCCCTTGTAGCTACCTTTCTGTTTCACAGATGTGCTGGGTTCTGAACACTGGGAGCAAACCAAGAAGTCAGAATGTACATTTTTGAGTACTGAATTCCTTTTCATGAGTTTTATAAGTTTGGAAAGTTTCTCCCTGAGCTTAATTATCTATATTAATAAAAGGGCCTCTGTGTGTGTGTGTGTGCCAGCACCATAGTTCCAAGACCATGATACATAGAGACCTGAAACGTTGCATGCATACTAAGCAGACCCTGAGGATGTGCACCTGGGTGCTATTTTTTTATTTGGGTCAAAAATAATTTCACCAATTTTTTAATTTAATTTAATTTAATTTATTTATTTATTTTTGGATCTATACTGTATAACCCCCTGTGACAGGTCAGCCCCAGGAAGCAGAATAAATTTGCATGTGCACAACATTCTTTAGCAAAGCTCAAAGCTCCTGGCCAAGGTCAACTGGTACAGCTGGAAAAGTCTCTGCATTTAGGCGTATTCCCCTAAGGGCTGTGATTGCTACTGGTTAACAGGACCTGGGAACACCCGCAGGTGGAGTAAGGGCTTAAGGAAGGTTCAGGGAGAAAACCGTACTGGGCCTTCTCAGGGACTGATTAGGGGGCTGCATCCAGAGCAACTGAAACTCCTGCACAGCAAGTTGCAAACAGAGCAGCAATGGCTGCAGCCAGAAACTGGCCCTGGAGGGAAAAAGAAAACTCTGAATTCTTCTACAATCCAGCCTTGGATTACGGTTCTGATCCATTAGTTCCAACTGGCACAGTGGTGACTTCTTGCAGCCACTGCCTTGCAATGAGATGGAAAGGAGAAGCTCCGGGGATATGCTTAAACAGTGGCAAGATTCAACTGCCCCAAATGAATGAACCTCCTGAGCCCCTTCATACATTGTTGACAGGCAACACTCCGGATGTATGTCATTTTCAAAGCAACGTTAGAAGATACAACTCATGCTTCCAAATGACATCTTTTGGCACCACAAAAGACATCAGAGAATCTGGCTACATGCTCACATTTAAAGTGCAGGGCCAGGTTTGTCATTGGATTGGTAGTCTGATGCCAGTCCCAAATGAAGAGCCCAAATTCCTGCCGATCTACCTCATGGGTGACAATACAAAGCAGACTTAACAGTGTTGCAACAATGTCATTCAAACCAACCTGCAGGTGGTGTTGCAGTTGCAAGACATGCTCCGCAAGGAAAACAACTATGTTCACAGTTTCCAGTGTGCCATGGAGAAGATGACTCCAGAGTATAATGTTGTCATTCATGCAGACAAAACTCCAGCTGGTGAGCATGAGCGGTGCTTCAGTGCACCCACAACATCAGAAGTGGCTGTCATTCTGGTTGGTGACCAACATAGCAATTGAGACATTGTGTTGCACCTCAGGAACAATTCCCTCCAGAGAACTGCTGAGCCACACCGATCATATGATGCATTTCAGTATCCACTAATTTTCTGGCAGGGTGATGATGGCTACCATTTTGAACTGCAACAAACAAACCCAGTGTGGCAGGGCACTGTCGGTGCCTGCCACTTTAAGAGCCAAGCAGCCAGCAGGTGCTTGATTGTGGCAGCCATTTTAGATCCCTGGCTGCCTATATAAATAGATCAGTTCCCTGTTGGTGGGGGCAGGCAGTAACATCCCTTGGCTGCAAGGCTGCTCATATCATCGTGGAAGTAAGGGAGGAGCTGTAGGGGATGACTAGGAGGCTCCTGGTCCTGGGTATGACCTCAAACTGCACCCTGCTGGGAGTGGGTGGCCTGGTGGGGCTCTCAGTGGCGTGGGACCCCTCAGGAGATGCCAAGTCAGTTACCACCCTGGTGAAAGGTGGGTCAGGGCATCTTAATAACCCCAGCTCCCACAACTGGGTGGGTCACCCACTAGTAGGGTCCTGAGGGCAGACCCCAGGAGTGAGAGTGGGGCTAGAGGCTCAGAGGCCTGACTGAGAGTACCCTCAACTGGTCAGTGCTGTGGCCAGGACCAGAGCAGTCAAAAGGGTCAGGGGCCCACAGCAAGAGATGCCCAGAGTTTGGAGGGCCTGGGGTTCCTGACTGGCTTTGGAGGTGGGGCTAGGGCCTGTGTGGCCAAAGGTCCCTGGGGGGGGACATGCCCAAGAGGGGAAATAGTTTCAGGGAGCTAGATAGCTTGAATGAGGGCGGGGTAGGCCTCCTGAATGGAGGGATCTAAGAGGGGTCCTGATTGGAGGATTCTGGGGCCCAGTGTGGGGGCTGGTGACAATAAGAACAGTGGATGCCATCTGCGAGGCATAAGCTGTGATATAGGGCACGTATGGAGCTGCAGATAGTGCCCCCTGGCATCAGGGCAGAAATGGGCATCCTCCCACCTAATTAAGATAATTAATTAATTAACAATAAGGCATGGTGAGAAGGCGGGTGGTTGGCCCAGAAACATGTGGGCGGGGCATAGGAAAAATCAGCCCTGAGAAGGCCCCCGTTACACCCAGCAACAGGGTTGCCAACACAAAAGAAGATTTCTGTCATGGACTTTTATGCCTACAGGATGATGCTGCAAGCTAGAAGTTTCAGTCACATCTTGTGATGCAAAGATCTCTTCCACTGATTTGCTGTGGATATGTATGTCAAAAATGAAGCAGAAAGGTTGAGATTCACTTGAATGAACCAAAAGAAACTGAGAGTTGAAAACTATGTTCACCTCAGGGATGCCATGAACAATGATGGAGATGCTGCCAATGTTGGCCAATTGGTCATCTTGCCTTCCAGTTTCACAAGTGGGCCTCATTACATGCATGAGCGCACTCAGGATGCCATGACATATGTGCAAAACTGGCCACCCTGATCTCTTCATTACCTTCACCTGCAAGTGGCTAATGAACTGATGCCAGGCCAAAAACCACAGTATTGGCATGATTTGCTGGCAAGAGTATTCTGACAAAAAGTGAAGTTATTAATGAATCTCATCAACAAGGGAAAGATTTTTGCTATTGTGTTGAATCGATCAAATATGTCTGCAAGTATGTCAACAAAGGATCTGGCATGTCTGTGTTTGGCCTCACAATGGATGGGACTGTGCATGATAAGGTTTGGCAATATGAATTGGGGAGATACATCAGCACCAATGAAGCCATCTGGAGGATCCTGAACTTCCCAGTTCATGAGTAACATCCCACAGGGCTTCATCTCAGTGTGCACCTTGAGAATGGCCAAAGAGTGTACTTCACCGAGGAAAATGCACATGAGTGCACACAAGTTCCACAAGACACAACTCTCACTGCTTTCTTCAATCTCTGCAGGGGTGATGAATTTTATCAGACACTGTTGTATCATCAGGTACCCAGGTGCTACACATGGAATGTCGGCACCAAGAAGTGAGCCCCCCACAAAGCAGGGCAAAATATGCCAGACCAGCCAGACATCAAAGCCAGTGATGCACTTGACTGTGTGTACACTGTACATCCAAACAATTTTGAATGCTTTTACCTGAGACTGCTTCTGCTTGAGGTCACAGGTCCAACATCATTTGAGGACTTGCAAACAGTGGATGCTACAATCTGTGAAACTTACAAACAGGCTTGCCAGCTCAGAGGACTCCTGGAGGATGATACACACTGGAACAGCACATTGAAAGAGGCAGCTGCAACTCAGTCACCACGGATGCTGTGAAACCTGTTTGCCATCATGCTGCAGACACGTGCCATGTCAAATCCTCAACAACTATGGGACAACCACAAGGAGAATCTGGCACAGGATATTTTGCATCAGGCACGAGTGCAAGATCCAAACCTTGAACTGGACTACAGTGATGCCATCTTCAATCAAGCTCTCATTATCATTGAAGACAAGATCAAGGCTTTGGGTGGCTCTGACCTCAAAACTTGTGGCCTTCCTGACCCACAACAAGCTGATAAATGAAATTTTGAGAGAAACCAACTACAACATTGACCAGCTTACTAAATACATACAAGATAATGAGCCAAGTCTGGTCCCAGACTAAAGAGAAGCCTTAAACAAGATTACTCAAGTAGTTTTCAATGGGAGTGGTGTCATCTTCTTTCTGGATGCTCCAGGAGGAACTGGGAAAACTTTCCCCCTCAATCTTCTATTGGCCAAAGTCTGGCAGACAAACAGGATTGCCCTTGCAGTGGCATCATCAGGGATTGCTGCCACATGGACAGGAGGAAGAACAGCTCACTCAGCCTTCAAGTTGCCCTGAAATCTGGCAAGTGCAGAGGCACCAACCTGCAACATTGCCAGGGGTACTGGCAAAGCAAAGGTCCTACAGGAGTGCCAGCTCATTGTCTGGGATGAGTTCACAATGTCTCACAAAGCTGCCTTACAGGTTCTTGATTGCACCCTCCAAGATCTTCGACATAATGACAAAACAATGGGAGGAGTGAGACTGGTGTTGGCTGGGGATTTTCAACAGACACTGCCAGTCATTCCACATGGAACCAAAGCTGATGAACTGCAGGCCTGCCTCAAAGCTTCATACATTTGGAAAAATGTTCAGCGACTCAGCCTCATGACCAACATGTGAGTGCATCTAACAGGTGATGCATCTACTGGAGAGTTTGCTGCAAGCCTGCTCGAACTGGGAAATGAGGCCACGGTATCTGAGACTCAAGATGGAACCATCTCAATGAACAACATTGGGAAAACAGTCGCAACACTTCAAGAACTAAAAGAGGCAGTTTTTCCAAATGTTGCACATCACTTTCATGACTGCAAGTGGTGGCTATGCCAAAGAGCCATCCAGGCACCAAAAAATGATGCGGTCAATATTGTAAACAAGGACCTTCTTTCTCAATTGCCTGGCATGGTGCAAAAATACAAGTCAGTGGCACTGTCCCAGACACCAATGAGACAGTCAACTACCCAACAGAATTTCTCAAGTCTCTTGAACCACCAGGTGTGCCTTCACACAATCTGGAGTTCAAGATTGGTGCATCCATCATTCTTCTCAGGAATCTGGACTCACCAGCACTGCAGTGGAACACGATTGGCTGTCAAGAAGCTCATGCCACATGTCACTGAAGCCACCATCATGACTGGCCATGCAGTGGGACAGGATGTATTCATTCCATGCATTCCAATCATTCCCTCTGACCTGCCATTTCAATTTAAACGGCTCCAGTTCCAGATCTGCCTCAGTTTTGCCACGAGCATCAACAAGGCACAGGGACAATCACTCAAAGTTGTTGGCCTCAACCTGCTAAGCCCACGCTTTTCTCATGGCCAGCTCTATGTTGGTTGTTCCAGAGTTGGCAATGGCAAAAACCATTTCATCTTGGCACCAGATGGCAAAATATGCAACATTGTCTATCCTGAAGCTCTACACAGATAAAAAAAAAAAAAAGTGTCTAACACCATCATAAACTGGGATAGAAAAATGTGATGTGAAATCCTCAGTGCTATGCTAAAGTCTTAAAAAGTTCTTAATTCTACCTCATAATTCAGTTGTTTAATACATTTAAATGTTCAACTTGAATAGGTTTTTAGTATCACCAAAAGCTCAGTGTCAAGCTGTATCAGACAAGTAAAATAGGGTACAAAACTAAATACATACACACAGCTCATTAGTAGAGGGAAATAAGATAGAAGGAAAATATTTTATTTATAAAACATTAAAATTTGAGTACTGCAACCCATGCGAAGCCAGGTACTTTAGCTAGTATATAATAAGTGCAAGATTGGGGTTCAGGCACCGATGAGATTTTAGATGGCTATAATAGGGTGACCATATGTCCTGGTTTGGCCTAGACAGTTCCAGATTTCATAGCCTAATCCTGGCCCAACTGTGAAAATTAAAACAAAAGTCCCAGAATCCAGTGGGGAGGCGGAGTAGCATGGTGCACAGTGCCGCTCTGCCTCCCTACTGTACTGTGCCCTGCGCCCCTGATTACCTAACTCTGCCTGCAGCAGCACTGCTGACTTGGGGGTGGGGGGAAAGAATGGGCAGTATTCTGGATGGTTCAGATTTCCTTATGGTCACCCTAGCTATAAATTAGTTTCTTAGTTGCTAGATTTTGATTCCCTAGATGTCACAAGACAGTGGAAATGTTAATATGGTCTAAAACAAGAAATCTTGCTCCCACATTCCCTTCGCAGACAGCCATTATAGGCCAAGTCTTCACTGTCAACCCATTAAAGCATGCACCCAAATTATTTGATATAGATTTATCATTGATACATTTTTAATCTCACCTTTGAAGTAAATATAAAGGAGTTGTGATTTTTTTTTGTGGTTCAAATAAGCAGTCACCAGCCTGAAAAGGTTGAAAGATGCTGACCTTTGGGGCACATATACAGCATGCAAATGTATAACTAAATAAGGCAAGGAGACCAATATATTACAGTGACAATCAGACAAATGGTTCTTGAGGCAAGTCTGTCTGTAGATAGTCTCTTTTTAAAATGAAGCAAGTGTCCTTTTTTTAAAATTCTCTTGGTAAAGGCTAGGTTTTTTGCACCACTTTCTTCCTCCACAAACTTTTGATGTGCCTATTTTGTGTAGGCATTAGCAATGTCATTGAGGAGACTTTTGGTAAGATGGATTAATCAGTAAATTTTTGGCACAGTGTTTCTCAAGCAAATATTACTTAAAAATAATTTAGGGTATGTAGCTCAGCTTGGCTGGCCCTAACAGTAAATTTGAACTAATTTAATTTCCCATATCGTCTTTTATTAGTTGCAGGAGATGTTATTGTTATGGAATTTTATTTCTCTTTGTCCTTTTCTTTGTTGGATTGCCTTTTGCTTTGTATTCATACCATGGTAGGCTAATATCTAGATTGCTTTCATTGCTTATATAGTAGGTATTTGTTATTCTAGGGGCTCATTTAATTTAGTGTAAATATAACATTGAAAAGATTCCTTGTTTCTGTTTACCTCTTCACTACTTGTTATTACTTGCACTCTGAAGTGATGAATTAAATATAAATATATTGTGCAGAGTGTTTATCGGGTCAGAGCCAAAGCTATTGCATGAACTGTCTGACAGAAGCACACTGAAAAGGACAGTTGATATGGACTGAGCATGTCATCCTTGCTGGCAGTGTTTTGACAAATATAACTAACAACACTGATTATCAAACTTGACAGCATTTGACATTGCTAAGCCTAGAACAAAGCACCTGCTTCTTAAAGTTTTGTAAGATAGGGCAACTCCAGCTCTTATGGATTTATTTAGTGACCAAAAACTATCCATTAATGCAATTTTAGAATGTGATTTAAGATCTCCAGAATAAGGAAATTCGGAGCAGAAGTTTCTTGTTACCTTAATTTTGCATTCATTGGGTGTGCAATACAGAGGTCATTAAGAGGGAAACAAAGAATTCATATAATTGCTTTATTTCTTTGAAATTCACAGGTTTACAAATAGTTTAAGAAATTCAGTTAAATAAGATAAGAAAACAGTGACATGTTTTTGGAACCCAATTCAAGCCTTTTCAAATTTATACAAGTCTTTCTACTAACCTTGGTAGGATTTGAATCAGATCCTTACTTTGTAACAAAGAATACTGTGCTGAGCAGATGGACGAGGAAGACTTGCAGGAGCTTGAAGGTGATAAGTTTGATTATTGATGGAGCAAATCCTGCAACCCTTACACAGGGAAGGCTTCCGTTGAAATCAAGCTTGATAAGAAAATATAATTTGTATTAAGCATTTGTTAAGGATCAGCAGTATGCCCAGCCTGAAGATCTTTGGGCTCGTATACACACGTGGGGAACCCAGTGCATTGGAGCAGACTTGATTAATCAAGTCTGCCGGATCATGGAAATTGGTGTGCTCTGGCAGCCTCACGCATCATGTGTCCCCCCCATGCTGACAAAATGGCAGCGGGGTGCTTTGAAATAAAACCCGTCCAATGAACTTAAGTTCAAAGTGCTCCGCCACCATTTTTTCAGGGTGGTGATGCTGATATGTGTGATGCACAGGTGTTTTTAATTAGTGTGGGTTGCTAATCAAAGCGTCTGGTGCCACATCTGGGAGCACATGTAAAAATGCCCTTGCATTCAAAAAGACAGAAAACATGGTACAGGGGAAACCTAAAGGAAAGAATTTCATGTCTTTGAAAGCTATAATAGTAATTATTTATAATAATTGTTTAATTTCTTTGGAACCCCTGGAAGAAATGAGCCTCTCTGTGATGATGGGTTGTCAAATGAAATAAGGCTTATTTGAAAATTGCCTGGATATTGAGCTGAAGCTGTAATGAGCTCAGGTTCATGCCCTGGGCCTAGCCAGTCCTAACTGAGCAACTAGGGAAACCAAATCCATCAGGCTGCAAGAAACAGACCCCACCCATTCCAGCCTTTGAAAGCTTGCCCCAGACAGCAGCAGCCTGTTTGGGCAAAGACTCTGGTGGTTGCTTTTGGTCCCTTTACAGTTTCTTGATTCCTTGCTTACCTAAAACTCTTGCTTTGACTCCCAGCTAAATTTGAACTCTGGCTTGACTCCCATCTTACCCTGACTCTGGCTTTGGCTATTTTTACACATGCTTCTGATGTGGCACTGGGTACTTTTAATTAGCAAGCCATGTTCATTGAAAGTGCCAGTGCCATGTCAGGAACACAAGGATCAGCAGTGCAGCATGCCTCTGCACTGAGAAAATGGTGGCAGTCCACGTTGAACTAAAGCACATTGAACGTGTTTTAGTTCAAAGGCCATCACCACCATTTTCTCAGCGTGGAAGTGTGCTGTGCCACTGATGCACGTGACATGCAAGGCTGCCAGAGCGCATCAATTTATGTGCTCCAGTAGACTTAATTAATTGAGTCTGCTCTGATGTGCTGGATTTCCAGTGCATTGGGGCAGGCTCCTTGCATGTGTGTAAGTGCCCTTTGACTCCTGGTTTACTCTGAACTTTGGCTTAGATTTTCATCTTACCTAGAACCCCAGTCTAAACTCCTGTCTCCATGACACTTGATTTAATGCAAAATTTGGCGTTGGCTCCTGGTTCCCATGAATCCAGTTTCTGGATGTTGCCCTACTAACTGGGTGACATTCCCCAGTTGTCTTTGTGAGATAGGTCCCTAACAGAATCCACCTTTTTGTAGGCTCAAAATGTTAAGATGTGTTCCTCTTTTTCCAAAATATGCAAATGTGGACATAAGTAGAAGTTTTTTCCCCTTCTCTCCTGTGTCAGACTGAATATGGCTTGTAGGAAATAGAATTATTAGAGCAATCTTTAATTTTCATTGATTTACTCTCAGCAGTGATTATTTTAAACCCACATATGACCTTGGATGTTTTAAAGTAGGTGTAATACATATTCATTCCTGCTCCCTCCTTTGTCAGGTATAACTCCTACTCACTTTGGGAGCTGTGCCTAGCATGGGGTGCCATCCATAGCTACTAGATTTTTGTTAAGCTCACTGGTCTATTGCCACGTATATGGCTGAATAGAAGGTTATCGATACGACTCCAAAGTGGATGCCTTAGACATTCTACACCCTACCTAATTTTATTTATATTTATAAAGGTTTGGTTCAGGCTTTTCTGTATTGGGAAAAGGAAGTCAATTGACATTCAGTCAAATAGACTATTAACAATAGCTTTCTTCACAAGTTATGCTCAAAACTGGTCATAAATATGGATTACATTCTTACTTAACCTGCCCCAGTATCTGTCTAATCCAGGCACCATTTCCCATCCCAGTTCCTTGACCTCTCAAGCTGTCCCCTTATCCATGCTCTAAAGGTCTCTAAATCTAGGATCTTTTTGAGGGAAAGCCCCTCTGTCTTCAGTCATTTAACTTCCTATTATGTACCTTATAGACTTGCATTGCATAGTAAACTATTTCTCATTTGTATTACTGTATTGTCCAGATGCCCTGATAAGGATGCAAGCTATTGAACAAACAGTCTCTGCACTATTAAGTTTGTATCCAGACTGTGCCATGTATATATTACTATTTGTTCCTATGAAATTAATGTATATACGTAATTATATATGGATTGTGTGCCATTGCTTGGAGTTGAAATCCAGGGACTGGCTTTTTTAGGTATGGTACTGTGATTAATCTTGCATATGGTACTGTGATTAAAATTGCATATGGCCTCCAATGAAATTCTCATTTCTACTGCTCTTCACGCTAGCTGTCACAGCCTGCACTAAGGATGAAACGCCATATACAAGAAGACTGGATGAATCTGATCAGATAAAATAACAGTTAAATCAGAGCTTTGTCGATATCAATGGAGCTAAGCTTCACAGTGGTTATTTATACCATGCTTCTCTACCTCCTGACTTCATCTACATATAGGAACTTCAAAATATGGTGCCACAGGCTTTTCTTTTGGCATTTCTAATCTAGGTAAAAGGAGGAAGTAACAGGAATTTTAACACTACATCTTCTGGAATGATTTCTAGGTTAATTTTCTAACAAATGATATAGTGCACTGGGACTGGCCAGTGCACGGGGAGTCGGATAATATGAGTTCTAGTCTTGAGCCTACCACTGATTTTGATATCAAGTTGCTTAATCTTTGTGTCTCTCAGTGGTCTTTCACCATGACTTACTGTTCTTCCGCATGTCAAAAACCACCTTATCTTTTTGATCTGTCAGATTTTTTGAGCCACATAGTAGGATTAATAAAGCACCTCTAAAATTAGCATTTTAGCTGGTCTGTTGCTTCCTCTGTCTTACACCAAGTCAGTCCCTTCCTCTTTTTGTAGAATTTTGGTTGGTAAAAATCTAAAGAACATAGAAAAAAATCAATTTTTTGTTATATTACCTTGTCAGATGCATATATTCATTCATCAGGGCCAGCTAATACAAGCTAACAAATCAGTGGTGGAAGAAATTATTGCTGCTATAACATTAATAGCACCTCTGTTCCATGCTTTTGGCAGTTAAGGGTTTAGGAGAGAAGATGGTCTGACAGGCCTTTGTAGCCACTGAGATGTTGCCAAGAATTTTAAACTGTAACCAATTAGAATACATCACTTTCCTTTTTGTCTCAAACCACTAAATGATAACCAGGAAGTTATTCAGTCTTTTCACTCTTAAACTTTGCCTTTGCCTTTTCTTTTCAAATAAAATAATGTACAATTGAAATACTGTACTGTGTAAGAGGCAAGGATTTTGTGGGTGATAGCTTTTATTGGACCAACTACATGGATGGAAAAACATTAGATAAGCTTTTGAGTGGAAGGCATTTTTCATCAGGTCTGAGGAAAGAAGCAGGCACAGCAGTGCTTGAAAACAATGGGTAGAGCTGTAAGAGTGGAGAGGGAAGAAATTTCCAGGGGTAGCAGACAAAAAAATTACAGTACCAGAAGAAAATAAGCTTAATAAATGGGAGATTTAGGGTGGTGCTACACATCCAACCTAACATTTGCTAACTAACCCATACTAATTGCAATTAAAACACAAGCAGATGCACATTTAAGCAGTTTAGCATGTGTTAAGTGCCTTTCTGGCATTGCAAAGTTGTTTCTTTTCAGGTGAGGGTTGAGACTGCTGCCCAAAGTTAGAAACGTAGGCTGCCAATACATGTGCTTGGTGGTGGGGGAAGGAGCATTTTAATTAGAGCAGTTCCTGGACAGCTGCTGTAATTAAAATGGCTCACTGTCACATGTATTAAAACCCTGCACATTTTAGAATAGCCTCGGGATGCTTTATCTAAAGCTCACTTGATGCAGTTTAGGTAAACCACCCCTGTGGATACTTAAAAATGTGTGGGGCTTAATACACATGACAGTGAGGAGACTCTGGAGCGTTCTAATTAGAACCTGAATGAGCATGTGTATAGGCAGCCTCATTGTGATATATGTTGAAAGAACACCTCACAAGAATAAAGAATTTACATTTTAAAATGGAAGTTAGGTAAAAAGGACACATGATAGTGAAGCACAAGATTAAATGTAGGGCCTTGTTACATGTTTTGCTTTGAGCTGCACAAATGTTGATTGGCTTAGTGCTAGTGTAGAGTTTGGAGCAGTCACACCTTTAAGTCTAGAAACCTCTGACTGTCCACCATCTGCACAGCTATGACTTGCCACTAGAGGCGTGGTGAGCAGGGAGGTCCCTTCCAGCCCTACTTCTCTATGCTTTGCCCATCTCTTGCCTACTGCACCAGCAGCATTCTAGACTGCAGGGAGGGGAAGGAGGCAGTGGGGTCCCTTGAAAGCAAGGCTGAAGGACTTTGCAGGGGGCTGCATGGGGAGGTCACTGCCCTCCTGGCTTTCAGTACTCACATGCTCTGGGCCATCTGGGTGCATCTCCCAGTCACATGCGTCCCTCAAGCTGTTCTCTGTACCTGGGCAACTTCAGCCTGTGGAGGGCTTAGCTGCTCCCTTGACTCTCCCCAACCTTCTCACCCCATCTCTGTCCCATATCCACCCTGACCTCCCCATTCCTCTTTGATATCCCCAGGCCTGGCAGGAGCAGCCCTGCAGGATGCGGGGTGAATGGATAGACACCTCTGGGCTCAGGGCAAGGGGAGGCCCAGAAAGTGGCCCTGTGAAGCCAGTAGTGGCAGCAGAAGCTGGTATAGCCAGCTCCCCACTTTCGTCCCAAAATTGGCTTCACTCTTCAGCTGGGAGTGGAATTTGCCTGCAGCCAGTTCCCACATCCCCATGGGTAGCAGCAGAGCCCTGCACTCCTAGCTTGGATCCACTTGCAGCCACCATGCCCCAGAGTAGGGGTTTTCCTAGCCGCAGGTTGCCTCCTACCCTGCAGCAGCCACCATCAGCTCTTGCTGCACTATGTGTGTATCAGGTGCATGGAGCAGGTAATTTCTAGAGCTGCAGAGCTGGGGCTCATGGATTGTTGGAACCAAGCTGGGTTTGGGGGTTCTCTGGCCATGCTCCTCTGCTCCCCAGAGTTTGGGGGGGGGGGGAGCATGGGATCCAGCAGTGGTTGCCTGCCCAGCCATGCTCAGTGCTGGTGGGGAAAGGTGCCCTGGGCTGCCATCCCTGGATAGGGGACTGGCCAGGCTGGGGGAGATAGAAAAGCTGTGGCTCTAGTCCCTGGGCTGCTCCACTAAGCAGCTGGGGGTGTGAGAACCCACAGAACAGGAGGGTGGAGGAGGACCATTTCATCCTGGGATACTGGAGAACTTCAACTTGAATGGCATATCTGTGGGGAGTAGCCTCACTTTAATGGAACAGAAGGAGCATATCTTGCCCTGGAGTGGTGTAACTGAGCTGCATAATGAGTGCTTTAAGCCACTTAAAGGTGTTAATGTATGAACAATCCAGGGGTTAAGAGCTCCAGGAGCCACCTAAATTGAATGTGTAACAAGGCCCTTAATGACTTGCCTGTAGTCATACAGGAAGTAGTAACAGAGCCAGGAACTGATCACAGATTTTTCTGACTGCCAGTCTAGAGCTTTAACTACAAAATCCTCTTTCCTTCCACTGTCATGAGGTCTCAAAATAACTTTCTGAGGATTTGATTATGCAGAATCTAAATCTGCACCCTAATGTTGATTCAGCCTGAAACCTAGATCTGGACACTAGCCAAAAGTTAATCCAGTTGGAGATCCAAACACTGTTTCCTCCTCCTATCATTATTTTTAACTTTTAAAATATCTCAAATCATTCAGTGGACATAATGTCAAAATAACGTTGTGGACTCCTGAGCCTTTCAGATACCATATCTATTTAATCCACTTTTCCATTTCAGTCTGTAATAACAGAAAGGTTTCTGAAGACAGGGATTAGAGCAAAAAGGGTACATGAACAATTTAGGACCATACTGTGGACTGCTAGATTGCTGGATAGGGTTCAGAGAAACTTGAACAAGGGAATCCACAGTCTGGCATCTGTATGAGGTTTATAGGTGCAACTGCTGAGAATAAGTGGAATTTGAGCAGTATGATTCATCAGTGAGTTATAATAATAGGGCTGTCTCCTCGTTCAGAGATCTACATTTGCATTGCTTTTTACACTGTACTATATATTCCAAATGAAGGACTTAATGACACTTGCAAAGAAAACTGCTACTTAATATTCAGCCATTGACACATTTTAAATTCAAAGATGTCTCTATGTTATATTCAGTTTTGCAAAGCACCTTTTGATGTTCATTTTTAAAGAATGGTAAGTGCATCTCTATTAAAGCTTATATCTGACAACTGGGTTTATTTCCTTTTAAAATATATGTATTTTAAACCTATTTATTCTATACTGAATCAAAGTATTATATGGATTTGGATGCTCAGTTCTGATATTAGAAATGCCAGTACTTTGGTACACAAAGTAAGACCAATGTTAGCCAAAGTGAACAAAATTACAGATGTGGTTGGAGTGCATAACTATTTCACATGAAAGTCCTGTATGATTTCCATGTGCAATCTGAAAAAGAGGAACCCTTCCCCCCTCCAACACACACACTTTAGGTTGAAAGGAAGCTTCATACCCTATAGGCAGAATCTGAACACACACAAAGGCATGAGATATCCCATTGACCATAAACTGAGTTGTCACAATTCAACCTCTCAAAGCACTGGATGATTTTAATAGAATGTACCCAGAGGTATAGTTGTCATCTTGAGACTATATGGGCACATCCAGATGAGCGAGCACATTTGTTTCCCTGGGGACAAGCAGCAGCAGCACAAGGTGTGCTGCTGCTACTTGTCCCCAGGGAATGCCTGTCCCATGCATGTTTTGGCACATGGCAAGTTACCCCAGGTTGGGTAGGGGAGGCTGGGGCCAGTAACCCCCTTATCTGGGGTCCTAGGGGCCTCTGGGAGCTGCGGCCATGGCAAGAAGCCTGGCTAGCATCTGGAGCTTGGGCCCAGATGCCCAGGCTCTGGTTTTCAGCAGCGTAC
Organism: Alligator mississippiensis; assembly: GCF_030867095.1. Taxonomy (NCBI): domain Eukaryota; kingdom Metazoa; phylum Chordata; order Crocodylia; family Alligatoridae; genus Alligator; species Alligator mississippiensis. The sequence goes on from NC_081826.1 coordinate 213,586,126, forward strand.
ACTACCGCCATGTGTGCCATTCCACTTTTTTTTGGCGTGTGTTTTTTTTGACCCTGGGATCTCCTTACCTGCATGTGTGATGTATGGCACCACAGATGGGTCTGTGGTGCCACATACTGCATGTCTGTGCTCATCTGGATGCACTCTTTGGCCATGACCAGATGAGTATGGCCATGTGGTATGTGGCAGTGCAGACATGTCTGTGGTGCCACATAACACATGTTCAGCTGTTCTCCATGCTGCAAGAGGGGATCTCCAGGAGTAAAAAAACCTACACACACAAAAAGCAGAGCAGTGCACACGGGGGCAGTGTCCGCTGCTCAAAACTTGAGCCTGGGCAGCCGGAGTTGCACCGCAGCTGCCAGCCAGGCTCCATTGCCACTGTTGCAGTCCCAGAAGGCCCCCAGGACTTCAGGTAAGGCTGTTGAGGCCAGCACTGAGCTCGCCCCATCCTTCTCTACCCCACCTGGGATAACCTGCCACATGCCAGAGGGCGCGTGGCAAAGGCATTCCCCAGAGACAACTAGAAGTGGCACACTCATCTGGACTCGGTCTCTGAATACAAAGCTCACTGTGTAGAGTAAATCTGCCACTGGCATTGACTGAAGTATAAACAATACAGGATTTTGCAATATATATGGTCTTTCCAGGACTTAGTGCAAGGTTTCACAGCAAATCTACTAATTGCTTCTCAGCCCTATAGGTTCAAATGCCACATTCTCTAGCATGTCCCAACTTTTGGGCCTGCAGAAGCCCCTCCTTATCTCTTTCTGGTTCTTTATTGTCTATTATTTACCTTAATTTCTCTGTCACAATTGTTTCAGTAGTGTTTTCAGTGTTTTAAGGACACAGTTAACAGGCTTCAAAGTGAAAATACAACTCAACTCACATCTCTGGGATCTATAACCATAATTTTTCTAGGCATTTATATGAGCACAAAAAAACAACATCTACCAATCTCAAAGAGAGAACAATACATACTAAGAAAGAAGCTTCATTAAGATGGACTTGATGGTTTTCTTTAAGACTCATCAACAGAATAATACTAAAAATTCTTTTAGAATGTATTTGATCAATATACAAACAAAAACTTCTACAGAGGCTTGGCTCCAAATAGGTGGTAGACTAAAATTCTCTCCTACTTTTTTATCTTTTTATTGCTTCATTGGTTATTTATCTCAAGTTACGGCTAAATAGTGGTCCCATTAGGGGCAATATTAATGACATAAAATAAAATAATAGTAATTCTCTCATTAGATTTAATAAATATAACAACAGTGTTAAACGCTAATGCTAATGATTGTTTTTTATGCCTTGCAGAGGGAACAGAAGCACCTACTACCTATAACTAGTGAACATTTCTTGAGACATTTTCAAATGATGCATACTTATATCAGACAGGCTATGTGGCGACACAGTAGGGGGTGCTACTACACGGAACCGCCCACCTCATGTACCAGGCCTAAAACCATGCTTTGGGCCTCCCCCCTGGGGAGCCTACAGCTGGCCATCCCCTTTCCTGGAGAACACCTGCAAGCCTGGGGTAACGCTGCCACCACCTGGGCACTGGTCTCTGTTAGGGCTCTTTGTAGCCTGGGGCACATAGACCCTGCAAGGCTCGGGGTGCTTTGCCTACAGTAATATTTTGGGGTGCTTCTTTCTGCCCAAAGCATTCAAAGATAATATTAGATACCAGAGGAAAATAAAAGCCAAGCCCAACTTTGCTAGCCAAGCAAAGAGAGCAAAAAGGCCTGTGTCTCCCCTCTCCCCAAGAATTCACCCAGGCACACTGTAACCTGATATTTTTATTGATTGGGGAGGATGGGAGGGTAGTACAAGGAAGTCAGAATACCCTTTGAGCAAACATAATTAATCAGAGTTTTTTACAGTCTTGGATATAATACTCCTTTTTATAACACATATTCCTATACCTATTCCTAGATTTCTGGCTAGTTTTCAGGCTTTTACTTACAGAGCATCATCCAAGCTGGAGCCTGGAAGCATGTGTTTGTTGCTTTCAAAATGCTCGCCAGAGGAAAAGAGAGTACTCTTCCTCCCCTAGGAATTTTACCTGGCCAGCTAGTACCAAAAAGAAACCCAGGAGATACCAAGTGAGTGGCAGAGAAAGGGGGATTTCTTCACAGGCTACAATAATAAAATTTGGAATAGTCATACCTTTTTGGTGTAAGCCCAGCCTAAGTCCCAACCAATATGTATGTGAGGACACACACACATACAGATGGATAGATGAAAGCCATGATTTAAGCAACTCACTACTGAAAACAGGTGTGAGAGATTTTCCAAGGAGAACGTACAGTGATCTAGCCCCAAATCTCCTCTGAAGATGGTTTCTTTTTTTTTTTTTTTAAAGAGAAGTTGTTAGTGAACTGTTAAATATTGGATCAATACATGATTTGACTTGCTCAAGATTTGCTAGACCTATAAAAACTCTTACAAATATTTCCATTGCCCCTACTCCAGTTGACATATGTAATTTTTACTTTAGCTGGTGAGACTCATAAAGGTAAAAATGTTAAAAGTAAGAATTAGAAATAAGCAGCTCTACATAAAAGGCATTAATTTAATTTCTTCAAGTACAGTATATATGTTTTTATAATCTTTCCTCCCCTTAGTCTTAATGGAGTTCTCTCTTCCCCACATTAGACCCTCAACAGACAAGATTCCTCCTCCCAAGCCTCTGTGACATTCCAGTCTAGCCTAACCAGTTGACATTCATGAGATCTGGATGGTGTTGGTTACTGCTTCAGGGCTTTCATCACTTGAATACTCTGAAATTTTGCAGTGTAGGATTCTTCACTGAGCGAATAAAGTATTGTTGACTAGACAGAGTGTACTGTCTCTCTAGTACCCTAAAATCTAAATTGGAGATGGTTGATCTAATCTACAATAGCTGATACTTAGAATCTACCAAACACAATTTTCTATGGCTGAAGTCAGCCGGGCACATTCAGTGTGAATGTCTAAAGGAAAATTATGCAATGGGCACCCTGATGTCTGTTCAATGTCTTTAAAAGCACATTTTTTATGTCATCTACCATAAACAGACTGGTTTCTGAGGCACTCTGGAAGTAGAAAAACACAAGAATTTAGAAACAAAAATAGGGCTGTCAACAACAATTACATGGTGTTCCATGCTATAGACTACATTTTGTTTTCAGAGGGTTCCATGTGATTATTAGTGGCACCAGAGTTTAAGTTTTGACAAGGTGTTTCATGTCTTATAAGAGTTTGTACAAACTCTTACTTTCAGTGGGAGGTTTAGTCAGAGTATATCAGAACCATAAAACAGCTGTTCTCTCTCTCCCAATGACTAGTTGCATTGTTCGACTCTAACTACTGGTGAATCATAAACCAATGTTGCTGTCATTTAGAATAATTCTTTTCTTTTTTTTTTTAATTTCTCCAAGTAGGAAATTTTTAAATAAAATAGATCTAGTATTAGGTGTACAGACTACTATTAAGGAATACATTTAAATTACATTTGATCTATAACCATTCTTCAATAGACATAACAAAGATAGTCCTATACAATAAATTACCTAAATAAATAACTATTGACCCAACATCATCTTCTAAAAAAAGAATTCTGTTGGTCAAATGTATAGCATTATCAATATGTAATCCAGAAGATATAAGGGTATGGCATCTTGCAAATAATATTCAATACTCCTTCATATTTTAATTAATTAGTTAAACTTCTGTGTGTCAAGAGGATTTAGCAGGATTGATTGTTAGCTGGGTTTTTTGTTGTTTTAGGTTTTTTAATAGAAAATCCTAGTTGTTGATTAGTTTTGTTTCAATTGGCGGTCACTGGTTGCATTGTTTCATGCAAAACTGTACATACACACTCATATTATTAATTATTTATTACTTTGTATTTCATTAGTGTCTCGACACCCCAAGTAAAATGGAAGCTAGATTATACTATGTACTGTACATGCACATATTAAAGAACATTCCATCTCTGAAGAGCTAACAGTCAACAGATAAAACAGTCTAAGCAGAAAACATTCACAGGGTGATGAAGCGAGTTGTAGTTCTAGCCCACTTCAATCTTCAGTGGTTTTTTTCTGAAGAGTGAGTAAGGTCTTTTTTCATTGGTTCCCTCATGGTGTAAGATGGATGAAGAAATGTTGTCCCTGGATGTATATATTCTTGAGACTGTTTTGCAAGGTGGAAATAATTCCCTACTACTTGAACATTGGCCTGGTATAGTGGAAGATATTAAATACACTGTCCTGCTTTTGTTCTTATTACACATGTTTATTACAAGGGAACATCCTATATTCCAACACAGTCATATAACCTGCATGTATAATTTCAGGATGAATATTTTCAGTTAACCAAGGTAGGGGCAGGGTAGGGTGACTTTTAATGGAAGACTTAATGGTAACTATGGAATAGGCTGAAGTTTCTCTTTAGTGTGGGTGGTTCTTTAGTTTATTTTTGCTCACACATATAACAATCTTCATGAGAATAAATTGTTACCATAGTTTCTTACAGAACTGTGAATATGCAACAGGGGATTTTTAAATGTTCATCATCTGTTTTTGGGGTAAAGATAGATGTCTTGCATGTGTAATGGCCAGAATTATAATACTCCTCAAAGATGCCTATTGCAATGCCGGTAGAAATGTAATTGTTTGAAAAAAATTGTAGGCACAGCAGAGCTGTGTTCAGCAGCACAAAAGGGGGAGGTGGGTGTCATGGCCCTGATCTGGTTGGAAGGGGGGGGTGGGCACCTGGCACAGCCCCAATCCAGCTACAGGGGTGCGGAATGGGGCGAGTGCATGGCTCAGTTCTGAACTGGCCACGGGGGGAGGGAGAGATGGGGGCAGGGGTATAGCCCAGCCCTGATCTGGGTGCAAGGGCAGGGATGGAGACATAGCCCAGCCCCAATATGGCTGTGTGGGGCTTGGGAATTTGGTAGTGAGGGAAGGGTAGTAGTATTAATTGCCATTGCTCCCCCACCACTGAATTTCCTGACCCATGGGGAATCTTGTGGTCCTGATGCCATGTTTCTGTGCTCTGGATTTGACCTGCAGACTGGGAGTGAACACCCTTGTTGTACACAAATACATAGTGGGGCAAAGTGATTTATTTATTACTATACTGAGTATACCTACATTTTAGCTGCCCATGACTTAGTCTGAGCACTTTGCTTTGGTAGAAGATACCTTCAGTCTTTTAGCTAAAAGCATGCTTGGAGATCTAGATATTGGCTTTACATTTTCTGGTCACTCCTACAGACAGTATAGAGCAATACTATAGGCCACTTAATATAGGGTGGGGGGGGGGCGGGGTGGAGGCTGCCTGGGACAAAGCAGGTCTGCATTTTATGTAGTATGTTTAGGTGTAATTTTCTAAATTGACAATTGAATGAGTCATGAAAGAAATTTATGAATGATTTTGAATAATAAATGAATTTGAGAATTTATCATCTGTTTACAAACAATTAATGGAAATGAAGAAAGTGAGAAGTTTAAAAAGAATGATTCAGTATAAATTCACTCCCTTCTAGTAAGAAAGTTAACTCAGTTGTTAATTCAGTGTTGTAGATCAGGATCCCTATATAGTCAAGGGAGAGAGTTGGGCACATCCAAAGAGTAATCTGGAGTGCCTAGGTGCTGAATAAGGAGGCACCTATACATTAGTCAATAGGAAATACAAAGCACAAGAGTATATGTAAACTTTTGAGCCCTTTGGAGCTTGCGCACTAACTTGGGCATCATGCTAGGTTCTTTTATCATCCTAAGTGGCTAAAACGTACTTTCACCAAGTGCACTGAATTAATCACAAAGTGTGGCATCTATGGCCAGTTTCACTCTTGAACACTGCACAGGATGATAGTAAGCATCTACTTGTTCCGCAGTAACTTAGAAGTTAGGGCACTTGTCCAGGAAGAAAGAGACTACATGGAGCCTGAGGGGATCAAATATGAATCTCAGCTTCTTAAGAAGGGCCCTAACCACTATACTATAGGCTGTGCGAGAGGTATCTTTCATGCCTCTTGTTTGAAGCTGGGCTGCTGGGTAGAAAGGATTAATAGATTCATAGATGTAGGGTCAGAAGGGACCTTGTAGATTTTCTAGTCCAATCCCCTGCCCTGGGCAGGAGAGAAAACTGGGCTCAAATGACCCCAGCCAGGTAAGTGTTGAGCCTCCTGTTAAAGACCGCCAGGGTAGGAGCCATCACCACTTCCCTTGGAAGTTGATTCCAGATCCTAGCCACCCTGACTGTGAAGTAGTGCCTCCTGATGTCTAGTCTAAACCTACTCTCTAGCAATTTATGGCCGTTATTCCTTGTTACTCCGGGAGGCGCTCAGGGGAACAAGGTCTCTCCCAAACCCCGCTGGTCCCCCCTAGTAAGTTTATAGATGGCCCCCAGGTCCCTCCTCAGCCTTCTCTTGTGAAGGTTGAACAGGTTAAGGTCCCAGAGCCTCTCCTCATAGGGTCTGTCCTGCTGTCCCTGAATCATGCGAGTAGCCCTCCTTTGGACCCTCTCAATGCTGTCCACATCCCTCCTGAAGTGTGGAGCCCAGAACTGGATGCAGTACTCCAGCTGTGGCCTGACCAGTGTCACATAGAGGGGGAGGATCACCTCCTTGGCCCTGCTTGTGATACATCTGTGGATGCAGGACAAGGTACAGTTAGCTCTACTGACTGGGTTCTCGCATTGTCAGCCCATGTTCATCTTGGAGTCAATAATGACTCCAAGATCTCTTTCTGCCACCATGCTTTCAGGAAGAGAGTTCCCCAGCCTATAGGTATGCTGCTGGTTCCTACTGCCCAAGTACAACACCCTGCACTTGTCAGTATTGAATCCTATCCTATTTTCATTTGCCCACCCCTGTAACCTGTCTAGGTCCTGCTGTAATCTGTCCTGCCCTTCTAGCATGCTCATCTCACCCCAAATCTTGGTGTCGTCTGCAAATTTAAACAGGCTGCTCTTCACCCCATCAGCCAAGTCACTAAGAAAGAAATTGAACAGTACGGGCCCAAGGACCGAGCCCTGGGGGACTCCACTGCCCACTTCCTTCCAGGTTGAAAATGACCCATCCACCACCACTCTCTGAGTGCGACCCCTCAGCCAATTTGCAATCCATCTGACTGTGTAGGCATCAGTGCCACAGTCACCTAGCTTTTTAATGAGAATGGGGTGGGAGACAGTGTCAAAGGCCTTCCTGAAGTCCAGAAAGACTACATCCACCATGACACCTGCGTCCAGTGATTTTGTGACCTGATCGTAGAAGGCAATCAGGTTGGTCTGACGGAACCTGCCCCTAGTGAAACCATGCTGGTTGCCCTTGAGCATCACTCCCACTGCTGGCCCATCACAGATGTGCTCCTTGATAATCTTCTCAAAGAGCTTCCCCAGGATTGAAGTAAGACTAACGGGCCTATAGTTGCCTGGGTCCTCCCTCTTCTCTTTTTTAAAGATGGGGACCACATTGGCCTTCTTCCAGTCATCTGGCACCTGGCCAGAGCACCACAAGTGCTCATAAAGCCATGTCAGGGGCCCTGTGATAACCCCTGCCAATTCCCTCAACACCCTGGGGTGGAAAGCATCTGGACCTGCTGATTTGAATGCATCCAGCCCCTCCAGAAGTTCTGTAACCTGATCCTCCCTGACCCTAGGCTTGGCAGAGTTTCTCTTGAGTCTGTTCTGAATCTCGGTAGGGGAGTCCCGGTCTCTGCACAAGAAAATAGAGATGAAGAAATTGTTAAAGAGGTCTGCTTTCTCCTCTGGTGCGACCACCAGATTGCCAAGCATATCCTGCAGGGTCCCCACATTACCCGGGGCCTTCTTCATTCTCCATATGTATTTAAAAAAGGACTTTTTGTTATCCTTGATGCTAGCCCTAGTTCCGTATCTGCCTTAGCTTTCCTAACAGCCCCCCTACAGACCCGAGCGGTGGAGGTATACTCCTCTTTGGTGATAGCTCCTCCCTTCCACTGGGTGTATGCCTCATTTTTGGCAATCAGGCATTCACAAATGCCCTTGGTGAGCCAGGGGGACTTTTGGGCACTCTTGCCCCCTTTGCTTCTTGTTGGGATTGTCACCCCTTGGGCTCTGAGTATCGTCTCCTTAAGGAACGACCACTCATCTTGAGCACCCAGTTCCCCTACTCTCCAGGACCCTAGTGTCCCTCCCACTAATCTCCTTAGCTCATTGAAGTTGGCCCTCTTAAAGTCCAAGGCTACTACCTTGCTGCAGGCCCTTGACACCGTGCGCTAGATAGTGAATTCCAGCAAGTGATGATCGCTATCGCCAAGGTGGTCGGGGACCTGGAGTCCCCACACCAGGTCGTTGCCTGTGACCAGGACCAGGTCCAGCAGGGCATTCCCCCTGGTAGGACTATGCACATCCTGGGTTAAGTGGAGATCCTATATCTTAGCCAGGAACCTCCATGAGGTTCACTTGAGGACACCCCCCATCAGGTCAGACTGGTAATTTAGATCACCCATGACAACTATATCCCTTGCCTTAAGTGCCTCCGGAAGCTGACCCAAGAATTTGTGGTCCAGCTCTTCACCTTGGTTAGGAAGTCTGTAGTAGACCCCCAATGTTAAGTCCCTTTCCCCATGACCCCCCTGTATCCTGACCCAGAGCACTTCAGCCTGCCCCTCCTCTGGCCCCATTCTGCCGGTTGAGGATGTGTATTGCTCTTTGACATAGAATAGGGAGGAAAGGTGGGGGTGTAGCACTCTATCATGCCTGTATAGCCTATAGCCCCTAATGTTCACCACCCAGTCGTGGGATGAATCCCACCAGGTTTCTGTGAGCCTTACTATGTCCAGGTTTGAACTAGCTATCCAGAGGGTGAGTTCCTCCTGCTTATTCCCCATACCATGAGCACTGGTATAGAGGCATTTAAGGCCTTGAATTGGTGCGTATGCCACCCCCCATTTCTCAGGACTATCTGGGCCCCTGCTGCTTACCTGGGCACTCCCTGTGTATGTCATCTGTCTTGGATGGGGGGTGTCCTCAAGTCCTCCTGTGGCCCCATCCCCCGGCAAAGCTAGTTTGAAGTGCACCACACGAGATCAGCCAACCTGGAAGAGAAGACACGCTTGCCTTTAGGAGAGACATGTAGCCCATCCTACTCAAGCAAGTCCCCTGCACAAAAGTATGGGTCGTTATCCAGGAACCCAAGGCCTGCCTGGTGGCACCAACTCCGTAACCACTGATTGACCTTGCCAATGCAGGCCTCATGTTGCCATCCATGCCTACTTACTGGGAGAATAGAGGAGAATACCATCTGTACCCCTGTCTCCTTGAGCTTGGCCCCTAGGGCCTTGAAGTCCTTCATGATGTAGTTTGGGTTGCCTCTGGCCTCGTCATTGTTCCCACGTGGATGAGAACCATGGGGTACTGGTATGAGGGTTGAATGTAGGCTGGGATCCTCTCTGTGATTTCCCAAATCTGAGCCCCAGGTATGAAGCAGACCTCTCGTGCCATGGGGTCGGGTCAGCAGATGGGACCCTCCACTCCCCTTAGGATGGAGTCCCCGATGACAAGGATTCGGCATTTCCATTTCCTGATGTTCAGGACTGTAAGACTCATGGGGCACATCCAGATGAGAGTGCACATGCCTCTTGCCTCATCTCAAACCCCTTTGAGATGGGGCAAGAGGCATGTGTGGGAATAAAAAAATGTTGCTCATGCTGCAAACTTGCAGTGCAAGGAGAAAATTAGACTCCTGAATATCCAGGGGTCTGAAAAATGAAGTTAAAAAAAGCAGGGCAGGGCATTGTCTCAGACCGTGCCCTGAGGCAACCAGAGGCTGGGTCTGGAGGCTGGCAGCCAGAGTGTCTCTGTGGTTGGGCCCTCACCCTGGGCTCCACTGCTGTAAGTAAGGGGTCAGAGGGCTGGAGGAGGGGGGACGGGACTATGGAGGAGACTCCCACTGGCCCCACCCAGTCCCCGAGCCCCCCCAGCCCTGCCCTGCTTGTCTCCAACCCCCATCTGCCCTCCACACCTCCCTGATCCCTTTTCTGCCCGGCCCCTCCCCTTGCCTGCCCCCCGGCCCCTATGATCACTTTTCTACCTGGCCCCATCCCCCACCTGTCCCCCGACCCCCTCAATCCCTGCTCTGCCAAGCCCCACCCCCAAGGCCCCCTATTCCTGCCCCCCCCAGCATCCCAACAGTGTAAAACAAAACAAACAACCTGACTAGCTTTGAGTATCAAGGACAATAAAAAGTCTTTTTTCAGATATGTGGGGAGCTAGAGGAAAAGCAGGGCAACATTGGACCCCTGCTAAACCAGATGGGACAACTGACACCCAGGAAAAAGCCAACCTATTAAATGGGTACTTTGCATCGGTCTTTCATCAGTTTCATGGAACGCCCATGCCCACTACGTGACAGGGAGGTCCGGGTGAGGGAGATTCCCTGCCCTCCATCAATGCTGACCTCATGAAGGAACACCTTGAGAGTCTGGATACCTTCAAGTCAGCTGGCCCTTACAATCTACGGGGTACTCAAGGAGCTGGCATGCATCATAGCCCAGCCTCTGGCATGGATCTTTGAGAATGCCTGGCACTCTAATGTAGTGCCCGAAGACTGGAAGAAGGCCAATGTGGTGCCTATCTTCAAGAAAGAGAGGAAAGTGGATCTGCCAAACTATAGGCCCATCAGCCTGACCTTCTATCCTGGGGAAGGTCTTACAAAAGTTTATTAAAGAGGCCATCCTTAATGGACTGGCTGACACCAACATCCTGAGAGATAGCCAGCACGGGTTTGTTGTGGGTAGGTCTTGCTTGAACAATCTCATTTCCTATCACCTATCACCTGGACAAGGGAGAAGAGATTGATGTAATATATCTTGACTTCAAAAAAGCCTTTGATCTGGTATCTCATGATCACCTCTTGGTGAAACTGGCCAATTGTGGCCTTAGGTCCACCATGATCCGCTGGCTGGGAAATTGGCTCTGTGCTCGGACCCAGAGGATGGTAATTGATGGAAGTCAATCGTCATGGTGCCCTATGACCAGTGGGGTCCCCCAAGGCTCTGTCCTTGGACCCATACTGTTCAACATCTTCATTAATGATGTGGACATTGGAGTCAGAAGTGGACTGGCCAAGTTCACCAATGACACCAAACTTTGGGGCAAAACATCCACACCTGAGGACAGAAGGGGGATCCAGGCTGACCTGGACAGGCTCAGCAAATGGGTGGATAAGAACCTGATGGTGTTTAACACTGAAAAATGCAAGGTTGTCCACCTTGGGAGGAAAAACCTGCAGCATCCTTATAGGCTTGGCAGTGCTACACTGGCTAGCACTACAGAAGAAAGAGACTTGGGGGTCATCATTGACCACAAGATGAACATGAGCCATCAAAAATCCTTACTAGCCAGTAGCAATGCTGTGTATAGTAAAGTGACCAAAACGCTGGCTTGGATCCATAGATGCTTCTCAAGCAAATCCTGGAACATCATTCTCCCCTTGTACTCGGCCTTGGTGGGGCCACAGCTGGAGTCCTGCATCCAGTTTTGGGGTCCACAATTCAAAAAGGATGTGGAGAAGCTTGAGAGAGTCCAGAGGAGATCCACATGCATGATTAGAGGTCAGGAAAACAGACCTTATGATGAGAGGCTGAGAGCTATGGGGCTCTTCAGCCTGGAAAAGCACAGGCTCAGGGACGATCTGGTGGCCACCTATAAGTTTATCAGAGGTAACCACCAGTATCTGGGGGAACGCTTGTTCACCAGAGAGCCCCAACGGATGATGAGGTCGAACGGTTATAAACTACTGCAAGATCATTTCAGGCCAGACATAAGGAAGAATTTCTTTACTGTCCGAGCCCAAAGGTCTGGAATAGCCTGCCATCGGAGGTGGTTCAGGCATCTACGTTGAACACCTTCAAGAAAAATTGGATACTTATCTTGCAGGGATCCTATGACCTCAGCTGACTTCCTGCCCTTCGGGTGTGGGGCTGGACTCGATGATCTTCTGAGGTCCCTTCCAGCCCTAATGTCTATGATATCTCTGAAATCTATAACCCCCCACCCCAGCACTTACCAGCAGTTGGAGCTGCCTCTGTGTCACTGGGTCTCCACCCTCACAGCACAGGGCAGAGGGACAGCCTTTGCATCCGCAGCCCGGGCTGTCCTGTCTCCCGCTCCCCTGTGCTGCCCAGGGGGGCTCTGCCAGGAGGCCCCAGAGCCTCTTCAGCCCCTGCTTCTAAGGTAAGTAGAGGCTTTTTCTGGGTTTTTTTCTTCTTTTCTTTTTAAAGTGATGGTGCCTGGGGTTGGTGGGGGAAGCCAGGGGGGCCTCGGGGTGCAAGCGGGGCATGGGGCCAGGTGGGGCAGTAATCGGGGGGCTGGGGTAGGGCATGTGGGACTTGTGGGGGGGTGGTACCCCCTGCAGGGGCCATTTGGACCCTGGTGGGGGCCATAACCCTGTGTGGTGTGGTAGCCTCTGTTGTGGGGCCATAGCCCCTGTGTGGGGGCCATAGCCCCTTGGGAGGACTGCAAAATATATATTCATGTTTCATGAATTAATGAATACATGTATTTAGAGTGCACTTTATTATTATGAGGCTTCCACATTGCTTTAACACTGTAGATATATCAATAAAACATTGCTCAACTGATCGCTGTCTCTGTTTCACTCTCTTTCTTTATAGTGGTCTTTTATTTTAATTGTGGAGGAACATGGATTTTGGGGTATTTTACAAAGTGACTGGGATTTTTCCATTTTCCAATAGGGAACACCAGAATTCCTGCTAGGGAGGCCAGTGGCAGGACCCTGCCTGCTCAGAGCTGGCACCTTGCACCCAGCTGACTGTGGCTGACCTCCTGGCAAAATGGAGCCAGAAGGACAAGCTTTGAGAGTTCAAAGCAGGCCACCACACCCAGAACATCTTCCGGGTGATAGCTGCCCAGATGGCCAGGACAGGGGCACACATGGCAGTAGTGCCACATAGAGACCAACTCTGCAGCCACAGCCCACTGGCAGCTGGCGTAGAGAGGCAGATGCCTCTACTGGCTGTGCAGTTCCCATCTGGGTCTGGCAGGTGCACAGCAGATCACAGCCAGGCAGCAGCCTCCACTGCCAGACTGCTGCAGTGGGTAAAGGGTGCAGGGAACTCTCAGGGATGCTTCAGCAGTCCAGCTGGCACACAGAGTAGTGTCCCTAGGTACCAGTTGCCTGGGCCTCAGAAGCTCCTGAGAGTGAGTAGCCCTGAGCTATTGGCCAGGGCATCTTTTTGTACTACTGGGGCCAGGACAGAGCAGCTTTTTATACTGCTGGAGACAGCACAGGTGCTGGCCCTGGGCTCTAGCTCCCCCTGGCTACAGATCTGGGAGGAGCCAGGCAGGGTTATATTGCCCCAAGTGGCACAATTTGGTCCACAGCAAAGTGCATGTTGAAGCACATGTGCTGAGGCAAAAAGCCCTGGCTCAAATTTTCATCGCTTCTATTTGAGCTGCTGCAAGTGCATGTGCTTGCATATGTGGATGCGCCAATGGAGTCAGAATTAGGAAGCAGCCTGCCTCTGTAGCTCACTGATGAGAGCACTCCCCTGGGAGGGAAGAATTCTGGGTCTTGATCACTCCTGCTTTCAATATTGTCACTGACTCTATGACAATCCTGAAACCACTGCTGAAAAAGAAGTCCCATCTACTTGCTCCTTCCCTGTCTGCACAACTTGCTGAAAAAAGTGCTTTTGGGCAAGTGCCCAGGGACACTTTTAGGATCTCAGTCTTGGGTGTCCTGGCCCTCTTTCTCAGGGTCTCTTCATGGCTGTCTGGTAACTGCGTGTTCCTATGGTGCCTTGGGCTCCTATTGGGTGTGCCTGGGGCCGATAGCAGCAAGTTCCCCACTGGCATGCTTTGTGACCATGGCCTGGTTATGGGGTGGATAGAGCACTGCAGCTCACACCTCCAGAGTTCTTTCCTACTGGGCCCCCAGTCAGCCTTTCTCCATCATTGCTGGCTAGGCTCCAGTGCAAAAAATGATATCACCACCACCACTGGCCACATCTGAGAGCAAAAATAGATGTGTATGCTGTGCCACATTCTGAATTCAGTGCTGACAGAGGGGGTTATATGTATGCTTTGGTGTCTCTCAGATCAGGGACTAAGACAGAACTAGGTGCCTCCCACCACTGATCTGAATCACAATGGAGCTTAGGCAGGAGTTAGGCAAGTAGATGCCCAATCTGGATTGCTTCTGAGTATCTAAGAAGCAAAAGTTTTGGTACCTAGTATTTTCAGGCAACAGCAGAGGTGCGTAACTGAATTTTGTAGCTGCTGGAGTAGGACTGATCTGAATTGCTTCTTGTGATTTATATGCCTAAATTCCACTTAAGTCCTAGGAGAATGATTTGGATCTGGCCCTTTGTCCACTGGTTCACATTGTGTCTTTCTAGCCCTTTTTTCCCCATAGGCTTTCTCTAAGGAGTGGGAGGACAATAATAATGTCCTGGAGAGAGGTGCAGGTGTCAGAATGAAATAGCAAAGGGCTTGTCAACAGACAGGGAAAAGGAAAACAAAGACAAGAACTGCAATGCTGACAGGTCACGGCTTGGAGTGCCATGCTTGCAATTGCTTTGCAATTTATTTTGGCGGTTTGATTACACACAATTACTATCCTGTTGCGCTGAATGCTAATTCCAGAACACTGTGTATGCACAATACAGGGCAGATTAGACAGTACAGAGTGAATATTAAAAACAGAACATAAAACACTAAGCACCTTGTAAGCAAATCACAAGGGCAAGGTTGATAACATTCCAAGTTAGCTAGGTAGGAGCAGGCAAGAAGCTTTTCTTTAGGACTGTTATATTATGAAATAGAATGATAATTCTTTCTGCAGACTCACTTGGAGCAAATGCCAAAGACATGTGCAAGAAAAGAGATAAGGCAATATAGAAGTATCAGATCTAAGTATGGAAAGTCAAATGAAATGTTAAGAGAGAGAAATATAAAAGACAAGTTAGAAGAAAAAGACTGAAAAAAATCTTAATTAGTATTCTTTAGTTTCATTGATTGTTACTGGATAATTAACTGTGCTCCTTATTTCTTCTGTTTTCTCATTTTTTGTAGCCTCTGGCTAGCCTTTGAAATAAAACTTGCATATTAACGTTGAGCAAATAACATAAAAGTAAAATAAAAGAGAGTAAAGAATGTCCCAATACAATTTGCTAAGTGGAACAAAAAGCGGGAGGAGTCAACAATCTGAGTTGTAAGCAGAGGAGTAGCGTAAAGAATAGAAGATAAATATTGACAGACTACAGAGGCAGAGAGTTAAGCAAATAAGAGGAATAGAATTAAAGAATGATGGGAAATATTTTTTGGGGGAAATATAACCATACTGTCCTAAAGCTGTCACCTTGGATTCAGGATGGACCAGCAGAGGAAGACTGTATGTTGTTTCAGCTTATTGTAAAATGGTAGCGCACTCTGTTTCACTCCATCTCTGGAGAAGTGTAGCTGCTACAAGTGGTCCAGCTTCCAAAGCTGAATAGATTCAGTCCTAGTGGTTGGACAAAAGACTGCTGAAGGAAACGTCTCTGTTATGTCCTTTGTGCTTTTGTGGGGGGGGGGGGGGTTGCTTTTGAGCTGGGGAGCAAACAGCCTCCCCCTGCGTGACCTCCCCTGGCTTGGCAATTGGCCATGGGGGGACCCCAGGTGCCCCCCACAGACCCAGGAGGCACCAACCACTGAGCCAGGGGAATTGCTTCTGGTCCACTTCTGGGTCTGCTGCCAAGTGTGCTGAGGGACACTCCATTCACCCCACCATGGCAGCATTCATGAGCCTCCTGGTACCTTGAGGTATGTAGAAAAAACATTTAAAGCTGTGTCTATGTCCGGATTGCTGAATCTTTCTGAATCTCTCTGAATCGATTTGGAGGGTTCCGATTCAATTTAGAGAGATTAAAGGGTCCTCTGATTTGATTAGGAGATTCAGTCACCGAATCAGGCCGAATCTCCACTGAATCGAATCAGGGAACAAAGCTTTGCACAGCCTTAGTTTACACCTGAAACATGGCTTGCAGGGTTTGGAGGGTGATGGATGAGAGTGCATGGCCAGACCACTGTGGGAGGAAGGGGGTGGGGAGAACTCTGCCCACCCCAGCAGCTCCCTGACAGCTGAGAGCAACCCCGGCACAGAGGGCTGTCCCCTCCTCCCTCTCCCCCACAATTGTGGGGTGGAGAGGGTGGCTCTGTTTGGTGCTGGGGGGGGCTCTTCCTCCTCCTCCTTCCCCCCTCACCACTGTGGGGTGATGAGGAAAGCTATGCAGGGCTGCCTAGCCCCAGAGGGGGACTCTTCCCCCTGTTCCTCACCTGCTGCTGCAGGGTGGAGGAGGGGGCTCTATGCTAGGTTGCTCAGCCACAGAGGGGAACTCTTCCCCCAGTCACCATGGGCCAGTGAGAGGCAGCTCTGTGCGGTGCTGCCCAGCCTGACTGGGGCACGTGGAGTGGCTGAACCACTGCTGTCGGGGGTGGCCCCACCCCCATGGCCCTAGATTGGCTGAGGCACCTTCAAAGAAGGGCCAGGCTGGGCCACAGGGATGGCGTCACCCCTAGCAGCTGTGGCTCAGTGACAGGGACACTAAGCCCTGTCACCAGCACACCAGTGGACGCATTGCCTGGTGCACGCAGCTGGTGACTGGCTGGGCAGTTGTCTAGCTGGGATGGCTTGGAGGTGCCACAGAGGCTTGTGAGTCCACAGCCAGCCCCTGCAGTGCGTGGCTGCTGGACTCTGGGTCCGCTGGCACCTCTGAACCAGCCTGGCTAGCCTGCTGCTTGGCCAGCTGCTGGCTGCATGCACCAGGCTGGGCTGGGCTGGGCTGTGCTGCTGACAGGGCTCAGCATCCCTGTTACTGAGCCATAGCTGTCAGGGGTGTCCCTGCCCCCATGGCCCAGCCCAGCCCTGCTGTGCAGCTGCCTTGGCCAGTGCTGAGCCAGGCTGGCCTGGTCCATGCGAGTGAGGCCACCCCCAGCAGCTGCAGCTCAATTACAGCTACTCCACACGTCTTGGCCAGGCTGGGCACCTCAGCCCCCAGCAGTGGGGGGGTGGGGGGAGGAAGTGAATGGGGGAGATTCCTTTCCAGCACTGAACAGATGGTGGCAGGGGGAATGGGAGGAGGAGCAGGGGGAAGAGTCCCGCTCTGGAGCTGGGCATCCCCACAGAGCCCCACTTCCCCACACCATAGCGGTGAAGGGGAGGAGGAGGAGCATGGGTCCTGCTCCAGTGCTGCACAGAGCTGGAGGAAGGGGAAGAAACCCCCCTAACATGGAACAGAGCCCTGTCATGGCCTCATTAAAGTGAAAGGGGCAGGGAGAAGAGTTAATCCCTCCCTGTGTCCTTTCTGCCTTGTAACCGGGGTCTGCCAGCCCCCGGGGCTGCTGTGGAAGCTCCCTCCCCTCTGCTCCCTGGCAAACAGGCAGACTCTGGCTGTAGTGGGGGAGGAGGGAAGCATTAACCCCCTCCCTGCCCACTTTGCCTTAATGGGTCATGCTGGCCGATGTCTCGCCCTGTCCCATACCTGCTCAGGCTAGAGAGCAGAGGTGCGGGGCCAGCCCTGTTCTGGAGCACAAAGCAGAGCTTGACCCAGAGAGCATACTGGGATGCCTGAGGACTCTGGTTTAACTTAAACCAGGAAGAGGTCTGGGACAGACATTGCATAAACTGGTTTGACCCAGTTTAGTTAAGTCTGATACTTGATCTGAGCCTTCAAGAGGCTGAGAAGCGAAGCCAGATTTATCTCAAACTGGTTTCAGCCATTTTGAAACAGGCTTATGTGCACTGAATGTCTGTTCTGTTACACTGAAACTGGTTTATGTGCAACTTCTGTCCCTAGCCTGGGGGGGTGCAGTGTTGGTGTATCCAAGTGAAACACAGGCTTCTGTAGAAAGGGAGCTTATGATTTAGAATGAGACGCTCCGCCCTCTGAATTAAAATTGAACTAGTATCTTGTCAGAGTCCTGTATGCTCTTGGGGACCAAATATTATATTTTGAAAGACTATGGTTAGCATAAATTATGTTTTGGGTGACTGCCTTCTGCGTCCATACATTTCTTTCTTTGGTACCAGGGGGTGAACATATGAATAATTATACTCATTTTGAATTGTGGGGGAAGATACTTCAGGGCCAGAGGCAACTTTACCAGTACTGCTGCTGTTCTGTAGAGTGGGATACCACACCTCTACCATTTCCCTTTCTCCTTTCAGAACTCCAATTTATCTTTGCCTCATGACTTATATGTCTCACTTGTATTATTCACCTGGTGAGCAAACATCGCCGGGCAGGATTTGGCCAATGATCTGTAAATGAATTTGTTCTAAAAAGACTTTTGAAGCCCTTTATATTGAAGGGTATTAAAGGCATGGTGTCTTTGTAGCAAAACCTCCAGTTTCTTTTTCTTTTTAAAATTTATTTATTTTAAAATGCATTTCCCCCCTCCCCCAATCATTTCTGACTTTTTCTCTCCCTCTCTTTTCCCTATAGATAAGTATAAGTAAGCTAAGACGTAGGATAAGCTTTAAACATTTTTATTTTGGTAGCAAGTTTTTGGTTTTGGATATCCACCATTTTATATTGTATTATTATTAAGTTTCTATTGATTTTTACTGTTGTATATTGTATTATTATCATTTTTGTATTGAGTTTTATTGTTTCATATGGATATTGTATGGTTTAGGCCTGTGTTTGTAAGCGAACCAAAGTCATGTCAAGTTTCCATTTTATATGTCAAGTCTCCATCTTCTGTCCTCTGCCTGGGCATCCCATGTTGCAACTGTATGAGTCACGTACTCCTCCCATGTAAATTGGTTCCCCGATGAATGAGTGTGATTGGGAATGATTGAAACACAATGGTAGCAGGCTTCTACTGAATAGCCTGTAATGACTGGGCCATCACCTCACATTGATTCACCCAGGAACCATGGACCTCACCCAGGAACAGACCAGCATTTGAAAGACAAAGGACCCTGCAAAACCAGCAACTCTCACCATTACAGACACCAGAAACTGCACATCCCTGCATGGAGCACACATGCTCAGTACACCAGGAGCTGGCCTGGGCATGCCTCCTGTCACTAGGGTCACACAAGGTCTGCCCCTATAAAAAGGGGCAGTGAAGACAGACCCAGTGGGAATGCCATTTCCATCTGGACCAGCACTATGCCACACCACCTATCCACCCAGAGGCCCTGCCGGCAACCCCCCTCTGGACAACACCTACTGGACAAGGACCCCTTCCAGCCTGGATACGTAGATATTACCTGCACACCTCCTCCTACAATTTGGACTCTCTCTCTCTCTATCTCTGTCTGTCTCCTCCTGGACTTCAGTGGACTTCAGCCCCTGCACCAAGCCTCTTTAACCACTGCTGCCATTGTATGTGTGTGTGTGTGTGTGTGAGTGCAAGGGAACCAATTTGGCATTGTGTCACCATCTCCCCTATTCATTAAAACCACTGTCATTTGCAACCCCGAGTTGGGTCATGTTTTACAGAATCCCAGTCCCTTCCTTATCTTAAATTCCAGCCTCATTCTCTCTCTCAATTCCAGCCCGCACCCCTCTCCACCAGTTTCCTGATCTCCTCTCAATGCCTACTGCCTTTTCCCTGTGCTTTCTGCTGCCTTTCTCTGCTTTCCTGCTGCCCCTGCCGCCTCTCAGTCTCTGCTGCTGCTTTTTCTGTGATTTTCTGCTGTCCATCTCTCTGTTTTCAGGCTCCCCCCCCCCCGCAGCTTCCCAGACTTTTCTTGCTGCCCTGGAGCCATCCTCTGGCTCCCCCACAACCAGAGTCCCTCTTTAACACCCACACTTTCCCTTAGTCTCACTTTCCCTCTCCAGCTCTTTTTCAGCTCCTCCGTAGCTCTGGTTCCAGTCCCAGCTTCTGCATGGGCATGCTTCCCTGTTCTGCTGGCTTTGTGCATTGTCTTTTAATCAATTAAGATCAATTAACCTAAAGTTACCACTGAGCCACAGTTCTTCAGCCCAGGCCCCTGCAGTCTACCGGTTCTAATCCCGGTCCTGTTTAACGCCTTACACTTCTACTTTCTTACCTTAACCTTTCCCCAGATATCCCAAGTACACCAAGCACATGCATACATACATACATATCACAACACCCAACTTAGGAACTCACCTGTGTGTATGTGTAGGTGGGTGGTATGTGTGTGAATTAGTAAATACACATATATATACACACATAATAGATATCATTGTGTGTGTGTGTGGTATATGAATTAGTAATCCATGTATGTGTATTGGATGTGCAGGTGTTGGTAACTGATTCTGTCTAAATGTGGTATGTGTAGCGTGTATAGGCTTAAACTTGTGATAGGTGTGCATGAACCTGGACTGGTTATTTTGAACATGTGTATATCTGAGTTGCTAGTGTGAAAGTGTGTGTGTGTGTGTGTGTGTGTGTGTGTGTGTATATATATATATATATAAGGCATTGTGTGCATGATATATGAATTAGTGATCTGTGTCTAACTTTTGGGGTGTATAGTGTATGTGCTTGAATTGGTGATAAGTATGCATGTGCCTAGGCTGGTTTGGATGTGTATGTGCCTGACCTGGTAGTGTGTGTGTGTATGTACCTAATTGATTTGTGTGTGTTTTGTATATGTGCAATTGTGTCACACCCTCCTGTCTAACAGCGCAATATTGAGATCCTGAGAGTTGGCCTGACCCTCCTCCCCGGGCAATATCTTCTGCTAAACTGGACCTAAACTCTAAGGCAATGTTACTGGCTTCTACCCTGCAGCATTTTCATGCAACAGAATTTAAATTCTAGAAGATAAAAAAATGAAAGCATGTATGTCTGATCAGTACAATATTCTTTGTGTTGTTTATTTTGATAGCTTAATTTACACTGGCATCAAACTTAGATTTTTGCACTAATGGCAATGCAGAACTGATTTCAAGGCGTTATCAAGAAGATTTTTGGCAGATGGTTATGGGAGACGTGCAGCTTTTGGGACCCGGGAAAATATGGGAGGTAGTTTGAATTTATAAAACAAACACATTAGAGGAATGATAAAATAACCAGCATTGAAGTATATGTTAACAATGTTGACATTAACAATTGTTTCCTTAGATTGAAAATGAGCAATGAATTGGGATGAATGAAGCAGTTCATACCTCTTATAGATATTGTTTCAGGCTGTCAGGAAGAAAACCACTTCAGTTTATATTTGGTTCAAATGTTTAAAGTTTTATTTGCAGCAATAGAAGCTGGACTCATGAAAAACACGACAACTTAATTCTAGAAAATAATTCTGAAACTGTAAGTGCATTTTACTGTATTTTGTGCAGCAGTGGATAATGGGATACATGGGTCCTAGAAAATGCTATAAAAATATTTTAGGGCCTGATTTTCTTTCTCTTATGAAACAATATGACATCAAACAAAACAAAAAAGCACTGAGCAGGGTTTTATAATTTATCAGCATCATGCAAGGACACAGATACATACTTTCATTGTATTATGTTTTAAGTTTTTGTTTTCTTTCTTACTCCTTTTCACTTTGAGACAGAAAGGATGGGCATGACCATAGGATGAAGCTCCTGTAATCAAGAATAACTTCATTAAAGGAAGGAAGTTATACAAGTGTAACATTGGTTTAAATGTATTTGAGTTTTTGGCATTTACAGTTTAGTACAGTTTGTACAGTTTTGTATAATTGTTTGGCCAATGTCTACAGTGTCCTAAATACCTACGCTACAGATTTTTCAGAAATCTCAGCAAGTTACTAAAGATCTTCTGCTTCTCCTATTCTTACCCTAACCCTTGTATTCTTCTTTTCTGGCTTTACTGCTGATTTGGTTATGACTAGTGTCTCATTTCTCCAGTTGAAACTTATTTTGTTCCATTATGTGTCTTTCATTCTCAGTATGTCATCATAGCAATTTATGGAAAAAAACAGTAAATTCTATCCCTTTTTATCTTTTTTCTGTGTTCTAGCCATTCCAGATATTTTTCGGAGGCCCTTTCAAGTTCATACTACTATTTCACTCCTGACTAATCCAATCTCACTCTATGTTCTACCCTTTTCTTTTGTCACCAGTCTAATCAGAATCCTTCTATCTTCACAGCATCTGCTACCTCCTCCAGGAATCTGAATCGCAAAGAAATTGCTCCATATGCTCCAACAGTGCTTCCCAAACTGTGGCTTGTGGCAAGCTAGCTGGAACAAGGGTGTTAGTTCTCCTTCTAGTTTCCAGATGCCAAGAAGTAGAGAAAAAGCTAAATGTGCATTAAATAGTTCCCTAGAACTGTTTTCATATGAGCAATTAGCTCATGTTATACAATTGCTAACAGACAAGAAGTAGTTTCATGGACCATATCCCTGTTAAGATGTGGTTCATACAATGAAAAGGGTTGAGAGAGCAATGTGACACAAAAGGCTGTTAAAGATGTATAGCAATCAATTGTTTACTACAACTGTGGGTTTCAAATTGTTTCAGGGAGCACATTTTCAAAATCTAATTTTCACATATGAACTATGCAATTGAAAGAGAAAGCAGTTACTTTCACATGTAAAATATGCAGTCAAGAGCACGCTATACGTAACTGGATACCAGTGAATGGATGATATATCCATTGTACAATTATGCTTTTCACGTGTAGATGTCTATATATAGTGTGCACTACCATCTGTATTCCAAAGTTTTTCAAATCTCAACCAGTGCGTAGAGTGGGATTGAACAGGCCAGTCAGCAGCAGTGCTGGGCAGAGCACAGAGGCATTGTAGATATGCTTTTAAGGGTAGTTAATTACTTTCTTTTCTCTTTGGCTAGGAAATCAGAACTGGATTTTTAACTGTTTTTTGTCTTTGAAAATCCCTCCCTCTTATTTTATAATAATACTCATGGTCTCCAGATCATAAACTCAAGGTCATTATATCAAGACTACCATTACTTTAGGTTCACTTGATTCTGAATTCCTGTCATTGGCTGAACCAACTCTACAATCAACTATCTCATTATCTTGAGTGCAGTAGACAAATACTTTGGAATAATGTCAGGTGGATCATATTTTTTTAAATCTATTGCTCAGTGAAGATGTTGTTAGCTGTGTTAGGATGAAGTTACACATTATATAAAGGCCATGCTAAATGAAACATATATGTCTGCCCATTAAAACACATTAACTCATGCTAAGTGCCCTCTGAGTGTCTCAAACTTTTGTCACTTCAGGTGAGGCTTAACACTGGGTTGTGCTACCCAGATCATGTTAAGGTAACTTCAGTCTGCTGTATGGAGATGAATCAAGCAATTTGCAGACCTCCAGTATCCTGGGATGCACTGCTCCCAGCCCCTGTCAGTAAATCTGTAAAACTGTACTAGAACAAGGTCAACAAATTCACATGGTAGATGGGTCTGCCAAAACTATCTATATCCCTAAGCTGCTGGATATTACAAAGCTAAAGGGAATTCAGTAGCCTTGCTTGGAAAGACTTTAGCAAGTCATGGGATATTCTTTGATGACTCAACACAGAGGATCTAAAATCCTTCTGTGCAGAGTTAGGATGTCTGCATTTAGAAATCCAACTGTAATTAACATTAACAAAGAGGGACTTTTAGTTTTCTGTGCTCTCTGTTCCTGGACCCCTGGTTATGTCTGCCCAGGCATTATAGTGGATTAGTTATTTGGAGCCTGCACTTGGACCTATTAGTTGTGGTTTGTGCATTATCACAGATGCCACTCAAAATAAGACCCTTGTAGTCATTTACCAGTTTGGCCAATGAGAGCAATTGTGAGCCTTTGCTAAGCTTATCCCAACTGTATTTTGCTTTTGGAATACTTGTAGCATATATGACAGCATACTTACACCTAAAATAAAGGAGTTGAAGTCAGAATATTATAGAGGAGCAGGTCAAGGTTATGATAATTTTTTTTCTAAATACTTAGCTTGCACTAAAATTTAAAGTGAGTAGACATGGGATTCCAAATGGTTGGCTTTTTTAATAGTAAGCCCAAAACTGAAACAACATAATTTAATGTTGATTATGTTACCTTGAATTTATTTCAATGGATTTTGGAAGATTGGCTTATTATAGTCCTGCCTAATATTTTCTGTGACCCACTGAAATGAGTTCAACAAATATAGTCAATTTAAACCAAATGGAAAATAAAATCTAATAAATATATGTTGCTTTTAGCCTGCCTTGAAAGAAAGTACTGCACTTGACCTGTTTTAATCCAAAGGTTTCAATCCAGTGGCTGTGCTTGTGGCCGTTATTCTTACTTTTTACTGTTTAGATACACTCTTTATTCTCATCAGGTCTTCAGCTTTTATTGGATACATTTATATATTAATTGGAAACAGAACACCTATAAAAGAGTTGACAGAAAAAAATTTGCAAGGTTATATTTATTTCCTGACAAATACTCCTTAGACTTTTCTAAAGTCACCAATCCCAAAATCATCTTTGCAGAACTTTTATATCATTCCTCTCCATCATATAGTCCTATTGATATCACATTATATCTATATACATGTAAATACAGATAAACAAAAAATGCAGTAGTTCCTCCTCCCCCACCTTCTTTTATATTTCTTCTCACAGTATAAATCTATTATTTTCTGGATTCTTGATACACAGTGCCCACATTACTTCCATTCTCTGATGCTTTTTATCAGTGCTATTTTACATGAGAACACCTTTTAAAATACATTAATATGTCACTCTGATTTTTTACATCAGGAAGTTCTCTTTTTTAATGTCCTGTTGTTATTATCTACTTCCCACTGTCTGTCTTTTTTTCCTAGCAGCAGATTTTTAATGTAAAAGTATCCTCATTGCAGCAATTTTTGCATAATCAGTGTGATAGCTGGTTTTCAATTTCTGTAAGTATAATATGCCTGACTAGTCTCTTCCTAATCTTCACAGCATTATTTTCCAGAAAATATTTTTCTATTATGTGTGAAATGTTTGAAGGGTTTCTTTTAAGTACCTTTCAATTGTTGTAGAATATTTTTATTAGAAGGACAGTATCTGCAGGAGTTTTCTCTATAGTTTTTTCCCTACTGACAAGAATATAATTTTGAAGATGTACTTTGTACTGCACAGTACCCCTTCAGATATGATTGTTGTACAAGCCAGGTTTTATGTTTAAATAGCAGAAGAATTATAGATGTAAGAGAAAAAAAAGATCATTTAGACAACCTAGTCAATGCAGGGCTAAGAGAGGGTCTTATGGATAAATGATTGCTGGCAAATGCAGGGGACTGGACCTCGTGGCACATGAAGCCTTTCCTGGCTCCTATGCTGTGTTTTGTCCTATGTAACTATTAAATGCAACCCCCCCCCAAACTAAACAAAAGACAACAAAAACTATCCTGTTCAGTAGCATGTTTGACACATATAACAAGGATGTTTTTCAGCAGTGTAGTGTATGGATATTGAGGAGCATTCATTGAATAAAGACTCAAAAAGCCTTCGATCTGGTATCCATGATCACCTCTTAGCAAAACTGGCTAACTGTGGCCTCGGCCTCACCATGATCCGCTGGCTGGGAAATTGGCTCTGTGGTAGGACCCAGAGGGTGGTGGTTGACGGAAGTCAATTGTCGTGGTGCCCTGGGACCAGTGGGGTCCCTCAAGGCTCTGCCCTTGGGCCTATATTGTTCAACATCTTCATTAATGATGTGGACATCAGCGTCAGAAGTGGACTGAGCCAAGTTCACTGACGACACCAAACTCTGGGGTAAAGCATCCACACCTGAGGACAGGAGGACACCTGAGGGCAGGGATCCAGGCTGACCTTGACAGGCTCAGGAAATAGGTGGACAAGAACCTAATGGTGTTTAACACTGAAAAATGCAAGGTTCTCCACCTTGGGAAGAAAAACCTGCAGCATGCTTATAGGCTCGGACTATGGATGAAAGGGACGTGGGGGTCATGATGACGCGCGGGTGGGGTAAGCGGGGCCTGTGGAGAGAAGGGGCTAACCCTTTAGTGTGTGTGTGGGAGGCGGCAGCTGAGTGGAGCTGGGCCGGGTCAAGCCCCGCCCAGGCCCCTACTTCGCCCAGCCCCCCAGGGAGCCACGCGACCAGGCTGCACAAACAGGCGCGCTTCTCTGCCGGCGCGTGAGTTAGCGCGGAGTTCGCGCGGGAGGGTGCCAGACCCTGCCTGCGCACCCCCCAGGGTAGACAGTCCCAGCTGTAGCCAGCCTCCCAGAGGCATGACACGGATGGGCACGCGCCGCACCCCGAGGGTCCCCTCGGGCTCCGCGGCCCCCCCCCGGCACCTCAGAGACGGCCACCCAGACGGAGCCCCTGGTTCCGGGCTCCACACAGACGGCGCCCCTGGCTCTCGGCTGCGGGGGCTGCCTGTCCCTTTTTCAGGCTCTGGGGCCTGGGAGCATGGCGACCTCCCCTTGCGGGGTCTGCTCCCTTTTGGGGTCTCTGGCACGCCAGCTGGAGGAGCTCCAGGCCACAGTCCACAGACTGCGTGCCATCAGGGACTGTGAGCAGGAGATAGACTCCTACTGCCAGGCCCTTCTTCCCCGGGAGGCAGAGGGTAGATCACAGTCTCCCTCCAGGCCAGAGGAGGACTCTGGGACCTCCTGCTGTGTCCAGCCAGGGGCATGGACCAAGGTGGTCAAGGGCCCTAAGGCCCGCCACACCAAGGCCCCACCCCCGCCACAACTGAGCAACAGGTATGCACCTCTTGCTGCCCCAGCAGAGCCTGCTGAGTTGCCGGCCCCCACAGGCAACATGGGCCCAACTGCAACTCCCGCCCCTGCTCTCCCCAAGACAAAACGTAAGGTGTTTGTTGTGGGAGACTCCCTCCTGAGGGGGACGGAGGGGCCAATCTGCCACCCCGACCCCTTAGCCCGGCAAGTCTGCTGCTTCCCAGGGGCCCGCATCCGGGACATTGCAGAGAGGATCCCCAAGCTCCTCAAACCCACAGACCGCTATCCCATGCTCCTTATTCATGTGGGCACCAATGACACGGCTCGGAGCACTCCCAGCTGGGTCATGAGGCGCTACAGGGATTTGGGAGCGGGGCTTAAGGGTCTGGGGGCACAGGTGGTGTTCTCGTCGATCCTCCCAGTCTCAGGCTATGGGCTGAGAAGGGACAGGAGGATCTATGTGGTCAACCAAAGACTGCGGCGCTGGTGTCGTCAGGAAGGCTTTGGCTTTCATGACCACAGCCCGCTCTTTGGCGAGAGAGGCAGTGAGCTGCTGGGAAGAGATGGTCTCCACCTCTCTCCCCTAGGGAGGAGGCTCTTCTCAGCCAGACTGGCTGACCTGCTCCACCGGGCTTTAAACTAAGCCCGCTGGGGGACGGGGGGACTACCACCACTGCTGGCCCGCTGAACAATCCTTGCAAAGCCAGCGGATCATGGCACTCAAGGGAGCCCGCCCCAGCCCCAGCCCTGGTAAAATCTGTGGACAAGGAAGGAGCCCCCCAGGGGGCGCTTGCCTGCCTGTACACAAATGCCAGGAGCTTGGGGAATAAGCAGGAGGAGCTCATCCTCCTGCTCAGTGCAAACAATTACGATGTCATAGGGATCACGGAGACCTGGTGGGACTCCACCCATGACTGGACCACGGGGATAGATGGCTATACCCTGTACAGGAGGGATCGTATAGAGAAAAGGGGCGGGGGTGTAGCTCTCTATGTTAAGGAAAGCTACGCGTCCCTGCAAGCCGATATTGGCGACCAGGGTGGATGGCTGGAGACCCTCTGGGTTAAAATCTGTGGGGAACACGGCACAGGGGACACAATGGTGGGAGTCTATTACAGACCTCCCACCCAAAGTCCTGAGCTAGACCAGGAGTTTGCCCAGGAACTGGCTGAGGCAGCTTGCTCCAGGACCATAGTTGTCATGGGTGACTTCAATTACCCAGACATCTCGTGGGAGGATCGCTCAGCAAAATCTGAGCGGTTGCAGAGCTTCCTCTCGTGCGTGGATGACCTCTACCTGACTCAAGAAGTCTATGGGCCAACGAGAGGCAAAGCGCTGCTCGACCTGGTGCTGGCTACTGGGGAGGACCTAGTCGGCGACCTAGTGATTGATGGGAAGCTGGGTGACAGCGACCACGAGCTGATCACCTTCACCATCCGCCGAAAAGCTGGCAAGTCGGTCAGCAACACGCAAGTCCTTGACTTCAGGAAAGCCGACTTTGACAAGCTCAGGAGGCTTGTCAGTGAGGCCCTAAGGGACTGTGACCACAGGGAGAGGGGAGTTCAAGAAGAGTGGTTGCTCCTCAAGGGAGCGATCCTCAATGCACAAACTAAGTCTATTCCATCTCGGAGGAAAGGCAGCAAGAGGGCACAGCAGCCCCCCCTGGCTCTCCAGGGACCTAGCAGACCTCCTGAGGCTAAAAAGAAAGGCCTACAAAGGATGGAGGATGGGAGTCACCTCCAAGGAGGATTATTCTGCACTGGTCCGGTCCTGTAGGGAGCAGACCAGGAAAGCCAAGGCTGCAACTGAACTCCAGCTAGCTTTGAGCATCAAGGACAATAAAAAGTCCTTTTTCAGATATGTGGGGAGCCGGAGGAAAAGCAGGGGCAACGTTGGACCCCTGCTGAACCAGATGGGGCAACTGACAACTGACGCCCAGGAAAAAGCCAACCTATTAAATAGGTACTTTGCGTCGGTCCTTCATCAGCCCCATGGGACGCCTGTGCCTGCTACAGGGCCAGGAAGTCCGGGTGAGGGTGATCCCCTGCCCTCCATTAATGCTGACTTTGTGAAGGAACATCTTGAGAAGCTGGATACCTTCAAGTCAGCCGGCCCTGACAATCTTCACCCCAGGGTACTCAAGGAGCTGGTGAGCATCATAGCCCAGCCTCTAGCGCGGATCTTTGAAAACTCTTGGCGCTCTGGTGTAGTGCCCGAAGACTGGAAGAAGGCCAACGTGGTGCCTATCTTCAAGAAAGGGAGGAAAGTGGATCCGGCTAACTATAGGCCCATCAGCCTGACTTCTATCCCGGGGAAGATCTTAGAAAAGTTTACTAAGGAGGCCATCCTTAATGGACTGGCCAACGCCAACATCTTAAGGGATAGCCAGCACGGGTTTGTTGCGGGTAGGTCTTGCTTGACCAATCTCATTTCCTTCTACGACCAGGTGACCTATCACCTGGACAAGGGAGATGAGATTGATGTCATATATCTTGACTTCAAAAAAGCCTTCGATCTGGTGTCCCATGATCGTCTCTTGGAGAAACTGGCCAATTGTCGCCTTGGGTCCCCCATGATCCACTGGCTGGAAAATTGGCTTCGGGGTCGGACCCAGAGGGTAGTAATTGATGGAAGTCACTCATCGTGGTGTCCTGTGACCAGTGGGGTCCCCCAAGGTTCTGTCCTTGGACCCATACTGTTCAACATCTTCATTAACGATGTGGACACTGGAGTCAGAAGCGGACTGGCCAAGTTCGCCGATGACACCAAACTTTGGGGCAAAGCATCCACGCCAGAAGACAGGCGGGTAATCCAGGCTGACCTGGACAGGCTCAGCAAGTGGGCGGATGAGAATCTGATGGTGTTCAACGCCGATAAATGCAAGGTTCTCCACCTTGGGAAAAAAAACCCGCAGCATCCTTATAGGCTCGGCAGTGCTATGTTGGTTAGCACTATGGAAGAAAGAGACTTGGGGGTCATCATTGACCACAAGATGAACATGAGCCTGCAATGCGATGCTGCGGCTAGTAAAGCAACCAAAACGCTGGCTTGCATCCATAGATGCTTCTCAAGCAAATCCCGGGACGTCATTCTCCCCCTCTACTCGGCCTTAATGAGGCTGCAGCTGGAGTACTGTGTCCAGTTTTGGGCTCCACAATTCAAAAAGGATGTGGAGAAGCTTGAGAGAGTCCAGAGAAGAGCCACGCGCATGATCAGGGGTCAGGGAAGCAGACCCTACGATGACAGGCTGAGAGACCTGGGGCTCTTTAGCCTGGAAAAGCGCAGGCTCAGGGGTGATCTGATGGCCACCTACAAGTTTATCAGGGGTGATCACCAGCATCTAGGGGAACGTTTGTTCACCAGAGCGCCCCAAGGGATGACGAGGACGAATGGTCACAAACTACTACAAGATCGTTTCAGGCTGGACATAAGGAAGAATTTCTTTACTGTCCGAGCCCCCAAGGTCTGGAACAGCCTGCCACCGGAGGTTGTTCAAGCGCCTTCATTGAACACCTTCAAGAGCAAACTGGATGCTTATCTTGCTGGGATCCTATGACCCCAGCTGATGTCCTGCCCTTTGGGCAGGGGGCTGGACTTGATGATCTTCCGAGGTCCCTTCCAGCCCTAATGTCTATGAAATCTATGATTGACCACAAGATGAACATGAGCCATCAATGTGATGTTTCAGCTAATAAAGTGAGCAAAATGCTGGGTTGCATCCATAGATGCTTCTCAAGCAAATCCCAGCACATCATTCTCCCGTTGTACCCGGCCTTGGTGAGGCCGCAGCTGGAGTACTACGTCCAGTTTTGGGCTCCACAATTCAAAAAGGATGTGGAGAAGCTTGAGAGAGTCCAGAGGAGAGCCACATGTATGGTCAGAGGTCAGGAAAACAGACCTTATGATGAGAGGCTGAGAGCTATGGGGCTCTTCAGCCTGGAAAAGCGCAGGCTCAGGGGTGATCTGGTGGCCACCTATAAGTTTATCAGGGGTGTTCACCAGCATCTGGGGGAATGTCTGTTCACCAGAGCGCCCCATGTGATGACAAGGTCGAATGGTCACAAACTCCTCCATGACCGTTTCTAGCTAGAGTTAAGGAAGAACTTTACTGTCCGAGCCCCCAAGGTTTGGAATAGACTGCTGCTGGAGGTTGTTCAAGCCCCTACTTTGAACACCTCCAAGAGACATTTGGATGTTTATCTTGCTGGGTTCCTATGATCCCTGCTGGCGTCCTGCCCCTGGGGCAGGGGGCTGGACTTGATGATCTTCCGAGGTCGCTTCCAGCCCTAATGTCTATGAATCTGTGAATAATTTGGGAACCTTCTGTGACCTTCATTTCCTATTTAAAGAGCCACTAGAAGTGGAAGGGTCAATATTTTGCATTCAATTTTTTTTTAAAGCAAGAGCACAAGTTTGATTAAAAAAATACATAATTAGTTATGAAAATGACATGGGATAAAAGTTTTCAAATGGAGAAACAAATTAAAAAAAAGAATTTCCCAACAATCATTCTGGAAAATTGCAAGTTTTCATTTTAGAATTTTGATATTTTCTGAATATTTTTTATTTTTAATATCATATTTCTTATCTTTATATTCTTTTTCTGACATACCTGACTAGTGGCACATCTCAGCAATGTAAAATAACAAAAATAATATTAAGATTAAAAAGCTACACAGTAAAGAAAGATTTGAAACACAATTCTTGCATCCTAAAATGGAAATGTGGGTTTATCCAAAATGGAGAAACAATTTTTTTGAATTGTGTTTTTTTTCCCTGAAATGGCATAAATAGTCATAAAAGGCTCAATGTCTAAGTGGGAAGAGGTATCAAATAGGGTTCCCCAAGGGCCTGGGATTGGATGTATGCTTAGCAAATTTGCAGATATCACCAAGTTGGGTGGAGTTACAGACCCTGTAGGGTAGGGCTGGCATCCAGAATGACCTGGATAGACTGAAGAATTTGTCTAGAATCAATTGTATGAAATTCAACAAGAACAAGTACAAAGGCCTGCATTCAGGACAGAATAATTGCATGTGCAAATACAGACTGGGGAATGACTGGTTAAGCCTCAGTACTGCAGAGAAAGACCTGGGGGTTATAGTGTGCCAGAAGCTGAATATGTGCCAACAGTGAGCTTTTATTAAAAAAAGGCCAATGGCATGATGGGTTGTATTAACAGGACTGTCACTTGCAAGTCAAGGGAAGTGATTCTTCTGTTCTCTTTGGCATGGGTGAGGCTCCCCTGGAGTTCTGTGTCCACTTTTGTGCCCCAGACTTTAAGAAAGATGTGGGCAAATTGCAGAGACCAGAAGAGAGTAACAAATATGATTAGAGGCTCATAACTTATGAGGAAAGGCTGACTGACAGGGCTAGGGTTATTTAATTTGGAGAAGAGAAGATAGGGTGGAGGGGTGGGGGCAGGGATTGATAACAGTGTTCAAGTATGTGAAGGGTGATTATGAAGAGGATGGAAATTGACTTTTCTGTGGCTATAGAGGACAGGACTAGGAGCAATGTCTTCCAACTGCAGCAGAGGAAATTATAGGAAAGTATAGGAGCTCAGCTGGTGGAAAGTGAGAAGGGAGAAATGGGGTATGTGCCTATGAACTCATGGATGTTCTCAGGCTGAAGTAGTTCTCAGGCTGAAGAATACTACAGCTTGGTTTCTGTCCTTGAACCATAGGCTTGAGAAAGGCCTTGATATTTTCTGTAAGCCCTCAAAAAGGATGGGAAGTGGCTGTTTGGAGACCTGAGAAAAATAAGACTGGCTTCATTTTATTTCACTAAATGCAGCCTTTGCTCTTAAAGAGGAGGGATGATTCATCAGTAAGAACAGGAGAGCCCCATATTATGTATTCTTCTCTACAATGATGACAGGTGTTCATAAGTCCATATGCACTATGTTTTCTACAGGTGGCTATTATTAGTTTGGGCTGGCATATCTGTAAACCTGACATCATGTTCTATAAACAAAGTTTTCTTACCGTAAAGCTTTATTCTTGAAATGCTCTTCTAGCCTGGATAAAGAAGAACAGTCTATTTTGATGCCACCTCTATTCTTCTGAATTAGTTGATCCAAATGGTAACAATTGCTTATTAAGCCAGTGCTGTTTGTCTTTATAAGGTTTAATTTGCTTAGGGAAATATAGAGATGCCATACTCCTCTAATAGTATGGGGTGTGTTTGTGTGTGTGGTTGTGATTGTTTTTAGATAAATAAAGAATGCAGATTAAAATTGATGCAGTTTATGGGCCCGACAATTTCCTGCACAGGTTGATGAAACACATTTCACTAGTGTAATCTTCAGTCACTTGGAACATTAATTCTCTGTTCCGTTTAATAATCTTGTCCTTACCATAATGACTGATGAAACATGCTTGGGAATGCACATCCAGTTCCTAAACTCCTCTATGGCTAGGTTCAGACATGACACTTTTTCTGGTTTAGGTGGTTGGAATCTGGTCTATACCTATAGTAAACAGCAGTTCGGGGCGCACAGACTAATTTCAGAATGGTGAATCCCAGTGTAAGATAGACCTGGATCCATGTAGTATTAAACTTACTCAAGCTAGGTTGGAACAGTCTATCAGATCTCAGTTCTAGGTCTGATCTTGAATCTAGGTAGATTGAAGTCTGTCAGTATCCCAGGGGACGTTGCAGGGTCTCTTAACCCCCTATGGCAGGGAGCTGCGGCTTGCTGCACCAGTTGAGCGCCTAGTTAGCCCTGCATCCGAGCTGTCAGCCAGGGAGGACAGAGGTGGGGGGCAAGTGGGGCTTGCGAGCTGCTGGGAAGAGGCAGTGCCAGCAGCGTACTCCACATTCCCAGCCTGAGTTGGGGGGGCACAGAGCTCCCTTGTCCCAGGCCCTGGGACCCTGTGCTGCAGCAATTCTGGGAAGGGCTCACAGGTGTCATTCCCCCTGCTTACCCCCCCAAACCTGTGCCAAGTTTGGCTAAAGCTGCTTTCAGCCATGCAGTTGTGGGGCTCTAGTCCAGGAACTTGGGTGGGGGAGGGGCAGCTGCCAGCTCATCCCAGCACAGGAACTCACTGACCACCCCTTATCTTTGTGCTAGAATTGCCCCCTGCCAGGCACTGCAGCTCTAAAGGCATTAAACTTACTTGCACCCCACCCCCATGGGCTGGAGCCCCATGGCTGCACAGGGGAAAGCAGCTTCAGCTGAAACTCAGCACTGTCTCAGGTTGGGGAAAACCCCCAACCCTTCCCAGAGCCATTGCAGTGCAAAGTCCCATCGCTCAGACTGGACAGGAGAGGGACACACCGTGCTCCCCCACAACCTGGCTGGGAATGCAGGGTGTGCCGCTAGCACTGCCTCCCCCCAGCAGTTTGCAAGCCCTGCTTCTCCCCACTTCTTTCTTGTCTGGGGTGGACCCCCCACATCTTTCACCCTGGACAAAGCCCAGGGACCCCCAGGACAGAAGGTGGGGGTGAGCACGTCTCCCTCCATTGCCTGCAGCTGCCTGACAAATGACAGGGCAGAGGGGGAGAGGTATGTGTCTGACATCCAATGAGGGATGGCACAGCCATATGGCTGCTCTTGGGTGCCCTTGGCAATGTCTGGAATGCTGGGAAGCCTGCAGGAGTGCCCCCTACCTCCTGGCCTCAGCCAGTGCAGACATCTGCCTGTCTTCCCCAGCTAAAGCGTGAATGTGAGTTCTGTTTGCTAAGAGTTCAATCTGCTTACTTGGTAGATTGGATTGATTCCTTCTCACTCTTTTTGACTGTCTATACTCAGCCTATGTGTTTAATTAAGGAGGTAACCCATTATTTATTGCCTCAAAATAATAAAAAGGATTACAAGTCCATTACTATTCCAGTTCTCTTCAAAGCCTGCAAGCAGAGATTTTGGCCCAAGGCCAGAGACCTTTAAATAACAACAGTCTCAGATGTCCTCCCCTTAGGATATTGGGCAGATGACGATAATTCTTATTTTCTGTCACTGTGGTAAAAAAGCAGAAGATGCCACATCCAGAAACTTCTATGACTCACTTCATCTCCAGGCTGACAGAACTACACAGACAATGCAGAACTCCATTTATAGGTTCCCCATTGTAAACTGAGATGCTATTTTTAGAGCTTTTTTTTTTTTTTTTAAAGATTACAATCAAGTAAATTTAATGTGCATTTACAATAGCCCTCTTGGAGCTAGTGCATTTTTTTTAGCTTCCCCATCTTGTGGTTTTTTTTCCAGAACAGCTTGAAGATATGAAATAGCACAATATAAATTCTTTGCAACCTGTCATTCTATCTGAAGAAAGCTGACTTATCCAAATGCTCCATCATGCATGAAAGCAAGCAAAAGAGGTGGGGGAAAGGACTTGAATAGTTTCTGTCAAAGGGACAAAGGACTCTGAGTAGGTTGGTAGATGCTCCTGTGTAGCACCGTGGTGAGGCATCCTCAGCAAGGTGACTAATGGAACATTACCTGCATGTGGGGAAGATGTGCTTAGTCACTGCCTACACTAGTTGTGAGTGGTTGTTTTATATAGTTAATA
The DNA here is from genome assembly GCF_030867095.1 of Alligator mississippiensis. NCBI lineage: Eukaryota > Metazoa > Chordata > Crocodylia > Alligatoridae > Alligator > Alligator mississippiensis. The sequence continues at coordinate 213,621,281 of NC_081826.1, forward strand.
TGTTGCTAACTTAACATTGCTAGGCAGAAAACCACAGTAAAAGTGATAAAAGATGAGCCATTCATATATAGCTGCATAACCAGATCAGGGTAAGTTATATAGCAGTGTCAGCTTGAAGCTGAGGTGGCTGAACAGAATGGACCTGACCCCGAATCTTCTGACCAACAACACAATTCTTGCCAAATTTGTATGTTTGTTTTGACTAGGTTCCCTTCCCTGGGGAAGGCAGACTCATGAGATGCCTGAGCCATTAGAAGAGTGCAATGCATCAAAGTCCTTTAACAAAGCTGTAGATGTGGGGAGACTTCAGAGTGCAGCATATTCCCTCATGTAATTGTCACAAACACACCTAAGGACCAGAAAAAAATCAGTGTTGTAGCTGCAGGTGATTTACCACAGGGCTGTCTAACTGGCTGCCCATGGCCTGCATGCGTTATAGTGAGTGGGGGAGTGCCTGCAGCATTGCCAGCTCTCATGATTTTTGGCATTGTTCTTAAAATCTTTATTTCAGGCATGTGAAAAAATTAGCTCTTTCTTTTATCTATATATAAATAGATAAAATATATATTCCTGAAGCATAGACTTTAAGAACAAGAACAAATATCATGAGAGTCGGCAGCACTGTGTCTGTGTTGCTTGCAGTGCAGTGGGGTGGCATGGGTGTCCACTAGGCCTGTGCAAATAGGGAAGTATTCAATTTGAATTTGGCCAATTTGGAGGACAGTGACTTAATTCAGAGATTCAGATCACTGTCCTGAATTGATTCAGCTAAATCAGCTTTGTAAGATTTGTCGCTGATTCAGAGAGATTTGGTCATTCAGATTGTCCGGGGAGAGGCAGGAACAGCCAGGTGACTGCAGGTTCTCCCATGGCTTCTCTGGCTGTGCTTGCCTCTCCTTGGGTGCAGGGGGCCATGGGAGAAGCTCCCATGGCTGCCCTGCCTGGTCCCATCCCCCGCCTGGCCCCAGCCTAGTCCCAGCGCTTAAAAAAAAAAAAAAGCCCCAAACTCACCAGCCACAGCAGCAGCGACTGGGGCCTCTGGGTGCTCATGGCAGAGACCCCCCATGCAGCACAGGGCAGTGGGGATTGCCCCCCTGCTTGGCAACCACCCCACAAATGTCTCATCGCGTGGGTGCAGTGCAGTTCAGCAGGGTGCTTCATGCTGTCTGGGAGCTGGGACCACAGGCTGAGTGATGCTGGGCTCTGGCTGACATGCGGAGGCGCCCCAGCTCCTAGGCAGTGCACGGCACCCTGCCAAGCCACACTGCACCTTCACCATGCGGGCAGTTGCTGCGCAGGTGCCAAGTGGAGGGGGCTAGCCCCGCTGCCCTGTACTGCATGGGGGGGTTCTGCCATGAGCACCCAGAGGCCCCAATCACCACTGCTGCAGTTGGTTAGTGTAGAGCATTTATTTTGTTTTATTTTTTGAAGTGCTGGGAGGCTGGGCTGGGCTGGGCAGGAGATGGGGCTGGGCAGGGCAGCCATGGGGGCTTCTCCCATAGCTTCTCCAGCTGTGCCTGCCTCTGTCCCACTGGGGGGAGCTGCAGGGGCTATGCCCCGCTGCCACTTGCCCAGCCAGCATGGGGCAGAGGGGCATGATACAGGCGTGGCTTGCTCCGGGTGGCAGCAGGGCATAGCCATCACTCCCAGCGCTGCCATGCCTGCATCAGCACTGAGAGTGGGAGCTTTGCCCTGCTGCTGTTTGCCAGCCAGTGCAGGGGGTGTGTGACGTGGGTGCAGCAGCACAGGGAGTGGGGGGTCTGCCCTGCTGCCGCTTGCCCCCTTCCACCTGGAGTGAACTGCATCTTCATCCCACCCCACCCCGTCCCAGCTGGGCAAGTGTCAGCAGGGCAGAGTCCCTGCTCTCAGTGCTGCCACGCCTGCATCCTGCGCTCCCCCATCCCCTCCCCAAGTAACGCATCTCCCACCCCAGCTGGGCAGCTTGTCCCAGCCCCAGCCCCAGTCCCAATCCCTCCTTCCCTCCCCCAACCCCAACAGACATACCAGCTAGAGGCAGCTATGTCAGCTGCCTGTTTAGTCTATGGTCGAATCTCTGAAGCGGCTGAATTTTTTCCAAAGCTTTTCCAAATCAATTTGGATGCTTTGAATTGATTTGAAGCTTTTAATTGGTCTCCTGATTTGATTTGGAGATTCAGTCCCCGAATCAGGCTGAATCTCCTCTGAATCAAATCAGCTGCAGAAGCTTCGCCAGCCCTAGTGTGCACCCATGTGCACAGGGTACATGCTGGGCACCCGTGGCCTCCTTGGTGCAGACCCTATTGTGTGTAGCCCCCTGTAAATGAAGCCCATGGGACATGCAGTCCCCATTTACTTAGAAGCTGGACTTCCCTGATTTACCTCATTGTGGCAGGCCTGTAAATGTGGCAGAGTCAGTCAGTGGCAAGGCCACCTAATCTATTGCACTACCAGCAGAGAGAAGTTGTGGACCAGCACGGAGAGGCAAACTATTTGCAGATGATCTTGGATTCTCAGGGTTGGAGCTTGCTTTCCTGGTTGGTACTGGACTCTTACAGGGTTTCTAGAGACAAGACATTATGGTCACTGGACTTGTATCTGTATGGGAAGTACTCAGATGCCAGTGTTGACAGCAGCCTTAGAACTTTCCTAGAATACAAAACAACAACCACTCTACATGCCAGGATGGCTTCATTAATTGCTTCATGAGAGAGAGTAAAATTTAGGCCTGACAGGTTTAGCACAGAGTGAAAAATGTCAGGTTTCTGATCTTGCTTCTGCAGAGGTGTTGCCAGAAGGGCAGTCCCTAGGAAGTCTGCACTGCTATGGCAGGCCACGTTGGAGGGAACTTGCACCCAGGCAGCAGCTGCCCATGCCATTGCCCCTGCATGAGAAGGTAAACACTCACTTCTGCTACCCAGGGCACCAACATTTAAATATATGCCTCTGCAAGGGACACCTGCGTAGTTCCACAATTGAATTTCTGGTAATGCTTTCAGTACCTAACTCATCCATACACCCAGAATACACAGAAAGATGATATAGACTATGATTTTTGTTCCGTCTATTTAGTCTTGAACTGGTGCCTATCAGTGACTTTCTACTGGATATAACTTTGGCTACAGCTATAGCTAAGACTGGCATCCTCATGGAGGATGTTCTAACAGTGAAATCAAAGCTCTGGAGATGGAAAAGAGTGCAGGTACTAGACTATGGAGTAAGGATATCTAAGGAGCTGAGCACTGCAATTTCTCCAAGCCTGGATGTCATGAACCTATGATGTTTTGCAGGGTTTGTTGAATGTCATACATGTTTTCTTTACTGATATGACATGTGTAGTCTCTACATATACATAGTGCCATGGTATATTTAGCTTTATCACTATGTCTGCCTGAATTGCGGTATTTGATATAAATGTAGTTTTGATGTATCCTTATATTTTAGCTAGTGGGACAGTGATTATCTTAATTATTCCTCACCTATTTACACTTGGAAGAGGTAATAGATGAAAATTAGCATTTGACGTGAATTTGTTTACCCTTATGCACTGAGGCATGAGCCCAGCATTTCCAGACACTGGTGACTTTATATTTCAAAGAATGGCTTCTATAAGAATGACACCTGTCAGAACTAGGAAATGAAGTGAGAGATCTTCATGTGTGAAAGGATGCAGATGTTCTCCTGCTAGTAATTGGATCAGGGAAGACTTCTGTTCTGGTAAACAAGTACAACTGGGGGGGAGGGGGGGACGGGAAGTTGTATGCATAGTGTGGTCTCCCCATGAATCCAATGGATAATATATGTAAATGGCCCGATAACCCATGCTTAAGTTTTGCCTTGAGAACAAGTTTCTGTCTAAAGTTTCCTGGGCCTAAGGTGCTTTGGTCCCTCAGCTAGTGGGCTGAGTAGAAAGTGAATTCTTGGCTTTAGAGGCAGTGTAAAATCAGATTTTAGTCTCTTTTGTTTGTTTATTCTTTTACCTCTGTCTGTGCTTCAACATATGGTTACTGATTGCTTACATTTACTCTTGTTTTCATACTAAACACATTTGTTATCTTTTTACCCAGTGATAGCTATGATTCCAGAGCATTTGACCATAGTAGCAGGCCTCTTCTATAGATGGGGGATTTATCTTTTATGAGCATATGACCAGACAAGGGCATGGTTCATCTAGCTGGCAAAATCCCCTCTGCTAAGAACTGGCAAGACCTGGGTGAGACAGGTAAGTCTGAGGCACCACAGGTGAAGGAGGTGCCCTGGTGCATCTCAGGCTGTTCCCAGTGGTCAAGCAGCAGGCATCAGGGAGGAGTTGGGGAAGAATAACATCCCAGAAGATGTGAGAACATCCCATGAGTGTGTCTCAAAGGCACCCCTGCCCTCATGTCGAGCCAGGGCATGTCACACTGGGGAAAAGATTCCCCCCTTTCCTCATTTGCCTATGTCTGTCAGTACCACTTTGCATAGATGGACTCACTGAACTTCGTGTTATATGAAGATGTGACAGGGGGCCATCCCTGGGCTTGTCCAATGTTGGCCCAATTCTCTGTTTCTGGGCTATCCACCCACCTCTCTTGCCTGCCATCCCTTGGTGGAACAATAATTATGATGTTACTCAAGCAGAACGCTGCCCATTTACTACCCCGACACCAGGGGTCACTATCCATTGCTCTGCACCTCCCCTACATGGTGGCCCATGTTTTGCAGATGGTATGTAAAGAATAGCACCTTTAATTCTGATTTGGCATTGTGTGGCCTCTTGTCTCTCTCTAACATTGGGCTCTTTGCAGTCCTATACCCTCTGTGCCTTCCCTGGTCTTGGGCCCACATAGCCCTATCTCTGTGCCCTCTCTGGCACTAGGTTATATGCTGCAGTGTGCCCCTTTGAGGTCTCCTCCTCCCCAGTTAGTCTCATCCCGGTCCACTGGATTAAAATACAATAAAAAACCCGAGCCCCTGGACTATAACATAACACAACAATCCAATCATTACTTTGTCTCTAAACCCCCCCCCCCCCCAAAAAAAAACAACAAGAAAAAAAACAAAAAAACCCCTTCCCTCTTAGCATTAGGTGCCTTCCCAGCCATAAATACCTTCAGGGCAAATATTCCATACAGGCAGTAAAACAGGCAACCGAACATCCCCCTGTCCTTCTGGTACTTAGTGTTTCTAAAGACTCTGGTCTTAATGGGGCTGCCCTACCTCCTAGTAACAGGGCTAGGGTTTCCTGTTACAGAGGAATAGGTATCTTTCAGCTTACACCAGAGGATCCAACCAGCTTAACTGTTTTCATGGGTGATTGGTGCTGCCTTAGTCGGGGGGGGGGCATGTAACCCCCCCAGTGACCAGTCAGTGACCGTGGGGGATGGGGGGAAGGGGGCTGTGGCTGATCTTGCTGACTCCCTCTTCCAGGAGTGGCTGTGGCTGCTTCTGGGAGCACAACAGTGCTCCACTCCCTGGCTGGTGCTTGCAGTGGGGGCACCTGCCTGCCCCTCCTGTCCATCGCTTAAGTGGCAAGCACGGCTGGTTAGGGGGTGCACCGGCCCTCTCTGGGGGTGCACATGCACCCTTGTGCACCCCCTATGCGTCGCCACTGACTGTCTTATATGTAACCAGGAGATAAAAAGTTCCAAATTCATATCTGTTCAGGTTCACTGAAATCAGTGGGGGTCTGTGGGGACGAACAATGACAGAATTTTCTGCTATATATGTATAACTCTTGACCTTGACTTCCCACCTCTTATCTGAGAAGTGAATATAGAATATCATGCTGAAACCTGTTTTGTTAAAACTCTTTGTTGTGGAACAATCATTTAGAATAAATGTTTTAATTTGTCACTTAGTCTATAATACTTAAATAGCAAACAAAAGTGTTTAAAACAATCCCCATAGCTGGCCATGACTTAGAGAAAACATTCTGTGGTGTAATGTAAGCAAGTTATCAGTTTCTGAGTAGAAAGACCTTCAGAAAGTGACAAAAATCATCAGCTTGGCCTTCCCTGGGAAGTGGATTTTGCACATGGAGATCTGATTTAGCTGTGAACTCTGGATGTATGCAGGTAGTCAGACAGCTCCCTGCTGATTACCCATCTGAAGAGGCTCAGGAGCACTGGCTGGTTTCATCTGACAAGATATGTACCTGCTCTTGCCATTTCAGGGGAACTTCATAGCACAAGTAGAGTTAGGTAACTTCTTTTTCTGATCATTTTGAAAAATAGTTATTGGTATTTTTTATTGGATGGGAGCTCTAGCCTCAAATGTTGACTGTCCATTAAGGGTGTGTTTATTCTGTGTCCCTGGTGTTCCAGGAAATGAGTGGTCTGGAGCTTGCCTTGCCCACATTGCTTCCACTCACACATACCCAGGAATACACTGGTGAAGCCACTCTGATGGCATTCACTTGTGGCTATGCTTAGGCCTATTGGAGACAGAGATCTTGGGCTGCCCATAGGCAGTTGACCTTGTAGCAAGTTTACTGCCTCATTCCTGGGCATCTGATCAGAAGCAGGTGAGCAATGCTTACTTGAGAACTTCCCTCCCTGAGAATACCCTGGAAGCAGGGCAGACATTTTAATAGCTAAGCAGATTTTAGTTTTTGCACAGGGTCAAACTTCATCAGGAGATCCCAGTAATCCCCAGAGTTTGTTCTAAACTCCACTGGGGCTTCCCTATGAGCATGCATTATGAGTGTGTAGCCTGGGTGTACACAGGTTTGTACTTCCCTCTCCAATTGAGGGAATTATTGGCAGGGTAGTGCACTGTAGAGGGACGCAACAGCCTAGCAGTCACCTGTGTCCCCTATAGCGTCAGGTCCAATCAATCAATTGCTTAACTGTATACAGATTTATTATTATAACAAAACCATTAAAGGGTAAGGACTTAGGTTACATATATATGTACACATTTACAAAACAATAAACCCTATAATATATACACACACACACACCTAGTTATCATTTAAAATACAGATGAGCAATAGAACAAACCGGACCAAAGGATTAATTCTATTCATATACAAACGGTTACTTCAAATTATTCATATGAACTGTAAGGCACAGTCCACAAATATAATCAGCAGTCCTTAGACTACCTGGGTGCCCTTCAGGGCAGGGGCCCCACTCCCAAGGTACCACTACAGGAAAGAAGGTTGGGGAAAGAAAAAGGAGAGGAAGACCCCAAAGTCTCCTAAGCTCCCCTGCTATTACCCAGGAATGGCACATGTGGTGCCCCTTCGCAACCCTCGGGGGTCCCTCCCCTGTGGGGGACCCTCTCTCCAGGCTCACTTACTACTCCACAGTCCTGGCAGGTTGCCTCTTATTCTCCAGGTCAAGCTCTGTTCCCCGCTGGGTTTTCCTGATGCCTGATTTTGCTGCCGCCGTCCTGGCTTAGGACCACATGCACCACTGTGCGTAGTGGGCGCTTCGCCTTGTGGTAGGGGTTGGAGGCCTGGACAGCTTTGTGCAGCACTGGGGCCCGGTCTGTTCCCAGACCCTCTGAGCAGTGTTGTCTGCATTGAGTTGCTGCCCCTTGTCAGCAGCTGTAGACCCGAGCCACCTCAAGCAGCTCCCAGGGTCTCTCACCCTCCATGCACCGCCTCCTGCACTGAGCTCCCAGCCTTGTTCTGGGGGTTGAGGACCTGAGCCTCTCTAGGGGCTCCAAAGATCCTGCTCCATGCACTGGCCTGTGGACCACATCTCTGGCTGCACACCAGAGGTTGCAGACCCGAACCATCTCACGTAGCTGCCAGGGTCTGGATGCCGTGCACTGTGCTGCACACTGAGAGCTTAACTGCTGGAGCCATGCCATGCTCCCCGCTGATAGAAGTCTTCAGGGGCTCTTCCTTGGCTACTGCTTTGCACTGCTGAGCAGCTCTCCTCTGCTCTTCTAAGCCCCGCTCTTCTCTGTCCCTGACACATTCTGCCCCTCATGCTGGGCATGCAGCTCCTTTTATATGCTCCAGGGCTCTGCTCCTGAAGTCTTCCAGACCTGACAGTTTGCAGTCTACAATCAGGTCTGGGGGACCTCTTCTCCCTCTCCCCTCAGGAAAGGAGTGTGATGTTATTTCTTCTGCTGCCTCCTGATTGGTGGATGGGCTCCACCAATCAAAACAGCAGGATCTCAAGCCTGAGGTTCAACCCAAGCTCTGAAAGGTAAGCCTGCTACAAGTACGTTCTCTGTTCCATTTGGAATGGGTGTACCATGTTCTTCCTTGAGTGCCAAGACAGATAGAGCTATTGCTTTAGTTTGGCCTATCCTGTTTTTTGACTAGTTAGTGGTGAACTGTTAATGCTTCCCAGCTGGATTACTTGGCTTTTGGGAAAAGGATGGGGAGGATCCTTGCACTTCTGCCATTACTTAGCTCACATACGAGGTCAAAGAAAATATAGCCCTTAATAGTAGAAACTAGAGGTGCACGGATATATTGGTTGCTTATTAGATTGGTACCAATAAAAGGGGAAATTACACTATTGGTTATTGGTTTTTGTTGACCGTTATAGACGATAATGTTGACCAATAATTAGGTCTTCTGGCCAGGGCCCTGGACACCTGGGTTCCCTCTCTCCCACAGGACCAGGGCTCCTGGATGCCTGGGTTCCCTTGGGAAATGGTAGTTTTCCCCTTGCAAGCAGGCAGCATTTTAGCCTGCAAGAGATCCTGCTTGGGGATGCTGGGAGAGAGACTTAGGGGGCACTATGTGCATTTGCATTTCCACACACATGCATGTGGCCAGGAATACAGTCAGGCAGCATGGAGAGCAGCTCCCTGCAGGTAAGTCTATGGAGGGGAAGGGACATGGGGGAGGGAAGGGACATGTGTGTGGGGGGGACCAGAATGACACCCCCACAGTGAGGGAGAGAGTGGGGCAGGGGTAGAGGCTGGGGCTGGAGGCTCTGCCCACTCAAGGTAGTGCATGGGGGCTGGGGCTGTGAGTTGGAAAGAGCCATGGGTGGCTCATCCAGAGGGCATGGGGAGGGCATCTTCTCACCACTGCATGCACTCCTCAGGGAAGGCATGGGGGGGGGGGACATGTGCCCCCCCATGTTTGTGTCCATGGTGGATGCAGGCTGCTTGCTGTGGGCTAGGGGCTCTTCACTCTGCTGTCTTCCCTTCGGGAGCCCTGCACTGGCCATGTGTCCCCTGCTCACCCAGCAGTAGTGGGGGTGGCCAGTTGGGCCCCCCACTGCTGGATGGGCAGGAGGTATGCAGCTGGTGCAGGGGTCCCGGAGCAGAGCCGAGTCCCAAGCCCACAGTGAGTAGCCCGCATCCACCCTCACCCTACTCGACTCTGCTTAAAAGCATCTCTGTGCTTAAAAATGATGGTGGTGGTGCTTGAACTAAAGCTCATCACATAAGCATTTGATGAGCTTTAGTTCAAGCACCTCTGCCACCATTTTTAAGCGCTGGGACTCTGATACATGTGACACAGGAGGCTGCTGGAGCATGCTTAAAAAAAAAGAAAGGTTTATTTAGGTTAGTACTTAAATTGGTTATCGGTTAAGCATCAGCTGATATGGTTGGCTAAGAAGGCAATTTTACACATGCAATTGCTGCAGCACTGGGTGCTTTGAGAAGCTTCTGGCACTGCATCACTTGGAGTGGTATAAGCAGTGAAATGCACGTCAGCACTGAGAAAATGGCAGTAGCATGCCTTTGAACTAAGACACATAGAAGGTGCTTTAGTTCAATAGCATACTGCTGCCATTTTCTGTGCAATGACATGCATTTTGCCACTTATACAAGTGCTTGTGGCACAGTGCAGTGTGCATTAGCTTGCGTGCAAAGCAGACTCGATTAAACAAGTTTGCTCTGAAGCAGGGATCTCCGGTGTGTCGTGGGATGAAAACGTAAGTGTATAAATGCCCTCGCCCATTGGCATCAGCGAAGAAAATCTTTATCAGTGCACCCATAGCGGAAACTCCTGTCAGCTTCATAAATGTAAACATGTGTTACTTGTTTGCATTGCAAGTATCAAGCAAGGATAGGGCTTTTTGTGCATGACAGGTTTCAGAATTTATTATTTCTTTTCTGAGAGGCACCTCCAGCCCCAGCCCTGAAACACTTGCCCAATGTCCAGTCACCCAAGTGGCTGTCAGGAATGTTGTTCCACCTTGGTGAGAGCATATTCTGCAACATCAGATGATTTTGAAGTGCAGTAGGGCTTGCATTCATTCATCTTGCTGTCAAGATTCTCACACAGCAAGCAGAGCAGCCCAGTGAGCGGAATGTAAGCCCCAAGTGGCAAAGCCTGGGGAATAAGTTAAATATAACCAGTCCTAATGACCATGGCAAATTGAAACCCTGTATTAAACAGGGAGATGGTGACTGTTTTCATTTCTTTCTATTTCTTTTTTAAATATCTGTCTATAGGATAAATATACACCCTTTGTTTAAAAACATGAAAGGAAATCAAAGCACATATGAAGTATCTTTTTATTCTTTGCAAAAACCCATGATATTCCACCTCCTCCCCAATTTAAAATGCTTTGCTATTATTTATTAGAATTTCCATCTGTTGTGTTGAAAATGAATGTAAATGTGCCAAAATGTGAATGCCTTGTTTCCCTTCTATAGAATCAAACACAGAGTGAGTATGTGAAGTGCACAGTCTTTCCTATCAGTACTGCTAATTATCTGTGGAATGTAAAATCTCAGAGTGAAACATAACGGACATTCCTTATCTTTACACTTTTGGAACCTTCCATAAGAGACAAAAAATCTTTACAATACTAAATAACACAATGGATGATACTATTCAATAGAATTATTTAGCACACAACTCTTAAAATCAATGGGCATGAATATTAAGTCTACTGATGAGAAAGCATTTGCTTTACACAGAAACATCTTCAATTCCTTTTCAAGCTTTTTAGTTAGTATAACAGACATCATGTCTTCCTGCTGCAGTGGAACAAATAAAAAGGTCACTTGTGTTTTTTGGAGGAAAATTGACCTGACAATTGTTTAAAACAAACAAACATCTAATTACTTCAACTAACTTAGCAGTTGCCTTAGCTATCACTCCTCTGCAATCTATAATTAGTTTTGGACTGCACAGCTAATTAGAGAGCATTGATGGATTTTAACTTATCTAACTTCCACTCATTTTAAAAAGAGAAAATATACTCAAGATAATTCTGGAATTTTTAAATAGTGGATGAGGCTGCATTTGAAATTTTGACCAATGTTCAAAACCTAAGGCAGTTCTAAAACATAAAGAATTCTGAGGCAAACTTTAGATTGCAGGGATTAAGACAGGGGTGGGCAAAATTAAGGCAGGGGTGGACAAGATTTGGCCCACCAGGACATTATCTGGCCCACTGGGCCCTTAAAATATTTAGAAAATTTATATTTATCTGCTCCTGGCTGCCTGTCAAAGATGACAGGAGCCAGGGACAGTAGGACCCAGGGGAAGCTGGCAAGGCCAGCCCATCCCCACCCCATCCCCAGCCTCCTCCCACTCTCGCCCCCCCAACCAGAAGCCTCTGCCTGCTGCAGCTTTCACTGCTTCCCTGAACATCCATTGGGTGCTCCAGCACCACATGGCCCCTGGCTGCATCACTGAACTGTGGGAGTACAGAGCCCGTGCTGGTACACCAGGGCCAGAAGCGGGAGGGAGGGAGGGAGGGTGTGTGTGTGTGTGTGTGTGTGTGTGTGTGTGTGTGTGTGTGTGTGTGTGTGTGCATGCACACATGTATGCTCGTGTGTCCCTGCAATGAGGGAGGGAGAAACTGTATGTGTGTGTGCACGCGTGCAATGAGGGAGAGACTCTGTATGTGTGTGTGTGCGCGCGTGTGTGTGCGTGTGCGTGTGTGCATGCGCATGTGTGTGTTCATAGGGTGAGTCCCACATGCACACCCCACCATACACATGCACCCACACCCCCTCTTTGCACTGCCATATACACAGTGCCCTCCAACACACAGCCCCCCACAAATCCCATACCTATTCAGACCCCACATATTCATACACATACCCACATGCTCCCCCCCACACCCACGCTCTCCCCCACATACCCACACACCAAGAGCCCCCCACAAACTTGTACCCACCCCTCCATGCCCCCTACTACCCCAAAATATACAAGAGTAAGACTTAATTTTAAGGTATTGTGCAATCACCTCTATGTACACTACACAAACACATGTAAATGAGGACAAAAATATTTTTTAAATCAAATTAATGAATGTTTTAGATGTTTGATTTTTAGAATATAATTTGGTATTTTTCTGGTTCTGAGATGGCAAAACCCCTTCATGAAAGGAATATTTTCATGGGTAAGGGGAGGGCTTTCTAGTGGCAAAGGTCAGGGGTTAGGGGGCAGGATTTCCAATCACAAGATGGCAACCAGGGGGCGGGACACCTGTCAAGGGGTGGGGCTACCGATGTGGCTCTCAACAGCTTGCCTAAACTCGGTAAGCAGCCCTCCACCTGAAATGATTGCCTGCCCCTGGATTAGGTGTACTTCATGGAGGAAAAGTTTCTGAAGGTACAAAGATGATTGGTATAAGAGAGAACTGGAATGGACCAATTGAAAACAACTTTGTTTTTTGCTGGTAAGATTAGGGCCATTCAGGAATCCTGGCTCCCTGCAGTTCAGAATAAAATATGTAATTTTATTAAAATGTGCTTAAAAAAAGTGGGCTTTTTAGAGTATTTTAGGCTTAGTTGAGGTAAAACAGAATTAATAAAAAGCTGTCCGTATTCTATTCTGAGTTTTCCATGTTGGCTGACCAGGGTAGAATGTGAATAGAATGTGTTTAAATTATGGTCTCAGCTCAGGTTCTTGGTCATTGTGTATGGGATTGTAATGTTTGGGAAGGCTGATTTTCCTTTTCTTTTGTTTTTGATTCTGGACTTTCATAGAGAATGGGTTGCTTGGATTATAAAGCTGAGAGGAGTTTTCATTTTCCAAACCATTAAAACAAACCTAGAGATCAAACCTCCCTGACAACAAAATGTTAATCTAAAAGGTCAACTGAGTATTTATTTTGTAGAGCATCTAGCATAATCTCCGCTGAAGAATTGATCTTCTTTGTGAGGCCTTGTTCACTGGGAACAAGGTTTTGTGCACAAATAGCGAGACCTCTGGCAAATATGCTCAACCTGAGAACCTAGAATTGTGCTTCCCAACCTTTTTAGACTCAAGACATTCCTTGTTAGATGCAAGGCACCCCTCAAAAAATGACAGATTTTAGTTTTCACTTTTTTTTTGACTATGGAAAAATAATAAAGGATTTTTTTTTCTGTTGCGAAGAGCTAAGAAAAACCATAACAGGTCAGGATGTTTTTAACACTATGAATTCCCTTTTGAAATCTCTAAGTTTATATTGTGAATCATGTTTGCACACTTAACAGTGTTAATATTGCGTGGCACCCCAGGGCACCCTTGAAAGGATCTCAAGGCACCTGAGGGGGTGGTATTGTAACCTGGCTGAGAATCACTGAGCTAGGGAATTAAAAGTGCAATCTTTGACAGAGTTGGGCTTTAGCAAGAGCATTTTTCCCCCCTAGAAACTTAAGTAGTAGCCATGAGTTGTTGGCACATGTGTAGGAGGAAGAAGTAGGAGATAAGTGCTAGTGCTATACAGTGATGTTAAGTATGTTAAATAATTACAGAAACTAAGAATAGGGAGGCAAAGGAGACAAGTTTATCCAAAGACTGTTTCATGTCAGTGCAAGTCACAGCACTGCTATTAACAGACTATTGAGTGGAACCAGTAGATTCTGTAGAGTGTAAGTGTTGGACCCAAGGGACCACTTCATCTTGGCCATATTCAAACACTAAGCCTGTCTGGGAATCTTATACGAGTATACGTTAATGGAGTAACGATTCCTGTATTAACCTGTTGAAGTACATGCCTGTATCATTTGTCATTAGGATATTGGTCCTCACCCTATTCAGATGAATAAGGACTGCTCACTTGGAGAAGAATGTGGGCTTCAATCTTAGGGTAGCATTCCATTTCCCTTTGTTTGCCTAAATGACAGTTTTCTAGATGAATACTTGGGTGTTTTTGGCTCAGTCTCTGCATGGTAGATGCACAAGGACATGGGCATGCTCACTTGGCTATACAGTGTTTAGATATATGCACACATTCCTGAGTGCAATTTCAGGAAAGGGATGGAGAAAGAACACCCTGTAGTTGCATGGTTAGTGCACTTGACCAGAAAGTGAAGACTCAGGTTTTAGGCTCCTCTCACACAGACAGGGTTTGAATTTCTCTCTCTAACTTCTGCCAACAGTGCTTTAACCACTGTCATAGTTGAGATATTATCCAGTCCTGTCCTTTTGAAGATGAGTCACTGCCCTTTGCATTTAAGGCCAATTGGGTAATATTGATGGAGAGCAGTGCAGTGGGAGGAAAGTTTTCAGCCTGTTGGGATTAAAGGTACAGGTTAAGACTCAGGCCCTGCTTCCTTCAAGCACAGCATTCATCTCATTGAGCTACACAGCTTCTAGCTTGTTTATATTTTTCTTTTTTCAGGCTGCCTGCTTCAAAAGGAATGAATGCTAGAAAATGCCTAACCTTTGGTGATTCGAGGAGTGTGTTGAGAAGTAAGAGCAATGCAAGCTCAAACCTGCTTTCTCTGTTTTTGTGCAAGTGTTCCTAACTGCTCAGGTACTGGGGCTACAACATGGGAGGATAGGCTTTCATTCCTCTGTGTAACAGTAGTTAGTCATGAGTTACTGACTGACTCTGTTTTTATAACTTAAATGTGCTAATATGTACAGAATGTGAAATTGTATATAGCCACATACTTGCCAGTGTGTAGCTGGCAGTGTATACTTGCATGCATCCACTGCATCTACAGTGAAGGGTAACAGAATTGCTATCTGGGCATAAGTGGCAAAAATACTATTTATGGGGTTACAAAGCAGCCATTTAGGTGCATAAAGGGAATCTGAGTTCCACCTTAACCTCTGTATACATCATCTACTAATGTTTGCTTATATAGAGCATCTGTTTTTAAGACACCCTTCCTTTGTTGATAATAAGCAATGCAATGGTTACAATTTTCCTTCATATTAAATGTAAATGTAAATACAGCTGTGGGCAGTGTAGCTAGAGTTAAGGGTTTTTTTTTTCTTTTGTAATATCTTTTGGATTTAACAAGAAATGTACTTAATTGCCCATATAATGGTC
This sequence comes from Alligator mississippiensis, assembly GCF_030867095.1. Lineage (NCBI taxonomy): Eukaryota > Metazoa > Chordata > Crocodylia > Alligatoridae > Alligator > Alligator mississippiensis. The sequence goes on from NC_081826.1 coordinate 213,636,400, forward strand.
TTATTGCTTTGTCCAGGGCCAGCTGGTTAAGAGATGGTCAGGATACAAGATTGCAGGGGTTCGGTGCAGCAGGGAAAAGAGAGCTTTTATGCTCCATCTCAAGGATATGAATAAATATAGATGGCCTAATATAAGCATATACCATGTTGTGACAGGTAGCCACTCTGGGCCGACCTTAATGTGGCCCGCCCACCTGTTCTTGGGGCAGCCGCCCGCCTACTCACCTGCCATGCCTTGTTCTTAATTGATTAACTGGTGTTAATTAGCGGGAGGCTGCCCTTGTACTACCCCACTGCTAGGGGCGCTATCTGCGGCTCCGTTTCCTTCCCTACACCGCAGTCCACACCTCGCCAATGGAATCGCCATTGTCTCAATTCTATCACTATGTGGCCCCTTCCTGTTCTCTCTGGGCCTTCCTTCCTTTGATGCATGCTCTCTCTGGGGCTCACGGTGCCCAACTTGGGCTTCCCAATAATGCTGCCCCCTATCTGGGGCTCACGGTGCCCACACTTAGGGGGCAGCATTATTGGGAAGCCCAAGTTGGGCACTGTGAGTCCCAGACAGGGGGCAGCATTATTGGGAAGCCCATCTGGGACTCACGGTGCCCAACTTGGGCTCCTCAATAATGCTGCCCCCTATGTGGGGCTCACAGTGCCCAACTTGGGGCTTCTCAAATGCCCCTCTCTGGGCTGGGGTCTATGTACCCCATACGCTGCACCCATACTGGCTCTGGGGTCCCCGTGCTACTGTGGGTTCCCTATGAGGCCTCCTCCAACCCCTAATAGCCTCACCCAAACCACCGGTTCAACAAACAACAAAACACAAGCCCCTGGGCTGTAACATAAATTGAAGCTGCCTGGCTATAACAACATTGCTCAAACCTCAAGAGCTGCCATAAGCTGTACCTGCAGTCAGGCTTCTTACCACATCCTGGCTTAGGGAGCTTCTGCCTCTCTGGCTACTGGCAGGGAATTGCCTCTGGTCTGTGCTTTATATAGGAGCCAGGCCCTGCCCCTTTTAGTCAGCTGACCTCCTGGTTACCCTGGCAACCTACAGCTGGGCTCCTTAGTCACTGCTAGGGCTCCCTCCCTAGCAGTTTCCCCTCTTTAGGAGCAGGGCACCTCAGTGCTCTGTGACATGTCTAGACCTACTGTTGCAAGGTATCGAGCATTCCCAACTTTGAATTTTAGTAACATCATGGGCAAATTACATTTTGCTCTTGCATCTCTGGCAGTTGTTTTTCTTTGGACTTCAGCTATAGCATATGCAAATTAAGTCTGGCCCTTCTATCCCAAGCAAATTAATTTAATGCTACCAAAGCTAGACACCCTGAGGCTGGTTCTTATCAGATACTTTTATGGTACTGAGGGAAGCTCTAAGATATGACGATCAAAGATGGTAGGAGAGCTCCCATATGAAGAATGGCCCTACTTAAAAAATTTACTTTCCAATTTGTCACAAAGAAAAGCAGCTCTCGCTGGCAGATTACAAAAAGGAGAGAATTATTAAATGAAAGGACAAGTACAAAACATGCTTGCCTTGCCACTGATATGGGGCTCCTTGCTAGTCTTATATTATGTTAAAACAGTTTCTTATTATATAGCTAAAACTTTTACACAGTAGGAAAACTCTTTGCTTAAGATCAGTTTTGGGTTTCTCACAGGGCATTACCTTGCAGTTTTATTGCTAAACTGCTTATAGCGCTGCGCTTTTACCACAGAGGTGGCTACGGCTGAGGCTAATTTGCAGCCTGCCTCTTTATGGACAGAGTTAAATTTAGTGTGTATGGCATTTAGTCATTCTGTCTGAAACCAAACCAGTAAAACCTGGATCAGTCCAATTACTTTGTGCTCCTAGTTTCCATGCAGTAGGGTAATTGAGTTTATGGGAAGTCTGCTCACTGAGCAAAAAGATGAAATACCTTCAGTTTTTGAATACAAATTCAGGCCTCACAATGTCTTTTCCTGTCACCAGATTTTACATAAACACCTACTCCCAATTTGTTTATACAGTCATGGAAGTCTTCTTTTCTACATGACAGTTTTCAATATGCACATGGAGATAGAAAGCTGAAACTGTTATCGAAGCAAACCTGGGAGATTAATGGGCAAAACCAACAGAGCAGTTTGTTCATATGCAGATTATATAAATAGGTTCAGAAATCAAACTCAAAACTATCCATTATGTATCCAGATACAGCAATCTATCAGATGTCAAATCAAACCCAAGCTCAGAGAGACACTGTGGTGTACCAATGTGTTGACAACATCCTACTAATTGCCCCAAGGCATCATTTTACCTGGTCTAGGCTATATCCGTTAGATTTGTATCTGTTTCATTTCCAGACCAGTAAAAGAGTATTTCTCACCCCAAAGCTTATCTAACATCTCCCTCAATCTCAAATGGCATATCTCTAGCAACAGACTACCTAACTCCTAGTCTCACTGAGGCACCAGGCCTTGCTCCAGACCCAGATGCTAGCTGTACTTCATCATCATCATCATCGCAGACTATATTATCACTGGAGAAAACAACATGGATGATGACATCAGGGGTTTGTTCACCTACTCCTCTACCAATATCATAAATGCCATCACCTGCTTATAGTGTCCCTCATACAGGGACAGATGGAGCAATTCCTATGTGAAAGAATAAATGGGCACCAATTTGACATCAGTTCCAGAAAGATACAAAAGCCTGTGAAAGAGTCTCCCTGGTCATTCCATCATGGAGATGAGCATAACAATTCTTAAAAAATGCTTTAAAATCCAACTTGAACAGGAAATTGTAAAACAAGAAATCATCCACAGACTAGATTGTGTTAAGTATGGTCTTGACAAAGATTCTGGATTCTTATCTCATTATTCAGACTAGCTTTTGAAACCTTTATGATCCCTCAGTGAGCTACTGCTTTGTTTGTCACTTTTGCTCTCTCTAGCTCACTGTCATCTTTCTCAGCAGTGTCCCATCCCCTGTATCTTTTCCTGCTTCTTTCCCTACCCCTTGTAGTTAAATTACTTTATTCCTTCCTATGTAGTACCCCCATTCTCTTCAAGTCTATCCAGAGCATCTGATAAAGTAGGCTTTAGTCTCTGAAACTTGTGCCTTTATGAATGAGTTAGTCTTTAAGGTGCCACCCTTCCCTGTCTTCTGCTATCTCTTTCAACTGTATACCATATTATCTTGAATACAAGATGTTCTTTCCCTCCAAAAAATGGGTACTAGACATTTCAGCGTGCATTATATTCAAGAAATATAGTTCTGGCCTTTCAAAACAAGATCCATATTTTATGCCAGGGTATGTTATATGTGAGAAAGTTTGGTAGTTGCTTCAATAAAATATATCACTAAACGAATCATGCTTATAACACAAAGGTGTTTTCCATTTAAGATGTGGACTTTTTCTGTTTGGTAAACCAGTGGGATGAGAGGGTAAACAGATGATCATTTTGGCATATGTTGCCTCCCTTTCATGTTTGATTACAAAGAGGTTTTGAAACCTGATCAGAATATAGGAAGCTAGGATAACAGTTCAAAGATAGTTTTCCCAAAGTTCTGCACCTAGGTGCACAAATGGGTACCTGTGTATTCAAGTAGCCATGTGCAATTAAAATAGTTTCTTTGTCATATTCAGGTACTGATTTTCTATGCTTGCTTATACATGTGCATTGTGCAAGTGTTCATTCTGTAACTGAAAAATTGTCCCCCACATCCAGTCTAGATGATAACATTATGAGATGCAGTGAAACTGCTCTAATTTTGGACCAAATACAAATCAAAGCTATTTAGATAACTATATTGCTCCACCTCTCTGCAATATCTGATCCTTATGTATAATGAGTGTCACGGCAGGGTCCTCGCAGGGGGCCGTGATCCCCTTGAGGCCCTCTCACCGCGCTACTCCGGCCCGAGGGCACCCTCCATTCTCGCCCGCCACGTCTTGATCGAATATGTAGTAGGGAGGCTGCCTTGTGTTTCCTCGGGCCTGTCAGCTCCTGGACCCCTCGTGGGTCTCCCCGTACAATGGGCGCTACCCAAGCGCCCTAGCCTTATGGGCTATGCGTGGCTCCTGCCTCCCCTGATACCACGCCCCAAGCCTCGCAGATGTAATGGACGTTGTCCGGTCTATACGCCCGCTTCCCGGGCCTCCTCTCTAATATGGCCCACTCTGGGCTCCCTCTCTCGTGCCCAGCCTCTAGCTGGGACTCTCGTCTGGCCCACTCTGGGCCTCCCCTGCTGGTATGGTTCCGCTCCGGGACTCTCCAGCGGGCCACCGGTCCTATGGGCCAACTGCACGGATACCCTCCCTGACTCTGGCTCCCTGCACTGCTACTCCCTGTCTTCTCAGGGGCAACCGCAGCGCCCTGCCTTGGTCTGAGGGGGGATTGCCGCACTGGCCTGCGGCCGGGCTCGCTATGCCCGTGCGCCCACACTGGGCTACTCAACAAAGCACAATGGTGTTCCCCCTTTCTGGGGCTCGCCGCGCCCACACTGGGCTACTCAATAACATACAAGGGCGTTCCCCCTCTCTGGGGGCTCGCCGCGCCCACACTGGGCTACTCAATAAAATACAATGGCGTTCCCCCTCTCTGGGGGCTCGCCGCGCCCACACTGGGCTACTCAATAATGTACAAGGGCGTTCCCCTTCTCTGGGGGCTCGCCGCGCCCACACTGGGCTACTCAATAATGTACAAGGGCGTTCCCCTTCTCTGGGGGCTCGCCGCACCCACACTGGGCTACTCAGTAATACCGCCCCTTTCCTGGGGCCGGGGGCTATGTTCCCCCCACACGTAATCCGGGGTCTCGGTCCCCATCCGCAACCTACGGGTTGCGCCCGCGACCCACTGGCCGCGCTCCTCGCCGCCAGCTGCTCGGGCAGTGGCGTGCGAGCTGCGCCTTCGGGGTCTATGTTCCCCCACACGCAATCCGGGGTCTAGGTCCCCATCTGCAACCTACAGGTTGCGCCCGCGACCTACTGGCCGCGCTCCTCGCCGCCAGTTGCTCATACACTGGCGTGCGAGCTGCGCCTTCCCTGGCGCTATGTAGATAATGCGCCCTCTTGGCGCTAGGGCATCCCACACTCTCTGGGGTCCCTATAGTTGAGGCCTCCTCCAACCCCTACAGCCTCACCCAAGCCTCCGGGTGTAATAACACAACACAAAACCACAAGCCCCTAGGCTGTAACACAAATGCAAGCTGCCTGGCCATAACTCCTCATCATAGCTCAAGCCTCCAGGGCTATCATGAGCTGTACTTGCGACTTAGGCTCCTTCCCATATCTCAACAGAGGGAGCTCCTGCCTCTCCGGCTGCTGGCAGAGAACTGCCAGCCTGGCCTCAGCCCCGAGCTTTATAAGGGCCAGGCCCTGCCCCCTACAGGCAGCTGGCTCCGCTTGGTTGCTCCGGCAACCCACAGCTGTGCTCACTTGGTTCTGCCAGGGCTCTCTCCCTGGCAGTTTCTCCTCTCTTAGGAGCAGGCACTAAGGTGCCCTGCGACATGAGTATAAAGAGACATGGTTCAGAACGAGTAAAGTCTCATGACATGCTACAGCACTGTACAATGCATCATGGTGGTATAGCAATCACATGAGTCTACATGTGATCAGCAGCTACTTCACCATAGTGGCATGCTCTCCCATTTTAGTGCACTGCTATGGTGAAGTAGCAGCAACTGTGCACTGTAGTAGTAGCAAAACTAACTGTGCACAGTGTGCATGGCATAGTATAGGTGGTTAATGCGTCATGCTTTAGTACTAAAGCACAGCATAGTAACAGCTTCACTGTAGGGCGACGTGTAGACGCACCCTATATGTATTTTTCTTGAAAGTATAGATTGTACAGCTTTTACAGTAGTAACAATGAATGAATTTCCTTTCTAATGTAGGACAAAGGACTAAAATGAGGGTGACACCAACAAATTAATTTAGAGAAAAAGGGTAAAATGGAACAGAAGTCTTTTTCTTTCACTAAAATGAATAGCCTGTTTGCGTGGGATGAAGGTACCTTCTTATCTGAGAGAAAAACAGATGGATGGAAGTAAATTATGAGGTAGACAAAGGTTAAATGCAGTTTAATGTTAATCTTGAAAGCCAAGGACATTAACAGTCAAAAGACTTCTCAGTGCTCTGCAAATGCATTTAGACTTTCCTGTTTCTGAGAGCCCTCTGAATTCTATAGGGAGGTAGACAATACATGTCCTGGTTTAGATAGCCATGGTAAAGCAAGTGAGAGGATTACACAGTTCATACCATGCTTTCATCCACACTGCCAAAACCCCCTTATTTTATATATTTCAACAAGGAACTACGTGTTGTATGAAAAAATATTGCAATTTGTCCTTTGATGGCCTCAAGGGTAGAATGTATATGGGAAAACATGGCTGCTGTCTTTCAGCTGAATGGGGAACAAACTTTTGACTTAACTAATTTGCCTAGATTCTATGGCTGATTTTATTCACACAAGGCTTGTCTTGAACTCCTTTTTATCTCTGTTTGACCATCACAAAGCAGGCTGGATAGTTTGAGAACAGCAGCACAGGCTCCCACTGACTTCCAAGTACAAGACCTTTTCACATGCGAACAAGAGATATCATCTGCTAATAAAACTGACCAAATGTCACTGTTTTGTTAAGGAGGTCACTGGGTTGTGGGCAGAAAAATTTCTACCGAGGCAGCAGACCTTGGACTTCAAATGCTTTCAGTCAACAGAATGCACCTGCCACATTAAAAAAAAATCCTGAAGGAGGCAAAAGTATGCACAACTAGAAACAGTATTAGTGTATTGATTTTTTTTTCTTCCTTGAGTGAGCAACCTCACTCCTCTGGCGTTCTCCTTTAGGATACAAATCTAAAGTATAGTCCATAACCAACTTGAAAGTTTGGGTCTGAGTTTTCCTTTTCATCATTCCTCACCAGCCTCTTGTTGGCTTTCACACAAGATTTATTTTGCTTTGTTTTTCAAATTCCCTGGTTGCGCACTTTTAAATCCTTTATTATTATTATTTTTAAAATTACAATAAATCAAAGAGTCCCCTCTGTCTCTCTTTTTAAACATACATTATTTCAGTAGCATGGCTATCGCATGCTTTGATGATATATGATTTGAGTGCGATTAGGTTGGAGTGATTTATTACCTTTTTTCAAGTGGGTTTTTTGTTTGCTTGCATAAAAAGACTTAGTTAATGGAAATGGAAGTAAATAAAGCAAGTGTTTTGACAGTTGTCTGACACTCCAAACACTCATTTACTTTTCACAGTGTATTAAAGGAAGCTACTTCCTCAAATGTTTAGATCAACTGACTTTCACTGAAATACCGACCTTGCTAATGGAAATGGAAGTAGGATAGATATATTTCCACAGGACCCTGCTGTTTCAACAGGCCTTTTTATTTACTTTGATATCCATTAATATAGGAATTACTCGAAACAAAACCTCACGGAACTTGACCTTTGGCATCTTGTTGTACATACAACAACAAATGGGAATACAGTAGTACATAACATACTAGGGAAAGAACTTAGATAAGTTTAAAATAACTTAATATGTCTCCTTTGAAATGATACTGAACACACACTTCTTTCTGCCTTTCATTTCAGCTCTGGAGCTAAGCTAACTGTTCCCTTTTCTGCACCAGAAAGCATAAGGATAGAGCAAACAAATACAAAATAAACTGTGAAACAACCAAATACTATCAATCAAAATGATCTGAATGCATTGTAAATAATTTTTTTTTCATAAGTGCAGTTTTCGTTGTCTCTCTTTCAAAACTCATATGATGGATAATTTCTGTAGGAATGACATAACAAACAATCCAACCATTTTGTATGTCTGATCTTGCAACTGGATCTGGGCATACTGAACCTCATTAACTTTAAATATACTCTGGGTACATGTACACATGCAATTAATGCACCTGAATTTTCTGTGCAGAAAATTCAGCTGCATTAAACTGCAGCACTGTGAGCATCTGAACATGCATCCTTAGGCAGCAATTTTGCTCCTGATGGGATCTGTTCAATCCAGGGCTGCTTCTGCCCCACTCTGCCCACCTGCAGCAACCACCCTGCAGGTGCCAGCTCTGGGCTTGCAGGGGTTATGAGGGATGATCCTGATCTCTGTGGGGTTGGGGAGAGCTGTCCCAGCTCCTGGGCAGCTGCCTCCCAGTCATGTGGAGATCGGGACCCCTAGCTCTATGTAGCTGGGGGGCAGCTGCCAGGTACTGGGGACAGCTGTCTCAGCTATGTGGAGATGGGGATGTGTCCCCATCTCCACATGGCTAGCAGGCAGCATCTTGCTGAGCCAGGACAGCTCTCTCCATCCCCTGTGGCCCCATGCTGCCTAGGCTGACCAGGAGCAAATTACTCCTGGTCAGCTTCTACACATGTGCTTCAGTGTATTAGTTTAATGCACTGATTTTTAGTATCTATGTAGCAGGCTCACCTTTCAGAGCTTGGGTTGAGACCCAGGCTTGAGATCCTGCTGTTTTGATTGGTGGAGCCCATTTCTCCCAGCAGGAGAAATAAAGTCACACCCCTTTCCTGAGGGGAGGGGAGAAGAGCTCTCCTGGACCTGATTGAAAACTGTAAACTGTCAGGTCCAGAAGACTTCAGGGGCAGAGCCCTGGAGCATATAAAAGGAGCTGCTCGCAGATGCAGCGAGGAACTCAAGAAGAGCACAGCCAAGAAAGCTGGGGAGCATTCCTGCAGTGGGTAATAGGCCCAAGGCTCCTGAAGCTGCCACTGGAGGAGCAGCCTTGAGAGCAGTGCAAGACCACTTGGGCTGTTGACAGCACACAGGGATGGTGCGCGGAGACCTGACCCTGGGAGTGGTGTGAGACTGCTCGGGCCCATCACGATGCGCGGTTCGGTGCATGGAGCCCAGGCTTTGGGAGCCACAAGCAGTGGCTCGAGCCTGCAACCCCGGCAGGGCCAGCAGGCCACAGTGCATGGGGCAGCACACAGGGCAAAGGCCTTGGAACTGCAGTGAGGTGGCTCAGGCCCCATCTCCTGGCAAGTGGCCAGGTCCCATGGTGCACAAGGTGGCACATGGGCCCAAGCCTTGGGAGCGGAGGAGCAGCAGAGGCTGCTTGGGTTAGCCACCCGGCATGAGGACAGCCAGCCAGAGCCTGAAGGGCCCAGCCTGTGCTAAGAGAGCCCTCGGTGCCGAGCCAGGACACAGGGAAATGGTAGTGCTGCAGCGTGAGGCCCAGCACCCAGGAGCCAGCAGCAGTGGTGCAGTAGCTGAAAGGAGCTGAGCCTTTGGTGTCCAGAGCGGGGCACAGGGTGGGGAGGAGCCCAGCAGTGCAGGAGAGGCCTGGAGAGGCACTTCAGCAGAGGAGGCCCCATCGAGCTGCACCCTGATCGGCATGACCTAAGGGAGCATGAGTCATTGGGCCCTCGGGTCCTACAGGGGAAAGACATTTGGGGTGGGCAAACCCAGAGAAGGCTGGGTGAGCAGCCCCCCACCTAAACAAGGCCCTAAGGGGAGGGGTCCCTGGTGCTTCCTAGACACCCCCAAGGGACCCCATTGGAAGGAGGACTATCTCTTGCCATAGGTTAGGGACTATATTAAGGAATAGATGTTATTAAGATTGTTCATGTTTGCACCTTATATTTTGTATTTGAAATGTTGTATTGTGATGTTGTAAATAGTGTTATTTAGGGTTTGACCTTGGTTATTCGTTAGTGTTCACTGTGTAAATATATGTATATGATATTTAGTTTTATGTTTATGTATATTATAACTTAATAAATTGTATATAGTTAAGAACTTTGGGCTTGGGCTAACTCTATAGAGAAAAGAGGGATCTGCTTGAAATTCTGGCATCCCTCTCACAGCACCCCCTCCTGCCTACCCATCCCATTCAATTGAGAACACCCTTGGGTGTACCTGGGTTACATCTATATTTACAGATACTAGAAATCAGCACATTAGACTAACCTACTGTGTAGTAATTGCTGCTCATGTGTAGATGGTGACACTTTACTGTGCATTAGATTAGTCTAATGCACAATTAAGTGTCTTGTAGACACATACCCTGTGTCTGCAACTTCCTGGGCAGACCCCACTGAATTCAGTGAGATTTGAATTTGGGTAGCAGAGACCACCTACATCGATCCAATTCTAGGAGCAGTATCTTGAATCTGCCATTATTTCCAGTCCTTTTGTGGTGACCAGTTAACAAAAATTTACTGTATTCAACTATGCTGGATCATTGTCTCTAGAGTTCTTTACAGTCTACTATAGTCCTGACTAAACTACATAATTTGGAGCAATCTGTTCACTTTCCTACTTCACATCCTTTTCTATATCATCAACAAATATATTAGACAACTTCAGTCCTAGTATGGAACCATATGGTACTTGTATGTTAACTTTTTGCCATGCTAAAATATGACATTTTATTCTTGCTTTATTTTTTCTGGGGCCTCAAATAATTTGTAATTCTTCCTAATAATTATCTAGCTTTCTTAATAGACTTTTTTGAAGCACTTTACCAGAGGGATTTTAAAGTTTAGGTAAATTATTGAAGGCTAGTTGGTAGTTTCTATCAGGTGTGAATGATCCTAATCATGTTTATATATGGCTGGAATGAAAAATGAAGTTATGCCTGATGATTTGTCATGATGCATAATAAAGGAATAAAATGGTTGATTAAATGTTTTATAATTAGAATTACTAAGCTACAAAGGAAACAATAATGATTAAACAATAAAACAAGCTAAACATTAATTTATTGCTATTTTATTTAGGACCTAGGGAAAGTTCTGTCTGCAGAGGAATGGCTGAAAGGCATTATATCATTTTTATGGTGCTAGTGGTTGCTAGGGCCACCCCTTGTGAATTTCACTCCTGTGTTGATTACTGTCTCTCCTCTCTTCTTGTCAGTTTCACTCCTGGGCTTGGGAATGCTAGGTTACTCCCTGTCAATTTCACCCTTTTGTCAGGCACTTTGCTTCTTTCTCAGTCAGTATCACTCCTGACTCTAAGTGCTGTCATACTTCCAGAGTGCAAGCAGCTGCAAGTGGGGAGACCTAATGATTGGCAGAGTCTGAAGTAAACTGACAGTGCTGTGTGGTGATCAGGAGCTTCAGCAAGTTGGCAAAATGATCAATAGCATTTTTTCCATTACTGACTTTTGATTTTAGGTTTTAATTATAGGTTCGTTTCTGTTTATCTTAAATGACTTAGCCACTGTTTTCTGCAAATTGACAGCATTCTCTCCCCAGAAAAATGGGAATCATTGGTACTTGGAATTCCAGTGGGTCTCAAGAAATGCACACAAAAAAATTAATGCTATTTGGTCAAAAGGAAGGCTGGAGTAGGCTGAAGGTATAGGGACTGACATGATGCACCTATTTTTAGAACATTACAGCCAAAATAGATTACAGTTCTGCACCAGTGTATAGAGAATACATGGTATGAAATAAAAAAATGAAAATAGTAGTTCACTGTGGCAGACCAAATGGCAGACAAAGCTTAATGTATGTGTTGGAGCTGAATGAGCATTTCCATTCAGGGTCTGAAATGCGAAGGTGAAGCAGTAGCACAATTTTGAAAACAAGTTAATATCTGGAAGGAAAAAGTTTGATTGATGGAAGATGCTGTCATCACTGGGAAACCTTTTCAGAGGTTCAAGTTGGAAGAATGATCCTAAAATTACCAGCAAGTGCCTAATTTGCTAAATGTATGCATGATACATGAATATATAGAACTATTTTTCCATGGAGAAAAATAAATAAATGTGTAAAGACAAAATATAGCAGAAGGAACACAGTAAGTAAATTGTAAATGTCTAACAGCATTGCTCTTGCAGATGACTATTTTACTCATTCCTTTTTGCAACTATGTTTTGTAGGTAGTGTGGTTTCATCCACTTGAGAAGCTCCATTCTGTACTCTTTATGTTAGCAGTGCTTTGCAAGAATTCCTGTCTTTCTGGCTGTTCTGAATAAACTTTACTTATTCCTTTCTATAGAATCTTTACCAGTACGCAGCTCTTCCTTTTTTAATTAAATGGCACTCTGAAATCTTCAGGTCAAATCCTGGCTTCCTTGCTCAGTTCTTACTCAGGTAGCTTTTCTTAAATAAGTGCTCAAGTTGAAAATTAAAGATATCAGGATATATTATTGCTTTAAGACTAGATCCTGTTTTTGAAAAGATAAAATGTCTGGATTTTCATGGAAGCACTATCATATCCTTAGTGTTAGTATAGATAAATTGTGGTTAATTCAAAGACTACCAGCTGAAATTCTGAGTTTATTGACAATTGCCTTTGTGCTTTTCAGAGAAAAACCCCAAACCAAACCAAATTAGATTGCCATTAATTTCCTTGGTGTAAATTTGTTGAGTTCCTATCTGCATTGTACCTGACAAAATAGAGATCATTTGGCTTTTATTTCTATTCATGGTGTTTTCCCTTCGTGAAGAAGAGTAATTTAAATAAGGACAATTCCATTCCTTTTTAAGCCTGATATTGGCTCTTTCTCAAATCCTTAGCAGTGAATTTCCTCAGTGTTTGTTGTGTGGTTAGTGGAAAATCTATTTGTTTCTTTGCATACCACCCCTCCATTGATGTGATTTGAAAAAACTTATTTTGAAATATGAAACTCAGAAAAAGTTGATAATCATCTTTAAAAAATAAAATATACTCCTTCCTAGTGTCCCTTTGCTATATCTTATCTCAAAGATAGCCTTTGTTTGAAGGATCTTGCTGAGATCTGGTGTATAGGATATGTTTGGGAAGGTATTAATGAGTGAATTAGGATTGTCCAAAAGATCCATCAGGCTATGATGCACTGTTATAAATCCTAAATGACTGGTTGGGAGTTTATGCTTTCATTTTTGAAAAAGGGGTTTAAATGATTTCATTTCAGAGAATGGAATTCCAATGTAAACCAACTCCTGGTATGTCAGACCACCATAATTGTTTAAAACAATTTGCAAAAAACCTCCTCCTCTGAAATCTCACAGCCCTAGCTGCTATTTCTTGCCCACTACACATGAACAGCTGCCAGCCAGAACTAGTAATCACTCAATTCCCTTCTCCCAGCATTCCCCCCCCCCGGCATGCCACAAAAAGAGGAAAAACACCATGGAATCTATTTGCTGTAGATAACTGTGTTGGGCATCAGTGGTGACACCAGCAGTACCAGAGGGACAAACTGTCAGTCATTTTCTCCTATTCCCTCACTCTTCCCTGAGAGGCATATACCTTGAGAAGGGGACTAAATGAAGTTTTTAGGTGCTGAAGAAGTCTCCATGAAGTGCGTTCCCCCAGCAGTTTAGTGGGTTGCTGTTTGGGGGGAAGAGTGAATGGCTTTGCTAAATCATGGGTTTGAAGCTGTCTCCTCTGTACTGATCTCTATCACCACCACACTTGGAAAGTTCCTTCTCTTCAAGCTCAGAAACTTCCACTGTTTCTAGTACTTACTGTAGGTCTGAAAAAGCAGGAGTAGAGGCTGGGAGCAATGGCCAGAAGTCAGCATGTGCAGGTAGTCTTAGGCTTTTTCTTCTTGGGGCAGAACTAAAATTGTCCCCCAATACTAGCTTTGTGCCACCTCTTTCTGTTGCTGGAGACTACAGAGAGCTGATGTAGTGTGCAACTAGCCCCACTGAGGCCTAGATTCCCAGCTCTGTACCTGGTTTTTCTTCTGGTTACACATTGTGAGTTGCAAGATTACAGGTTTCCCCGTGGTAAAAGTTTCTAACGCTTGAAAACTAGCTCCACTAGGAATTTGCTAGTGGCAACAATGTTTACTGCTTTTGCAGTAGCTCATGTGCACTATGTGTTGAAACATTGCCATTATCCTCTAATCCTTATTTGTCCTTGCATTGCTCATTATCTCAGAAAACATAGTTTCTTCCCATCAGTTCATTCTCATTTCTTCTCCAGACATTTCCCTCAAATCAGGCCCTTCTTTCCTTTCTTCTTTTTCCTTGCTTTTACTTCATCAGAGTCCCAAGTTACTTGGTTTGCCTCTCCTGGTATGCTTGTGTCTTCAAGGTCTTCCTTACTTTTTTCCCCATAAGGAAGTTCTTTCTCCTATTTGTCTCTCCACCACACAAAGATTCACTTTCTCTCCACCAGCACCACTTTTGTTGCTGTATGCTTCACAGGTTCCCAGACTCCAGATCGCTAAATCTCCTCTCCCTTCAAGGTAGAGCTCCCAGTGCTGGTGTGACCTCTAGCTTTTCCCAAGGTTGCTGTCCTTCCATGGTGGATGGATAGCACCGTAATGATATGAAGACATGCTTACTAACTTCAGTACTACTGAATCATGTGAAGGTGTCCCAATCGAGCAGAATTACCATGCCCATTAAGCAATAGTCATTACCATTCATTAAACTTAATTGGGAAATGCTCTGATTAAGCAGATTTCCCAACTGAGCACTTTCCCAGGGTGTAGTATGTTCCAAAAGTTGAAGTGTCCTAAATAAATGCAAAGTTTCTAGAAAAGTTGGAAGATAAATAGAAATGATGGTAGAGAGAGACAGAGAGACAAACACAATGTTAGTTTAAAACAGGGCTATCTAACTTCTAAGTAGCCAGGGGCAACAGGCCCCCCAAATACACATTGTTTTGGCTGCATGCTGCACCCCACAAGTCCTCCCTCACCACAACACATGGCTTCTGGCAAGTCATGTGAGCCCCAGTCTCCATCACTGCATCATGCGGGTCCCTGATATCCTCTGTGGCCCTGATGCATGGCTGTACGGCACCATACAGGCTCCCTGCATGTGTAAATGTGACAGGTGGTATGGTCTTGCCACTTGGCATGAAAAGTGACTTCCGCTGCAGTGCACTAGCATGGATGTGACTTGGGGTCCCTGGGTCTGCGTGAGCCCTCTTGCCATGGGCTCCCTCAGCCCCACTGGCTGCGCTGATCTACCCTGCCTGCAGCGGTGGGGACAGACAGTAGAAGCTGAAGTAGGGGGAGGGAGCTTGGGTACTCTGGCAGCAGCTTCAGGATAGCAATTGTAGGGTATATAAAAACACTTATTTCTATCTGGCTTGTCACTGATGCCTTTTGGTAAGGCTTTATGAGCGCATCTGTACAGCCAATCTTTTTAAAAGACTCGTACCATTTATAGCTCATAAAGAAAAATCTGATGCCCATCCTTGGTTGTAGCACATTAATGATTTCCCAGCAAATTAAATATTAAAAACAAATTCTGAGACAGTGCTGCAAAAAATAGCTGAGGCTAAGATTCAAGAGAGACGTCACAGCACTCATTAATATGTGCATGTGTGCGTGTGTGGGCTAGTACTAGTAAGTCTTTCAGGCTCATCTAGGAAAGGATAAAACAAGAGAGACCAAGAACTGTTGGAGAATGACTTGTTACTGCAGATAAAATGAGGGTAATGTGTATTCCCTTTTCTTTCCTGAAGCAGAATAATTAAAAATGGCACAAACTGACCTCCAACCCTTTTTGATCTAGGTGCTGAATTAGCCTTAGAATTCCAACCCAGAAATGTGATTAGAAAGAGCCTCAGCAGATGTTGCAGATCCTCTTCCACAGTTTGAATGCTCCCTAGGCAGAGGAGAAATTCTCATCAGAAGGAAATGGGAGAGAGAAGCATGTCTCTCACAAAATGTATCCCTTTAGGCTGCTCTGCATATGTAAGCCACTAGATAAACCCCCTGGCAACACAGATCCCCTTCTTTAACAGAATATTTTATTTGTTTACTGAATTTTATTTTTTGACTCAATTTTGTGTGAGATTTCATTAGCAGAACTATTTTTAAACTCATTTTAATAGAAACCTTGAAGGGTGCACTCTCTCACAGATAATTAAAATTCTCCCTAAACATCTCAACTGATGTAAGCATGTTCCTTGCAGAAGCATCACAATACAATTGTATATTAACATACTAAAAATGTATTGGGAGGCTTGGGTTAATAAGACAAGAGTGTGTCTAAGGTTTGTTGGTGTTAATATAAAGAAAAGACTAGAAGAGTTATTTTTAAAATTATACTTCCATATGAGATAGATATATCTATATATAAAGATCTCTCTCTCTCTCTATATATATATAGTTACAGAGATAAATATCTATCTATATATCTCTATAGATATATATATAGAGAGAGAGATCACTATATATAGATATATATCTATCTCATGTGGAAGTATAAAAAAGAAAAGGCTAGAAGAGTTATTTTTAAAATTATACTTCCATATGAGAGAGATCTATCTAAATATAGATATATTTCTTTATATATAGATGTATCTATATATAGATATCTCTCTCTCATATGGAAGTATAATTTTACATATAACTCTTCTAGCCTTTTCTTTAGGCCCACTCTTAGACACACTCTTCTCTTATTAGCCCAAGTCTCTCAATCCATTTTTTCAGATCTGGTAGATTCATGGATATATTTTTCTTGAGACAGCTACAAGAAAAGTGGCGTGAACAAAGGAAATATCTGTACATAGCCTTTGTTGATCTCACCAAAGCTTTTGATCTTGTCAGCAGAGATGGTTTGTTCTGAATCCCAAATAAGATTGGCTGCCCTTTGATGGGTCATGTTTGAAAGAATTTGAAATCAAGAGTGGTGTCAAACAGGGCTGTTTCCTAGATCTGATACTTTTTGGGATTTTCTTCACTGCCCTACTCAAATATACATTCAGTGGCTGTTCAGAAGGAATATACCATCAGACCAGATCTGATGGGAAACTCTTTAATCTTGCTCGTCTCAAAGCAAACAAAAACGTGAGAAGTTCTTGCCTGTGAAAAGCTCTTTGCCTATGACACAACAATTGTTAGTCATTCAGAAGCAGGCATGAGCAACTGGTGCCTCCTGAGTTGTGGGGGGTGGGGTGGGGGGCACTTGTCCACCAAGCAGCCAGTCAGTGACTTGGGGGGAGGTCTCCCTATGGCTGATTGTGCTGACCCAGAAGTATTGCACCAATCTGGAAGTTCCAGCGGTGTGGCACTTCCAGGTCAGCACAATTGGCCACAGGGGAACCTCCCCCCAGGTTGGCACAATTGGCCATGGTGGGGACTGCAGGGATCGCTTCTCCTGGTGTCCCCACTCCCCTGTTGGTGCTCTCGGTGGCACCAGTGCTTTAGCCTGGCCCCCCTGCCCATCACCTAAGCAGGGAATGCTGCTGCCAGGTGGCGCACCAGTGCTCTTAGAGGGTGCACATGCACCTCTGTGCACCCCCTACGCACTGCCACTGGAAGCAGGACTCCAAAGTCTCATGGATTGCCTTTCTCATGCTTGTGATAATTTTGGTTTGACCAATATTTTGAAAATGGAAGCTTAAAGTTAGGGACATAAATATGGATTCAGTTTGGAATTTTCAAAACCAGATTAAGTAACTTGAAAGCAAAATGTTTACTCTTAAGTCATTTAGGCATTTTTTAAAATTACAGCATAGAATCAAATGTCAGTGTCTAATTTTAAGTTGCCATTAAAAATGTCCTAATCTTTCTTTGGGAAAACCATTGCTTCCCTTCCTTTTGGAACGTTTGTGACTATCTAGAGAGGAAAAATACTCTGTATATACTAAGTAGTATCCTTCCCATGTGGTTATACTAGGTATAAGTGGCTTTTTTGGTTACAGTGACATTGCAGCATTCCTTTAAAATAACGTGTGTTCCAAGCAATGTCTAAAAGGCAGTACGAGTCACTCATTTGGACAATTCACTGAACTCAGAAAAAGTATAAGAAGATCTCTGTGGAATCATTTTCATTAGCGACTTGAAATGATAGGCACATTAAGCAGGAGAACCAAAACATTAACTCTAACAGGATTAAAGCGAAGTGATACTCTGATGGGTTTTTATCCTACTTCAAATTTGTTTCACTACCAGAAACTGCACCTGCCTATCCCTCTCTCTAGTCACAGTATAAGACATCTTTGATATATATATATATATTTATTTTTAGCATTTCTGTAGGCTCTCTGCCCTAGAAATCTTTTTCTCATTTGCCACTTTGCTGAGTGGTGATGGAAGACATGGTGCATAATTTCTATCCATGTTTATGCCAAATATCAGTCAGGAAGGTGTTCATAAAGAAAACTACTGTGTGACAAATGGCACAATTTCATCCCTCCCAAAAGCTTATGTAGCCCTTCCAAACTGAACTTAATAGCCTTGGGAAATATAGGCACTCAAAACTGATTTCCATGATCAGCATGAAATATTTTCCTTTCTTCAAGCAGCCTCTTGAAAAATATGGATTGACCATGTTTCTCTTAGTTCAATATGAATCTGAGAGCCATAGCACAGCTGATTGTGTTTTTTGATGCACCTTGAAACAGAATCCTGGAATTGCATTGACACTTCCAAATTATCCAAGGAAAGACATTCTGAAGGCTTCTTTTGTACTTATTATATCAGTGAACACTCTCTGTCCTGGTCAGTTCTAAATGATGGGCTTATAGGAATGTGGAAGGGGAGCAACAGAGATGAACACATCCAGATTCTGCATGCACTTACATAATTGTGCTTGCCAGGCACTGCTAGAGATGCACATATCTTCCAGATACATTTCTTTCCTTGTTACTTTTCTCTTGTCCTTGCTGTATCCCATCACAATAAAATGCTGTAATAATAATCCAGTTGTACAGAATATTGCAATCTATGATCAAACCCATCAAAAATCATGAGATTCCTTTTCCTGTTCTGACTCCCGGTACTAGGTAAACACTGTTATATTACACATCTGGAAAAAACAGTGGATTATTGCAGGTGTTGTTCCTTATCTCTTTTTTAGCCCCTTGGAGGTGGACAACAGGTATCAGTGTGGGAAAGAAGAGAAGCCCAAGTCTCAGGTTTCCCCTCTTTCCCTTTCCCTCCCCCTCACTCCAGATACCAGAAAAATGGGCTTTAAAAACTTTTTATGTTCCCATCTTTTCTTAAGTAGTTTTATAAGTAAACAAAGTCATAAACTATAACAAGCAAGGGAAAACAGTAAGGGAAATACAAGATAAAATATAAACACACTGTAGTTAATGGAATGGAAAATAGAACACTAAACACACTGAATAAAAAATCTAAAATAACTGATTTGTGGTCTAGTGGACTGTGAAATTTGGGGTGCTGTGCAAGGTTTAAGTCAGAAGCGAATTTAGCTCATAAAAGGCTACATAAACATTAAATATTATTTGTTCAGTAGTGTTTACAAGTCAGAGCATTATACAATTCCTGTCTCAAAGAGTTTGCAGTTTGGGGTTGGGATGTTCAGAAATGGATGCTGTAGATTAACATATTCCTAATGCAGATATATTTACATACAAATACTTTTTTTGTCACTATATTTTCAAACTAAGATCTCCAGTATTAAGTTTCCAAAGAACTGTTTGGGCAACTGGTCAAAGAATGGCATGTTTTTTCTATGTACCTCAAGGTGCCAGGCACAGCTCATGAACACTGAGATGGTGGGGCAGATGAAGTGTCCCATGGAAGTGTGGTGGAGTCCCCCGGGTGCTTAGGAGGGGACCTAGAAGTGGATTAGAAGTACTTCCGGTCCACTTCTGGGTCTGCTGTGGAGCGTAGGGGGACCCCCTCTGCCACCTGGCTTGGCGCCTGGTGCCTCCTGGGTCTGGGGGAGCACCCAGTGTTCCCCTGTGGCTGATCACTGAGCAGGGGGGAGTGGGCAGGGGTCATGGAAGTACTTCCAGTCCACTTCTGGGTCCACCGCCAAGTGCGTGGGGGATCCCCTGCGCTTTCATGGAACCCTCCATCTGCTCCACCATCTCAGCATTCATGAGCCATTCCTGGTACCTCAAGGTACATAGACAAAACATATAAAGCTGTGTCTATGACCAAATTGCTGATTCTCTGAATCAGAATTGAATCTTCAGATTCAGATTTGTCTGAATCAAATCGGAACAGTGATCCGAATCAGTGAATTGAATCACTGTCCCCCAAATCGGGCTGAATCCACTGAATCAATACATTGAATCACTGTCCCCCAAAATTGGACTGAATCTGAATTGAATACAGCCCGCTTTGCATACCCCTAAGGATTATCACTCTATGGAAAACAATAATAATACTTATTATTAAAAAGCTACATAATTATATCTTCTTTCTACACACAGAGCAATAAATGTATATTTGAGTCTAGGTTGCTTTTCTTTCAGATTAAAGAAAATGATGATGAACAACTGTAAAGCCAGTATCCAGGAGAAAGAATGGAGTCTTTCATCTGTAATGCTCTTCACTTGAATTGGATGCACACAATAATTTGAAAGCATTGTCCTTTAGTTTCCCCTAGAAAAGATTAATTACAAAACATGAATTTTGTAACATGTAAACTTAGAGAAAATAAGACAACCCAATTAGTGGTCAATCTGATGACTTTTTCAAATTAGATCATAGAATCCTATTTTTACCTCTTTTTTTTCTTTTATCACCAACATTTCAATAATAAACCATGGTAGTAAAATGGCTTTGAAAAGGGTAATTCATTATGTTACAAAAGCATTACATTTTCTTGGATCTTTTTTTTTTCTTGACTTTTTAGTTTTCACTAGATTGTTCATCTTTGCATACAGCAATATAAATAGTAGGACCCAAGTCTGAGAAATAGTAAGCAAGCTCAGCTTCTAGTGAAGTCAGTACACATTAATGCTCTCATAGGATCAGGCCCTACATTGAGTCCACAGAAACTCAAATAAAAGAAATGTGAAGATGGTTGTAGGAGAAGTATATAAATGATTACTCAAGGTTAGTATCATTGACAGAGCAGAGGAATGAAATGCATTTTAGCAAGATACAGTACTAATGATGGAAATTGCTTTGAAGGACCTTGAAGGTAAAAATGAGAAATGTAACCTTGATGCATTAGAAAAAGGGAGAGCTGCAGAGAGGAAAAGTATGCTCAGAGAATCATGTATGCATTTGCAAGATGCTTTGGCTACAAGTATTTCAGGAGTATAGGTTGTAGTCATGTTAGTCTAAGGACATAGGCAGACAAGGTTATTTGGGTAAATCCGATATCTTTTATTAGACCAAATAAAATAGTTGGAAAAATTCTTCTTTCCAAGCTTTCGGTTACAATCATGTCTAAACTGGATTTATGACACATAATAACCTGCCTAACATCTGAAACTCCAGGTAACCTCCCTAATATTTACCAGCTATATTCTTATCGCCAGGTGTACATTCCCCTTTCCCCAACCCTCTCCCCACCTGTCTCTCACCCAGTGACTGCCTCAATTTGCATTTTCACTGACTGGCATTTTCGCATGTAGACTGGCCTCTGGCTTCTATTCTGGTCCATCCAGGAAGAGCACAGACCAACTGCAGATGCTTCCTCAGCCTGATCAAGGGTGTTTGTATCCAAAAGCTTGCAAAGAAGTTTTCCAACTATTTTAGTTGCTCTAATAAAAGATATTGGATTTATCCAAAGAACCTTGTCTTGCTACAGCTATAAGACCCTGAAGTATATAGTTATATCAAGTTAATTTTGTTAGTAAATGGGGCACAATTAAGGCCTAAAAATTAATTTGTTTTTGGACAGGATTTTCTCAGACTAGAAAAGTTTTCCCCAAAGAACTCGCCATTGCCTTTTTTTACAACATTGCATACCATTTAGGTTACATAATCCTAATACCATGTCTGGCAGCAACGATGATCCATCACAAAGACAATCACTTGCACAGGTCAAATAAAGGATTGTAGATGAGTCCGTTGATGGCTAAGAAGGCCAATCCTAGAGCTGCAGACTGTGGTAGACATCACAAGTAGTAGTTAAAGGGAGGGTTGAACCACAGATTTCTTGATCTTGTTTCCTTTCCTACCTTTTCTGTTGTTTTTCTGCCTCCAGGGTGAGACTTTCTTCAAAGTAAGATGTGCCTTCTCTCACAAGGCACCACCATATAGTCCTGTCCCAGGCTAGTTTTTCTCACTTTGTGGTGTCATTGCCATGCTTCTTAATGTTTGCCTTGAGGTCATCCTTGAAGCATTTCCTCTGGGCCCCATGTGTGCTTTGTCCTTTACTGAGTTGGGAGTATAGCAGTTGTTTTGGTAAATGTACATCAAGCATGCACACACAACATCCTGCCCACTGCAGATGATGTTGAATAATCAACACTTCCATGCTGGTGGTGGTAGCATTGGTAAAGACACTGGCATATGTGCAACAATCCTCCCACTTTATGCCAAGAATCTTCTGGAGGTAGCACTGGTGAAGGTGTTCCAGGCCTTTCAGGTGGTCCCTGTACATCACTCAAGCTTCACAGCCATAGAGAAGCATTAGGGTTACTACTGCCTTAAATAATCGGAGCTTTGTTCATGTCCTGATGTTGTGATTATTGGACACCCAATAATACGGTCTTCAAAGATCCTCATTGATGGACAGGATCTAGAGAATGTTGAACACTTTCCATACCTTGGCAACCATCTCTCAAAGAAGGCCAACATTAATGAGGGTGGCACATCAGATCCTATACTGGATCTCCTCATCAATGTTGGCCTCTCAAAGAAGGTCAACATTGATGAGGAGATCCAGTATAGGATCTGATGTGCCACCCTCATTAATGTTGGCCTTCTTTGAGAGATGGTTGCCAAAGTAATTGGCTTGGAGCAGGCTGGTGAAGCACCATTGTATTTCCGATGTTAAGGGTCAGTCCCAGGCACTGATATGCTTGAGTTAAGCAGTTAAAGGCTGTTTGTAGGTCAGTCCTCCTCAGTATGTGTAATGACAGCACAATCATCTGTGTACTGTAGTTCCACAATCAAGGCTGATGTAAGTTTGGTTTTGGCGTGAAGGTGGGAAAGGTTAAAAAGGTTCCCATCCATCTTGTACTTGATGCTGATGCCATGTGGCAGATGGTCAAGGATAAGCATCTTGATGACTGCAAGAAAGATGGAAAACAGAATTGGTGTGATCATGTAGCCCTGCTTGATGCCAGTTTGAATGGCAAAGGGCTCCTTAGCGAGGCCATTGCATAGGATAGAGGTGCAATCATCTGGTCATAAAGGAGTCTTAGAATAGTGATAAATTTCCCTGGGCCACCAGACTTCAATAATATTTTCCACAGAGTCTCACGATTAACTGCGTCATAGGCTTTGGTCAAATTGATAAAAGTCATATACAGTTCCTGGTGGTATACTCAGCATTTTTCCTGGATCTGCTAAAGTCACAAAAATCATGTCCATAATGCTTTTTGATGGTCTGAAGTCACATACAGATTCAGGAAGGATTTCCTCGGCAAGAAGGTTTAGCAGAATTGGTTTAGCAGAATTCAAGTGAGGATCTTCCCAGAGATGGAGAGGAGGGTGATACCTCAATAGTGTCCACAGTTAGACTTATCTCCCTTTTAAAAAATGGTGACAATATTGACATTCCTTAGGTTAATGGGCATTTTCTCAATGTTGCAGATTTTAGAAACAGTGTGTGGAGCTTGTTGCTAGTTTCCCCACCAACTTTGAAGATCTCAGCAGGTATGCCATCAGGGCCAGATGTTTTGTTGTACATCATCTATCTTATGGCCTGGTGGATTTCTTCAGAGGTTGGTGGATTGGCAAGTGTTTCCCATACTGGATGCTGAGGGATGAATTTGATGGTTTCATCAGTCACCATTAATTCTTGGTTTAGGAGCATTTGGAAGAGCTCCTTCCAGCTGTTTTGGATTAACTCGTTGTCTTTGAGGAGTGTACTACCGTCTTCTGATCTAAGTGGGGTGAACCTACAAGAATTGGTCCAGACACAGCCTTGATCGCAGTGAAGAAGCTCTGCATGTTATGATTGTCAACAGATTGTTGGATGTCTTTTGGATTCTCTTCCCACCATTTGTTTTTCCCAGTTTTTCCCAAAGAACTGTCCATTAACTTTTTTACAACATTGCATACCATTTAAGTCACACAATCCTAATACCATTCTGTACATGTAATCATAATAGTTGTGTGGACAAATAGGTTCTGCATACTTATAAGCCTGGAAATACTCTATTGAACTGAAGGTCTGTAACAGCTTCCTGGGTGATATTGCCAGGTTTGGGGGAGTCTGTTGAGTTTCATAGCAGTGA
Organism: Alligator mississippiensis; assembly: GCF_030867095.1. Taxonomy (NCBI): domain Eukaryota; kingdom Metazoa; phylum Chordata; order Crocodylia; family Alligatoridae; genus Alligator; species Alligator mississippiensis. Next base: position 213,660,395 of record NC_081826.1, read on the forward strand.
GACCTTGTGGGATAAAGCTGCAACTCAGGAATATAAAATAGTAGAGTAATTTTATGGAACCAAGGTACAGAGATTATAGAATCATAGAATTTTAGAACTGGAAGGGATCTGTAAGATCATCAAGTCTGGTCCCCTGCCATGGGCAGGAAGTTATTGGGCTCAGACAAGCTCAACAAGGTGCCTGTCCAGCCTCCTCCTGAACACCTCCAAGGATGGTGACTGCACCACCTGTGCTGGGAGTGTGTTCCAGATTCTGATGACCCTTACAAAGGAAAAGTTCTTTCTTATATCTAGCCTGAATTTACCCTCTACAAGCTTATGCCCATTGGTCCTTGTCCTCCATTGACGTGCCTTCTTGAAGAGTTGTTCACCTAGGTCTTGGTGTTCACCCCTGATGTACTTGTAGATGGCTATCAAGTCACCTCTCAGCCTTCTCTTACTCGAACTGAACAGACACAGTTCTTGGAGTTTCTTCTTCTACGGCCTATCCTTCAGGCCCCTGACCATGTGAGTAGCCCATCTTTGTACCCTCTCAAGCTTATCTATGTCCTTCTTGAAGTTCAGTGTCCACAACTGGACACAGTATTCCAGCTGAGGCCTCACCAGTGCCAAATAGAGAGGGGAGAGCACCTTCCTGGATCTATTGGCCACACATCAGCTGATGCACACCAGAGTTCTATTTGCCTTTCTGGCAACCTCATCACACTGTTGGCTCATATTCATCTTCTGGTCAATTGTAAACTCCAGGTCTCGTTCAGGTGCTATGCCAGCCAGTGGACCACCACCCATCCTGTAATTGTGGTGAGGGTTCTTCCTATCCAGTTGAAGGACTTTACATTTATCCCTGTTAAATCTCATCTGATTCCATGCTGCCCATGAGTCCAGTCTGTCAGGGTTGTCCTGGATCCAAACCCTATCCTCCAATGTGCCCACATTTCCCCACAGTTTGGTATCATCCATGAACTTAATCATTGAGCTTTCTACCCCCTCATCCAAGTCATTAATGAATATATTAAAGAGCACAGGTACAAGCACTGATCCCTGGGGAATACCACTGGACACAGCCCTCCAGGATGAGGCCATCCCATAAATTATGACTCTCTGGGAGTGGCCTCTAAACCAATTGTCCAGCCACCTCACTGTAGACTGGTCAAGTCCAGCACCCACCAGTTTGTTTGAGAGACTCCTGTGGGAAACAGAATCAAAGGCTTTACTGAAGTCTAAGTAAATCTCATCAATGTCATGTCCCTCATCCAGATGGCTAGTTACCTGGTCGCAGAAGGACACAAGTTTTGTCAGGCATGATCTACCCTTGACAAAGCTGTGCTGATTGCTTCTTAACACCCCATCTATTTCCAGCTTGCAGATGATGGCCTCCTTAATACATTTTTCAAAGATTTTACCCAGGACTGAGGTCAGACTGACTGATTTGTAGTTAGCAGGGTCATCCCTCTTCTCTTTCTTAAAGATGGGCACGACATTGGCCCTCTTCCTGTCATCCAGGGCCACTCCCAAGTTCCATGGCTCTTCAAACAGCTTGGTCGGTGGTGCTGCCATAAGCTCAGCTAGTTCTTTCAGGACTCTTGATTTCAGGAATATCAATGTGAAGTATACATTTAGAAGTTTTGCTTTTTTATGGGCATCCACTGTGGGGTGCCCCGAGCATTCAGTAGGGGTCCTACGATGGAGACTGACTTTTTCTTGCCTCCTATGTATCTGTAGAAGCACTTTTTGTCTTTTATTCTGGTAGCCAGCTTGATCTCTATGCCTGCCATGGCTTTCCTTGTCTCATACCCGTAGGCCCTGGTGATACAGATGTATTCCTCTCTGGTTGCTAAGTCATTCTTCCATTACTTATATGCTTCTTTTTTCTTTTTCAAAAGCTGTCTAATATTCCTGTTGAGCCAAGTGGGTCTCTTGGCTCCTTTCCCATTTTTTGCCCACATGGGGATGGCCTGTTTTTGGGCAATGAGAATTTCTCCCTTAAGGAAGCACCACTGTTCCTAAACTCCCAAGTTGTCCAGTTGCTGGTTGCAGAGGGCCTCTCCAACTAGCCACTTGAGTCTGCCCAAACCTGCCTTCTTGAAGTCCAGGAGTTCTGTTCTTCTGTCTGATTTCCCAGTCTTATGGTGGATGGTGAACCTAACCAGGATGTGATTGCTATCTCCATTGGTGATGCATAGGGATGCACACCCCCTCTCCCCCCGAGCGTGGCGGTGCACCCCCTATGAACACTGCTGACAGTGTTGCTGCTCACCACCCCTTCTCCCCCCCGCCACTGACACTGCTGGTGGTATCTGTGGGAGCTCCCTGGTGACCACCACCATGCTCCCGTCACTGCCGCCAGTGCCGTCATGCCCCACAGCTGCTGGTGGCACGCGTTGTTTATGGCTGTCTCCGAGAATACCACCAATCCTTAGGTCACCTATGATGTCATTACTTTGGCCAGAACTAAATCCAAGGTGGTCTTACCCCTGGTAGGCCCTTCCACAACCTGTGTCAGAAAAGGAAGAAACCATATGAACAACTAGGTACAGGAAGATCTCAGGTTGAGGCTTGTAGTTGTTAGGTGAGGCCACAATTCAGCAAAGGGCAGAAACACATGCCTAAATCCCATTGACTTCAAAGTTTAGCATATGTTTGGGTGCTTTATTGAATCAGTACCTCTCATAATAAAGCAAGAGGGTGATTTGGACAGTATATGCTATACTTTTGCAGAATAGTAAAATGGGAATGAAAGAGATGTCTTCCAAATTGCTCTGTGAGGGATAGATCTGCTCTCTACACCACAACACTTTGCTGTATTGCTGTGATAGAAAAGTTAAGACATTAGGTATTGGAAGCTCTTAGCAAATGTAAAGGAGTAGATGAGATGCCTCACAAAGACTGTTTGCTATGAAAATATCTTATAAACATTATCAATCACTTCACATTTGGGGTAGACTCAGAGCTGGACTCAGTAAGATTCTCTCCTTTATTCCAATCTGTTTATATGTATAAGGTTTAGGTGTCTCTTTTTAATATTCTCAGAATTATACTTTAATATACTTTATTAATATTCTGGTCTCCCTATGTGTAAAAACTCTCATTGGCCTCAGTAGGGGATCTGCATGCACAGAGAAATTTAATTCTGCACTTTCACTGTTAGTCTAGAATAATTTTCTTTTCAGCTTTGTTTCATTTGACTTATAATTAATTATGTAGCCTTTCATCACTTGGTTCTTAATGTAATTGACAATTAAGATTATAATTTAATCAATTGAGAATGTTTATAAAAAGAATGAATTCTGTTCAATAGTTCCTTCTATCCAATATATCTTGCAAACAACATACACTTTTTTTTTTCCTCCAAAAAAACCAGCTGCTAGAAATTGGGGTTTGCCTTATAAGTGAGGAAATACAGTAACAGCATTTTCTACTGCTTAAGCTGTTGCAGGGCAAATTGAAAGTAACTCTGAATGTGTTCCACAGGGAGGAGAACAATGACCAGACTTGGCTGTCTATGTGCTGCTACTTGGTTATTTCCTGGAAGGAAAGATTTTTCCCCACCTTCGTTCTGCCTTCCAACAACAAGGAACATAGGTTATTGCAAGGTGTGTTGTAGGCAAGAAAATACAGTACTTGACTGGAGCCCATTGAAACTTTAGAAAATAAAATATTTTAAAAATAAGTGGCAACATAAATACCAGTGCTCCCAGTGAAGTTAAAGTTGCCCATGTTTGATTGTGTTCCCTGTTGGGCAACTCCTCATTTCTTAAACAAGTAAAACACCCAGAGCCCGATCCAACACCCTTGAAGTCAACGGCGTTGGATCAGATAGACTTCTGACTCTCATGTAATAAATTCACTGGGCATAGAACTGGGACCTCATGGATTTACTAGAAATTTGACTGATGTAGGAACACAGGGTCAGGCAAAACCTGTGCCACAGGCCTTTGATTTCATTTGAAGCAAAATGAATGGCTGATTCAACTACTAATAGCAGTAAGACTATTTCACATTTAAATGTAAAAATGAGAACAAGTCTCAAGTACTAATCTGTAACTAATACCTCAGAAATCTCAGTGGAGACAAAACATGCTAGTCCTTCATAATGTAGCTTAGGAGAATCAGGTAAAACTCGGCACTGAATGTTGGTTTGTGATTTCAAAATACTGTAATTAATTTTATAATGACAACGCAAATACCAGAGAGATCCTGTGGCTGTACCCAGACAGCATGCTGTGCATCAATAAAAATGTCTTGGTATTGTTGCCCTCATGATAAACCTCTCAGGATTTTACATAGGCTGGGATTGTGTTTCTATTAGGAAAATAATAGTTTCCATGGAATGCCTAGCATTTCCAGATTTCAGAGTCCGGAAAGCTGGATGCTGATGACAATGTTGACTACCTCTTACATGATGCTTTTCATCTAATGTCTTTATCTGCATTTTGCAGATAAGGAAGGTGAAGCACAGAGAGCTGAAAAGACTTAGGTTATGTTTACACAGCATACTTGTCATGCCAGTCATATTTGTCATGCCATGCTTCAGTCTGAAGCTCTCCACACAGAAGCACTCATTACTGGAAGCAGTTTAGCTCCACCGGTGTGACACTGAGACTAATTAACATAGAGGTGAGTTAATTTGCACCATCGCTCAGCTGATTAGGTAATCAGCCCACCCAAAGTGTTGTGCAGATGTGGTACACTGTTTCTGGTTTAGGTGGCATGCATAGGATAGCAAAGCATGCTTGACAGTGCTGCTGCCCGTCATGGAAAGCCTTAATTATCCAAAGTTACACTGGACCCCTGTGACAGAGCCAGGAAGAAATCAATTTTGTGCCATCTGACTGCCATTCCCTGTACCAACCACTATTGGACCATACTGCCACCTTTGTTAATTAAAGGAATGTGAAGGTGCATCTTTTTTACTTTGAGTAATATGCTGGAGAGCTTTTGATACCTTAACAAGAAGTTTGAAAACATTCTATTTTAGCTTTGCCCTGTTTTCTTTTTATGTCTTCCCCTTACTGTTACTCACTTGAAGGGTATTTGCATGTATACAGGAACATTTTTCCTTGGAAGATTTCTTCTGGTGCTTGTACTTAGTCTGGAGGAATGCCTTCTCTCATTTTTGGCCTCTGTTTTTCTGTAGCAATCAATTAGGAGGCTCTTTGTCTGGTAGGGACTTCCCATGGGCCGTGCCTAGGGGACTTATCAAAATTACCTAAGTGGGTTTGAGACTTACCTCTTGCTGGCTCTCTTGCACTCCTGCAAATTCCATTAGGCACTTACCTGTATCTTTAGGTGACTTGTAAATTACCCTTGTAACTCTGAAAAGCAAAGGAAGAACATGGGACCCCAAACTAGACAGTGAATAAACAAGAAATAGGACCTGAGGAATCCCCTGGTGGCACTGGTAGCTGGAGGTGGCTCTGAAGAAGGAAGTTACACTGTAAGCAGAAGATGGACAATGGAAAGGTCTTAGGCAGCACATGGGAGGGGAAAGCACCAGGCAAGAAATGAGAGTGAAGAGGGACCCGTGAAGATGCCACAGGAGACAGCAGGTCTTTTGGCTGTCCCTAGTTACTCTGAATGGCTAGTAGATCTCCCTTCCAAGAAGATAACAGATGGTGGGAGGTGAAACAGGGAGAGAGAGTTTATGTTGGAGTGCATAACAGAGCCTAGATACCTATACACGTTTTATAGGTCCCACACTTGAACCTTTTGGATTTTCTTATCGTTGATTTGGGGTGAGTAGGGTGATTTATTTTTGCTGTATTGTTAGTGATGTTTGGTACCATAATGTTGCAATGCTCTAGAAGTATTCCAGATAAATGGAGACAATGCAAAATTTAATGGATCTGTGGCTTGCTGAAAGAGGTTCAAGAGCAACTCAAAAACACTCTGTTCTAAGATCTCATACATATACATTTCTCTGTCTATTTAAAAGCTGTATAAACATTCCAAAAACACACACCACACTCCTCTGGTATCAGTGGCAGCCCTCAGGCCCCTGATTTATTGAGGCAATTGTCCATGGACTTTTATTGCAAATGTCAGCAGTTCTATCATCAGTCACCAGTAAATGTCTGCCACTTGCTAGTTTGCCTTGGATTTACAGTTCCATGCTGGGTGCATTTGAGCATGTAGCCTGGATCCCTGAAATCTTTAATTTTAACATATTCTACCCCTCCTATTAGTCAGACCAAGGAACACTGGAATTATCCTGTCAGCTTCATGACAAAAGACAACCTTAATTGCAATGTCTCATGCATGACTGTGCTTGAAGTGGGGAACAAGTATAATTTCTTAGAGAAAAGGAGGTGGTTACTTCCACAGATTTAGATTACATTCACCCCATCTTTACATGCAAAATTTATGGGTTTAATCAGTAAATAGCTGAGTACTTTATGATCACATGTATGATTTTATCCTTGAGGCTTCACACACAGTATCCAGAAAGCATGTATTATTCTCATCTTCCACTAGGCCTCTTAATATGGCGTTAAAGGAATATTTCCAACCCACTGTTCCCCCCTCTCAAGCATTCCCCACCCCTGGCTCAACAAAGTACTGCAGGGTTTGGGACTGTAATATAATCTCAAAAGTGGTTTTAATAGAGCATGACTAAGATGAAACAAATAAAATCTGTATTGTGGGGGGAAGGATTGTGTTGTAAACTATTTGCTGAAGGTGGATGGGGTCAATTGTTAAAGTTAAGAATGTAAGAATAAGTCATGTTTATATATTATGCATACGGTTTGGATAATCTGGTGAAAATGCAACTTTCCCATATTTCCGTTCTCCTTTCCATTCCTGTTTTCCATTTAAAAAAAAAATTGTTCTTTGGGCCTGATGGAAAAGTCAAGCCCCTTTCCATGCAAATTTCTTGTGTAGTAAAATTTGAGAGAAAAGTAATACTGAAAATATGATTTACAAGCAAAATTGTTTCTAAAGAGAATGTCTTTGAAAGTTTCCTCCAAAGCAAGAACACAGCATTTCTGTAAGGTGCTACATTGTGAGAAATGCTGCAGTATATACTTCACTTTACGTGATATTTATAGTGGAGAGGCAGCTGAAACTTTTTGCTATTTCAGTTCAGATGAAAGAATTAGGCAAACACAATTTAGATGTCGCTAAAGAAGCAGACAAAGCACACAAAGCAAACATAAATTAGAGAAGGAGAACTGAAAGCAGGAAGTGAATAGAATGCATTTTTCTTCTTAATTGTCCAGCATCAGCCATACAGTGGTGAGCCCAAAGACTCATTGATAAAATCTACTTAGAAACAGAATCTTTCACTGTAAAATATGCAAGCAATTTTCTCCATCAGCAGAGTTACAGAATCAATTGAATAAATCAATTGAATAATGCTCTCTATTGTAGTCAGGAATGGATGCTCTTATTGCTTTCTTTCCAGCATTATTAATTGAGTCTTACCATGTCCACCAATAGGGAAGCTGTACTTCATTTTGGAGTGAATAAAACTTCCTAAATGAATCATGGGTGTTATTTTGGAGGAATTCACATAAGCCTGGATTCATCAGTTTGATGGATCAGGTAACTAATTTGAAACGTGAATGTGCCCTTTGAATTGCTCGTGACTAATATTATGGAGACAATGTGTGATGGGCTTTGGTGCCCCCCTGAACTGGGGACATTTTGCAAATGTAGCAAAGAGCGTGAGGTGAATCAAGTCCTCGGCCCCCACTATTCTACACATTTCTTGAATGTATCTTGCAGCTCAAGAAGATCCAGTTAAGTGCTACAGAGAAGAAAGAAATAGTTAGCCGAGAGAAAATTAACCTTGATAATGAACTCTGAGGCAGATTTTTCATTTTTTTCCCTCCCTAGCTTTCCTTTTCAGTGCAGAGAATGAAGGGAAAAAGAACATTCAAATATTGAAATCCTTTATGCTGGAAGTTATGTTAAACATCCCATGTACATTATTTAGTTACCTCCCCAGGAGAAAAGGTAAATGTGTTTTGAAATTCCCTACCATACTTTGCTGTCCCTGTTATTTTATGTCCCTGTGTTATCCATTATTTTATCCTCATTTATTTTGTTATCCCATGGCTTCTGCTGTCACTTTAAATGAAGTCATGTAGGGGCAGTTATCTCCGTTGCTGACTTCCAGAGGAAGGAGGAGAGCTACTACTGGCATCCCCATCATCACAGTCATGCTGGGTGGTGCAACGGCAACTGGAAGTCACCACTGACTTTGTGCCTTGGCTGCTTGATGGCATTTGTACACTGCTGATATGGGTACACAAAGGGCAACAGTGTTCTTCCCAGGGAGCTGACTGGATCAGGCCCTTTATCAAGTGGCAGCTATCTCACTGAAAACAAACCAAACTGCTGCGTGACTTGATGCCTCATAGGCCTTGTCAACGCATGCACTCATTTGACTAACAGGGTACTTTAAAATTAACTTGATTAAAAGTTTGGGAGCTTGTGTGTTCACAGACTTATTTCTGTTTATTTTAGCTTGGCTAATCATCTGAACCAAAGTAATGAAAAGGAAGGTTTGTACACCAGTACTGAAAAAGCAAATGTGAAACATAGCTGATTAAGTTGTTCTGCTGCAAGTCTGTATGTGGACACTTATATTCCATAAAAGTGTCTATGATTGATTTACCTACATTCAATAACAAACCAACAGGGTAAGTTACTCTGTTTCTCAACTTGAGTATTAAAAGCTGATGCAAGCCATTATTTTATTACTTTGGGGAAAAAAAAAATCCTATTATGGCTGAAAAAAAACCTTCCTATATTTAAGCACTAAAATGGTGCTATTTTCATTTTATTTTATTTGCATGTCTCTTAAAATAAACTGCATAGCCCAGAATTTTAGACAGCATGTTGTAAGTCATCTTAGTTGCTTACTAATGCAGTGAACTTTTTGAAAACACTTCCTCACTTTAGCTTCAAGGCTGTTAAATACGCTGTTGCTCTTGACCACCATCTTGATTTTACTGCTTTTATTTTTCTAAATACAGCCATACCCTACTGGTCTGAACTTGATGCAGCTTGACAGTGATTTATCATGTTTTTGTATATCAGGGAGGTTTGTTGGCTTTCCACATTATGGAGGTGGGGGTCATGATTGCATAGTTGAGGTATCAAGTGTTGCTGCTTTTAAAATTTCTTAATCGCCGTCCACTGAATTGACTATTCTTTAGTGGAGTACCAATGTGGGGAAGGGGGTGGTAGGGGGCTATAGCCCCCAGGTGCTGGCCTGGGGTGGGGGTGCCAGCTGGAGAGCCTCCCACAGTTAGTTGTGTGGCCTACCCACCCACCCGGTGGGTTGTGAGTTTGTTCTACCGCTCCAGCTAGAAGTTGCGGCTGGGGTCCCTCCTGCCACGGCTGGTGTGCCGTGCTGGTAATTCCCCACAGATGTGCCTTGGGACGGGGAGGCAGGGCCCCGCACAGGCTGATTTGCCTTGGCGCTGCACTTTGCTCAGATCATCCCAGGAGGGCTCAAATGGAGGCATTGGCCCCCAGGCGCCAGGGACCCTCAGTACTCCACTGCTATTCTTGAATTTAATCCTCAGATTTAATATGAATTCATATTATTGAATGCAATTATGCAGATCATAATTGAATTTTCTATATAAGTTTAAAGGTACTTGTCCCAGGGGAGCTGGGGTGGCAGGAGGGCCCCAGGCCAAAAGAGAGCCCCACTTACCTCTTGTAGAGCCCGAAGAGCCGGAGGAGAGGTGCGCGGTGAAACCACCGGTGAGGGCGATTAGCCGCGCGTATATACAGCTGTGGCCGAGCAGCGTGGGTGGGAGATGCCACCTGGGAGAGATAAAAAGTGGTCCCGACAATGTGGCGGGGCGGCTGATGAGTGGAGGCTGGAGGGAAGAGCCCTCACACGGAGGGAATCAGCTGCCACGCCCAGCAGCGTGGAAAGCTGGGGGGCAGAGCCAGGAGAGGCTCCGACGGAGTCGGCAGCCACGCCAACAGCAGAGCCGGCAGGGAAGCCGACTGTAACACAGAGAGCCGAGACGGCAGGAAAGCCGGCTGTAACGTCGAGAGCTGAGCCGGCAGGGAAGCCGGCTGTGACACTGGCACAGAGCCGGTTGGAAAGCCGGCTGTGACACCGGCAGAGCTGGTTGGAAAGCCAGCAGCGACGTCAGCCGCAGGGGCGGCAGGAAAGCTGAGAGCGACGCCAACAGGGGACTTACCAGCTGCACCTGCAGCAGAACCAGTGGCAGCACCAACGGAGGAACCAGAGGCAAGAGCCCAGAGAGCAGCATCGGGGCAAGCTGGCGCTGAAACTCAGGCGTGAGTCTGCATGGGAGCCTCGTAGAAGAGGTAACGCGAGGGCATGTCCAACAGGGCCCCGTCGGGCCACACAGGAGGGCAGCCGAAGACCCGGAGTGGGGTTAGACAGTGGACCTTCGCGGCCCATAGCGGCCTTAGGAAGAAGTGGGGACTTAACACTCCAGTGGGGTGAGCCGCCAGGGCGGTGGAACCCGAGTCCAGGGCAATCCATGTGGCCCAGAGGCCAGAGGTACCCTTTTGGGCCTCTCAGCCCAGTAGTTTAGAGGCCTTAGTTATTACGGTGGTGGGACAGGCACATCACATCACAGGGTGCTTAGTATAGGGCGATAGGGAGTCCTATTGGAGGGACTAGGCCGGAGGACTTCGTGGACCTTACACCAGGCCCGAAGACACAGGCACGCAGCTGGCAAGCCATAGACGGAGGTTGGGGAAGAGCCGAGGACACCAAAGGGGCCCAAAGATCGGCAGCCCAAGGTGGCGAGTGGCCGGGGTGTTGGGGAGGTCGGAGCCCCGTGAGTGCCTGCCGGAAGGTGCAACAACCCTGGAGGCTGCCCCAAGGGGGAACCCCTCCACTGAAGCAACATACAAAGCCGTGGCAGGCAAGTTAAGGGGACCCCCCCCGACGTCAGCAGGGGTAGCCTGTGGGGTCCACCTACGAGCCCAGGACAGACACGAGCCATAGTCCGGGCGAAGGCGGCATGGGAGCGCTTAGTCGAACAGAGGCGGGCACAGTACTAAAAGAAAATTCTGTCCATTTAAAATATTTTAGAAGTCCTTTATTTCTGAAATTGAGCTCTGCTTGCCAGATGCTTATTGTGACTGTCTCTAAAATATAACATTTATACCTCCCAAACATCTCAATCTCCCTTTTCCTTCCTAATACTTAGACATAAAGGGAGTACTGAAAAATCAAACGTAATAAAAAAAGAGATTGCTTTTATTAATTAAACCTATGAGCTTGTGCATGCTCTTTTTTCTGATCAGTGTGGTATAGCTGCACCAAGGCAAGCTATTCGTTAAAAGTAACTTTTGGAGAAGTTTATGCCAGTGCAAAATAAACAGTTAGAGACTGAATTCCACCAACATAAATTCAAAGACATATTTAGGTTCCCTAGGGCCCTGCCACATGTTCAAATTAAAGCTGGATAGAAACCAACTGTGAAGTTGTAACACATTTTCAAGCACTAACTGGGTGTGTTTACATAAGATGCTTTACTGTGCAGTAGACTAATCTATTGCTCAGTAAGGCCTCAACAATGTAACTGAACACAGCAGCTACTGTGCAGTAAATTAGGCTAATGTGTGATTTTCTATAGATTCACTGTGCATTAGGTACTGTGCAGTAGTGCATGTGTAGACAACTGACTGGGAGCAAATTGCCCAAACTCCACATTCATACCCAAACTCTACAATCAGCAAAGTGAAGAAAAGCAGCAATAGACAAGTTCTACCTTTAAATGAGTAGAGAGACCCCACGTGGTGACAGTAAGCACAGTTCTATTTTAGATACGCCACCACCCATATTGTACTCATTCACTTCCTAAAAAATAAAACCTATCTCCTTTTTAAAGGTAGACCTTGTCTGTTGCTGCTTTTCTTCACTTTGGTGATTGTGGGGTTTGGGTATGAATGTGGAGTTTGGGCACATTGCTTCCAGACAGCAGAGGGCAGGGGAACTGTCTCCTCCCTGGGCAGCTGCCTCAGAATACTGGAGAGTCCCTTGGTGTGGGCAGGACTCTTTGGCCAATCAGTGGTTAGGGGTGGGGCTGCTGTCTCCTTGGCCAATCAGCAGTGAGGGGTGGGGCCATCAGGCCTCTTGGTCAATCAACAGAGGTGGGGGGCAGGCTATGACCTCCTTCCCTTGCTCCCTCCCTGTCTGGCTCAGAACCCCTCTCCCTCTAGCTATGCATCGCCCTACCTCTAGGCACAGCCAATGGAATCACAAGGACAAATAAATGACATAGATTTCCACTAATGAACTGAAAAACAGGACTTTCTGCTGTCCTTTCCTGGTCCACAAAATAAGCCTGATCTGACCAATGGCCATCCTATTCTATCTGCCTATTGGGGTGTGGGGCTGGGAAACAGCTGCTAGGGGAGGGGACAGTTTCCCAGCCCTGTGCCCTGATCTGCTGATTGGGGTGCAGGGCTGGGTGGCAGCTGCTCTGGAGATGGGATAGCTCCCTCCATCCTATGGAGCTCAGGCCTGACCCTGGTACCCCCTGCCAGCTTGGGGCTCATACCTAGGGGAGCTTGGATCTCCCCCTCACTGTTGTAAGGGGGCAGAGAAGGGTAGTAGTAGCCCTGCACTGAATTGCACCCATTGTGATCAAATTTCTCCTGACAGGTCATGTGTAGATACACTCCTGGGAAAACTTACTGTGTAGTATTTTACTGTGCAGTAAGCTTATAGCATATTAATTGCATGTGTATACTTGCACACTTTGTAGCTCGTTGGCTTTTTTAATAGCCAGATGGACATTTTTATGGTGTGATAATTACTTTGCATGTGTGGCCAGTTCAAATGTATTGCACGATTAACCAGTTAATTGAGTAATATGTAATGTGTGGCAGAAACCTTAGATAACTCCAATGGAACCAAGAGGGAGAAAAACAAAGATTCCTCTATGGCTGCTCTTGCTTCTATTCTGTTCTGTTCTATTCTGTACCTCCTTTCATTAATGAAGACAACACTTGTAACAACTTCCCCTTGCACGCCTTACCACCAAAGCATCCTAATACACAAATACAATTGGAGACCCCACATGGTGACAGTAAGCACAGTTCTATTTCTGATACAACACCAGCTATATTGTACTCATTCACTTCCTAAAAAGTAAAATCTATCTCCTTTTTAAAGGTTAGAGCTTATGAATGTCAGAGATATAACTGGCTTACTCTGGGCTCTGGTTGGTAGCGGTCAAAGGCTTGGGACAGAAGTTACACATAAGCTGGTTTAAGTCATCAGAAACTGGTTTAAACCTGTAACAGAACAAAAGTTCAGTGCACACAAACCCGTTTCAAAATGGCTGAAACTGTTTTAAGATAAACCTAGTTGAATGTAGTATCAGACTTAACTGATTTAGGTGAAACCAGTTTATGAAATTTCTGCCCCGACCCCTTCCTGATTTAAAATAAATCAGAGTCCCCCAGCATCCCAGCATGCTTTGCAGCCTAGGCTGGGCTGTGCTGTCTACTTCAGAGAGCAGGGATGGCCCCTGTCCCTCTGCTCCTTAGCTGGATGGCCTCACTGGATGGTTCACTCCCCCCCCAACCCCCGGCAAACCCCAGTTGGAGTCTGGGGCCAGGGAGGGGGGTTACACTCACCTTCCCCAGAGTACAGAGCTGTCCTGCCCTGCTAAAACTTAGTGCTGGCTGTTACTGTGGACTACAAATGCCAGAAGCACCTGGAAGCAGGAAGAGGAAGTAATGAGCAACCCTGAGAGTCCTGCTGCTCTGATTGTGGACTGTAAATCCCAGAGACCTTGGGGGCAGCAGGAAGAGTAAGTGAACACAGCCCAGGCTGCATTTATAGCTCTTCAGTTTATAATTTTTCAGGGAAAGAACTATTCTTGTTCAAGCTTTTATGAATTCAGTGCTACTCCCCTGGCAGAGTATGAACTGGGGCCTGACCATGCTCCCTCTGCTCCATCAGGGCTTTCTCTTTTGCCTCCCCTTTGGCAGTGGCTGGCAGGCATGCTCTAACACCCTCTGGCTTCTGGCTTGAGCCACTGCAGACATGTGGCTGCATTTCTTGAATCGAAAGTGAAAGTGTATTCATTTGCTTATTGGTTTAATACCTGCAGTTTAGACTAACCTGCAAAGACTGAATCAATTCAGCTTTGGGCTTTTTTGACTGTACTTAGCCAAGATGGCACTAGTGGCTAGTGCCCCAGTCCCCTCCAGTCCCCTCACCCCCACTTCGTTATGATAGTGCTGGGTATGAATGTGTGAATTTTGGGTGTTTGTTTGTAGAGCTGAATGAAATGTTTCAAATGAAATGTTTACCCCTCGTGCCCCAAAACAAAAGTAGATTCATCATCAGCATCCTGGATTTGCTAAATTATTCATGTCAAATACAAACAAAAATAATTTGAAAAGAATCCAAACAAAATGTTTCATTTTTAAAAATTCAAAATGAATAAAAATGTCCACTTTTATTTAAAAAAATAAATTAAAAAAACCCTTAAAAACACAGTTCTAAAAACTTAACATACTATTTCATTTTGGGTACATACAGATAAGGACCTATCTAAATCGTGGTAAGACAATGGAATTTTCTTGGGCCACTCACAGTATGCAGAGCTGCGTTTGTTGTCTTTTCATGACAACCCCCCCCCCCCCAGCTGCTGATTGGCCAAGGGCCCTGTCAGTCCCATTGTATGCTGCTGATTGGTCGTGAGGCAAAAACTGTAGCATAATTAAATACCAAAGTCTGAAGAAATATCAAATACATGACTGCATTATCATAAATATAAGTAATAAATTTAAATCTAAATTGAAACATTTTATGAATATACATTTATACACAATATGGATTGTAAATAATATCATCATAATTTATTGTTAGCATTCTATACAAAGTTTACTAATACTAAATAATGCTATCCTGGACAGAAACAGTTCATGTTAGTTGTTAACATGCAGCATCCACCGGCAGTTGTGGCTGACATCCTCCATCTCTATGGTGTGAACACTTATCCATACACTGAGATCGCACATTCTGCATCCACTGAATTGGTTGAAATGGCAAGGCAGCATTTTGCCAAGTTATGGAGATGTGGAATCTGATCAGAAATGGACTCCCAAAACACAATCACAGTCAATGGCATCTGGCACTCTGACAAAGTTCATGTAAGCAGCCTTGTCATGCTCTTTCTGTCATCCAGGGATTAATGAGGGTCAAAACTCAGAAAAGGTACCTGACTGGGCTAAAAATTGTGAACAGTACTGAAAAAAGAGGCAGCTGGTTGTTTAAATCACAGTAGTAGTGACTGATTATCTTTGTAGTACTAATTCAACTGCGCAGCTATTGCCTGGAACAGTTTTTGTCTGTACTGATTTTCATGCTGACAGTTTGAAAGTTGTTGTGATGGCATATCTTTGACCCAACTTATCAACTCAATCAGCTTGTTGCCTGCCTTGTGGTCAAAGCCTGCCAACTTTCAAACCATTTTAGAAGCTCCATGAACCAGATCTCATTTTCAGCCACTAACTTAACTTGATCTTTAATGTCGCCCTGTCTTAAGACATCATGAGTTTAAGCATACACTGGGTGCCGGGGGTGATTTCAAGCTCCTCGCACACAAATTGCTGGTAGTAGTTCATATCTGTGCAGTAACAAACTGTGTTAAACCACAGATTTCACCTTGTAAGCCCTGGTTCTGGTGGAAGTGACATTGTTTCATGTAAATCCCTGTTTGATTCCCAATGGACTCTCTGTATTGAACTTATGGCCTGGACAATGTTTGAATGTTTTTTAAAAGAAGGAACCAGGCTATCCAGATCAGGAAAATGTGTGTATCAGATGTCACATACTAAAGTAAGCATTTTAGGTGACATGAAGTGTACTGGGCATCATTCCAGGGAGCACATGGGAAAAAGCTTTGCATGTGTCCATGGCATAGTTGGACAGAAATGCTGAGATCTTGTTACATTCTAAGCCATAGTTTTTAACAGCCTTCACTACAGCTTGTGCCATGGTAGAAAAACTGACAGACACAAGGTGAACTGGCTCTGTTTGAAAATCCGGCAGCTCACAGTCTGTCCAGCACCCAGGTACAAATAAAATGTGCAGAACAGTTAACTTGGGCATTTGCTGCTTCATCTGCTACAATTGATTCATATTCTGCCAATGCAGATTTTGTAGACTAAACATGCAAAGCAATTACTCCTGGTAGATAATCTTGGCAAAGCATGTTCATATATGGGAAACTGCTAGCATCTGGCTTGTGTTTGTTCAAGTAGTCCCGTAATTTAGGGTTATTAATTTTCTCCAGAGGAATGTTGGTGGCTGTGAATGCCACCACTAGCATGGATGTAGCCTCTCTTCTGTCAAACTGCATTCAGTGGTTCTTTTAAAGATCAAGGACATAGTTATTTGTTTCTTTCTCTGACCTCCAGCCTCTGCAGCAGCTTTTACTTTATGTGTGATTTGGACTCTAAATGCCAATAAATGCTGTTTTTCCTTGACACATCCAGAGTCATGTTGCATGATGAACAAAATAATTTACCACTGTCTGCATGCAAAGTTCCTACTAGGACTTGCCTTACACAATCCTGAGCTGAACTATATTTAGTTTTCTTGAATTTCCTTTCATTCAACATCTTCAGATTGCAGCATTGCATCTGGCTTCTTAAAAGATGGCACCAAAACTCTTTTGCTTTCCTGACTGATGCCTTCACTGAGCCTACATCACTAACTCAGCCTCTCAGAAGCTCTGTCTCAAGCCATGTGCTCTATGGCTGCAGGGATTACCATACTTTCTTTGTGTTATGGTACACTTTTAGGTTTTTTAGGAGAGTCTGTACAAAATCCCAGGAAATGCCATTTTTTGCAGTCATCATGGAACACGTCATTTTTCATCGTTTCCATGAAAATCACAAAACTGATTTAAGTAGGTCCCTACATATAGACATTTGGGGAGGATAGGGGGAGGTTAGATCGAGTTAAAAATGGCCACCTGATCTAAGGTAAGATGGGAAGGGGGAGCCTAGTAGGGGGCTTGGGTGGGCTCAGGGGACAAGCAGGCTCTGGGGGGAGGTGGGAGACAAGCAGGCTCTGGCGGGGGGTTGGGAGGGACAAGCAGGTTCAGGGCAAGAGGGGTCCACAGGAGTTTGGAGGGATAGGAGGAGTAAGCAGTGTCATGGGGGACAGTTGGGTATGAGGGGGGATTGGGGCTATCATAGTTTTCTGGGGGGCGGGGCATGGGGATCAGGTGGCAAGCAGGGTCATGGGGGTGGGTGGTTCTGGGAGGGTTTGGCAGGATCAGGGGGGCTATCAGGGTCCTCAGAAGAGCTTGGGGGGGTAGGCTGTTCCATTCTTCCCCCCAGGACAAGGGCTATTTTTAGATCCCCAATTTTTCCCACCCCTTTCACCCCACTCTGACTTCCTTCCTTGGCTCTTGGCACTGATGGATGCCAATAAAACTGGCACTAGGAACAGGATGGAGCATTTGGTGGTTTCAGGGGAGGATTGGCTGATTTGTCTTGGGGGGAGCTTGCCGGGGGGGGGGGAGGAGGTGCTAAAAATAGCTCAGTGCCAGCAGGGTCAAAAAAGCATTCCCCAGGGCTGCTCTGGGAACTGTGCAGAAATTAAGTTAGATTGGTCTCATCTAACCCAATATAAGCTAGATTAGTTCAGAGATAGGGTACATTTAGACTGAGTCAGCAGTTTTTAGACCAGTCTAAACTTCCTGAACTTCTGCATGGTTTGCACTTAGATCCACCTAACTAGGGATCTAAGTGCAAGGTCTGCACCTGGGTTAACTAAATTAGATCAGTTGGCCATTGTTAACATGATCTAACCTCTTTCTAACCTCCCTGAATGTCTGCATGTACCCTTTATGTGGAACAAAATATTTTGACTTAATTTTCCCCCAATGTTTTGGACTTACCAGCAAGCTGAAAAATCAATTATTTGCACAGCAGAAGATATACATTGAAAGCGGAAAAAAGTTTGTTTGTATGAGCATATTTGGATAGAGTGCTATTTCAGCTGAGATGTTAGGCAGCATCTTAGTTGGTGGTTTCCTTGATATTTAGTAATTGCATTGCTAGGAAGTGCACTTAAACCAACTTTATCTCCAGGTTTATTGTGGGGGATTATATAAAATAAAAACATGGCTACAGTGAAACAGGAAATTAATAAATCTCAAACTCCATCTTTAATTCTGTGGCTGACACAATCACTGAACCCTCAGTGGTGTATTTTCCTTGTAATTCCCTGCACTTCATCCATAATTCATATACATTAGTCTAACCTCACCCTGTTTTAATTTAGCACAGCTATTGTCTTCTTGAAAGTAAAATTCTTCTTCCTGCTGATCGGAATTTTTTCAGTGGGTGTATCTTTAACTTAAACCACTGACTCATGTCACTAAATTATTCATAGACCTCACCTGCATGGGATTAACAACAGAAAAAAATATGATGCTTGGAATGGAGACTTAAGGGTAAGTTTTTCCAGCCCTTTTCTATGAAAAGAAAAACACCTTGAAACTGCCCTAAGGCAGACATGGTTCTTAGGTTAAATCCAATATCTTTCATTAGACCAACTCAAATTGGTCCTTAGTTGGTCCTTAAACCAACACGGCTACAGCCTATACCCCTAAACTGCCCTTATTGCTTATACCTAAGATTAACAAGGCATAGCATCATAAACAATGCAGCAAACACCTTACAATATATAGATGGGAGATAATAGACTGTGAATATTCTCAACATCAGCGAATGGTGGCAAGCGGCATTGCTTTTCATCTCTCCTTTCATTTTTTCTGACTCTGCTTTAATAAGAGAAGCTCTTTCATTATTAATTTCAGCCATCTCCTTTCACTTCAACTTTGTAAGAGCAATGAAACAACACAAAATACTAATTCTGAGGAATTAAGTACCTACGCTACCCATTTAGTTTTGTAGCAGCTGAGAGCATTAAGCCTTTTTCTAAAAGCCCTCAGCATCTTGACAGACTAGGCCCCCATATTCATTTTATCACTTACCTGAATTTTTCTATAAAAAGGCACAGTCACAATTTACAGGCCCAAACCAACCCAAATCCAAAAAGAATTAAATGCCTTTTGAAATAAATGCAATTCCCTCCCCCCACCTCATTATCTTCAATTAGTTTTGGCTTGAGCATATAACAGCTTAGAATCATACAAGTTAGAACCTGAGGATATTTGTAAGTTTATACAACCAACCTTCCTGCCAGTGCTGTATTGTTCCCTACTTTACATTTTTCATTACGTTATTTTTGTCCAACAGGGTTTGAAAGTCCCAAGTCTGAAGAATTCCAGACTTCTGCCATTTGCTGTCTGGGACTATAAATCCAAACTGAGTTCTGTGGTTGCATAATTCAAATGAAAGAAAGCATTCTGAAATCTGAATAATATTACGGATAATGTCCATTTGGTTTGAAGTCTAGATTTAAATATAAGGAACAACACTAATCTCATGCTGCCATTTTTTTGCCATTAAGAACCATGACAGCTTCCCTGCATGTGTTTTATTCTCAGTGAATAAATTGAGGGAGCTGGAAAACATCTCTGGGCCATTTGCTTGTGCCAGTATTAGGCCTGGATTGTATTTTGCTGACTATGCATGCATGACTTTATTTTAAAGCCCTGGTGGAAAATCCATTATTTTTGTGTTACTGTAGCCAATACATATATGTAGGACTCCTGAGATTAAAAATTTCTCACAATTTCATCACTCGTAGCTCCATTTGTTTTCAGTATGTTTGTACAGCTGTGACTAGGGACAGATTTTAGCTCCTGATATTAATTATTTTGCTTTTATTTTACACCCTTGATATTTCTGGAAAGATTTCAGTATTCTTTGTTAGGTCATGGGCCCCAATAATTTAACTGCCAGTGAAGTGTGTTAAAGAACCAATACTGATGCATTGCAGAAAGGACCAGACACATCTTGAAAAGGAATATTGCATATTAAGCTCTGCTTTTGAAGGACATATCAGCTCTCATGCCAGCCATACTAAAAATGTGTTTTAAAACACCTGCAAACATCTTATGCATTTTCTCAGTGCAGAATATTCCATGAATGTATATAGCTACATAGCTTGTGCTAAGGATTTGTCACATCAGAGAAATGCCTTTCTGAACTACCAAGATCAGAAAGTTATTGCATTTTACTTTCATTAGCTCAGTGAATTTTTTTCTGCTTCTCATAGAGTTTCTATTTGCCTCAGACTATTATCCCCAAACATTTTAAACTGTAGGCTAGAAAAAGGTGATCAGGGACATTTAGGGCATACCTTTCATAGCCTTATTCCAAGACTTGTCTCACGGACTGTAGTCAAACCAGAGCCTTGGTCTCAAGAGAGCTACTCATGAAGTAACTTTCTTCTCAGTTGAAGGGAAGAAAGGAGACCTGAAACCTATGGTAATAGAGGTGATCAGTCCTTGAGATGTAATTTAAATCCTGTCCTTCATTCTGGGGAGGATTAATGTTTTGGTTTGGCTGCTGCTCTCTTCAGAAGCTGTGTATTAATTCTGTCATGAACCAGGCAATCTTCCATCCCGGGAGATTTTTTCCAGCCAGAGATGGAAGAATTTCCTCAAGTCACATAAAACTTTTCTTTTGAAGGATTTTACTGGGGGTTGGTGATAGAGCAGCTAAGGTGTCTTGTTATGGCTCCAGATACATGAGTGTGAGCCCTGTGCCAGTGTCCTGCTGGAGATTGGCCCGGCTGTTACTACATACCTGGTTATTCAGGCTGGGCAGTCAAAAGTGGCTGGATGTGATGACTCCCTTATGTACTGTTGACCCCCAGAAACTGGTGTGGCTTAACTGCTTAGCTCTGTGAGCTGTTTGGCTTGGGTGAACCTTTTAGCTTGAGGATGTTTTGTTATTTTGTTAAAAAATAAATGCTCAGGTTGATTGCCAAAAGGTGGGATCAAGGCCAGTATATTCTTGTTGCTGTGAATTTCCAGAGCCTGCAGCATTAAGTCTGAACAAAATGTGTGGCTTTCACAAAACTGGTTTCTTAGGGAACTCATTTTAAGACCGCAGCCTCTCTGGGGCTGGGACCCCAGACTCTGACATATTTGAAATTTAGGGATACTTCATGAGGTGGTCCAGTCTTAGGGTCTTATTGGCAGTCATTCAGAATGACATGCATAGCCAACTCATAACTTCACCACTCAAGTGTTATGTGACTAGTTGTTATAGTATACCATCACACATTTCCTGCACGTACATACAAATGACAAAAACTGAATTTAATTAAGGTAAAAGGAATATTTGGTCCACATAATACCACATTTAAAGATAGATGTATGTATTATGCTTTTGGGGCATGGGAGGGCACATCTATCCCTACTTGAACTCTTCCCCATTGGACATATTTTGAATACTACAGTTGAAGAAAATTATGGTTTTAGTAGCCATTTGAATAGTTTAAAAAAAGGAGGAATGTAAAATGGCAGGGAAATTGTCAGTTGTAACAGTGTTTCAAAATTCATGGTATGGTGGTTCTAACAACCCCCCCACAAAATCAATTAAAATAACCCTCCCCAAAGCAAAAGAACAATACCCAAGTCAAATCAAAACAACAGCAGGGAAAAAAGCCAATAACACTATAAATTTTCACTTCTGAGCTTGGAAATGTATAAAACAATTTTGGAGCTGGATTACCCTAGAAATCTGGATCTTGATGCCTGTTGTATTATGTACTTGCTGGTGTCACTGTTTAATCACTGAATATTTTTTTCTATGAAAAATAAAAGTTTAATGTGCTCCAATGAGTACCTCTTCTCACCTTCCTGCCTTTAGGCAAGAGAGCAAGCAAAAGCAAAAATATTCTTTTTAATGAAATAACAGAGGCCAACATGCCTGCCTTCCATGGTTCACTAGAGGGAATTTGTCCTGTCTCAGTAATTTTCTCTGCCCTTAGTGAACTGCTACATATACAGCTTTCCTGTGCAATGTAAGAAAGATTCTCAGAGCAGTAAATGTAAGCTCACATAAGAAGCACAGCTGGAAATTTTAGAGGCAAGCTTAAATCTCCTATCTTTTCCATCCATATGGCTTTAGTAGAAAATTGCTTGTACACTACTGGATGGATAGAAAGATACAGACATTTATTTAAAAAGAGAGCAATAATACTTTGTATTCATTTGGAGGGAACTTTCCACAAGATGATTTGAAAGTATTTTATAAACATTAATATGCTCAGCACCATCCCTATCCAGAATATCTTACTTCCATACTTTACAGATTTGGAAACTGAGGCCCAGCGTTTAAGGTCATATTTCCTAAAAACACCTATCTATAATGCTGTGTGCTAAACTATTATGTATCAGTGGCCATCTGCACATGCAAATAGCAGTCTGGTCTTGCAGCAGTACTACCCACACAAATTATACACACAATTCTGACAATCAGGTGCAGGAAACATTATCCTGGAAAGTGCAGAGCACTAGCAATTCCAAGTGATTTGATTTCAACAATTATCAGGATCAGATCCATTAACTGGGTTTGTGTGCTTTACTTACATTTAAGGAAAGAGGATATTTTGGTGGCTAAATAGATTTATCATGATCCTCTTCAAAATGTGAAATTGTTCAAAAATGCTAAATCAAAGAGATGCCAGAGACTTAATGACCACAACTTTGTTACACCACTCCTGTTTCATGATGATCATGTGTTCTAGGCTGAACTATCACTTCTTTCTCAGTTCCCCTAGTAGCTTCAGCATATTATACGTGCACTTGGCAAACAACATGTCTGGGTTACAAAGTCAAAGGGCCAAACAGTCCATCAGGCTAGTGTGATTAAGCACTCCATTTTTGTAGTCAACAGCACACAAGGGAGCGATGTGGCTAGCATTACCTTTGGCTGCCTTTGACTTCCTTGCATGAAAGACATTTATAGTTGGGGTCAACTAGAGACAGCCTTCAGCCTGAGTCTGGAGCCAAAGCAAATGATATTTTAATAGATTTGCTACCATATGGGTTATAGGCAGCCATGAAACCTACCGTTAGTGTTCAGGGTTCAAAGCCTGCTCTCTGCTGCACAGAAGTAATCAAGCTGAAACTGGAGGCCACAAGAGAGAAGAATGGTCCTATTTGGTCCTATTTTTGCAGTCTTTGGTTCTCCTGAACATTTGATCTTCCTCCTTTTTTGCCTTCAAGAGCAAATTATTCTGAAATAAAGCTCAAGTGATAGACTCGTGTTCCCTCTTTTCCACTCTTGCCTGTTGTTTCAGCAAAATCCTTCATATCCTAACCAGTCTAAGAGGCAACAAACCAGTATTTTTAAATGCATTCTGTTCTTATGAGATAGACATGATTTCAGTAAAGGACTGCTTGGTCCTTCCTGAATATTGACTGAAAAGGACGAAACTTCCTTGAGCCTAGCCTGATTTTCAGAATCATAGATCAATAGGACTGGAAGGGACTGAAGGCAATTATCTAGTCCAAGGCAGGATCATTTATTTCTCAACCATCCCAGTTACTTTCAATGCAGTGATGTGTCAAACATCATATCCCTGCCTTTGACTTTCACAGTACAAATGACCAGTTCTGGATTCATAGTTTGCTTAATGGGACATGGCCTATGTTGCAAACTGAGAGCAGGGCTTGAACTCATATTTTTAAAGCTGTAGCAAAAGTTCTTAGTTCCTCTACCATCTCACCCCAATTAGCAGGTTACAGACACTGTGCTTTCTGTACTATCTCATAACTCCGAAAAAGGCATGGAGATTCTTGCTCTCAAAAGGGCTTTATTTCCACAACTAACACATAATCAAATATGACTGACAACTTCGTGCTGATGTCATCATGTTAGCCTTCAAGA
Source organism: Alligator mississippiensis (assembly GCF_030867095.1). Classification (NCBI taxonomy): domain Eukaryota; kingdom Metazoa; phylum Chordata; order Crocodylia; family Alligatoridae; genus Alligator; species Alligator mississippiensis. Next base: position 213,684,206 of record NC_081826.1, read on the forward strand.
AGGAAGTTAACCCTTACTACTACATCTCCCTTTTTCAACAGAAACCTGAAAGATTGCTAAGCGCAATGAGTTACAGCGAGGAGCTGATCATGTGTCGGTGCCTTAGGTGTCTCCACACAGTATGAATGAGAAGTATCCACCCTAGCTTGGGCTGTGCCTATACTCCTGCATCTGGAATCCACCCATCCTGCTGTGGGGAAAGAGCAGGTGCATTTCTTGAGGCATGCCTGGTGTTATAATTCCATCTCTGATGGCCCTTTTTCAGTCTGTCTTTCTCATGAAATTCCTGTGCATCGACAAGTTTTGGAACCAAGTCTTGTATCTCAGTTGGTAGAGTCGTATGGAGTCAACAACTCATAAGCAACTCAGCTGGACTTCATCCATGCTGTAATGGTGTTGAACAGTATATCAGGAGAGCCCTAAAGAGACCTTGACCCTTCTGAAGCAAGTTCTTGACAGTCTGCACTGCACATTCTGTTTCCCTGTTACTGCATGGGGAATGTGGACTGGTGGTGATATGCTGAAAGTGATATTGGGCTGCAAACAGCTTAAATACAGCTCCAGAAAATTATGGACCATTATCTCTTCTTCAAACTGAAAGTATACCATGGTGCATGTATATACTTTTCAACACAATTATAACTCTCTCAATAGTGGAGTTTCTCTTGTTGGTACTACCCCAACCTGCAGTCTTCGAATCGTACTTGCAGCCATCCTTTCTAAGCAATACATCTTTATCTTTTGACAGAAAGGATCAGCTTCTTGAGTTTCCTGGATCTTCATCTGTAATCAGCATCTTGAGGTGAAATCTCTGAATTCTCAGTGGGAGTTCATCAAGAGGTTTGTCTCCTAACAGGGACATGAGTAGCTTATGATTCATTTGTAAAGTAAAAGTCAGTCACATGTAACTGCTAGTGCTTCTTTTTCTATTTCTGCATATTGATTTTCAGGTGGAGCAAGTGCTCTTGACACAAAGGCAATAGGGGCCCAACAGTCAGCTTGTTGACATTGTTGTAACACTGCTTCAAATCCATAGGATGAAGCATCTGCTGTAATGCGTGCCTTATGCCAGATCACATTGGATTAGTATTAGGGATGATCTGAGTATTGATTTGATCTCATTGAAGGCCAACTGTTGTAATGAATCCCAGAGCCATATCCTGTTGTCACTTAAAAGGTCTTTTAAAGGTTATGTTATTGTTGCCAGTTTTGGCACAAAATGGCCCAGATATGTGGCCATTCCTAAACATCTGTATAATTCTGGTCCAATAGGAGCAAGGGTACTTGTCTTAGTGTAGTTAATGCATATGGAACTGCCTCAACTTTTAGGAATATCTTAGATGCACCTGACATTTTTCCAGGACCTGAAAAGATGGCTAAGTACTTGGTTCTATAGTACTGCTCCAAGGATTCCTGATTTGTTATTTCATCCAGTTGATGGATAAATTGTAGTGCCTGTATGGCTGGTAAACCCAGCAAAGGAACAGCAAGAGTACAGATTACATAGGCTTCCTGGTCTATAGTTCTCTGCTTCACTGTCATTTTTGTGTTGAAGGATCCCATCACTTTGAGGGTAATGTTACCTGGTCCCTGTAACCTTTTGCTAGGAGGAAGGGGGATCCCATCCCTGTCTTGACTGTAGTAAATATCAGGTATAGCTGAAACTACTGCTCCTGTATCTGTTTTAAATGGAACTGACTGTCCATTGAGCTCCATTTCTGTCATTTAGACTTCTGGGCCTGATGAAGACCCTGTAAGTTCTTCTAATAACGCAGCACAATCCTCTGACTCCTGTTCTGTGACTTCATGGACTCCTGTGGTTCATCGACAGACTAAAGCACAGTGATCTTTCTTTTTACATATTTTTGATATTTCTCTTCCTTAGCAGGACACTTAGCATGGCCATGTCCAGGGATTTTACCACACCTAAGGCATTGGCCCCCTTTCCCCCTTGGTTGTTGCTGTGGGTGCCAGTGAGACCACTTCCTTTGTTCATTGTGCATGCCAAGTCTATTTATTTTTCATTGTAGTTTCTTGATAATGTGCATTGTATCCCTATTAGGTAATGTCTGAAAGGGCTTGGAATTGCTTCTTATTTCCCTTTGTTACTACTTAGCTAACTCTGATTGGCGGTCTTGTGTGACAGCCTTCTGGAGGGTTAAATCAGGATCCAACTGTAGTCTTTCTGAGAGCTCTTCATTGTGAAGACCCACATCTAAGCAGTCCCTAATTAGCCCTTCCCTGAGCTCCCATATTGGCAAGATTCATCCAATGTACACAAAGGTGTAATAAAGCTGTCCACAGGTTCTGAAGGCTCCTGTTTATGGAGACTGAATTTAGCTCATTCATAAATAACACTTCTTTTGCCCAGAAAGTGTTCAGGTAGTGCCACTACTACATCAGGATATTGCTTTTTCTTTGTATTTGTAAGAGGCAGTGACATCAGAATTTTATCCACATAATCCCCGATTGAGTAGATGAGACTGCTTGGTTGGTAAGGTTCAGACCTTTTGTCCAGCCTTGACACTTCCCTGAAGCAGTTAAAAAGTTTGATTTATTTAGGCCACATTCCAGATGATTGGAAATCAAACTGTTCTTGTGTTGTAATATTAACTGCCTGCATTGGCTCTGTAGGCAGCATCTTCCCTGAGCTGGACTCAGCTGCTGATGGAGCTTGGCCTGTCATTTGGGAATCACCCAATTGCTGGCTGGCATTTGTGTCCCTGCTGGTGACAGGATTCAGCCACTTCTGACAGCAGTTGCTATCTCATAGCTCAGGAAAATCCAGGGAGACTCTTTTTGCTCTCAAAAGGGATTTATTGCAACAACTCAATCACACACAAAGAGGGCTGATGGCCAGGGATCTGGGTTTTCCATTTCTCATGGAAAAACTGAGAAAAATGAGGACTTCCCCTTTTAGCCAAGGAAAATGCAAATTTTTCATTTTAATGGGGAAACCCATGGATTTTGCACTTTTGCAAAGAGCTCTCTGCAGGCTGGCAGAGCTCCAGCCTGCAAGAGGCTGGAAGGGAGCAGGAGAAAGGTGTTTAGGCAGGGGGCACCATGTGCAAGTATATGGTGCAGCTGCAGGTAAGGCTGATGGGGGAGGGGATTGAGGCCGCCATAGGGAGGGAGGGAGTGAGATGGGCAGGCCTGGGGCTGGGGTTGCATGGGGCTTGGGGCCTAAGGCTGGGGGTGCATGGGACTTGGGGCCTGGGGCTGGAGTGCATGCACATGCCTCCCAGATCTGTGCATGGGGTGGGGGCAGGGGCAGGCTTCCCCCTGCAGGCTTAGGCTCAGGCTCAGGCTCAGGCTCAGGCTCCCCACCCTGCTGCTTTCTCTTGGGGCCTCTGCAGCCTGGTGGGTATGACTTGGCATTGCAGGGTGAAGCAGGGTTGCACAAGGAAGCTCCTTGCTGCTGCGAGTACTGCGCCGCCCTGGCGCAGTGTCCCCTGTGTGTGCAGCAGCAGTGGCGGCAATGGCATGGGGTTACGCCCCTTCCTGCTGCCACATGCTCAGGGGACACCTTGCCAGAGCTGTGCAGGGCTTGCAGCGGCAAGGCGCTTTGCTGTTTGGCTCTACTCTGCCCTGCCATGCCAGGTTGCACCTACTGGACTATGGTGGCCCCAGGGAAGGGCAGCAGGGCAGGGAGCCCAAGCCCGCAGCAGAGAGCACACACCCATTCCTCCCCTGCCCTGTGCACAGATCTGTGTGCATGCAGTGGTGCATGCAGTGCATGGTACAGGAGTCCATGCAGTGGTGGGGAGCCAGCCTCATCCACCACTTGAGCCCGCAGCAGGCAGGCAGCAGTGGGGTGGGCCAGAATTCACACTCTGCTCTGCTGTAGCAGCTGCCACCTCCCGCAAGTAGGGAGCAAGGGGCTGTGGGTGGGGGGTGAGGTGTACCAACAGGGCCAGAAGGTGGGGAGTGAGGGCACGAGCAGGACCAGGGGGATTATGGATGGAGTGGGGGACACCAGCAGGGCCGGGGGGGGGAGAGGGGCACCAGCTGGGTTGTGGGGCTGTGGGTGGGAGGTGAGGGGCCTGGACCTGCATTCTGTGAGCGAAGGGGGCAGGGGAAGCTCTGATTTTCCATGACAAAAAATCCAAAATAAAATACCAAAATGTATAGGTATTTAGAATTTATTTTATTATAGTGATTGAAGCACTGGTAGGCTTCCAAACTGGTTTAAAATTGTAAATATATCAAGGAAACATTGTCTTCAACTAATACCTATATTTATAGTGGCCTTTCATTTTAAGCACGGATTTTGGGTTTTTAATCAGAGAGTTTGCCATTTTTTATGAGGGAAAACCAGGATCCCTGCTGATGACTTCCTGTTTATGTCATCATGTCAGCCCTTGGGAAGGACATTAACCCTTGCTGCTACACTTTTAGCTGTTTTACTTAAATTATGCTTGTCTAAATAGATAAAAGGTAATGACCCATGGTTTCCTGACCTGTTAAAAACTTTGCGGAGAATTCTGGGCCTGATTCTGAAAGACATTAAATAACATGACCCAACCAGGAACTTATTCAACAAAATGTAACTCAGTGTTTTATTTTTACTTCAGTGTATTGCTGTATGTGTGTCAATTCCCTGATTTAGCTATTCAGATGTGCTGAACTTAGAATAAAACTATAAAGATGGAACCCCACTTCAAGCTGAAACCAGGAGCATAATTTCATCTGTTTTCTGCAGTAGAAAGTGAATGATTAAATGAAGTGGAATTAAGCCAATGAAGGGCTAATCCACAGTGATTTTGTTTAAGTGCTTCATGATAAAATATTCACTGAATAGCAACAGAATGTTAATTTTGGGACTGAATGATTCAGGGGATCCGTAACAGATTAGAAAGATTTAACTCTTAGTTATCAGTTTGAATTAAGCCCAAGTCAGCAGTGGCCACAAATTAATACTAGCTAATTGTTGTGGGTGCCTGTATCGAGTAATGGGTTTCAAGCTAATTGCTAATTGACAGGAGTTCACATCATAGAAACCACCCGAAAATTTTCAGACTTTAACTGGCCTCATTTTTGGCAGGCACTGTAAAGAGAGATTGAAGGATCCGAGCCTGAATCATCACTCTTTAGTTGCTTCATGGCTTGTGCTTGAATCGCATTGGCAGGAGAGGGTGTTGGAACTTATAATGCCAGTGTCCCTGCTGTACTTGTCATATAGGTAAACGCATTCAGGACTCTCTCTCTCCATTACCTTTCATATGTACTAAAACCACACTAACAGTATGGAAATGCAAAACAAAGCCAAGTATCCTTCTATCAGAAATAATCAGTTTAATAGACATCTCATGCAGTAGTGGCAGACTGGTTAAGGCCTCTCACTGTGGTTCTGGAGGTGTGAGTTTAAGCCCTGTTCTGGAATTACGTCAAAGGCTGCCTTTAGCTGACCTTGCCATGAATGGGCTGGAGAGTCAATGGCAGTTAGCATCCCTTGTGTGTCACAGTGAGCTGTTAGACTCCAGACTTAAATATCTCAGGATTTGTGACTCTTTTAAGCAACTCATATACATTGTGTTTTTAGATCTCTTTTATTTCTGTAAATTACTTTTATTATAAAAAGTCTTCTGTCATCTGCATTTTAAACAGCGTTATTTTCGGTTACATTATTGGTAATCATGCATTTAATTTTTGTACAGAAAGGTAATATTTCAGTAATGTCATGAAATTTAAAGGATTATTTAAAGTGCTAACAAGTCATAGTTTCATAGCTGGTAGGGTTGGAAGGGACCTAAGCAGATCATCTAGTCCGACCCCCTGCCATGGGCAGGAAAGGATGCTGGGGTCAAATGACCCCGGCTAGGTGGCAGTCTAGCCTTCTTCTGAAGACCCCCAAGGTAGGGGCAAGCACCACTTCCCTTGGAAGTTGGTTCCAGATCCTAGCCACCCTGATGTGAAGTAGTGCCTCCTGATATCTAGCCTGAATCTACTCTCAGTCAGCTTATGGCTGTTGTTCCTTGTTAACCCTAGTAGTGCTTGGGGGAACAGGGACTCTCCCATTGCCTGCTGGTCCCCCTTGGCAAGTTTATAGGTGGCCACCAGATCCCCTCTCAATCTTCTTTTGTGGAGGCTGAACAGGTTCAGGTCCGGTAGCCTCTCCTCGTAAGGCCTGCCCTGCTGACCCTAATCATGTGAGTGGCCCTCCTCTGGACTCTCTCGATGCTGTCCACATCCCTCCTGACGTGTGGTGCCCAGAACTGGATGCAGTACTGCAACTGTGGCCTGACCAGTGTTACATAGAGGGGGAGGATCACCTCCTTGGACCTGCTCATGATGCATCTATGGATGCATGACAAAGTGCGGTTAGCCTTCCTGACCACGTCCCCACATTGACAGCCTATGTTCATCTTGGAATCAACAGTGATTCCAAGATCCTTCTCTGCCTCTGTGCTGATGAGAAGGGAGTTCCCCAGCCTGTAGGTATGCTGCTGGTTCTTCCTTTCCAGGTGCAGTATCTTGCACTTGTCCGTATTGAAACCCATCCTATTCTCATCCGCCTACCCCTGGAACCTGTCGAGATCTAGTTGTAGCCTGCTCACTTCTCCCCACATCTTAGTGTCATCTGTGAACTTGAACAAGGTGCTTTTCAGACCCTTGTCCAAATCGCCAATGAAGATATTGAACAGGGCGGGCCCGAGGACCGAGCCCTGGGGGACCCCACTGCCCACAACTCTCCTGGTCAAAAATGACCCATCCACCACCACACTCTGCGTGTGGCCCTCCAGCCAGTTTGTGACCCATTTGACTGTGTAGGCATCGACACCACAGACACCTAATTTTTTAATGAGGGTGGAGTGAGAGATAGTGTCGAAGGCCTTCCTAAAGTCCAGGAAGACTACGTCCACCGTGACGCCTGTGTCCAAGGCTTTTGTGACCTGGTCATAGAAGGCCACCAGGTTGGTATGACAGGACCTGCCTCTAATGAACCCATGTTGATTGCCCCTAAGCATAAACTCCCCCACTGGACCCTCGCAGATGTACTCCTGGATAATTTTCTCAAAGAACGTCCCTTGACTTTACTGCCTCCGCAAGCTGACCTGAGAATTCCCGGTCCAGCTCTTCTCCCTGGTTAGGTGGCCTGTAGTAGACCTCCACTGTTAGGTCCCTTTCCCCCCAACCTCCTTGCATTCTGACCCAGAGCACCTCCATCTGCCCTACCTCTGACCCAGTGCTGTTTGCAGAGGATGTGTATTGCTCTTTGACGTAGAGCACCACACTCCCACCTTTCCTCCCTGTTCTATCCCTCCTGTATAGCTTATAGCCCTTGATGTTGACCACCCAGTCATGAGTTGGATCCCACCAGGTTTCAGTGAGCCCCACTATGTCTGGGTTTGTGTTAGCTAGCAGGAAGGCAAGTTCCTTCTGCTTGTTCCCTATACTGCGAGCATTAGTGTAGAGGCATTGAAGGCAGTGACGTCCCTTCACTGTTTGTTGTTAGATTGTCTAATTTACATAATTCAGAAGAGAGTATTTAACATGTTTTTATTTACCTTTTCCTTGCTTTGGTCTAGGATTCACATCTGGCACACAACTATCAAATCAAAACTATCAAATAAATTCCAGAATATTTGTAGTTTTTTACATCTGTTCCAACTGCACGTTAAGTTAATTTGGGGAGAGAAAAAGGTTAAGGGAAGAGAGAGAAACAAATGAAGCTAAAACTATCAAAGGGAAATTGGAACAGTAGATGTTTATATGTCGAGGAATAATATGAAGTGAAGTACTGACTGCAGGAATATTGACTCAGTCCTGCTGTCACAGAAGCTAATTCTAGCTTTTCCAATGAAGTCAGTGGGAGCAAGATCAGACTGAAATTGTTTGCCACTGAGCTGAACTTGTTCTACTGTGGCTGAGTTGGCTGCTATTTCATTCAGAATACAGGAGAGAAAGGTCAGTGTTCAAAATTTTTACATCTATTATGGATGGTGATTGCAAGAGCAGAATACCAACCCAGAAGCTTTGGAAAGAGAGAGACAACAGCTGAGAAATTGGGGGTGGGGGCACACACTAAAGTTATTGGGAATTATATTCAAGTGAAATTAAGTGAGGCAATATAAGCTTTTAGAGGTTGAGACCATCACTCTTTTATATAGTGCCAGGCACAACAGAACTAGGGTTTATAGACTCTACTGTAATACAAGTAATTATTCTTCTTAATAATAAAGCTCCTTATTAAGATATCTAAATCTGTCAATCGATATAGGTACTGGCTGGGGAGATAGCTGAAAAGAGATAAATAAGATGAGCTGAAAAGAGGCCATCTACAAACTAAACAAGACAGCTTTATCTTGATAAGGAAATCTTGTTCCACACCTCATCTATTAAAATCCTCCCTTTGTCATCTCTATTCCACTGGGAGCCTTTGTTTATTTTAAATTGCGCTAAGGTTAAACCTCTCATTTATGGTATGGGATTTTGGTGCTGGTAGAGGAATCAAGAAAAGAAAAGCCAAGAAATTCTCAACTTTAAAGGATAAAAAGGTAAAAGCCATGCAAAGGAAAGATACAATCCACGGGCATAAGGGATAAAATTAGATTTCCTGGCTCCTTGTTGAAATGAAATCTGCTCTTTCTTGCCTTTTCTGAAATAGCACCTTAAGTTGGAAAGTTGTTAGTGATGTGTAGAGGAGATAAGTACATTGACTACATGCGTGTTTGTGTGTGAATGAGAACTAAAATACAGGTAGGCACATAAGTTTCTGAACTCCCCATGCAAGATTCTGCTCCTTAGCTTGTACAAATCATTTGCTCCATTTAGTTTTGATAGGATCTGGATAAAATTTGTATTGATTCCATGTAAGTATTAGCAAACACTTTGTCTGTGTTCTTATTTTGAATGCTTGTGATATTTCAGATGAGAAATGTGCATTCATGACATCAGGATGCCAGTTACAGGTATTTAAGTCCTTACTTTAATCTACAGAGCAGTCCCTCCTGTCTAGTTACATCCAAATATCCATGGGCATCAGAGTCATATTTTTGAACAGAGAGGGCATGAAAGAGAGTCCAAGTGTGAGCACCTCCAAGATATGGCCAGGAAGAGAGGGAATTCAGATTGAAATCTAAGATAAATTCTTCATTGTCTCAAAAACATGATGAACCATAATCTCTAAATATCACCAAATGGATCCTCATGGTACAACTTGTGCCTTCTGGAATCCTGGAACAACTTGACATGACAGGAAAAATATTAGTATTGCTGCAATACTGAAGGGGCACGTAGGCAGCATAAGGTAAAGCAGATAAAAAACTGCCAAGTAGGCTCAGCCTAGATCTTAACAGCTCCTATAAACTGTATAGCATATAGTAAACTTAATCCACCTAGCTCAATAATTGGCAGATTCGGAGTGTGTGTCAGTGTTCTTAAAGTAGCAGGAAATTGGATTTCGGTTTCCAGCAAGTGTTGATGAACTGTTGATACGGTCATAATGCTGCTGGTTACTAGGCTCAGTTTCCAGATTGTTATGTCTCTAACACTGAATGCAAGGGCTGCGGGAATTCTGACTGTGGTTTGTAAGGCAAATCAAGAGGGGAAAAAACTCTTGCACTAAGGAAGTCTTTTCAAGTGGATGTTGGTGACCAGTCCCTAGGGACCAGAGAACTTCAGGTTTGTACATTAAGCAGCAAATTAGCTCTTCAGGCATACAATATGACTCCTAAGGCGATATTGAATTAGTGGCCAATGTCTGAAAAATATAATTTACAAATACAAGGTGCACTGGGCAGAAGGTGGATGGTAGAAGATCGTGAACTCCCAGTTACATTCATGCAAGTGTCATGCTTGATGATGTTTTGTGTAGCAAGTAGGCCTCTGACCAGTGCAGTGCAGTGCACTACATAGTGTAATATAAGAGAACCTTGCTTTGCTGGCATTTATGAGAAAACCCATGCACATAAGGGGACTATTAAGATAAATGCACAGGCTTATGTTGCATGTACACAGTCCTGAGTCTTAGAGACTGCTGATCCTTCTTGCCCTTTCAGTACATTGTGACAGTGGTTTATACTGAAGCAAGCAATGCAGTGAAATAAACCATGCTTAGCATGTGCCTAAAGGCATTAAAAGCCCCGTGGCCTGCTGGAGTTGGCCAGTGGCTCTCCTCTAGGGCTCTAGGTTGTTTGCTGCTGGTAAATAAGAGAACTGTTTTGCTTTTTGAGCAGCCAGCTCTTGTGCCACAAGGATCCTCACAGGTTTTATTTCTAAAGATGATTCATTTTTAAATGTTTCCCACATAATATCATGAATAAGGGCATATTCTAGAATTTAGAAGATCTAGCTCCACATCCTTGCTCACTTTTAGTGAACTCACACTGGTTATGTGAATTTCTCATGCGAGGATGCAGGAAAAATAGATTTGGATAGGTTTATAAAACATGATAAGACCTAGGGGTGCAAAGTGAAGAGTTTTCTGACTCTAGTGTGGTTAAGTGCTGGAAAGGTGGCCTAGAGAGGTTTTGGAATCTGTATCCTTGGAAGATTTTAAGTGCAGGTGAGAGAAACATTTGACAGTGACCATCTTGTTTTGAAGTCCTTGCCAGCCCTGTTTTTCTATGACAAAAGCACAATGTAGAAGAGTACCCGCATAGCTATTATAAGAACAGGGGAGCTGTAGTCAAGCTTTTGAGTTATTTGAAGTTGATTGTGTACCGAATTAACAGCAAATGCTTATCTAGTGGAGTTACTGATCTTTATAGTTTTGTATAAGTATTGACATGCTGGGTGATTGCTGACGTGTACATTAGAGTGCATCAGCATGACACAGCATTTAGGGTTACAGTCTAGAATATCGACTAGCATTTGCTAAGGAAGAGCATACTGTGGTGTGTCTTGCACTTAGAGTGATGCAAATAAACTATAAAGATGTGGAGAACAAGCAGAGTCAACCCAGAGCAGCTGAGAGTTTCTGGGGTGTTTTTTCTTTGTTTGCTTTTATTTTCTGCCTGGCCCTGGTTCTGCAGTGTGGTCTATGTGGATACATTTATTATTGATATGATGCATAATGCCAAATTGTGTGGATTACCATATGATATCACATATAACCCCTCCAAAGATAATATGTACCTTCAAAACAAGGTGCATGTTATGTTTAGGGTTGTGTTATACGTGAGAAAAAAGATGCTTGAAAATTCCAGTAAGTAATTTAATATAACAAATTGTGGAATGCAAAAAACCTTATGCAGAACAAGTTATAAAATGCAAAAAAACCCCAACCCCCCCTCCCCTAAAAAACCATATGGGCTTTGCATGTACCTCGCATCCCTCATTGCAATATTGCAATGTGTCTCTACAGCAGAAGCCAGCTTACTGTAGCTATCAGTGAAACACCAGCAGCTTCAAGTGGGTGCGGTGAGCCTGTCACTGCTGCATAAAGTCCCTAGCTGCTGCTGTTCACTCAGCAGTAGGCTCTGCCTCACAGCAGTAGGTCTTTAAGTGAAAGGGTAGGGTTGTGGGTGGGAGATGATCAGAGGTGAAGCAACCTCATCTGGAACCCTGGGCAGCAAACTCCTGAGTGGGAAGGAGGAGGGAACAGTGAATATGGTATCATGTGAGTGCTGGAGTGGGTGGGTAGCAGTGTCTTACCTGCTTCATCCAGGGCTTCTCTGGACAGACTCAGCATAATAGCCCTGTGGTGGAGGCTACTGACCTGCTCACCACTCTTTGCATTGGCTGGCAGCTAAATGTTATTACCAAATTTCTTTGCATATCATCCACATCCAGATTTTCAGCAGCATGGTTTTTGGAATAAAGGTGCAAACTATATACAAAAAAATACAATAAATCATATTAGCAGCCTAAATCATGTTATCGGTTTGATATGATATGCTTAGCTGTTTTTTTACAATAAGGCTTTATTGCACCTGTGTCCTCCAGAATGGGTAAATAATGTTGCTGAGTGCAGTTGCTTAAAAAGTAAACCTTGGAGCAATTCCTCTAAGTCAGTGGTTTTCATCCTTTTTTCATTTGCAGATCCCTAAAAAAATTCAAATGGAGGTATGGACCCCTTTGGAAATTTTGAATGGAGGTGGGGACCCCTTTGAATTGTAAGTGTAGGCATTCACATACTTTTGATTGATCATAGTCATCTTTTGTGGACCTCATATATATATGTAGTCTGAGGACCCTCAGGGGTCCACAGACCACAGGTTGAAAACCACTGCTCTAAGCCATCAGGGTTCCTAAATGCTTTATTAGACATGTCACATCATGCTGTAGCTTTACAGAAAGTAAAAAGACAGGTGTTTTTGCACAGCGTACTAGCTAAATGTGGGTTAGGGCTTGGAGTTAAGGCAATTAAAGATCTTTAAAGCTGGGGAGGCTGATGAAGGTCAACCCTAAGTTGTCCTGTAGAATTAACCCTGTGGGGTTGGATAACATGATTAAAAAACAAAACAATAAAACAAAATGTCTTTGTTTAGACAAGACCTTACATATCCGACTTTAAGCAATCCCTCCCCTCCTCTGCCCCAGCCTCCCCTCAGAACACTGACTTTAAGGGCTAAGAAGTGAGGCTTACTTTGGATACAGTCACATTCGAGAACAAATCTATGCGACAGACTGCCTTTGAGATGTGCTGACTGCTCAGCACTTTGGAGGCACTGAACAATTTCACTCAAACTCAGATGTACAAAGTGTTTAAGATGCTACAACATGACCTTGAGGTTCTGGGCCTCAGAACCTTGCGGTATCAAGCTTTCAGGCCTCTATTTAGGAAGGCACTTCAGAACATGTTTAGGTTCATACCTATTCCATTCTTAAGCTTCAACAACTTCAGTGGATCTAAAACAGGGATGGGCAATTATTTCGGGCAGAGGGCCACTTACTGAGTTTTGGCAAGCTGTCGAGGGCCGCATTGGTAACCCCACCCCTGGACACGGGCCTCGCTCCCTGGTCTCTATCTTGTTACCAGAAGTCCTGCTCCCTAACCCTGACCTTTGTCACCAAAAGTCCCTCCCTTGCCTCCAGAAATACTCCTTTCAGCAAAGGGATTTGCCATTTCAGAAACAGAAAAATATCAAATTATATTCTAAAAATCAACATCTATAACATTCATTAATTTGATTTCAAAAACCGTTTTCATCTGGATTTACATGCGTTTGTGTAGTGTACACAGAGGTGATTGCACAATAGCTCAAAATGAAATCTTACTCTTGTATATTGTGGGGGGGTGGGGGCATTGGGCTAGGTTTGTGGAGAGCAGTTAGTATGTGGGTATGTAGAATGTGGGGGTGTGAGTGTGGGATGACAGAGCAGGTGGGTGTGGATATGTGGTGTGTGGGTGGGTATGGGGTTTGTGGGGGGTGTGTGAGGGGGAGGGTGGCTGGGTTGTGTGAGGGTGTGGGTGTGGCAGTCTGCATGTATGGCAGTAGGAGGGGGGTGTGGGTGCATGTGTATTCTGGAGTGTGCATGTGGGACTCACCCTATGAACACACACACACGCGCGCGCACACACACACACACACAGAGTCTCTCCCTTCCTCATTGCTCTCTGTTTTTCTCTCTCCCCGTTCTTCATTGCACAGACACACACACACACACACACACACACTCCCACTCCTGGCCCTGGGGTACCGGTACGGGCGCCATGTTCCTGCGGTCTGGAGATGCAGCCATGTGGTGCTGGAGCAGCTTGAAATTTGGGATAGGCAGAGACTCCCATGTGGGGGGAGGTAGGGTGGGACTGGGCTGGCTTTGCTGGTGTGTCCTGCTGGCTCCCCCTGGGTCCTACTGCCCCTGGCTCCTGTCATTTTGACAGGCAGCCAGGAGCAGATAAATATACATTTTCTAAATTTTTTAGGGGTCCCATGGGCCTGGTGGGCTGGATCCAGTTTGCAGGCCGTATTTTACCCACACTTGGTCTAAAAACATGCCTGCATACTACTTAGATTCCCTGTGCTTTAGTGAATTGTAGCCTTAAAGAGCAACATGTCTTTAGGATGACCCATGGGGACTCCTCATGTTCTTCAAGATGATCAGTGATACTTAGCTAGCTGTGGACTATTACAGTAACATTCACTCTATACTGAGGATAGCTGAAAGAGGTATAAAGGAGCTTACGCATTGCATGGCCTTCTACTCCATAAAGGTGTTAAGGAGTATCTCTGGGTTTATCCTGGCCTGAGGCAAGAGGATATTTTGGTTTGCATTCTGAATTTAGCTGAATAAGAGCCATTGCCCCTAATTATACAGCCCATTATTTGGTGTGCCTACTACTGCTGTCTGATCACAACACAGAAATATATACATCGAAAAAGAGCAGTGACTCCCAGTTCTAAATACAGCAATTCAGCAAAATCTGGAGGACGTAGTGAGAATCAGTGGTTTGGAATGGAAACATATGCCTAAATCTGTGGTGACCAGATGTTTGTAAAGGATGCTAAATATAAGGCACAGCACAACATGTTACAGAAGAAGGCAGGATATTTTGGTGGACCCATTTCTATAGTATGTACAGCATTTCTCACATGCTTTCTTTTGGCAGAGCCACACATTTCTGATATCAATACATCGTGTTAATAAATAATGGTAGAACAGTAGTTTTGTTGATTATCAGGTGTAGTTGAGAATTACAGATAAACAACATCTGCAACACACTGATGATTGCTAATTACAGTATCAGCACAGCTGTAGGATAAGGTTAGGATGCTGAATGGCATACAAGGCAACACTATGGCTAGGGACAGAAGTTACACATAAACTGGTTTAAGTGTTTGGAAACTTGTTTAAACCTGTAGCAGAATAGAAGTTCAGCACACATAAATTGGTTTCAAAATGGCTGAACCCAATTAAAAAAAACTTGTCGAATGTAGTATCAAACTTAACTGATTTAGGTTAAACCGGCTTTTGGAACTTCTGTCCCAGATCCCCTCCCAACTCAGTTCCCAGTATCCTAGGAGCCTTTGTGGGTGGGAAGGCTAGCCTATGCCAGTGGTCCTCTGCTCTGGGTTGCCCCTGCCCTGGGCTGTTAGAGAGTACAGCTGGGAGGGGTGGGGAGAGAAGAGGCAGGGGAAGAAGCCCGGGTTCCTACCACTTCCAGATGGGGTCTCCATGCTGTGAGAGTCATCCCCCCGATGGCTAGAAAAAGGCATTTAGAGGTTTGCTTTTGGGAATTGGCTTATACGTAAAGTAGATATGCATTAGAACAATGGTCCAGGGCAACGGCAAGGGTTCATTGATTTTTAAAAGCCTGGCTGTCATACAATTACACAGCCTTTTAGGCAGACAGCGATAGACACACCGGCTGGGAAATTGTAGACAAGTTACACATGGTTCTATAACATGAGATAAGGTGGCACCAGGTCACAGTGCCCAACAGCAGAGTCCTTGGGCTTTCCAGTTTTGTGGAACAGACCAAATTAGGAGGACACTGGGAAAGCCCAAATTAGGATGTGTGCATGTGATGGGTTTGTGAAATAAAGGCTTATGCTGACAGGACAGAACGTGGACAGTGTGATGACCACAGAAAAAACAATCAATGATGCCCATGGATGAAGAGTCATCAGAAGGGGAAAAGAATACTAAAGAAGGGATTTCAGAGCAAGGAAGGGTTCCTGAGAGGGGAACTCAAGGCACTGTGGACAGAGGGTACACCACCAGCCCATCTCATTCGCCCCACTGGGGGTGGGTGGGCAGGCCTCAGCCTCCGTCCTTCAGGCTGGTGACATATGACATTCAAGAGAGAACCTCAGAGTGAAGCTCACGTACTGGCCAGACATACCTTGACTCTGATGACAACCCTGGGAGTGGTAGATATAGAATCGTTTGCATTATTCTTATCTGCCATCACTGTGTATCAATACAATTTGCTTATTATTGAATGAAAAGGTTGTGGTTGGTCTGAGGGTTTGGGTCTGCCTGGAACAAGGTATCTGGGTCATAAATCCAGTGCCAACACCCACCACCCCAGCCCAGATGGCTGCACAGTCCTGCAAGTCTCTGCCCCTGACCTGCAGGAAGAAGTGGGGTACGGAGCCCCCCTGCCACATGGCCCCAGCTCAGACTCAGCACAGGGGGTTGCATGGCCCCCACCGGTCTGGCTTTCTCCCCTGCCCTTCTACAAAGCACTCCCATCCTTGCCACCTGGCACAAGCTTCTGGGCAGCCTGGCAAATCTTACCAGCTGCTGCTGGTGCTGGGCTCCAGAAGAATGCACCAGGTGGCCTGGGGGCCTTATGCTGGGCAGCAAGGTGGACAGAGTGCTCCGTACAGAAAAGGATTAGTCTCTCCTGATTGTCACAAGCCTCCCAGGCTGCTCAGCACATCCCACTGGAGCCTGGCACTAGCAGTAGCTGACAAGATGTGCCAGGCAGCCTAGGAGGCTTGTGCTAGGCAGCAGAGCCTGATCTTTCCCTGTATGGTGTACTTTTGTATTCACTGCCTGGCTCAAGCCTCATGGGCCACCTGGTTTGTCCTGCCAGCTACTGCTGGTACCAGGCTCTAGAGGAAGGTGTTGGGTGGCCTGGGCACTGGCATCGGATATTGATGATAGGAGTGCTCCATCCAGGGAAGGATCATGCTCTGCTGCCTGGCACAAGCCTCCTGGGCTATGGCGTGTCCCTGTGGAGCCCAGCACCAGCAGTGGCCAGAAGGATGCAGTGGGCAGCCCCAGGGGCTTGCGTTGGGGGTGGCAGGGCATGATACTTCTTTCTATGGAGCCTGCCCAGCCAGGCAGGGACTGGGTAAACCACCCAGGGGCCCAGGCTCCCACCCCAGCTGGGAAGACCCCAGCTTTGGGCGCCAAGACTGGAGTGGGAGGGCATCATTCTCCCCTCCCTCATGTGTCAGTGACCCACAGTCCCAGCTGCATGTGCCCCCATAGCTGAGTGGTCCAGGACTTGGCAGCTGGGCCCAGCCATGGGTGGGGTGAATTACCCTTCCCTTCCCTTCCCCTCCCTTTCCTTTCCTTTCCTTTCCTTTCCTTTCCTTTCCTTTCCTTTCCTTTCCTTTCCTTTCCTTTCCTGCCCCCCCCCCCCAGTTGGGCAGACCAAGGCTCAGGAGGGTCTCAGACCAGGTTGGGGGGAAACCCCTGGAGGCCTGGGGCTCCTCCCATGTGGGCACATGCCTGGCTTGGGGACAGCCAGGGACTGGGGAATGTTGTCTCCCTGTGCGGGACAGCAGGGGGTTGGGGCTGTGTGCCAGCCAGTCAATCAGGGGTGGCCCGGCAGTGACCAATAGACTGAGAGGCATGCTCAAGGGGCCCTGCCTTTTGGCCTGGGCCAGCGCAGGTCTCTGCCTACCTTTCCCAACTCAAAGTAAATGTTTGTTCTGTTCATTATCTGTCCAATCTACGCAGCTTAGAGAAACCTGCAAAGATTGAATCGACTGTGCCTCGGGCTTTTTCACTGTCTGTACTTAGCCACGAAGACACACCATTGAGTTAGACAACTGTATTTAGTGTTGTTCCCCACATACATCTACTCTATGTATCTAGATATTAACTGTTACAAGGGGTGTTGATATGAGGTTACTGTTAGATTTCTGTTTCTTTCCCTCCTCCTCCCTCGCTCTGTCTCTCTCTCTCTCTCTCTCTCTCTCTCTCTCTCTCTCTCTCTCTCACACACACACACACACACACACACACACACACACACACACACACACACGTAGTTTTAGGAAACAACATATATCTGCTCCATAGCTAAGGATGAGGTTAACTTCCCGTGCTACCATGAACAAATTTGGATAAAACTACTGAAATCAGTACAAGTCTCGCATGGTTTGTAATAAGGCCAGAATTTCAGTGTTAGTGTTTGCTTCTCATAACATTTCTATTTCATGGGTTCTTACGAGGATAAATATGTTAAAGATTGTGAGGTGCTCAAATATTTTGTTTATGGAAGCCATAAAGGCACTACAGGTGGCTAGAGTTTTGAACAACTGCTTCCAATTTCCTTCAAAAGACACACAGTCCCTGCTGTATTTCATCCCTGAAGATGGTTTTTCTGAGAAAGCTGGTAACATTCAGAAAAGGGGTTTTGAAAGCATGGCATATCAAAAATGCCTTTCCCTCTTTTTCACAAGATTTTGCATATTTTTTCTTAATCATCATATTTCCAAAATTATTTAACCTCAAATTTCTCCTGTCCTGTTGGTTTGGGTGTGGAGAAGTGCCTTCTGTCATTCAGAATTATGTCCCAAGACCTTTCCCTTCAAATAATTTCAAATAAATCAGTACATTTGTAAAAAGTCAGGGTCTTTTGGCAGATAATTCATGAACATAAAAATAGGTCCAGATTCACTGAATGAGACATCCAAACAACTATTTGCTTAGCTCAGTTACTTCATTACTACAGCTTCTTTTCTTCCTTGACTTCCAACCCATTGCCATTTTTTGCAAAAGGAGCTGAGAGTGACCTAAGTTCTTGAGGTTTGTGCAGTAACATTTAAGCATATCTATCTAGCTGATAGATGTAAAAAATCTTATACAGAACAAATTAGGCAAAAAAGACCACACATGGGCTTCGCATGTACCTCACATCCCTCATTGCAATATTGTGCCTTGTCTCTACAACAGAAATCCGCCTAGTGTAGCCAGCAGTGAAACACCAGTAGCAGCGAGTGTGTGGGGGAGCCTGTCATTGCTCCATAAACCTCCTAGCTGCTGCTGCTCATTCAACAGCAGGCTCTGCCTCACAGCAGGAGTAGGTCTTTAAGTGAAAGGGCAGGGAAACTTTGAAAACTTTGCTTATTCACCTTCAAAGATATGAGTAAGGACATCCTGTTAAAATAGACTGAGGGGCTTTTTG
This sequence comes from Alligator mississippiensis, assembly GCF_030867095.1. Classification (NCBI taxonomy): domain Eukaryota; kingdom Metazoa; phylum Chordata; order Crocodylia; family Alligatoridae; genus Alligator; species Alligator mississippiensis. The sequence continues at coordinate 213,702,966 of NC_081826.1, forward strand.
TTCACTGCATAAATCTTCTGCAAAGCAAAGGTACAATACTTCTAGATCAGAATAGCAGCATTTTACACTTTGCATCCAGTTCCTAGAAGTGTAAATAACTGTGCAAGGTGTAAAGAATTGGAGACTTAAGTCACTGTCTCATCACTGGGTGCATGGGTTACTGGTGCCTCCTGAGTCACTCCTGGGGGGGCACCCACAGAAGCCGAGGGTGGTGGCATCAGCGGTGGGGACAGGGCTGGCAAACACCCACAGAAGCTGCTAGAGGCTTGGGCAGTAGGGATGGTGCTGGCAAGCACCTGCAAAAGCTGGTGGCGGTGGCATCAGTGGTATCGGCAGCAGGGGCAGGGCTGGTGAGCACCTGCAGAAGCCACTGCCAGCGGCAACGGTGGGGACAGAACTGGTGAACACTTGCAGAAGCTGCCACTGACATCGGTGGCAGGAATGGAGCTAGCGTACAGCCGCAAAAGCTGCTGGTGGCATTGGCAGCAGGGATGGCCTGGTCAGGTGGAGCACATGCCTACCCCCATACCTACCCTCCATGCCTCCCCTACCAGTTGCATATGATTTGGGTGCATTTCAGTAGCACATTTTAGTGATATAACTGTGTGTGACTGCAGTTTGTTCTCTCATCTCCTTCCCAAACAGGGAATTGTGAGTGTATGTTGTGGTTTGGTGGAAGTATTAAATATTTTTAACTAATTATTTTAATATAGGCAATGCTATCTATTTCTATCAGAGAAAGCAAGCTTGAATAAGTGCCTAGCTCAGTGTAGCTATAAAAGGGAAGCATCAGAGGATACAGGTGCGTGGGAAACGATGTTCTTATCCTGCAAGCACTTGCATCATTAAAAAAAAAATGTGTTTCATCCAATGACAGCAAAAACCCCAGAACTTTCAAGGGCTTTGTGTGAACCCAATGGTTAGGGTCACTACGCTCAAGTGTTCTGCCTAATTCAGACCAGGCACTTGATTTTTATTTTCCCACCTGTCAGATGAGACTATTAACCACCTGACTCTAGTCAGGCTTGCCATTTTCTCTTCTGTTGGAGCCATTTCTCTTTTGGTAATATTTGTTGGAACAAGGCTTCCACAGCTTAGGAGAATGCCCCAATCACAGGGATACTGAGCCATCTCCTGTGCTTTTGATGAGAAATGTCCATCTGATTCTGAGAAATCTTTCTTGTAAGTGATGGTAGACATAAGTATTTCTGTCAAGTTTCAGTTTTAACAATTAAAATTTACCAACAATCTTGCCCTCATTTTGTTGGAAAATTCTGGAGCCCCAGTGCAACCTGAGCTATTACCAGTGACCCCTACACTCTCAGAAAATTGCAATGGTGAAACTCTGCCATGCCATTTCTACTCTCATTGCTCTTCAACTCTTACTATGTCCTATATAATGAAACAAAGGCAGAGAAGCAGGACTCTGCAGCAGTTTAGATATGTCCCCATAACAGGGACCTTCTCTGCTGGTAATCTGTGACTACAAATGGATTGTAACCCATTCACAGCATTAGATGGTTTCAGAGTTGTACCCACAATCTTTACCTTAATTTCTCTCTCGCTCCAAGCTAAATGCAGAAAGAAAAATTGGCTTTCCAACTGATGGAGATGCACTTGTAAATCTTAGAATGTCTTGAATATTCCAGATTGTTACTTTCACATTAAATGGATGTTGCTGGAGTGGAAAATAAACTTTGCATATCTTAACTCATGCAAGAAGCCTGACTGAAATTAGGATCAGATCCATTTTACCTGTTCTGGTTTCTAAAACACGCTATTAGCACAAGTAGTAATTATATCAGAGCAATTCTTTTTTCTCCTGAAAAATGCTAGCGGTACTTTTTAGACAGATATGAATGTAGCTTTAGTTTAATATTCAGGTAACTGGAAAAGCTAAGGAACAGGCTATTCATTTTCCCAGCAAACAAAGACAGGGTACTGGATTCACTGTTGTCTTATACCTTCAGTGGTGATTTATAACAGTACAGAGTGGGTATAAAACACTACCAGTGCTTCACTCACACTTTGTATTGGTAAGAAGGACTAACCGAAGTATGGGCAATAGAGAGAAACCAATGGGCACTTCATCCCTATCCCTGAAGAAGGGCTTTGTATGACTATATTCTATTTGCTTGTTGCAATGCAAGAACTGCTTCCTTTGTACTAGTGCAAATACCATATTTTCTCACATACCATATGCCTTGTTTGGGAAAGGCAGAATGAAGAAAAAAATAATTTCTCCAGACTCATAAGTGAAGCTTACCTACACAGAAAAGCTAACTAGACAAATATTTTTCAACCCACTCACAGCTACTGATGAACTGGTATCAACTTTTGCCTGCTCAGTCAAATTTATCAACAGCTGTAATCACCTTAAAACTGACACTATAGAACATGTTCTGCTCCTCTCTTTCTGTGGCCAGTGAGAGAAGCAGAGCAATGACAGCCATTACTACTCCCTGCTGTGTCTACATGAAATGTTTATGGCTGAGTAGACTAATTAGCTCCACAGTAAACATCTCGCATCGACATGTGTGGCCCTATTTGGCTGCAGGAAACTAATAAACTGCGGCAGGGTAGTACTTGTAAATACAAGTATTATTCTGCTGTGGAATTTTTTACTCCACAGTACTACATGTGTAGACGCTGACATGGATGGCTCAGGCATGGTGGTGCTTTAGTGTGGAGGCTGCCTGTTGGCTAGCCCCACACTGGAGCACTCTTGTGCTCCAGCCAGCCCTCCACAGCATGTTGAGCTGGCTCAGAGCAGCCCTGGATTGGCAGGGGGCTGGGCTGGCTGGGGACTTGCCAGCCAGGGCTGCTCTGACCCAGCTCAATATGCTTCAGTCCTGGGAGCATGTTTAAACAGCATGCCTGGGAGCAATAAACTCTGGCGCGATATGTGCCAGAGTTTATAGCTGCATGCTAATAGCATATGTAGACGCACTCCCGGTGCTTTAATTCTGGTGCAGAAATCAGCTGTCCCACTTAAGGTATGCTCCCCATTTTGGAGGTCTGATTCTTTTTGGAAAAGGTACATGTAGAATATGAGGATATATAATAACAATAATTTTAAGGAAAGTGTAAAGCAGGTGAGACGATTTCATTTTGGTCTGGGAAATTGGCTTGCTGAATTCTTAAATTCTTAAATTCTTAAAATCTGTGGGCAAGGAAGGAGCCCCGCAGGGGGCACTTGCTTGCCTGTACACAAATGCCAGGAGCTTGGGGAATAAGTAGGAGGAACTCATCCTCCTACTCAAGGCAAATAATTATGATGTCATAGGGATAACGGAGACCTGGTGGGACTCCACCCATGACTAGACCACGGGTATAGATGGCTATACCCTGTACAGGAGGGATCGTGTAGAGAAAAGGGGCGGGGGTGTAGCTCTCTATGTTAAGGAAAGCTACACGTCCCTGCAAGCCGATATTGGTGACCAGGGTGGATGGCTGGAGACCCTCTGGGTTAAAATCCGTGGGGAACACGGCACGGGGACACAATGGTGGGAGTCTACTACAGACCTCCCACCCAAAGTCCTGAGCTTGACCAGGAGTTTGCCCGGGAACTGACTGAGGCCGCATGCTCCAGGACCATGGTTGTCATGGGTGACTTCAGTTATCCGGACATCTCATGGGAGGATCGCTCAGCAAAATCTGAGCGGTCGCAAAGCTTCCTCTTGTGCATGGATGACCTCTACCTGACTCAAGAAGTCTATGGGCCAGCGAGAGGCAAAGCACTGCTCGACCTGGTGCTGGCTACTGGGGATGACCTAGTCGGCAACCTAGTGATCGATGGGAAGCTGGGTGACAGCGACCACGAGCTGATCACCTTCACCATCCGCCGAAAAGCTGGCAAGTCAGTCAGCAACATGGAAGTCCTTGACTTCAGGAAAGCCGACTCTGACAAGCTCAGGAGGCTTGTCAGTGAGGCCCTAAGGGACCATGACCACGGGGAGAGGGGAGTTCAAGAAGAGTGGTTGCTCCTCAAGGGAGCGATCCTCAATGCACAAACTAAGTCTATTCCATCACGGAGGAAAGGCAGCAAGAGGGCACAGCAGCCCCCCTGGATCTCCAAGGACCTAGCAGACCTCCTGAGGCTAAAAAGAAAGGCCTACAAAGGATGGAGGATGGGAGTCACCTCCAAGGAGGATTATTCTGCACTGGCCCGGTCCTGTAGGGAGCAGACCAGGAAAGCCAAGGCTGCAACTGAACTCCAACTAGCTTTGAGCATCAAGGACAATAAAAAGTCCTTTTTCAGATATGTGGGGAGCCAGAGGAAAAGCAGGGGCAACGTTGGACCCCTGCTGAACCAGATGGGGCAACTGACAACTGATGCCCAGGAAAAAGCCAACCTATTAAATAGGTACTTTACGTCGGTCTTTCATCAGTCCCATGGGACGCCCATGCCCGCTACGGGACAGGAAGTCCGGGTGAGGGTGATCCCCTGCCCTCCATTGATGCTGACTTCGTGAAGGAACATCTTGAGAAGCTGGATACCTTCAAGTCAGCCGACCCTGACAATCTTCACCCCAGGGTACTCGAGGAGCTGGTGAGCATCATAGCCCAGCCTCTAGCGCGGATCTTTGAAAACTCTTGGCGTTCTGATGTAGTGCCCGAAGACTGGAAGAAGGCCAATGTGGTGCCTATCTTCAAGAAAGGGAGGAAAGTGGATCCGGCTAACTATAGGCCCATTAGCCTGACTTCTATCCCGGGGAAGATCTTAGAAAAGTTTATCAAAGAGGCCATCCTTAATGGACTGGCCAACGCCAACATCTTAAGGGATAGCCAGCACAGGTTTGTTGCGGGTAGGTCTTGCTTGACCAATCTCATTTCCTTCTACGACCAGGTGACCTATCACCTGGACAAGGGAGAAGAGATTGATGTCATATATCTTGACTTCAAAAAAGCCTTTGACCTGGTTTCCCATAATCACCTCTTAGAGAAACTGGCCAATTGTCGTCTTGGGTCCTCCACGATCCACTGGCTGGAAAACTGGCTCCGGGGTCAGACCCAGAGGGTAGTAATTGATGGAAGTCACTCATCGTGGTGTCCTGTGACCAGTGGGGTCCCCCAAGGCTCTGTCCTTGGACCCATACTGTTCAACATCTTCATTAATGATGTGGACACTGGAGTCAGAAGTGGACTGGCCAAGTTTGCTGATGACACCAAACTTTGAGGAAAAGCATCCACACCAGAAGACAGGCGGGTGATCCAGGCTGACCTGGACAGGCTCAGCAAGTGGGCGGATGAGAATCTGATGGTGTTCAGCGCCGATAAATGCAAGGTTCTCCACCTTGGGAAGAAAAACCTGCAGCATCCTTATAGGCTCGGCAGTGCTATGTTGGCTAGCACTATGCAAGAAAGAGACTTGGGGGTCATCATTGACCACAAGATGAACATGAGCCTGCAGTGCGATGCTGCGACTAGTAAAGCGACCAAAACGCTGGCTTGCATCCATAGATGCTTCTCAAGCAAATCCCGGGACGTCATTCTCCCCTTGTACTCGGCCTTAGTGAGGCCGCAGCTGGAGTGCTGCGTCCAGTTTTGGGCTCCACAATTCAAAAAGGATGTGGAGAAGCTTGAGAGGGCCAGAGAAGAGCCATGCGCATGATCAGAGGTCAGGGAAGCAGACCCTACGATGACAGGCTGAGAGCCCTGGGGCTCTTTAGCCTGGAAAAGCGCAGGCTCAGGGGTGATCTGATGGCCGCCTATAAGTTTATCAGGGGTGACCACCAGTATCTGGGGGAACGTTTGTTCACCAGAGCGCCCCAAGGGATGACGACTAGGTCGAATGGTCATAAACTACTACAAGACCGTTTCAGACTGGACATAAGGAAGAATTTCTTTACTCTCCGAGCCCCCAAGGTCTGGAACAGCCTGCCACCGGAGGTGGTTCAAGCGCCCACATTGAACACCTTCAAGAGCAAACTGGATGCTCATCTTTCTGGGATCCTATGAACCCGGCTGACTTCCTGCCCTTTTGGGCAGGGGGCTGGACTTGATGATCTTCCAAGGTCCCTTCCAGCCCTAATGTCTATGAAATCTATGAAATCTATGATTATGTAGTTTATACCACTTTTGTGCTATAAATGTATTATGGGGTCTCCGTTGTATTCCCTGGGGGTCTGGGATAGAATGCAGCTTCCTACAACTCTTATTGGGTAGGTGGGTAGCTAATGACCACAATCTAGCCCTAATTCTATGTACGTAGAGGAAGTGATAGTTGCACATAAAATTCCTAAATAATAAATTATTCTATTTTACAGTTATTCTAATTACAACATGATTATTGTTCTATTTACAATTATTCTAATTACAACATAACATTTCTAAATAAGAGTTCCTTTTTTGACAGAATTTCGTGCTAGTTCCTTTACTTAAGTAAATCTTTTCAGTGCAGTTTTTCAAGCAAATGTGTCTTTTAGGTTACAGTTGAACAAATGTTTTACTCACCTAAGCAGCCCCATGTATGTGGGAGCACAGTGGCGATGCATAGGGGGTGCACATGCACTCCCTGAGAGCACTGGTGCACCCCCTGACAGGCCTCTCTGTCTGCTTAGGTGACGAGCAGCGGGGGCAAGTGGGAGCTCCAGTGTCTCCACTGTGAGTGCCGGCCAGGGAGTGGGAGTGCCGGATGAAGCACCATGGCCACTTCTGGGAGTGCCGCCGCCACTTCCTGGTTGGCGCGATCGACTGTGGGGGGACCCCCAACCCCAGTCAGTGAGATTCGCTGTGGGGGGATAACCCCCCAGTCGCCGACTGGTCGCTGGGGGGCATGTGCCCCCCCTGACTAAGGTGGTGCCAGTTGCCCATGTGGGAGCAGGTTCAGTCCATGTGATGGATTGGTCTCATAAAGGAAGACTCCATCCATGAATGAGTTTGCAGAACTGGGCTCAAAGGACACTGGAACCAGCAAAGCTATTTGGATTATCTTTCCATTTCTCTTTCCCCTTTTTATGATCAGTTTTCTACATCCAACAGACAAGTGTCCCCGTGAGTCATCTGTCCAGTAATTAATCTCTGCTATACCCAAGGCATTCAAAAACACAGAATAGAGTCGCAAAGAGGATTTTTTTTTATTAGCTGGAAATTACAGTTTAAATGACTCTTGTTCTTGTTTTTCCTGCTGAGACTATTTTAAAACAATTCTAAGTGGAAGCTGGGTCTCACTATAATTTTTCTGAGAAAGACAATTCCTCTGTGAGTTAAAGGAGTCATTTAGCAAAAAGGAAAGAGGCAGTCCTAAGATACTAATACTCACAACACTTTCAGAAAAAAACCCACCTAATTAAAGAGAGGAAAAATCCCTGATGTGTTCTAATCATCAGGAACCTTTTTAATTTGGGATTATGCCAATTGGGTATACCTTTCAATTGCCTGCCCTTTCATTTATGAACTCTAGTTTTTATAAATCATGGACCTGAAAGCCCTTGAAATACTGATCCTTAAAGAGAGACCAGGGAAATGCAGTGAGCCAGGCTTTCAGTTACGCTATGTTCTTTTATGTTCTTTTGTGGGTAGAAATGTGTCCCTGAAATAACGCTTGTACAAAAGGTCTTTCTGCCCACTTCAGAGCCAGGAAAATCTCTACCAGGATCCTGCCCTTAAACGTCTGTCTATAAGTAATTTAAATTGAGAGCATATCAAAAGTGTGGTCTGAATATACTACATTATGGCTATTCTTTGCATCCCATGTCAGAGCTGTAGTTATAAGAGAGCTGCTGTAAATTCTGTGAGCCTCTGTAGAGAGAGTTCTGGGTTCCTGCTTATCTGTGGGACAGGTATCAACCTGCTGGTTTAGGTGTAGATGGTGCATTTTATTCCAGTTGTGGGCCCTTCATCCCCTTCATCTCCAGACAAACCAATAGGAAGAATTGTTTAGAGTTTTATCCTTTCTGAAGTCCCTGCTAGTTATTTTAGTGCTAGAGAAAACCATCTGTCCCTTTGGGCTAGTTGGACAATGGTGGACAGTGTTTTGTCCTGAGCCAAGGAGTCTGACAGTTCTGCTTCATTCATTAATAAGCAGATAAGCAGTCTCTTCACAACAAAAAGAAAGAATTGGAGCCTCTTCACAATGGAACTAGTTCCAGGTGATTCTTGTAAGAGCCCCTTATTGGTCGTTTCCCATATTCCAGCCAAAGATGAATATAACAACAATAATATAGTAATAATAATAACGATCAGCATAATAACAGACTCAAACACAGAGAAACCCTTCCGTAAGTAGCAGTGTTCATTTAGTTTCTGAAGTGCCCTGTGCTATCACATAGATTTGTGAGTCTCCCTTGATATATTGAGACCAGACAAAGGTAAGTCCATTAGTTCTCTTTGTGTTGTCCAGAGGCTTGGCCATCTCAGCTTGCCATGGTTGCTTTGTGTCTTGGGTCTTCTGAGGCCAACCAGGTGACTCATTGTCCCGTCATTTCCTCCCTTTGGAATTTGGAGACAGTGATACCCATTCCTCACAGTGTGTGTCCATTTGAGGTGACAACTTCAAAAGATAATGGAGTTAATCTTTTTGACATCACTGCTATTTGCAACTGCTGCAGATATGAAGTGCCTATCATGAAGTGGTGCCAACTCCTGGGATCACAAACAAAGTAAGCTGCTCGCTTTGTCTTATCTATTTCTTTATACTTCTGAAGGTTCCCACTGACTGTGACACCAGTTTTTAACAGTTCAGGGATTTTTCCCGTTTTCTGTTTAACAAAATGTCAGAAGGTTATAACCCTTACTTCATTGATTCTATAATTTCACAGTGCTAAATAAAGATAGTCTGGCTCAACATTCCTTTTCAGTGAATGCTTTATAATTTTGATGTTTTCCACCAACCCATAGGATTAAGGATAATGGGGACATTGCTGAATCTGGACTTCACTGCAAACTGATCAGTATTGCACCCATTAAACTGAGGCCCATTGTTAGACATTTGAATTTCAGGTACACTGTATTTAGCAAAAATGTATTTGATATACACAGTTGCTTGTTTAGCTGTTGTATTTTCCAACAAGGCTCTCTCAGGGAAATGACAATAACAGTATAGGACAAATGCATTCTTCTTTTCTAACCAGCAAAATCAACTGATGACACTTGCCTGACCAATCAGACTCTTGTCCAAAGACATATTCCAGGAGAACATGAAATACACTATCAGCGTGTCTACATGGGAATGTAAGCACGCCTAAATTTAATGTGCATTAGCTTAATGAGCATTAAGCAGGTTTAGGCAGATGTCTACACATGCAGCTAACCAGCAAAAACAAATTTATGGTGACATTTTGGGGGGCGGGGGTGGGGGGGGGGAGGGAGGGAGGTTAAAATATTTTTTCCTGTTCCACCAACGTGGGTTTTTTGATTTAACTTGACTGATAATGGCTTATGTGACATGCTTTAACAAGATGGCCCTCTTTTGGTAACAGCAGTAAGTGGGTTTATGGTGTATCTGGTTAACCCGCAGCCCCTATAAATAGACATGATCACTTGCATACCTATGGACTAAGGACACATTTGACACCATTTCGATTAGTTTGTTCCTTATGTGTTGGGGCAGCCATATTTATAATAACTCACTCTTACTGTGGTCTATCTCTGCACCTTGCTGGGTTAACTTCCGTCCTGGGCATATTATTTCCATTATGCAAAATTGACATAGTTGTTTGTTTAGCTTTAGCCCAGCATCTATGGCCCTCTCTGAAGCTGCCTGGAGCCTATGATGATGATCTTCTCTTGTTAGTCCCTAGCTCAAAATGTCATCTATGCAAACCTCAGAGCCCTTTATATAATTGAAAATCTGTTCTATTTTCCTGAGAAACACCTTGGGTATTAAACAGGACCCAAATGACAACTTGAGGGAACAGTGGCTCCTAAATGGGATATTGAATGTGCACAAATCCTTTTTACTAAGGGCAGCCACTGGAACCTTACTGACACACTTGTGTAGAGAAAAATGCTTGGCAATATCTCACTATTTTTGAAGGCAGTGGCGAACATTCTCTTTCTTACAGCATTTATATGCTTTAATGCCTGCACGTGAAGACACCTGCCTAAACCTGCTCAATACACATTAAATTTAGGTGTGCTTAAATGCACATTTGGCATGCCCATAATGTACTTCATGGTCTCCTGGAATATGTCTTTTGACAAGAGTCTGAATGGTCAGACAAGTGTCATCAGTTGTTTTGGCTCCCTGCTCCTCTAGTGAGTGCACCTTTTAATTTTATCCTAATAGTGGAAACTTTTCTGCTAGAACTATTATACACTGTATCATTTCCAATTGGTTAATTAGCCATTTATTTAGTCAACAAACTCCTTTAATGAGGATAAGATTATCACTGTAAGTCTTAAATGTCAACAATTTATCCTCCACCACTGTAGCTTTCCTTCCAGTGCTAATATTGCTGTTTACAACACCTTGGCTTAGGCACCTGTATTCTATTTAAAATGAATAAATCTTCCTTTTGCTTTGCTGCTGACTAACCATCCTCTGTTGCAATATTGTCCATCGATCTTTTGAAAAATTCCTCTGAGCTAATGGTTCTGCCTCACTCTTTGCCAATCTCTTTGTTTGGAGACACTTACAAAGTGATATAATTGAATGCAATTTGTTACTTCTTCATAAATGCTAGGCATTATCTTGGTTTTGCATGGATTTACCACAGCACGGTCAGCTCCACAGGCTGTTTTTGTGAACTCTTACCTTAAGCTCTGCATTCCTTCCCATCTCTAGTTTCTTTTCTTGTATTTGTATTATTTTTTTATATTTTGGATTCTTATAATATCTACAGTTTTGGTAACTTGAGAATGCTTTTCATTCAAAAGTTTGTCTAACTTTATCCAAGCCATGCAGTTGGTCCAGTAAAAAATATCACCCACAAAGATCCTTTCCTCTTGTATAATGTCCACAGTGTTTGATCCCTGTTCCCTCTCTGTAAGCTTCAACTGAACTGGGTGACTTTCTTTGCATAGTAGTTTCAAATTGGTGTGTCAAGGGTTAATTCTGGTTTTTCTAGAAGACCCCAAAAGATTACAAAATATTGTTTTAAGTCTTAGTTCAGTCATAAACTCTTGAATGTTTTCACATTTTTCTACTGTTCATTTTCAACAGATCTCTTTGCATAGAGGAATATATACTCCTCTAGCTTCTTTAATACAGCTTTATAGTTAGGCTCCTGAGCTAACTGAAAGCTATTATACAGAAGTGTTTCAGCACTCATTATTGTCAGAACTAAAGGTATTGTCTTTCTGTTTGATGGTACCTATTGCTTGCAAATATAGAACAACACTCTCAACCTTTTCCAATTGTTCTCTGCACTTTGGTGTGGGGAGAGGGTGAGGGTAGAGTTGTCTTTTTACTGATTCTTTCTCCTATCCAGGGTATGTTCTCAATTTGTTTTAGTCCTGGTGCCATGTGTTATTCAGAAATCACTCAGAGCTAAATAATCTTATAGAGGTCTGAGTTCTAACTGTTTGGCATCATGAAATATGAGCCTTGGAATAACATAATAGTGCTTTCCAACTGGCTGGTGCGAGGGAGTCTTAACTGTGAGCCCCACAGACAGATTATCATTTGTCAAATGTTCATGAGCCATTTGTAACAAGTCTCTATTTTTTTCTAGCTCCTCTTAGTTTAAGCTTTGAAAAATCATGTGTCCTCTAAAACACTTTAGGCAGAGGATGAGAAGAGGCATGAATGAGAAGACCTAAACAAGCTTTATTGTGGAACAGTAGACAAGCCTCTGAAATCCTTTAGTCTCTCTTAACTGGCTACACCCTAACTGAGGGACCTTCTCCCAATTCCCAGCTCTTCTGAATTAAGAAGTGTTTCTAAATGATAACGTTTATCTATACAGATGGAATTGAACTTACGCCTTCCTCATTTTAGCTCAATGCCCTAATAACTGAAATGTTCACTAAGAGGGAACACTTCCTAGATGTACTACCATGTTGTGAATTTAGACAAATACATTTTTTCCCACCTGAAATTATTCACCAGCCTTCAAATGAACTTGCTGAATAGTTTCAGGATGGCTGAAACCTCAGCTTTGGAGAAGCTTACTACTCAGATTTTGTTGAGCTCTAAGCAGCTCTGCCCACAGAGAGGGAATTCTTCAGTACAGGTCTTTGGTGACTTGAAGCTCACTTTTAGTATACATAATGACATGCAATGAATTTGGAGACTATAGAATCCAGCTCCAAGTGAGGACTTCAGGATATGTACCCATAGCAGTAACTCTAAACAATGGGGAAAAATCATCTTTGTGGTTGTCAACATGTTATGTGACAAACAAAAAGCTAAATTTAGCTTAGTCCAAATGCTGGACTAGTTCTCATATCTGTAATCAATATAAAGGTAGTGTTAAGAGAATCTTTTGCTGATTTGTGTGTTTGCAGGAGTAGTTCAGTCCTCACCTTGGTTACTCTCTCTCTCTCTCTCTTCTTGATGACTGTCTTTTACAGTGTGCATGGGCAGAAGTACATAAAACTATTAAATTCATGGCAAAGTTAATGAAAATATTTGTATCCTTTTTTCTGCACTCTGGGGGCAGGCCCCTATATTTAGAACAGCGTAAGAAGAAATGACTGAAAAAGCCATCGTGCCTTTCCTCTCCCCTCCCTCTGGAAACAGGCTGGAATTTCTGTTGAGGCCTGGACTCTGTCCAGATTATAAAAGCATGCCATCAGATGTTGAGCCAAGAGAGTCTGCAGAAGGAACAACATGGTGGGGTGAAAAAAAAACACACTGTTTTATGGGTTTTTTATGTCTACTTTTGATGTATGGCTTTGACACCTTGGTCTGAACACCGAGTGCTGTTATGATCCCTCTATTTATAACAGGCAACTTGATGGAACATGCAGTATAGTTTGGCTCCCAAGGGTATACTTACATCAGAGGGGGAGCTGCTGGAAAAGTCAACAATTCAAGCCCTTTAATCCTGAGACTGCATTCCCTTACTCTGAGCATTGACAAGCAGCACTGCTAAAACATTCTGCTATTTTGACTTGTAGGGGTACCTTGTTTTTTTAGCATCTACCATTCCTGCTTGCTTTAATCCCCAGTGAGCGAGTCATTGCATTGCACCACAAGCAGGTGAAGTGATTCTAGGTCAATGTTCATATGGCAGCTCAGAAAAAAAAAAAGATCCTTGAGTCACTTCATAGTTGAGGACATTATCTAACTCCCATTGATGGAACTGGAAAGATTTCCATGGATTTTGGGCTTTGGATGTGGCCCCAAATGTTTAGGAGGTTTTAGACTGATTTCTTTCTCAGGATTCGTGTCAGATTTTCTTAGATGGTCGGCCCCTATCGTAACTTGTAGAAGTTAAGACTTTGTGCTTGAGATGTGCTTGGTTCTGTTTTCTAAACCTGGCAAATACACCATGCATCTTCCCCTTCTTTAAATGTCTTGTACAGTTATCATACTGCTGTAGCTCCTCTCTTGGATTATGTTTTCATGTTAATAATGGTTAGCACAGTCTCTCTTTTTTGGGATTATCAAAAGAAATTTTAACTCAATTTGACTTTTTTCTTTAACAGTGATTTTAATTCTGGAATCCTAAGTGGGAGAAAGGTGTTGGTGTCACTAGTAAAATGGATGAAAGGGAAAATCTCTCTAGCATTAGATCAGAGGATGAGGCAGTTGCTCAGAGGTGCTCCTTTTGACTGTGAAGGAACTTTTACATACTGTGCTGCAGTATGATAACCTCTCATGTCTGCTCAAGGGTCTGCAGTTGAGTTCCTGTGCCGGAGGAGATGAGGATCACCTGCACTCCCACTGAATCCCACACACTCTCTACTTCGCAGCATGGAAGAAGCTCCCAAGAAAGTCACTGTCATGGAATGCAGGGAGCGTGAATCCTTTTTTCCCCTCCTTCTACATCACCACACTGATTCAGATGTGATCAGAACCCCCATGCCTGGGGCGATGAAAAAGAGATTTGCTTTTTGATGACTAATGCAAACAGGTGAGCAATCTAAGTGCTGTGTCCTGGTATTCTTACATTGTAGCACCAGCAGTTCCCAATCTAGCATGCTGTATAGCAGCTTGCATTTAGTTAATTGCCCCCTTCTGGAATTACAGAGCAGATAATAGCTGTTGCTTCTCTCTTTGCCACGTGAAGAACTATCCTTTTATCATGGATCATAGTAACAATTTTAAGTTCTGGTTCTAATCAGTGGTTTGCTCACAAAAGCACTATTTAGTATAATGTAATGTATTCCTTCAATTATCCCAATCTAATGATCAGCATGTAGATAAAGGGCCTCTGTTTAGCACACTATTAAACACTGAAATGTCAACTACTTTAACACAGAAGGATGTTCAGAATTAAAACAAGCCATATTTGAAGGGTGGCACATTATGGAGTCAAATGAGAGTGAGAGGAAGCTTAGACTTTTCATTCCACAGGGTTAGGGACAAACATTTAAAAGGCCTGAGCCTGAATTGATTCAATTTTTGCAGGTTAGTCTAACCTGGCTAGGCTGAATCAGTTTGTAACCATACAGACATCTCAGAAATGCAGGCACATGCCTGCAGTGGCTTATGTTAGAAGTTGGGGGGCACTAGAGCAGCCCTCCCTCCCTTCCTCAGTGCTGAGCTGAGGGGGGCATAGCTAGGCCCCAGCAAGATGCTTTGATTAGGGAGGTCCTCCCCCTCCCCTCCCCTCCGCCTTCTGACCAGTCCAGCAGGGAACTGAAAACACAGTGTTTATCACCCCATTAAGAAAACAACAGAAGGACATTACCAGCTACGTGTTGATTCTGCCATTGTCCTGTCTGCCACAGCATAGACCATAGCCAGCATGTGGTCTGCTAGCTAATGCTGAGAGGTGTCTGTATAAGGCAGAGGGAACTGGGGAATCCCTGCTTAGCAGGGAGTGGGGAGGGGAGATGGGGGAAGCTAGGTGGACACCTGCAGTCTCTGCTGGAGCTGCAGCCAGGGAGCAGAGGGGAGGAGCCAGCTCTGCTGTGGAGCAGAGAGCCCTGCCCAGCCCAGAGAGCATACAGGGATGCTGGGGGACTCTGGTTTAATTTAAACCAGCAAGGGGTCTGGGACAGACATTGCATAAACCAGTTCAACCCAAATCAGTTAAGTGTAATACTACATTCAACCAGGCTTATCTCAAACCAGTTTCAGCCATTTTCAAATTGGTTTGTGCTCTGAAAATCTTATTCTGTTACAGGTTTAAACTAGTTTTTGATCACTTAAACTGGTTTATGTGTAATGTCTGTGCCTAGCCTAGGTGACTGCATAGATAACACATGATATCTCTGATGGAGGCGAAGGGTAGGCAAATTTTGTAATGCAGTTTTGTAAAGCCTGTTTGCTTTTTGTAGGCTTCTCTAGGAGAAAAAAAACAGCATAAAGGAGTGAAGAAGTACTGCCCTTCAGATAGACAAATCTGGTCCTGTAACTCAGAATTAGTAACTCATTTATTTTTCAGATGCTGCTTTCCCTGGAATCTGTCTCTGGTATCTCCACTATGTTTGCAGTGGAGTCTTGAAAAACAGAATTTGTTTTCCTGCTTATGAGGGATTGTCAGTGGCTGTGCTAACCCCTCTAATCTGATGGGCATCAAAACAGCAAAAAGCCCCAAAGCGTTCAGTTGTTTCTGCATGTTTGTGGGTATGCATATTGGGGAAAGAGTCAACAAAAGCCTTCAGGCTGGGTGGATTACTACTCACAGCTGGACAGGATTAGAGAACATTGAATGTTGTCCCTAAACTTCAGTCCTTTTATGATAAAATATAATCCTGCAAAATGCACTCAGTTAAAGTTGAAATACTGAGTAATTATATTGTCAAAGACACAGTTTTAAATAACTATTAAAATCCTTGTACTTATCTACCAGCAATGAATTTCTGTTGCACAGAAAATCCACTGGGAGTCTACTCACCTGTACTGACCCTTTTGAACCTTGCTCAGCATGCTATTGCCAGCTGCAGTTTTCCCTTCCAGATTTCCTGTCCACTTACTTTGTGGACCAAATGCTATTCAGCTTACGGGAGCTGATTCTCTAATGGGTTACTGCGATACAACTACAACTTTCTGACTCAAAAACAAAATGGTTTTGAGTTTTACACCTGTAAGAGTGGCACACAAGAAGAACCTGATCAAGTCAGATAATATATATAGTATGTGCCCCTGTAGCTCCAAAATGGAGGCCACCTAACCAGCCTGAATTTTGGTACCCTTTGGTGGCTGCAATTCTAATTCATAGATTCATAGGTTCATACAAGTTAGGGTCGGAAGGGACCTCAATAGATCATCGAGTCCGACCCCCTGCATAGGCAGGAAAGAGTGCTGGGTTTAGATGACCCCAGCTAGATGCCTGTCTAACCTCCTCTTGAAGACCCCCAGGGTAGGGGAGAGCACCACCTCCCTTGGGAGCCCGTTCCAGACCTTGGCCACTCTAACTGTAAAGTTCTTCCTAATGTTGTTACACCTCAGCTCTGTATTCTTGGGCAACCCTGGCACAGGATGCAGTCTGTCTGACTCACAAAGGACTCCCCCCCCCCCTTCCTCTACATAAACGAAACTGATTAAGATGCAGTGAGAGACGCACCTAAAACTCTCCAGATAAGGGTGATAAGAGTGAAACAACTGCCCTAGGTCTCATTTACATCCGAGATGGAACCAGATGACCATTCATTTACATGAGAGATGGAAAACAGAAAGCCTGAAGCAGAGACTGCAGTGAATTCTGGGACCAGAGAAGCAGGAGAGCGCTGCATGATGGGGAATCTGTGCTTCCAATGTTAATTAACCCATGTTCACACACACCCAGCTCAGCATTTATCAGACCAGTTCTAATCTGGATTTGCTAAGGACTTTTCTCCCCCCAGACACACACACAGCTCTAAGTTTAATAGGCATCTCGGGCCGTACATTCCCCGGTCCCACTATGGGAGGCCTGTTTAAACTTGATTGACTAAAACTCGGTTGCTGGGTTAGGGAATGCTGAGGCAAGAGACCGAGTCCGAGGGGGTATGGGCAACATTTGAACAATGGTTAAGGGTTCATCACAGCATCCAGCCTGCTGGAGCCCTAATCCCAGGTGTTGTCGTATCTTTCCTGAGACGACTGGTGGGAGTCCTCTCCACAAAAGGTTATGAGCACCCCAATAATTGCTTTAAGTCCGTTAAAAGACTATAGTAAAATCTGGAAAAGTCATGCTAAGCTGAGGCTTGTGCACAACAAGTAAAAATCCAAAATCCTGATACTGCAAGCTATCTATTGTTCCTGAAGAAACCATGAGATATCCCATCAGGATATCTGCCATCCATAGGAATCTCAAGCTGGCTCCCAAGTATTTGGGTTACTCCCTAATGTTAAGTGTTTCCTGATTATCAATCAGTTTCCTGAGATGGTCCAAACCAGATAACCCCTTGTCAATAGAAAAGACAATGATTTACACTACTGAGGGTGCTTCAAAGCAGCTGAACTGAGGGTATAAAAATCTGTAAGTGTGTGTGCATAAAAAAAAAAAGAAGAAAGAGAAGAAAGAAGAAGAAGAAGCAGGGAGAAAGAAAAGGAGAAAGAAAGAAGAAGAAGAAAACTCCTGTGCTGACACCATCCCCTGTCGTTCTTGGGACGCTGGAAGAACAGATCGTCTCTCTTTTCAAGGATTGTGCTACGGACTGTGCCTGTCAGCTTTGCAGCCTGGGTACCATGGACTAGGTGAGATTCCCAGCGTTCTCTCTTCTTTCTAGGCATAAACTTCTGAACCTGACCTGTATCAGTTAAGCTTGAGCTAAGTTTCCCCAAATACTTAGTGAAACCAGGGTAGTATTGTCATTGTTTGTGTTTGTTTTTCTTTTGCATGTCTATTACTACTAGTACTATTATACATTTCATATGCTTAGCAATAAATAACTTTTATAGGCAAACTGGAAGTAATTGGGTATATTTTTCCTTCTCTGCTTCTTTTTCCTCCTGTGCTCTGCAGCAACACTTCTTTTACCTATGCTAAAGATCCCTGTGAAGCCCAAATTATTGTGGGGTCTGCTCATCAAGAGGCCAAAGATTGGGACGTGCTGAGTTTGAAACACATAAGGGGATCAGCTTGTACAGGCTGATTGACCCAGTTTGACTCAGACGTGCCCTTATGAACTGAATGCTGGCCCATGAGGGTGTCAGCTGGACACCCAGCTGGATTCAGAGGGATTCTGTTTACCTGTGTGCTTGTGTTTGACTGCAGTTTATTGTTGCTCTTATGAACTGATTCTTGGCATATGAGGGTGTCAGCCTGTCCATGCTGATCAGCCCGGCCAGGTCAGGCGTGTCATGTTAATGTGTGTGTGTTTGTGTGCATGACTGATTTGGTGACTGGAGGAACCCAGTCCCATTGAGATTGAGTCCTGCAAGATAGCTCCACTGGGGGTGAGGGCTTGCAGAAGGGAGAAATACAGCTCCATATAGTAACACCAGCAGCACATTGACAGAATCACCAAGACCCTAGAAACTATCCCTAATAAATGAGCACACCCCAAAGTAATGGGCAAATTTGGTAACAATGTCCAATCTAAATCTGCTGTCTGCTAGCTTATGGCCATTATTTCTTGTAACCCCCAGGGGCGCCTTGGTGAGTAAAGCCTCACCAATTCCCTTCTGTGCCCCCGTGATGAACTTATAGGCAGCCACAAGGTCACCTCTCAACCTTCTCTTGCAGAGGCTGAAGAGGTCCAGGTGCCCTAGTCTCTCCTCATAGGGCTTGGCCTGCAAGCCCTTAACCATACAAGTGGCCCTTCTCTGGACCCTCTCCAGGTTATCCAAATCCCTCTTGAAGTGCGGCTCCCAAAATTGCACGCAGTATGCCAACTGCGGTCTGACCAGCGCCCGATAGAGGGGAAGTATCACCTCCTTGGATCTGTTCGTCATGCATCTGCTGATGCATGATAAAGTGCCATTAGCTTTTCTAATGACTTCATCACACTGACGACTCATGTTCATCTTGGAGTCCACTAGGACTCCAAGATCCCTTTCCGCTTCTGTGCCTCCAAGCAGGTCATTTCCTAGGCAGTAGGTATGCTGGACATTTTTCCTCCCTAGGTGCAGCACTTTGCATTTCTCCTTGTTGAATTGCATTCTGTTGTTTTCCGCCCATTTGTCCAACCTGTCCAGGTCTGCTTGTAGTTGTTCCCTGCCCTCCGGCATGTCCACTTCTCCCCACAGTTTTGTGTCATCTGCAAACTTGGACAGAGTACACTGCACTCCCTCGTCCAAGTTGCTGATGAAGACATTGAAGTGTATCGGTCCAAGGACCGAGCCCTGCGGGACACCACTGCCCACACCCTTCCAGGTCGATACTGACCCATCCACTGTGACTCTCTGGGTACGACCCTCTAGCCAATTCACCACCCACCGGACCATGTAGTCATCCAAGTCACAGCCTCTTAACTTGTTCACCAGTATGGGGTGGGATACCGTATCGAAGGCCTTCCTGAAGTCTAAGTAAATGACGTCAACCCCTACTCCTGTGTCCAGGTGTTTTGTAACCTGGTCATAAAAAGAGACTAGATTAGTCAGGCATGATCTACCTGCTATGAACCCATGCTGGTTTCCCCTCAGCATAATTTTTCCTGCCGGGCTCATGCAAATGTGAGCCTTGATAATTTTTTCAAAGACTTTGCCAAGGATGGAGGTGAGACTGACCGGTCTATAATTGCTTGGGTCCTCCTCCTCCCCTTCTTGAAAATGGGGACCACATTGGCCCTTTTCCAGTCCTCCAGGACCTGGCCCATGCACCACAAGTGTTCAAATACTCCCACCAGTGGCTCTGCAATGACGTCAGTCAGTGCCTTCATTACCCTCGGATGGAGCTCATCTGGGCCTGCTGACTTAAACGCATTCAGTTCCTCCAAGTGCCTCTGCACCATCTCAGGTTCTACGCTTGGTGGTCTGGTGTCCTGCTGCTGCCTCTCTACAATCCCAGTGAGACCTTTGTCTTGCCCCTAGCTTAGGCACACTGAGGCAAAGAACTCATTGAGGAGTTCAGCCTTGTCCCCCCTGTCCATCACCAATTGCTTATGCCCATTTAGTAGAGGTCCTATTCCACCCTGGGGCTTCCTTTTGCTCCCTATATATCTAAAAAACAATTTTTTGTTATCCTTAACTTGGGATGCCATCCTCAGCTCTGTGGTAGCTTTGGCCTGTCTAACTGCCTCCCTACAAGCGCGAGCAGAGGAGGTATACTCCTCTTTAGTAATCTCTCCCCGTTTCCACTTTTTATATGCCCCCCTTTTAGCCCGTAGACTGCTCTGGATTTCTCTGGTCAGCCAAGGAAGCCTCTTGGCCCCTTTCCCCCTTTTCCCCCGCATCGGGATTGTGTCCCTCTGTGCCTGAAGGATCATTTCCTTAAGGCACAGCCACCCTTCCTGGGCTCCCAAGTGTTTAAAACTCTTACTCTGCAGTGCGTCCTTGATTAAATGCCTGAGTTCATTGAAGTCAGCTTTCCTAAAGTCTAGCACTTTCACCCTACTAGTTACCTTACCCACTCGACGTCTTATGGTGAATTCTATTATTTGGTGATCACTGTCCCCCAGGTGACCACCGATCTGTAGGTCTCCTACCATGTCATCCCCTGTTGCCAATACCAGGTCCAGTAAGGCATTTCCCCTAGTGGGGCCATGTATCTCCTGCGTCAGATGGAGGTCCTGTATGCAGGATAGGAACCTGCGTGAATGGCGGGACTTTGCTGTCTGTGTCTCCCAGCAGATGTCTGGGTAGTTTAGGTCCCCCATGACTACTGCCTCCCTAGTTTTTATGGTCTCCGAGAGCTGCCTCAGGAGCCCCAAATCTAGTTGTTCCCCTTGGTGTGGGGGTCTGTAGCAGACCCCTACCAAAAAATCCCTTTCTCCTTGACCTCCATGTAGCCTAACCCACAATCCTTCTACTTTCTCCTCCTCTGATTCCGTTTTGATAAGGGTCGATGTATATTGCTCATTGACATAGAGCGCCACCCCTCCCCCTCTCTTTCCCACTCTATCCTTTCTGTACAGCTTATAACCCTCAATGTGTACCACCCAGTCGTGGGAAGGATCCCACCAGGTTTTTGTTAGCCCTACTAAGTCGTAGGTGTTTTCTGCAAGCAGATGTGCTAGTTCATCCTGCTTGCTCCCCATGCTCCTAGCGTTAGTGTATAGGCACTTAAGCCCTGTGACTGGCGCCTTTGTTGCTTCCCGGCTCTGATGCCCAAAGGGCCCCTTATTGCTTACCTGCTTATTGCTTACCTGTGGTGTACTGCTGGCCGCCCCATGGATTGCAGGTTCCCGATGTTCTCCTTCTTCAGGCTGGGCTGTCCTAGTGGGTGCCACATGGTTTGGTGGTCCACGGCTTCCCCCTCCCTCATCATCCCCTCCCCCCAATGAGCCTAGTTTAATGTTTGTATATGTTCATTTTGAATTAGGAAGGAGGCAATCTTGTGGTAAGATTTTCAGAGGGTGACTGAGTGCAAAGTATGTACAAATGAGGAGTGGCCTCAGAAAGAGATATGCATATCCTATTCTTAAAATTCACTGGGGGAAAGATATTTATGAAAAGTTGGGATAAAATATTTGAGCATGTGCTTGTAAATTTGGGCATAGAACCTACATCATCTATTGATGTTAAAGCTCCTTACTTCTTAAAACCAGGCCAGTAGATACATTAAATATGGATTTAGGTGCCCAACTTTAGAATGTTAAGTTTTAAAATTGTTGTCCTTAGTAACTTAAGGCTTCTATTTATTCCTGTTACGTGTCAAATCCGACCGTCTGTCAGTTATGCTGCTGTGACCTGCAAATATAAGCCATGTTACAAGGAAGGCTTTAGAGAGATTAAAAACAGTTTTCCCTGGTGCTAGAATGGCCCACTGCATTAACCAGTCCAAAGAAATAAGTAATAAAAATGTGCTGCATTTTGCACAAAGTGACTCTTTGTAAAATGATGACCATATCTTTTTGGTAAAAGGCCCCAAGATAAAACCATTTTCAGTGTTTTAAACCATCTGGAGTATTTTGTTTTGCAGGAGGAAATTAAAATAACTTGTGACACATACAATCCCTCCATTCAGCAGAACTGCATAATAACAAATCTTTAAATATTTAAAGATATTACAACACTATAAGGCTTATCAAGATTAAAATTTTTAATTTGAGAAATATTAAAACTTTTGTATAATAGTGCATCCTTAATTAAGTTTAAATGAATGAAATATGAAGTGTACTTCAGCTGCATAAATAACTCTGGAGATGAATTAAATCAAATCAGGACCCAAGATGCAATTGCTTTTAATTAGGTTACAGTGTATGTGACACAGATGGCTGGCATTAAAGTAAAACTCCCTGGTTTATCACTCGTTGTACTGAAAGATGGATGAAAGGAAACAAAAGAATTCAGGAACAAAAGAAAGACCTAGAACTCTCTTGATGCTCATAGAGATATGTTTATTTCACTACATTATTATCAACCTATGCTGTGATGAGATTCTAGGAACCCATCTGCATATAAGCTCATCATTATTCAGCGATGCCTGAAATGTTCCAGTAAGGCTGGAGAACAGAATAAACAACACAAGGCAAATATGTATTGGTTAAGAAACAGTAAATGTTCATCTTGGACTCCTTTTTTGTAAGCATATCTACAGCCCTCTTATGTTTGTCTATTGCATTTGTGAATTAATTACGGTACTTTTCACCTACTGGAGTGCTTTAGTTCTTGGTGCTGGCCAAATATATAGGAAGCAGCAGTATGCTGTGACCTGGAAATACAGAATGGAAAATTTCATGTTGCATGAAGTTAAAAAAAGCAAAGGTCTCCCAGACTGCTTCACTCTCAATTGGAAATGGGACCCTGAATTTTAGCAGATGAATAAATAAATTGTAGAAAATCTTGTTGAACCTCCAGCCCCCATCTCTCACTCCTGTGCCTACTCTTAACAGTGTGGGAACATGGAATTAACTGTCTTTCACTATCTGCAATCTGGCTCCAAGCCCCTTTTAGATCAGCTGCTGCATTTCTATATGAAGTGTGGGGAAAAGGATATTTCCAATGCAGGGCCCTCGGCTTTGGAATTTGTTGTTTTTGATTGTACAAAGCCCATGTTTGTTGTCTCTCAGATACAAAACTGAGTTGTTTTCTTAGGTGGAGATTTTTCAAAATGAAAATCAATGGGATTTTTGCTCCCAAATCACTAATATATTTTTTTGAAAATCCCAGCTGTTTTTTGAGCTGGTGGGGGGAGATATTGAGGTTTGTTTTTGTTTCTATGTGACTATAGGTTGAATTTTTATGATGAAAATTTTGCAGCTAGCACTAGTTGTGAAACTAAATATTAGTTAACACTTAACAACTAATTTTGATAATGGCTTTTATAAATTATGCATGTGCTGTTTATGCACATAGGACACTGTAAAGGAATGCATTTTAAATAAAATAAAGCAATGTGCTGGATTTATAGTTCACATCCTCGCTCTTATTGCTATCTCTTTTTTTTTTTTACAGTTGAATTCTATAGCATAGTAAAAACAAAGCTATCATTAGGTTATATGAGAAATCAAATGAACAAATACAGAATGGGACGTAATTAGCTAGGCAACAGCACTGCTGAGGATCTGGGGCTTTTAGTGTACCACATGAGCCAAAAATGAGATGCAGTCACCAAAAAAAACAAGTTTGGGTTGCATTAACAGGCGTATTGTCTGTAAAACATGGGAGGTGATAATACTACTCTACTCACCACTGGTTGGGCCTCAGCTGGAGTAATGTGCATAGTTGTTTTGGCACTGGAATATAAGGAGGTGGATAAACTGGAAAGGATCCAGAAGTGAGTGATGAAGATGATAAAGGGATTGGCTGCTAGCTGTCTGAGGAAAGGCTGAAATAGGTATGTTCAGTTTGGAGTGAATGAGATTCAGGCAGGACATGACAGAAATGTTTAAATGTTTGAAATGCTGCCACAAGAGGGAAAACAACTGCTGTTCCTTGCTCCAGAAGGCAGACATGAAGCAATGGATTTAAGTTGCAGCAAAGCAGGTTTAGGTCACATCTCAAAGAAAAAAAAACAAACTCCCTCATTTTCAGAACAGTTGGACAGTGGAACAAGCTTCCTGGGAAGCTGTGAAATCTCCATAACTGAATTTTTTCAAGAGGATAGTGATAGCATAGAAATAGGGCATTCTGCATTTGTGCAGGGGGTTGGACCATGACCCTTGGGATTCCTTTCAGATCTCTGATTTTGATACTGCATGACACCTCAACCCTCTGAACCCTTAACATCAATGATTATAAAGCTAGAAGGGATACAAATAATCCAGACCCTGTAGCTTTGAAATGTCTGACTTGCATAATGCATAGCTACTTTTTAGCAACCTTGCGAGTTGCTAGGACTGACTTTTCCCTTATGTTCCATTACAGTCCCTAAGGTCAGAGGAGAGCAACCTCCTGCAAGTACCATCTGCCCATCCTGTTCTTTCAGTGAAAACATATGGGTGGGCATTCCTGATAGTCATGCCTCAGCTCTGGAACTCCCTCCCTCTTTTGGCCTGTCGGAGCCCAAACCTGGACATCTTCATGAAGCATTTTGAGGGTTTTTGAACCCGAAAGTTTGCTTAATAATTATTTTCCAACTATTTGGGTTGGTCTAATAAAAGATATCAGATTCACCCAAGGAACCTTGTCTGAAGCATTTTGAGACATTTTATTTGGGCAGGCTTTTGGGGGGCATGGAGGGGCGTGAGGAGGAGCAGTTGGGGTTATTATTTGAGGTTTTTGTTGTTTATTACTTGCTATACTACTTTAATGTTTTACTGTTTTTATAATTTATCTTGTTTTCTATTGTAAACTGCTATAAGCTTCTTTTTTTCTGTGGTGGGCGGCTTATAAATAAATAAATCCTCATTCTGTGATTTGACTTCATCATCTGGCTTTGTCCCAAATATAGAAGGAAACTATTTATTGAAACTTCTGCCATTTCTGAATTGTGAATTCCACTTTTTCTATAGTGTAGTGGACCAGAATTATTGTTAGAATTCTTTTTATTTATAATATACATAATGATTCCTTCCTATTGCCATCTCTTCTGGGCCTGAATTTCTCCTTGTATCCTTTCGCTTTCATATCTATTTTTTATAGTTCCCTTGTATACTTTCTACAGTGCAACTTCCTGTTTCTTGAACTTTTACTCTATTGTTTTCTAATGTTTTTTACAAGCTGCCTTTTCTTCTCTACTAATTCAGGCTGGCTTAATTATCCAGGATGGCCATCTTTTATGATGGCAGGGTTATGACTTTTGGGGTATCTATAAAACTGTTCTAAAGTAATTCCAAATGATCTTCCACGTTCTTTCTGTTTAAACTGTTTCTTCCAACTGATCACAATCACTTTCAGCTTTGTGAAACTGGCCCTCTTGAAGCCCCAAATATACTTGATGCTTTATTTTGTTTGCACATAACAAAAAACAATTCAGTCAGTTGTACCTAACAAGTACATCTCTTGTATTTAACTAGAACTACCAGTAATTTCTAGTTCTGTGATCAATTCCACTTCACCTGTCAAGATGAGGTCTAGAATATATGTATTTCCCCTGTATTGTTTGCAACACATTTTGAGCTCAGAAATTGTCCTTAATGCTGTTTAGAAATTCTGGGTATATTTCAACACTGGTACATCTCAGGATGCGTCACTCAGATTGAAGCCTTCTGTGATAACACACTTTTCCACCCTACATATTATAAATAAATATTTAATAAACTGATTATTCTGTACACTTCTGCATATGAGTAACTTTATTACATGTAACTATATCACTTAGATTTACTAGGAATGTTCACACGTGCAAAATTATACCTGTGCATAAAGATCTAAAGGCCAAAATATGAAGGCTAAGGCACAAGAATATATATCTATAGTGGGTGCATCTATAGTAGCTGTCTACACATGCCCCTGACTGTGAAGTTGGTACTACGCAAGTGCTTTAGCAAATAATAAACGACTGTGCAGTACCCACTTGTACATTGTACCCTACATTGCCATAGCAACAAGCTACTGCACAGTACCTCATTGCTGTGACGTAGTGGTGGCATCATGGTTAGTGCCCACCAATGCTATGTTGCTGTAGTGATAAACTACTGCTATGTAGTGTCTCGTGTAGATGCACCCACTAAATCAGAATCTCATTGACTGTGAAGGGGCCACAAATAAACACAGAGATGTGACTGTGTGAATCTGACTGTGGGCTTAGAGCTTGTCTACATTAGAGAAGTTGGTATAACTAGGCTGATTTAAATTTGCCTTAATTTCACTAATTGAAATTAACTATTATAGATCAGGTCTAAGATAATCCATCCTTGGATGTTTTTAAGACTTGGCTAGACAAAGTTTTGGCTGGGATGATATGTTTGGGGATGGCCCTGCTTTGAGCAGGAGGTTGGACTAGATGACCTCCTGAGGTCCTTTTCAACCCTAATTTTCCATGATACTATCATAATACAAGTGGTGTAGGATAGAACCACATAGTCATTTTAGCAACAAATTTACAGATGAAGCCATGCTTTAAATGTGAGATAGTGGCCCAGATGGTGAGCTGGTATTATTGGCCTAACTGATTTTAGTACGTCCTTGAATGTTTATGTTTAATTTGAAAAGAGCCTATACCCAGTTGAAACCTGATTCGGGGGTGGGGAATTTTGCACTGCTGCTGAAAAATTACATTCCTGTTGGTTTAAGCAAAAGCAAACAAGCTTAGTTTCCAAACATCTTCATCTCTCCCACAAAAATTAAACATAAGTTTTGCAGTCAGTAAAATTATGCAGCAAAAGCAGTGCATTTGTGCATGTGTGAAATGTATGAAAGACGAGCAACTAGTTCTAGTGGGCATTTTGTAATATTTCATCATCAACCCTAGTAGGTATTTTCTGGAGGAAATTGTTTCCCTTCACAAAGGAAGAATTCTTATAAATAATAATTTATATATTTCTCTACATACGAAGGACTTCTGGCTTCCTGACATGGTATATCATATAAAATAGAATAATAACACATCCAAGGGCAGACTCTCAATAGAAACCAAGGACTGAACACAAAATAAAGGCAATCCTGTCTCACTCATGCCAATATTAATGTAAAAAGACCCAATCCTGAAAATTTTTTCCCTCGGTGAAATTCACCTATGTGGAAAGGTGCAATACCAAGGCATCTATAACATTTGCAAGGTAGGCTTATGTTTAAATTAAATGATGTGTAAGATATGCGTTCTGTGTAGGAACGAAAATTGTGTATAAACTCCCACTAATTTCAATAAAAGATCTTTGTATGGCTGGCTGAAACTCCAGGCATCAGTCTTCAATCCAATATTAATTCATAAAAACAAATCTGTTAGGAAAACACACAAACATTGTAAATGCTAGTAAACATGCATAGCACGAAGTATTGATGGGTTTGCACACACCTAATCCAAGCACCTTTCTTCATCTTTTTAAAAACCGAAGCCAAGAAAACCCTAGTAGTGTTTTCTTAATAGACCATTTAATCTAGAAGGCTGGGGACAGAAATTGCACACAAACAGGTATAAGTGGTTGGAAATCAGTTCAAATCTGCAACACAACAGAAATTGTTGCACACAAATCATTTTCAAAGTGACTGAAACTGGTTTAAGATAAACTTGGATGGATGTAGTATCTTATTTAGGTTAAATTGGTTTATTGAACTTCTATTTAACTTTAGGTTAAATTGGTTTATTGAACTTCTGTCCCTGATCCCCTCCAGATTCAAGTTAACTCAGTCCCCCAGCATCCCAAGATGCTTTGCACACCTCCTACAAACTCTTCCCCCTCCCTTGCAGGGCGGGGGGCTAGCTTTGGCCCAAGCTGTCTGCTCTATCCCAGCAGGGAAGCATGCTCTATCACCCCCTGGCTTCTGACTTGTGCCACTGCAGTCATGTAGCTGCATTTCCGGAATCAAAAGTGAATGTCTGTTCACTTGCTTATCTGTTCAATCTATGTAGCTTAGACTAACCTGTGGAGATTGAATTGATTCAGCCTCAGGCTTTTTTACTGTCTGTACTTAACTGAAGAGAGTAAGTAGCCTTGTCAAAGCTTTACCAGGACTCTTCATAACTGTTAGACTATCAAGAGATTATGCCAAAAATATTTTTTGCAATACTAAGCACTGGCAAATCTGATGGGATGGAAGAGGATTACAATATAAAAAGTATAATTTTGTATTTGTTTTTTAAGACTTTCCTTCTAATAATGTTTGACTGCATCCTAACATAAATCTAAATTGCCATAAATCCAAGGATTATTCATTACTTTTATACAGTTAACATTGGAGAACCATTATGCTTGGCATTGTACAACATGTAGTAAGAAATGTTCCATAGCCTACAATCTAAATAGGAATGATACAAGCCTAAATAGTTCATACAAGCCTACAATCTAATAGAAATCAGCTGACACCTCCTTTATATAAAGGAATTAGGCTCAGACTATTTCAACAGTTAAGTGCCTAAGCAGATATAGGTGGCCAAGTGCAATACTTTTTCCCTCTGCTCAGATGTTAATAGAAATGGTGGGTAGGTACTCTGTTTCCTCGCTGCTTTTTTTAAATTTACTCTTGGGTACTTTTACACATACTTTATTAAAGTGCCACTGCATCTCCTGTAGCAGTGTCCCCTCACTTTAAAAGGGCAATGGGGGCGCTTGAACTAAAACTCATCAAACAAGCTTTAGTTCAAGCACCCCCACCACCATTTTTAAGTGCAAGGATGCTAATACATGAGTTGTAGGAGCCTGCTGGAGCACAGCAATTGCCACGCTCCAGCAGACTCAGTTAATCAAGTCTGCTCAGATGCACTGGAATTCCAGTGCATTGTGGCAGCCTTGGCACTCTTATATAGGCACCCCTTGAGGCTAAGATAACAGTGGACACATCTACATGAGATGCTTAATGCACAGAGAACTAATTTTACTACGCATTAACGCAGCTGGCAAAAACTATGTAATGTTCATTAGATATAGTGTAATGCATATTAACACCATGTAAAAAGTGTTCATCTGTGCTAATGCACAGTAGCACTGATTACAGTGCATTGTTAGTACCTGTTATTACAGGTAATAAACTTAATGTGCTGTAATTATGGTGCATTAATGAATGTGTAGACGCACCCAGTATGTAACAAGAACACATGCATTAATGAATTTTCAGGGAGTTGTATCATATTTAGGTGCTTAATGGGTAGAATAGGAACTGGCCTAGAATATTTACTTGGACACAATTACAAAAGAAATATTCAACGGAACCAGAATTTGAACACGTATCTCTGTGTTGGCTTGTAGTCACAGAACAATCCTTTCTACCAGCTAACACTGTATTGCATCCTCTTGGAAATATAACTATAACAATGTTGACAAAGACAAATGCATACCACTTAATTTTATTCTTCACTATTAACACTTAACAAGTAAAGATAGACTACCAAGGTGATTCAGATAACCACAGATTGCTTTAATGGCCCACTGCCAGCAGTGTGACAATGTGGTGGGTGCCCAGGGTGGTTGCCGTGCATAGGGGTAGGGGGAAACTTCCAATTGCTCCTACTGCCGTGGTTATAATTGCATGGCTATAAAAGCAAGGGGATTTTTTTTTGCTCTTGCACCCATTCCTGCCCTACTCCACTCAGACTTTTCACTTTCTGACTATCGTTTTACAGGCTTCCCATAGCAGGAATGAGCTGTTACTCTACAATGCCAAGCTCTAAAACACATAATAAATAATCCTCATCTTTGTGACAATTTAGAATTATGTTGAGATGCAGTTGTCAATAGAAAGGACTAATTTTCAGCCTGTGGCCTGTGTTCACTTTATTCCATCTGATGTTTAATTTTTACTAATACCATCTGTGGTTGGACTGCCTGCTGAAGGTTTGTGACAGAATAAAAGTAGTGTTCTCTTTCGTGCCAGCACTATTTATCTAGATCTTTTCATAGTTTGGCTTATGTAATCAGGCATAATAGAAAGGTCATATACAGAAGCATTTTAAAATAGTCTTGTAAAATCATCTCCTCTTCATTGTCTACAGAAATTAGGATTCAATTACATAAATCTTTCTGTGGAACTCTTAGTACCAAGAAGTGGACAAAAGGTGAGTGAGTTTGATTTAAAATGCTGCTATAATGCCGCATGACTTTTACAAATCTGTTATTGCACTTAGGTGGAGATTTGTGAGAAACCTGTATGCTTTGTTTTCCTGTTTTCAGTGGTGGAAAACAAATTTCTCCCCATTGGGTTTTTTGGTTATTTTAATTTGCGATCTGTATATTTCTGTTATGACTAACATATGTTGAAGGGTTTTTGAAACTAGAGAAATATGACCCATGAGAGTTGCCTGAGGAGCTCCAAGGCAGGGTCAGCTGCACCCAGTTTTCAGAACAATATATAAAGAAGTCAGACTGCCAGAGAGTGTTACTGCTGTGTGGAGAGAACAGAGTTATCTGTCTCCAGAAGGAAGAAATTTAAAAAAGATGTCTTTCTTCTTTTGCTTATTTGGTTGCAGGCCTTTTTTTGAGAGAGTGGCCCACAGAGGTCTTTTGAAGAGATGTTCCTTTGCATTGGCTTTGTTAAAATAAAAAATAAAGTCACTTCCTATTCTCTTCTCAAATGTCTCATCTTGTTTGTGAAAGGTCTTTAGGCTTGGGTTCTGCCACACACGAGTCACTTAAAAATGTTGCCTAGAAAGGAAACAGCTTATAAATAAAACTTGCATATCCTCTGGGAGGGTACAGTTGAATGCAAAGCATCCCTAACAATGTTACTCAACTCTCCTTTCTGTCACTCATGATCTGGGGAGGGTGGTCTTCCTACAGTGCTGTCATAATTTGTTTGCTGGAGCAATATATGCAATCTTTTACCTCCCAATGAGGCACAAGAAGTGCAAAACACATCTACAGCTAGTATACAGGATGAACACAGCTGTAAGCATACAGTTCATAGAGCATAAGGCTATCACTTTTGCTCATTTAAAGCTTTAGCAGCCTTCCATAGCTGTGTGAGAAGTGTTACCTTTGGGGCTTTACACTCCTTGTTTCCAGCCAGGATAGCAATGCCTGATCCAATTTCCTGTCAACTCTTCAAAGTGGCTTTATCAAGAATAAAATTAAACTGATTAACTTGGCCTAAAATCAAACTTGGTTCAATACTACTGAGGGCAGTGAATTTTATGTTAGGAAAAGTTTATATTAGGAATGACATTGACCCAATATGCTGTGATGAAGCTTAATTTGTTGTTTTGAAGCATGTAGATGATGCTGCAAAAAAGTTACCCTGACTTCCAGTTTCATTACAAATTTTAAATTCTGGTCAGGTCCAGTTAGGTATTGGCTTAGAAATTCAATTAGACCAGACTGTTTTGTGGGTTAAACTCTGAGGCTTTTAACATGATGTTTGAGTTTTGTCTTACCTCCCAGATTCTAAATGAAACTCAAGAGGTATAAACCTACAGGCAAAGAAAGCAAAGGTTTGTCTCGGCCCCTTCTGACTGAGATGCCTGGGTGTCACCCAGCCTCCCTGTTATTTCAAATGTAAAATCTACCAGCCTTGGGCCAGATTTGCTGGTGTGTTATTGTTGATTTAGCAATGCAAATAATTCAGTTTTACTAATCATCAGGGTTTGGCTTAAGGCTTCTCCTCCTTGGTTTATCAATAGAAAGCAGAAATAGACTACCAGTGAATCTAGTCCTGTGGTTGCATAGCATATTCCTATTTATGACAGAAGGGCACCTCTTTCCCACCTACACATCTGTTGTTCAGAAGATCAAAGCAGATGAACAAGCAGGATGCTGAAAATGACAAGACTACTCTTTAGTAGAGTGTTCTAAGAACAAAGTTGTTGTATATTTCTAAATGTCTGCTCAGAATGGAAAGAAGAGAAAACGACAATATATTCATATATGGTTTATAGCTCATACAACCATGTTAATAGGAAAATAAAAGCAGGATTTAGGTTTGCTTTTGCAGTCAGGAAAGTAGTTTTGGCTTTGCTTATATCTAAATTCTGGTAGTGCAGTGACTTTAAATGAGCTACCTTGGGTACTGGTAGGGGATCTAACTACACCAGCATGGAGTTCTGCCCAGGCTAATTTACTGTGGGGCCGTTAAAAGCCCTAGTAGAACTGAAATTCTCTTGTAATGTGGAAGGCAGCTGCAGAAAGTCTAAGCAGACTCCAGAATAGGCTTTTATGTATCTCCAGTTTAGCCCTTGGCATGCCTAAAAATTAGGTGATTAGCCCGACAGGATTACTCAAAGAAGCAGGGTTTAGTGTCTAATCAACAGAGAGCGTTTGGATGTCTCTAATGGTATCTTATAAAACCCAGACACTGCATGAGGAGTGGTCTAGAACAAACCAATAGGAAGCACCTAGCCTTGGCATATGCCTTGCTGTTCTGCCTGGAATTAATTGCTTGAGATATAGATGTGCCTTTATGCGCCTAGTTAGCTAATCAGAATTTTGCCCTTTAACAATACTTCACTCTTTATCTACGATGAATAGGTGCCAGCACAATAGAAGATGTTCAGAAGATAGTATTATCTCTGATAATAGCTTGTTCTGAGCACTTGATCATTTTAAGAATGTTCAGTTACCTCAGGCAGAGGGTGTTAACTGTGATACTGTGCTACACGACTCTAAAGATAGCTGTGCTTAACAAAAATGAAACTTAAAGAGAGACTTTAATTTTATCAAGGCCTCTGACACTGTCTTCTATGCCATTTACATTAATAAACTAAGGTAATACAGTCAGGATGAAAGTACTGTAAGATGGGTATGCTACTGGTTGGATCATCTTGCTCAAAGAATAGTTGTCAATAGTTCAATGTCTAGAAGGGAGGAGGAATTGAGTGGTCTTCTCCAGGGGTCTGTCCTGCATCTGGTAGTGTTTAATATTGGAAAGAGGTAGTTATCTGTGTTAGTCTGAAGGCAGGCTAGCACCTTACAGACTAACTAAATAAGATATACATACATACATAGAGAGAGCTTTCATGCTCACTTCTGATACTGTGATACTGTGCAAGTATGTGCATAGTGCAGTATATAAAGTAGAATGAGTGATCTGAATATAAAAGGTGGAAGGAGAGGAAGGGACAGAGCTGAGAGAGACAAACAAGTGAATAATCCATAGGAACAAAGGGGCCATAAAAGGTAACCCATTACTCCTAAGGCAGAGAGGCACTGTAATCAGGGGACAGCTTATATAACATTGCAGGTGAATGAACATTGGATGTTATACTCCTTCTGCAGTCTAGTGATGAAGTAATTTGTATTGTTGTGGGGGCACAGCATGCACTTAGGTCTATTGCAAGACCTGATGCTTTGGTGATGGGAGTTACTCTATTTCTTGAGTGACAACATTTGAAGTTGGGGTATGACTACCTTGAAACTATCATCCTTTTCCAGGAGGGGTTGGAGGTCATCAATTATATGTCCAGGGCTTAGTATTGTAGCAGTTTGGAGAGAGGCCTGAGTCTGGCTTTGTTGATTTGAGTGGCCAAAGTTTTGGGATTGTATTATAATTGTAGGAATACCAGCTCCAGATCCTTAAGGTGTTCATCCCAGCCAGTGGAATGAGAGCAGGTATGGTTGTAACATAGAGCTTGGCTATAGATGATAGATCTAGTGGCATGCTTAGGGTAAAAGCTGTAGTGATCGATACAATGTGGCAGTGATGTGGCCACTGCAAACCTTCCCTGTTGTGTGTTTAGGTTTAACATCTTAAATAGTGATTTCGAAGATGAGTTTAAGTGTGTGCTTAGCAAATTTGCAGATGATGCCAAATTGGGTGGAGTTACAGACATTGTGGAAGGTAGGATTAGGGTTCAGAATGACCTTGATAAACTAGAGAAGTGGTCTGAAATGATTGATTGAAATTCACTCAGGACAAATGCAAAGTCCTGTACTTGGGACAGAACAATCACATGTATAAATAGACACTTGGAAATGATTGACTAGGCTACAAAATGGACTGAGTGTTATAAGGACCATAAGGTGGGTGTGTGCCAACAGTGTACTCTTGTTGCAAAATAAAGCCAATAACGCAGTGGACTGTATTAACAGAAGTATCACTTTCAACTCAAGGGAAATGATCCTTCTGCTCTATTTGGCCATAGTGAGGGTTTACCTGGAGTATTATGTCCAGTTTTGGACACTACTTTTCAAGAAAGACATGGACCATTTAGATTCTAGCAGAGAGTAACAAAAATGATTAGAGGTCCTGGAAACATGACTTATGAGGAAAGGCTGAAAAAGCTTGGACTACTTAGCCTGGAGAAGAGATGGGGGGGAAGGAAGGGGGAGAGGCAGATATGATAGTGCTTATTCAACTATCTGAAGGATGGTTATACAGAGAATGGTGATAGACTCTATGGCTGCAAGGGACAGGACAAGGCACAGTCTCAAATTGCCGGAAGGGAAATGTAGGTTGGATATTAGGAAGAATGTTTTCACTATGAGGCTGTTTCACTACAGGATACTGGGAGAGGTTATGGAATCTCCATTCTTGGAAGATTTCAAGAGCAGGTTAGATAGACACTTTATTGGGGTGGTGTAGTCAGGAATGATCCTGCTTTGAAGAGGAAATTGGACTAAATGAATTCCTCAGATCTCTTCCAGCCCTACTTTTCTATGATTCTATGTTTTTAAAAAGAGTACAAAAAAAATTTGCTTGAGAAAAGTGACTGAAGGCATTAATTAAAGATGCCTCATCCTTGCGATACTTCTGACAATAAATACAGAATCAAGTTGTCAGTGGATGCCTCCTCAGAGCAGTCCTTTTACAACAGTGTGGTCAGAACTAGACACCAATAGGTAGTATATTATAGGTGGTTCTGGCAGATCACTTACCTTTTCCTCAAGACTTGCAGTTGCCTTGTCCCACATGTCCTGACATCTGTACCACCTGTGCTTGTTGTTGAAATTGGTTGTATCAGAAATGGAAGAAAAATTTAAGGATTCTATAATTATGAAATCACTTTGTCCCAAGTAATTCAAATATATTTTTGTATCTCTTGTAAATGGCATTTGTCTTGGCAGGTTAGAAGACTGTACAGGCAACCCCCGCTTAACACTGTTTCACTTAGCGCTATTTCGCTATAACGCTCATTTTAAATTGATACCTGATTTCACTTAGCGCTCAGCAAGTTTTGTTATAATGCTTGTGGTTGCCATCTTGGGTTGTCAAATACTTTCGGTTTCACTTAACGCTCATTTCACTTAACACTTGGTTTTTCAGGAACCAATTAAGAGCACTAAGCGGGGGTTGCCTGTATTACAAATACTAAGAATTTGAAAGAAAAGAAGCTACATTTAAAGGCTGACTTTGACAAGCTCATTTTTGGACAGGCTCAGTTTTTTAGGTTCAGAATAATAGGGTGGTGTGGGAGAATTGAAACACTGCATAAATTCATTCGTGAGTAAAAAGTGTTAGAAACATCAGTATTCTAGGTAATACAGCACAGATTTAGCCATGGTGGTCAAATGGTTCCTAGGTTCAGACAAACTGATTTGTCAAATTATATTGACATCAGCTCAGGAAATTAGGATGCCAGTATTTGCTCAGGGAAGTCCAGTATGCTAGAAACAACAACATTTCTCCAAATCATTTCAGGTATCCTAGCAGGAGACTTAGTTCCAGCAAACCAGCCTAATCTGTCTGACTCAACCCTGTATTTAGTCTATCTTGACAGCATATCATTATTCCTTAAAATATATATAGTCAGTTTTCCCCCAGTCTTGGTTTAATAATCAGTATATTCTGATTAAATTTTCTTCTAACTTGAATCCTGTTTCATTTCTGTATGCTGCACTAAACTTTGTCTCTTCCACTCTGCTGATTATACTTTACAAATACTTAAATCCTTCATTGGTCACCTAGACAAAATATACAAGTTTAGCATTCTATATTCTCATTTTCTTGCTCATTTTTGCTGCTCTTCCCTGAACTCTGAGTTATTGAAGATTAACATAATGATTTAAGTATTTTTGTATATATGGTATGCTGTGTGAGTGATAAGCATTGATAATCCTTATGTATATAGATATAAACCATTTTTTTAAATTGATACCACAGATTAAGCACTTACTTTCTCTGCAGTGTTTAGCAGTCATTTTGTTCTCAGAACTCAGTACAGATAGTAGAAAACACAATTTATTTTGCTTCTCTGTCTCTCTAAGAAACTTTACAACTGATTTATGCTCTAGTTTTATAATGTTCTCCATGTGCACTGCAAGAATTCTTACCTTACACAAAGGACATATACCATTGTCTTGCTGAAAAGTTGGTTTTGTGTAATGATTTTCCTTGCTTATATGGATATAAGAGATACACAACAGTTTAATTTAAATTTATATAGTGGCAGAGATAAACTAGAAAAAGCGATAATGTTACTGAAGGTGTGCTCAGCTTTCTTAAATATATCCCTGTGCACAATAAGCATGGTTTTCAGGAACCTAGTTGTATAGTTAAAGAGGAGTAACAAGGCTACCTGGTGTCACACCATGTGACTCCCATTAGTACTGTAAGAAGCATTTTGCCCATTTTTGCTCGTCATAAAAGTGTCTGTGTCTCTTCTGACAATCTGTGCCTCACTGCACAAAATGGCTGTAAGGCAGAAAGGTAAAAGTTCACACAAAGTTAAAGGCAACCTAGTTTCAGACGTATATTCCTGACAGTATTGGTATGAACTGCCATATGCCATATAAAAAGTGGCTGGTTAAAAGTGTTTTTGATGAAATCTTTTTCTGTAAGGGAAAAATCACCTCTTCATCAAAACTAAACTTTCTTTTGCGAGAACATATTGATTTTGATGAACATTTTTTAGTGAAATTTCCTGAAATGGGAAAGAGAGAGATTCTCTTACAGAATAAGCAGTACACTGGTGATGAAGACATGTGGTTAAATAATGTTGAGCAAGAACTGGAATCTTCCACATTCCTCATAAGTGCCCTTACTATCAGGCCATTGACAATTCAGCAGCTTTATTTGAGTTACACGATAAATTTTAAAATGTCAAAATCTTCACACAATATAATTATTTTCTGGCTTGTCATCCTGTCTGAGTTGGAGCTGATTTCTCAGGTTTAGTTCAAATGGGACAATAGTGGCAAATGTAGGAGGTGCTGTGGGACTAAAATGGTGGCAACAGTGATTGTACTTATTAGACGTGGCCGTGGTGTGATGGAAATTACACCAGGAGGTAGGGCATGTACTTACATTAAATGGGTAGAGTCAGACAGAACACAGGGACCAGGTGAAATGCAGTTGAAACCTGACACAGATAGACATAGAAGACTGTTTAAACTGCTTTTGAAAGCTGCCTGGAATTATTCAAAAGTGTACTTGGAAAATCAAGTGCTTTTTTGAACTGGTTCAATATAAATCAATTTGTTGTTCTGTGTGGACACCAAGGTTACTGACAGAAGTTCAGGTCCCACTGTAACTCATGGCACTTTACATAAAGCATCATGAGTTAGAGTACCACCCTGACCCAACAGATGTTCACCTGGTCAGGAGAGGGGTGGGGTTTGAGCCTGTCTGCAGCCGAGGAGCTTCCCCTCTCCCACAGACCTCCTGCCTGCTCCCAGCTCCAGGGCTGTCTGCAGGAAGGGAGTGGGGAGAGGGAGCGAGCTGCCAGCTGGGGTCTGCCCAGCCTGAGCTGGAGGTGGGGGGAGAGAACAAGATATGGAGGTGGGGGTTCTAATTCACCCTCCCCTCCAGCTCAGGCAGGGCAAACCCCACCTAGCAGCTTGCTCCATCTCCCCCCACCCTTCCTGCTGACAATCCCGATCATACCATAAATTAACTCTAGGGAACACAAGTGGAGTGCCTTCATCTGATCCCTCATTTGATAAGGGTCAATTTGTTGTGTGATTGGCCACTTTAAATGCTGTAGCCATGCATGTGTGTCATGGCATAGCTGTAGAGTGGGTTCAGGGGGGCAACCATGTGACAAATGTAACTTCTATCTGTACCCCAAGGCTAAGTATAGATAGTCAAAAAGCCTGAGGCTGAAGTGATTCAATCTTTGCAGGTTAGTCAAAGCTGCATAGATTGAACCAACAAGCAAGTCAACAGGCATTTACTTTTCCAGAAATGCAGCCACAGGCCTGCAGTGGCCCAGGTCAGAAGTCAGGGGGTGCTAGACAGCTTGGGCCAATGCTACCTTGCCCGGTCTAAGAGGGAGGTTTGCATGGGAGGTGCAAAACATCCTGGGATGCTGGAGGACTGTGAGTTAACTTGAATCTGGAGGGGTCTGGGAAAGAAGTTCAATACACTGATTTAACCTAAATCATTTAAGTTTGATCCAGGTTAAATCATACATCCAGGTTTATCTTAGATGAGTTTTGGCCATTTTGAAAGGAGTTCATGTGCACTGAACTTCTGTTGTGTTACAGATTTGAACCAATTTCTGATACTGGTTTATGTGTAATTTTTGTCCCTAACCCAAGTGTTCTATGACACATATCTGGTTGTTCCTCCAGGCATCCTACACTGCACAGTTTAACCACCATGGTGTGTGCCTTGGACAGCAGTGGCTGGGCCAGCAGTTGTGACGGTTGCCATTCTTACACCCCATCTAAGTGGGCATCTAGAGCTGATGTGCTGGTCACACTCCCCACTTGTTATGCTATTGACACATTACATGTCTCCTCAAGTCCTACACTCAATGCAACAGTCCAGTCTGGTATGCAGCCAGAACTCTACTACCCACTTTTATCCCTTTCTTGGCATTTTTTTAAAATTAATGAGTTCCCTTAAAATGTTTGCTGCTGAATAAAAGCTATCTTTCTAATAACAAGTTGTGTCCTTTTTCCCTACTCCAGCATTCCCCAGACCCTGAAACCCAAAAACATGGGTCCAAAAACCTCCCCATTTTCCCAGCCACCCCAAGACAAGCATAGTGCAGACTTTAATAAGCTTCAGTGGCCTGCATCTGACTGAACTCATGTTGAGAAGAGGAAGGAAAGCAGAAAAATGAAAATGTCCACAACCACAGGTTGCCCACTCCCTGAGGTCCCCAAATTATTGGTGCAAGCACTCCCCCC
The DNA here is from genome assembly GCF_030867095.1 of Alligator mississippiensis. Taxonomy (NCBI): domain Eukaryota; kingdom Metazoa; phylum Chordata; order Crocodylia; family Alligatoridae; genus Alligator; species Alligator mississippiensis. The sequence goes on from NC_081826.1 coordinate 213,742,038, forward strand.
TCCCCTTTCTATTTCTTAACTAGTGGCCTGGTTGCTCACTTCCATCCATTGGTGGCAACCACAGCACTTCACACAATTGTAAAGTGGTGTCCATTCAGTGACATTTGCGAATCATTCCATTTTTATGTGAGTCTGCACCATTGACAGGATTTAATCTGTGCTCTGTTAATTGCAATAAAAAGAGGCTCACTGGAAGATCTCAGAGAGCAACCCTCTCTGTGCAACCTGAGGATCTGGTGTGTTCCTACCTTCTGCATCTTTAAAGGTAGCAAGCATTGGCACTTCCATTTGTTGTACTAATAGTCACATTTACTATGTTGAAAGCAACATTCAGATTATAAATGCTTTTTGGGCCTTGGGCACATCCTAATTGCATTTGGGTTATTTTAAGGAGTTAAATAGTTTCAGAATTAAGAGCCAGCAGCAGGCAATATATAGTGCTGTCTATCCTATATTTGCATGGCATTGTCCCTCTGGGGAAAATATATCGCACACTAATCTAGGCTTAAAAATATGCAGAGACCCAAGAGAGCAATCTACTCAATGAAACTTCCACCCTGTGCAGATATTTGACAGTCTTCCTAAATTGCAATTTGTTGGCCTCATTAGCCTCTTAGACCCATGTACAAGCATAAAGGAAAAAATAGTAGGTGAAATATCTCACACCATGTTTCTAAGAAGTGTTCAAAGGGTGTTTATAGAGTATGACTAGAAGGGCACAGAAAATGTCAAAGTGTACTCCTATGCCATAGAAATATGTTCATGGATTTGTGTCCATTGACGTACAGAAGAGTAATCAACACTTCGAATGTCCTAGTGTCACTGCCTACTGCCAGCTCTGCGTTCTTGACGGCATGCAATGGCAACTTAAGTGTAATCACTCTTATTTTACAGTTTAGAAAAACCTTAATCTGAAATCAAATCCCTATTGCCTGCTTCTACACAGCCTAAAATTCAACAAGACTATTTTTGGACAACCAAACAGGGGTAGGCAGGAAGAGAGAAAAAGGAAAATATCAGGTTTCAAAATGGAAGAAATCTGTAATTATAAGTAGTATACCACTCCTCGGCACAATTGCCTACAACAATAGGGCAGCACGTGAACTGCATCTGGTGTGGGAAGCAGCAAAAGAGATATTTGTGTTATGTACATATGGTAGGAAAAACCTGCACTGATTCATAAGATTTTGACAGGTTATAGCTCTTAAGGTAGAGGCTGAACAATAATTCTTCCAGCAATCCATTATGCCTGAATCCGCTTGAATGCCAAAGCCATAACAAACTGCAAGTGACTTTTCCAGTATGCTAAACTGATGCTACTGAAATGTTCACCAGCCAACATTACTTAAATGGAAGATTTAAAACACTACATCCCTCCTCTTTCTCCTTTCACTTTGTGTAAATTTATATTTACTATATACGCTATGCTTGTATGTGTAGGTGTCTGAATACGCCTGTTTCCACAATCCTCAATGATTACTAGATAAATTCAGTTAGCAGCAGGGCATATTTGCAGGGCATATCCAGTCTTCAAGACTAAGTACAGATGTTTAAAAAGCCCAAGGCAATCTTTGCAGGTTCTTCTAAGCTGCCTAGATTGAACTGATAACAAACTTAACTGATCAGTTTTTGGGTGGCCAAGACAGCCAGAGCCAGGGCTTGCATTGCCCCAAGCTAGGAGCCAGGGAGTGCTCACATGCACTACCCCCCTCTTGCTAGACACTGATGAAGGCTGCTGAACCCAGCAGATTGGCAGCCCATGTCTGATTGGCTGCTGGACACATGCTCCTTTGCCCTGCTGTCAGCTTTAGGGAGGGAGAGTGCCAGCAGATAATCTTTCCCCAGCTCTGCCCCCTCACCAGCTGCCCCCCTCTCTGAGAGGCAAGGGGCAGGGTAATCTGCCCCCAGCCCTGTCACCCCCAGACTGGCACTGACTCCCCCCCAGGTAGGGTCTGCAAGGTTTGGGGTGGGGGGAAGCCTCTGTAGTGGGGCTATTTTTCCCCTTGCAGGCCAGTGGGCCAAGCTGGGATTCTCCCCCCCCCCCCCCTTGCCAGTCGCCTGCCTGTCTGAGAGATAGGGTGGGGGAGGAATGCACCTTCTTGACCCAGCACTGGCCCCCACCCAGGGTTTCAGGGGGGCTGGTGCCACCTGCCCACCTCTCAGAGAGTTGGGCAGCTGGTGCGGGGGTGGGCTTGGGATCACTGTGGGGGCTTTCCCTTGCTCCATGCTGTGCGGACCCAGGCTAGGGGTCTGGAGGGGGATAGGGGTCTGTTCCCATGTCCCCCTATCCTTCCAGCCTGACAGGTGCAGGTAGGAAGGAGGCTAGGGAGTACAGGCTTTACTGCTTCACTGGAGCAGATAGCACAGCCAGGGCTGAAAAGCATCCTGGGATGCTGGGAGACTGTGAGGTAACAAGTAGGGAAGGGATCTGGGACAAAAGTTCCATAAACTGGTTTAACCTAAATCAGTTAAGTCTAATACTACACCCATCCAGGTTTATCTTAAACCAGGTTCGGCCATTTGAAACTGGTTTATGTGCACTGAACTTCTGTTCTGTTACAGATTTAAACCAGTTTGTAATCACTTATTTCAGTTCATGAGTAATGTCTGTCTCTAGCCCAAGTGTTATTGTTGTTTAATTCAAATAGAAGTGAAATCGCTGGTATAGAGTGTGGGCTAGAATCTGTTTAATTAATAATTGCTGGCTCAAAGTCCAGAGAATGAAGTTCCAAAGAATGTGCCAGTTGAGACTGTCATGTCTTGTAGGACTATAACACAAATGATGTCAGTAAAATAACAGGACAGGGAACTGGAAATGAATGCATTGCAACCCCAATCAATCAACTACGGTTAAATTTGAGTTACCTGCAGAAAGAGATCTATCTATCTATCTATCTATCTATCTATCTATCTATCTATCTATCTATCTATCTATCTATCTATCTATCTATCTATCTATCTATCTATCTATCTCCTTTTCTACTTCCTCCCTCCCCTCTTTCCCTCTTTCTTTTTATTTTTTAATTTTTTGTTCTGTTCATTTTATCATGTTAGATTTATTTGAATTTGGCTGGTGAAAATGTTATGGTAGTCTTAATATTCATGGATCTATAACTATGGATCAGCTGTACTCAGGCATTTTAGACTCATGGCATCCCTCATTAGTCTCAAGATATCCTTGGAAATTTCAGCTTCTCTCATTTTTTGACTACAGAAAAAAAAAATTAAGCAATTCTTCTGATGCAAAGAACTCAGAAAGAGCACAGGTCACAATATTTTTGATGCTGTGGATTCCTGTTTAAAATCTCCTGGTTTTACACATGATTCACAAGATTGGTGTTTGCACACCTGTAAATACTAATATTTTGCAACACCTTTAAAAGGATCTGATTGCACCCCAGGATTGAGAATCACTCTGGTTGAGAATCACTGGGATAGACAACTAATAATCTGGGTTTCGGGAAGACAAATGTAGCTGCTAAAGATTTGCCTTTTGCCTAAATGTAGCTGCTAAAGATTTGACGCAGTCATCAAGTGTGGCATTCAATCTATAACCTCAGCATTACCCATTTTATATTTGCATATATTTATATAATCTTATATATTAGAAAGAACAAATAACATATTTGTCTCAAACACTGTTTTTCCTGAATTTTCTTGTGTACTCTTGCCTGGTCTGTTAATGCAGCTACATAAGACATAAGAAATGAGTTCATTTGTAATCTGTACAGGACTGAGATACACTGTCTAGACTGGACCCCTGAACATGTGGTCTGTAAGTTTTTGCCCAGCTCACCTCTTTCCTTCCCACTCTCCACTGCCATTTGTTCCTTCCATGATGACCAGGAGGGGGCTGGAGTGCCTGAGCTGCCCCCACTGCAGGTGGGTAGTACGTGGGGGGTGGGTGGAAGTAGCATGTGCTGCAGTAGCAATGGGACAAATGGGACAGCTGGGTGCTGTGTGCATGGTGTGTGTGTGTGTGTGTGTGTGTGTATGTGTGCAGGGGGGAGGGGGTAGTATTTTGAGTTCAGCTCCCTGCTCTTTCTGCTGTGTATGCCTGTATGCAGCACACCCTCCCCTCCCAGGTGCTCAAGCCTGTGCTGAGGGGGAGGGGCTATCGCTATGGTGGGCATGGCTGGGAGAGATGGAGGGCTGTGCACACAGTGGTGGTGGGGGAGGATAGGGATGGACATTTGGCAGCCCATGTGGTGAGGGAAGAGGAAGCATCAAGGGTTTCTTGCCTGCCTGCCCATGCAGGATGTAGCTCCCAGCTCTGTGGCCTGTGGCATGTGGCCCCCAGCTGCCCCAAAACTGGACAATCCTGGTTTAGACAACAAAAATCCATAGAAATTGGGGTGGAAAGTACCTATTAAGAGATCCTGTCCCTCTCCTAATTACCAGTTACAGTTAACAATTCACCTTGGAAACTGATTCTCTTCTACTCTCCATGACCTTAAGAATAAGTTGTTTCTATTATGGAATCTCTTGATTTAAAGGCTAGGTACAGACCTTTCACACAAACTGGTATAAGTGATTGGAAACGAGTCTAAATCTGTAGACCTGGATGGATGTAGTATCAGATGGTTGTAGTATCGAATTTAATCATTTTAGGTTAGATAGCTGGTAGGGTGTGACAGCAGGGGATGGGGGCATGTGCCTGACAGCCAATCAGGGGTGGCCCCTGCTTGGCTGCCGTTGGCAGTGCAGGCATCTGCATGCCTCACCCACCACCAAAAGGCAAATGTGTGTTTTGTTTCTTCCTGATTCAATCTACACAGCTTAGAGAAACCCACAAAGGTTTGCTTGATTCTGCTTCAGGCTCTTTGAATGTCTGTACTTACCCCTAGTTTGAGGTTCATTCAATAGTTTTCATTATTACGAAAAGATGACACCTTCCTTTGGGTTCCTTCTCTCCCATAGCAAAATACTTTACATTTTTGGTTCAGATAAGTTTGGAAAAAGGTAGCTTTTACAGGCAATGCGATTCTTTATTGAGATGTAAATAATAGCTAGGAGAAGACTAGTCCCATTCCATTGTTAGGCTTGCTTTAAAACAATGAGACCAGCATGTTATCAGCACTTCTTATTCCAAAAACAGCATATCAAAACATTGCTTGGCTTTGTATGTGTATGATGACAATTACTCCCACCAACTGCCATCCTTTTTAAGTGGAAAATTGTTTAGCTGTCCGGTAGGAGGATGCAAAGGGAGGGGAGATTTTCTGTGAAGCTGCAGGAGTGAGTTACACAGATTTATTTTTAGAATTGGACTTGTCACACTTGAATGCATGAAGGAGTGGGAATGCATTGTCTGTAGTGTGTCAACAGAGACTCATGGTCAGAGAAAATTCTTCCAAGTATTTGCATAAGTATTTGTAACTTTGTTTTCTCCATTACTATACCATAAAGAAGATAATGGCAGAAGTTTTATATTTCTTGATGCTTTTCCATAAAGCACCTGTAGTGTGTTGTGTAGACTTTCCATACTCGCTGCTGGATAGCATGGCATCGCTGCATTAGGAGCTGTTCATGATAACACAAGCTACCTTGATGGAACTTGATAAGTTATATTGAATTGTATACATACAGCAATTGGCAGGAAACTGATGTGTGGAACTAGGAATAGACTTTAATCCCCCACCCCAGGTGTATGCTTTGAGAAAGCTTTGAAACAGTTCATCAGCATAGGTTCAAAGATTCAGTCTGTGCTTCTCAGCTCATTTCACTAGACCTTATTTGATGGGGGTGGGGAAAAAATAAAATGCCAACATGAAAGAAGCTCCAAGTTGCATCTGTCACATTAAAGAGACTCTGCTAAAATAGTGGTAAAAAAAGCATACATCAGGGGATTTGCTGGATTTCTCCAGGAAAGGAGAGCTCTCCTCTGCCTGTGGAGAGGATGATTAGCAAGGCATGCACACATACAGGCAATGAGAATTCATTAGTCTCAATTCCCAAGTAAACAGGATTCTGCAAGATGGGATCTCAGGTTATAACTGCTTGTGATATTACCTGGCTCTGTGGCAGACACAAGCAAATTCAATTTTTAAAGCTGACTGCACAACACTTTTCAGGTAATAAGAGTTTCAAAACCCCCCACAAACACATGCACACAGAAAGCGGGTGCACTCTTTTTGTAGGGGTCATTAATGGTTCCTGAAGTGCAGCTCTGTGTAATTAATTGCACATTTGATCATCTTCAATAATATACTTTCTTAAGAGTTTTCATGATTGATGCTGCTATCTGATGGAAAATAAATTAGCCCTGTATTTTTAGCCCTGGTTTTATACATTAAAGAGGGTTGTTTTTTTTAACCTTTGTTATTATGTAACCAGCCGATTACTATACTTTATTAATGATTTTGGGAAGACCTCACTTCAGGCAAATTTTTAATGTTTCTAGCTTCCTTCTCTTAGTGGCCTATCAGCTAACTGGGGTTTACAAAACCCTGGTCTGAGTGAACTCCAGGGATCCTGTTTTTTGCAGATAAAAAAAATCCCCAATTTTTGGTTTAAAAAAGTAACCTAAAATACACATTTTTCCATGATTAGTAGTGTTTCATTTTAATTATGGAAAATTGTGGAGTTTAAGGTTACTTTTTTAAAACTGAAAATTGGGGATTTTTTTTAATCAGAGAAAACCAGGATCCCTGGTGATCTCCTCTTGCAAACAAAGTAAAAGAAAACTACTACAAGATTTAGTAAGATTTAAATAAACAAAATGAGGAAACTCCTTATGTAATAAACATTAGCATAGTCTTTATACTATTACATCTTTTCTTCACAGGATCCCCCTTCTTCATTCAGTGCATGGAATGGACAGTTCTCACTTATGAAACAAATATTGAATATTTTGTATATGTTAATGTTGGGTTTTCCATTTCAGATGCCTAGGGCTTGTATTTTGTGAGTCCTTAGCATTATATATCCCTTTGTGTTTAAGGCTCAGCTCACCTGGGTTTCTACTGCAGCTGTAAGTGCTTAACACTCCTGCAAATCAGTCCCCAGAGGCTCTAGTATGACACCCAGAAAGCAAGGAAAAAAATAGTGGGAAGCTATGAAAAATCAGGTTTAACGAGCTTGACTACCATGACATGGGGACTGTGGCAGAGGCAGGGAGAAATTATCCAGAGCAGTGTTCAAGTGCCTTAAGCATTAAATTGTCCTGTATCTGCCTGTAATCACCTGCCTTATTCATTTCTCATCTTCCAACTTCTCCCCCAAATGAGACAGGAGTCTTTAACCAATTCTCCCTTGCACACGCCTGATTCAGAACAGCCTGTGGAAAAAATAGTATATGATCATGTAATTAAAGTCCATATTGTAACATGTACGTAAGGGGAAAATGAAGGTTGTTCAGGCAAGCTTGATGGCTTGGATTTTTTCCCCACCTTACTTTTGTAACGTGGATTTGTGCCTCTTTATTTTTAACCCAAATACCTGAACTCAAACCTAGGACAGTTTGCTGACTTTGACCTAGATTTTTGTTTTTGATGGAAAATGGAGGAAAAGAAGAGAAAGGAAAAAAGAAAAAGGCAGTCCTCTCAGGGTTTGTCTAGATGAGTGTGCACATGTGGTCTGTGGCAGCAGAGACTGCCTGCACTGCACATATAGGCATTCACTGTGCTACTAATCTGCAGCGTGGCAGGTTTGTGCCTGAGAAACCTGTGTCTGAAAAAAGTGGGTCAGTGCACATGGCAGCAGCATGCGCTGCCTGAAACCAGAGCCTGGCTGGCTGGAGCCACACTCTGGTTGCTAGCCAGGCTCTGTGTGCCTGGATCTCCGCTGCTGGAGCCCTGGGAGGTCCCTATAACTGCACGTAATGCTGTTGGGGCCAGCCCAGGTGCTGGCCCCAGCCTTCCCCACCCTACTTGAGGCAACTTGCTGCATGCCAGAGAGTGCATGCTCAGGTGTTCCCAGGGGACAAGTAGCAGCAGCACAACTATGCACTCATCTGGAAGTGCCCTAAGAGTTTCTTGTAACTTTGCCTATGTTCATTCACAGCTTAACCCAGGAACTTTGAAAAATTCAAACCCTGGCAAACCTTTTGATATGAACCCGTGCCAAAACTGGCGTTGCTAACTTGGTTGCCAGTTATCTGTAAATATTGGGACAGCACAAAGAGAGTTAAAACAAGCCTGTCAGATTAAAAACCAAACACATGTCTATAGATATAGTGTGGTTGGCAGCTTCATTTATTTCCAGTCCCAAGCACATGATTCCTTGCTCCTGATGCTTTGGCTGAGAGTGTTTCCTGACAAGGACAGGAGACTCAAACAGCATCAGCACATCCATTACCCAGTCCTGTCTCTGACCCTGAGCTTGCTCAGCTTGGCAATGCTGTTATTTCTGGATCAGAGCCAAGTTCCTTTCCATTTCTGCTGTTCCAAATCTAATGGTGGGCCCCAGCTTGCTTAGTAAGATGCTCTGACCTTTTCATCCTTTGCACGCAATATCAATTGAACCCTTTTGTGCATTTAACTTAAAAAAAAATGAATTTGTTTCTGTCCATCCAGGTAATAGCACAAGTAGTTAAGATCCAGTCTCACAGCCTTCCAGTTGCCTGGTGCCAAACTTCACGTGAAATCTGAATTCTGGCCGGAGCTGGACCTACTGAGTTTTGGGATGAGGCCAAGATCTTGTGGTGAGTGTGTTTAAATCCTTTTTAAGGATTGCAATGAAAAGTGATGTAAAACTCAACCTTGATCAATACTGTATTATTTAGAAGACTTTCTGCTTTTGGGCTTACCAAACAATTCTTGTGTGGCAGGATTTATTGAGCACATTTGAGGAGGGGGAAGATAGACTTTGAAGTGGCTTGCAGAAGTTGAATCAACAGAATAATCATCCTGACTACTGAATTAGCCTGTGGTCTTAAATAGCAAACTGTTCAAACATCACAAGCTAATTGGGTAACTTGAAAGCAAGTACAATTGCAAATTAGTTGCTTAGTGGAGCAAATTAAAGCTTTAGGATCTAGACCTCCTGAGCAGCAGGCTTCAATGGAGCACCAGTGAACGAAAGGCATAAATACCAGATGGTAAAACAAGGTAATTTGATCATTTTACTTGAAGGAATGATGCAGCTTATCTGGGCAGTGACAACTTATACTCTGAGAGTCTTATACAGCATTAAGCAAACTGTCAGTGCTTACACAGTAACAAATGAGAAGTTTTGCTCCAGAGACATGGCCAGAAGGAAAAGCTGGTTGAGGGACCAGCTGGCCAAGTTCAAGTTAGTTGTGTTCTGTTTGTATTACTTGGAATTCGTTCACAGTGTGTCTCATGGGGATGCCAGAAGTGCAGCAGCCTCAAAGAAACATCCATTTGGGCATCAGTAAAGCATTTTGTATAGTGCCATTTCAAAATAATCAGTGAAGATGGAGATTAGGGCAAGAACTGTGAGGTGTGTAAAAAAAACCAGTAATGGACAGGTGGTGTTGTAATGGAACATATAGGCTCAATGTAGGTTACTAGTAAAGTCCTTTAGTATTGACCTTGAAACCCATTTTAATTGAGGCTTTTCTTAATGAGGAAGGCACATGTAACCCCAGTGATATGCGGAAAGGTACCCCCTCTTCAATTGAAGGGATGTCACTGTGTGCATGTATGTTGTGGGGAGCGTGGCTGCCTCCTTTCCCTTCAGAGTAGAACAGAGACCCAGGACACCTAGTGATATTTAACTATGCACAGGTTTAATGATACAAAATAATATAAAACTTATAGCCATAAAATTACATACATAGAGGCATATACACACACATATGTACATAGGTTATTTACAAATATAGGTTTACACAGGCAATAGGTCTTTTCAACTCTAAACTCAGGCACTGGCCTATCCCCTGTGGTCTTCTGATTAGACTGCAGCCCTGCCCCTCTGCAGAGCCGTCTAGCAACAGGCAAAGGAGCACTTAAGGATAAAACACAGGTTAATTAACAATTCAACAGGAGAAATAACTAGCAGTGATGGGACAATAATTGAACACACACAATCAGGTTACATCAGTAGAGTCACCAACATATACAGATAACCAATACAATAGATTAAAATATGAGACAGCTTATAACTCTTTACAGTACAACAATAAGGATGCAGGGTTACAGCAGGAATCCCAACAGTGTAAGGAACCAGACTACAACAACGGCACAGCAGCTGTGCCCAAAGAAGAAATGGCAACCCAGGGAAAGATCCCGTTACCTAGTAGAACATCATTACCCTCTCCCAGGTCACTCAACTAGGAGGGGCCTGTAACCATGATACCACCCTTAACAAACAGGGGCCCTAGATTCCCCTCTGTGCAAAGAGGTGAATCGTCCCCACTCCTCAGGGGCTTCCCTTTGATCACCTGCAGTGAGGAAGGCCCCTCCTCTCCTGGGGAATCCCCTTTCCCTGGGTAACTCATGACTCCCAGAGTCCTCCCCCACACGGGTGGTCAACCTGTTCAGTTCATGCTCATGACAGGAAGGCTGGAGCTGCCTTGTGCAGCCACCAGGGCCTTTTGGCCCTCTCTTAGCCTGCTGTGCACCAAAGGGGGTGCCTGCCTAAGGCAGGGTTGGGGACCTGCACTGCCTTGTGCAGCTGCGGTGACTCATCAGCTCTATGGCCCTGTGCTCTGATCTATGCACCGATAGGCCAGCTCCTGCCTCGTGCAGGGTTGGGAATCCATGCCACTGTGTGCAGCTGTGCAACTTGTCAGCTCTATGGCCCTGTGCACCAATCCGTGTGCTGATGGCCCAGCTCCTGCCTTATGCAGTGTTGGGGATCCTTGCTGCCTCATGCAGCCATTTGGGTCCCTTTCAGCTCTACCAGCCCCATGCACTCATTTGTGCACCATGGGACCTCTACCACTTGTGGAGTCAGGGACCTGTGCTGCCTCATGCAGCTGCTGAGGTCCTGTCTATCCCTGTGCACCAATCCATGCACTGATGTCTCCTGCCTCATGCAGGGTTGGAGACCTACACTGCCTCATGCAGCTGCCTAGAGCCCGTCAACTCCCGGACCCTCCATGCACCGATCTGTGCATTGACACCACAGCTCCCTCTGTGGCGGGGCTGGGGATGCAGCTGCTTTCTGCTCCCTGCTAGGCAGAAGTGTCTTCTGGGCACTTCTGGGGCAACTGCTCTGCCCTGCTGCTCAGCTCTACCAGCTCTTCATAAGTCTCCATCTTCATCATCCCTTGCTGACAGCTGCCTGTGCGCTGGGTATGTGGGCTTTTATCCCTTCTGGAGGTTCCACTCCCAGACTAAAAATGGACCAATAGGAAAGCCTGAGTGATTAGTTCCCCCTCAGGTCCTTTTTTTCACCCTTCCCCTGGGTCAGGGCGAGGCAAGCTCACCTCCTGCCTCCTCCTGATTGGTGGAAATGCTTCACCAATTGGCCTGAGCCATTTCAAGCTCAAGTTAATAATCCAGGCTGCTAGTGAGCCCACTGGCCAGCCTGCCACACATAGAAGAATGCTAGTGGAATTTGCTGATGGCACAAACTTGGGAGGCATCCATAGAGAAGGATCAGAATATCATGAAGAAAGCACTAAGTGGTTTGGAGAGCTGAAGTCACAGAAACAAGGTCAAATGTAATAGTATAAACTGCAGAGCCATTCTCAGAGGGATGTGGCTGTACAAGGTGATCACAGGATGGTTATGAGCCTCTAATGTGATGCAGCTATGAAGAAGACAGCTGTGATCTGAGATGTATCAGAAAAGGTATTTCCAGCAGAGAGAGAGAGAGAGTGCAAGGGAGAGAGAAGTATTAGCACCACTGTATAAGTCACTTGTGTGACCTTCTTTGGAGTGCTGTGTACAATTTGCTCAGCCATGTGCAAGAAATATGAATTCAAACTGGATGAGGTATACGGAAAAGCTACAAGGATGATTGGGGAGGGAAATGAAAAATATGAAAGGTGGGGAATGTAAGACCTTGACTTCTTTAGTCTATCAAAACAAACTCTGAGTTGGGATATAACCTCCCTCTGTAAATAAGAAGCATAAACACCAGGAAGGGAGAATGATTATTCACGCTAAAGGACAATGCGTGTGCAAGAAGAAATGGGAATAACTTAGGTGGGAAATGAAAAGATTTCTAAGAATCAGAGCAGCCTTCTACTGTGAGTAGTGAGGGTAAAGGTAATTTTAAAAGCTCTTTATGAAAGGAATTATTTGATGCAGTTGCCTTCAATAACGGGGGAGTGAACTTCACACAGGTGGTCCCTTTTAATCTTATATTTTTTAAAGTTTAATTAACTCTAAAATAAGTGGATGGTTTATGACTAACTCAGTGAAAAAGTACAGGGAAACTTCTGTATGGGCTGGGTTAGGGGTAGTCACGCTTGATAGATTCAAATTGGCTATATACATTCAGGTACATGGTACTCAAGCATATATAGCAATGGTATGAGACTATTCTTAGCAAATTGATGACAGCTTCCAGACGTGTTTGTGTTTTGGGCTGCATCAATCGAAACATTTGGTGCAAGACATGGAAGATGAAAATGCCTCTCCGCTCTGCTCTGATTGGGCCTCATCTGGAATACTGTGTGCAGTTCTGGGCTCCACATTTTAAAAAGGGTGTGGAGAAGTTAGAGAGGATTCAGAAGTGGGCAACAAAGATGATCAAGGGCTTGGACGGCAAGTCATATGAGGAGAAGCTGAAGGAGGTAGACATGTTTAGCTTGCAGAAAAGGAACTTCAGAGGGGACATGATGGAAGTCTTCAAATACTTGAAGGGATGCCATAAAGAAGAGAGAAAACACCTTTTCCTTCTTGTTGTGGAGAGAAGGATGCAGCCCAATCACTTGAAGTTGCAGCAAAGTAAATTTAGATTGGGTATACCAAAAAACTTCTTTACTATGAGAATAGTGATGAAATAGAATAGACTGCTTAGGGAAAGTGTGGCCTCTCCATCACCACAGCTGTTCAACAAGAGTTTGGGCAGCTACTGGTCATGTATGATCTAGGCATAGCTATGTTTATGTTCTTCTATTGGTATTTCCCATGTTTCTGGGCATTGCTGGTTGCTTTTGCCTCTCTGCCTCCCGCCCTTTTTTCTGCCATAAGTGTTAGGGTGTTTTTAAGCCTCCTCGGAGGCATTGGGTGTTGGCTACAGCTAGGGCTGAGAACTTCAACTGGGGTGTGCCAGTTCTGCTAGGAGCAAAGTCAGAGGTTCCTGACTAGAGGGTCTTGTCCCTCTACTCAGGGTCAGACTGATTGCCATATTTGCGGTCAGGAAGGAATTTTATCCCATGGTCAGATTGGTATGGGCTATGGGGATTTTTGCCTTCCTCTGTAGCAAGGAGCATGGCCCTGTACCTGGACCCTTGTAAACATATACTGACATTTTGTAGAGGCAGGATGTTGGCTGCCATTATTCCCCAGCTTTACTTGTGGTAGGTTAGGGTGTTACGTCTGTTTTGTGTCAGGGTTGAGAGTAGTGTTATGTTAAATTTAGATTATGGTCATATGGGATGGTTTGGATAGGAATGAACCTGCCTCACGGGGGTTGGATTAGATGACCTCTGGAGGTCCCTTCCAGCTCTATGTCTCTATGACTCTGTCTCTATGACTCTAATTGTGAAGGTCTTTCATTATGCAGTGCAAGTGTAATTCTGGAGTCACAATATTATAGCAGGAAGTGATAAAATTTCATGACTGCCTAGTAATATATCAAAACAAACACTTAGTCATACTTGGAGGTCCAAGCCACTATGTGCTAATACGGCAGGACATTCTGTGTAAATGTTCTGAGTGCCAAGTATCTTATCTTGTCCAGCAATATAAATAAATGTGTGGAACTTCATGGGGAATGTCAGTGAAAGGAGCTGTAGCATTACAGAGGAAACACACTATTCATACCCTGTAATCATGTTATTTGATAAGAGGACAAAATGAAGGCCTTAGGAGCTTTCTGGGTCTAGAAATTTGTCACCCCTTCAAAACTTGGTAGTGTGCATTCTGGATCTTAGCATTATAGAAAATCCAGTGAACCTACATATTTAATAAAGAGAAAGTTTGTTCTTTGTGATAAGACCATTAATTACAGTGACTGTTTCTACAAAATGTAAAAGAGAGAGAATGCTTTGGCCAAAATCTCTGTACAAATTGGTTGTCACAGCCCTTCCTGAGTCTCCTAACCAAGGGTTACTGGCCTGTTATAATTGGTCCTATCCTTTAGATACTACATGCATCCAGAGCAGTATCCTGTCTAGGGTCTCACTTCTAAGGCACTCTCCCAGAACACTAGGTCTGTCACTTAGCATTGTTTCTGAAAAGATAGACTCTGAGTCCAATTGTCCCCTGTCCCCAGACCAGTGTGGTCCCCTTACAGTCTTCTCCATCCACTCTGCACATTGTCCTGTGGGTGCTGTCATAATTTACCTCTCTAGTGCTATATTGTAATTAAAGCTAGGAACACAGGCTTTTCAAAGGAGCATCTTGAACTCATGCACATGCGTGCACACACTCTCCCTTCCCCCCACTCTCTCATAAGCTGTCTTGCATAGCTATGCAGAACCATAAATGCCCTAAATATAGCCCCCTTTGAGTCTTCACCAATTCTGAGAGTCCTTGGAAGGAAGAAAAGCCTCTCCTATCTGTAGTCTTCTAACTCCAATACGTCACAGGGCAAAAAGTCATTGAGTTATTTTTTTAAGTAGTGCCAATACAGAGTAGATGTACACTTAGTATAGGAATGGTTCTGTACAAAAGTCCATGAAGACATAACCCTGCTTTCTTTGTGGTATTCTATACCATTGAGAATACTAGAAGGGAGTAATCTTTATCTCAGAAAGAATGTGGAAACCTGAATATGTCTAGGTACTGAACTGGGGAGGTTGCAGTTGGAGGATGGAAAGACTTCTTGCATTGCTGGAACAGTTGGGAATAATAACCTTTATGAATATTGTCCATTGTCAGTCCCAGATTCCAGGGACTAGATTAGGTAAGTTCCAAACTGGTTGAGAAACTTGGGACCCAGAGTTGGATATCTAGTATACTTCCCTTATTTGTAAGGACATAAATTTGGTGGACATTTTAGACAGAGACGCTGGAAGGCTGCCCACAGACTACTCCTTGTAGAAACCTAGGACGGCACTTCAGCTCTGCCACTTAGAAACTGCTGTTTGGGGTCTCTCTTGATGGCTTGTTGCCAGACATCCACTGTATGTATACCACTCAGTGCTGGTAGCATGTTGTATTGAGACCAGTTGCTCCCACTGTATGCATCCTGCTTCCTGAACCAGAATTGCTTCTGAGAGGGAGAGAGCATACTGGCACTTGCTCAACACCACACTAGACAGGACCAGGATTTGAATTATGGGGGAGCTCAGGGGGGCTGAGTCCCCCCATAAGACAAGAGCTCCCCTGTAAGATTTAAAAATCATAACCTGGGGAAGTCTCTGGTTTTATTAGGGCTTTGTGATGGGCAGCCCAATTTTTTTTTCCCAACCCCACCAGAGAGTCAAAGGGTAATTCAAACCCTGGACAGGACTACATTACTTCCAGTTTGGGTGGTAGTATATGTCAATTGTTTCAGTAGAGAACTGTTTGGTGCCATCTCTAAGCATACCCATAATTATTTCGTTCTGCCTCAAATTCTGAGCTTGACCTGGGGAAACTCCCTAGCTCAGAGCTCCTCATCTAGGAATCTAGAGACTCCAAAAGTGACCCAACTGTTTACCCTTCTTTTGTGCAGCAGCTGCAACACAAAATAGCATCAAGAAGGGTTTATCTGCCTGGATACAGACAGCTTTATCCTATAAGATTCTCTTAGAAAGTGCTTATGTATGTTGGGAGTTTCCAACCTGAATGTTTGTATAGTGGTAATTCATAGTAGATATCTAGATTGCTGTCTAAAACCTAGTTAATTTCAGTAATTAGCTATAACATTGTGGAGGAACAAAATAAATATTTACTAAAAGAGAATCCTGTGTATACTTTAAGCAGCTTTTCAAAACAGATTTTGGAAATACCTGCCAGTGTTTCAATATCTCCAATTCAGTGAGTGGGGCTATTTTCTCTGTGGAGGCTGCCATTGTAACAATCCTGCACAGTAGGGATGCAGTTTGATGAAAGCCTAACTGTAAAAGTTTGCCAGGCTGTTTGTAAAGCACTGGAAAATTTCAAGACAAAGATTTATTTACCCCCACCCCCCAGTATTTACTTGAATAAAAAGCAAAGTTTTTTCCCCCAAACAGCATGGGTGGAAAAGCCCTTTGCCTTACATTCGCCTACAAGGAAATCTCTTCAAATACATTGTTGATCATTAAACTGCTGCTAAAAGCAGCACATGCTCAGTCATAGAAATCAGCTATGAAGTTGATTAAAAGCAGCCAACATTGAGCATGACTTATCTCACATTGGGCAAACATGCTGATGGGAATCTACCACATAGTTAAGTTAGTGTGCATTGAGCATAGTCCCCCTCAATACCAAATCTTTTTTCAGCTTATAGTGAGCCACTACACTGTGTAGATTTTGACTTCCTCTTCACTCCCACAGTTGAGCTGTACCTTTCTTTCCCTTTTCCAATGATTACTATTTCTTTACCAGTCCAAAATGTCTGGCAAACATCACCAAGATGATGACAAACAGCAGTAAAATGAGTCCCAAATAGTTCACCCAGAATCCCTCTGTCACCTGCTCTCAGCCTGATGCATATGATCGGTGGGGCCCTGCCCTTCATGATGTGGAGCTGCCCTGTACCTCGCCTGCATATAAACTTACCCAGGGCTTTTGACAACAACACACAGTTCCAGTCATGAGTGGGGGAGTTAATTAGCATGTGAATCCTTTGTCAGGCAGGTATCTAAGTACGTAGACACACTGAGCAGTGGTGAGTTGTGGGTTGCACTGGCTCAAAACATTGCTAACTCTTCTGGGGTTCAGCCCAATGACCTATATGGTAAATCATAAGCCTTTTGGCTTTGGCTTTGACATAATATCATGCATGGTTTCTACTATATATAAGTAGGTACAAAAGTACTGCTTAAAAGCGTGCTAAAATTTGCAGCATGTTCAAAAAGGTAATATGCTTCAATTCTAGATAAACTAAGCCTATGGGTACTATGTGCAAATTACTACAGGCATGTTTATTTCAAAGTTAAGTGTTTTCAAATTTGCCTCTCACTTCTATGTGCAGGAGAGCAGGATCTGACAGTAAGGAGTTGGGAAGGGGCTTGACAAGGGAGCAACCTGACCACACAGATTTATTTTCTGTGCTGTACCGGTGGGAAAAGATTCAAGGCCAGATTCCAATAATTAGATCCTATACCTGGAAAACTATAACAACTTTGTACATTTTTCATATATATAGAATCTAATTATTGGGGGGTTGTACATTCTGGGTTGTTTTATATTTGAGTAAATATGGTAATCAACCCCTCTTCCCCTCTTCCTCCCCCCCCAAAGCAAAACCTTGTGGAAAGCATACTTTCTAAGGGATTGATGGAGAGCCTAAAATTTTTACCCAAAGCATACAATTGCCTGGAAAGCTCAGGAGAGTTCCTCCTGAGGTCTCTTCTATGATTAATTCCCACTGAACTCCCTTGCTCTCTTCCTAACCCCCCCCCCCCCCCCCCAAGATTGGGCAAAAGCTAGGAATTTATTTCTCAAATTAAACTGTTGAACTCTTTATGGCACAAGTTACTAAGTGTTCCTGCTACACCATAGGAGCTGTCATGGCAAAAGAAGACCTGTACAGTCTTACAGAATCCTTGATCACCATTTTCTAGTGCTGTAATGGGCAGTCTGGCCAAACTAAGCAAATTGACAAAGTCTGTAAAAGGAATCTGTAAAAGGGTAGGATTAGTTCAGTTTCTTCAGTGCTTTATTAGTCTGCTACACCATGCCAAATGTCTCATTACTGACATTTCTTTGTAGTTGGCATTACCGCTTATCAGAGAAGACAGCTTAGCTACACATACCAAGTTTGAAGAGAGCCTGTGGCAACCACAGTACTCATTTGTGGCCTAGGATCTTGTATAGTTGGGAGAGCACTGGGAATAAAGTGCAGTCCTTAGGAAGAGGAAATAAACTAGACTTTTAAGCCTAGTTTGTGTCACTTTTCATTGACTGACTTGCCGAGGTTGTCTCCAAAACTTTAACTGCATGTATGTGAACATGTGCACATGTATGAGAGCACACACATGTGCACACCTCTTTACATGTTTAGGTCCCTCAGACTGGAGGATATTGATTATGCAGCGCCACAATGACTGGCTATGCCAATACTCAAAATAGCCTACTAATTCTGACAAGCAGGGACTAAGAGCCTTGATTCATAGATATTAGGGTTGGAAGGGACCTCAGCAGATCATTGAGTCTGACACTCTGTCTCAGGCAGGAAAGAGCGCTGGGTTCAGATGACCCCAGCCATGTGTTTGTCCAGTCTTCTCTTAAAGACCCCCAAGGTAGGGGAGTGCACCACCTCCCTTGGAAGCCCATTCCAGATTCTGGCAACCCTTACCAGAAAGAAGTTCTTCCTGATGTCTAACCTGAATCTGCCCTCTGTGGCCATTATTTCTAGTTACTCCAAGGGGTGCCCTGATAAACAGAGCATCTCCTATCCCTTGCTGTCCCCCATGATGAGTTTGTAGACAGCCATAAGATCCCCTCTCAGGCTTTTCTTGTGGAGGCTGAAGAGATTCAAGTCCCTCAGTCTCTCCTTGTAGGGCCTTACCTGCGGGCCCCTAACCATATGAGTGGCTCTCCTCTGGACCCTCTCAACGTTATCCACATCCCTCTTGAAGTGCAGCATCCAAAACTGGATGCAATACTCCAGCTGTGGCCTCATCAGAGCTGCATAGAGCTCATCAGAGCTGCTGTATCATCTCTCTGGTCCTGTTTGTGATGCACCTGTTAATGCATGATAAAGTGCAGTTAGCTTTACTCATCACTTTACCACACTGAAGACTCATGTTCATCTTGGAGTCAACTATGACTCTGAGATCCCTTTCTGCTATAGTGCTGCTGAGAGAGTCATCCCCCAACCTGTAAGTCTGCTGGTGATTCCTTCTCCCTAGGTGCAGCCCTTTGCATTTAGCCTTGTTGAACTGCATCCTATTCTGTTCTACCCACTTCTCTAACCTGATCAGATCCACCTGGACTCTGCCAACTAGTGTGTTAACTTTGCCCTATAATTTGGTGTCATCCACAAATTTGTACAGAGTGTTTTCCATGCCCTCATCCAAGTCACTGATGAAGACATTGAACAGCACTGGTCCAAGGACTGAACCTTGGGGAACTCCACTGCCCATATCTTTTCAG
Organism: Alligator mississippiensis; assembly: GCF_030867095.1. Lineage (NCBI taxonomy): Eukaryota > Metazoa > Chordata > Crocodylia > Alligatoridae > Alligator > Alligator mississippiensis. The sequence continues at coordinate 213,761,297 of NC_081826.1, forward strand.
GTCAATGCTGACCTGCCCACCACCACTCTCTAGGTACATCCCATTAGCCAATTTGCCATCCACCTGACTGTGTAATCATCTACACTACAGCTGCTCAGTTTATGTATGAGAATAGGATGAGATACCATATCAAAGGCCTTCTTAAAATCCAGGTAGATGACATCTACTTGTCCCCTGCATCTAAGCATTTTGTGACCTGATCGTAACAAGAAACAAGGTTAGATTCTCTTGATTTAAAACCACGTGTGGTGCCCTCAGTTGGTGCTGTGGGTATCTCCCTGCTCCCTGGGTCGGGCCCCCCAGCTCATCTGCTATGACTGGATGGAACTTGTAACTAAAAGGAGGGGTTCAGTGGTGTTCTCATCCCTGGCCTGGAGATTACTCACAGACTCATTGTAGTTGGTCCTGGGGCTCTCCCCTACAACCCATCCACTTACCAACTGGCAGCACTGTTGAGCTGCTGTGCCAGCTCCTGGCCCAGCTTCTTGTATCCAGCTGATGGATCTCTAACTCCTAGGCCTCTGCTCAAAGTGCAGGCTTGTGACCACAGCCTGCACCTCACTCCTGTTTCTTATTCTGGTTCTGCCCCAGTGCTGGGCCTGCATCTGCAGGTCCCACTGCAGGCACACGCTGAGTATGCCCAGCCTGGGCTCTAGGAGTGGTGGGCTACCTCGAGCCCCTTCCCATGAAGTTTTGGGTAGGGATGCCTCACCTGGCTCCCAACTGCTGCCCCCACACATTCTTGATGGGGAAGCATCATGTTGGGGTTCAGCTTGGCTGGGTCGCTCCTTGGTGAACTTGATATCTCACCTCCTGCCCTCCCCCCTGCACCCAGCTTCTGCCAGGGTGTGGCAAGGCACTGTTGGTGCCTGCCATTTCAAGGGCTGAGCCAAACAGCCAGCAAGTGCTTGATTACAGCAGCCATTTTAGAACTCTGGATGCCTATCTAAACAGAGTAGTTAGCTGCTGGCAGGCCAGGCAGAAACACTGCCTGGCTGAAAGGCTATACAAAACATCTTGAAGGTAAGGGCAAGAGCTTATGGGGATGGATAGGAGGCTCTTGGTCCTGGGCATGATCTAAAACTGCACCCTGCCAGGGATGGGTGCCATGGTGGGGCTCCTAGTAGTGTGGGAGCCCCCAGGAAATACCAGGCCAGTCCCCCCCACACAGTGAAAGGTGGGTTGGGGTGCCTTAACCCCTAGCCCCCACAACATTGTGGATAAAAGGGGGCCAGGCACTGCTATGGCCACCTGAGCCCCACCAGGGAGGGAAGCCCCATGGTCCCAGTGAGGGGACAGAGATGTAGAGCCCCAGTGAGGGGGAAACCCAGAGGGCTGGGAGCCCAGTATGTGTGTGTGAGTGTATAGAGTTGCCCTGGGGAGGGGCCAGGGCAAGCTTGGCCCCAGTCAGGTAATTGGCTGGCCACTACCCTGGTGAGGGTCACAGGAGAGGCCCAAGAGATGGTACATCTGCCACCCGCGGTATAAGCTAGATAAAGCTTATGGCCAAAGGGGCCCACTCTGAGAGGGAGCAAGGTGGTACAAGTTGTCGATGCATGAAAGAGACCTAGTAAGAGGGGGTGGAGTGTGAGAGGCCCTAGTGAGAGGAGGGTGGTATGAATGTGTGTGTGTCTGAGGCCTGACGATGAGGGCTAGGCTTGGTCTGACTGTAGGCCAGGAGCATTATGTCACCTGGATGCTATCTGTGAGGCTTGGGCTATGGTGTAGGGAAGGATCGGAACCACAGATAGCGCCCCCTGGCATCAGGGCAAGAATGGGCAGCCTCCTACCTAATTAACACCATAGTTATGCATCATTAAGGCATGGCAGAAGAGGAGGTGGGCAGTTGACCCAGAACAGGTGGGTGGGCCAATGGCAGACTGGCCCCGAGAAAGCCCCCTGTTACACGGGGTTTTTAAATCTCCTGTGGCAGTGGTCACAGCTGACATCATCAGCCAGCCACAGCCTAGCTTGATTGACAGCCGCTTGAAAAGCCAGCACAATGCTGGCTCACATGGCTCCCTCCTATTCTGCAGGGCCAGGGTCCCTGAGCCCTTCACCAGAGGTGTTGGGGTCTGTCCTTGGTGCTTCTGGCCTCTGAGGGTGGCCCCTGCTGCCACACCAGGAGTAAGGCAAAGATCAGAGAAAACAAAAACAAGAGGTGGATATTAATTGCTAATCCCATAATTGCTTGATTGCATCATCTCTTATATGTGTTATGTTTCTTGCATTGTCAGATGCTGCTTAGCATTGCATGGCTTCATGTCTTTTTTTCTTTCCACCATTGAGATGTTAGTGCCATATTTACCAATGAACTGTGAAACCTACACTGACAAAAATGTAGATATTATGAATAACTGTATCTCTCCATCTTAGCCATTCAAGAGCATTTTCCATATTTATTTTACTCATTGATAGCATGCTGTAAACAGGTTCATGCTATAAGATGAGGGATATGTCCTGTAGGGGAAGATAAATGGTGGAATTCTTGTTTTCACTTTCCTAACAACTTCTGATCTACCATAGTTCAGTTTGGATTACTGTTAATATTAATTACAGCTACCTTTTTAAGAGCTTTCAAAATGTTGAAAGCTTGTCGTACTAACTGGTTTTCTATATCATAAAGCCACTAGGCTAGTTACCGTGTAAAAGAAGATTATATTGGTTTGACATGATTTATTCTTGAGGATCCATGTGGGATAGTTTTTTAATTGCGTTGTTATCTTGTAAGTGCTTATTCATTAATTGTTATTGTATCTTCCTGAATATTGAAATGATCCTGACTAGTGTGATTCCCCAAGTCCTCCTAGATTTGCTGTAGTCTTCCTTGTGATTCCCCAAGTCCTCCTAGTCCTTCTCTGGAAGGTCTCCCACCCTGTCAGTCACTACTAGTGCAGAGGTTACTTAGGGAACTATTCAAAGTACTTTTGGGTGATTTTAATCATAATGTACCAAAATATTCTTTAATCTGTTCTCGCTGTGGTTTGGTCTGTGCTTCTATCATGTTGTTAAAATTAATTGCATTAAGTATCTGACCCCAATTATTCTTTTTGTGTCAGTCTTCGCAGTCATCTTTATTTACCCATAATTTATTTACTCATTCTCAAGTAAATAATAGAACTAGTCTTTCCTATTGACTTCCTCAGAATTTTAATGTATTTTTAAAGAATCTTTTCTGGTTGTTTTCTTATGTTCCTTGCTAATCGTAAACAATTTTGCATGTTAAACTATCTGCTTTTATTCCTAAATGCTTGTACTACCCATTGATTTTTACTCAATGGTGTCCTTGTTTCCACATTTGTATGATATTTCCTGTTTTTTCAGGCTTTGAAGTAGACCTATTCGGTTTTTACTATGCTTCTTGTCTTTCCTCTATTAAGATATTTTGCCATTGTGCCTTTTAATATAATCTCTCTGTCTCTGGCAGCTTTCCTCACTTCTTTCAATTTCTTACTTCTTCCCTTTCTTCTACAAGTTTCTTTCTAAGAAACCCTAATTACGTATTTCCCAAGGACTGTGTGTGTGTTTTTTAAGTTTAAAATTTTAATGCATTATCCATATTCTACTATTCTTGCTCATTCTCTTCCTTAGAAAAATGAACTCTATTGTTTCATGTAATTTTTAGACAAATTGCCTTCTAGCTTTTAGATCCTCAGTACATTTTTCCCTGTTGATCATAACCAAATCTAAATAGCAACTTCACTAATAAATTTCTTCAACTTGTAAAACAAAGTTAATTAATCCATTTCTTGGAACATACTGGGAAGGGCTTTGTCCTGCCATATTGCTTTTCCAACAGTTTGTCTGCCACTACCACCAGACCTATTCTTTGTATACTCCTCTTGATTATTTAAAAAAAAAAATGTCCTTCTCTTTCTCCTGCTGCTCCTGAGTACATCTTCAATACTAATTCCCTACAATGATTTTGCCCCATTTGTCTCTATCCACAAACATTCAACAAGTCATCTTTTCACCTCTTCCTGGACTTTTGCTCAGTTATAAACATACAATATAAGTCCTTTCTCCCTTGCCTTCTTTTCTTGAACTAGCTATCCCTTTATATTCTAATATTCTAATCCCACAATTTATCCTACCAAGTCTCAAATATATTTAAATAGAAATAGTTATCTGGAATTACGATTACCTAATGCTGGATGCCATTCTTAGTCCTCACAGACAGTCTTTGCTATTGGAGTCTTTCAACAAGTGACCTGAGTTTAATCCCTGGTGAACCTCTTCATGAGAACATTGGCTGGTAGGAGACTCACCTGACACAGTAGTGTGGCAAACCAGACTATGGTATGGAAAAATAAATACAAAATAATATCAGTATTTAAGTAGCAGCAGATATAAGGGGCAGAGACAGTATGAAACTTAGATAAAAATAGAAAAAATACTGTAGGTCACCTGGTGAAATACTAAGTGACAGAAAAATAAATAAGGAGAAACAAACATAAAAGAGCTCATTTTTTTTTCTCAGAACCAAACCTGTCAACAAAAGAGGAGAGGTATATTAGCTCCAAGAGCACTATCACCTTCTTGAACTAGCGCTCTGCTCCTGCCATCTTGCCTTTTTCTCCAAAAAACCAATTACTGTAGTGTGCATTTGTGTTTAAGCAAAAATTTTAAAAAAACCTCATAGGTTGCAGAATTTGAATCTGATCTAACAATAGTCTTCCTAAAAGTTTACTATCCATTTGAACTTTGCACCTAGCATGGGACTACCTAAAAAAGTCTGGAAAAATAGTAGTATACATTCTAGAAGTCTCCTTCCCCTACCAGGTGGTTATCCCTCTGTCTTGTATTTTTGATTGGCTTCCCCCACTGAGCAGTCTTTTAGTGAGCAGAGAGGAAAGATTTTTCCTAACCTTGGAAATCTGGAAAGGGAATACCTTCTGATCCCACTGCAGCAACAGCAGCTGTGCTAAGCTCAAAAGATAGCACCCCTTAAAGCTTAACATATTAGCCAGGGAAACTTTGCAGGTTAGGAATTCCTTGGTAGCCTTATGCTATTTTATTTTGTTGTTCCGAGTTGGAATGCTGCATTGCATTCTGAATCGGGCCTATTTTTTAGACTTCTGCAGGAAATCCCTTGCAAAGTCCTGGGTCCAAACGTATATTAAACTTTTAGGAAGTATATTATTCTATCAGATTCAAATTCTGTGGTCCGTATGGCTTTGTTTTTTGCTTAAACACACACAGATGCATGTGTGCATGCACATGCTAGAACAAAATCAGGTAGCTAGAAGAAGACTATTCTAGTCTATCTCATTTTGTTTTGTTTTATTTTTTCCTAGCTTTCCTTTTTCATGGACATTTCATTAATTATATACTCTGGGTACACTGCATTGAGGTCAGTTTCACACTGAGATGCTTAATATTTTTAAATCCATTGAAATTCTTGGCTAAAGGGCACTATAAAAATATTCTAAAGATTTCAAATCAGATTCAGAATAGGAATACAACTGTGCTTTTAGTTTAGCAATAATGCATGTATTATAAGAGCTATGACCACAATAAACTTGTCTAGAATTAGTGTGAATGTCATGTGTTCCCATAGGAATCGCATTGAAATTCAGTTATAATTAATGTACCATTTCAAACGAAGTGTCAGTGAAAGGTCATACTTTCTAGTGCATGTCCTTTCACAACAATTAAGCAATTAATTACTGTTCTCTAACCTCCTGCTCAGCTAAATGCCATCCTGACCAAAAGAAATTGTCTTTTATGCCATTACTCTTGTCGAATTATCTACTGGGTTTTTTTTAATGAACTTTTTTCATGACACAAAGATCATGTTAGAAGGAGCTCATTGAAATTAACAAAAGCCAGAAAAGCAGTTTGCAAGCTTTATTTTTAGTGGAACTTTGGCCTTAGCATAAGTATAGCATGGGAGACAAACAACTGTAAATTACACAATTTAAGCCTCTGTGAGCCTGCAGAACATTTTGCTGATTCTTCTTATGTACACTTTGCTGAACCAAGAATTTTTTTTGCATGGATTAATTTTCTTTTAGCTTAGTATTGAGAAGATTTCATCTGTATTCCAGACAATAATTTCTAGATGGGATGTGAATATTCATTAATTGATGCAGACAACTTTTTTTCATTTTAGCTGCGGGAACATGGAACACATGGCATGATCCAAATTCAAATAACCAGCCTGCTGGATCACAATGGACAGTTTTGGTGTATATATATATTTTTTTTTCTTCCAAGCTGGAACCCTAGAGAAATGTAGATTCATAGCCTACCATGTAGCTGATGTGGAAGCAAAACTTTCTTACAGCACACTGCAGAACATTAAGCTGAAGAATATGCAAATCCCCTGTGGGCAATGTGGCATGCTGCTATGATGGAGCAGGACCAAGCTGCCAATAAAAGGAAAGCTACTGTAGTCACCAAACTGAAACAGAAGGCATTGGCCTTGAGAGAATATTGCTGAGCATAGAACAGCCGATCAATTGGAAAGCTGTTGATAAAGCAATAACCACAGCTCTTGAACTATTTATCCACTGAAGCAATTTTATGGCTTCTTAGAGCTTAATCATTTTAAATGACTAACAGACCTGATCTGTGGAGTAGATCTGAGATCACCACACTGTGATATTCCTATAAAATATCTTGACACTCCTTATAATTTATGCTAAAAAGAGGGGAAAATGTACTTTTTATGGAGATAGTATTATCCTATAGGAAGAGGCTTAGGTTCACTTCTTTCCTCTAGGATACTTTAATCTAGGACATTCCTCTTGTCCATGTTACTTGCTATGATTTATACTGGGTATTTGTCTTCATTTGTAAGAATGCATTAATAACCTCTTCTGGAGGAGCTGTGTGCTGTGGGACAGGGGAAACTAAACTACTAGGACCTAGCCCTGTGGAGCCCATGAGGCTATTAAACTATGGATGAGGAAGACTCTTTACAATAACAGCTATTGCAACCAGGCCCTTCCAGGATTTATAAGACCTGGCACACAGGGTCAAAATGGTTCCCCAGCACCTCTTATCTTTCTTTCAAGTGCTCCATTTTATTACCCTGGTATTTAAATGTTTTCTTTCTCCACCTAGGTTTTTGAATCATGCAAACACAGTTGTCCCAGCCTCCTGCAGAGGGTTTGGGATTGAGAGTATGGTCGGGGGTAGAAAAGTGAGAAAGATTTATTGACTTAACAAAAACACAACTACGCGTAGTAACAACACAAACAATGACAGACAAAAGCAATTCGAATTGGCAACTTATCAGCAGTCCCCTCTGATGCCTAATATACAGTGAGCTTCTCTTTTCACAAAGTTCAGCAAAGTCAGGTGTCCCTGAAGAGTACTGTTCAAAGGGGTACCAGGAAGGACCAGTTCTTGGGCTCCTCGAGGTCCACGGGCCCACTGAACAGCTAACTAATCCTTTTTACAGAGCTGTATCTTCCTTCTGAATGGTGTCCAGATATTCCAGCCAATTTAAAGCTTCTGAATGGTTCTGATAATGTACAACCACTCAGATTCCTTTTACTTCAACTGTCCTTAGACTGACCAATTAGCAGTACAAGCCTTGCATTCCTTTGATAAGGTAATTTTAACTACGCCACAAGGCCTTACTACTTCAAGGCTTTGCTAAATTTACTAGGCCTTACTTTATACAAGGCCCCACTACATCTTAAACTTTAAATAGGCTCTTAGCAACAACACACAGCTTTATATCTAAACAAATACAGAAAAACACTTGGTCTAATCTTCATAGGGCCTTCAGCAAGCACCTGTATCACACAGACATAATTTCAGCTGTCACGCTCAGTACTCTTATTCATATAGGCATCTAACACAGTTGTGCACAGACACTCATTGTCATCAAGTTTAATGGTATGTTTTTGTCATAGCCAATGTGAGAAATAGGATACCTGTATTACTGAGACCCTGATCTGATATATACTAGAGTTTTGCTGGTAGAACTGGGATTCTGCCAGCAAAGCTGTGTGTCTCCATTTGTGGCTCTCCTGTAGTGACAGATGCACATCTTTCTGTTGGCAATGAGGCACTTCTGACTGAAGAAGGCTTCTACCACCACCTGGCAACCTGCGGAAGATGTATATAGACATGCCTGCATCTTCTACTTTAAACAGTGTGAGTCCTGGACTAGTCATAATATTGATTACACATGCGTAGGATGGCTAGAGGTTAGAAGTCTCTGGAACATCTAAACTTCTGACCTTGATGACACTATGACCTATTTAGGAACCTGAGGCATATGAGTTTATATAACAACACAGTGGAAAAATTATGTGTGACAAAGTGGGGCTCCCACCTAGCCACTTGCCTTTAGGCATGCCACCCACCTGACTCACCTGCCATGCCTTGTTCTTAATTAAGATGTTAATTAAGGCGAGAGGCTGGCCATTCATGCCCCGATGCCAGGGGGCGCTATCTGTGGCTCCGTACCACCCCTACACCACAGCCCATGTTGCACAGATGGCATCCAGCTGTTGATCTCACCAGTCCCACACTGGGCCTCAGAATCTGCCAATCAAGACCCCTCTAAGATCCCTCCATTCAGGGGTGTACCCTGCCTTCATTCGGGCTGCCTAGCTCCCTGCAACTATTTTCCCTCTCGGGCATGGTCCCCCGGGAACCTTTGGACACACAGGCCCTGGCCTCACCTCCAAGGCCAGTCGGAACCCCAGGCCCTCAGCTCTGGGCATCCCTTGCGGTGGGCCCCTGGCCCTTTTGAGCATTCTGGTCCTGGCCCTAGCATTGACCAGTTGAAGGTATTCTACATCAGGCCTCTGAGCCTCTAGCCCCACTCTCGCTCCTGGGGTCTGCGTTCTGGCCTTACTAGCGGGCCACCCACCTGGTTGTGGGAGCTGGGGTGACTCACACCACAACTGGTGTTCCAGGGTCTCACAGGGACTCTCGCTCCCCCACTGGAGCAGCAGGTCATTGTGCTCTCTCTCTATATAAACATACTGGGCTCTCAGCCCTCTGGTTTTCCTCTCCCTTCACTGGGGTTCCTCATCTCCTCCCCCTCACTGGGGCTTTCACTCGGGGCTTCACTCTGCTCCCTTCACTTGGGGCCATGGGGCTTCCCTCCCCGGTGGACTCAGGTGGCCATAGCCATGCCTGGCCTCAACTACTTTTCCTCAGGGCATTGCACCCCACAGGGCTCAGGTGGCCACAGCCATGCCTGGCCCCCACTCTCCCTACCTCCAGTGTTACACAAACTGACCTGAAGGTGATGGCTAGGGTTAAGGCACCCTTTCTTGCCTTTCACCGGGGTCATCACTGGCCTGGCATTTCCTGGGGGCTCCTGCACCACTGAGCCCCACCAGGCCACCCACTCCCAGCAGGGTGCAGTTTTAGGTCATGACCAGGACGAGGAGCCTCCAATCCATCCCCTACAGCCAGGATGGTACATGAAGCCTTGCAGCCAGGCAATGCTGCCGCCTGCCCCACCAGCAGAGAACTGACCTGTTTATATAGGCAGCCAGGGTTCTAAAATGGATGCCGCAATCAAGCATCTGCTGGCTGCTTGGCTCAGGTCTTAAAGTGGCAGGCACCAACAGTGCCCTGCCACACACCTCCCCCCTTAAAATGGTACCTAGGGGAGGCATCCCCTGCTGCTCCTCCAAAGCAGGCTCCCCTCAGAGTCTGTGAGAGCCCTCAAGTGGCAATCACCACCAAAGGTGCTCCACCACACACCTCCACCCTTAGAATGAGATCTGGGGGGCTCAACTTGGCTGCCTTCCCTGCTGGGTTCTGACCCAGCCTACGGCAGCCCCTGTCACGTGGTGAGCACCCCAAAGGTGTTCCACCATGTTATGTTAATAAGTTTATGTGGTAATTGTGACAATGGGAAATTGCCACAGGGATCAGAGGCAGCAGGGGTGAACCGCGGCGTTCCCAAACACTGTGGTGGTGGGAAACCACTGCGGGGCTTGGAGGAACCAGAGGCAAACCCCAGCATTCCCAAATGCTGTGGCAGTGGGAAATTGCCACAGGACTTGCAGGCACTGGGGGTGAACCCTGGCATTCCTGAAAAAGAAAGCAGGGCCACCCATGCCTCGGGAAACTTACCTCCTGGGCAGATGGGGGTGGAGAGAAAGCCACACAAGTCAGTGTTTCACTGGTTCTTCAAGCAGCTGCTTCCAGGGCTGGGTGGCGGCCAGCTGATTACGTCAGCTGGGGATGCTGCGGCGGGAGATTTAAAAACCGAGCTGGAAGCTGGCAAGGGGAGGAGGGGGGCAAGCTGGGGACACACCAAGCGTGCCAAGACCCAGTACGCCAGAAGGAACAGTCCTGGAGTCACTGCCCTGCAGCAGAGGAGTGGGGACAGTAGCTGGCACATGTCTGGGGATGTTCAGTTCCCAGCTCCGAAGCATTAGAACTCTAAGGCAGCGATCTTCCTTGTGAGGATCACCTAATTACAGCAGCTCAGAGCCTGAGGCCAGGGTTTGGAGTCTCAGGGCCAAAGCAAGATACCGGTGGCCAGCCAGATTGTGGGTCCTCACACTGGACCCACAATTGTGGGGTGCATACCCTCCTGGGAGCACGAGCCCAAAGACTGGAGTGGCTGGCGAGTAGATGAGGTGTAGGGGAGGCGGAGCCCCCAAGACCATCGCAACACACCCATGAGTACCTTGCCATCGGGTCAACAGGGGAATTAACACCACTGAACCCCCTCCTTCTTTACATATTCCATCAAGTCATGGCAGGTGAGTTGGGGGGAACCTCAGCCATAGGATGGGACTATACTCACAGTGCCAACACGGGGCATCACAGTAATAATTAATGTGCTTGTTCCAAGAAAGTGATGTTATTGATTCATTGGAATGAATGGAGTTGTGATTGGACCAATGGCATGATTGACAGGTGGCGTGAGGTGGCCACCATAAAATAGGTTTTGACTGTTGCCTCAGTGCATGTGTGTGTGCAGTGGGGAGTGCGTGTGTCAAGAGGCTGCATGAGCAGGTAGACATGACTGACAGTGCATGACTGGCTGTATGCCTAGGTGTCTATGCGTTGGGCATAGTGGTTGAGAGCCCGAAAGATTTGTGTGGTGTTGAATCTCCTGGGATGTGGTAGGAGTGAGTGGTGCCCATGTGTGAAAGGCCTGGGAAGATCGGGAGTGTGAATGCTGAGTGGTGAGTGCAGGGACAAGGACAAGTCCACCAAGATACACCTGAATTCCACCGGAGATACTGACCTTCGTTCCCCCCCCATAGGACGGGTAAAGCATCCTCCTTCTCCTCAGAGGTCTCTGAGTACTTCACTTGTGGAGGAAAGGATAGAAATCCTGTGTCTGGCAGGGACCTGGCCAGTAGGCCCTGGGTGTCAGTGCTCCTGGCTGGGTGTCAGTGCTCCTGGCTGCCACCGCTGGTGACAGGCCAGTATTGCTCTCTGTGCATATTTGTATACAGTGTTCTGTTCAATGGTTGTTGATTAGTTCATGTTGTTATGATTGCTGATACCTTTGGCTTATAATACAGATTTGCTTATTAACTCTTACTTTTGTGTTTGTCTTCATTAATGGTAGTCGGCCTCAGAGTGGGGCTAGGCTACAGGCCACTACTCTGAGAGATTAACCCTTACAATTGAATTATAGACCCGTGGCACTGTAGAGGCTTAACAAACCTCTGCCCACGTCATTACCATAGCCCTTGTGCCAGGCCAGTCTTCACTACTGACTGCTGTAGTCTCTTCAGCAGGCAGTATATTTCCATGATCAGCTTTGTCCAGCTTGCATAGCTGCTGTAGGTGGGTTACCTGGAGTTAGTTAAGTATGGATCTTGTAGTAGCTACAATTTGCTAGCAGAGGTTTTGGCAGCAGAAGCAGCCTAGAGTAGACAGGACCATAATCTGCCCAAGGTGAGGGAATAAAGTGCCTTGGTACCATTTACTGCCTCAGTAAGTATACATATTTTCACGAGCTTTTTTACTAATATATTCACATGACTATGCTATATTTACCTTGGTTCTCTTCTGTATCCTTTTACAACAGCAAAGGACAAAAACTGTGGAGACCTTTATTCTGGATGGCTAAAATTGGGCACGTAAATCCATACTAGGGTCCCTAAATAAATAGCTAGTTTCTTAGAGGTGTGTTATCTACAACTATCACTGACAACAATAGGTGCTGTGCATGTACCTATTTCCTTCTGAAAATTGGATATGTAAGATTCTAACTATGCATTTAAGTGACTTAGTTTAGGCAGCCTTGCTTGAAAAAACTGGCCTGTTTTTATTAACATTTCAGTGACAACTTGGTACCAGTAATGCCTGCTATGCATTTTGAGCAGGGACTGGGTTATGCCATGCACGGTAAGTATGTTGTTTGCGTGCACACACAAATGCAAGCGCTTACCTCTTTCAGGTTTTGGTCTCCAACAGTAACAATTATTTGAAGCTAAAGTTTATTTTATGGCTTAATTGAATTTTTAACTGACTTTAGGGCTGTTGCTACTTTCTAGGTATTTTAGCCAGAGTAGTTTTGGAAAAAAAATTTGTCTTCAGCACAGATTTGCAGTTCTGCTGTACTTGTTTCACAACTCTGACAGTAAATTTTATTACAAGAGAGACATTTGCCTCAGTACAATGTGATTTCTGAGGTTTTTAAAACATAAAATTGTCCACAGGGGACAAGTATAAGTATTTCCACTTGAAGTAAATGGTCACTGGAAATCCAGGCATTAAATATATTTAATGAGGCTGATGGAGAACCAACCAGATTTCAAGTGCCTGCTCTTGGTTGCTATCATCTGTGGCTATCAGGCAAACACAGGAATTTCTCTCTCTTATGTAAACAAGATAGACACAATATTTGTAAGGGGCTAGACTACAGAGGAGGCTTTAAAAAAAACCAAACAAAAAACCCTTTTTCTTGAATTCCCCCCAACTCTATTTACTTTAGGGGATTTTATTTTCTCCCCGCTTGGGTTGTAAGATGAGCTAACTCAGCCAGAGTGCAAATTCTGCTGTTGATACCAAAAACTTAAGGCAGTAAAATCCACACCCACTTCAAAATGTTTCCCTTTCCCTGTAATCCCCAGTATGTGCTCTAACTGCATTCTCTGGGGTTTTCAAGCTCTGCTTGGCTAGAGAAGGAGAATGGCCATCCCTTTCTTTGGAGTAGTTTCAAGCTGAAATCTAATCAGGTGTTAGGATACTTGGGGTAACACCAACTGTGCTCAGAATGCTGCTGTTCAGCAAATTGAAGAGTCCCCTACTGACAGGAATGCTACTGAAGGAACAGTGTAAGAATGCATCTTGCTTGGAGTCATGTTAACTATATTGGAGTAGCACAATAGCAAAGCACAACTGGTTTTTATTTTTATGTACCTCTAGACTTCTTGTCTTGGACTTATACTTGGCTGCCCTGTCCTTTCTGTAGCCATTTATAGCTATGCAATGTGTGTGTATAATATGACTGCATCCAAATGGTATCTTTGTATATCCTCTTTGCAGACCCACCTTCTACAAGTGCTAAGGGCTGCACAAAGAAGCAATGGAGATCAAACCCAGGAAATGGCAATTCCACAATACTACAGGAATTTTCTCCCAGATCTGAGGTCTGGATAACTTCCTACAGTATAATTTCAAAAGCTCTGAAACATCAACTTGGGTCTTCACAAAAAAATAATCAGATCACAGTATTTTCTTCTCATATTGCAACAGCGCAAGAGCTATCTAGGTTTTGACTGTCTGCTGAAAAAGAGCCTTGCGCTGAAAGTAATTAGTATACTTTTTTCAAATAATAAATTAGAAGTTTTGAGGGAGGGGAAGCCTGGCTTGTAGCCATCTTGCCTCAGCACATATATTTTACCTAAACTGTGTGTTTGTTGCCAAGTTTTTTATAATTATCAATGGGGATTTTTTGTCCTAGGGCATTTAGACAGTTAGCTAAGATCCCCAAAGGAGAAAAAGATGATGAGCTCAAGAGATGCTCTGTCATGAAAAGGATTTCAGAATTTTTAAAATGACAGATTTTTAACATGTAAAACTGGTATAATTTTAAGCCTCTTACAAGGCACTTTAAAGGTTTTTATGCTGGAAGTTTTTACTCATTGGGGAAAGTAAAGTGACTTCAGGCTGAATCTTGCCAGAAGTTGCTTATGATATATGTTCCTGCAAGAGGTCTGTAGCAGGTAGTCACTTAGCACTTTATTTTTCCCGAGGCAACTTTGCTCTCATCCAGAAAATAATGTCCATAACAAAAATGAGGTCTTTAACAAACAGTCATACAATCAACAAAGGGTTAACTCACAGTTATAGTCCTTCCAAGGCCCAGAGAGAGGAACCCTGTGGCACAGTTCAGTGCTACCTCCTTGGCACCACCCACCCCCTTTCTCTCTCAGCCCTGCTCCCTGGGCACTTTTAACTTCCTCTGGGCCAGTAAATGATTGATCTCAGGTGCTCTCCATAGTTTCTGAACTCATAAGGGCACAATCATGAGTTGGAAACAACTATGTGTAGGAGAAGCCTAGCATGAAACCACACCACCTACAGAGGAGTCTTGTGAGCTATACTCATCCAGTTCTCAGTACATGCCTTGGTGCTCCTACTGATACTGACCTGCTTTAATGGAGGAAGCAGGGATTATGTGAAAGATGTTTCCCTTGTGAGCAACTGGGAAGGGGTTTAGCTGTGTCCTGGGTGTGACAGCCTAGCAGATACAAAGATATTTTTCCTTTGTGGAAAGTGATGAAGTAAATTACTCTTCAGATCATGCATCACAGAGCAAGATGAGAAGGAAGTGTTATCTGAGGCACACTTCTTTCCATAGCTCCTTCAGATGCTGCACCTCCAACCTAAAGGCTCAGTCTGGTTCTGAATAATATAAGCTCTTTTAAGGTTTTGAGATCTATGCAGGCTAGTTCTTGCTCATAGCAAGTAGTATGTTTTCTGTATGTTGCCATAGTGTGTTAACTCTGCTCAGAGGGAATAAGGGTAGAAGACTCTGGCCTTGAGGATATATATGTGTGCATGTATGCATGCATAGATACTCCGAAAGACAGTCATGTTTGTTTCAACTATGTACAACTAATAAAGTTTCGGTCTTCCAGAAGGAAGCTTCAATTAATTAGGATGCCCTGTTAGCTTAGGAAAGCTGAAATTACCCACTTGTCTGGGTCTTGGCAAAATCCTCTTCATAGTATACTTTGCCTTCTTGGGTTGTATCTGCCTCCTAGTAGACCAATGGTTGGAAGGCTCTCGGTGTTGATATGAACTTCCCTCTTGCCAGCTACGGAAGACTTCTCAATCCTTCAGTTTCTAGTTTACTTTAGTAGAAGTTGGAACAATCTAGAAGTATGTAATTCTGATTTCCTTTACCTGTGTGTATATAATTCCACTTTCCCTTACCAAGGTTATTGCATTAGTAGTAGGCATCTCTCTGTCTTGCAAGAAAATAGAATTGTATCAAGTGAGGCGTTAGCTCACTGAACATGTTGAAAGGTAAAGGAAAACTGACATGACCTCTTCAGGGCACAAAAGCCTAGGCAGTGTATATGGAGACACCGAGTTGTCCACACACTAGTGGTGTCCCCTTCTTGGTCTTGCTGGCTTAATCTAAAGATAAGGCAGGGGGCAATATTTTTGGAAGCAGCTTGATTGCAGAAGCTCCCGGATCAAAGGATATCATCCATTTTTCCATCTGTTAGGGCTCCACTTCTATATTGGCTGCCAACCAAGGTTAAAGAGCCCAGTCAACCCTATCATGGAGTTCCACAAGCTCTTTGTGGCATTTCCTCCACCAGAGGTAAGATTAAGGTGCTCTTTTGCCCAAAGCCATTTGCACCTTACAGATTGCTAGGTTATTTAATGCCTATCCAGCACTTGGCATACCACCTACTGTAAAGTATGGTAGCAGGTGAACCTGACCTGCCACAACAAGATTATTACAACTGGTTTTTAATATTATTTCAAACTTTTCAGTGTTTCTGCTTTCTTGTTTCACTTTACCTCACTTAGGTTCTGGAATTAAATTAGCCAGTTTAACTCTGTTTATAGTCTGTTTTGGGGCTTGTTATACCATAGTTTTTCATTGCAATGGAGTTTTTAGCCAAAAAAAAAATCTATTTACATTTAACTGTGATTGAAAAGTCTATATTCTAAGCTAAAGTCCCATGGTAATGGCTGCTGTACAGAGAAAATAAATTAGAGTTCTTGTTTCTTGATTTACTGACAATCATTTACTGTATTTGTACAATACTTGACACAATGAGGCTCCAACCTAGTTTGGGCCCCTAGGTACTATCATAAGAAAACCATTAAATAATCATGAACACTTTTAGATTTTGTAAAGCTTCATTTATTTGTTTTCCAAAATCTAACTACACGCCAGCATCACATAGCACTAATGGATAAAGATGCAGGGCAGTTATGTAATCCTGGAGAACTAATGGCTAAAAATAGGGTGACTTGGTTTTTAATGAAAGAGTTTGTTTTAAAGTTGAGTTTGTGCTTGCTATGCAGTTTCCAAGCCTGCTCTGGATTTTGATTTCTTAGCTCCTTATGAATACTACTTTTCCTCACTTTGGACCTTTTGTTTCAACAGTGCATGATGTATAAAATGTAGAAGTGATGGTTTTAACCAGGAAGATCAAATAATTTTAGAAGCAGCAGCTAACAGGCAGAATGTACAATGCATCAACCAACAAAGAGAACTGCCTCCACCATCCTTTTAAAACATGCTGATCCTAGTAAAAAAAACTATGTGATGGTTTATGCATCCTTTATAGAACATTAATAAAGTGCTTCAATTGTTTGTCAGAGCACTTTTTTTTTTTTTAGAAACTCTAAAATCAACATCGATCACACATGTCAAAGTCTGCAGAATAATGAATTTCTACCTCAGAATTCAGGGTCCAAACTTCAAGGCAGTACATTTTATAACACAACTTTGTATTTACAAAGGTGAAGAGATAATGTCTAGTACACTGTGTGGAAAGCTTATCATAGTCCTACATATATATCTGGACAAAATACCACAATAATGTATTTTGCTCATGATGCTGGATCACACTTTGACCTGTTCCACAAAGGCTTACAGCCTGCAAAGGTTAACCAGACAAGTTCCAAGGCCTTGTGTGGGTGTCTGGAATGTTAATGGAAACCTGAGTCAGCCTCAGCTATCAGTGATCAACCACCTCCCAGCTAAGACTGAATGAGTGATTACAAAAGTCAGTAAGTGCCTTAGTTGAGAAGAAGCTACAGGAAACAAGTAGGAAGCTTGCAGTCGTTTTGAAGCAGAGGACAAGAGCCTGCCTTAGTCAGGGGAATAGCTTAGGTTTTGTGAAGCTGGTTTCAATAATAAGCCTGAAAAAAGTTTATGGGAGTAATGTCTGTCTTTCCTGAGCTGAGGGGACAGGCCAGCAGCATACACGTTTAAACCCAGGAAGTTTTGTCCAAATAATATTATTGGGGAATTATCATCTTAAAGAGTATGGAGTTCCATGATTCAAAGTAATAACCACCTTTAAGGGCATCAGTTTAATTAAGAGGAGGGACAGTTCATGCTATTGTCTGAACAGCTCTTTTCAAACCTTTGCTTCCATTGGTTACTTAGCCAAGCTTGGAGCAAAAAAACCCCTTGAAATAACAGTCTCAGACCAGGTTTTTGTCATGCATTTGTGCTTGGAAGGGGAGGGGGCCTTGGCTCTTCCCTTACAACTATGACTACAGACTTCATTCAAAGACCTTGCTGGATTGAAGTGAAGAGGACTGTACTACTTAAGAGTGAGGCCCCAGTTACCTCTAACCAAATATAGTTAACTCTTCTAGGTCATCTGGATTTGTCCTGCTTTCTACATGCAAAAGTAGGGATAAGATCAGACCACTTAATTTCAGTTTCCATGTTGGAAAATATCTAAAATTATGATGATCAATTTTTTTTTGTATGGAGAATCAGCTTGGTAGTTAAATATATAGACCTTGAAGTAGAGATATCTCAAGAGTTCCTTTCATAGAATCATAGGAAAACTAGGGTTGGAAGGGTCCTAAGGAGGGCATCTAGTCAAACTCCTTGCTCAAAGCAGGACCATCTCCAACTAAATCATTCCAGCCAGGGCTTTGTCAAGCCGGGCCTTAAAGACCTCTAAGAATGGAGATTCCACCACCTTTCTAGGTAACTTGTTCCAGTCCTTCACCACCCTCCCAGTGAGAGAGTTTTTCCTAATACTCAATTTAAACTTCCCTTGCTGCAACTTGAGACCATTGCTCCTTGTTCTGAGAACAGTCTAGTTCCACTGTCTTTGAAACCACCCTTCAAGTAGTGGAAGGTTGATATCAAATCCCCCCTCAGTCATCTGTTCCACAGACTAAATAAGCCCAGTTCCCTCAGCCTCTCCTCAGAAGTCATGTGCTTTAACCCCTGAACCATTTTCATTGCTCTCTGTTGGACTCCCTCCAATTTGTCCACATCCTTTCTATAGTGGGGGGCCCAAAATTGGACACAGTACTCCAGATGTGGCTTCACCAGTACAGAATAGAGTGAAATGATTACTTACCTGGATCTTCTGGCAATGCTTCTACTAATACAGCCCAGTATGCTGTTAGCCTTCTTGGCACACTGCTGACTCATATCCATCTTATTGTCCACTGTAAACCCCAGGAACTTTTCTGAAGACCTACTGCTTAGCCAGTCAGGCCCCAGGCTGTAGCAGTGCATGGGATTCTTTCATTCCAAGTGCAGGATTTTGCACTTATCCTTGCTGAATCTCATGAGATTTCTTTTGGCCCAATCCTGTAACTTGTCTAGGTCACTCTGAATCCTAGCCCCACCCTCCAGTGTATCTACTAACTCCCCCTAGCTTGGTGTCATCTGCAAACTTCCATCCCATCTTCCAGATAGTTAATGAAGATGTTGAACAAAACTGGCCCCAGGACCAACCCCCGGGGCAGTCCACTTGATACCTGCTACCAACTAGATATTGAGCAATTGGTTACTACCCATTGAGCTCAACAATCCAGCCAGCTTTCTATCCACCTTACAGTCCATTCATCCAACACATACTTCCTGAGCTTGTTTGCAAGAATGCTATGGGATAGGGGTGTGTAAAGTGGGCCATATTCAATTTGGATTCATATTCGGTCGAATTTGGGGGACACTAATTCGATTTGTTGATTTGAATCACTGTCCCAATTAAATTTGGCTGAATCTGAATCTAAAGATTCGATTCTGATTTGGAGAATTAGTGGTTAAGCCATAGACACAGCTTTATATGTTTTTTCTATATACCTCAAGGTACCAGGAGTGGTTTATGAATGCTGACATGGTGAGGAAGATGGAGTGTCCCGCACGAGCATGCGCCGGGGGGGGGGGAGGGGATGGGATGGGGGCCCGCATGCTCAGTGATGGACCTGGAAGTGTACTGGAAGTGTACATTTCCAGGACCCTTCCCCCAAGTCTCCCCAGCTTGGTGTTCAGCCATGGGGGGACCCTGGGTGCCCCTCAGACCCAGGAGGCACCAGTCACCAAGATGGGGGGCAGGGGGTTGGTCCCCCATGTGCTTCACAGCAGACCCAGAAGTGCACCACCACTGAGTACTTTGGGGACCCCACCACGCTCCTGTGGGACACTCCATATGCCCCACCATCTCAGCATCCATGAGCCACTTGGTACCTTGAGGTATGTAGAAAAAACATAAAGCCGTGTCTATGTACAAATCATCAAATCTCTTTGATTTGAATCAGAAGCTTCTAATTCAATTTGGATAGATTATTGGGTTTCCTGATTCAATTCAGATTCAGTGATTCGGCCACTAAATTGGGCCGAATCTCCACTGAATCGAATCAGTGACCAAAGCTTTGCACAGCCCTATGAAAAGCCTTGCTACAGTCAAGGTATACTATGTCCACTGCTTTCCCTGCATCCACAGAGCCAGTTATCTCATCATAGAAGGCAATCAGGCTGGTCAGGCATGACTTGCCCTTGGTGAATCCATGCTGACTGTTCCTAATCAGCTTGTTCTCCAAGTGCTTAGAAATGGATCCTTTGAGGACCTGCTCCATTATTTTTCTGGGGACTGAGGTGAGGATGACTGGTCTGTAGTTCCCTGGATCCTCCTCCTTTCCTTTCTTAAAGATGGGCATACTATACTTGCCTTTTTCCAGTTATCCGAGACCTCCCTCGATAGGCATGAGTTTTCAAAGATAATGGTCAACGGCTTTTCTAAATAATTCCTAACCTGTTCTTTCACCACTGAAGACTGCTCATCTTCTCCCCAAACAGTGCTGCCGCATTCAGTAGTCTGGGAGCTGACCTTGCCTGTAAAGACTGAAAAAAGGTATTGGGTACTTTAGCCTTTTCCTCATCATCTATCACTAGGTTGCCTTCCTCATTCAGTAAGGGATCCACACTGCCATTGACTTTCCTGTTGTTGCTATCATACTTGTAGAAACCCTTCTTGTTATCCATCATGTCCCTTGCTAGCTGCAGCTCCAGTTGCGCTTTCCCTGCCCTTCTTATTATAGCAGGACCTACAATGCATTAAGCAAAGTTCTTCCTTGTTTGAAGATGGTCTCTGACTTGAATTCTTTAAGTGCCAATATGAAGCAATGTCTTATGGATATAAAGTGATAACATATACAAGCAATATCTCTTTCCCTTCCCCCTCCCCCACAAATATCAGCTATCTTCTGTCACAGGCTGTGTAAAATTGGACAGAGCAGGTAACCTCCCTGTGCCTTAGTTTGCCATTTGCAAAATGATAAATTCAGTTTCAAGAGCTGAAGCATTCAGTACATGAGAAACATGATGGAAAAGGCTGTGGAACTGTGAGTAAAAGGGAAAACCAATGGCATCATTAATGGAGTTCTGGCATAAAGGGTATAAGTTAATGTTATAAATGAGAGCAGAATTTAGTCGAGGTCTCTAGCAATGAAAACCACTTCAATTAGTTCCAAAAAAGAGGTTGGTGTGTATGTGTGAGAAAGTGTGTTTTACTTACTGATCAAATCAACTTGTTATACTAGGTGATATAACCCTAATATCTCTTGAGGTATTTTGTCTTCACACACTTCCTGGACCATCAAGGCAACATCCACACTCCAACCCTATTAGAATCTCATGATAAGAGTCTATTAACTACAGTCTGGCTACCTGGAACCTTTTCCAACAAGACTTCTGGCAATTTAATGAAAATGAACTTTATACAGTTACTTCTCTTTCTAGCAGACCTGAAACTTTGTTAGAGGAAAAGAAAGTCCACCACAAAGGACAAATGTCAAAGAACA
Organism: Alligator mississippiensis; assembly: GCF_030867095.1. Classification (NCBI taxonomy): domain Eukaryota; kingdom Metazoa; phylum Chordata; order Crocodylia; family Alligatoridae; genus Alligator; species Alligator mississippiensis. Next base: position 213,782,516 of record NC_081826.1, read on the forward strand.
GACAGAATGGTAGCATAAATGTACTGGCTAAGTAAAGCGCTGTGCTCAGCAGCAATAGATATCACTGAGGGACCTACCACAGATATTCAAACTGCTTTCAGATACAGTTGTTAATACTGATAAAATGAAAAAAAAAATGTACATTGTACTTTTTAAACTTTGGATTGCATCTGTTTTGATCTAATCTGGACATCTGTGCCATTGTTGTTGAGCACATTTGAACTGTAAAAGGAATTGAGATGATACATGCAAGGTCTTAAAGCTTTCAATGGCAAAAGGCCAGGTGGAAGGAGGCTATAACAATGCAAGGCTCTCTGCCAAGCTTTTCTCCTTCAGGGCCTGTATACAGCCCCCAAAGTGATCAGTGCAGGCCAAGAAGAAAGTGTAGGAATGGAATACATGCCAAAAGAAGCTTCTGTTAGGAGTACTCCACTTGTGCACTTGCCCTGCTGTCATAAGGCAGCGGATGGGCATATTGAATAATTGTTTATGCTAAATGGGTACAACTTTTTCATAATTTTCACTGCAACCCTGTGGGGGTAGGGATGTATTGTTACAACCATCTGACAGTTGGAGAAAGAGAGAGACTGGCACTTATTCAAAGCACACATGCAAACCTTCAGAATCCCTATCTTAGCTAGCTGAAAAAAATCTACTGCAGAATTTTTCTTCAAAAAGGGGGAAAGTTTTTTTCTAGGTTCAGGATGGACTCTCTGCTGCCAACCACCAGCTGTTTATGGCATGTCTCTGGGATGTTGGGAATGTGGATTCAACTCTTTGTTCTGTTTAATGCAGAGCAAGGACATAAACTTCAGTTTCCCATATACCAAATGTGAACTAGGCATTGGAATCTCTCAACAGTGGAGCTGTTCCACTTTCTGTAAAATTGATCCAGAGGCAGACTGGCTTTCTAGCTTAGTTACTTGACTGGATGTTGGAGACAGGTTGAAACAGCTGGTCTGAATATGACAGAGGAGGGATTTAATCAAACTGAGTTCCTTGACCACCAGCCTGTTGGCTATTCTTGAGTGATGCTCCTCATCCATTTTTCATGAACAAATGTTAAAAGGTCTTGCTCCTATTTTATCTTTAAACAGTGGGCACTTTTACATGTGCTCCAGTGGTGGGGAGAGCCACTGAGAGCTGCTCTAATTAAAGCACTGCTGCATTTCCTGTATTGGCATCTCCACACTTAAAAATGGTGGCAGGGGCACTTGAACTAAAGCACATTCAATGAGCTTTAGTTCAAGCACCCCTACCACTATTTTTAAGTGTGGAGATGCCAATACAGGAAATGCAGCAGTTCTGTAAAATTGTAAAATACACAAGATGCAGGAGGCTGCTAGAGTGCAGCAATTGTGCTTAATTGAGTCTGCTCCGACACACTGGAATTCCAGTGTCTTGAAGTAGTGTTGGTGCTCATGTATAGGTGCCCAGTGTTTCCAACCACCAGTGGAGTGGGATTCTGGAGCAGCCTTCTACAAAGAGAAATGGTGGGAAACAACCTAATCAGTTTTGAAATGGGCAGTGATTTTTTTTTTTTTTTTGGCGATATCTTTCATTGGACCAATGTTATTGTTGGGAAAGTTGTTGGACAAGCTTTCAGGCATCAGGTCTAACAAAGGGGCAGACAAAGTTTTAATATGGAGTTCAGTAGGTTTCTGAGCAGGAACACATGATGTCATTACCTGAGACACAGGGCTGAATTAGATAACTTTTGCATGGAAAACTCCCTCCTCCTATGTCATATTATTATGAAAAAAAACTTTGAATCGCAATTTTTTTGTGATTTTCCTTTTCTGACCAGCCCTTGTACAGCTGATCACTCGACCAAAAATATCAAGGCAGGTAGTACAGATCTAAAAATGGCTGTTTATTCAATATCAATTTTCTAGTCTGTCTAAATGCTCATTAAAATGTCTGCACTGTTAATGGGCACTTTGCAACAACTTGATATTTAATGCATTTAAATAAAAGTGTATTGAATTTTTGAAAATCTTCATTGAAGATTTATAGAGCTCTATGTTGAAGTTTAGCTCAATGTAACTCTGTGGATCTATCTGAGTCTTTCTTTTCAAATGTCCTACATCACAGGCTGTCACAGTATATGTTTCTTTCATACTGTCTTCCAGCCCCGCACAAACTGTGTCTGGCAGGACTCTTAATTTGTTAGGACAATAGCTTGTCACCTCTGGAGAGTGGTAGAGCCAATTTTGCCCTATTTCTTTTGGAGACGCCTACAATAATTCCACTGAGGTCAACAGTATAAATGGGAACAGCGTACGGCTTTTGGGCAAGAGCAATATGACCCTCACTATAATTCGGTACTCTAGGAAGTCTGTGCTGAAGAGCAATAGAATGGTAAGTGCAATCAGAACTGATGTGCATTCGTGAAGCTGTATGAGAAGCTTGCATAGTTTTTCTAGCTAATGTTTTGGGCCTCGTATTTTTCATGAGCAATGCAGTAATTTTTTTTGTGTATTTAACATCACCATCTGGCTCCTTTTCCTGCCTTTTTCATTCACAATGAGGCCTTAGTTAGCTAGCCAAATTTGGTCAAGCCTAGGAACTGGGCAGCCAGAGAAATAGTTCAGGAAAGAAATCCAAGGTACCATCAATCTTCAGACTACATTCCATTCCATCCTCATTTAAGAGGCACAATAGTTCTGGCCCATAGGCAGGTGAACAGGTGGAGGAAGACACATGGACTCTACTCTTCCATTGTGTGATCTGAATTTCTGCATTTAATTTAATGCCTAGATCACTCTTTTGATTTTCCTCCTTCCTCTCCCTGTCACTTGGGATTCCATGTTTCAATGAAGATGTCAGGGAGTTTGTAGCAGCTGCAAGGAGGGCTGTGCATTTCTAAATGATGGTGTGCCTCCTTGACTATCTCTACACTATAACTATTCTTTAAGACTGCCTCCATTGCAGTTGTACTGATACACTTCTACTGGTACAAGCAACACTATGAATATTAGTGGAGCACTAAGCAGACGTAGTTGTAATCAACATATTGTCTAATTGTATCCCACATGTTTAGATGCCTACATGTACTTAGTGCTCTTAATAGTGATTGATAGTAGGAACAGTATTGAGAAGCACTGGGTTTCCAGTAGTGACAAGAAACTTTTAAGAACAATGCTAGAATTGGTTTGTGGGGAACCATTTTAGCTGGTTTACCTGTACTGTGGTGCATTTTGGCACTGCTTCCCACCCAGTGCTAATTCTGAAAAATGCAACTGAGCCATAAGTGTCTTTCTTGCCTGGTAAGTCTTAATACCTGTTTGCAGATAGAAGGATCTGTATCACTCTTATGTATGTATGTGTGGACAGAAAGATTTACCTTGAGCCTAGGAGTTAGCAGTTCAGTCTCTGAATCAGAACTTCCTAGAACTTGAGTCCTGGAGTCTGAAAATGAGAGAGGAATAGTGGAAAAAACGTTGGTCATACCCAGTTCACACTCCCTTTCAGCATCCACTCTCTGCCACTGTGTAAGATAAGATACTGAGCAAGATGGACCTATGGTCTGACTCAGGAAATGGCAATTCTTGTGTTCATCCTTCTGCAGGAGCAGTCAATTGAATCTTTAAACACAGGTCACTGAATCACAAAATATAGGGCTGAAATGGACCATAGGAGATCACCTAGTCCCACCCTTCATTAAGGCAAGATTATCCCTAAACCATATTTGTCTAATTTCATAGATTCATCGATTCATAGATGTTAGGGTCGGAAGGGACCTCAATAGATCATCGAGTCCGACCCCCTGCATAAGCAGGAAAGAGTGCTGGGTCTAGATGACCCCAGCTAGATACTCATCTAACCTCCTCTTGAAGACCCCCAGGGTAGGGGAGAGCACCACCTCCCTTGGGAGCCCGTTCCAGACCTTGGCCACTCGTACTGTGAAGAAGTTCTTCCTAATGTCCAATCTAAATCTGCTCTCTGCTAGCTTGTGGCCATTGTTTCTTGTAACCCCCGGGGGCGCCTTGGTGAATAAATACTCACCAATTCCCTTCTGTGCCCCCGTGATGAACTTATAGGCAGCCACAAGGTCGCCTCTCAACCTTCTCTTGCGGAGGCTGAAAAGGTCCAGTTTCTCTAGTCTCTCCTCGTAGGGCTTGGTCTGCAGGCCCTTGACCATACGAGTTTCCCTTCTCTGGACCCTCTCCAGGTTATCCGCATCGTTCATGAAGTGTGGCGCCCAGAATTGCACGCAGTACTCCAACTGCGGTCTGACCAGCGCCCTATAGAGGGGAAGTATCACCTCCTTGGACCTATTCGTCATGCATCTGCTGATGCACGATAAAGTGCCATTGGCTTTTAAGATGGCTTCGTCACGCTGCCGGCTCATGTTCATCTTGGAGTCCACTAGGACTTCAAGATCCCTTTCCACCTCTGTGCCACCCAGCAGGTCATTCCCTAGGCTGTAGGTGTGCTGGACATTTTTCCTCCCTAGGTGCAGCACTTTGCATTTCTCCTTGTTGAACTGCATCCTGTTGTTTTCTGCCCACTTGTGCAACCTATCCAGGTCTGCCTGCAGCTGTTCCCTGCCCTCCGGCGTGTCCACTTCTCCCCATAGCTTTGTGTCATCTGCAAACTTGGACAGAGTACATTTGACTCCCTCGTCCAAGTCACTGATGAAGACATTAAAGAGTATCGGTCCAAGGACCGAACCCTGCGGGACCCCACTGCCCACACCCTTCCAGGTTGAGACCAACCCATCCACCACGACTCTTTGGGTGCGACCCTCCAGCCAATTCACCACCCACCGGACTGTGCAGTCATCCACGTCACAGCCTCTTAACTTGTTCACCAGTATGGGGTGGGATACCGTATCGAAGGCCTTCCTGAAGTCTAAGTATACGACATCCACCCCTCCTCCTGTGTCCAGGCGTTTCGTAACCTGGTCATAGAAAGAGACTAGGTTGGTCAGGCACGATCTGCCCGCCACAAACCCATGCTGGTTTCCCCTCAGCATAATCTGCCCTGCCGGGCTCTCACAAATGTGAGCCTTGATAATTTTTTCAAAGGCTTTACTAAGGATGGAGGTGAGACTGACTGGCCTATAGTTGCCCGGGTCCTCCTTCCTCCCCTTTTTGAAAATGGGGACCACGTTAGCCCTTTTCCAGTCCTCCGGGACTTGGCCCGTGCGCCACGAGCGTTCGAATATTCCCGCCAGTGGCTCTGCAATGATGTCGGCCAGTGCCTTCAGCACCCTCGGATGGAGCTCATCCGGGCCTGCCGATTTAAAGACATCCAGTTCTTCCTAATGACTCTGCACCACCTCAGGATCTACGTATGGAAGTCTGGCGCCTTGCTGCTGCCTCTCTACAACCCCAGTGAGAGACTTGTCGTGCCCCTCACTTAGGAACACTGAGGCAAAGAACTCGTTGAGGAGTTCAGCCTTGTCCCCCCTATCTGTCACCAATTGTTTCTGCCCATTTAGCAGCGGTCCTATTCCTCCCTGGGCCTTCCTTTTACTCCCAATATATCTAAAAAACAATTTCTTGTTGTCTTTTACTTGGGTTGCCATCCTCAGCTCCATGGTAGCTTTGGCCCGTCTAACTGCCTCCCTACAAGCACGAGCAGAGGAGGTATATTCATCTTTAGTGATCTCACCCTGTTTCCACTTTTTATGTGCTCCCCTTTTGGCCCTTAGGCTGCCCTGGATTTCTCTGGTCAGCCATGGAAGCCTTCTGGCCCCTTTCCCTTTTTTGCCTTGCTCGGGGATCGTCTTGCTTTGTGCCCGAAGGATCGTTTCCTTTAGGCACAGCCACCCTTCTTGGGCTCCCATCCCTTCAAAACTCCTACTCTGCAATGCTTCCTTGACTAATCACCTGAGTGCATTGAAATCAGCTTTCCTAAAGTCTAGCACTTTCACCCTACTAGTTACCTTACCCACTCGCCGTCTTATGTTGAATTCTATTATAAGGTGATCACTGTCTCCCAAATGGCTACCAATCTGGAGGCCCCCTATCATGTCATCTCCTGTTGCCAATACCAGATCCAGTATGGCATTCCCCCTAGTGGGACCATGCACCTCCTGTGTCAGGTGGAGGTCCTGTACACAGGTTAGAAACCTGCGTGAGCGATGGGACCTTGCTGTCTGCATCTCCCAGCAGATGTCCGGGTAGTTTAGGTCCCCCATGACTACCGCCTCTTTAGCTTTTATGGTCTCCGAGAGTTGCCTCAGGAGCCCCGCATCTATTTCTTCCCCTTGGTGTGGGGGTCTGTAGCAGATCCCTACCACCAAATCCCTTTCTCCTTGCCCCCACAATTGTAGCCTAACCCACAATCCTTCTACTTCCTCAACCTCGGATTCTGTCTTGATGAGGGTTGATGTATATTGCTCACTGACATAAAGTGCAACCCCCCCCCTTTCTTCCCCGACCTGTCCTTTCTATACAATCTATAGCCCTCAATATGTACCGCCCAGTCATGGGATGAATCCCACCAGGTCTCTGTTAGCCCCACTAAGTCATAGGTGTTTAGTGCAAGCAGGAGCGCTAGTTCATCCTGCTTGTTCCCCATGCTCCTAGCATTAGTATATAGGCACTTGAGCCCTGAGACAGGTGCCTTTGCTGCCCCCCCCGCTCCGAGTCCCAAGGGGCCCATTGTTCCTTACCTTCTTGTTTCTTACCTGTTCTGTAGTGCTGGCCTCCCCATGGCTTTCAGGTTCCCAATGTTCTCCTTCTTCAGGCTGGGCTGTCCTTGTGGGTGCCACATGGTTTGGTGGTCCACAGGTTCCCCTGCCCTCGTACTCCCCTCCCCCCGACGAGCCTAGTTTAAAGCCCGCCGGAGGAGATCCGCCAACCTAGAAGAAAACACACGCTTACCTTTGGGGGACAGGTGAAGCCCATCCCAGCTGAGCATGTCCCTCGTCGTGATGTGCGGGTCATTGTCCAGGAAGCCGAAGCCTGCCTCGAGACACCACTGCCGAAGCCGCCAGTTGGTCTCTCTGATGCAGTTCTCCTGCCGTCTTCCTCGTCCGGTCACTGGTAGGATGGAAGAGAAAACCACCTGTGCACCGAACTCCTTCAGCACGCCACCCAGAGCACTGTAGTCCGTAATTTAAAAGTGTCTTTAATGGTGGAGATTCTACAACCTCAGTGGGTAATCTATTCCATTGTTTAACCACCCTCAGAGTTGAACTGTTCTTTCTTATATCCAGTCTACATTTTTTCCTCTTCCAAGTTAAGCTCATTACTATGTCTTTTGTCCCCTATGGATGTAGAGAACAGTTGATCACCATCCACTTTATAACAACCTTTTAAAATTGAAAACTGTTATCCAATCCCTCTTTGGTCTTTTCTGCAGGCTGAACAGTTCCAGTTCTTTCTGCCTACTGCCAGGGTGGGCTTTACCATAGGAGCCCCAGGCAAGGACTATGTCCCTTTGCCCTGGCAGCAGGGAGCTGCAATTGCGGTGTGGGGGACTGGGAGACCTTTATCTCCCAGCAGTGGCTCTACAACCATGAGGCCACTGCTGGGAGATGCTTATAAGGGTCCCCCAGCCCAAGTCCTGTGACCATGGAGCTCAGGCTGGGAGATAAGCATCTTCTAGAAGTGGCCGTGCAGTTGCAGAGCTCCTGCTAGGAGATAAGGGTCTCCCAGCCCAAGCGACACAAATGTGAGCATGGAGCTGGGCAGGGAACAAGCTCTCTAGCTCCTGCCTCGCATGTCCAGGTGGGCGCAATGTCTCCTTGCCTTGTCAGCAGGGAGCTTCCAGCCCCCGCTCCCCAATACTGATTGTGGATTGGGGGCTTGGAGCTTGTGCCCAGCCCCTGCTCTGCAATTGTAGAGCTGAGTCTAGGAACAGGCTGGGAGCTCTCTGCATGGGAACAGTTTCCCACTCAGCCCCTGACCCAGACAGTTCCCAGTCAGCCATATGCTGTGCAGGGAAGCAGTGCAGCCTGGAGGTGGCTAGGGACTGTCCTGTTTTGGATAGTGCCCAGCCAGCTCCAGGGTCCAAATGCAGACTTCCCCTCAGAGCCCAGGGCTGGCTGGGAACTGTTCCAGTCAGGGACAGATCCCAGCCCCATGCCCTGATCAGGTGATCCAGTCATAGGGCTTGGAAAGAGCTGTAGGGGTGGGGTAGGTCCCAGCCCCCTGCCTCGATCTGCTGGTGGGGCAGCTAGAAGCAAGCTAACTGCTACCTGCCCACAGGTGGATTGGGACTGGAGGCTGGGACAGGTCCCTCCCCTGCAGCTCTTTCCAAGTCCGGTGACCCTGATTAGGGAGCCAGGGCCAGGAGCTCCCTGCTGCTGGGGCAGGGGGACATTATCCCCACCCCAGCAGTAGGCAGCCCCCCGGGGCCAGGAGACAGCTGTTTCCTGGCCCAGTGCTCCCTGCCAGTCCCTAGGCTAGCACCCAGGAGGAGCCTAGCGCTCCCCCCCAGTGGTGTTAGGGATCCATTACAGGTCTACAAAGACCTGGGAGGCAATCTTTCCTCTAATTTCTGCATGTGTAGACACTTACCCAAAAACCCTTGCTGTGCAGTAGTTTACTGCACAATAAATCTAGGCTGGAGTAAATGCATGTGTAGACGCACCCAGAGTTATGCTAATTTCAAATGTGCACCACCGATTTATCCTAACTGAGAATATGGCATTTAAAATCCTGAGTGCTGCCCATGAATCTACTAGTTTGTAGCAGCCTTGGGACCCTTGGGACAGGAGACCAAGCTTGTGATTTGTCTTACTTGTAAATCTGAACCACTATCATTGGGTCATCTGGCTAGGATTAGCTGTTACTGCTTTAGGGGTAATATATATATTTTTTTTCTTGCCTATTGGTATTTTGAACACTCAGACTATTTTATGCATGCTCATGCCCAGATTCAGTACATAAATCTGGCCCAGTGGACAGAATAAACATCTACTGAATCACTGCTTCATGATTTTGTTTTTGTGAGTTTCAGTAGTAAAGAAGCTAAACATATCTATTTTCTAAATCAACCATCAGATGCCACATTCCAGATTTTCACATTCCGTTTTCACATGCTAGTGATTTGTAATCCATATTAGATAATGAAAAGGTTTTTAAACCATTAATTGAGATATTAACTATGCAGTGATTAAATTAGTATTTAGCAAGCCATTAATGGCTAAGTGGGACATTTTCAGAACAGAACGTGGAACTGTTGCAAGACCCTATAAAATGAAAGTGAGGATTAGAATTAAGTGTTCAGGCTTTCTGGAGAGGGAGTTTCACATTGAAACTGAAATGGCACTATCCTCTTCTTAAACACGCCCAGTCACACCAGATTTAGCTGAGGCGATGACAATTATTGACCCAAACAGGTAAAGAATGGAAAACACCTACAGTTTTAGTTTGCAGAATGGAATGCAGCATATGAGAAGCCATCAAGTTAATATTTCCACAACCTGTCATCAGACCTGAAATCAGTGGGACTTTGCTCAGTGCTTCAAACAGATTTCTCAAAGATTCATATTTACAGATATGTAACTTTCTTCCATCCTGGATTATCGTTGCAGTGATAGATTAAAGAATTGCCTCCAACCCTGTACTGCTCTTCTATGTGTGCATTCACACATGTGGCTGGATGGGTGCTGAGAAAAGATTTAACTATAGACTTGCACCCTTGCAGAGAGATTTTTTCCAATAAACTGCTCCATTTTTATTCATACCTGCATTCACAAACTAAATTCTCAAGCAGTCCCTTACGGCAATAAACCAGATGGAAACAATAATTTACATATCTCAAGAGAACAACACATAGGCTGCTCAGAGACACAGGCAAGAAAAAGCTGAATATTTTGCATAAATTACTGTAGTTTAGCACGTAGTAGACACTGATCATTTAATTGAATTTAGCTATCTATTTATTGCTTTCAATTGCAAATTACTTGGAAGTATTAGAGTAATTTAAAAGACTTTAGAAGCAATGGAAATGTACTCACGTAGAGATTCTTAATGGCTTGAAATATATCCAACTATAGTAACTTATTAAATTTTAATTGGTGTGACCTATAAACTATAAAAAGCAAAATAATACCATTGCGTTTCCAAAATGCATGATTATGAATATTGTGAGCTGGTTGAACTGCTCTTCTTCCCAATTTATACAATTAATATATCCTGAGTTGATGTGTTTTGCAATTTAGAAATATATTTCTGTCAACAGGAAAGCTGTGTATGATAAAGGAGTCTTTAAAAGTGTTGATAAGAAGAAGTATTTTAGTTCCAGATTTTATGGCATAAAATCTGTATTAGTCAATCACTGTTAGGTTGCAGACGCTTAGATACTGATTAGAGAAAAAAATGAAACATCCATCAATCAGAGCAAGTGGCTTACCCATAATGAGCTATTTTTAATATAGTTTTGGAAATATGTCAGAGGATCAGTAGCAAGATTCTGGAGCCTTTCACCTCTGGATCACTGATGCAAATCTAGCCTGGGTTCAAAGGCTGTTTGCTGACCTGTGTGAAACGAGTTTGTAGTCTCATTTCAGCTGTCTAAGAAACTACAGAAAAGAATTCTTAGGAGGTAGGTGCACTCACCATAAAAACTGCACCACAGCTGTCATTTGTTATCAGTCACTTTATGCTGGGCAGAGATCAAATAGGAATGGAGAGTCCACTAACCTCCCACCTGAACAGATGATCCATTCTGGTCAGAAGTGAGAGATGTTAGTGGGGTCAATAGAGCAAAACAATCTGAACAGCCATCGGCCATGAGATGTCTTTTCTGTGAGCATGTCAAGGTTTCAGTCTCCAGAGCTGCTAGTCCAGTACCTTTTCTAAATATAGTACACCTAAAAGTAAAAAATTGCTTATAGAGGTCTTATTTTTTGTGTTAGATTGAAACAGAACCAGTCCTTTATTTAATCAACCTCAGCACCACAGCTCTCACATACCATGTTGATGAGAATTTTAGAAAGGCTTATAATAAAAAGATTACTTCAACTTTCAGTTTAGCCTTAATCCCGTGTAGAGCAGAAATTATATTGTCATTGAACAAATGCTTCCTACTTGGGCAACAAAATAAGCATTGTGGCTTGAGGAAACAATTTTCCTGTCAAAGGAATGCATTGGAGATTTAAAGAAATTCCTGGTGTGCATTAGGACAAAAGCAGGATTTCAAGTTTTGGCAAAAATGCACCCATCCCAATAACCCAGTGATTAGGGCACCCAGCTGGATGTGTGAATCCCAGGTTTGAGTCCCTGCCCTGCCATTCCCTCAAGTTACAGGTTATTTAAGGGTGGGGCCAGATACCTTCCTGGACCTGAGAAACCTTCCCAGTGAAAATTGAATGCTCCCAATGAAATGTTCAGGTTTAACTGAATCAATATTTTCCAACAGCCTTCACTTGAAAAATTTCTAATTGGATCTAATCCTGACATTTCCCATTTATGCTGCATCTGTCCCTTGGCATTCGTTTAGCAGCAGGAAACCTTTACCCTGTGGCAGCATTCTGTTCCATTGACATTATCTTTCTTTCTTTCTTTTTTTTTGTTTAAATGAAGATCACAAGGGAGTATTTGCATGAGTACTACTGGCATTCATTGACTCTGGGACCTGAACTTGCCATTTAGCAATATATGTTAATTAGACAGCAGTGGCAAACTTTGGAGAAATGGACTCGTGTAGTGACAGGAGGTGAGAGCTTTGATCTGGCCTATGGGAAGGTGCAAGGAGGAAGTCTGGGACTGAAGAAGGCATTAAGGTTAACTTCATCCCTGTCAGGCGCTCACATAGGGCCTGTGCACCAATATTCAAGCACTAGGTTAGCCAGCCATTTGGATTAGGGCAGCTATCAGGGCTGTACTGATTTGTATCCCAATATCAACAGCCTCTAAGAACAGATGGAGAGTCACCCTGGCATGACCTGCATTTCCTACTGAATGGTGATCTGTTCTCTTCTCCTATCCTCCTGTCTCCTCCTATCTTTCTGTATTTGAGAGCACTCCTTGCTCCAGAGGCAGAGTGCTTCTGCACAGGCAGCAGAGATTGTACCTGGCATACAGGCTTCTGTACTGGGAAAGGGAGGAGAACTGGGGTACCTGTCCTGCAACCCTGCCAGCTTTGTTGGCACAAAGGGACCTCAGAGCAAATTGTGAGTGGATCCCACTGCCCCACTTGTGTTCTGTTCTATATGACAGTGCCTATTCTTATTTGATGCCTTTTATCATAGCCTCTGACCACCTGGTAGTGCATGCAGTAGTGTTTAAATCTGTCACATGGTTTGTTCTGCCATCATCTCTGCCAAGGAGATAACATTTAGTGGAGAGTTCTGTCTTGGTAAAGGTCCAGAATGGTTTGTTGTTAAACATGTATGTTGCTTTTTCTTGATGTATGACAAGGTGAACAAACCAATAAAATAACAAATCAAGACCAATTGCCATACAGCCTCTAAACTGTGTATTTTGAGTTTGCAGTCTAAATAACTCAGAAAGGCTAACAATTGTAATTTCAGTTTTAATGGAGATGTACTCAGGAAGGCTTCTTAAAACTGTTGTTGCTGTAATATGAATGTAATGTGTGTAACAGCAGGAGGAACCAGGGGGCAGCCTGCAGAGCCATGCTGACTGTTAATCTGGACTACCGCAAAGTAATTATAATAGCCGGTGTTTTGTAGAGAGCAGGTCACAATTCTTTTCTTAATTGTTTCCAGCTGGAAGAGAGCTGCTGGCACCCCCTACTTCCCAGTTCATCTCTCCCCAGCTGATGGATGCTTCATTGTTTGCTGGGACAGCCAGAGACCTTCTTCTGCGAGGGTGACAGGGATGAGCAAAGGGGCTCATCTCCTTTCTGTAGCAGGCATTTCTAAACTGCCTTCTGAGCAAGCCCATCTGAGCCGGATGGCTTGGAAAGAAACAGAAAATTAGGACAGCTGTCAGGGCTTCACTAATTTGTATTTCAGATTAGTGGGATGTCTGCTCAGGGTCACTGTGAGCTGCTTTGGCCTGTGTCTGAGCCTTCAACTTTGCCTAATTTGCAGACCTGCATGCAGGGCTGGCAATAGTGAGTTGGCTTATTTCCTGGTGGTGCGCTTAGCTTTGCAGAGGGTGTTTTAAACAGACCCTGTGAGGCTCAGCTCACTTTCCCTGGCATCTTTAAAGGAAGGCTTCCAAGAAGTCTGCTTTTAATTCCAGTTTATCAAGGAATGAATTACTCCACTGATCAAATACTGGCATTGGATACCTGCCCAAACTTGAACCTAACTACCCTATCAACTCAAATGGATCCTTGATTTGCTGTGAGAAAGGAAAGAAAACTCACTCAGTCTTAAGTTGGTCTGGGATAAAGGAAAAATTACAGCCCCACAAAGGCAACACATTCAGTGTTTATGGTAGACTACAGAAAACAAGTCTTACACTAAGCTCAGGGGTAAAAGAGTTGGAGTCACTAGTTTTGGAAGGGAATTCAGGCTGTAGGGACAGTTCTACATCTTCCCCTAGGTGGCTGGAGACCTTCCTCAGCCATATTGATCTGATCACTTATACTTTCCCTAACCCTTACTGGGACTCTTACTGGCTTTTCCTGCTGATCCATATGGAAGCTTCCTGCCATTCTCTGCAGTGCTGGAGGATGGCATGGTGGGACTGGCCCTGTGTAAGCCTGCAAGGAGGAGGAAAGAATGCAAGGAGCACTATTTTTCTTATTCCTCACTCCTACAGCACACATCCTGCAATGCTTCCAGACACAAGCCTTGCAGGGAATACCTGCAGTGCTCTGCACTAGTGTTAGCTACACAGGAGATAGCAGTGTAAAGGCCATTGCTTGACCCTGCCTCTCTGTAATGGTGAGCTTGTGGATGGGCAGGCATGCTGTATAGGTTGCAATGGTAGCAGAGCCACGACTGCAACATGCACACTCTAGGGGAATGTCTAGCTAAACATGATTAATTGCTTTTGGGATTCCCAGGGTCCCTCTGAATCTTCTCCAGGCCACAAGTGAAAGCAAAAAGACAGAATCCAGCCCAAAACAGTGAAATCAAAGCTGCAGAGACAGCCAAATGATTTCCTTGAGTCTAGAATCTTGCATGTGAATTATAGAAGCTCATTACGGACCACATTTTGATCTCTAGTGCACAGAGCCTATCTGAGCTGAATCCAGCTCTTAGTACTATGAAGATTTCAATTTACAGGGACTGATGGGCTGGAAAAAATAGAAGAATCATTAAGACATTTTTTTTTTCTGGGAGGTAGTGGATGTGCTGGTGCTTGGGAGGCAGTCAGGGCTAAAGATGTAATTCACAGTAGCCTGTACTTGGCTGGATGTATGCAAAACTATAACTTCTTTTAAAGAAGAAATTCACAAATCTCATGAAGCCCAAATTATGAGAAGAATATTTATTATCTGCTATATGTAGGAGTGTACAGAATCCCCAGACTTTTGGTAGCATGTGGAGTAGATCTACTTCTCTTATTTGAGCCCTTAATTAGAGTGTGAGCCATAACCTGGCAGAAATCCATAGGTGCTTGAGGCCTGTGAGCTACATAATTGTGGGCTGATTGGCCATTCCATTACCTTTCCTCAGTCAGGCACACACTAATAACCGGGGGGGGGGAGTCTAACTTGGAGATACACCAGAAGCACAGAGCCTTCTTCTCAGGCTCCCTATAGTTCAGGGAGATACAGGAATAATTTCATCATCTAACAAGATAGACACGTTGTGAACAATGGGGCAGTCCATAAAGATCCGTTTATCTGCACAACAGTTCAGTCTAAGTGAAAACTAAATAAGGACTGTAGATGGCGCAGTAACAGCTGTCACTGCACTGTCCTGGTGGCACATGGTTATTTTTAGCAATTCTGTCGCCGTAACAACATGCTATAGTGAGGTAGCTTGTTGCTATGGCGACATAGCGTCAGCGTCATGGTTTGTGCCCGCTGATGCTATGTTGCTGTAGCGACAAGCTACATTGCCATAGCACATTGCTACAGTGACCTAGCATCACATGTAGATGTACCCACATCGTGTTTCCTAAGTAGCTTATGGCAGCAACTCCCAGACACGGTTCTTGGTTTTTTGTTTCTGGGTTTTTTCCAGCTATCCTGTATCTAGAAAATGATGGTCCTGGAACTTTGCTACTTTTCTTCTTTCTCTTGTCAAGGCAGTAGTGAAGAGAAAGCTCATGTACCCTATGGCTAGAGACAGAAGTTACACATAAACTGGTTTAAGTCATCAGAAACTGGTTTAAACCTGTAACAGAACAGAAGTTCAGTGCACATAAACCAGTTTTAAAATGGCTGAAACTGATTTAAGATAAACCTGGTTGAATGTAGTATCAGAGTTAACTGATTTGGCTCAAACCGGTTTATGAAACTTATGTCCCAGACCCCTTTCTGGTTCAAATTAAATCATATTCCCCCAGCATCCCAGCATGCTTTCCAGCCCTGGGATGGGCTGTGCTGTTTGCTCTTACAGAGATGGGTTGGGGGGAGGGGAGAGAGAGAGAGGCAAAGACGGTGCCCCCCAGGCAAACCCTGGCTAGGGCTGGGGGCCAGGGAAGGGGTTTAAACACCCCTTCCCCCACTCAAACTTACTGCTGGTTGCAACTGTGGACTACAAATCCCATAGGCACTTGGAAGCAGCCCATCTGTGCCTGGAAGCAAAACAAGGAAGCAATGAGCAACCTGCAGAGTCCTGTTGTTGTGAGTCTGGACTGCAAATCCTAGGGACCTTGGGGGCAGCAGGAAGAGGAAGTGAACTCATAGCCCATCCTGGCTACATGCCAGAGAGCTGTGTTCTAGTGCACCCTGGCTTCTGGCCAGAGCCACTGCAGGAATGTGGCTGCATTTTCTGAATCAAAAGTAAATGTATGTCCGCTTGTTTCTCAGTTTAATGTCTGCAACTTAGACTAACCTGCAAAGACTGAATCAATTCAGCCTCAGGCTTTTTGACTGTCTGTACTCAACCTATGTGTCTGTATGTAGACCAGTAGAACACACCTGATGCAGCATGTGCAGTAAATATATTTAATTATGATAAATTGTGAGAGGTGTTATTTTGCTGTTTTATAGGTCCTAAAGACAATGATTCATCTGACCTGAATCTCTCCTTTTAGGATTTGCAGGTTCTTTAATGCTAACACAGCAGAGCTTCAATACTGAATGCACTGAGCAATATGCCATAAACTGAAACCTAAAAGGTAGGAAGTGAAATACTACATGAAGTTCGATTTCACTGTCTACTTTTCCTTTTAAACTAGCTCCTGACACTGGAGGAAATAAAATACATACAATCCCCTGACATCAAAATCACTTTCAGATTTCAGAGTTAAAGCTCTGTTTCTTGTTATTCTTACAATATGGAGCAGAACATACTGTAGTTAGGATGATACAATGATCTGAGAGCCTAAAACATGGGTGCAATGGGAATAGTGAGAAAAGGATAGAAAACCTAGATTCTTTGTGGATTTGCTTGCATTTCTAAGCTGTAGTCAGCATTTTACCATGTTTTATACATGACAAAAGCTTTTTTCATCCCTGGTGGAAATATCTGTCAGGCAGGAAGCATACAGCTCCCATTATAAGAATGAGGCACAAAAGCACCATAGAGGACTAATACACTTTCACATAGAATATCAATGTACTATATATCCAAGAGAACTAATGAAGTGAAGAACAAGTAGAGAAGCAATTGTAAAAAAAAATGTTTAATTTAAAATCCTTCTTTCAGGATATTGGGATTGTTAATTGTTAGTAATCAAACAGAAAGATGATTTCAGTCTTTCATAGATTCATAGATGTTAGGGTCGGAAGGGACCTCAATAGATCATCAAGTCCGACCCCCTGCATAAGCAGGAAAGAGTGCTGGGTCTAAATGACCCCAGCTAGATACTCGTCTAACCTCCTCTTGAAGACCCCCAGGGTAGGGGAGAGCACCACCTCCCTTGGGAGCCCGTTCCAGACCTTGGCCACTCGAACTGTGAAGAAGTTCTTCCTAATGTCCAGTCTGAATCTGCTCTCTGCTAGCTTGTGGCCATTGTTTCTTGTAACCCCCGGGGGCGCCTTGGTGAATAAATCCAATTCCCTTCTGTGCCCCCGTGATGAACTTATAGGCAGCCACAAGGTCGCCTCTCAACCTTCTCTTGCGGAGGCTGAAAAGGTCCAGTTTCTCTAGTCTCTCCTCGTAGGGCCTGGTCTGCAGGCCCTTGACCATACGAGTTGCCCTTCGCTGTACCCTCTCCAGGTTATCCGCATCCTTCTTGAAGTGTGGCGCCCAGAATTGCACGCAGTACTCCAACTGCGGTCTGACCAACGCCCTATAGAGGGGAAGTATCACCTCCCTGGACCTATTTGTCATGCATCTGCTGATGCACGATAAAGTGCTATTGGCTTTTCTGATGGCTTCGTCACACTGCCGGCTCATGTTCAACTTGGAGTCCACTAGGACTCCAAGATCCCTTTCCACCTCCGTGCCACCCAGCAGGTCATTCCCTAGGCTGTAGGTGTGCTGGACATTTTTCCTCCCTAGGTGCAGCACTTTGCATTTCTCCTTGTTGAACTGCATCCTGTTGTTTTCTGCCCACTTGTCCAGCCTATCCAGGTCTGCCTGCAGCTGTTCCCTGCCCTCCGGCGTGTCCACTTCTCCCCATAGCTTTGTGTCATCTGCAAACTTGGACAGAGTACATTTCACTCCCACGTCCAAGTCGCTGATGAAGACATTAAAGAGTATCGGTCCAAGGACCGAACCCTGCGGGACCCCACTGCCCACACCCTTCCAGGTCGAGACCGACCCATCTACCACGACTCTTTGGGTGCGACCCTCTAGCCAATTCGCCATCCACCGGACTGTGCAGTCATCCACATCACAGCCTCTTAATTTGTTCACCCGTATGGGGTGGGATACCGTATCGAAGGCCTTCCTGAAGTCCAGGTATACGACATCCACCCCTCCTCCTGTGTCCACGCGTTTCGTAACCTGGTCATAGAAAGAGACTAGGTTGGTCAGGCACGATCTGCCCGCCACAAACCCATGCTGGTTTCCCCTCGGCATAATTTGTCCTGCCGGGCTCTCACAAATGTGAGCCCTGATAATTTTTTCAAAGGCTTTACTAAGGATGGAGGTGAGACTGACCGGCCTATAGTTGCCCGGGTCCTCCTTCCTCCCCTTTTTGAAAATGGGGACCACGTTAGCCCTTTTCCAGTCCTCCGGGACTTGGCCTGTGCGCCACGAGCATTCGAATATTCCCGCCAGTGGCTCTGCAATGACGTCGGCCAGTGCCTTCAGCACCCTGGGATGGAGCCCATCCGGGCCTGCCGACTTAAAGGCATCCAGTTCTTCCAAGTGACTCTGCACCACCTCAGGATCTACGTATGGAAGTCTGGCACCTTGCTGCTGCCTCTCTACAACCCCAGTGAGAGACTTGTCGTGCCCCTGGCTTAGGAACACTGAGGCAAAGAACTCGTTGAGGAGTTCAGCCTTGTCCCCTCTATCTGTCACCAATTGCTTCTGCCCATTTAGCAGGGGTCCTATTCCTCCCTGGGCCTTCCTTTTACTCCCTATGTATCTAAAAAACAATTTCTTGTTGTCCTTTACTTGGGTTGCCATCCTCAGCTCCATGGTAGCTTTGGCCCGCCTAACTGCCTCCCTACAAGCACGAGCAGAGGAGGTATATTCATCTTAGTGATCTCACCCTGTTTCCACTTTTTATGTGCTCCCCTTTTGGCCCTTAGGCTGCCCTGGATTTCTCTGGTCAGCCATGGAAGCCTCCTGGCCCCTTTCCCTCTTTTGCCTCGCTCGGGGATCGTCTTGCTTTGTGCCCAAAGGATCGTTTCCTTTAGGCACAGCCACCCTTCTTGGGCACCCATCCCATCAAAACTCCTACTCTGCAGTGCTTCCTTGACTAATCGCCTGAGTGCAATGAGATCAGCTTTCCTAAAGTCTAGCCCTTTCACCCTACTAGTTACCTTACCCACTCGCCATCTTATGTCGAATTCTATCATAAGGTGATCACTGTCTCCCAGATAGCTACCGATCTGGAGGTCCCCTATCATGTCATCTCCCGTTGCCAATAGCAGATCCAGTATGGATTTGAATCATCAGTTTCTTTTACATAAGGAAAAAGGGGGTGTTTTCCTGTTGCTAGGAAGGAGAGTGGAATACTGTCAGGAATACTTCTTTATAGTCTCTCTAGAATCACTGTGTGACTTCATTCGGTAGGATTTTGCCCATAGCATTCTCTCTGCATGAGACAAAACATTTATTTTTTTTTATCAAAACTGGCTGGTTCATTGAAACCAAAATGTTTTGTGGAGGCTGTTTTGATTTTGCCTAAGGTCTGATGGAAAATCAAGCTGTGTCCTGACAGAACACTGTCTGTTTACTGCCAACTTGCTTGCCTGGCTCTATTTGCTGGACTGCTTCTGGATTGGTAACTATAAAGTTTCCAAGCTCTGTGGGGAAGTTCGTTGGGTGAACCGCCACAGACTGGGACTCTGCTGGATTTTACAGAGAACTTCACTATTTCTGGGTTTTATTCTGAACCAAGCCACATTTCAAAAAAGCCCACAAAACAGCATTCCCTGTGCCTGAGCTCTAGGTTAATACCCGTTGTATCTTGTCAGAGTGTTATATCTGGAAGACAGGCCATAATCCTGAGAAGAAAGTCACGAAATAAGTGCTATAGGGGAACAGAACTATATAATATGTTACTATGTACATAATATGTTACTATAAGGGGGAAAGTAGTTAATTAACAGAACTATATAAATGACATCAACAAAATTCAAAGCTGCTGGCTTGGTTTTATCTTTTTTTTATTATTACAATATTGAAACTCAGTTTAGGTTTGTTAAGAAAAGCAAAACCGTTTAATACTTTTAATGTGAAAATTAGTCCTGTCTCGAGACTTCAAATTGTAGTTCTGGAAGAAATTCTCAACTCTGAGCTTTGTGCTGAAAGCTACTTTGAGTCTACATTCCCCTGGGTGGATGGGGCAGAATTGGGAAGGGGCATGACAAAAGAGAGCAGAATGATCCATGGGATTCCCCAATTGCTATACCAGTCCTTGGGGGACTGCTATGGCTGGTATAATCTAAAACAACCTGTAGGCTGCTTTAAATTATGGCAGAGGCTATTTTGGCCTCTGGCAGGACTAGGATAAGTAGAGCACAAACATAGCTTAGAGCCGTCCTTCTCTTGCTCTGTTCAGGGGCAGAATGTGACACTGGCATAGTTAAGACCTCTGGCCCATTGGTTAGTACAGAGGTTTGACATAGTTATGGACTGCCAAACTAATACCTGAAAGCTGAATCCTGAGAAGTAGGGAAAGTCCTGCTGATGCCACTGGGTCTTGGTTCATGAATCTGAAATGGAAAGGTATTGGTTAAGTCCTGCGGACTCTGGATCAGGCTCCTCGTGACAATCTTTTTATACCTGTTTTTTAAATCCTACCATCTACCGTGTCTACTTGAATGAAAGATGACCCTGTATTTAAGATGACCTCCCCAAATAATTAGATTTTATATAATTTTCCATGTGTAGAATCTAATTATTGAAGGATCATCTTAAATTTTTCCCCTCCACTACTGAAGAGGGTAAAGGGAGGTAATAAGGGGAAGGGGGGGTGTAATAATAAGGACAGGTGAGGGAGGCAGACAGTAAGGGGGTATGTGGTAAGGCAGGTGGTGGTGGGGGACAGGCAGTGGGGGAGGTGAGCAGCTTGTTCCCTGCTGCCTGCCCCCACCAACTTACTCCAACTATTGCCGCCCACTGCAGTCTCAGGTCCCTTCTCCCCCTTTGCTTGTTCTCCCCTTTCTCCACCTCCATGCCACTTATGTCCCCTGCAGCCTTGGGTCCCCATACCTCCTTCCTCCTGTCTCCGCCCCCCCCCCCCAAGCCTCTACTCCCCACCTGCCCTTCCACCTCCTCTTTAACTCTGTTCTGGCAGCAGGCTCCATCCCTGCTGCAGTTTGGTGGGCACTGACTACTGCTCTAGCTTGGCCCCATAGCAGCTGCATGGAGCTGATGCCATTGCACATGATGGAACCTGCTGGTGTGAAGCAAAACTAAGGAGAAGTGGCACGGGGGAGATGGAGCAGTGGGGGACTGAGGATGTGGAGAAAGAGGCGGGGGGGGGCAGTGTTTAGAGGTGGCTGGGGCAGGCTGCAGCTGCAGGTCTGGCCCTAACCCTGGATTGGAGCCAGAGCTGGTGCCAGAGCTGCACCAGCTGCTTGCCCCCTCTTCCCCTGGCCACTCTTGCCACCTTGTACTCTCTTGTAAAATGAGGGTCTTTCCCCCCATGTTAAATGGTGGAAATACCTTGTCTTTTAATTGAGAAAATATGGAAAGTAGTACATTTTAATGTAAAGAATATCAGCTCATTTTTATGTATTTTTGTCAGCATTTCTCTCTAAAAGGCAGTGGGCTATGGCAGTGGGATCTTTCAGTTCAGTCACCAGTGTGTTGCTGTTTCTGATATTCTGTATGTTCTCCTGTTCCATTAAAAATGAAATCCTCTGTTTTCACTTTCAAAGCAGACAATATTACCATATCACTTTATGCAATGGAGCTGAGAAATAGTGAATAATGTATTTAATGAAGTTAAGCTTTCTCTTTCTGATTGTTAAATTGTCCATGAATACTTTTAAATTTTCCTCAAATTACTCATTATTTGAAATTGTTTTTCAACTAGTCTGTACAGGATTGGGCAAAACCTGAGCAGTACTCTGAATCTTCTGAACTTACACTAGTATACCTTAGGGCTGGATTTGACTAGGAGCCTCTAGCATTTATACACTATAATATTTCCTTTATTTTTTTGATTGCTATATCTAGAGTTAACTGAGAAGCTACTCCATCTACATTTAAATACTGAAGCTTAAATCACAAAGTGTGATCTTGATAGTATTTTTGTTTTGGGAACAGACTCTGAATTGTATCTGCATCCAGTCCGGACATAAATGGATGGAGAAATTCACAGTTATGATTGATGGACTATACAGGAAGATTGGAACAAGCCATCAGTGGATGAATTACTCACTGGATTAAAATGTCCTTAGATTCCAAGGTGTGTTTAATTTAAAGATTTGTTTCTGCACTTTTGACCTGGGTTGACTACAGATTTCAGATTGAGGTTTGGACCTGAAACACCCAATGGAGTTACTACTCCAAGGCTTTATTTCAGGCTTGTTTCTATAATCTCTTGCTTTCCTTCAAATTTAGAATGGAATCTGTCCTAAAGAAAGCGTGCGCCAATTTTTCAGGAGGTGCAAATCCAAATACCTGTACTTGGTTACAAGGAACTACGCTGATTTTAACAATCACTCAAAGCTCTTGCTTAACTTTTTCTTTTTTTAACTTTTTTTGTATTATTGAATATATATTTTACATTTTCTCTGGGGAATATTTGAAGGACATGATTACAAAGAGTGTGCATTGAAAAGAAGTTATTTTGCCCCGAGAGGACTGAATGCTTTGGAAATGTATTTCAACGTGTAAAATAAAGATAACTTCCTTTATCTAGGGTGGTTCAGAGAGCTGGTAACATTTTAAGAAGAGATGAATCAAATTGCAGTCAATTATAGTTTACTGTCTCCTGAGACTTCATAAAGCCAGATTATTTCTGGATTGGGGACACTGTAGGATTGCATTATGAAGACTGGGATGCAATGGTCAAAGGTACACTTCTGACTGGAGATGTCTAGCAAGCAGGGAGAGAGAGTGTACCTGTTGTGTTACTCATTATTATGTTGTAGCATAAGCTCCCATCCAGAACCATTCAGGTCTGATTCCCAGTATAATGGGGGTGGGGAGGGAACAGTGGGCTAGGTCATAGCTAGCCTTACAGGTTTTAAATTAAGTGTACCAAGTCAGGAAAAAGATTCAGACATGGTTGTGGACAGATCAATAAAAACATCTGCTAGATAAGCAAAAGCAGTTAAAAATGTGTTTTCCTATGTAGCCTTTGGAACACATTGCCAGAAGCTGTCAATTAAGGACAAGAGCTTAGCAAGCATCTAAGAGGCTTGGATTTTTGTTGATAAGAATTATCAGAGCTATAATAGTAAATATTAAAAATAAGCCAGAGATTTGGAAAGGATCTAGATAAAGCTGGCAAAACTTTGCAGATGTTTTTGGTGGGGGGAAGAGGACTAACAGAGTGGGGAGAGGCTACAGGCACAGCACAATTTAATTTCATATCCCTTTATTTTGCAAGAAAAACTTTAAAACATTTTAGAAAGGAAACAACATTTTAATTTCATTTTGATCAAATAGTTTCTCCTACACAGAAAAGCCAAGACCTGACTCATAAATGTTTGGAGGGCATTTAAAAAACAAATGAAATAGTTTAATCCAAAATAATACCACTTTGCATTTTCAAGTTTGTATTGCCCCTGAGATCTTTATGTGCCTTAGAAACATAAATGTGCAATCTTGACCCTCTTATTTGGGCAACATTCCTACTAACTTATCAGAAACTTCAGTGACAATTTTGTGTACGGACCAGATGCAGTTAAACTAAAGGTAAAGGGATATGTAACAATTTATCAGTTGTGTCCAAGGATACCGATACCCATTGTTATTATGCAACTGTTAAATCTGCATGATCCTTTAGGAATTTATATGTAGGAAAATGTTTCCAATTTTAACCCTGCTTCACTTAGCTAACTTCTATCACAGGGGTGGGCAATTATTTGGCCTGGAGGGCCACTTAAGTTTTGGTGAACTGTTAAGGGCCAGGCAGGGGGGAGAAGAGGGGGTATGGGAAGATGCCAATTGATCCTGTCTGGCCTGCCGGCTGCCACCAGGATCCTGAGGCGGGAGGGCTGTGCCCCATTCTGCTGTAGTGGGGGGCCGGCTGAGCTGTGCAGTGTGCAGACTCCTCCGCCTCCCCATATCTATTCCCCCTCCCCTGCCTGGCATCCTGTTGGTGATGCACAGTCCTGATGAACAGTGAGGGATTTATAACAAAACCAGTTAGTTTCTATTAAGTAAAAATCTCTCTCAGGAAAATAAAGGGAAGGAAAAAGCAAAGAGGAAACTTAGTGCCAAGTTTTGATCTCTTATAAAGGTACACTTCTGTACTCTTATAAATCTAAGGAGGTTGTAGTGTATAGAAATTGGGTGGAAGATCTAAATAGCTTGTGTGCCCTAAAGTGTTGCTCACTGTGTTCTGCACTTTAGAAGCTGCCAGAAATGAGCCAGTGCCCCAAGAAGCATATAACTACATCTTGCATATTTGTGGTCAGCTGGTGATTATAGTTATTTGGCTCATAGCTGTGCCGGTGTGGTTTCCTCATGATGCTCTTTAAACAGCAAATGATGTAACAGAAGCTAAGAGCAGTCTTTGGCCTTTAATGAGCTTTCATTGTTTATCAGAATCTTTTATGTTATTTGTCATGATGCGGTAATGGATTAGTTATAGAACATAAATAAATAAGATGAAAACTCCACCCATTTTGGTGCACTCCAGGCATGAGAGATGCAAGGAGCAACTATAGAGCTGAAAGGAGAAGTAACCTGAAAATATTTGCTGGAGAATTTGAAGGGTGCTTACAGAGTGCTGGCTTTCCCCTAAACACTCAGAAATATTTATGGGAAGTAAGAAAAAGTCTTGTTAGCTCCCTTGTAGAGGGGGCCACCAGATTAAGAGGGGGAAGACAGGGGCTTATTTGCTTAGGCTGTTGATGAAGGATCAGTGTTTCTCATCTAGCTGTGCCTAATTGGCTGTTTTCTGAGAGCAGCAGACTTCAAGTCCCAGAGTGGACAGTTTACTGTTTATGAACCAAAAATATCTGGAGCACAACTACCACTAATATTCAATTAGCTCACTCTGTATCAGAGCTATCTGGACTGCTTGAGTTCAAAAATAAAAGTTGGGAATATTATATAAACATGTTTCACGATATTTCAGAAACTCCCACTTCAAGCATGCAGAAAATACCAGAAAAACACTTTCCCCCCATCTTATTTCCATGTCCAGTCCTCATTAGGAATAAGAAATACAAAATTATTTGGAAACATAAAAAATAGTTTAGCCTGATCTGACTAGTTTAATTGGCTCTGCCAATTGGGAGTCATCTGTAATTCAGATTGTTTGAGATGCTTCAGATGCTGTATCATGCCTAGGAGCACTTCAATTATAAGATCCTACTGCAGCCTTTGGTGGTTTCCTTTAACAGCACTCATGCACAGCTAAAAGGATGGATCATTTGTCAGGGTTGTAGTGGTGAAATGGTGCAAATATCTTTGGTACAAAAATTCACCAAGTCACTGTAGAAATTTGACATGGTAGTTTCTACCTCAGTTACTACAATAGAGGAGGATATCATTAAAAGAGACCTGTAGGACTGCTCTGGTGCAGTAGGTCTACCCTTCTGTTGAAGGATGCTTATGTATTTGTCAGTAGTGCACAGTGGCTAGTGTCACAGCTCTGAGGGCACTGACAGATGTGCAGCATCCTGCTCTAACTCATGAACTCATGGCACTTTACAGAAAGTGCCATGTGTTAGAGTGACCCCCACCCCACCAACCCAACAGATGTTTGCTACTGGGTTGCGGGTAGTCAAGCTCCACTTTGGAGCTGATCCAGCAGAGCAGCCTCCCCTAGCCCTGCTTGCCAGCTCTGGTGCTGTCTGCAGGAAGAGGGGGGTGGGGATAGGGGATGGGATTTGTCCAGCCTATGCTGGAGGGAGAGGGTACTGGCAAGGGCTGCAAGGTGTGTGTGGGGGGTGCTCCAGTCTACCCCCTTCGCACTGCTTCAGCTCAGGCTGGGCAAACCAAAGCCTGCAGCTCCCTTCACCTCCTTTCTCTCCCCTCCCTTCCTGCAAACAGGATGGGCAGCAGAGCTGGACTGCATCAGCCCAGCCCTGATCATGCACAGGGAGTGACAGAAGTTATCTAAGGGGTTCTGCTTTGGAGCACCTTCATCTGATCCCTCATTAGCTTAGGGTTAATGATCAGCCACTGTTAAAGTGGTCTGCAGCTGTGCACATGTGTCACAGCATGGCTGTAGAGCACTTGCAGCGGGCTGATCATATGACAAATGTCACTTCTGTTAGTACTCTCACTGTCCTGCACTACAGGTTTTCTCAAGTCTCCTTCCCGCTGGGCTTCTTACCCAGTCTTTTGGTCCTAACTCATAGGTTGCTAACTGATGGATTCCTAGTGGGAGCTCTAGTGGTAGCCTTTGATTCCATCAATTGTGAAGCCTGATGGGAAGTACTGGCCAGATTTGGATATCTTGAAAAGTACATTATGGCCCTGAGGTTTTTCCATGACCTGATGACTGTAAGCATTCTATGTAGCAGATTGGAGACAGATCCATTTGCAATCTGAATTGGGATGAGGCAAGCATCTCTGTTCTCTGTTTATTTAGCAGTCACCGTAGTTCTCATTAAGGACCACCTTTCTTCAGAATTGACATTGAGTGCTGAATGGATGGAGGGCTCTTCAATTGGAGATGTTTTTGCTTGAAGATCAAAGTACTCAAAACAACTATCTTTGATCTTCAATGCACTGATGACTGCACCATCCTTGTGAACACTGAAGAAAACCTCATGAACATGCTGGATCTCTTCGGAGAAGTTTACTGAACTTTGGATATCTCTTCCAACATCAGGAAGACTAACGTGCTATATGAACCTGCTCTGGGCCATGAATATAGCCTCCCTCCCCAAATTGCCATTGAGCAAAAAACCCTGGAGGTAGTTGAGAACCCTATCTCAGCAGTCACCTCTCTCAGAGAGTGACCATTGATGAGGAAATCCAGCACAAAGTACCTCCTTTGCAAAACTGCTTTGAGATGTCTTCATTCATGATCTCCAGAAAGACACCAAGATCCAGGTCTACAATGCTGTCATCATTCCCATTCTCCTCTACAGATCTGAAATGTGGGTGACACCATCCACTACCACCATCATCTCAAGAGCCTGGAAAGGTATCACCAATGATGCCTCTAGATAGTCTTCCTCATCAAATGGGAAGATTGCCACACAAACGGCAACATTCTTGCTGAAGCCAGTGTTACCAGTATTGAATCAGGGATCCTCAAGCACCAACTTTGCTGGACCGGATGTTGTGTGTGGATGCCTGACTCTTCACTCCCAAAGCAAGTGCTTTACTCCCAGCTTAGCAGCAGTCTGAGATCTTGTGGGGGCCAGAGGAAATGCTACAAGGACACTATGAAGATATACCTCAAGAAAACACAAGCTGACATCAAGAATTGGGGAGAGCTGCCAGCTGACTCCATAGATTTCATAGATGTCATAGACATTAGGGCTGGAATGGACCTTGGAAGATCATCGAGTCCAGCCCCCCTGCCCAAAGGGCAGGAAGTCAGCTGGCGTCATAGGATCCCAGCAACATAAGCATCTAATTTTCTCTCGAAGGTGTTCAATGTAGGTGCTTGAACCACCTCCAATGGCAAGCTATCCAGATCTTGGGAGCTCAAACAGTAAAGAAATTCTTCCTTATATCCAGCCTGAAACAGTCCTGCAGTAGTTTATAACCGTTTGACCTCATCATCCCTTGGGGCGCTCTGGTGAACAAATGTTCCCCCAGATACTGGTGGTTACTCCTGATAAACTTATAGGTGGCCAACAGATCACCCCTGAGCCTGTGCTTTTCCAGGCTAAAGAGCCCCATAGCTCTCAGCCTGTCGTCATAAGGTCTGTCTTCCTGACCTCTGATCATACACATCATAAGGTCTGTTTTCCTGACTTCTGATCATTCTCTCTAGCTTCTCCACATCCTTTTTGAATTGTGGGGCCCAAAACAGGATGCAGTACTCCAGCTGCAGCCTCAACAAGGCTGAGTACAAGGGGAGAATAATGTCCTGAGATTTGCTTGAGAAGCATCTATGGATGCAAGCCAGTGTTTTGGTCGCTTTACTAGCTGCAGCATCACATTGCAGGCTCATGTTCATCTTGTGGTCAATAATGACCCCAAAGTCTCTTTCTTCCATAGTGCTAGCCAACATAGCACTGCTGATCCTGTAAGCATGCTGCAGGTTTTTCCTCCCAAGGTGGAGAACCTTGCATTTTTTGGTGTTAAATGCCATCAGGTTCTTGTCTGCCCATTTCTTGAGCCTGTTGAGGTCAACCTGGATTGTCCTCCTGTCTTCAGGTGTAGATGCTTTGCCCCAAAGTTTGGTGTCTTCAGTGAACTTGGCCAGTCTGCTTCTGACTGTAATGTCCACATCATTAACGAAGATGTTGAACAATATGGATCCAAGGATAGAGCCTTGGGGGCCCCCACTGGTCACAGGGCACCATGATGATTGTCTTCCATCAATTACCACCCTTTGGGTCTGATCATGACCCGCACATCACGATGAGGGACATGCTCAGCTGGGATGGGCTTCACCTGTCCCCCAAAGGTAAGTGTGTGTTTTCTACTAGGTTGGCGGATCTCCTCCGGCGGGCTTTAAACTAGGCTCGTCGGGGGGAGGGGAGTACGAGGGCAGGGGAAGCTGTGGACCACCAAACCATGTGGCACCCACAAGGACAGCCCAGCCTGAAGAAGGAGAACATTGGGAACCTGAAAGCCATGGGGAGGCCAGCACTACAGAACAGGTAAGAAACAAGAAGGTAAGGAACAATGGGCCCCTTGGGACTCGGAGCGGGGGGGCAGCAAAGGCACCAGTCGCAGGGCTCAAGTGCCTATATACTAATGCTAGGAGCATGGGGAACAAGCAGGATGAACTAGCGCTCCTGCTTGCACTAAACACCCATGACTTAGTGGGGCTAACAGAGACCTGGTGGGATTCATCCCATGAGTGGGCGGTACATATTGAGGGCTATAGATTGTATAGAAAGGACAGGTCGGGGAAGAAAGGGGGGGGGGTTGCACTTTATGTCAGTGAGCAGTATACATCAACCCTCATCAAGACAGAATCCGAGGTTGAGGAAGTAGAAGGATTGTGGGTTAGGCTACATGGGGGGCAAGGAGAAAGGGATTTGGTGGTAGGGGTCTGCTACAGACCCCCACACCAAGGGGAAGAAATAGATGCGGGGCTCCTGAGGCAACTCTTGGAGACCATAAAAGCTAAAGAGGTGGTAGTCATGGGGGACTTAAACTACCCGGACATCTGCTGGGAGACGCAGACAGCAAGGTCCCATCGCTCACGCAGGTTTCTAACTTGTGTACAGGACCTCCACCTGACACAGGAGGTGCATGGTCCCACTAGGGGGAATGCCATACTGGATCTGGTATTGGCAACGGGAGATGACATGATAGGGGACCTCCAGATCGGTAGCCATTTGGGAGACAGTGATCACCTTATAATAGAATTCAACATAAGACGGCGAGTGGGTAAGGTAACTAGTAGGGTGAAAGTGCTAGACTTTAGGAAAGCTGATCTCAATGCACTCAGGCGATTAGTCAAGGAAGCACTGCAGAGTAGGAGTTTTGATGGGATGGGAGCCCAAGAAGGGTGGCTGAGCCTAAAGGAAACGATCCTTCGAGCACAAAGCAAGACGATCCCCAAGCGAGGCAAAAGAGGGAAAGGGGCCAGGAGGCTTCCATGGCCGACCAGAGAAATCCAGGGCAGCCTAAGGGCCAAAAGGGGAGCACATAAAAAGTGGAAACAGGGTGAGATCACTAAAGATGAATATACCTCCTCTGCTCGTGCTTGTAGGTAGGCAGTTAGGCGGGCCAAAGCTACCATGGAGCTGAGGATGGCAACCCAAGTAAAGGACAACAAGAAATTGTTTTTTAGCTATATTGGGAGTAAAAGGAAGGCCCAGGGAGGAATAGGACCGCTGCTAAATGGGCAGAAACAATTGGTGACAGACAGGGGGGACAAGGCTGAACTCCTCAACGAGTTCTTTGCCTCAGTGTTCCTAGGTGAGGGGCACGACAAGTCTCTCACTGGGGTTGTAGAGAGGCAGCAGCAAGGCGCCGGACTTCCATACGTAGATCCTGAGGTGGTGCAGAGTCACTTGGAAGAACTGGATGCCTTTAAGTAGGCAGGCCCGGATGGGCTCCATCCGAGGGTGCTGAAGGCACTGGTCGACATCATTGCAGAGCCACTGGCAGGAATATTCGAACGCTCGTGGTGCACGGGCCAAGTCCCAGAGGACTGGAAAAGGGCTAACGTGGTCCCCATTTTCAAAAAGGGGAGGAAGGAGGACCCGGGCAACGATAGGCCAGTCAGTCTCACCTCCATCCTTGGTAAAGTCTTTGAAAAAATTATCAAGGCTCACATTTGTGAGAGCCCGGCAGGGCAGATTATGCTGAGGGGAAACCAGCATGGGTTTGTGGTGGGCAGATCGTGCCTGACCAACCTAGTCTCTTTCTATGACCAGGCTACGAAACGCCTGGACACAGGAGGAGGGGTGGATGTCGTATACTTAGACTTCAGGAAGGCCTTCGATACGGTATCCCACCCCATACTGGTGAACAAGTTAAGAGGCTGTGATGTGGATGACTGCACAGTCTGGTGGGTGGCGAATTGGCTAGAGGGTCGCACCCAAAGAGTCGTGGTGGATGGGTCGGTCTCGACCTGGAAGGGTGTGGGCAGTGGGGTCCCGCAGGGTTCGGTCCTTGGACCGATACTCTTTAATGTCTTCATCAGCGACTTGGACGAGGGAGTGAAATGTACTCTGTCCAAGTTTGCAGATGACACAAAGCTATGGGGAGAAGTGGACACACCGGAGGGCAGGGAACAGCTGCAAGCAGACCTGGATAGGTTGCACAAGTGGGCTGAAAACAACAGGATGCAGTTCAACAAGGAGAAATGCAAAGTGCTGCACCTAGGGAGGAAAAATGTCCAGCACACCTACAGCCTAGGGAATGACCTGCTGGGTGGCACAGAGGTGGAAAGGGATCTTGGAGTCCTAGTGGACTCCAAGATGAACATGAGCCGGCAGTGTGACGAAGCCATCAGAAAAGCCAATGGCACTTTATCGTGCATCAGCAGATGCATGACAAATAGGTCCAGGGAGGTGATACTTCCCCTCTATAGGGCGTTGGTCAGACCGCAGTTGGAGTACTGCGTGCAATTCTGGGCGCCACACTTCAAGAAGGATGCGGATAACCTGGAGAGGGTCCAGAGAAGGGCAACTCGTATGGTCAAGGGCCTGCAGACCAAGCCCTACGAGGAGAGACTAGAGAAACTGGACCTTTTCAGCCTCCGCAAGAGAAGGTTGAGAGGCGACCTTGTGGCTGCCTATAAGTTCATCACGGGGGCACAGAAGGGAATTGGTGAGTATTTATTCACCAAGGCACCCCCGGGGGTTACAAGAAACAATGGCCACAAGCTACCAGAGAGCAGATTTAGACTAGACATTAGGAAGAACTTCTTCACAGTTCGAGTGGCCAAGGTCTGGAACGGGCTCCCAAGGGAGGTGGTGCTCTCCCCTACCCTGGGGGTATTCAAGAGGAGGTTAGACGAGTCTAGCTGGGGTCATCTAGACCCAGCACTCTTTCCTGCTTATGCAGGGGGTCGGACTTGATGATCTATTGAGGTCCCTTCTGACCCTAACATCTATGAAGCTATGAAGCTATGTCTGGGTAGTTGAAGTCGCCCATGACAACCATGGTCCTGGAGCATGTGGCCTCAGCCAGCTCCTGGGTGAACTCCTGGTCAAGGTCTTGACTTTGAGTGGCAGGTCTGTAGTAGACTCCCACCATTGTGTCCCCTGTGCTGTGTTCCCCATGGATTTTAACCCAGAGGGGCTCCAGTCATCCACTCTGGTCACCAATATCAGCTTGCAGGGAAGTGTAGCTTTCCTTAACATAGAGAGCTACACCCCCGCCCCTTTTATCTACTCGATCTCTACTCTACAAGGTATATCTATACCTGCAGACCAGTCATGGGTGGAGTCCCACCAGGTGTCTGTTATCCCCATGACGTTGTAATTATTTGTGTTAAGTAGGAGGACGAGTTCGTTCTGCTTATTTCCCAAGCTCTTGGCATTTGTGTACAGGCAGGCAAGTATTCCCTTGGGGGCTCTTGCCTTGCCCACAGATTGTACCAGGGCTGGGGAGGGGTGGGATCCCTTAAGTGCCTTGACCTGCTGGCTTTGCAAGGGTTGCTCAGTGGGCCAGCAGTGGCGGTATGCTCCTGTCCCCCAGCAGGCTTAGTTTAAAGCCCGGTGGAGCAGGTCAGCTAGTCTGGCTGAGAAGAGCACTCAGCACTGCAACTTCAACCACATCACACCCCATTTTGAGGTAAAGTGTTTTGCCTTCAAAGCAGAGAAGAGAGAGCAGAGGAAGGAAAAAGAAAAGAATCCCAACCTGTAGCCTACTCTTTTCTGCAGAAAGACCTGAAACTTCTGTGGATGGATCTGTGGCTCAAGGATTAAGTCACCTCAAGACCCATCACGGAACTATGGTAAAGATAACCCTTGAATCAAGGGATTGCTACTGTTGATGAGTGGCAGTGCTATTCCTGCTGCTCTACAGATTTATCATACTAGAATAGGAGATTATACTTGGGATCATTTTTATTTCTTCTGTATGAACATAGAATTTTACAAAACCTGAGTAAAGTAGGAGATTTGTAGGGTGCATTTCTTAATAATTAAGTAAAATAAAGATGTATTAATGGAACAATATATCTAAGCTACAATACATCATGCAGTTGCCAAGCCCTATGAGGAGAGACTAGGGCACCTGGACCTCTTCAGCCTCCGCAAGAGAAGGTTGAGAGGTGACCTTGTGGCTGCCTATAAATTCATAATAGGGGCACAGAGGGGAATTGGTGAGGCTCTACTCACTGTTACATCTCAGCTCTGTATTCTTGGGCAACCCTGGCACAGGATGCAGTCTGTCTGACTCACAAAGGACTCACCCCCCCCCCCCCTCCTCTACCTAAACGAAACTGATTAAGATGCAGTGAGAGACGCACCTAAGACCCTCCAGATAAGGGTGATAAGAGTGAAACAACTGCCCTACGTCTCATTTACATCCGAGATGGAACCAGATGACCATTCATTTACATGAGAGTTGGAGAACAGAAAGCCTGAAGCAGAGACTGTAGTGAATTCTGGGACCAGAGAAGCAGGGGAGCACTGCATGATGGGGAATCTGTGCTTCAAATGTTAATCAACCCATGTTCACACACACCCAGCTCAGCATTTATCAGACCAGTTCTAATCTGGATTTGCTAAGGACTTTTCCCGCCCCCAGACACACACACACCTCTAAGTTTAATAGGCATCTCAGGCCGTACATTCCCCGGTCCCACTATGGGAGGCCTATTTAAACTTGATTGACTAAAACTCGGTTGCCGGGTTAGGGAATGCTGAGGCAAGAGACCGAGTCAGAGGGGGTATGGGCAACATTTGAACAATGGTTAAGGGTTCATCACAGCATCCAGCCTACTGGAGCCCTAATCCCAGGTGTTGTCATACTTTTCCCAAGACAACTGGTGGGAGTCCTCTCCGCAAAAGGTTATGAGCACCCCAATAATTGTTTTAAGTCTGTTAAAAGACTATAGTAAAATCTGGAAAAGTCATGCTAAGCTGAGGCTTGTGCACAACAAGTAAAAATCCAAAATCCTGATGCTGCAAGCTACCTATTGTTCCTGAAGAAACCATGAGATATCCCATCAGTATATCTGCCATCCATAGGAATCTCAAGCTGGCTCCCAAGTATTTGGTTACTCCCTAATCTTAAGTGTTTCCTGATTATCAATCAGTTTCCTGAGATGGTCCAAACCAGATAACCCCTTGTCAATAGAAAAGACAATGATTTACACTACTGAGGGTGCTTCGAAGCAGCTGAACTGAGGGTATAAAAATCTGTAAGTGTGTGTGCTGCAAGAAGAAGAAGGAGGAGGAAAGGAGAAGGAGAGGAAAAGGAAAGAAGAAGAAAACTCCTGTGCTGACACCATCCCCTGTCGTTCTTGGGACGCTGGAAGAACAGATCGTCTCTCTCTCCAAGGATTGTGCTACGGACTGTGCCTGTCAGCTTTGCAGCCTGAGTACCTTGGACTAGATGAGATCCCAGTGCTCGCTTTCTCTCTCTCTCCTCTCTAGGCATAAACTTCTGAACCTGAACTGTATCAGTTAAGCTTGAGCTAAGTTTCCTCAAATACTTAGTGAAACCAGGGTAGTATTGTCATTGTTTGTGTTTGTTTTTCTTTTGCATGTCTATTACTACTAGTACTATTATATATTTCATATGCTTAGCAATAAATAACTTTTATAGTCAAACTGGTAGTAATTGGGTATATTTTTCCTTCTCTTCTTCTCTTTCCTCCTGGGCTCTGCAGCAACACTTCTTTTACCTAAGCTAAAGATCCCTGTGAAGCCCAAAAATATTGTGGGGTCTGCTCATGAAGAGGCCAAAGATTGGGACGTGCTGAGTTTGAAACACATAAGGGGATCAGCTTCTACAGGCTGATTGACCCAGTTTGACTCAGACGTGCCCTTATGAACTGAATGCTGGCCCATGAGGGTGTCAGTTGGACACCCAGCCGGATTTAGAGGGATTCTGTTTACCTGTGTGCTTGTGTCTGACTGCATTTTATTGTTGCTCTTATGAACTGATTGTTGGCATATGAGGGTGTCAGCCTGTCCATGCTGATCAGCCCGGCCAGGTCAGGCGTGTCACGTTAAGTTGTGTGTGTTTGTATGTATGACTGATTTGGTGACTGGAGGAACCCAGTCCCATTGAGATTGAGTCCTGCAAGATAGCTCCACTGGGGGTGAGGGCTTGCAGAAGGGAGAGATACAGCTCCTTATAGTAACACCAGCAGCACATTGACAGAATCACCAAGACCCTAGAAACTATCCCTAATAAATGAGCACACCCCAAAGTAATGGGCAAATTTCGTAACATCACCAAGGCGTCCCTGGGGGTCACAAGAAATAATGGCCATAAGCTAGCAGAGAGCAGATTTAGACTGGACATTAGGAGGAACTTCTTCACAGTTAGGGTGGCCAAAATCTGGAATCGGCTCCCAAGGGAGGTGGTGCTCTCCCCTACCCTGGGGGTCTTCAAGAGGAGGTTAGCTGGGCATGTGGCTGGGGTCATCTGAACCCAGCACTCTTTCCTGCCTATGCAGGGGGTTGGACTCAATGATCTATTGAGGTCCCTTCCGACCCTAACATCTACGAATCTATAAATCTATGAATCTATAAGTGTGATGGGGTCTATAGGTCTCACTGAGGCCTGGCAAAGAAACAGGCAATTAAGCAGCTGGCCATTGCCCAAGCAGACAGCAATCCCTGATAGGACTACAGATAAAGGAAGGCTAGTGAAGGTCAGTAGGCTGGAAACCAGCTGGGTTGGAGGACCAGTTAGCTAGAGGTATGAGCATCAGGCATCCAGTTTAGATCAAAGCTGGCAGACTTGAGACTGACAGTATGCAGACAAATTAATGTCAGCTTCAGAAACCTGGGAGACCTCATACTGACATTCTGATAGGAGTCAGGCTTTTCTATCTGCCTTTGCAGAATGGACTCTTGAAACTAGCTTGGGAGTTGAGAATGAGAGGGAGAACAAAGATGGACAAGGGGACAGAAATGTGACCTCTTGAAACAAAGAGTCAGAATCTAGGGTTGGAGGCCAATAACAGGGCCAATAAACAATAATAAGGACAATAAACAAATTCCAATAACCCCAAGGTATACATAAATGTATGCTCCCAGTGAGTCTTCAATGGAGAGGTTTTTTTTTCTCTCCGATCCCCATGGTATATCTCAGCTTCAGTAATTAGCTTTTCCTAAATCCATGCCTATACATGCAGAGAGGCAGAATATTGGAGTCAAGCCCCACTGTGCAGATCTGAGAGGAGCATCTTGCCCGTAGACTTCTTTAATGTAGTTTTTAGAGAAGAACTAGATCTGTATTTTGGCTGTAAGATTGCTGCCTTGAAAGAGGATACTTCTTCCAAAAAATTGGTTTAATTTGTGTCTGACATGCTGTATGTATTAAATGAGATGGAGTAAATATGCAATAAAAGGGTCATACTGTTTTGAGTAGTATATCTTGTTCTTTTGATTAATGTCAAACTGACTGAAGATGCCCGCACCCCTTTAAAAATCCAGTAACAAGAATTTACCAATTCTGCGTGTTTCACATTGGCGATTACCGCTATTCTATATGAGGAAAAAGACAGAGTATTGTCACTAAGAAAGAGGTAAAATTTACAAATATGTACTCCTTTAAAAACGTTCTTCACCAAATGCTGCTATTTAGCTCCTTTAATTTCTGTGCTGTCTTTTTGGAAAATCTATAGAAACTAAGGCTGCAAGCTGCCAAACTGAATCATTTGAGAATGGCAAAAGCTCTCCCCCTCTCTCTATATATAGATATAGTTTTAAAAAGAGAGAGAGAGAGAGACTGTAAAGGAACTTGATGAAACTTTTTTTTCCCCTTCAAGTGATGGCTTGTGTCACAATGTCACGTCAAGATGCTTCAATCATGTCATGTTATAGTGGAAGTTATGACATGCAGGGATGTGATGAATATTCTCCTTGTTCTGACACACAAGTTGGAAATACTACTTAAAAATTAATTTCTGAAATATAGTTCAGAAAAGAGTTGAGTTCATTTTATTTTTCAATCTTCTCGATATCTTAAAGGTTCTAATTGGATTCAGGACCTTAAAGAGCAAACTTTTAAAAAGCTCCTAACTGAATTAGGAGTTGAAGCAGCACTAGAATTCAGTGAGAGTTAGGTTTCTGTATCCCTTAAATGACCTTTGAAAAGGGGATATCTGGCACATTTGAAGAGTTTACTTTTGGTTCATGGTTAGCTTTACACTGTTCATGGTGTTTGCCTTTCATTCTGGTGTTAACAAAAGTAATAAAATATCAGATTTACAAGGGTACTTCAGTACAGGGGTACTGTCTTTTAAAGGACCTAAGCATCTAGTTCTAATTGATTTTAGAGAAAAGTGGAGCATAGCTGCAAGGGCAATTTTTTATGAGGTAAGCTAGGATTGTCAGTTAAAAGTACGGCTACTCCATGCTGCCTCTTAGGGCTGTGCGAACATGTGCTTTGTTTTGAAGCTGTTTCAATGCATTTTGAGCTTGAAGCAGCAAAATCAAAACAAAATGAAAGGTTTGAAACAGCTTCGAGATGAAAGAAGGGCACTCAAAACGTTTCGAAGATTTCAAAATGTTTCGAGTTTCCAAGACAGGCTTGCTTGCAGATAAATGGAAACTAAGGAGAGGGAGGGGGAAGAGGGGCAGAAGAACTGCTCAGATATTGACTGTGTAGCTGACCAGTGACTGTGATCCTTCCCTGAGGTCCTTTCCAATCCCAGTGCTCTGGGGGAGGGATAGCAAAACAACATAAAATACATTGTTTGAACTGAGCTTTGTTAGCTGTTTCTTTGTCAGCTTACTGAGCTGTGTCTTCCAGCAGCTCAGCAGCTTCAGAAAGGTTCATTTCCTACTTGCTAGCCTGTTCCTAGCAAGTGGGATCCAGTACCTTTTGCTTTCCTAATACCCTTTATTATTATATTAATTCATTTCAGTTTATTCTTCCCCCAAAATCCTCTTTTGTTTTTGTTAGTCTATTTTGATTCTTTTCCTCCAGAAAAGAAATCTGTGCTTTCTCTCACAATGTGCATTCCATTCACTGTGCAGGGAAGCACAGCATATATTGCATATTATAATATACAATTTATTCAGGAGCGCATACATACATTTGTATATTTTATTTATTGCATAAATACATACATACATACATGCATGCATCCAATTTTCTACATATTTTACATAAATACATACTACATTATAGAAGAACACACAGATTTTCTGGCACACCAAACACACTATGGAGTGTGCTGGAAAGGCAGCTGGCCATCAGGGAGGGGAGGAAGAGAGGGTAGAGGGAAAGCTGTAAGTTCCCCCCCACAAATGGAGGTGCAGCCTCTTTCATTCACTTAGCATGCATGAGGCTTCTGATTCTTTTGGTAGCAAGGAGAGGGGGGCAGTGCCACTTCCTGAATCTGCATCCCCTCCAATAGCACCAGCCATAATCCCCCACCCCACCACCACCATGACAACAAGCAGAACCAGCATGACAGTCTTCTCCACCCCCATTTCACTTCCCAACCTGAGCATTCCAGTGCCAGGGGAAGATTGGGATCTGGATCTGGGTGCCATAGCAAGGGAAATTCTGGGGAAGGAGGGGGAATCATCTGAGTTTGTGCTCCACACTGCTCAAGCTTCCCCTAGAGCCAGGTCTCCTTCCCAAAAGGCATTTCAGAGGAGGCTGAGGTAGAGGTTGTGGAGGCAAGTAGCTCAGCTGAGTCTGCTTATCCTGTTGCTGTGCCTCTGCCTGCTGAGGAGAGGGAAAAAGCAGCACACGCACCCGCAGCCCAGAAGTGAGTGGGTATTGTGGTCTGGGATAATTCTGAGCTGGCAGATGATCCAATATATGCTATCTGCTTGCACTGCTGAGCCAAAACCACCAAGGGCAGGGGAACAAAGCACATGAGCACCACAGGGATGCTGATGCATATCCACAGGCATCAACCCCTTGCCCTTGCTTCTCCTTAGCCTGGTACCAGTGGGAAAGTGGCCAAAGGGAAGTCCACCTGTTACTCCAAATCCCCCATCTCCCCAAAGCAGATGCAGGCCATCTTGAAACAGTAGGGGAAAGGCAGGCACATAGGGGGGCATGTTCCCAAGGCAAGTGAGTTCACTCAGAGTATTGGGGAGATGCTTGCTCTGGATGGCCAGCCCTTCTCCTTTGTTGGAGTTGTGTAAAGCAGGTTCACAGGTGGTCTTACACTTCAACTCGGATATCTGGAGCAGCCAGGATGAAGATCATGCCTACCTCTCACTCACAGGGCATTGGTGCGACCAGTCAGGCCATCAGTGGGCTCTCCTTGAAGTGGAAGTGCTGGATGAGTCCTACATGGCCACTGAGATCATGGGGGCCATGAACTGCTTGATGCAGGGGTGGCTCATTGGACAGGGTGAGCTCACCTGCAGGTTCATGGTCACTGACAATGGGGCCAATATGATCAAGGTGGTCTGTGATGCTCGTGATGCCAACTTTGTTGTGGTAGGCAAGTTGCACCTCATTGTTAGGGATGCATTGGAGAGGGACAGGGCTGCCAGTGATGGCCCAACACCACCAGCAAGCTCATTTCTAAATGCAGGAAGGTGGCAGGCTAATTCCACTGGAGCATCGAAGGGGGCAAGATGCTGTGGGACAAACAGGCAGAACTGAACATCCCGTACCACAAAATCATGCAGGATGTAGAGACT
Organism: Alligator mississippiensis; assembly: GCF_030867095.1. Classification (NCBI taxonomy): domain Eukaryota; kingdom Metazoa; phylum Chordata; order Crocodylia; family Alligatoridae; genus Alligator; species Alligator mississippiensis. Next base: position 213,821,624 of record NC_081826.1, read on the forward strand.
CAGTGGAACTCCACATACCTGATGCTCAAGAGGCTGGTGGAGCAACAGAAGGCCATTCATGAGATAGCCTTGCTTGGGGAGATTGCGATCAGCAGCCCTCTTAATAGAGCTGAGTGAGATACCATCTCCCAGATCTTGGTTGTCCTCAAACCCTTCCTTGAGGCCACTGAGAGCCTCAGTACTGATGATGCTGTCCTTAGCCAGGGACAGCATCATCCCTTTAGTGAGGGAACTTCAGAACCAAATAGAGAAGTTCCAGGGGATGAGTGTTCCTGGCTGGGGCAAGTTGCTGTCACCAAACATGCAGGTACCAGTGAGGCAGCTGAAGGAGGGCATCAGGAAATGGCTTGATTCCTTGCGATCCAGTACGGTCCATGTGCTGGCTGCCATGCATGACCCAAGGGTGAAGGGGAGCATATGCAGCAGCAAAACCCTGGATCACTGGGTGGAGGTGCTGGTGAGCAGAGTCAGGGAGGCAGAAGGGTGGAGGCAGGGGGATGTGGAAGAGGGGGATCCAGTGTCCTGTTCCAGCATGCCATCCACCAGCCAGTCTCCTCCTCCACCACAGGCACTGCCAATGTGTGCCAAGGGCATGGCTTCCATGGTGGGGTCCAGAGGTACCAGACCCCACCATCAGGCAGGTAGTGCTCAGGCCTTGGTGGCTGCCTATCTCACTGAGGATGTGGAGCTACTGCTGTGCAACCCCTTGGCCTACTGCTACAGCCTAAAGCTACAGCCAGATGTGGCCATGGTTGCCTGGGAACACCTGTCCTGTCCAGTGACCAGTGTTCCAAGCGAGAGGGTGTTCAACATTGCTGGTGATGTAGTGACACCCCACCGCAACTCCTTGGATCCTGGTTTGGTGGAGCAGCTGGTGTTCCTGAAGGTAAAGCTCCCACTCCTGGGAGCTTCCCCCCACCCCAGCCTGTCCCTCACCTCCTGACACCTCCATTTCCATTTTCACTGACTGGCTTTCTTGCCTGCATTACATGCCAGCCTCTGGCTTCTTTACTATTCCTTTTATCCAGGAAGAGCACACACACCAACTGCAGGTGCTTCCTCAGCCTGACAAAGGGTTTTCAACCTAAAAGCTTACTAAGATATATTTCTCCAACAATTCTGTTAATCTACTAAAAGATATAAAAGGTATAAAAGGTCTACTAAAGATTGACCCTAACCCAAAGAACCTTGTCTTCCATGTTCTTAGACCAACACATCTACAACCTACACGCCTAGCACTTGTCCCTGGTCAGCTGAACAGAAAGAGGCAGGGCCCTGGGCACATCTAAGCCCCAGGGCTGGGGCTGGCAAGGAGAGTTCTTTGGCAGCTGCTGGAGAAGAAGCTCCTGCAAGAAAGGAAAGAAAGGCTCTGTGGCAGTTTGGCTGCCTGAGATGCTAGTGCTACTGTACTGCTTTCTTACCTGTTGTTAAGTAAAGTGGTGGACAAGGATGAGGCTGTAGGGGTGGAGGAGACCTAATTGGGGCATGATACCATGTCATGTAGAGGCCCCAATGCCAGTGAAGGTGCAGTGACAGGGGCATAGAGAGCCCAGTGACAATAGAAGGTAGATGGAGACCAAGACCTCATTACAGGGATGATAACGATCTGCGAGGCATGGGGCATGGTATAAGGCTTAAAGTGTCCCTTTGGGGCACCAATTTAGAGTGGGTTCCAGCAAGGGGTCCAAGAACCTACAGGGTTTAGTGGCATCCATTAGGACTGTGACTGAGCTGAAGCCTGAGGGCAGCCTCCCTATTATCTTTTCCAACACGATGTGGTGGCAGGTAATAAGAGAAGGCACACACTTGGCGGAGTTGGCATGGTCACAGGGCCCTAGGGATATCAAGGCCATCTCTATGGACCCTACTCTGTGGCAAAGTGAAGTTTCCCAGAAACTCCTGAACCTATCTCCATGAAACTTGTTAGGCTTCATGGCCTTAGCAGGGGCTACCATTTCTGCTGTTTTCATTCAAATCAGGAAAGAAATGACTAAGCGATAGGCATTTTTGTGATTCCCCATTATAGCCTATGGGCAAAATGTTGAAACACGTCAAAACACCATCGAAACAGTGAAATAATTTGGATGAAACAAAATGGAACAGTGCTTCAAAACAGCAAAATGAAAAACTGGGCATGTCCAGATGAGCGGACATACGCCTTTTGCCTCATCTCAAACCCTTTTGAGATGGGTCAAGAGGCATGTGCAGGAACAAAAAAACATTCCCTGCGCTGCAAGTTTCCAGCACGGGGGCAAATTTAGACCCCTGGATATCCAGGAGTCTAAAAAAATTGGAGTTAAAAAAAGTGGGGCAGGGACCATGTCCTGAGACAACTGAAGGGTGGATCCTCCACAAAGATGCTCTGACCACCAGAGTGTCTCTGTGGTTGGCCCTCACCCTGGTGCTGAAGCATGCTGCCTGCCAGGCAGTGTTTCAGCACCAGAGCTCTAGTGATGGTAGTAAGGGGTCGGGGTGGCTGGAGGAGGGGGGGGCTACGGGGGGAACCCCTGCTGGCCCCTCCCACTCCCCCAGCCCCTCAGCTTTTCCTGCCCAGCCCTAGACCCCCCCCACCCCACCAAGGGCCCTGATCCCATTCCTGCCTGGCCCCAACCCCCGCCTGTTCCCCAGGCCCCCCTGATCCCTGCCCTCCCTGGTCCTATCCCCCCCATGGCCCCTGATCCCTGCCCTCCCAGCATCCCCACAGTAAAAAACAACCCCCCCAGTACTTACTGGCAGTCCAGCTGCCATCTGTGTCACTGGGGCCCTGCCTGCACAGCACAGGGCAGAGGGACAGCCCCAGTGGCCCCAGCCTAGTCCCTGCTGCCCACTGCTGCCCTGTGCTGCTTAGTGGGGCTCTGCCAGGAGGTCTTGGAGCCCCCATAGCCCCTGCTTCTAGGGTGAGTAGAGCCTTTTTTCCCATTTTTTTCTTTTTTTTTTTAAGTGATGTGCATGGGGTGGGGGGACAGCCATGGGGATCTGGGGGTGCAAGTGGGGTATGGGGCCAGGTGGGGCAGCCACTGGGGGGGCTGCAGCAGCTAGTGGGGGATGGGGCTAGGTAAGGAAGCAATTGGGGGGCTGTGGTGGGGCATGTGGGCCTTCCTGGGGGGTAGCCCTTGTGGGGGCTATGTGGCCACTGTTGGGCGGTTATAACCTCTGTTGGGGAGCCATAGCACCTGTTGGGGGGCTGTAGCCCCTTTGGGGGGCTGTAGCCCCTGTTGGGGGGCCGTAGCCCTTGTGGGAGGGCAGCAAAATATATTTTCATGTTTTCATGAATTAATGAAACATGTATTTAGAGTTCACTTTATTATTATGATACAGACACTGGTAGGCTTCCACATCGTTTTAACACTGTAGATATATCAATAAAACATTGCCCAACTGATTGCTGTCTCTGTCTCACTCTCTTTCCCTCTTTATAGTGCTCTTTTGTTTTAATTGTGGAGGAACATGGATTTTGGGGTATTTTACAGTGACTGGGATTTTTTTTATCAGGGATTTTTCAGTTTTCCAATAGAGAACACCAGAATTCCTGCTAGGAAGGTCAGTGGCAGGACCCTGCCTGCTCAGAGCTGGCACCTTGGACCCAGCTGGCTATGGCTGATGTCCTGGCCAAATGGGGCCAGGAGGACATCAGCCTGACCACTATCCCGCGGAAGTCTTAGAAAAGATTATCAAAGAGACCATTCTTAACAGCTGATGGCAACATCCTGAGGGATAGCCAGCATGCGTTTGTTGTGGGTAGGTCTTGCTTGACCAATCTTATTTCCTTTTATGACCAGGTGACCTATCACTACCTTTAAAAACCTGGCCCAATGGGTTTATTTGATTTTGCTAGTACAATGCCCATTATGGTGTTTTAGGAACAACATTCTGGTATATCTTTCATTGGTATAAGATGCTTCTGCCCCAGATATCTGTGTTGAGATGATGGTAGTGCATAGGAATAGGATGTTGCTTGTCATTACATTTATCAGACATGTAGCATGCTTTATTTTGTGTATAATAGAAATGTGAAGAAACATGCTTGTTCTGACTACCCATATCTAGATTTTATTAAGCCTGCCTGACATTTACTTTCAAAAGAGAGTAAGTTAGTAAAAAACCAAAAAGCAAAAAAAAACAAAAACCCCAAAAAACCCCCCACCAAGAAACAAACAAAAAATAACTCCCATAAAAGATAAATGTCAGAGAAGTAAAAAAGAATTCCAGGAGACAGGAATTATGTTTTTGATCAAAAAGATCCAGAAAGAAATTACTGGCTTTCTTACCACATCAATCTACTTGGCATTGATAATCAAGGACTAATAGGTTTGGTGTTATGGTGGACAGCCTGGGCAGTTGCCCCAGAACTGAACCTGAGGTTTTACAGGACTAGTCAAGCCTCTGATAAACCTGGGATGCTTCCCTGGCAACCCCCAAAGGTGTACCTGGTAGAATTTACGCCATGGGCTGTTGGAATGGAGCCAGGGTGGAGGCAGGGAGGGGGGGCTTGAGCCACCTGTTGGTTTTGTGGAGTGAAGCAGAAGCAAGCTGCTGCTGCAAGAAGCACTATCATTGCAAGAGCCAAGGTAACCCTTCCCTGGCTCTGCAACCATCATGGTTTTATATGGCAAGTGAGGATCCAAAGCCCTGAATGCATTGGCAACTGTATGTGAAGGGAAGTGTTAACTTGGCTCCTGGAGGTGACACCTAACATGTTCTCTTGCAGCAGTGTCTGCCCCCACTCTACTCCTTGGAGGTCTCTGCTCTCTGCCTCCATTCCAGTGTCTTTCTGTACTGAGTGCCCTGGGCCTGCATATCCTTTGAAAAGCATCTGCCTCCATCACTTCTGGCATGTGTGCTATGGGTCATCCCTGAGCTACACTATTTTAGCACTGTGAAGGGACTCCAGTGGAGTGTAAAACCTCCACAGTATCTCTCCTAGTACTGGAAGCAGGAAAAGTAAGATTCCCTTGCAATGTAAACTCAACGTAAACTGGAAGCAGGAAAAGTAAGATTCCCTTGCAATGTAAACTCAAGGTCTACCAGGCAGGGTAGAGAACAGGTTGCAAGGAGACTTAAGTGCATGGGACTCCAGTTACGTTGTGCCAGCATAATGGCACAGTGGCCATACAAACTGATAGAACCATCACAGTGTAGATCAGCACTATAGACCACAGTCAGAATCAAAGAGATACAAAGGTGTTTTAAACTCAACCTTGTACTGTGCTCCAGTTCTCTCTACACAATACCAAAGGACCCAGGAACTTGACTGAAAGAAAAATGAAACTTTCTCCATAAGTTGCAAGAGTCTTGGAATCTTTTGTTTACTGAAGAGAATAAGTGAATTTTAGTCTAACTTATTGGTGGTTGCCTCTGTGATGGGGCCTGGTTGGCTATCCCACAAAAAATATATTTTCCTGTATAATGGTAAAATTATTTTTTGTGTGTCTGCATTTTATTTTCCTGAACTAACTTCTTAGAAAACAAAGGAAGTACCTTTGGGGAAATCCTTTATCAAGCTAAAATTTATTCTAGGATTATCCCAGCCAACTTGCTGGGATAATACACACCTCTCTTTGGAAACTGTAGGTGTGTTGGAAAAAAAGTCAGTTTTGTGCATTCACCAAACCAAGACAATCAAAAGAATTCTTTGAAGTGATAAAATAAACTTTCTTGTTTACTCCTAGCAAATGAAAGTAATATATAATCCTCGCATCTTGTTGGCAAGGACTTGTATTGGAGAACCAACACTCATAACTTTTCTGTAGAAGCTGAATTTTTCAAAGGAAATATCTAAACCGAGGTACGTGCAAAATCCAAGTGTATACAGACAAAGTAGATAACAGCATTCCATTGGGCCTCCATGAGAGTTCACATTTTTGGGGGTTCATCGTATGAGATAATTATGAGATAACCACACTCTATCATGCATTAACACATGCATCACAAACAGGTCTAAGGAAGTGATACATTCCCTCTATGTGGAATTGGTAAGGCTGCAGCTGGAGTACTGTGTCCAGTTTTGGGCGCTGCACTTCAAGAAGGATGTGGACTACCTTGAGAGGGTCCAGAGGAGGGCTAGATGTATGGTTTGGGGCCTGCAGGTAAGGCCCTACGAGGAGAGTTTGAGGGACCTGGAACTCTTCAGCCTCCACAAGAGAAGGCTGAGAGGTGATCTGGTGGCTGTCTACAAATTCACCAGGGGGAGGGAGGGAAGGGGGCATCAAGGAATAGGAGATACTCTGTTTACCAGGGCGCTCCTTAGGGTGACTAGAAACAATGGCCACAAATTGACAAAGAGCAGATTTAGATTAGATATCAGGAAGAATTTCTTCATGGTAAGGGTTACCAGAATCTGGAACGGGCTTCCAAGGGAGGTGGTGCTCTCCCCTACCCTGGAGGTCTTTAAGAGGAGACTGGACAAACACCTGGCTGGGGTCATCTGACTCTAGTGCTCTTTCCTGCCCAGGGCAGGGGGTCAGACCTGATGATCTACTGAGGTCTCTTCTGACCCTAAAAATCTATTAAATCTATGAAATTTTTGGAAAATTTGCCTAATTGATATCTTTATTGGCATTTTATCAGAATGAGTAAGGACTGAATGGGCAGAACTGTCCTTTGCCTCTAAAGATGGCTATTTGTGGTCAAGAAGAAAACATAGAGGTAGAGAAATCATAAACTGTTCTCACCTGCACAATAAGGAGATGACTTCATGTTTCAGGACTATCAATCTGTCATTTTTTGTGAAATGAATTCATTTAAGAGACCCCATTTCCCAGAAGAAAAATATATTCTGGAGAAGGTCCAGCTTGTAGAAATATTATAAGAAGTTACTTATCCACTCAGGACAGTCCAAAAATAATGCTTGCTTCTATTGCAAAACAGTCCATGATACATTATAGAAGGAAAACAGAGTATGTAATTCTTAGCTCCTTCAACAGAGAGGGAAAAATTATCTCGGCCTTTCCTATCAGCCAAATTGAAATTCCATTTCCTGGATTTATGTTATTGATTATTTAGTTAATTTCTGCTTGATGTTTCACATCTGATAGCACCTTGCCCATCAGCTCTCATCTCTATAGGGCAGATTCTGATCTGTGTTACACTTTTAAATCTGGTGGGCACATATTGATTTCATCATGAATATTAGGATAACTGAAATCAGACTTTAGCTCCTATTTTCAAATTTTCTTTCTACCTCCTGTAGCATTTAAGTAAAATCTTCTATCTGTTTGTCCAAGAAAGTTATTTTAGACTGGATTACATCTTGCTGTTTAATAAAGGAGTCTTAACTCTTGATGATGAGAATGTGAAATATGAAAAGGTCAATCTCACAATTGAGAATTTGGCACTTTATTGCTGGGCATTATGCGAAATGTGCCCTATTCTGAATAATTTTGGGGAGTAAAATAACCTGACCTACATGCATCTAACAGAAATCCTTCCCCCCCAAATACACAAATAAAGCCAACCTTCACGGATAATCATCTGCCATCTTGATTGTTGTTTGTGATTTCTCCTCTCTCTGCTGCATCACCTAAATGTACCTTGCACTTGTCACTTTCCCTATTGGTATTTTTAGTGAACAGCTATCTGCTTAATTATACTCATGGAATTATACTCATGCCTTTCTTTTTAAAATATAATTCGTTATTTTGGACAGTATGTTGATCATGGGTAAGAATGATATGCTTTAAAAGAGGCTCTTCTATGTATTTTTAAGTTGTCCACTTCAGCTTTATTTTGTCTTGTTTTGGGGGGCGGGGGGTGTTCTAGGATCAGGGGTGGGCAAAATATGGCCCACGGGCCACGTCTGGCCCACCAGACAATTTTGTCCAGCCCACAGGTACCCACCAACTAATTGTACCCCGCTCAGCCCATGCTTCTCACTCGCACCCTCACACATAGAAGGGCCTGGTTCAGCTAGTGCACAGCTTCTGGGCATGGCTGCTGCTGCCACTGCTGCAGCCACTGGGGGACCTGCTCTTCTTCCCTGGGCTCCAGTGGCTCCTCCGCATCTCCCTGCTTCAGTGTTTGCTCAGGGCAGCAGGTAGGGAAATGGCAGGGTGGAGGTGGGAGCTGCAGCTTGGTGGGGGAAGAGAGCATGGGGCTGGTGCTGGCCGGAGCACAGAGCCTGTGCCTAGTGGAGCAGCAGGAGTGTGGAGCTCAGGTGGGCAGGGTGTGGGTGTGAGGAAGGGTGGGGAGTATGGGGACCCCTCACATACTCTCCCCATGGTGCACAGCCCCTGCTGTCAGCAGCAGTATCAGCAGCAGGTGGGGACTCTTGGGGTGCTCATGGCCTGCACAGGCTCTGCCAGCTAGTGGTGCACAGCTCCATCCAAAGCTGCACATGGCAGCAAGGAGTGCAACCAGGACAGCCTGCCTCTATTGCATGGGGCTCCCTGCAGCACATGTGCAGCTTCCCAGTACTTGCCCCACTGGGGCAGGAAGCCCCACATGATGGAGCCAGCTGCCTGCCCCACCACATGCAGCTGCCAGGGCTCTTCTGGAAGTGGCAGGGAGCATGGAAGGGAGCCAGCTGCATCACACAGGGCTTCCTCCTGGTGGCATGTGAGTACTGGAAGCTGCACATGTGCTGCAGGAAGCACCATGCAATAGAGACAGGCCAGCTTGGCTGTGCTCCTTGCTGCCAAGTGCAGCTCTGGTCAGAGTTGTGTACTTTTGCTGCTGCTGCTGTCAGCAGCAGAGGCTGTGCACCATGGGGGCAAGTGGGTGGGGGGTCCCCACACCACCCAACCCTCCTCACACCCCACGGGGGGAAGTGGGTGGGGGGTCCCCACACCACCCAACCCTCCTTCACACCCCGTAAACCCTACACATCCACACTCTGTCCTCACAATCCCCCTACATATACAAACACCTCACAACATACCCTACATCCCCCCACACACACAGCCACACCCCCTCACAAACCCCACACCCTACACACCTCCACCCCCAACCACACACCACACACTCCCCCACACACAATATACAAAAGTAAGGCTTTATTTTGACCTATTATGCAATCACCTCTATATACACTACACAAACACAAATCATGACAACAATATTTTTTGTAATAAAAATTAAATTAAGTTATAGTAAGTGTTTGACCTTTAGTGTATGATTTGTTTTTTTCTGTTTCAAATGGCAACCTCCCCTCCCAAAAGGAGTACCACCAGGGGCAAGGGGGGGGGGGATTCTGGTGGCAAAGGTCAGGGGTTAGGGGTGGAACCTGTAGTCCCAAGATGGTGACCAAGGGGTGGGGCTACCCTTATAGCTCTTGATGGTTAACCAAAGCTCATTAAATGGCCCTCCAGACAAAATAATTGCCCGCCCCTGGTTTAGATGTTCTGTTTTGATAGAGAGGCACTGGAGGACAACTTGTAACTGAGGATATCCTGTTAATGATAACTTGCATAGTTTTAACTCATAGCAGTTCTTGGGTGTTTAGAAATATTTTTTCCCAATAACTGTAATAAATTATTCTTTATGAACAGCTTATGTGAATAATTTAGGATTTTTCTTTTTTCTCAGCTCAGAGTATGTACAAAAATATTGTGGGGTTTTTAAAATTTCCACTTGATTAAAAAACATTTTTATTGAGTTTTTTGGCTTTACTTTGATTATGAATAGCTCGTTGGTAATATTGTATATTGCTAGTCAGCATTTAAAATTGGTTCACCAGTGACCCCACCCAGACCGAGCCCATGGGGGAGCCGGTGTCCCCCTACCTCCTGGCCTGTGGGGTATCCCCAGCAGGGCCGGGGGGAGCAGAGATTGGGGGCCCCCACACCTGTCCAGCAGGTGCCCGTCTTAGGGCTCTGGAGGTGCAGGTGAGGGAGCTCCGGGAGGAGGTTAGCAGGCTGAGGGGGATCAGGGAGGCAGAGGATGAAATTGATAGTTATTTCCTTTCCCTGCAGGCCCAGGCACCAAAGGAAGAAGCACCCCGGGGAATACCCTCCACAGCAGAGCGGCAGACAGTCACAGCCAGGACCGGAGCGGCATGCAGCGAACCGGTACCAGCTTCTCCAGGTACGAGGCCCTGGCGACCCTGCAGGAGATGGAAGGGGAGGAGGACACCCTTGGGCAAGAAGAAACACCACGTTCTTCACACTCCAAACAGATCAAGAGATCCACGATGACCCAGAGGAGGAGGCGACGAGTGCTCGTCATAGGAGACTCCATCCTGAGAGGTACGGAAGGACCCATCTGTCGCCAGGACCCCTCGGCACGAGAGGTATGCTGCCTCCCTGGAGCAAAGATTCGGGATGTGACGGAGGTAATCCAGGCCAGGATCAAGCCCACCGATTATTACCTCATGGTCCTAGTCCATGCGGGTACTAATGATGCGGCCAGGAGAACCCCCGATCACTTGATGGCGGACTACTGTGCTCTGGGCGGTGTGCTGAAGGAGTTCGGTGCCCAGGTGGTTTTCTCTTCCATCCTACCAGTGACTGGACGAGGAAGACGGCAGGAGAACTGCATCCAAGAGACCAACTGGCGGCTTCGGCAGTGGTGTCTCGAGGCAGGCTTCGGCTTCCTGGACAATGACCCGCACATCACGACAAGGGACATGCTCAGCTGGGATGGGCTTCACCTGTCCCCCAAAGGTAAGCGTGTGTTTTCTTCTAGGTTGGCGGATCTCCTCCGGCGGGCTTTAAACTAGGCTCATCGGGGGGAGGGGAGTACGAGGGCAGTGGAAGCTGTGGACCACCAAACCATGTGGCACCCACAAGGACAGCCCAGCCTGAAGAAGGAGAACATTGGGAACCTGAAAGCCATGGGGAGGCCAGCACTACAGAACAGGTAAGGAACAAGAAGGTAAGAAACAATGGGCCCCATGGGACTGGGAGCGGGGGGGCAGCAAAGGCACCAGTCGCAGGGCTCAAGTGCCTATATACTAATGCTAGGAGCATGGGGAACAAGCAGGATGAACTAGCGCTCCTGCTTGCACTAAACACCTATGACTTAGTGGGGCTAACAGAGACCTGGTGGGATTCATCCCATGAGTGGGCGGTACATATTGAGGGCTATAGAGTGTATAGAAAGGACAGGTCGGGGAAGAAAGGGGGGGGGGGTTGCACTTTATGTCAGTGAGCAATACATATCAACCCTCATCAAGACAGAATTCGAGGTTAAGGAAGTAGAAGGATTGTGGGTTAGGCTACATGGGGGGCAAGGAGAAAGGGATTTGGTGGTAGGGGTCTGTTACAGACCCCCACACCAAGGGGAAGAAATAGATGCGGGGCTCCTGAGGCAACTCTCGGAGACCATAAAAGCTAAAGAGGCGGTAGTCATGGGGGACCTAAACTACCCGGACATCTGCTGGGAGACGCAGACAGCAAGGTCCCATCGCTCACGCAGGTTTCTAACTTGTGTACAGGACCTCCACCTGACACAGGAGGTGCATGGTCCCACTAGGGGGAATGCCATACTGGATCTGGTATTGGCAACGGGAGATGACATGATAGGGGACCTCCAGATCGGTAGCTATCTGGGAGACAGTGATCACCTTATAATAGAATTCAACATAAGACGGCGAGTGGGTAAGGTAACTAGTAGGGTGAAAGTGCTAGACTTTAGGAAAGCTGATCTCATTGCACTGAGGCGATTAGTCAAGGAAGCACTGCAGAGTAGGAGTTTTGATGGGATGGGTGCCCAAGAAGGGTGGCTGTGCCTAAAGGAAACGATCCTTTGGGCACAAAGCAAGACGATCCCCGAGCGAGGCAAAAGAGGGAAAGGGGCCAGGAGGCTTCCATGGCTGACCAGAGAAATCCAGGGCAGCCTAAGGGCCAAAAGGGGAGCACATAAAAAGTGGAAACAGGGTGAGATCACTAAAGATGAATATACCTCCTCTGCTCGTGCTTGTAGGGAGGCAGTTAGGCGGGCCAAAGCTACCATGGAGCTGAGGATGGCAACCCAAGTAAAAGACAACAAGAAATTGTTTTTTAGATATATTGGGAGTAAAAGGAAGGCCCAGGGAGGAATAGGACCGCTGCTAAATGGGCAGAAACAATTGGTGACAGATAGGGGGGACAAGGCTAAACTCCTCAACGAGTTCTTTGCCTCAGTGTTCCTAAGTGAGGGGCACGACAAGTCTCTCACTGGGGTTGTAGAGAGGCAGCAGCAAGGCGCCAGACTTCCATGCGTAGATCCTGAGGTGGTGCAGAGTCACTTGGAAGAACTGGATGCCTTTAAGTCGGCAGGCCCGGATGGGCTCCATCCGAGGGTGCTGAAGGCACTGGCCAACATCATTGCAGAGCCACTGGCGGGAATATTCGAATGCTCGTGGCACACGGGCCAAGTCCCGGAGGACTGGAAAAGGGCCAACGTGGTCCCCATTTTCAAAAAGGGGAGGAAGGAGGACCCGGGCAACTATAGGCCGGTCAGTCTCACCTCCATCCTTGGTAAAGTATTTGAAAAAATTATCAAGGCTCACATTTGTGAGAGCCCGGCAGGACAAATTATGCTGAGGGGAAACCAGCATGGGTTTGTGGCGGGCAGATTGTGCCTGACCAACCTAGTCTCTTTCTATGACCAGGTTACGAAACGCCTGGACACAGGAGGAGGGGTGGATGTCGTATACTTAGACTTCAGGAAGGCCTTCGATACGGTATCCCACCCCATACTGGTGAACAAGTTAAGAGGCTGTGATGTGGATGACTGCACAGTCCGGTGGGTGGCGAATTGGCTAGAGGGTCGCACCCAAAGAGTCGTGGTAGATGGGTCGGTCTCGACCTGGAAGGGTGTGGGCAGTGGGGTCCCGCAGGGTTCGGTCCTTGGACCGATACTCTTTAATGTCTTCATCAGCGACTTGGACGTGGGAGTGAAATGTACTCTGTCCAAGTTTGCAGATGACACAAAGCTATGGGGAGAAGTGGACACGCCGGAGGGCAGGGAACAGCTGCAGGCACACCTGGATACGCTGGACAAGTGGGCTGAAAACAACAGGATGCAGTTCAACAAGGAGAAATGCAAAGTGCTGCACCTAGGGAGGAAAAATGTCCAGCACACCTACAGCCTAGGGAATGACCTGCTGGGTGGCACAGAGGTGGAAAGGGATCTTGGAGTCCTAGTGGACTCCAAGATGAACATGAGCCGGCAGTGTGACGAAGCCATCAGAAAAGCCAATGGCACTTTATTGTGCATCAGCAGATGCATGACAAATAGGTCCAGGGAGGTGATACTTCCCCTCTATAGGGCGTTGGTCAGACCGCAGTTGGAGTACTGCGTGCAATTCTGGGCGCCACACTTCAAGAAGGATGCGGATAACCTGGAGAGGGTCCAGAGAAGGGCAACTCGTATGGTCAAGGGCCTGCAGACCAAGCCCTACGAGGAGAGACTAGAGAAACTGGACCTTTTCAGCCTCCGCAAGAGAAGGTTGAGAGACGACCTTGTAGCTGCCTATAAGTTCATCACGGGGGCACAGAAGGGAATTGGTGAGGATTTATTCACCAAGGCGCCCCCGGGGGTTACAAGAAACAATGGCCACAAGCTAGTAGAGAGCAGATTTAGACTGGAGATAAGGAAGAACTTCTTCACAGTTCGAGTGGCCAAGGTCTGGAACGGGCTCCCAAGGGAGGTGGTGCTCTCCCCTACCCTGGGGGTCTTCAAGAGGAGGTTAGACGAGTATCTAGCTGGGGTCATCTAGACCCAGCACTCTTTCCTGCTTATGCAGGGGGTCGGACTTGATGATCTATTGAGGTCCCTTCCGACCCTAACATCTATGAATCTATGAATAAGTCATGCAGTATTATTCTAGTCTCTGACTGAATGAATATAAATAACAAGCTGTAGAGCCAAGTGGAGGCACATTTTAGGAAGCCACTGATGTTTTAAATTTTAGCTGCAAAAGCTGACGTCAGATTCTTGTCTGGCCCATTTAATTGGGACTCTGGTAAGTGTTTTGGGGAACCTGTTCCACTACTATTTTCAGAAATATCTGATTTCAATATGTTGGAGTTGCATCAATAATGCCCAGTGAAAGGTTCAGTTGACATAGTTTCAAACACCCAAATGGTGGTTATATGGAGGATGGAGAAGAGACAATTTTTGTAGCCACAGGGCAGAACAAGTGGACCTAAATTGCAGCAGGAGAAACTTAGGTTTGAGATTGGGAAGAACATTCTCACTATGAGGGTTGTCAAGAGCTAGAACATGCTACCCAGAGAGAGAGGCTATGGAAACTCCATCGCTGCAAGTTTTTAAGAGCAGGTTAGACAACTTGAGATGGTTTAGGGAGGGATGATTCTGTCTTGACCAGGGGGTTGGGCTAAATGACCTCTTGCTCTCTTCCTATTTTCTATGATTCTGTGGGTGCACCTACAAGTGCATTTGCTGTTGCACCGGTTTACTTACATATACATTACTTATGGGTAAACACTGCTAAACATGTGCAGGGAAGTGGGAGCAGATTTGCTGGCAATAGCATCAAATCTGCTTCTGCATCCTGGGCCTGGCCACCACTGGGGGAGCTCCAGGCTCTGGCCACAGTTGTCAGCAGCCAGCAGCCCCATCAGCTGCTCTCTGACCAGCCACTTCCCTTGCCAGGAGCAGTGTGCACAGTGCAGGGACAGCATGCAGAAGTGCTCTCCTCAATGCCTCTGCCTCCCTGAACCATGCCTGTGGCTGCCCCTACCCTGGCAACAACAACCAGAATCCTGCACTACTGCTAGTCAATGTGATGACAGCTGGCACATGGCTGCTTCACCCCTCCTGGCTCCCCCTCACACAGTAACCACCTGCCTGCCCACCATGCATCATCCAGGGCCACTGTGGTGCACCTGCTGCCTTGACCCTGTCTGCCTGGCTGGACCCCACCAGGGATGCTGAAGATGGGCTCCGGGATGCCACCACCAGGATGGCCATCACCCTCCTGGGAACTCCAGTCCCACTGCCTCTGGGCCCATCAGACCAGCCAGGACTGGTGGTGGCATGTTGTCTAGTAGACCTGGGATGACAACCAGTAGCTGGAGGCCTTCAGGATGACCCAGGCCATGTTCTGAGGCCTTCTGGAGTAGCTCTAGCCATACCTGAAGTGGCAGGACACTGCCATGCAGCTGTCCCTCCCAAGGGACCCTACTTTGATGATGTGTCACTGCAGGTGCCAGGCCAGGACGAGGGCTTGGACAGACTGCTTGTGTTACTGTAGACAGCACAGCTCTGGCCTGGGTCTTGGGGCATGAGTTTGTCCATCAGTTGCTGCATAAAGGGTATGGATTCCAGGTACTCCCTGACCGACGATTGTGGTCAGTAATGGCAAACCACTATGCCCATGAGGCCTTGACCTTTATATGGCACTACCATGCTGACTGGTTGTGTCTGCACTCCTGCATCTGGCCTGGCAGGCCCTCATAGACCCATGGAGCACCCACCCCACTCGATCTGGCACTGCACCTCTACCTTGCTCCACAGCACCATGAGGTCACCAGTTTCCTCCTGCAATCAGATGGGGCCCTGAGTGGTGAGCATGGGTGTCGGCAAGAACATAACCATCAGGGCCTCTCTGGGCCTCTGTATGGCTGTCCCTGTGCTGGCAGGCCTGGGCAGCTGCGAGCAGTGCCCAAGCCTGGCAGCTGCGTGGCTGAAACAGTGCCCCAAAACACATGCAGGCTCAGGGCAGGGTGCTGGGGTGGGCTGCAGGGAGGTGGAGCTGGCCCCGGCAGCCAGAAGCTGTCTGCAGTTGGGTCTGGGTGTTGGCAGGCCTGGCCAGAGCCTGCAGCAGCTTGCAGCATCCTACAGGTCTGGACAGTGTGGACCTGGGAGGTGTGCAGTATTGTGGTTCCAGGCAGCAGTGCTGGGGTGCAGGCAGGCTGGTGAGCCTAGTCTGTGTTTAGCACAGGGGGATGTGCCCCAGGGCTCAAAATGCCTGCAGGAAGCAGCCCACAGAGGCAGCCCAACCCTGGGGCAGGAGAGGCTCCCAGCCTGGAGCCCTGGAGCTAGCCTCAGGCTGGCCCCTAGTGGCAATGCTGACTTGGGAGTAAATTTGCTCCTGGGTCACATCTACACATGTGTTACTGCACAGTAACCATAGTTGTGAGTAAATGTAATACCTACATTTGCAGGTATCAAATTTACTTGCAATTAGGGGTTTTTACTGTGCAGTAAGCATGTGCACATGTAGATTTGTGCACTTACTGCACAATAAACTACACTACTGTGCAGTTAAGCATCTCATGTATATGCGCCCTGTAACTTTCTATTTAGAAATTTATACCAGCAATTTCCATAACAGGCTGGGGGCAGAAAGTTTGATGATACCACTCCAGGAAAAATACAAAAATATCCACTCTAATTCACCTGAGGAGATTAGGGTAAAACAAGATAATTATCTCTGGATGGAGAGAATTCCTATGGTTTGTAGAGTGCAGATGAGGGTAGCATCCTACATTCTTCAGAGAGAAGGCACAATTACTAGAATTTCTAAATGTGCTTGTAGGAGACAAATCCCTTTACTCCTCCACTGTTACTCAGTTTATGAAGGGAGAAATAGAGAGAAGTGGATTTACTCATGGATTGTAAAGTTGTGTAGTTGTTCAGTGCCTACAATAATTGGATTCTGGTCCATGATCGGGTTCATTATTATCACAACAATAGAAATGACTAGTGAAAATAGTAAGTCTGATAGTTCTTCTTTGCTACAGGCAGAGTAGGAAGCTGACTTAAGAGCTGTAGTCTGTAGTTGGAAAGTATGCATCTGGGAAGAGAAACAAGAGAAAGGTTAAGATGTGTTTCTCATGTTTTAATGCAGAAATTAGTGTTGACTGTAGGAGTATCCTTTAGAATATAAGCTAACCTTTGCAAGGAAAAGTACTGGAGGAAAAGTACTTATCATCAAGTGTGCATGTATTTTAAAACTTTTAGTTAACTGGCAAATTTTCAAGGTAATTTATAAGGAATTCATAGTTTTTGTCTAGGAAATGGGACATGATAAAGAGCAATTAATAAATTGAGAGCTATATAATCACAATAATATAAAGTGATTCTCAGAATGGAATAAAAGAACAATGGAATAAGAGAACAACAATTCCCTATTGTGAGGGTGTGACAGGGCCATCTTGAGACCAGTCACAATGTCGGCCCACCCACCTGTCTAGAGCAGTTTGCCCACATGCCTCACCTTTGATTAAACCAATTAGAAGTTTTTAACGAGGCAGGAGGTTGTACATTTACTACCCAATGCTAAGGACATAATACACTGCTCCAGCCTTTCCTCTACTGTGTCCCATGCCTCACAGATGGCATCCAAAGTACTCCTAACTCCCCTGGCCCCATTGCTGGAATACACTAGGCCACTGGCCCAAACTATCCATCATTACTCCCCCGGCTCCATTGCTGAGCCGCACTCAGCCTCTGGCCCAAACTTGGCCTCAGGCATCTGGAGACTTACCTTGGCCTCATGTCCCCTCACTGGGGCCTCAACTCATGCCCCTTCACTGGGGCTTTCATTTTGAACTATTGGGGCTGGCCTATGCACAGTTTTTCAGGCCCCTCACATACACCCTACCCTATATGCTCCTGTGCAGCCCTTCAGGCCCACCTACATGGACCTTACTCTATACCATTATATTACACCACCTCACTGGGGCCACTACTCTGTCCCCTCACTGGGGTTGTGGGACCTTATGCCCCACGGGTCTCAGGTGTCTGTATATGTGGTTGGACCCCACTCTCAGCCTATGCCCACTCAGGATTCAGGCATCTGCCAACATACCTGGACCCTCCCTCAGGCCCCACTCAATGGGCCTGGGCCCCTGTGCTTTTCTGTCAGGGTGTGCTCCCCTAGCCTTTTCCCTCCACAGGGTACCCACAATGTAGCAGGGACAGAGGCTTTCCAAGCTTGCCCTTCACTGGGGAGGCACAGTTTCAACATTTCCTGGAAGCTGCCCTGCCACAAGCAGCCCCACCACACCATCCAACCCCAGCAGGGTGTAGCTTTAGTTCATTCCCCAGGACTAGGAACCTCCTGCGTCCCCATAGTTCCTATCCTTAACCACCAGGTGTTCTGGGAGCAGCAGCTCCAGCCAGGCAGTGTTCTCCCTCTGGCTGTACTGCTCAGGGACTGATCTTATTCTCTAGCAGCTAGGTCCTCCTTCCAATTAGGCCTTGTGACTCTCCTAATTGGCAGTGGAGCCACCTGCAGGCTGCTCTGCTCCTGCTCAGGTCGTTAAAGTGGCAGGCAATAAAGATGCCCTGCCACAGAAGGAATACCTAGAGATATCTACAAGTCAGCAGGTCCTACTGAACTATACCCTAGAGTGCTGAAAGAACCGGCTGACATCATCACGTGATCAATGACAAAGCTATTTGAGAACTCCTGGTGTTCAGGTGAGGTCCCAGAAGATTAGAAGAGGTCCAATGTGGTGCTTATCTTCAAGAAAGGAAGGAAGGAGGACCCAGGGAATTATAAGCCAATCAGTCTGACCTCAATCTCTGGAAAAATCCTGGAAAAATTTAACAAAGAATCCATCATTGATAGGCTAACAGAAGGCCGTATTCTAAATGACAGGCAGCATGGCTTTGTTGTGGGCAGGTCATGCCTAATCAACTTCATTTCCTTCTACAACCAGGTAACTCACCACCTGGATAACAAAGATGTGGTCGATGTAATATACTTGGATTTCAAAAAGGCCTTTAACTTGATCTCCCATGATGCCCTCATGGTAAAATTGGCAAGTTGTGGCCTCAACTACCTAATGGTCTGATGGGTAGGAAAATGGCTCCAAGGTCAGACCCAGAGAGTGTTAATAGATGGAACCGAGTTGACATGGTGAAAGGTGACCAGTAGTGTCCCTCAAAGCTCGGTACTTGGATCAGCGCTTTTCAACATTTTCATCAATGATTTGGACCTGGATGTAGAAAATGTACTGGCAAAGTTTGTGGATAACACCAAGTTATGGGGAAGTGTGGTCACGCTGGAAAACAGGCTGAGGATACAGGGTGACTTGGACAGGCTTGTAAAGTGGGCAGATGTAAAGCTGATGATGTTTAACATGAAGAAATGTAAAGTGCTCCACCTGGGGAGAAATAACCCACAACATACTTACAAGCATGGTGGTGCTACATTTGACAGCACCACAAGTGAAAGAGACCTGGGGGTCATGATTAACCATAAAATGAACATGAGCCATCAGTGCGATGCTATAGCTGGCAAAGTGAGCAACACTCTGGCATGCATCAACCGATACATCACAAGGAAGACTAAAGATTCATAGATTGTAGAGTTGGAAGGAACCACAGTGGATCATCGTGTCTGACCCCCTTCCCCTGGCAGGAGAGGACCGAGGTCACATGACCCCAGCCAGGTGACTATCTAGCCTCCTCTTGAAGACTTCCAAGCTAAGTGATAGCACCACCTCTCTTGGAAGCCCATTCCAGATCCTGGCCACCCTTACTGTGAAAAATGTCTTCCTAATATCTAACCTAAATCCACTCTCAACTAGTTTACACCCATTATTCCTAGTCATTCCCTGGAGCGCCTTAGTAAACAGTGCTTCCCCTATTCCCCATTGACCTCCCCTAATAAATTTATAGGCGGCCACAAGATCTCCCCTCAGCCGTCTCTTGTGAAGGTTGAAGAGATTCAGCTCTCTCAACCTCCCCCCATAGGGTCTATCATGAAGGCCACTAATCATGCAAGTGTCCCTCCTCTGGACCCTCTTGAGATTCCCCGCATCCCTCCTGAAGTGCGGTGCCCAAAACTGAACACAGTACTCCAACTGCGTCTACCTGTGACAAACCCATGCTCATTTCTCCTCAGCATCTTTTCCCCTGCTGGGCCTGCACAAATGTGTTTGTTGATTATTTTCTCTAGCATTTCTCCAGGAACAGAGGTAAGACTGACTAGTCTAAAGTTACCCGGCTCATCCAGCTCTACTTGGCATTGGTATGGCCGCAGCTGGAGTATTGCATCTGGTTCTGAGTGCCGCAGTTCAAGAAGGATGTGGAGAAACTGAAAAGAGTCCAAAGGAGGGCCACATGAATGATTAGAAGTCTGGAGAACAGACCATACAAGGAGAGGCTGAGGGACTTGGGACTGTTCAGCCTGGAGAAGAGAAGACTTGGAGGGGACTTGGTGGCATCCTTTAAGTATATAAGGGCTGAACATCAGGGGCTAGGGGAACACCTGTTCACCAAGGCACCCCAGGGGAAGACTAGGAATAATGGTCATAAACTGATAGAGGGTCAAATCAGACTAGACATTAAGAAAAACTTCTTTATGGTTCGTGTATCCAGAGTCTGGAATAGACTCCAAACAGAGGTGGTACAATTACCTGCCTTGGGGATCTTCAAACGGTGACTGGATGCACACCTCGCTGAGGTCATCTGACCTCAGCAGTCTTGCCTGCCTTAAGCAGGGTGGGCTGGACCTGATGATCCCTTCCAGCCCCTAACTTCTATGAATCTATGCATCTATGAATGTAGAATGTCTGATTTTTCTTATTACAGGTGACCCTCACCATTCATGGGGGATACATTCTCGTATCCCCTGCGAATGGTGAAATCCATGAATAAGGCACTGTGTTCATGAATGCAGTGTCCCTGGTGGCTGAGTGGTGGTGGGGGGGGCATGGCTCTGGCAGCGATGGTGGGAGCACGATGACAGTGGTGGCAGGAGCCCAGTGTGGCCACGGGAGCCTGGCAGCAGCAAGCGTGGAGCTCCTGAGGAGCTCCTGTAAGTTTATAAAGCATATTTAAAATGCAGGTTTGGCATTCACGAATATTTGAAACCACAAATGCCAAACCCGTGAGTAGCAAGGGTTTCCTGTACAGTTACGTTTGGTGTAGGCAGCCAATATGAGTGACTATTGGAATCAGAGCTTTGACTCAAATCTTGAGAGTTTAATTGATTACACTGAATAGTTTGGGCATGTCAATCATTTTCAAGGTTACATTGATATAAATCAAATGAATAACAAATTGAATTGAACAGGATTGGGAGGCTTTAAAATATAAATAAAGAACCTAATCTTGACAGTCTTCCATTCTTGGAAATCCTTTGACTCAATATGTGCTGTAGTCATGAAGGGTATAAGGGTATTTGTACTTTTTCTTTAAACGTGTGGCAGAAAGCTACAAAGGAGAAGGTACAGTGAAACAGTTAGGCATAATTGCTTCAGGGACAACCTGCCAACCTCCCTTCTTTGAATAAAGGTTCTTGTCCAGTGTTAGAAGAAACTCATGTTTCTGTTGTCCCACCCCTTTGTGTCCCCCAAGCTTATTACTGCATGATAGAGTATTTGAAAGATAGAGGCCATAAAGGAAAGATGCAAACTCTGGCTGCTAGGAATCTACCCTTTTCTGATTATTCAGCTAAGCCCAATTTGTATTTTCCTGAGATTTCTGAGAATGTGGACACATGACAGAATTACTAAAGCAGGGGTAGGGAAATATTTGGGCCAGAGGGCCACTTAGAGAGTTTTGCTGACCTGTTGCAGGCCAGGTCAGCATTACACCCCGCCCCCAACCTAGATGGGATGAGGCCATAGGCAGGTGTGGAGTGGGGCTAGGACTTGGATTGGGATTTTGGGGTGGTAACAGCATGGGGCCAGGGCCTGGGACAGGGTCATGATCTGCTTTCTGCATGACCCTGCCTGTAGAACTGGTACCCATTGCAGGGACGTATGGGCAATGGATCATGGCTGTGTCCTGGGCCCCAGCCTCACACTATCATGGCTCCAAGATCCTGGCCTGGCCCTGCCTGCCCATCCTGCTCCAGAATGCTGCCCCATGTAGGTCCTGAGCCAGACTTCATGGATACCCTGCCTGCTCTGTCTGGCAACCCCAGAAGTGGGTGTAGGGTAGATGGGCCAGGGTGCCTGACAGGGGTGACTAGTGCCTTCTGAGTCTGGGGGGCACCAGGTCACCAACGAGGGGTGGTCCCCAGCACCTGATAACAGACGTGGGGGAGTGGGGTCCCCCAGCAGAACCACCAGTTGGCAAAATGAGTGAAATCAGAAGTGTACTTCCTCTGGCACTTCTGGTTTCGCAGCTGGCACTTCCAGGGAGTGCATGGCCAATCTCAGGGGGTGCATGTACACCTGCGTGCACACCCTACACATTACCAATGGTGCCTGGGCAGAGTAGTTGGATCCAGTAACAGTAGCAGAGCCTGGCAGAGGCAGCTGGAAGGAGCCACTGCTGCAGGGGCTGCTGGGAAGTAACTCTGGCCATCAAGCCACCGCAGCCCTGCTGCATACCCCACAGTGGCGGACCAGCAGCTTGCACCATGGCCTAGGCTTCCCCCTGTGCCTGGGGTGGGCAGGACTGAGAGACCTGCTGCAAGCCAGACAAAATGCTTTGGTGGGCCAGATCTAGCCCATGGGCCATAGTTTGCCCACCTCTGTACTATATAGAGTTTACCCTGGGTTTCACTCCATAGAAGGTATTAAACACACAACCAACTCCCTTAAACTGTTGCAGCACCTGGCCATCAGATGGCAGGGGAGCTGTTTCATATATAGTAAATGAAATGGATGAAGGGAGGGGACACAATTAGTACCTAGTGTAATTTACACAGGTGTATAGTTACTCCTCATTATCCAACGAGTGATTTTATTTTGGAATGGAGTGACTGATGCTGGGCTCTTTGTGATGTGTCTGTTCTACTTTTACTCCAGAGTAAAGTGTTCAGGAGTAAATATGCTGTGTGTCTGCAACCTGAGATTTTCCATAAGAAGGATTTCTGATCATTTAGAAAACTGTAACCTGAAAGGTCATAGATCCTTTTTTCCATTGTTGAATAAATAGAGAATATATTAGCAGTTATGTAACCAGGCAAATTTGCACAAGCTCACATTTAGAAATGCCTTCTGTTTTTGGATTTGTTTCCAAGCTAATCAAATTAATTGGCAAGACCACCACCTCTAGAACACATCTCCTTTGATCTAAGTTTAAGTATTACTTCTCTGATTCCAATAAATATACCGTTTCCTAAAGACTAGGGAAAATGAGAAATTATCCTTCTTAAATCATTTTTCCATAATGGCGATACACACAGATTGTTTCCTTATCTGGAGGTAGAATTGTGTGCCTGTGTCTCCTTCGTATATATTGTTGACAGATATCTGGGGAGCTTAATGCTGTTTGTATATTGAAAATTGCTGCTTTTGTCGTGTGGCTATTAATAAAGAGTTCTTTTATTGATAGTTTGTGGGTTATAACTACTTTATTATGTGCCTGCATGTTTTTATTTTTTTAAGTGAGGTCTGCAACAGAGCTTTTATGCAGTTTATAAACCATATTGAGCTGTTTAGCTATTTAAAAACACACAGATTAAAATAAATTATTGCACATTTTACACTTAAATCAACTTAAAACAGAAACAACCCCCTATGTAAATACCTGAACAATGTTTTACGTGCTTTTGCAGGATTGTGCAGGACAAAAAGAAGGTAAAACAAAGTGCAATTTCTAGATCAAGCCATATTAGAGTTATGGCATACAAATTTGGGAGTTTTTCATTTGTTTATTTTGGCTTAATTGCTACTAGTCTATTTTGTATCCACAGTGAAAACTGTAAAATGTGCCACCCTGTAGAATTCTTCCCCCAAACAATAATACAGGCCTATAAGCTGCAATTACTATTTTAAACTCCCATTATCTTCACTTTTTATCAGCTATGAGGGTATTGGTCTTCTTTCTTTTTTTTTAATTAACTGTGGATTTAACACTGGAAAAAAATCGGGCTGCCTAAAGACTCAAAATAATCTGAGACAGAGATAATATTTGATATGCCAATTCTTTTTCTCCACCTTTAAACTCTTAGGGCTTTTGGATTCTTGGAAATTAATTGGGATTACAGTAAAATCTGAATATAAAGATCAATAGCTATTCTTGAATAATTCACATGCTTATCCAAAATGAGTGCTCTGTCCCTGTTTAGCTTAATCCATGCTGGATGAATAGGTTTTTTTTTTCTGACTATTCCATGTTTATACAAATGCTCTTGCCATAACCCCATGACTTCCCCTCTCCAATACATCCTTCACTCTGGATGCATGAACTGATTTGAGAAATATAATTTACAGGTGCTATTCAGGAACATTTCCCTCTGTGGCTGTTTTTCCTCCAGTACAAGGAAGTCCATGCATGAACTATCTGGAATAGCTGTTTGCAGTGTATCTTATTCTATATCTATCCTGGTCAATTTTACCTTGTAGACAAGCCCAAAAGGTGGCAAGAACCTGTCGTTCTTGTGACAATTGAAAGTACTTTTACAGAAAGAAGAAATCAAAGTTAGGGAATGGAGACAAGCCTCCTGTGAGAATGAGAGGTAGGAGAAGCACAGAAGTGATCTTTGGCTCAAAGAAGAGGGGCATATAGGATTTGAATTTGTCTAGGTATGAAGTCCATGTAGCATGGTTACTGGAATCCAACATCTGACTCCATGGGAGATAATTAACTCAGAATGGGTCTGCTGCTCGGATAAAGTAGCGGCCATTTTCAAATAAATACAAATGTAAATTTCTAGGAGAATGGTTTATATTTCTACTTCACACTTTTACAAAACTTTAAAAATTCCAGCAGTGTACTCTTATTTAGCTAGTAATAACCTTTGCTATGGAGCTGTGGACTTTGCATTTTTTGAATAAACTCCATGGTTAGCTTTAACTCTGAATATTCATACTTTTGCTTTTAAAGGTTCAATGTGTGAAGGAGGTAACTCTGAACACCCTCTTCCTTTCCCCTTCACCACCACTCCTCCTCATCTCCTTAAAAAAAAAACAAACCTGAAAAAACCCAAACAAAAATGGGAGAGAGAGAAAAAAAGCACCAATTGGAACTTTGGAGGTGCACGTAACAATCGATCTGACAAAGTATTAAAGCTTTGACTGAAATTAATCTGTACAGAAAAAGGAGCTTAATGGAGCAGAATGAAATATTTTACAATTGTCGTCTTCTGTTATTGCTAGGCGTTTAACAACTCTCTTTAATCCCTTTTTTGGTTGCTAGTGTATGACCAGAGGCATGGAAATGTGATGTTGTAGCAGCCTGTTTTCAGTGGTGTGAAAGGAAACCCAGCCCAAACAACAAACCAATTTCCATACAACCTGCAGCAGTTTATATTCTTAAGCAACAAATCCACATAGCACTGGCAAATTTTCCTGCATCTGTTCACTTAGCAGTGCTAAGTTCACAGTGGGCATGTCTACACATTCATTAATGTGCCCTTGCTACTGTGAATTAAGTTTAGTACCTCTAAGATGAGGTACTAGATAAAGGTGCAGTAGCTGTATTAATGTGCAGTAGCAAAGGCAAATGTTTTTTGTGATGCTTAATGCACAGTAGATTAATTCTCCTGAACATTAGCGCATTAGCATGGTTTTTGCTGTGACACACTAATGTGCAGTAGAACAGTCCTCTGCTCATTAAAGCATCTTGTGTAGACATGCCCAGTACATCACAGAAGTGCCGACATTCTCATCAGCTATGCAAGGAAATAAAATATATCCATCCTCTCTACTCTCTTTTCCTAACCACTGTGTCATTGGATGTCATGGTGCGGCTGATAGTATTGAGAGGGTAGCACTTTCATTTTCTTTGCTCAGCAACAACCTTCAGGGCACCTAGGTAATAAAAGGAGATTGTCTTTCCCTATATAGCCCAATACAAACAATCTACTTGTAGTGAGCATACCAGTTTTCTACCCCCAAGCTGAAACTGATGGCAATATAAGGAAGATTATAATTAATGTTGGACCTTTAACTTCTGGTATAGCAAAACCTCCAGTTTTTCTTTTTAAATTTATTTTAAAATGCATTCCCTCCCCTTCCCCAACCATTTCTAACTTTTTCTCTCCCTCTCTATTCCCTATAGATAAGTATAAGTAAGCTAAGATGTAGGATAAGCTTTAACATTTTATTTTAGGCAGTAAGTTTTATTTTTCTCTCCCCTCTTTGCAAATAAGTTCCCTGCTATTTTGATATCAATACCCACTGTTTTATAAGTGATAATTATTAAGTTTGTACTGCTTTTATATTGTGTGATTACTGTTTTAGGCCTATATATGTAAGTTAGCGTAAGTCATGTCAAGTTTCCATTTTGTATGTCAAGCCTCCATCTTGTGTTCTCTGCCTGGGCATCCCCTGTGTTGCAACTGTATGATTCATGTACCCCTCCCATGTAAATTGGTTCCCAGATGAATGAGAGTGATTGGGAATGATTGAAATCCAAAGGTAGCAGGCCTCTACTGAATGGCCTATAACAACCAGGCCATCACCTCGCATTGATTCATCCAGGAACCACGGACCTCACCCAGGAACAGAGACAAGAACCCAGCATTTGAAAGACAAAAGACCCTGCAGAACCAGCAACTCTACCATTGTACCCCACCATTACAGACACCTGAAACTGCACATCCCTGCCTGGAGCACACATGCTCAGTACACCAGGGGCTGACCCGTGCCTGGGCATGGCTCCTGTCACTAGGGTCACACAACGTTTGCCCCTATAAAAATGGGGAGTGAAGAGAGACCCAGTGGGACACCCTCTCCATCTGGACCAGCACCATACCACACCACCTATCCACCCAGAGGCCCTGCTGACGACCCCCCTCTGGACAACACCTACTGGACAAGGACCCCTTTTCAGCCTGAATAGGTAGCTATCACCCCCCACCCCGTCTTCAACCAAGGACTTGGACTCTATTTCTCTTCCCTACCTGGACTCCAGCCCTTCCACTGAGTCTCTTTCTCCTGCTGCCATTGTGAGTCCGTGTGTGTGTGCGTGTGTGCGTGCGTGTCTGTGTGCGTGCGCATGAACCAATAACTTCATGGGGCTGTGTAGTGTGTTGTCTGTTTAATAAAACTATTATTTGGACCCCTAAGTTGGGTTTTGCTTTACTATGGTTTAGCCTTGGTCCAATCTCTGCTCCTCACCTCTCTAACTTCTGTCTCATTTCTCCCTCTCCTGCTTCTGGCTCACCGCCACCTCCAACATCTGTCCTGAGCTCCTCTCTGCCTCCAAACCCCCTGTTTCTTTGCCGTTGTCTTATCCCCGCTGCCATTTCCTTTTCCCCTGAGCAACCAGGTTTCTACCTCAGTTTCTTTCCTGGCTGTCTCCTTCTTGCCACCACTTATCTACCCTCCACCCCAAGATCTCAGCTGTCTGCCTCAGTTTAAACCCAAGCCTCAGTTCCTCAGCCAGCTTCTCTGTAGTCCCCAGGTCTAATCCTGGTTTTGGCAATTTTCATTCCCTACACTTTAACTCTCTCTCTCTCTCACCTGAACCTTCTCTCAAGTATCCCAGGTACCCCAAGCACACACATACACATCCAAGTTAGGAACTTATCTGTGTGTATGTGTAGGTAGGTTGTATGTGTGTGAACTGGTGTGTGTGTGTGTGTGTGTGTGTCTGTATGTATGTATATATATATATATATATATATATATATATATATGTCATTGTGTGCATGATATATGAATTAGTGATCTGTGTCTAACTTTTGGGGTGTATAGTGTATGTACTTGAATTGGTGATAGGTATGCATGTGCCTAGGCTGGTTTGGATGTGCATGTGCCTGAGCTGGTAGTGTGTGTGTGTGTATGCACCTAATTGATTTGTGTGTTTGTATATGTGCAATTGTGGCACACCGTCCTGTCTAACAGCACGATATTGAGATCCTGAGAGTTGGCATGACCCCACAGTGCAACACTGGAATTGAGTTCTACCAGCAAATCTCCAGAGTCCTTAGGTCACTTCAGGTAATGATGCAGGATGTATTTGTGTCCAGGTTTTCCAGTGGCTTAAGTACCCTTTCAACAGTACCAAGTACCTTAGAATCATAGAAAAGTTGGTCTAAAAAGGAACTCAGGAGGTCATCTAGTCCAACCCTCTGTTCTAGGCAGGATTTTCCCTGACTAAATCATCCCAATTTGTCTCATCTGCTCTTAAAAAATCCCGAAATGGAGATTTCACAGTCTTTCTGGGTAGCCTATTCCAGTGTTTAACCACCCTCATAGGGTATGTCCAGATGAGCGTGTTTGCGGCAGCACATACTACACAATCTGGTGTTCTCCATGTTGCAGGGGCACACTGCCTGAGCATGTGCTGCTCCACTTTTTTTCTGCAGGTTTTTTTGAACCCTGGATATCCAGGGGTAAAAAAAAAACTGGAAAAAACCAAAGCAGCGCACACTCAGGCAGCATGTGCTGCTGAAAAGTGGAGCCGGGCCGCCTGGAGCTTCACTGTGGCTGCCAGCTAGGCTCTGCCTGGCAGGATCACCATGGCTGCAGCCCTGGGAGGCCCTCAGGTAAGGCTGCTAGGGCCAGTGCAGTGCTGGCCCCAGCTTCACCTACTGCTCCTGGGGTAACCTGCCATGTGCCAACGTACGCATGGCACGGCCATTCCCCCGGGACAAGTAGCAGTGGTGCAAGGATACACCGCTGCTACTTGTCCCTGGGGAACCAAATGTCCATGCATATCTGGATGTGCCCATACTGAGAAAGTCCTTCCTAATCTCAAACCTAAGTTTTCCCTGCCACAATTTAACACCACGTTGGCCAAAAGAATAGTTTCTTCTCCATTCTCCATATTGCTATCCTTCAGATATTTTTTCTTTCTTTTTTTCTTCTTGCTTTTATTCTAGCAGCATAAACAGGAAACATTTCACAGTTTGTTTCAGGAAAATAGAGGCGCATCCCTTTACCCAACAATAGCTGTGAAAGATAAACCCACCAGTCCATTTATGGTAGAATATAGGGCCTTGTTACACCTTACATTGTGAGTTGCACAAATGTTGATGGGTGTTAGTGCTAGGTTGAGTTTGGAGTAGTCACACTTCAGGCTAGGAGGATGGAAAGGTAAGAATCCATTCCCCCTCCCATTCTGCACCCCCTCTGCCCAGCCCCACAGGGTTCCCCTGCTTCCTCTTGCCTCCCCCTACCCCTAAGGCATTACTTACTTGTGGCTGCCCATGCTGTCTGTCCCAGGGGAGCAGGCAGGGAAGGGTTAACCTGCCATCCTAGCCTCCACTGTTGGGCTGCTGCTCTTCTCAGTTAGCTCATTTATGCGAAGGAAACTAAACATATTCAGTTCAGGTCAAAGGAAGTGAACACAGAAGTACTATTATCAGGAAAGATAAGGACTCTTCAGAGGTAGCTCATTTTGAAGCAATGCATTGGAGTTTGCTTCACTTAAATTGCATGGAAGTGAAGAGATTACTTTTTATCAGGTAGACAATAGCTAGGAATAGCCCCTGGATTAATGATAGTCCTTTTTATGATTAATGATTTGTAGCCATCAAAAATGTATTTTAACCACATTCCTACAGTATAAGTCTTTCATTTAAGAAAATTGTAATTTTGTTTTGTTTTGGCACATGGTATTAAGAATTTGCAGAATTTCACTGTATTCTTCTTTCTATCAGGTAGCTCCAGCTTTTGTTTTTCATTTCCCCACTTGAAGATAGGTGAAGTGATGCTAATCTGAACAAAGCATAGCAAATTCTGCTACTGTCATAAAATGAAAAATTTTAATATTTTTTTAATAAGAGCCCAATTCCTATTAAGGTCTTCATTTTTAAGTCCTGGGTTATTGTCTGATAAGGTCCTAAAGCAGGATGGGATGAATTGTTCTCTGAAATGAAACCATTCAAGAGAACAGTGCTAGGCTGCTGCTTTACAGCATTTGCTGTCCTTTTGTTGATCGTTTTTCTTCTTTTTTTAGTGGTTTGCTACAAGCTACTTGAGTAACATGATTATTTTAAACATTGCAACTACCTCTTGTATTTGAGTTGCTTCAGTCTGATTTCTGCTCTTCTTCTGAAGCTGTTCCCTCTATGGTTCAGCAGTGATGTCTTCCTAGTCACAACACAGCTTTGCTTCTTTCTTGTTCTCTCTAGTGTCATCTAATCTTCTCAGTATATAAGGGCCAGGCTTTTCCTCCAAGTTCCTCTCTTAGTTTGGTTCACATTACTTTCCTGTAATATTTTTACTGATACAGTAGCCATCTCAGCAATGCCTTTCTTTCCCTTTAGTTCTTCCCTCTTGGTTTGACATCCTTCATAGCTCTCATCTCTACGTTTGTTTTTTTTTCTACCATCTCTCCTTGGGTTATTTCATCTTCTTCCATGGCTTCTGTTACCCTGTGCCCTAAAAGAAGGAAAAGTGTTGTTTCCTCAGAAGAAGTGGTTTCTGGTTTGGACAGCTAATACATATATGTTCTCCCAAAGATGATTGAATAAGCATATGAAAAGTAAAAAACCTCAGAAGATGTCTGAAAGTTAATTTTGTCACTGTATTCAGCTGCAGTTTATTTTTTGGCAATATGTTTGTTTTGACCCTTTATATATTTTAGAAATGTTTGATCTCTGAAAGCATTAATTTTGAATTAATGACTTCCCTTAAGCCTGGAATTTGCTAGGTTTGCACTAAAAGTTTTCTTTTAATTGAGCCATCAACATCCATTGTTTCAAAAAACCGGTGTTGAAGATTTTTATTATGGAGTCTTTTATATAATGCATACTAATACCTTTATTAAATGCATGTTTTATGGGAAATGGGAATTACATTTTACTTTATGCATTTCAAATATTTACTGCAATGACACTTGCATTATTAAAACAGACTGGCCAAAATGGAGTCTTTATTTTAAGCCAGCAAGAGCACTTTCCAATGACTAATGAGATATTTCACTAGATAATATACTAGTTCTTGGTTGTAGAAAGATATGTTGGTTTAATTTCAGAACATGATCTGAATAGGCTGAAGAACACAGAAGATCATCCTCCATTCATCTAAAGCAACATGGCATTAATAGCTCACACCATTTAGTAAGCCACTTGTTCATATTTCTAAAATGTAACCTTGATGGTGATTCACAGCCTGCCTTGTCCTTCAAAGGGCTCGGGCAAGCAATTCATTAGTCGAGAGCTATTTGGGTAATTGTCCAACTTGATCAAATTTCCCAAAGTGATTTTGACCCTACATAATTTCTTCAATTAAAAATTATTAGCTTTCAGATAACATAAATTCTGCACTGCAGTTCACAACTGGCCATAAAACAAAAGGAAATAAAACAGTTTTCAAGCATATGACCCACAACATCTTGATACTGCGGCAGCCATTCAGAAAGTGGACCCATGTAGATGATGAAAGCTTTCTAAGCAATGTTTTTAGTGTTCTCCAGATCAACACTATTCCAAAACATGTAATTTTCATTTATTCATTTTTAGCCAATGCTTCTAATCGATACATAAACACAGGCTTTCTCACTTAGCACAGGAACCACTCAGCAGCTTCTACATTCTAAAATTACTCATCATAAAAATGAGCCTGAGACTGTATACAGGATTTAGCCGACAGGATATATTTAATGAGTGAAACCAATGGTCAAAATGGGAGTACTTGCAACTAATAAGTGCAACAGAGCCTCAGATAGAAATTATTATCTGGAAATTATTTTTGATGAATTTTACAGGTGGCTTGTCTATTGACAGTGAGTTTGCTCAAGAGCAGCTTGACCATCTTGATGAATAGAAACTGAAACCCCCCCTATGAGTTATCAAGACATACATTGTACAAACTGTATGTAATGAGTTAAGTGGCTATTGCATAGCCCATCATTTCAAACCAAAATGAGCATTATAGGAATGGTAAAAACTGCAGGGCAGTGCTATATTATGTTGTGTAGTATTGATATTCATTTGCTACACAAGTCTTGCAATTAAATTAATTTAGTCTGTAATCATGGGACAGCAAAGGCAAGTAACTATTAATTAACAAAATGATTTACATTAGGGCTGTGTGAAACAGCACCATTTTGTTTGGACTTCCATTTCACCATTTTGAAGGGACAGTGTTTCGTTTCATAATTTTGTTTCATTTTGAAACAATGTTCTGTTTTGTTTTGTCAAAACTTGCGCTGTTTTGACGCATTTTTACATTTTGCACTAGGTTATAATGGGGAATCATGAAAATGCCTATAACTTTGCCATTTCTTGCCCAATTCAGATGGTAATTGCAAGGATGGTAGCCCCTTCTGAGGGCATGATGCCTGCCAAGTTTCAAGGAGATAGGTACAGGGGTTTTTGTGAAACTGTCTCTCAAAAAGTTGAAAGCAAAATGCATATCACTTGCCAGCAGTAGCAGCCTGCTGTCATCCCGTGTACAGATCTGGGGGTCCACAACCCTGGGAGGAGTCTGGCACAGCCCTCCTAGAGGTGCAGGCCCCAGGATCTGCACATGGGATGCCAGTACGCTGGCGCTGCTGCCTGGGACCAGTGCCAGGTGCAGCTGACACCCAGCGCTAGGAAGATTGCTGCTACTGCTGGCCCCATGCAACAGTGGCAGCCTCCTGTTATCCTGCACATAGATCTGGGGGGCCAGCACCTCCAGAAGAGCTGTGGGCTGTGCCAGACTCCTCCTGAGGGTGTGGGCCCCTGGAGCTGTGTGTGGGATGACAGGAAGCTGCCGCTGCTACCTGCCTGCAGCCGCTGGGCTGTGTCACGCCAGGGGGTTCAGGGCATGATGCAGCCCAGTGGCTGCAGGCAGGTGGCATCAGCCACTCACGGGGCTGCAGCAGGAGTGGCACCAGGCTCTTCTCAGCACTTGGTGGCAACACTGGGAGGGCAGGTTGAGCTCTGTTGGACTGGCAGAGCCACTCAGAGCATAGCCCTGGCTCTCCCCACCTCCCACTGCTGGGCTGCACTCCGAGTGGCTCTGCCAGTCCCGCAGAGCTGAGCCTGGCAGCAGGAGGCAGCAGAGAGTCACTGTCCAGGGCTGCACTCAGAGCCAGGGCTGCACTCAGAGTGGGTCTGCCACTGGCTCTCCTGCTGCCTCCCACCACTGGGTTGAGCTCCATGGGGCTGGCGGAGCCACTGAGAGCACAGCCCTGGCTCTCCTCCATCTCCTGCCACTGGGTTGCTTTGAAACTGGAAACGTTAAAAAACTTCTTAAACGTTTTGAATGCCATCATTTTGTTTTGAATCTATTTCGAACCCTTTTGTTTCATTTTGATTTCGCTGTTTTGAGCTCGAAATGCATTACAACAACTTTGAATTTCGCACAGCCCTAATTTACTTTACATAATGTATTATTGAAAACTTTTCAGTTTCAATTTGTATAAGGGAGATATAACTCATATTTTGAGGCATCTCCAGGTTGATTTTTCTCTATCCTCCTTTTTTTCCTTTTCCCAAGCAGATGGAGTTTAAAGAACTTCTAATTATAATGCTCAAAGGAGGAAAAGAGGGTTTTTCATCCTAGAGCGTATAATTACCTTGCATTCCTGTAATTTATTTAAATACAGGTAATGGAGAAGCATAGGTAATAGGGCTGTGTGAAATGCCTGTGTTTTGTTTTGGTTTCAGATTCGGCATTTCAGAGGGACAGTGATTCATTTTGGTATTTCGAATCACTGTCCCATTTCATTTTGGCCAAAACTGTTTCAGAGCCGTTTCAGAATTTCGATGGTGTTTCAGCCATAGGTTATAATGGGGACTCACAAAATGCCTACAACTTTGTCATTAATAAGACTTCCATCGTTCAAGAGAGTCAACATTCTGTGCGATTTACTGCTCTTGTGATATTTTCTCAGTTTTACTTTAGAAACTATCACAAAGTGTTCTTAAGCATTTTAACATCATAAAATCTGAATCTAAATCTAATTAGGCCCTGAGTTTCAACTCTGAGCACTAGTGTAAACACAGCCTTAACCTACTGTTATTTATTCTCCCACTGCATGAGGCAAATCAATCCTAGAATATTTTTCCGATGGTGGATTAAAGCCTTAGGAACTGAAAAC
Organism: Alligator mississippiensis; assembly: GCF_030867095.1. NCBI lineage: Eukaryota > Metazoa > Chordata > Crocodylia > Alligatoridae > Alligator > Alligator mississippiensis. The sequence goes on from NC_081826.1 coordinate 213,855,356, forward strand.
CATCACCTGTGGTCAGTTCTAATAAAGAACAAATAGCACAGTTGGGTGATAGAGAAGGTAGGAAAGGAGAAAGACAGAAAAGCAAAGATTATGATTCAGAAGTATGCCCTTGTTGCAAAAAAGCTGGGATGCATTAATAAAAGTGTCATCTAGAAATCAAGGGAAATAATATATACAGTTCAATACAAGCGAGACCTCCAGTGAAGAACTGTATCCACTTTTGGGCCTCACACTTGAAAGACAGAGGAATTGGAAAGAGTCCAGAGTGGAGCAACAGAAATAATTTAGAGGTCTAGGAAACATGACTTACAAGGTACTAAACCTCTCACTCCCTTTGCCTTGTATCGGGTGCTCCACCATCTCCTCCCTCTCCCCACCCCCAGGGGTTTTCCTGTTTCAATCTCTCTGCTAAGTGTCTGTCACCCTGGTTGCTTAGGCAACCACCTGGTCACCTAGGGAATTGGGCTGCATATTTTCCTGTATCCAGGTTGCTTTGTTAAACTTCCTGCCACTGACCTGGGGGTGGTCCTAAGGCACTGGTCACTTCTCAAGGTGAGGGCTGTTGTTTTTCAAATTAATGGGGCAGCCTCAGGGGTGCTCAGAAAATACCTGGATTTGGTTGGGTAGAGGTGATGAGATCTTAAGGGTTATTTAAAGGGTCCCTCCATCTTGGGAGATGCGAGACATCTTTTTGGAAACATACACACACAGAAACATGGGCCTCCAGAAGTCTCTGGATGTATATGTGAATAACTTACCTGAAATTTATCTAGAAGCTTAGATTTAAGTGTTCTAATTGCAAATCAAAAGGCTAACCAGCCTATGCTGCTTTGCTCAGGACAGTTTCCTTTCAATTTTCCTTTTGTTTTGTATTCCTTCCCCATGCTCTCCCTCTTTGATCAATAAAGCTATCTATGATGGCAAGCATTAACTGTGTGCGCTTAAGAGGGTGAGATTAGCCTTATAGCTCCCTTTGCTCCGCTAACTAAGGGAGGCTACTCTTAATGCTCCCAGCTATAAGAAGCACCCAGATATATCCTGTTGGGGCAAAGCACCCCCAAGGTCTGTAGGGTCTGTGTACCCTGGGCTGCACAGAGCCCTAACAAAGACCCAGGCCCAGGTGGTGGTGGTGGTGGTTACCCTAGGCTTGCGGGTGTGCTCCAAGAAGGGGTTGGCTGGTTGTAGGCTCCTCAGGGGAGGCACTTGAAGCGTGGTGTTTGGTTGAGCACAGTGAGGTGGTGGCTCAGCACAGGAGCTCTCCCTACTGTCCTGCTACACAAGGGAAGGTTTGAAGAGCTGTTTTTTTTGTCTGAATAAGAAAAGATGGAGTGGGGATTGATAGCAGTTTTCAAATATATGAAGAGTAGTTATGAAGAGGTTGGTGAGAGACAAATCTCAATGACTGTGGAAGATAGGACAAAAATATCAATTTAAGTTAGAAAGTTCTTCCTAATATCCAATATATTATTGCAGGTTTAACTATGACCATATACAGAATTATTGTTCAGAAGAGGAGGGGAGTAGTAGGATTGGCTCAGTACTTGAGCCCTGTACTTGCCTATGAGCAGTGGCTTTGAAAACAAATTAAAAAAAGGCAACATCTGCAGCCCCACTGGGGTCCCTGGTCTGGGCAGTTGGTGTGGGGTTTTGCCTCATTACTCCATTCCCCTAGGACCAGGAAAAGTGGAACTGCCTGCTCCGCATGCCTTCCCCAGACTGATTACTGATCTGTGCAAGGCATGGAGACCAAGGGAGAGGGGGGCAGCTGCAGGCTGAACAATGTCAGAGTTATTTCTAGTGGGAGGAAACTTCTACAGAATTTCCCCACTAGAAATTAACTCCTGTTTTTAGCCTATGAAGATGGCCAAACATTGGAACAGTTTACCTAGGTAGGGTATGGAATCTCCATCCTCGGAGGTTTTTAAGAGCAGATTAATCAAACACTTTGCAGGGATGGTTTAAACAAGAATGTTCCTGCTGTAAGCAGGGGTTTGGACTAGATGATGTCCATTACAGTCCTGTAGAGATGTGTGAGGTTGGTGGGGGTGAGGAGATGGAGGACAGATTCTTACCAGACCTTGATCCTATATGCTGGGGAAATCCCGAACTGCTCTGCTTTGTGCTTTAGTGCAAAGGGAGTACAGTTAAGTTCAAAGATCTCTTAGCTCATTTTTTTTAAATATAGGCTATTACCTCTTCTGCATTTCTGTAAAATCTATGGCTTGGCTCAGGAGGTAAATTATCATTAAGGAAAGAAACATGGAATTATTTCTGTAGCATTTTTGTGACTCTCACTTTCCTTTTTATAACATATTGTGAATGAACATTGTAGTCCTAGACATGGCCTTTCTTTCTCAGAATATACAGCTATCAACCTCTTATCAAAGAGAAGAAAAACTAAAACTAAAAACCTATAGTTATGAGGGTAGTTTATATTCTGATTGCTTGCAATTAGTTTAATACCAATCTTGTTAGTAAGATCTATGCTAGAATCAGACAGTAAAAACTAGTCTATTTACTATTTAGACACTTATTCATGTATTTAGGCTTTTATATAACTGCCTAATTATTTTGCCATGCATACTTGCTCCCTGGATGTGAAAAAGAGATGGCTAAAACCAATAAATCCTGTGATTTTTTCCAAAGGTTTGATTGAGATTTACTGTGCTTGTGTTTTAATTTAAAGTTCTTGATTATGTTTCAATCATTTTAAATGTGCATATATCTCTTTAGTGTTAGCCAGTGTTCAGAGTACTTTCATTTAATGTGTAAGTTACAATCTGCCATTGCTTTCTTAAGAGCAATATCTCAGTTACTGTAGAGCCACCAAGAGGCAAGCAGAAATGACATGAGGATTATGAAGTTTGGAAGCTGAATGTCCATGACGTTGAGGTAAAAGTGATTCATTCTTTGCAAATGTAAACATCACAGATCTGAATGATATTACATCAGCAAGAGAATTTCTCCAGCATCTCTTCTTGTCAGTGTAGCACAGTGAATAGACATGCATGACATAGTCATGGATGGTCAGTAAAAGATAAGGAGATCTCCATAGGAGCTTTAAGTTTTCAGAAGTCTATGAGGAAATATTGTGTGAAGAGTGGAACAGTGGAACAAATGAGCCTGCCCAAAACTGTGGAAGATCTAAGTGAATTCTTGCTTGTCACAGGACTATGCAGCTATAGTGAAGATGCCATTTTAAGCCAGTTCTACTTCTCAGGGGAGAAGAAGGGGGCCTGAACTGCTCAAGAAGAAGAAATAGCTTGTTGGCCTGATGGTGTACTGAAAGCAGGATGTGATAGATGGGTTGCATTTGGGGTGTCACTCAAAGAGGAAGAAGGATTTTTTATGTTATTTATGCTCATGATGTCCAAACTAAAGTTGTGTAGAATTATAAATGTTTTTCAAACAAAGCCTTCAAATCTTGCACCCCAAATTTAAATTAATTACTTCATCATCACTATATGCTAAGTTACTTGGGTTGTAAGCATTTTAGGTATTGGGTAATGTTTATGTTTTGTTCAATGCCATGAACAATGGTCTATGAGTCCAGTCTATAAGTGGGATTCCCAGGGATTATCATAAAACAAATAATAAAAAAGGCTGCTGCTGCTGCTGATAATCCAAGTTAGGACAACTGCACACAAAATGACAAACTGGATGTACAATGGACCATATGCATGCACAAGTCTCTACTTTACTTAGAGAGGAACAGTTACATGATTTATATCTTGTGTTGGACTCGTGCAAACTAGATAAACAAGTGTTCAACGTTTCCATACATAACTTCAAGCCATAATTTGCAAAAAACATGGCTCATAAAGAAACTAAACATTAATGCAAGGGGCAAGAATTTTTGTGGGTGATACCTTTTATTAGACCAACTGCATGGTTGGGAAGGATATAAACATTAATACAATTTTTTTCTCTCTACAAATGATACAAAGTTGTGATTTAGACAAATTAATCTTTCAAAGGCAGCATGAAGGGTTTGAATGAGTTTTGTTATCAATCATGTAAGCGTGAGAAGAAAGAAAATGTGTTCTTTTTATGTTTAACCTTCATTTAAAGAAGACAGCTTATTTAACTGAAACATCCAGACTTCAACTATCATAGGCAGAGTCTTATTACAGGTTATCATTTTTATAGGTATTACTACAGGCTGCATCTATTCACTGCAAGCCCTTTGGGGCAGAAAATGCCTTTTTTCTGTGAGTGTGCAGAACTTAGCACAGTGGGGGGTTCTCATCAATCACTAGTGTTTTTTATTACTGAGGAGACCTAATATCCAGATACTGTATATTTTTAGTATCTCACCCATATTTTTCAACAAATGGTACACTGATGTATCTACAACTCATTCATTATATATAAGCCATCTACCTAGCCATACAATCTCCTCAACCAACTCACCAATCTCTTAGGACCTGGCTACATTATCAACTCATCTATTATATTCTAGATAAGTAGTGCTCCGTATTTTGGCAGGAAAGCTGGATTTATAGGCCCTGTTTCTCTGCAGGCTGGATGCAGCCAGTGGTTCAGATCTGGTGCCCAAGGTGCTCACAGTAGGTCCTCAACCCACTGTGTGGATGGGGGCAGCCAGGCCGCAACCTAGCTCTGAGGTGGTAAAGGGGTCTTGACTTAGCTCCATGGGGGAAAGGGGAAGGGGGCTTGGCCCAGCCCCAATCCCATCACAGGGGGCCTGGCCCAGCCCCAATCCCACCATAGGGGTGGAGGAAGAGGCCTTGGCCCAGCCCTGATCCCACCACTGGGGGGCGGGGGGAGGGAGAAGGGGGCCTGGTTCAGGCCCCAAGTCAGCCGCATGGAAGGATGGAGACAGTTGGGCCCCACCCCAGGACGTGGGGCTTGGGGTTTGGGAATTGGGCAGGAGAGGAGGTGGCCATATTAATTGTTCCCACTCTTCTGCCTCCACATTTCCCAAACCACAGGGAGCCCCATTGGCTGATTACTATGGTTCCATGGACTGCATTTGGCCAGTAGACCAGAGGTTTAGCATCCCTGCTTTAGATAAAGACCAAAGGCTTGTCTCTTCATCCCATTACATAAGCGAGACTACACCATTTTCACATTTGCCTTACTGGATATGATCCATGATGATCAATGACACTACATAGCTAGTTACCATTCCACTCCAGCTGTAGTTTCCAAACTAATTAATGGACCACCTATAACTAGAGAGAATTTGAGCTTCTGTGTAGCAATCCTATGAAGTTTGCTTTAATCCTCATTTCTAGTTAATGGATAACATTACAAGAAGCTTAGTATACATTTAATGCTTTCCTAAAGTTAGTTTTCTATATAAGCAATTGAGTTTGCAGGAGATGTGAAGAGTGGTAGTCCAAGGTTGCAAAAAAGTCACAAGTGGATCCAAAGGACAATCTCTCGCTTAAAATATGGTTAAAATTGAAAGGCCATACTCCACATTTATGATCATCGCATATGGTGTGTGATTATCAACTGGCACACACTGGCATAACTCCCTTGGAATTAACTAGAGAACTGATAATTTGATTTTTTTGCCTGTTGCCCTTTTTGGAATTAATCAATTTTGCAACTATGAAAGTGATGAGCTGATTTAGCTCTTTGGCCAAGATACAACATAAAACATCTTGGTCATCTGGGTATAAATAAATAAAGTTGGCTATTCATGTACCTCCTTCCAACTCATCAGCTTGTCTGCTTCTTTATTCTAATATATTTGTCCATGGCCATATCTTTTTCTTCCAGCTGAAAGGAAGTAACACAAGCTTATTACTACTGGTGCAACTTAAAAATTCTCATAGCACCATTGCAAGAATAGAGATTTTAATTAGAACAAGGAAAGTAAACAATAATAAATAATGGATTTGAAAAAAAAAGTGTCTCTCTCTGCAAATTGCCTGAAAACAGATTAGGACCTCTTAGGATATGCTCATTATTCAAAAGTATTCACATAATTTCAGAAAAATACTTCCTGGTCTTTATTGTTGCTTGTTTGTGGAGAAGCATAATTTAGAATTAGGTTTCTGCTGTAAATACTTATGATTATAAGTTTGTTTTCTGCAAATAGTGTGCAATAAGCATACATGAAAGAGTGAACACAAAAAGATGTGAAAAAGTGTGAAGGCATAGTTGGAGAATTGGTTGAATATCTTTTTATTGTATTGGTAGAATATATTTAATAGATTTTATAGACATTAGGTCTGGAAGGGACCTCGGAAGATCATCCCAAAGAGCAGAAGGGGCCATAGGATCCCAGCAAGATAGACATCCAAATGTCTCTTGAAGGTGTTCAAGGTAGGCGCTTGAACCACCTCCAGTGGCAGTCTATTCCAAACGTTGGGGGCTCAGACAGTAAAGAAGTTCTTCCTTATGTCCAGCCTGACACGGTCATGGAGGAGTTTGTGACCGTTTGATCTTGTCATCCCTTAGGGTGCTCTGGTGAACAGGTGTTCCCCCAGATCCTGGTGAGCACCCCTGATAAACTTATAGGTGGCCACCAGATCACCCCTGAGCCTGTGCTTTTCCAGGTTGAAGAGTCCCATAGCTCTCAGCCTCTCATTGTAAGGTCTGTTTTCCTGACCTCTTATCATGCATGTGGCTCTCCTCTTGACTCTTTCAAGCTTCTCCACATCCTTTTTGAATTGTGGAGCCCAAAACTGGATGCACTACTCCAGCTGCGGCCTCACCAAGGCCTAGTACAACAGGAGAATGATGTCCTGGGATTTGCTCAAGAAGCATCTATGGATGCAAGCCAGCATTTTTCTTGCTTAAATGGCTGCAGCATCACATTGAAGGCTCATGTTCATCTTGTGGTCAATCATGACCCCCAAGTCCCTTTTGTCCGAAGTGCTAGCCAGTGTAGCACTGCCGAGCCTATAAACATGCTGCAGGTTTTTCCTCCAAAGGTGGAGAACCTTGCATTTTTTGGTGTTAAATGCCATCAGGTTCTTGTCTGCCCATTTCTTGAGCCTGTTGAGGTCAACCTGGATTGCCCTCCTATCCTTAGGTGTGGATGCTTTACCCCAAAGTTTGGTGTCATTGGGGAATTTGGCCAGTCCGCTTCTGATGCCAATGTCCACATCATTAATGAAGATGTTGAACAATATAGGCCCAAGGACAGAGCCTTGAGGGACCCCACTGGTCACAGGGCACCACGAAGACTGACTTCCATCAACCACCACTCTCTGGGTCTGACCACATAGCCAATTTCCCAGCCGATGGATCATGGAGAAGCCAAGGCCACAGTTGGCCAGTTTTGCCAAGAGGTGATCATGGGATACCAGATTGAAGGCTTTTTTAAAGTCAAGATATATGATATCTATCTCTTCCCCCTGGTCCAGGTGATAGGTCACCAGGTTGTAATAGGAAATAATATTGGTCAAGCAAGACCTACCTGCAACAAACCCACGCTGGCTATCCCTCAGGATGTTGCCATCAGACAGTCTGTTGAGAATAGTCTCTTTGATCATCTTTTCTAGGACCTTCCTTGGGATAGAGGTCAGGCTGATGGGCCTGTAGTTTGCTGGATCCACTTTCCTCCCCTTCTTGAAGATAGGCACCACACTGGCCTTCCTCCAATCTTCAGGCACTTCACCAGAGCACCAGGAGTTCTCGAAGATCCGTGCCAAGGGCTGGGCTATGATGCTTGCAGGCTCCTTGAGTACCCTGGGGTGTAAGCTGTCAGGGCCAGCTGACTTGACGGTATCCAGCTTCTCAAGATGTTCCTTCACAAGGTCAGCATTGAGGGTGGGTAAGGAATGTCCCTCACCCAGGCCTTCCTGTCCCGTAATGGGCAGGGACATCCCTTGGGACTTGTGAAAGACCTATGCAAAGTACCCATTTAGCAAGTTAGCTTTTTCATGGGTGTCAGTTGTCAGATGTCCTATCTGGTTTAGAGGGGTCCAATGTTGCCCTTATTTTTCCTCCGGCTTCCTACATATCTAAAAAAGGACTTTTTATTGTCCTTGATAATTCTAGCCATTTGGAGTTCAGTTGCAGCCTTGGCTTTCCTGGTTTGGTCTCTGCAGGTCCCAACCAGTGCAGAATATTTCTCCTTGGAGGTGGATCCCATCCTCCATCCTTTGTAGGCCTTTCTTTTTAGACACAGGAAGTCCACTAGTTCCCTGGAGAGACAAGGGAGATGGTGTGCCCTTTTGCTGCCTTTCCTCCAAGATGGAATAGACTTTGCTTGTGCATCAAGGATCGCTTCCCTGAGGAGCAACCACTCTTCCTGAACTCCCCTCCCCTTAGGGCTGAGGCCCTTGAGGGCTTCACTGACAAGCCTCCTGAGTTTGTCAAAGTCAGCTTTCCAGAAGTCAAGGACTTCTATATTGCTGACTGACTTGCCAGCTTTACAGCAGATGGTGAAAGTGATCAGCTCATGGTCACTGTCACCCAGCTTCCCTTCTACTGTTAGGTCGCTGATAAGGTCATCCCCCATTGCCAGTACCAGGTTGAGCAGTGCTTTACCTCTCATTGGCCCATAGACTTCCTGCATCAGATAGAGATCATCCACGCACATGAGAAAACTTTGTGACTATTCAGTTTGGGCCAAACGCTCTTCCCACAAGAAGTCTGGATAGTTAAAGTCTCCCATGACAACCATGGACTGGGAGCATGAGGCCTTGGCCAATTCCCTGGCGAGCTCCTGATCCTGGGTAGGAGGTCTGTAATAGACTCCCACCATTGTGGGTAGCAGAATGAAAAATTAAGTTCCGCACTTTTAAATAAGTGCATGCTTGCTCACAAATTTCCCGAAAGTTATCTCTCCATAAGGAAGGCTGTGTCTTCCACAAAGAAAGTATGCACATAGTCTAACCTGTGGATGCATATAAGTTACTGCATCAATGTTGCACATGTGTAAATGAGCAAAAGCACTTAATCACACACTTTCTGAAATATTGGCCTTAAATATTTGGATCATCTAAACACATTACATTGTTCAGATGGTTTTATGTAATTCTTGATGATTTAATTTTTTGCCCATTGAAATTTTTATGAAAGTATTCAATGATTTTGAATGATAGGTTTACTAAGTAGATTTGTTACATGATGCATTGGTACATTTAATCATCTGGGGCCATTATATATTTCTTAATTTTGTGTTTACTTGCAATTTTTTTAAGAGGGCTATTTTAAATGTGGAAACAGCCAGAACAGAGCAAAAAATTGTTTCCTAAACCAAGCTCCCTTGATGGTACAGCAAGATGACATTATTTATGTGTTCACAGGTTTCTGATTAGTTAATTACATGTCTACCCTATGACATGCTCTTACCTGTAGTAGAAACAGCAGAAATCCTAATTAGTGTGATTTGTGACAAAAAATGGAAGATCGTGAAGAATAAACATTGTAGATATTTACATGAATTAGTGGCCCAAATCAGCTCCAGACTTCCTTGCTTGAAAACAGAATTATTGAATTATAATTATTTATTATTTGTATTATCATTGCTCAGAGAAGCTTCAGGCATAGATTGGAATTCAATTTTATTATGCACTGTCCAAATGCAGAACACACTGTCCAAACACAATCCCTGCATCAAAGAGCTTATCATCTAAATGTAAAACTGGAGAGAGAGAGACAGCTTGTAAGTACAATGGGATAGTATTAACTGCATGATAGGCTGTAGCCTCAGGACATCAACAGCCTGTTACCAAGTTTTTTTTATAGACAGTATGGAAATGAAGACTGTTAAGGAGGGATTTGAAGGAAAACAGTGCTGTAGTTTTACAAATGTTTGCAAAGAGTTTCCCCTAAGCATGAGAGGCAGCATGGGAGAAAAGAGATGGTGCTTGTATAACACGAGGCAGGGAAGCTTTTTTCCCATACCAAGGTCACGAAAGCACATACTAAATAAGAATGGTCCCAGGAACTCCACTAGTAGTTTTCATCCAGCCTGTTACTTTTATTTTCCGCATAATCAATTTTTAACCTGTTTCTTTCCCATTTTACAATTTGAGTGCATCTACACAAAATGCATTAATGTGTATTAGCCTAGTTAATGTGCATTCAAAGTTCTCATCTACATGTACATGACTTTAATGCACATTGAAAATGGTGAAATTAGGCTAATTGTGCCTAAATTTGATACCTGCAAATCTAACTTTAGTCCCAAGTCCCTGCATGTGTAGACACCTGCCAAAAATTGCTTAATGCGCATCAAATTTAGTTGCATTTATTTGCATGTGTAGACACGCCTTTCTTTTATTAATCCCCAGCAACAAATGTTGTTACTAAACCCCTGATTTTTGTATCAAGGCATTATTAATGAAAGGTTCATACTGATGAAAATACTAAATATATTTAGGTGCATACCACATGCACCCCTTTCCCAAAAATCAGCCATCTAACATTAACTTATGTCTTAAGTGTGGAAGGTGATTCCTGTCTTGGAATTGAAGAATAGGAACTTTGTAATGCCTACTGGAGCTGTCCTCCTCTCCCACTTGTCGGTTGGGAGGGGCAGAATTAAGTCTTAAACCTCACAGTTATTTTTAATCCTTTCACAGTCATTGCAGAATTGGCAATAGATTTTGGTCGAGCAACCAAAGCTGCTTCCAACTCAGCAGCAGCTGTGACAAGGTTAAAACCTCTGGGGCTTTATCCTTTGTAGGAAGAAGGGGTTTTGGACCACTAGTTTTTATATAGCAGGTAGTGACAGAAGTCCTTTGCTTGTATATATAGGGAAGACAGTGATTTTATTTTAAATGCTAGCAAGTGTTTGAATGCATTTTGTCTTCACTGGTGTAATGTCAGGATCCTCAGGTTGACTTTGGTGTTCAGTTTTTGTTGCAACTTTAGCATAATTTGGAAATGAAAGTCATTTTGGAACAAATTATTGCTAACTGCCAGACAGGTATGTAAGTGTCTACATTTCCCCCCAGTCGAAATGCCATCCTCCTACAATTTAGTTATTTAGGGCTGAGATTTTGATAGGGAACTCTGTAGCCATTCCTTAATTTTCTTTAGAATGCCATAAAAGTATGTCTTATTTTTGTTCTTTTCTGTCAGTTCTACACAGCCTCCTCTGTCATATTTGGCTAGCTACAGGCCTGGATTTCTTGTTACAGGCAATAAAGGGCTTATCTCTCTCTGTGACCAGGGAGATTGGCATTGGGCCTGTTGGTTAGAGAAGGCATCCAAATGTCCAATAGTAATCTCCTGTCTTAATCTTGCTGAACACGACTTAATCACCTAGCTGCAATAAAAATTCCCAAGGGTATGATGCTGCTCTTTGTTCACAACTTCTGCAAGCCACCTTTTTTTGAATGAACCCATTAGAGGGTGTCAAATATACAACAGACCAAAGCCCTGGGTGTGACTATGAGGTTTCCTGCCTGCAGGATTTTGAAATAATTTATGACCATCCTGCAGTTTTGCCTTTTTGATATGTGAGGTGTCATGAGTGTTAGAAGCCTGAACACATATGGATGCTAGGGAAATAATAAAAAAATCTTCCTTGATATAAGAAATCTTAGTATAAGTCATGCTGAAGCATGTGAAAAAAATGTGGCAAATTTATATAAAAGTTATTTTGGGTGTTTTAATATCCAATGACTAAAAGTAGAAAAAGGAATCAATATATTCCTTCTCAAAGTATGTACATTTTACATCTTCTGCCCTTAAAAATGGGTATAGGTATCTCAATGTACACTATTTAATCCATTAATTTGGGGATAAAACATGTTGAAAAATAAATTTAGCAGGCTATGGTAGGTTTTTGAAGATAGGCAAACTGTCTTTTCTCCTTTGGGAATCAAGTCGTACTAAAGTACAATTCTAGAAACAAAAGACACTATGAAATGGCACCTTTATTCTTAATAAAACTGTTCCCTGAACCAAATTTGAAAAATCTTTCTCTGGGTGTTTAATTCCCACTATTTTCATAAAGGATTTTCCTTCCTTACAGCCTCACTCCCAGTGCTAGTTATTAGGGCTGTGCAAAGCTTCGGTCCCTGATTCGGTTTGGCAGAGATTTGGCCCAATTTGGTGGCTTTATCTCTGAATCTGAATCAAATCAGGAGACCCTTCAATCTCTCTGAATCAAACTGGAACCCTCCAAATCGATTTGGAGAGATTCAGAAAGATTCAGAGATTTGAACATAGACACAGCTTTAAATGTTTTTTCTACATACCTCAAGGTACCAGGCGGGTCGGTAATGCTGAGATGGTGGGGTGGATGGAGTGTCCCCCAGCACGCTCGGCAGCAGACCCAGAAGTGGACCAGAAGTACTTCCGGTCAAGGGAGCACTTTGGCCCCTCCCCCTGCCCCCCCGCCTCAGCGACTGATGCCTCCTGGGTCTGGGGGGTACACCTGAAGTCTCCCCATGGCTAATTGCTGAGCCGGGGGGGGGGGCACAGGAGGAACCCCGCATGCTCCCTAGTGGACCTGGAAGTGGACCGCCTGCTCCATCTGCCCCGGCATCGCAGCATTCATGAGCCATGCCTGGTACCTCAAGGTATGTAGAAAAAACATTTAAAGCTGTGTCTATGGCTGAATCACTGATTCACTGAATCAGCATTGAATCTTCAGATTTGGATTCAGCTAAATTGAATCGGGGACAGTGATCCAAATCAATGAGCCAAATCACTGTCCCTAATTTGGGCTGAATCTGAATTGAATACAGCCCATTTCACACACCCCTACTAGTTATTCAATGACTATTTAATGCAAGATACATTAACAGGCCTGGCTGCAGGGACCGGAACTCAGAGGTCCTTTTCCCAGCTGAGTGCTTTAACCACTAGGTTACAGTTACATTTCCTTTTTTTAGGTCCCTGGACTATCTATGCATTTTGCATAGATACATACATACACAGAATCACATTGGGACTGGAACCAGATATCAGTGCTTCCTTCCTCTGAGAGCAAGACCCACCTCACAGAGTCATAATCCTTAGTGCTTTTCTTTTGAAGCCCTTAACTCCTTTATTCTTGGCTGCCTGGTGACCCATCTTCTCCAGAAGTGGAGGGTGAGGTTAGTTCTGCTTAGCCTATGGTCTGATAGTTAGGGTACTATCTTGGGAATGGAAAATACAGCTTCAAGTCCCCCAGGTATTTCAAATCCTATAACCCATGTCTTGCATTTTCAGGACAAGTGCCTTAATCACTGCTCTATTTAGTCTCTACTTCAAATGATCAATGTGCATCCCTTTCTCCCTCACAGATTTAGGGATTTAACTGGAAATTATGGTGTTCCCCCAGTGTGTATAATATTGCAACAGAACAGAGGTTGGCACATATGACACTGTATTGAATAATTTTTTAGTATCCTCAGTAGGCCCAGTCTAGTTTGTAGGAAACTGTAGACAGCTCTTTAGGCTAAGACAGAGGCTCCTAAGTCATAAGGAATTTAGGCACAGAAATGTTGTTGTTGCATGGGGTGGAATATGATCACATTTAAAAGCACAAGTGACTATAAACTGCCTAAGAAACACTTGGCTGCTTTAGGGTGAGATTACACATTACACTTAGCATGTGTTAACTCTAAGGAAGTTAGGTGGTGTCAATGTTAGCACATGTTGTGAGCACAGTTAGGCTCTGCAGCAGCAAGAGATGCGTGACTGAAAGCCCGCTGTGCCCCCGCTCCCCCAAAACCCCCCAGAGACCCCCCAGGAGCTGCAGAGCCCCCCGCCAACCCCTAGCACAGCCGGAGGTAAGCAGGGCCTGTGGTGGGAGTGGGTTAACCCTTAGAGAGTGGGAGGAGGCAGCTGAGTGGAGCTGGGCCAGGTCTCACCCTGCCCAGGCCCCTACTTCGCCCAGCCCCCCAGGGAGCCACATGATCGGAGCCGCACGAACAGGCTGCACAAACAGGTGTGCTTGTCTGCCAGCATGTGAGTTAGCATGGAGTTTGTACAGGAGGATGTGCAGGAGGGTCCGAGGCTCTGCCTGTGAGCCCCCCAGGGTAGACAGTCCCAGCCATAGCCAGCCCACCAGTGGCATGACCCGGATGGGCACGCGCCGCACCCCTTGGGTCCCCTCAGGGTCTGCGGCCCCCGCCTCTGGCACCTCAGAGACCGCCACCCAGATGGAGCCCATGGTTCTGGGCTCCACACAGACAGAGCCCCTGGCTCTCGGCTGCAGGGGGTGCCTGTCCCTTTTTCAGGCTGTGGGGCCTGGGAGCATGGCTACCTTCCCTTGTGGGGTCTGCTTCCTTTTTGGGGTCTCTGGCACTCCACTTGGAGGATCTCCAGGCCACAGTCCAGAGACTGTGTGCCATCAGGGACTGCGAGCAGGAGATAGACTCCTACTGCCAGGCCCTTCTCCCCTGGGAGCTGAAGGGTAGACCACAGCTTCACTCCAGGACAAGGGAGGACTCCAGGACCTCCCATTCTGTCCAGTCAGGGGGATGGACCAAGGTGGTCAAGGGCCCTAAAGCCCACCACACCAAGGCCCCTGCCCCGCCGGAGCTCAGCAATAGGTATGAACCTCTTGCAGCCCCAGCAGAGCCTGCTGAGTTGCCAGCTACCGCAGGCAACACAGGCCCAACTGCAGCTACCACCTCTGCTCTCCCCAAGACAAAACGTAAAGTGTTTGTCGTGGGAGACTCCATCCTGAGGGGGACTGAGGGGGTAATCTGCTGCCGTGACCCCTTAGCCCAGGAAGTCTGCTGCTTCCTGGGGGCTCACATCCGAGACATTGCAGAGAAGATCCCTAAGCTCCTCCAGCCCACAGACCACTATCCCATGCTCCTTATTCACGTGGGCACCAATGACGTGGCTCAGAGTGCTCCCAGCCAGGTCATGAGGCACTACAGGGATTTGGGAGCAGGGCTAAAGGGTCTGGGGGCACAGGTGTGTTCTCTTCAATCCTCCCAGTCTCGGGGTATGGGCTAAGGAGGGAGAGGAGGATCCAGGTAGTTAACCAAAGACTGCAGCGCTGGTGTCATTGGGAAGGCTTTGGCTTCCGTGACCACAGCCTGCTCTTTGGCAAGAGAGGCAGCGAGCTGCTGGGAAGAGATGGCTTCCACCTCTCTCTTCAGGGGAGGAGGCTCTTCTCAGCCAGACTGGCTGACCTGCTCCACCGGGCTTTAAACTAAGCCTGCTGGAAGACAGGGGGACTACCACCACTGCTGGCCTGCTGAGCAACCCCTGAAAAACCAGCAGGCCAAGGCACTCAAGGGAGCCCACCCCTGCCCCAGCCCTGGTACAATCTGTGGGCAAGGCAAGAGCCCCCAAGAGGATACTTACCTTCCTGTACACAAATGCCAGGAGCTTGGGGAATAAGCAGGAGGAACTCATCCTCCTGCTTAATGTAAATAATTATGATGTCATAGGGATAACGGAGACCTGGTGGGACTCCACCCAAGACTGGACCACAGGTATAGATGTCTATACCCTGTACAGGAGGGACCGAGTAGATAAAAGGGGCGGGGGTGTAGCTCTCTATGTTAAGGAAAGCTACGCGTCCCTGCAAGCTGATGTTGGTGACCAGGATGGATGACTGGAGACCCTCTGGGTTAAAATCCATGGGGAACACAGCACAGGAGACACAATGGTGGGAGTCTACTACAGACCTCCCACCCAAAGTCCTGAGCTTGACCAGGAGTTTGCCCAGGACCTGGTTGAGGCTGCATGCTCCGGGACCATGGTTGTCATGGGTGACAATTACCCAGGCAAATCATGGGAAGAACACTCAGCAAAATCCGAGCAGTTGCAAAGCTTCCTCTATCATGCGTGGATGACACCTCTACCTGACTCAAGAAGTTTACGGGCCAACAATGACCATGAGCTGATCACCTTCATCATCCGCCTTAAAGCTGGCAACTCAGTCAGCAACACTGAAGTCCTTGACTTCAGAAAAGCCAACTTTGACAAGCTCAGGAGGCTTGTCAGTGAGGCCCTAAGGGATCATGACCCCAGGGGGAGGGGAGTTCAGGAAGAGTGGTTGCTCCTCAAGGGAGCCATCCTCAATGCACAAGTTAATTCTATTCCGTCTCAGAGGAAAGACAGCAAGAGGGCACAGCAGCCCCACTGGCTCTCCAGGGATCTAGCAGACCTCCTGCATCTAAAAAGAAAGGCCTACAAAGGATGGAGGATGGGATTCACCTCCAAGGAGGATTATTCTGCACTGGTCCAGTCGTGCTGGGAGCAAACCAGGAAAGCCAAGGCTACAACTGAACTCTAACTAGCTTCGAGCATCAAGAACAATAAGAAGTCCTTTTTCAGATATGTGGGGAGCTGGAGGAAAAGCAAGGGCAACATTGGACCCCTGCTGAACTAGATGGGACAACTGACAACTGACACTCAAGAAAAAGCCAACCTATTAAATGGGTACTTTGTGTCAGTATTTCATCAGTCCCATGGGACACCCATGCCCACTATGGGACAGGGAGGTCCGGGTGAGGGAGATCCCCTGCCCCGTATCAAGGCTCACCTCGTGAAGGAACACCTTGAGAGGTTGGATACCTTCAAGTCAGTCGGCCGTCACAATGTATACCCCAGGGTACTCAAGGAGCTCGCCAATGTGGTGCCTATTTTCAAGAAAGGGAGGAAAGTGGATCCAGCAAACTATAGGCCCATCAGCTTGACCACTATCCTGGGGAAGATCATAGACAAGTTTATTAAAGAGGCCATCCTTAATGGACTGGCCGATGGCAACATCCTGAGGGATAGCCAGCAAGGGTTTGTTGCGGGTAGAGTCTTGCTTGACCAATCTCATTTCCTTCTACAACCAGGTGACCTATCACCTAGACAAGAGAGAAGAGATTGATGTCATATATCTTGACTTCAAAAAAGCCTTTAATCTGGTATCCCATGATCACTTCTTGGCGAAACTGGCCAATTATGATCTTGGGTACACCACGATCCGCTGGCTGGGAAATTGGCTCTGTGGTCAGACCCACAGGGTAGTAATTGATGGAAGTCAATCATCGTGGTGCCCTGTGACCAGTAGGGTCCCCCAAGGCTCTGTTCTTGGACCCATATTTTTCAACATCTTCATTAATGATGTGGACATTGGAGTCAGAAGTGGACTGGCCAAGTTTGCCGATGACAACAAACTTTGGGGCAAAGCATCCACACCAGAAGACAGGCGGGTGATCCAGGCTGACCTGGACAGGCTCAGCAAATGGGCAGATGAGAACCTGATGGTGTTTAACACTAAAAAATGCAAGGTTCTCCACCTCGGGAGGAAAAACCTGCAGCATCCTTATAGGCTCGGCAGTGTTATGCTGGCTAGCACTATGGAAGAAAGAGACTTGGGGGTCATCATTGACCACAAGCTGAACATGAGCCTTCAATGCGAAGCTGCGGCTAGTAAAGCGACCAAAACGCTGGCTTACATCCTTAGATGCTTCTTAAGCAAATACCGGGACGTCATTCTCCCCTTTTACTCGATCTTGGTGAAGCTGCAGCTGGAGTACTGCATCCAGTTTTGGGCGCCACAATTCAAAAAGGATGTGGAGAAGCTTGAGAGAGTCCAGAGAGGAGCCACGTGCATGATCAGAGGTCAGGAAAACAGACCTTATGATGACAGGCTGAGAGCCATGGGGCTGTTTAGTCTGGAAAAGCACAGGCTCAGGGGTGATCTGGTGGCCACCTAGAAGTTTATCAGGGGTGACCACCAGTATCTGGGGGAACATTTGTTCACCAGAGCACGCCAAGGGATGATGAGGTCGAACGGTTATAAACTACTGCAAGAACGTTTCAGACTGGACATAAGGAAGAATTTATTTACTGTCCAAGCCCCCAAGGTCTGGAACAGCCTGCCATCGGAGGTGGTTCAAGCACATACAATAAACACCTTCAAGAGTAAATTGGATGCTTATCTTGCTGGGATCCTATGACCTCAGCTGCCTTCCTGCCCATTGGGCAGGGGGCTGGACTCGATGATCTTCCGATGTCCCTTTCAGCCCTAATGTCTATGAAATCTATGAAATCTATGAGGAGTTAATGCTGTCTCCAACATGCACAGCTCATACTTGCCACTAGAGGGCCAGGGAGCATAAGTGTACCTAGTTGCTGCTAAGCCTACTCCGGGCCTTCTCTGTTCATTGGCTCCCTAGCTGCAGTATAGGCTGGGATGAAGGGCCCCTTCACACTGCTTGGAACACCCCTCTGTCCCCCTGAAATGGCCTATGACCCCAATTGCTTCCCTAATCCTTATCAGCCCCCAGATTGGCCCTTGATCAGCCCCTCCACCCCTGGATTACCCCCTCTGTGACCCTGATCCCCTAATGTGCAATCATTCAAGTTTAAGGGCTCTTAGTATGGTCAAATTGTAACATGTAATGAAACCTGTAGAAGTGAAATAAAATTTAGGTCTTTACATTTCCTAATTGCCGGCTATAATAACCTAGTATGACTTGCAGATCAGGTATGGGGAAGAAGTAAAACAGACTGAACAATGGGTTATGTATGAACAGATGAGAGATGAATAAGGGCTTTGTCTTCTCTGACTTTCTGTTTTATAATCATCATTACACAACAGATTTTCCAGCTATATAGAACAGTAAATAAATGCAGTGATGTGTGGTATGTATTGATCTTTTTAATGGAAGCTACTATATCAACAGTCCTTGCTCAATTAGCAAAATGTTTTTATTGCATTTTACCTCTTTTAGTCCTGGAGAGCCAACACAGTTGTGGGAGCTGAAGCTTACATCTGCTCTGGTTTATGTCTCATCAGAATTTCTGAGTTCTAACAGCAGGGTCAAACTGTTCTCCATTACACCTAAGGAGCCCTGTAATTGAAGGTAGAATTTGGCTTTTACTACTAATAATGGGTAAACAAGAAAAAATGCATCATGGTTTTTTTTAATTCAAAATAGTAATGATAAAATTTGGGGGACAAAATTCACATAATTTTACTTGTGAGCTGTGTAAATACAATCTGAAAGTCACTGAAACAATTAGCAAGGGATCTCACAATACCATTTTTGTCATGTTTTTTCACAGTTAAATACTGTTCTCTAAGCCATGAGTGAATATTGTGTTGGTGAATTCATCTTGTCCTCATTTAGTGAAACTTTCAGAAATAGTCATTATTGTCAGCAATCCTTCAATATGAGGATGACAGTACTAGCATATGATTTGGTATAATTTTCAGTCTCCATTCAAGAGAGACCCCAATTTGGAGCAGTAAAAAATTATTAGAATTTCTTACTGATGGACATTTTAAGAGCTATGTGGGACTTAGAGTTGAACTGTCTGCATTATACTTTTCTCTAGTGAGTGATGTTATCTTTTTCCTTTCATGAGAGTTAATCTGCTGATTTTTAGATCATGCAAAGTTAAAATATTGATGCTGCTTTGCCAAAAAGCATGCAAAAATAAATGTTCTTGTTAGTTATTTATATGATCCATTTCCTGTAGCTTAATCAAGAGTATTTTCTGTGTCTAGGTAGTTTTATTTTTATAACATTATTATTAAACAGATACAAGCAACATAAGAATTGTTACTAAGATACAAGCACATGCAGCCTCTCTACGTGCGTAACACCTATTGAAATTCCAGGGCCATATGCTGCTCTCCTTTAGCTCAGTGTAATACCATGAAGTTAGTCAAAATCCTCTAGATGAAATCCAGATTCCATTAGGCTTAAATGGACTTTTGTAATTGACTTCACTGGTGTGAGGATTTCACTCTCTGAATCTGCAGTAGTTGAATAAGAACAGGATTGGACCCAGCAGAGTTATGCAAGCATGTCAAAAGGAGAAAGGATCCGTAGGGAAAGAAATCATGACAATGGCACGAAACAAAGAGGTCAAATTTAAAAACATTAGAATTCTTCCCACAACCCTTCCCTTTCTCCTAGATCATAACATATCACTTCAATAGGAGTAAGGCATTAAGTGTGTTTTACAGTAAATTGAGAGGGATTTATTTTTTTAATATCTTGCTAAACTTGTGATTTTCCTTTCCCAATCAGACACATATTTGGCAACCTACAAGATGCCAAAAGCTGGCATCTAGAAAAGTTGAAGATATGGAGCAAGTCTCTGAATCTACAGCTGTGTCAAGAGATAAAGATTAATTCCATTATGGTTTTGCTAATACCAGTGCATTTCCTATACAAGCTTATCTGTAATTCTAGAGCAAACAGCTTTACTGCCTGGCTGTTTCTTTCATGATTATTACTGTGCCTAACTGATTAACTTGTAATGAATGAATGTTTCAATTATGTTACTGTTTAATCCATTAGAAAGAAACAAAAGTGCTGGGGAAATTACATACTTAGGAGCAAAGCTTGCCCTCTCCTTCATGCCTGTAACAGACTTTATATGGCTGTGCTTTATACATCTGTATGTGGGGTGAAGAGTGTATGTCTGTATTTTTTCCTGCATGCATATTGTGAGGACAGGAAAGGAGAAAGGCAGCAGTTAGGGAAATGGCCACAGAGGTATACTGGTCCAGTTCTTACAGCCTAATCACCTGCTCAAACACTGGGGTGTAAGGGTTTAGGAACAGATAGGGTTTGGAGGAACCGCAGGTCATCCATCATGACCATGAAAAGCCTCTGCTGCTACTCTGTGTAGTGTGATGTGACTGAGGATAGTTTACCTTTTTATCCCTAAATTAATATTTCCCAACTGACAAGTCATGGTTGTCAGGGCAGAGAGAATTTACCTCCACAAATAACCATGATTATTCCCATTTACTTGTGTTTGTCCATTCAAGGATGCATTCTTCTGTGATAAGAATAAAGCGTGAGTTGTAAAAGACAGTGTGTCTCTTGCACTGGATATCTATAGGAGATAGTATCTAAAGCAGAGGGGTTTTATACTGCTGTTTCTCACAGTAGTTTCTCTGTTGATACAAAATTGAACAGCCCCCCCCCCCTCCCATCAGTATGTGTAATATCAATGTTTCTACTGGACTTTATGGAATCTCTGGTTTGCCTCCTTTTAGTGGCAAAACAAAGAATGGATTATTTTTATTTGCTTGATTGGTTGGGATTCTGGGGATTGGCTAGTTCGGTCTGTATTGTTTTTCATTCTTGCTTTTGGTGGAAAGACCTTTTCCAAAGAGGAAGGTTTTTGCAATACTGTCTGAATACAGATTGAAGCCTCTGTGAATATGGAGGACTAGTTTTATATGTTATCACATGTGCCACATCCAGACTCTGGAAGTGTAATGGAAACCAGAGCAAACAATTTTCCTCCACTATGCAGCAGCTGTTTCTTCTTCTTTTTTTTCTTTTAACCTGAATCTGTTTAGCATTCAGGCTCAGAATTGCTATTAGCCTTTCTATAAATTAAACCATGCAATAGTCTTATTCTACCTTATTATGACTTAGGGGTTTTTTATAAGGTTCTTTGTGTGAATCTGATATCTTTTATTAGACCAACTTCAATAGTTGGGAAAAAAAACTTTGGCAAGCTTTCGGGTTTAAAAACCCTTCATCGGGCTGAGGAAGTCTCTGCAGTTGGTGTGTGCTCTTCCTGGATGGAATGAATAGCAAAGAAGGCAGAGGCTGGGTTGTTATACATGTATGACAGGAAGTCAGTGAAGATGTAAACTGAGGAGTCAGTGGGTGAGTCAGTGGGTGAGAGGCTGGGTGTGGGGGAAGAAAGGAGATGAATGTAGCAGTTAAATAGTGGAGAGGTACCTGGGGAGTCAGATGTCAGGCAGGTTATAATGTTTCATAAATCCAATGTCTATATTTAGTCCATGATTTTTTGTATCCAGGAGGTTGATGAAGAAGTTCAGAGGCTCATCTCTAAGAAGTGTTTTGTAAGTTCCCTTTGAGGATTAGAACTGAGAGATTGAAGAGAGAGTGTTTTTTTTTGTAAAAAAAATGTGCCCCCACAGGTAATTGGGTATTCTTGTTTTTGATGGATTTCTGGTGTGCATTCATTCTGGTGTGCAGTTGTTGTTTGGTCTCTCCTACGTATTTTCCATCAGGGCATTTGGTGCATTGGATGAGATATATTACATTTCTGGAGGTGCAGCTGTAAGATACAGGGATTCTGATAGCTCTGTTGTGGCTTCTTGTAATTGTGGGGGTGGTGGAGGTATGTTGGCACGTTTTGCATTTCTTTCTGTGGCACGGTCCGAATCCATTTGGTGTGTTCTGGGCCTGAGGAAATTTGCTTCTAGTAATGAGGTTGGCAAGGTTCGGTGCTTGTTTGAAGGCTAGGATGGGTGGTTCTGGGAAGAGCTCTTTAAGAATAGGGTCTCTTTCTAGTATGGGTTGCAATTGTTTGAGGATTTTCCATATGGGTTCAAGGTAGGGATGATATGTCATAACCAGCGGTGTGTGATTCATGGGGGTTTTTCTTCTGTAGTGTAGCAGTTCTTCACGTGGTATCCAGGCAGCTCTTTCAAATGTGCAATCTATCTCTCGGGAAGACTGCCCTTGTTGGGTGAAAGCCTGTCCCAGCTGCCTGCGGAGGGTTCGGGATTGAACTACGCATAGTAACAAAACAAACAATGACAGACAAAAGCAATTCACATTGGCAGCTTATCAGCAGTCCCCTCTGATGCCTGATACACAGCAAGCTTCTCTTTCCACAAAGTTCAGCGAAGTCAGGCATCCCAGAACATCATTGTCCGAAGGGTGCTGGGAAGGACCCTGGAATGCAGTCCCTGGGCTCCTTGAGGTCCACGGGCCCACTGATCCAGGCAACAGCTAACTAATCCTTTTCACAGAGCTGTATCTTCCTTCTGAATGGTTTCCAGATATTCCAGCTAATTTATAGGTTCTGAATGGTTCTGATAACGTACAACCACTCAGATTCCTTTTACTTCAACTGTCCTTAGACTGACCAATAGCAATACAAGCCTTGCATTCCTTTGATAAGGTAATTTTAACGATGCTACAAGGCCTTACAACTTCAAGGCTTTGCTAAATTTACTAGGCCTTACTTTATACGAGGCCTCACTACATCTTAAACTTTAATTAGGCTTTTAGCAGCAACATATAGCTTAATATCTAAACAAATACAGAAAAACACTTGGTATAATCTTCATAGAATCTTCAGCAAGCACCTTTATCACACAGGCACACTTTTCAGCTGTCACAAAAGCCTTTTTAAGATTGGTGAGGTGGTAATCTTAGTTTTTTTGGAACATTTAACAGTTCAAACTGTTTGGATTTCTAATGTATATAATATATTTTGTTTTTCTACTAAATTTAATTACCCGCTTGACATGCTTTCACTTTAAAATCCTATTAATAAGAGGCTCCTCCCCACCCCCACCCAATTTTAATTTGTGATGAAGAATACAAATAAGCTTCTAAATAACTAAATATAAATAGTTTTTTTTAATACCGTGATGATTAGAGTCCCCCCAAGTACTTTTTTGGTATAGTTTTGAATGGGATTTGGTATTTTTTAATAAACCAGAATGACCTTTTCCAATTCAAAGTCACACAGTGCCACATTTCTCCCATTGTTCGCTGTCTTTTGCTGGAAGAGAAACCATCCCCATGTGTCAGTTCACCTGTGAGCTCTCTACTGAGAATAACTGTAATTCATTTTGAGATGGTAGCAACTGTCCTAGCAGTGAAACTGAAAACAGCTGAATAGCTCTCAGATAGGAGCATTGTCTCCTGCAGTAAAGCAAGGCTAGTTTTGAGGAAAAATGCTCTGTAACTCATTACCAATCCAGCAAAAGACGGAAATATTTTCAGCAGGATGTTGCCATCCAAAACATAAAACAACAGTACCTGTACAGGGATTTCAGTAACATTTTTACAAGGTGTTATGAATAAAGGAATTAAAATGCTTCTATAATTTGTCCCATTTCTAATCCACATAATCTGTGGAAGCCACAAAAAGAAGATATATTATTGTTGCTAGTCTGAAGTTTTCAATTACCCTGGCTCTGAAAATCATATTCCTAATAAAGCTGTAAATATCCATTTTATATGTTCACAACAGTCCTAAGGTAATTTTACATCATCACAGTGGTGCTGAAGGAGCCTGGGGTGTTGTGGGTGCTAAGGTACACAGTTGCCAGCTAAGATTTCAATGAATCTGTGAATTCTGCTAAATACCTTGCCAACAAATGGACACAAAAAAGAAAGGAAAGTGGTGCTGAAAGTATTAATCTGAATTTCCCCATTATTGATTGTAAAGATGTGTTATCATTAGCAATAAAATCCTCTTGTAATATTTATGATTAGGGAAAAGGTGCTATATTTTATTGCTAAATGCTGTGTTGCCTAAAGCAAAGTAGTTTGCAACATAGTAAACCATAGATGATAAATGGCATAAATAAGAAAAAAAACCCATAGTATGGGATAGTTATCCCTAAATAAAGGCTAATGCAAATTAAATGACCCCAAATGGGGTCACTGTGAGGCACTGAACATCAGAAATTTACTTGTTGAAAAATAATACAATAAGAAAAAAAATATCCATGTGTAAACAGACCCCAATGTGTACCTTGTATATAAAAAATGCTCTTCAAATTCCTTTGCATCTGATTATGTATTGCCTATTTTGGTAAAAAGGTATCCATGTCTGTTTGTAACTGCAGCATTGTGTGTGTGTGTGTGTGTGTGTGTGAGAGAGAGAGAGAGAGAGAGAGAGAGAGAGAGAGAGAGAACATATTTGTATAGATGTACATGAGTAAGTGCAAAAAATAGGTACACACAACTTAGAAAACTTGGCCCAGTAGCATAAGGAAGGGTGAACGTCAACTTAAAAGGGATGCAAGGAAGGCAGCCACTGCATTGCCAGCCCAGATGCCACTGTTGCTGCCGCTGCAGCTGCTACATCCAGTTCAGCACCAGCATCCGGGGCATGCCTATATTACTTACAGGTTATGAGCTTCTCTTTATGAACCTATAGCGGAGAGGACTCCTTGGGCTTATCTCTATGAGGAAACTGAGGAGAACATCTATTGTGGAATGATCTGTTCTGCAACAGCTCCCCATGTGGGTGTCCCAATCCCAAATAAAATTAATTTAGATTTAGAACAATTACTGTGGAGTAACTATTCTGGAATAAAAGTGAAGGTGTTTCTTTCTTCTTCTTTTTTTTAACATATGGGGAGATGTGGAATAGTTATTAATGCAGTAGCTATTCTGGTCAGTTTTTTTGGGGGGTAGGGAAGCCATTCTACTATTTGGATCGGAGAGCTTGACCTTGCACTCATTACTGGGTGTGTCTAGACACATATTTACATGTGCCTAAACTTAATGCACCTTTGCTTAAGGCATACAAGGTGATTTAGGCACGCATCTACACATAGATGCACTAATGCACATTAAGATGCATTAAATTTAGGCAAAAATAGCTAAGTTGCATTAATGCACGTGCAGACGCGCTAATGTGACTCAGCTATTCACACCTGAATTTGATACCTGCTTTACGCATGCCTTTTATGTAGATGCACACCCTTAATGCACCTTAAATTGGGCTAATGCACATTAAATGCACTTGTGTAGACATGCCCATTGTATCACTTTTTGGCCTTTTGTAGGCTCAGATCAAGTGCTAACCATGTAATATTGGGCGGGCATGTCTGCACAAGATGCTGACTACGCAGTAGCTCATTACTACTGTGCAGTAACGTTGCATGGCAGGAAGTGTGACACAACATTACTATGCAGTAATAAGGAGTTACTGTGCAGTTAGCATCACCTAAAGCCGTTCAGCATTGTTGCAGTAATGCCAGTTACTGCTCAGTCATTTAGTACTTGTATAAACTTGTAGATTAATGACAGCACAATCAGCGTTTCATGTAGATGTGGCTGTCAATGATTTAGAGACACAAAACATCTGCTACAGAATTTGCTTAACTTGTTTTCACTTGTGTTCTGTTGCAAAGGATCGCCTGTAACGGGTAGCTGTCTGAGACAGGATCCTTTCTGTCCGAAGAAAACAACAGGAAAATCGATCTCTCAAAGGTGTGCAAAGGTGGAGCTTCAGAAAGTCAATATTCTCTTGGGAACTCTCCTGTCAGTTAGGACATAATAGACACTTAAATACATTTCCATTTTCTCAGGCATAAAATACTAGAACATTAATCCACTGTATAGCCTTGTGATATGCCAAACGTTTTAAAGTGTAGCACTTCAAGAATCATGTGACTAATTAACATCTTCCTACTTTCTCATGCTATTCAGGTTGTACGACTGAAAGGGAAATAAGTACCTTGTCTTCGTGGTGTACCAGGATGAGCATATGTTATTGTATCTTAACACTTCCAAGGCTTACCCAGCATCAGAATCTGTTTATGAAGCCATTGATTATAATATACAAAGTGATATAAGATCATATTTTGAAAAGTGATTCTGGCTTTCCTTCTATGAATACATGGACAAATGAATAACTTCGCATGTCAGAAATCTCCCTAAGCTAAAATGGACACTTTTTATGATTCACAGGTTCTAATGCAACAGGTTAGTCCCAAGCCAGTCCACACAATGTTACTGTGAAGTAAGGCATCTACGTGTACATTACTGTGCAGTAACTAATCAGGCATAAATTTGATACCTGCATCATGCTGGAGGTATCAAATTTACATTCAAGTTAGCATAAGTCACCATATTTACTGTGCAGCATAGAAGTGCATGTGTAGATGTGCCCATACTGCTCAGTAATTTTGGGTCCTGAACAATAATTTTTGTTACAGCGTAATAAACACGCATGTGTAGATGTGCACAGTGAAGAGCATTTTACTTCCCCCTCAACGCAATTCAATCTTATGTACCCTTTTCTTTTTTTTTAGTGCCCAAAGTGATTTTTTTTATCTCCTTCAATGATGTGATTTCATTAGATCCATTTGCATCTGAGCCAGTCCCTTTATTTCCTCTATTTCTAGAATCTTGAAGAAACTAGAAATGCTGAAGCTGCTCTTTAGTAATATGATTTCATGCTGCTACAAGTAAAAAGAGCCCAGTCTTGGCTGATTGCAATCACAAAAGGCTCATTCCAAATCTCTGATGGGCTTTTTTCCTTCATCAGAAGGCTCTTGATATGTGAGTTTTTTTTGTCTTGCTTTCAGTTTGATTGCTTTGATGCTCTGCACTGACACTAGCTGTAAATCCAAGAAGGATTATTTTGGTCTTTTGCATGTTATCTATCATTTTGAAGGCATAATAATATATTTTTTCAAGGTTTGGAGGTCAGTCCTTTTAGATGCTCTTAAAGGTATAAGGGAGGGACACACACACACATGCCCAGCAACATAGATTATGTTGTTCTCTTGTTTATGCCTTAAATGAAGTTTGTCAAAGCAACTTTCACCCATTGTGAATTACCAGACATGACCCTCTCTACCTGGTTTCTGATGGGCATATGGGTGAATCTTCTAATAGGTGAGTGAATGTCTAAAGATGCTCACTGCTGTCAGTGGGCATGTTTACGTGTGCATTAGTGTGCCATAGGTACAGCACATTAAGTTTAGTACGTGTAACAACAGGTACTAACTGAATGTGCCGTAGCTCATGCTACTGCACAGTAGTGCCAGTGTATGCTTTTTTGGTGATGTTAATGTGCAGTAGACTAATTCTACTGTGCATTAGCACAATAGCATGGTTTTTGCTATAATGAGCTAACGCATAGTAACATTAGTCAAATGTGCATTTAGCGTCTCACATAGATGCGTCCAGTGGGAGTTAGGTGCCAAAACACCTTTAAAGATTAACCTTGAGAGCATGCTATTCTTGCTGGTCTGTTAAGAAGAGAAATTAGGTGCTAAGCTCATGATTAGAGCATGGCAGTATGAAAGCCATAGGCTGATAGCTTTGAAGCTAGTCCCATATGGCAGCATGTAGATTAGAAGCAGCAGTTATGAAAAGTGTATAATTATTTCTTGATTCACAGATAATCAGCCTTATAAGGGGTCATAAAAAATCCACAACAAAATTAGTGATCAGGAAAATTAGTGATTCAATCTACAAGTGTCAAAGAGTGACTGTAGTGGCACCTTCAGGTCCCCATTTTGAATGGTATGGCTAGGAAGGAAAGTGTACATGATCATAATGGCTGTGCAATCAGCTGATCTCCAGCCATTGAAAGGGGCATTTTAAGCCGTGGGAAGTTAAAATATATATAAAGAAGCCCTCATTTTATGCTAGGAAGGGCAGAGATGAAGCATGTGGCTCTCTGGCCATTCTGGCCAGTTGGAAGTCTCTGGATAACTGTCCTATCCAGCATATTTTAGAGATTAAACCATCAGGAAAGTAGAAAGGTGGTTAAATGCCATCTTTCTTATCTAAAATCATATTCTGTGTTGACTTTAGATACACCAAAGACTTTGCCTAGACCTTGTCAAAAGTTCAGAGACATTCAGAAGTCTTCTGGTTCAAGTCCAGCTTTACAAACTTTATTAATAAATAATACACCTCTAGTATTTTGACTTGCTTTCTTATAACAAAATATCATTGTTTTGATTTTGAAAAAGTTTCAGAGTTAATAGAATCCTTTAGAGGAACATATTCAATTCTTTTCTCTTGTGTTTTGTCTATTTTTTTCTTTTCTGGGGGCTATGAAAGAATGGTAACACACACAATCCTTCACTCTACTGGTATTGTGTGGTATGTTTACTGCACAGGATTTTTTTTCTCTTTCCCTTCTACAATTCTGCACTGTTAAATGTTATTTCTGTACTGAGTTAAAAGAAAGGTTAGGAACATAGGGTGAATTTCTGTGATGCCTGCTGGTCTTCATTGTAAGCACTTACATTTCAAAGCTATATTTTCAGCAAAATATTCCCTTCATATTTTGAATAAGAGCCAAGCTGGCAGGAAAAGAATGAGAAGTCAGAGTGGGAAGAAACTGGAGATGGGTAGAAGAGAGCAAAAGGCAACTGGAGAGAAATAAGGGAAGGAAAAGACAGAGTGGGGAAAGAGAGAAAGCTACAGAGGTGCAGATGTACCATAACTACCTTAACAAAGGAAATGGGGGAGGAAAAAAAGATTGACAAAGTGATATATGTATGATGCTACTTATTGTTTTCCTCACTGGTCTGGAATGTATTCTTATCACTTCCCTGCTTTTTCCTTCCTTAGTTCACGGTCACACAAACAAAACTCCTTTTATTTATCTGTCCTACTTATCTTTTAGGAATTTGGTTACGATGCATAGGCTTGCAATGGCAATACATACCCTATAAAATATACAAAGGACTTATACAAATCTTTGTTTCTTGACTAATAGTCCATTTAAAATTTGCTTCTGAAGCCTAGGGTTTTCTCTTGCTAAATTTAAATTGTGGAATTTACCATTTGCTTAACCTATCAGTCTGCTTCATTTAAATATCCTGCTAATCTGCCCTATGTAGTTTTTGCAAGATTCACACTGAAATTACTTAGAGTTTTAATATAACTTCAGGCTGACCACTTAGGTATATTCCTTCAGGCCTGCCTACATCCTTAAAATGGCCCCACCTGGCAACAGTTAAAAACTACAGTGCTGTGCCCAAAGGATAAGCCACTGCAGGTTTATATCAAAGCATGATGTAAATTAACATAGGACATTTTTACACGTGTTCTGGGACTCAGCATCAGGTGTTTTCATTAGCAAGCCATGCTAATGAAAAGTGTCAGCATGTCAAGTGTCATGTGTATCAGCATCCTTGCGTTGGAAAAATGGCAGCAGGACACTTTGAACTAAAGCTCTTTGAACATGTTTTATTTCAGAGTGGTCCACCACCATTTTTTCAGTATGGGGATGCACTGGGACACTGATACAAGTGATGTGGAAGGCTGCTGGAGCACGTCAATTGCTGTGCTCCAGCAGACTCAATTAATCGAGCCTGCCTTTTCTAGAGCAACAGAGCAGGCTCCCTGCATGTCTGTAGGAGCCCATAGGGAGTAGAGGATGCAAATAAAGAGGAGGTACAGGAAGAGAGGGCATTTTGTTGATAAAGGGAGAATGCAAAGTTGAACTTGTCCATCCTGTACTTTTTTGTTACTACTTTGCTCTCTATTTTATCAATCCTATATAATATACCTATCTGAAGCTCTAAACTTTAAGATCTTAGAGTCTCTCTGAAGTTCTTTAGTGCTGCTTTCATCTTCGGTCTTCTTATCTTGTAGTACAACTACAAATTCATACACTTTTAACATTTCCTGAGGCATTACAATTAGATTTCTTTTTGAGTACGTTAATTTTATATTGCAGAAATGAGCTCATTGTACCCATGACTTAGTAGTTACCTCAACTCTGCTGTTTCTTTTATTACATTAAAGAATATCAAATCTATTGAAAGCTCCCTCAAGTATAGCATTTGCACTTTTTAAATTTAAAAAGTCATGACATTTTATAATAGAACACTTAGGGTGATATAGGATATATAATATATACGTTTCCTAATTTCAGCAATCTTTAAAAAAAATTAAGTACTTGTCTGTCCTAAGTACAAATGGGTAAGCTGTAATTGAAGAAGTTTTAAGCACAATTTTTATTAGTATTAACTTTTCCAAAGATAATTGAAGTAATTCTTTAAGTTTTGTGTTGCAGTTTTGTATGGTCAGTCACAGTAAAGAAATCATAATTACATTACCAATCTGGATTCTCACACAGAAAACTTCATTAAGGAGAAGTTAAAAGTGTAGGCTCTTACAGCATCATCCTTTTGGGCAAGTCAACACGTATGCTTTAATATGCATAAGCCTATTTTAATGCACATTAAAGCATCACAGAAACCATGCTCTTTAGCTAATGTGCATTAAAATCGGCTAATCTGCATTTTTCTGGTACCTCGCAATGGAGGTACTGCATTTAATGCGCATAACCAAAAGTGCATTTATGAACATGTAGATGTGCCCTTTGAGTTCATAAACTGAGTCTGAATAAGCCATAAAGTCACGCACAAATTGTTCCCCAACCTTAATATTGCCTCTGTGAATGTGGGACAATTTAGTATTCTTAGATTAATTTAGAGGAATGGCACAGTGCTATTTTTAATTAGGCTTAAGGCTGTCTCTGTATTAGATGGGATGGATCAACTTTTCAAACGTGCTTTGGAGAATTAGGCACTTGACCCTCACTGAAAGTAAATAGAACTTTGTTCCTAAGTCACTTCAGTACTTTTCAATATTTCAACCAATAGCTTTTTCAAGTGAGAGAAGTGCGTGAAGACAGTGATTGTCAAATGTTGATTTGATTTATGAGTCATCTATTCAGCTCTTGTTCATGCATATCTAGCCTCGGAGATCATTTAAAATGGGTTTTGGGTAGTAAATACCAGCAGAATAAAATGCGTAGCCTATGTCTGTGAACACCTGTAGTTGTTGAAATGTAATGAATGGAGGGACAACACCAAAATCTATTTCTATTATGATGTATGAGTTAGCTTGGCTTTAGGCACAAGTCTAGTGTCTGTAATATGGCTTAAATAATGTAAGACTCTTTAAGAAATTACATCAAAAAGATAGTACAAGCATAATGACAGAACATCAGTTTCTGCAGCTGAAAGCAAACAAAAGAGGGATACGTGTAGCATCACATTCAGCTACTTTTGACTACCTAGCCAAAGAAAAACAGTCACACATCTACAGCTGGATTGACCATGGGTAGCTTTTACCACAAATCTATAGTAAGGCTCAGATGCATGCCTCTAGAGACATAGTGAGAGGCTTTAACGACTCTAGCAACTCACTCTTTCAGAAAATATGCCTGTAAATTTTTAAGGAGATTCCATAATAGTTTCTGAATTAAAGATATACCTTAAGAGAATAGCAGAGCACAAGCGGGCTGGGAGTACAAAAAGGATTTTCCTTATGCGCATAGTGACAGAATGGATAAATCTGGTACCTTGTATCTGTGGACATGGGACTTTCTAAAACATTCTTTTATAACCC
This sequence comes from Alligator mississippiensis, assembly GCF_030867095.1. Taxonomy (NCBI): domain Eukaryota; kingdom Metazoa; phylum Chordata; order Crocodylia; family Alligatoridae; genus Alligator; species Alligator mississippiensis. The sequence goes on from NC_081826.1 coordinate 213,887,074, forward strand.
CTAACATGCTGGCAGCTTTAACAAACCATTAGGTATGAGAAATTCCCTTTTTAATGCTTTTAAACAAAAAATTCCCTATGTCGTGTTGGAGAGTAATCCCATTCTTCCAGACCATATGCAATCCAAAGATGGGAAGCCCAAACCAGTAGTCTTTATGGAGTCTTCAGAGGGAGGCAATTATGCTATGAAAAGCCAAGTATCTGCCTAGCAAAAACCCCTAGCCTCCTCACCCCATCCCATATAATGTTGCAGAATTTCTAAGAACAAGGGTAGGGCTTCAAAACCTAGCAGGTGCAAAACCTAGCAAGTGTGTAGGAGTCTGGGTATCTACTGTCAGGTTACAATGAGAAAACATGTACAGCTGGCATAATGTTTTGGGAGTAAAGGGTCAAAAGAATTGAAGACAAAAGGTTCTCTTCTCCAATCAGCTGTTCCCATTCAACTCAAAGAGAAAACAACCCTATTCCCACTCCCTCTGGTTGCTTCTTGCTGCTTTTTGGATCCCATGAAGACACCTTTTTTATTGTCCCTGCCACTGTCTCCTGCTCACTTGTCTGTGATGTGTTCCACTGAGCCTTATTAGTCGGTAGTTTCCAACCTGTTGGGTCAGCTTTGGCAATAGGAGAAAAGCTTCCCAAAGCCTGGAAACTGGAAGAACATAATATGGCTCTTTGAGGGTTATATATCCCACATCCTGTAAACTTTAGGGCTTCCTTAGGACCTTCAAGTCATATTCTCCAACTATATCCCTTCCCTGGATCCATAGCTCCAGACTGGTCTAGCTTCTCCTGTTCCACAGATCAAAACTACCAGCCCTGAATGGTTTTTATGGAGACTGTAATCCTAGAAAAACACAAACTTCCAGCCTTAACAATTTCTATATTTGTCTTCTAGTGCTATTCCTCACAAAGAAAAGTGTTAGAAAAGTACTTTGTTGTTGTTTAAACAGAAGCTATCATGAGCCTTAGCATTTAAAAGTCCTTGGAATCGAGGTAGATAATTGCTGCAGACTGCACAAGCAGCCACAGCCATGTTTGCAGGTGATCAGAGAGTTTTCAAAAGATAGATCTAAAGATAGATTATATCCTGGAATTATACAAAGGGTAAGGGAGAGTAAGATGAATTGTTAGAATGGATGTTTGTGAACAAAAATAGCCAGGAACTGAGAATAAGTAAGAAAAAAAAGTAGTAATGGCAATGCCAGCATTTAAGAACTGCAGTTGTAGGTCAGAAGCAATGATTAAAAAATGGAGTCCTGGATTCTGAGTCCAGTGGATGTACTAGTATGTGATCCAAATTTGATACTATACTGTAGAGTAATCTTAGGAGAAACTTTGCTCTACCAAATTTTAATAGAACTTAAATTCCCTAATATTATGCGCATTGTCAGCAGTCCCTTGATGCAAGAATTACATCGTCCAGTAGATAGGAAGTCATAAGGAGTCTCGAGATGACTGAACTGGCCAATCCAAAATCTGCATGTTCAACTGCAGATATGGCATAGTTCCAGAAGGAAGGCATGGATCCTAGTGATGTTGGGTTACAGCTTTTTCTGTTTGTATCTCTTGCCTATTCACTTCCATAGTGAGGCAAGTTTGCTCGACACTGTGTGTATATAAGAGAAAAACATTCTTTTACAAATACTGCTGTGATATGCTTTGAAATGTATATGGGATAATAATGAGATGCAGTGCTCAGATAAAAAGGAATGCAGCCTCTCCTATTCACAGATCACTGCACTACAGAGAACATCGGGATGACCAGCACTGACAAGTTTAAATACCATCTTTAAAAGTTATACTATACACAGTAGAAGTTCTCAGCCTCTTTGTCCCCTTCTCCCCCCAGCCGCACCCCAGCCCACTGTGCATAATTCCTGTAAACGAAATCCCTTCCCAGCCTTGATTCCTTACTTTTCTTGTGGTGTAAGTACAACGTTTGTTTACCTGGGAAGGAGTTTTAGGCCAAGTATAGATGAAACGAGAGGCGTGTGCACACAACACTTTAAAGAGGTGTAGATGCTTTTGTACCGCTTTAATGGTGTCAGTGTTTGCATGCCTCAGTGGTGTATTGTGCATTAATTCCATCTGCTGTAGGACATTCAGCAGTGTAATTGTACCTTAAATGACTTGGGGCACAGCAAACTAAAACTCCTTTCAGGAGTTTTAGTTTGCTGCCCCTACAGCCGCAAAGTGAAGCATTGGGCTCTGTGCAACTCCACGGCTCTGCAGGAAGCCCTGCAAGCAGCCTGGCAGCAGCCCAGGAAAGCAGACTCCACCCAAAAAAAGTGAGAGCCTGATCTTTTTTTTCTCACCTCTCTAGAGCCTGCCTGCCTGAGCTGCGCAGGAGCCTGGTGCTTCCCTCCACAGCTGTGGTGCCCCCCCGGGACCACCCAAGTCAGGTGCCTGTGGGCAGGTGCTGCCTGGGGGGGTCCACTGCTGCCACAGGGGGAAGCACCAGCCACCCCTGCAGCCTAGGGACTGCTCTGGCCACCAGCAGCTTGCCCTCCCTTCCCTCACTGAGGCAGGTGAGTCAGTGGGGTGTGCGCATGACGTGGGAGTTTAATCAGCCCTAAATTGAAGCAGTGTTTTTTAAAACCCACCATTTCAATTTAGGGCCCCCAGTTCATCTACGCATGTCCTTAGGAAACAAGTTAAATGTTACTAGTAATTTACCTAAATGTGTTAAAGGCCATGTAGTAGATCCCCCTTTGTTCCTTAGTCCTTGGTCTGTAGCTTGCTTGCTTCTGTTTATATGAGTTCCACTTTGTCTACAAAGAGTCAAATTAACAGTTTGAACACCTCACTCACAACCCACGTGTTTAAGGATTGTTCCAGTTAAACAACAGCAGTTGTGCAGAAAAAAGTTAGGCAGACACCACATTTTTTTCATCTTTCTGTTACAATTGCCAAAGAAGGCAATCTGGTTTGTATAAAAGCTATGCTTTTGGCAGTTATATAAACCATATTGAGGGTACAAATTCATTTGGTACACTCAGAGAACTGGATTTTAACAGTTTTGGCTGGTATTTTTTTGATCAGTTTCCAGTAGGACAGGAATTTTTACCAAATGGCAATGTACTAGCAGCAAACATTTAAGTGGTTTTTAAACTTTTTATGGAGGCATTTCTTTCAGAAGTTAGGTATATAGAAAACTAAAGTACTTGGAATTTTTGTACTTAGAGTAAAATATTCCCATCACAATGAAAACATTTAAATGATGAAGAACCCCAGTGCTTCAAAAAATTGGAAACACTGCAGCAGTTTATATACAATGCAGAAGTATATATATTATTTTATAGATCATGACAACATAACCATTCTTTCATAATCAAAATGTGATATAATCATTAACATTATAGTTGTCAGAAGATGTTTATAAATTATTGCTTGTTACCAGAAATTTTTTAACTAAATCAAATTACTGTAATTTGCAGCTAATCTTGCAACACACGTTAGAGGTATTTTGAATAGACATGTACCAATTCTGTAGGAGAATTACACAGTAGTGACTCCTGGGAGAGAGATAAATTGTCTAAGTCAAGTACAGATGCAAATTATGGATCTGTAAAGTAGTTTGAAATGAGTTTTAATTAGGTTAGGAAATGAAGATGTAATATTATGATATATTTGTGGTGCCCCAACAGTGTTATCTGATAACAATAAACAGAAGAGTCTGAACATAAATGCAGATATACTATACACATAATGAGTAGAGATGCCATCATTTTGCCTTGAGATGAAAATCTACACTTCACTGTACTTTTCCCTCCACTCATTATATGGATTACAAGTACAAAATCTACCAGGCAAAAGGTCAAGACTCGTGTTCAAATCTGAGAGGGTATAACTCCATGAATTTGAAGACTAGCTCCCCTTTTTCTGTTCTTCCTTCATAAGTAACACCTGCCTGTCTCACTCCACTCATTTTTATGGACCTGGCATCCAGCTCCAAGAAGTATCCTGAAGTTCATACTTGACTTCAGCAATTAGGCAGATTAGACAGATCAGGAGTGGTTCTAAGTCACTTAAGAGTAGACTTGAGTGCTCTTCCCAAGCACTGGGCCTGAGACTGAGACTGAGATCCTGACCATAGTCCTGGGATATGCAGCAGAGTGGATCTAACCCATTTATTTTGCCTAGCTGCTGCTGTCTGGTGTACTGTACCCAAACAGGAGTGAATAGTTAGGACTTATTTTATTGGCGGCAGAGCCTTGGTTGGGAGGGAGGCTATGAAGATATGCCAGTGAGATCATGTATCCACTTAGACAAGCAATACCTTGAGAGTTTCAATGTTTGCTTGTTTTATTTTCTGCAAAGTTAATAGTCAGTAAGCCTCTTCTAGTGGGCACTGGACAATGCTGTTTACTGTTAAGTTAGATTGTACAGTACTGGAAAGTGGTGATGCCAAGATTTAGGTTGGTACAACTAACTTGACTGAATATCCTATTGTGATGTCACCCTAAAACAGGAGGAATAGTGCTTTTTCCCAAAATTAGATCTGTTTGTAAGCTGAGTTCTAACAAATTATTTTCAGTTCCATGCTTTGGCATGCTTAGCCCTTCAGTTTTTACTTTCAGGGGGGTGTGTCCCTGTCAAGATCATTTGGAGTTTCATGTCTGCAAGGAATTGTAAGGGTTGCCTAGTAAACTCTTAGGGTGAGTTCTCTGAAGCCCCTGGTACTTTCTGGCATTGGTGATGTGTCATTTTCAGGAAGGAATGAGGAGTTATGTCTAATTTGGTGTGTTTATAATATTTTTAAATACATGGAATATATTTTATAATAATATAACAATATGTCCAGTGTTTTCTTAGATCGTGGTCTCTTCAGAGACAGGATTGTCTCTTCCTGTAAGTTTATTCAGTCTTTAGCACAGTAGGATCTCAATCTTGTTTGGGACCTCTGGCCTTTGCTTCTTTCTGCCTATGTAATAATCAAAATAAATCCAAAATGAGGACTGAAAAGGTTAGGGAAAATAATGTAGAGGTTTGAATTCACCTGAACCCAGCCTTGGGCAGGAATGCTTGAAAACTGAGATGACTTTGCGGTGGGGGGAAAAAGTTGTTGACTTCAGCCAAATTCTGACAGGATGGAGATTAAAGCTCCCAACAATTCCATTCCAATTGGCACTCTTCATAACATAACCAAGGACTGAATACAAGTACCTACCATTGATAGAACCCATCAGTTTTTTTACTATAGGGAAAAAACATGTAAAAGAAAATAAGGAAAGAAGATAAACACACAGGGCATGTCTGCATGAGACATTTACTATGGAGCTGAATAATTAGCTCCACAGTAAAACATCAGTGTCTACATGTGCAGTGCTATTAGGATGGAGTAAGCTAATTAACTCCATCAAAGGATAGTGCTGCCAGAAACAAGTACTATCCTATGATGAAGTTATTTATTCTGCCATAATGCACATATAGATACTGATGGGGCTGGCTGGGGCATGAGGGTTTTTCAGTGTAGGGGCTGCCTGCTGTCTAGTACCAGCCAGCCCCTCTGGAGCACCTTGAACTGGGTCATAGCAGACTGGGCTGGCAGGCTGACCCCTAGCGCTGTCTGCAAGATGGGATTGCTCTGCCTCAGCTCAACATGTTGCAGTCCCAGGCACATGTGCAAACTTGGCACCCAGAAGCAATAAACTCCAGCACAAACTACATCAGAGTTTATTCAGCCACCTTAATTACACATGTAGATGTGCCCACACAGAGATTAAAGGCTTTTATAAATTCACATAGGGAGGAAGAAGGCAAATTAATGATATGTCCTGCAGCTGTGTTCAGGAGAATGTGCTTTAGGTAGTAAACTTCTGCATCTACTGGAGGACTGGTGTCCTTCCTGTTACATTGTCCTCTCTGCCTCTTATCATGAATTAACTAACTCATGTACAAATTCATAGCATTTGCAAAGCATGACATTCCAATGAGCTCAGCACTGAAACTGAAGACTGACACTCAAGATCAACTACTAGCTAATGACAGGGAAACATTATGTTACCTTTCTGCTGGGCAACAGTCAGCAGCAACAAGGGCCGGGTTCAATTTTTGGGTCTAAATATATTTTACCTTGTCTTGAGGCCCCACCCAGATCACCTGGGAAACACTAAATAAATTACTAGGGTGTCCCACATAAACTAAAATCCCTTCCTCACAAGCAGTATAAATACAAAACACAGATTTATTGCAGAAAACAAAGGAAAATACTTAATGTAATATAAAACACTACTAAGTACAATACATAGTCTATAGCTTGTGCTGTGCCAGAGGAAGCTGCTAGAGAGCGTGGGTCCTTCTGTAGAGCAAGGGGCCCCTCATTGCTCTTGGAGAAATGGTAATGTGCCAATCTTTGCTCCCATGGAGAAGGCATGCAGACCAAAACTTCTGGGCTGGATTATATGGCGGGCTGAAATGAAATTCAAACAAGCACCAAACCTCGCTAGCTTCATCACGAGAAGCCAACTTCCTACAGCCCAAAACATACTGAATGGATCCAGACTATGCCATGACAAGAAATGCAAAACCTGCCAACATATTTCCACTGTACACCAGAATCTATTACAGACAAGAATACCCAACTACCTGTGGGGGCACATTTCTCACAAGTAAACCACTCTGTCTCCAGATCTCAGTCTTGAATCTCAAAAGGAATTTACAAACCACTCTTCACAGACAGGCTGATGAATTTCATCAACCTCCTAGATACAGAAACTCATGGACTCAATATAGACATTGGATTTATGACACACTACAGCCTGTCTGACATCTGATTCCCCAGGTAGCAGCAGGTACCTCTCCACTTTTAACTGTTACATCCCCCTTCCACCCGCCACCACCAGCCTGTCTCTCACCCCCTGACCCCTCCATTTCCATTTTCACTGACTGGCTTTCTTGCCTGTATTGCACCCCAGCCTCTGGCTTCTTTACTATTCCTTCCATCCAGGAAGATCACACACACACACCAACTAGATGCTTCCTCAGCCTGATGAAGGGTTTTAAACCCAAAACCCCATGCCTCACAGATGGCATTCCAGGCAGCTAAGCTTACATGGAGCCTCATAACTCCACTGCAACCAGCAAGCCTCAGGCCTCTCAAAGATCTTAGGGGTCTGGGCTTTCCCCAGCCAGGACTGTGCGGGTGTGTGGTGACTGAAGGTTATAAGGCACCTCTTACCTGCCTTTCACCAGGGAGGTCCTCGATCCTGGCATTTCCTGGGGCTGCTGTGCCACTGGCAGTCCCACCAGGCCTCCCAACCCTGGCAGCATGCAATTTTAGGTCATGTCCAGGACCAGGGGCTTCCTCCTTCCCCATAGCCTCTGTGCCAAGTTCATCTTGGCACAGGAACTCAGCAGGGAGATGTTCTTTCCCTGCTGGCTGGTCAGTAAGTGCTGCCTCTAGCTCTGAGAGTGGGGCATTAAATGTTTTTTAAAAAAAGGAAGGAAATAGGTAAGGACAGAGGGAGGAGGGTGACACTCACTCCATCTTCAGGTGGAGCTTGGAGAACCCCAGCAGCAGGAGGTTCACCTTCAGGAACACCAGCTGCTCCACCAAAGCAGGATCCAAGCAGGTGCAGTGGGGTGTCACAACATCCCCAGCAATGCTGAACACCCTCCCACTTGGAACACTGGTCGATGGACAGGATAGGTGTTCTCAGGTAACCACAGCCAAATCCTGCCACATCTGGCTCCGGCTTGCCCAATAGGTCAAGGGATCACAGTCTAGTGGCTCGATGTCCTTGGTGAGATAAGTAGCCACTGAAGCCTCAGCGGTACCTGCCTGAGGCTGGGTTCTGGTGCATCTGGACCCCAACATTGAAGCTGTGCCCTTAGCCCACATTGGCAGTGGCTGGTGTGGACGAACCTGGCTGGTGCTGGGAATGCTGGCACAGGAAACTGGATCCCCCTCTTCCACATCCCCTCGTCTCTGCCCTTCTGCCTCCTTGATTCTGTTCACCAGCACCTCCATCCAATGATCAAGGGTTTTGGTGCTGCACGTGTTCCCCTTCACTCTTGGGTTGTGCATGTCTGTCAGCAAGTGGACCATACTGGACCACAAAGGTCCAGCCATTTTCTGATGCCCTCCACCTGCTTAACCAGTGCCGCATCTCTGGTGAACGTGGCTTATGCCAGCCAGAAACATTGATCCCCTGGAACTTCTTCATTTGGTTCTCAAGCTCCTTGACTACAGGGAATACCTGGCTAAGAAGGGCATCACCAGCGTTGAGTCTCTTGGTGGTCTCAAGGGGGTGCAGGTCCCTGATCTGCCTGCCGGATAACAGGAGGCTGCTGCTGCCACCTGGGACCAGTGCTGGGCACAGCCCGCACCCAGAGCTGGTAAGATTGGTGCTGCCACTGGCCCCAGGTGGCAGAACCAGCCTCCTGTTATCCGGCAGGCAGATTGGGGGCCCACACCCCTCGGAGGAGTCTGGCAGAACCCCCACAGCTGTCCTGGGGGTGTGGGCAGGCCCCCAATCTGCCTGCTGGATGACAGGAGGCTGATGCTGCTGGTTGGGGCCAGCAGCAGCACCAATCTTCCCAGTACTGGGTGCGGGCTGCCCTCAGCACCCATCCCAGCTAGCAGCAGCAGCGTCCTGTTATCCGGCAGGCAGATCAGAGGCCTGCCCATACCCCCAGGAGGGCTGCAGGGCTCTGCTGGATTCTTCCTGGTAGTGTGGGCCCCTGATCTGCCTGCCAGATCACAGGAGGCTGCTCCTGCCACCTGGAACTGGCGCTTGGTGCAGCTCGTACCCAGCACTCAGAATATTGGTGCTGCCACTGGTCCTAGGCAGCAGAACCAGACTTCTGTCATCATGGCAGGCAGATTGGGGGCCTACACTCCCAGGAGGAGCCTGGCACAGCCCCGCAGCCCTCCTGGGGGTGCAGGATGGCCCTCAATATGCCTGCCAGATGACAGGAGGCTGCTCCTGCTGCCTGGGGCCAGCAGTAGCACCAATCTTCCTAGCACTGGGTGCAGGCTGTGCCCGGCGCTGGTCCCAGGTGGCAGGAGCAGCCTCCTGTAATCCAGCAGGCAGATCAAGGGCCTATGTCCCTGGGAGGAGTCCAACAGAGCCCCACAGCCCTTGCAGGGGTGCATGTGGGCCCCTGATCTGCATGCCGGATGACAGGAGGCTGCTGCTGCTGGCTGGGACCGGCGCTGGGTGCAACTCGCACCCAGGGCCGGGAAGATTGGTGCTGTCACTGGTCCCAGCTGGCAGCAACAGCATGCTGTCATCTGGTCTGCAGATCTGGGGGCCCACAATCCTCCTGGGGGGTGTGGCCCCTGGATCTGCACCAGATAACAGGAGGCTGCTCCTGTCAGCTGGGACAGGCACTGAAGCCAAGTAAGCCCCACTTTGAAATTTAAAACATTTCAAAACTTTTGAAACATTTTGTGCGCCCTTGTTTTGTTTTGAAGCAGTTTTGAAGGCTTTTGTTTCATTTCAATTTTGCTGTTTTGAGCTCAAAACACATTGAAACAGCTTTGAAATGAAACACCCAGTGAAATTTCACACAGCCCTAATGATCTCCATCTGGCTGCTCCAGATGTCTGAAGTGAAGTGCAGAGCTACCTGTGGAGCAGCCTTGTGCAACTCCTTCCTCAAGTACTCCCTGCATGCCTCATATAAAGGTGGGCACCACCATCCTGCTAAAGGTGGTGCATGCAGGCACTTGGTAAGGGGCCACAAGTGCCATGAGCCACCTGAACCCTAGCTGTTCAACTAAGGACAAGGGCTGGCCATCCAGAACAAGCATCTCCCCAATGCTCTGGGTGATCTTGCTCGCCTTTGGAATGTGCTTGCCTTTGTCTGCGACTTTAGGCCACCACTCCAGGGTGGCCTGCCTCTGCTTCATTGGGATGGGGCTTTTGGAGTGAGAGGGGGATTTCCCTTTGGGCACCCTCCCACTGGTGCCAGGCTGAGGTGGAGCCTCCTGAAATGCAGCAGCATCACCATGGTGGTGAAGTGTTTCACTTCCTTGCCCCAGCAGTTCTGGCAGATAGCATACTTGGGATCATCTGCCACCTCAAAATGATCTCAAGCTACACTACCCCCCACTTTTGGGTTGTGGGTGGGGATCCTGCCTTATACCCCTCTTCAGCAGGCAGAGGCACAACAGCAGCAGGAGCTGACTCATCTAAGCCACTTGCCTCCACAACCTCAACCTCAACCTCAACTCCTCTGAAGTGCTTTCTGGAGAAGGAGACCTGGCTCTAGGGGAACTTTGAGAGGTGTGGAGCACAAACTTAGATTACCCCTCTTTCCCCAGAATTTATTTTGCTAGTGTGCTCAGGTCCCCTGCTTCCAGATCCAGCTCCTCCTCTGGCACTGGGAGGCTCATGCTGGGAGATAAAATTGGGGTGGAGGAGGCTGTCATGCCAGTGCTGGTGGCTATTTCTGGTGGTAGGGGAGGTGGTGCAGGTGCAGGGACTGGTACTGCTTCCACTTACTTGATCTCACCGGTAGTAGATGACTCATTGCTGCCAGGAAAGAGAATGCATTTATGTTTTGGGGGTGTGGGGACTTGCAGCTCTCCCCCTAACCTCTCTAGCCCCTCTCCCTCCCCTGCCAGAAGACTTGACTTTTCAGCATGCTTCATATTAATCTTTTCTGTGCTAGAAAATGTGTGTGTGTTTGTGTGTGTCTGTGCAACTGTAATATCTCTTGTTCTCTCTCTGTGTGTAACTAACTAAAGTCTCTTCTTCTCTGTTTACTGTATGTGTCTGTAACTAATATCTCTTCTTCTCTGATTACTGTATGTGTATAAATAATTAATATCTCTTCTTCTTCTCTGTTTACTGTTTGTGTGTGTAACAAATAATATTAATATCCCTTCTCTGATTGCTGTATGTGTCTATAACTAAATAATATCTTTTCTTCTTTGTTTACTCTATGTGTGTGAGTATGTGTAAATGTATGTGCTTTCCTGCACAGTGATGGATCACAATGCCAGGGAAAACACAGTTTTCTTTTTAAAAAGTGTGAGGGAACCCCCCCCCCCCCCAAGAACAAATAAGATGTTTTTCAGGGACGAATAAGTTGAAAGAAATGGATTGGATAGGGATAAGTAGAGGGATTCTAGGCAAGGGTAATTAGTAAGCTGTATCCAATCCTTTCCAAGAATAGAGACTAGCAGGAGACTGACTAGGAAGTCAAGCCAGTCCAGTAGTACCTTTCAGATGCTGTTGCTCAGGCAGAAACAGCTCACAAATGAGACAGAAAGGCTGCAGACAGAGGTCTATATGCTATTTCTATGTCCCTCCCCCAGAGCACTGTGGTTGGAAGGGGACTCAGGAAAAGATCACAGTTACTGGCCAGCTACAGATGTCAGTCTTTCCCCGCTGTTCCTCTTTCCTCTCTTCAGTTTCTGTTCCACTGAAAGACTGCCTTCCAAATCTCCAAATCTTTTTCTGAATCTTTTCTAAATTGATTTGGAGGCTCTGAATTGATTTGGATGGGGGATTTTTGGTCTCCCAATTTGATTCGGATTCAGTGATTCAGCCTCTGAATCATGCCAAATCTTCTCCGAATCAAATCAGCGACTGAAGCTTCGTACACCCGTATAAAGCATCTCTGGGATTTATTTACTAATTAATAAATAAATAGTCCTCTACAGTTGTCTATCAGCTTTCAGAAAGTCTGAAACATCCCAGAGCTTCCATTACACTCAGGCCTATAGAAACACTTTCTTCTATGCCTAGTATGCATTCTGGTCTGATCTGATTAGGTCTGATTATTATGATACAGTCATTGCTGTAGTAGCTGAGTACTTCTTAGTAGTATCTTAAGTTAAGTAACTAATATCTGAAATGTTTTGGTTGTTTCTAGCCTCTCCCCAGAGGAGATATGTGGAGGAACAAATGGCTATATCCTTTATCTGTACTAAGGAATACTTCCCAAGAGCTCTGTGACACAGTTCAGACCCCATGTGCTGCTGAAACAATGTCCTGAGCCTTGAGTGGGGGCAGATTATGGGTGGATGTCTACAGGAGACATAAATAATATTAATTTTTAAATACTAGGATTAAAACAGAAAACTATGCAAAGTACATCTGAGAAAGTGTTACTGATTCTTAAACCAGTAATTCAGTGTATGGTATGCCTCTATTCAGAGAAGTGACTTTGTACAGAGACCCCTCCATTTAGGACATGTCTATATGGCTTCCGTCCCACCTTGTCTACTCTGCTGCCAAAGTAAACCGTATCTATGGCCTACTACCTGGGAGTGCCTGTGAGAAATAAGTAAGCAGAATACATAGTCCTCCTAGAGCCATTCTATATCAGAATGAAGTGATACCATTTCCCTTGGTAATCTGTTCTAATGGTCCATCACCCTCACTGTGCAAAACCTGTGCTTCATTCCTAATTTAAATTTGTCTGGTCTCAACCTTCAGCTATTGGCTCTTACTTGACTTTTCTCTTCTAAAGTCCGATTTGATGTACACTATTATCTCCCTAGGAAGATCCTTATAGTTATCTCCTGATCTTTTTTTATTAAACAAAATAGAGTTAATATTCTAAGTCTCTCACTGTAAAAGAGACCTCAAATAATTTCTGCTCTTTTTTGCACTCTCTCCAATTTTTTCAGCATCTTTTTAAAATGTAGATGCTAGAAATTATGCAGAATTACAGTTTATAGTCTCAAATGCAGTATGGAAAGGGAAAAACAGCTCTATAGTCCTGTTCATTACTCCCTTGCTTATACTCCAAAGGGCTGCAGAAGCCTTTTTTTGTCACCGCATCACCCTGGGAGTTGATGTTCTGTTATTTATCCACTATAATGCTTATATCATTGCTTTTCAAGGTACAGTCCCCCATTCTGTAAGCCTGGTGTGCAGTCCTTTCTCCTACATACATAACTTTGTACTTGGCTTTATTAACATGGATTTTATTTGAATGGGCCCAGATTACCTTGAAATCCAGATTTCTCTAGCCTGTTGTTAATGAACCCACCAAAGAAGAGTATTAATGTTGTGCCAGGTTATCCTGCTTGCTATTTGTGAATATTGGCACAACCCTCACTCATCCATTTGCAGTTTCATTGCCTGAAATTAGACTTGAATAGTTGCAACTGACTGGAATTTAGTAAATAATTCCAGTGATGTACAAAAGCCCCTTCTGCCATAGTTGTGTTGTCTCTACTAGAAATTATAAAAAGCTCCTTAGTATCACTAATGTTACCAGATAACACATTAAGAAAATTTGCAAAGAGAAGACATGCCATAACATTTAATAATAAACCTGATCTTCCCAGATTTTGTTCACTAGGGCATTTCCATGAATCAGGAGGCAGGCAGGGTAGCATAGTGTTCTAACCCTATGCAGGTGCATCCTGAAGATCAACACCTGGCTGCACAGGTGGTGTTGCCAGCAAGGCTTTGACTTCTTTGACCATAGGATGTTCATCCAAGAAGAAGGACTGCTGGGAAGAGATGGGATCCACTTGATGGAGAGAGGGAAGAGCATCTTTACAGACAGGCTTGCTAAACCAGTGAGGAGGGCTTTAAACTAGATTTGCCAGGGGATGGAGACCAAAGCCCTGAGGTAAGTGGATAAGCAGGAGACCTAGAGGAAGATCAAGCAGGAGGGGGAAACAGGGGAGGTGCTCTTCTACTACCAGAGAAATCAGGGCAATCAACTAGTTACCTCAGGTGCCTGTACACAAATGCACAGAGCCAGGGAAACAAGAAGGGAGACTTGGAAATCCTTGCACAGTCATAGAACTATGACATGTGTGGGAGAAGAGAAAAATGGAGTTGAATCTCCATTATGTGTAGGGGAGCAAAACATGTATTCAGCTTAGGCTATGGGGAAGTCAAAAGGACATGACCCAAAACTGCCAGAGTAACACAGACTGGGACCATCCTGTCCCAGTCTAGTAAAAACAAAAACTTAGCACAAAAGTAACCACAAACTATCCTGCTGAGTCAGCCCAAAACGGGAAGTCACCCGTGAGGTTACAAGTCAGAAGAAACACCTAAACTCTGCTAAAATAAGATAAGTAGAGACATGCACATTACTAACAAAGTCATGGCAAATGCTGATTGGTATATGTTGTTGCTATGCTTATGATGTCATATTTTCTATATGAACTTGCCTCACCTATTGTACGGGGTCAGACCTCTTTACAATTCTCCAGTTGTGTATGAGTCTATCCAGAATGCATTCTCTAATAAACCAAGCTTCTGCTGACTTGACCTAAAGTTTGCTGTGTGTGTTTTCCACGACACATGATTGGAATAAAAGAGACTTGGTGGGACCTTGCATGACTGGAGCACGGTCATGGATGGAAGCTGTTCAGGAAGGACAGGCAGGGGAGAAGAGGAGGCGGATTTGCACTTTATGTAAAAGAGCCATATGATTGCCCAGAGCTCCAGTATGAAACTGGAGATAGGCCTGTTAAGAGTCGCTGGGTTAGGGTCAGAGGGGAGAGCAACAAGGGTGATGTCATGGTGGGAGTCTGCTATAGACCACCAGACCAGAAGAAAGTGGTGGATGAGACTTTCTTCAAACAACTAGTGGAAGTCTCCTGATCATAGGCCCTGGTTCTCATGGGGGACTTCAATCACCCTGACATCTGCTGGGAGGGCAATACAACAGTGTGCAGGCAATCCAGGAAGTTTTTGGAAGGTACTGGGGACAACTTCCTGGTACAAGTGCTGGAGCAGCCAACTAAGAGCCATGCTCTTCTTGACCTGCTACTCACAAACAAGGAAGAATTGATGGAGAATGTAGTAATGGACTACAGCATTCAGGCAACTTGGGCAGCAGTGACCACAAGTTGGTAGAGTTCAAGATCCTGAGGAAAGGAAGGATGGAGAGCAGCAAAGTAAGGGTCCTGGCCTTCAGAAAAGCAGACTTCAACTTGCAGGGAACTCACAGGCAGGATCCCTTGGGAAGCCAGTCTGAGGGGGAGAGGAGCCCAGGACAGCTGGCTGTACTTTAAAGAAACCTTACTGAGAGTGCAGGAACAAACCATCCTGATGCACAGAAAAACTGGTCTTGCAAAAGACCACCTGCGCTTAGCAGGGAAAAATTCAGCAAACTAAATCACAAAAAGGAAGCTTTTAAGACGTAGAAACTTGGACAAATAACTAGGGAAGACTATAAGAGCATTGCTCAAGCATGTAGGGATGAAGTCAGGAAGGCCAAAGCATAATTGGAGTTGCAGCCAGCAAGGGATGTGAAGGGTAACAAAAAGGGTTTCTACAAGTATGTCAGTAGCAAAAGGAGGATCAAGGAAAGTGTAGGTCTCTTAGTGAATGGGGAAGGCAACCTTGTGACAGAGGATGCAGGAAAGGCTGAAGTACTCAATGCCTTTTTTGCCTCAGTCTTAACAGGTCAGCTCCCAGACTACTGCAACTGGAAGCACAGTGGGGGGTGGTGGAGGGAGGGAAAAGTCCTCAGTGGTGCAAGAACAAATTAGGGACTCTTTAGAAAAGCTGGATGTGTACAAGTCCATGAGGCCAGATGGGATGCACTTGAGGGTGCTGAGGGAGTTGGCTGATGTGGTTGTAGAGCTACTGGCCATCATCTTTGAAAAATCATGGCAATCAGGAGAGGTCCCAGATGATTGGAAAAGGGCAAACATAGTGCCCATATTTAAGAAAGGGAAAAAGGAGGATCCAGGGAACTGCAGACTAGTCAACCTCACCTCAGTCCCTGAAAACATCATGGAACAGATCCTCAAAGAATCAATTTCTAAGCACTTGGAGGAGAAAAAGATGATTAGGAACAGTCAGCATGGATTCACTGGGAACAAGTCATGCCTGACCAATCTGATTGCCTTTTAGGATGAGGTGACTGGCTCTGCAGATGCAAGGAGACCAGTGGATGTGGTGTACCTTGATTTTAGCAAGGCTTTTGATATGGTCTCCCACAACATTCTTGCAGGGAAGCTAAGGAAGTATGAACTAGATGAATGGACTGTAAGGTGGATAGAAAACTGGCTGGAGCATTGGACTTAGAGGGTTATAATCAATGGCTAGATGTTTAGTTGGCAGCTGGTATCAAGTGGAGTGCCCCAGGGGTTTTGTTCAATGTCTTAATCAATGACCTGGTAGATGGGACAGAGTGCACCCTCAGCAAGTTTGCAGATGACACAAAGCTGGGGGAAGTAGTAGATATGATGGAGGGAAGGGTAGGATTCAGAGAGACCTAGATCAACTGGAGGATTGGGCCAAAAGAAATCTCATGAGATTCAACAAGGACAAGTGCAAATCCTGCATTTAGGACAGAACAATCCCACGCACCAGTAGAGGCTGGGGGCTGACTGGCTGGGCAGCTGCTCTGCAGAAAAGGACCTGGGGGTTACAGTGGACAGTAAGCTGAATATGCGCCAATAGTGTGCCCTTGTTGCCAAGAAGGCTAACGGCATACAGGGCTGCATTGGTAGGTGTATTGCCAGTAGGTCAAGGGAAGGGGATTATTCCCCTCTATTCAGCACTGGTGAGGTTACATCTGGAGTACTGTGTTCAGTTTTGGGCCCCCCACTACAGAAAGGATGTGGAGAAATTGGAAAGAAGCCGGAGGAGAGCAACAATAATGATGAAGGGACTGAGGCACATGACTTATAAAGAGAAGTTGAGGGAACTGGGCTTGTTTAGTCTGGAGAACAGGAGACTGAGAGGGGATTTAATAACAGCCTTCAACTACCTAAAGGGGGTGTTCAAAATAGGTTGGAGCTAGACTGTTCTCAGTGGTAGCAGATGGTAGAATGAGGAGCAATGGTCTCAAATTGCAGCAGGAGAAGTTTAGGTTAGATATTACGAAGAATTTTATCACTAGGAGGGTTGTAAAACACTGGAAAAAGTTATCCAGAGAGGTGGTGGAAACTCCATCCTTGGAGGTTTTTAAGACATAGCTATACAGTCTTGACTGATGATTTAGTTGGGGATGGTCCTGCTTTGAGCAGGGGGTTGGACTAGATAATCTCCTGAGGTCCCTTCCAACCCTCCAGAGTAGGTGCTTGCACCACCTCTGGGGCGAGTCTGTTCCAGACCCTGGACACTTGCATCGTAAAGAACTTTTTTCTTATGTCTAGTCTAAATCAGCCTTCCTGGAGTTTATGGCCATTAGACTTTGATAGTCTCTTGGGGAAATTTGGTGAACAGCTGTTCTCACAGGTCCTGATGTACCCCTCTTATATAGTTGTAGGCTGCTACCAAGTACCCCCTGAGCCTTCTCTTTTCCAGACTGAAGAGTCCCAAATCCCTCAGCCTCTCCGTGTACGGCCTGCCGTCCAGGCTTTGGATCATATGGGTGGCACTCCTCTAGACTCTCTCAAGCTTTTCCACATCCCTCCTGAAGGTGGGGGCCCAAAACTAGATGCAGTACTCCAGCTGCAGCATCACCAAGGCCGAATAAAGTGGGAGAATGACGTCCCTGGTTTTGCTTGAGATGCATCGGTAGATGCACACCAAAGCTTGGTTTGCTTTGCCAGCCACAGCATCGCATTAGTGACTCATATTCATCTTGTGGTCCGTCAGGACTCCAAAGTCTCTTTTGGTCATGGTGCTAGCGAGTGTAGCACTGCTGAGCTTGTAAGTGTGTTGAGGGTCCTTCCTACTGAGGTGAAGCACCTTATACTTCTCAACATTGAAGGCCATCTGGTTTTGACCAGCTCACTTAAGCGTGTCCAAGTTGGCCTGTATCCCCAGCCTGTCCTGCAGTGTGATCGCCCTCCCCCATAATTTGGTGTTATCTGTGAGCTTTACCAGTTCTCATCTGACTACCAGGTACAGATTGTTAATGAAGATATTAAAGAGTACTGATCCAAAAACTGAGCCCTGAGGGACTCCACTGCTAACCCTACACCATGTTGATTTGCTCCCATCTACTAGTACTCTTTGGGCCCAACCCTGTAGTCAGTTACCTAGCCATCGTCTGTAAGATGATCAAGGCCACAGTTCCCCAGCTTAGCTATGAAGTCATTGTGGGGAACTAGATCAAAGGGTTTCTTGAAATCCAGATATATGACATTCACATCATATCCCTTGTCCAGGGCTAGTGTCACCTGGTCATAGAAGGAAATGAGGTTGGTCAGGCAAGACCTGTGAGTCACAAAGCCATGTTGGCTGGCCTTCAAAAGCTTGCTTTTGCTAGTCTGGTGCTGATGGATCCCTTGACAATTTTCTCCCAGATTTTTCCAGGGATGGATATCAGACTGATTGGTCTATAATTTCCCGGATCAGCCCTCCTCCCTTTCTTGAAGATAGGGACCACAATGGCCCTTTTCCAGTCTTCTGGGACCTCACTCGAGCGCCACAAATTTTCCAATATCTTTGCCAAGGGGGATGCAAAGATGCCAGCCAGCTGCTTCAAGACTCTTGGGTGCATTCTGTCTGGGCGCATGGACTTGTGAATGTCCATTCTCTCAAGGTGTTCCCTCACCTGATCCACATAAATTTTGGGCCTGCCACCTGCTTCCAGGCTGGTTTGTGTCCTTTCTGACAGTGTGATCTCCTTGGGAGGGTGAAAAACTGATGCAAAAAAGTCATTTAGGAGATTGGCCTTTTCTTGGGCGTTGGATGTCAGCTGCCCCATTTGATCCTGGAGGGGCCCAATGCTATCTTTATTCTTTTTTTTTTTACTTCCTGCATATCTGGAGAAGGACTTTTTCTTGTCGTTGATCCCCATAGCTAGCCTGAGTTCGGTTGGTGCTTTGGTTTTTCTGGACCGCTCCCTACAGGTGTGGGCACATGCCGAGTAGTCCTTTTTGGTGATGCTTCCCAATTTCCAACTGGAGTAGGCTTCTCTTTTGAGTTTAATGAGGTCCAACAGTTTTTTGTTCAGCCAAGGGGGCTTCCTTGCCCATTGATTATATTTCATACGAGATGGAATGGCTTTCCCCTATGCCTCAAGGATTATGTTCTTGAGATATGACCATTCCTCATGTACTCCTTTATCCAGGGGGATATGGCCCCTAATTTCCTGATATACCAAATTGCTGAGTTTGTGAAAGTCAGCCTTCTGAACGTTAAGGATTTCTGTTTTACTGAGGAATTTTCCTGCTCTTCAGTGAAGGTGGCCAAATCATGGTCACTGTCACCAAGCTTCCCCTCAATCCTCAGATCACTCACCAGGTCCTCCCCTTTGGCCAGGACCAGATCAAGCAATGCATCTCCCCTAGTTGGCCCACAGACTTCCTGTGTTAGGTAGAGGTCATCAATGCAAGCAAAAAAGCTGCATGAGCTGTCTGGCTTGGTTGTGTTTTCATCCCAAGAGATGTCAGGGAAGTTGAAGTTCCCCATGACAATCATGCATCGGGAGTGCATGGCCTTGACCAGTTCCCTATTGAATTCCCAATCAATTCCTCCCCAATTCCTCTTGGTGGGGAGGTCTATAGTCTTCATCAGTGACTTGGATGAGGGAGTGAAATGTACTCTGTCCAAGTTTGCAGATGACACAAAGCTATGGGGAGAGGTGGACACGCCGGAGGGCAGGGAACAGCTGCAAGCAGATCTGGACAGGTTGGACAAGTGGGCAGAAAACAACAGAATGCAGTTCAACAAGGAGAAATGCAAAGTGCTGCACCTAGGGAGGAAGAATGTCCAGCACACCTACAGCCTAGGGAATGACCTGCTGAGTAGCACGGAAGTGGAAAGGGATCTTGGAGTCCTAGTAGACTCCAAGATGAACATGAGTCGGCAGTGTGACGAAGCCATCAAAAAAGCCAATGGCACTTTATCGTGCATCAGTAGATGCATGACGAATAGGTCCAAGGAGGTGATACTTCCCCTCTATCGGGCGCTGGTCAGACTGCAGTTGGAGTACTGCGTGCAATTCTGGGCGCTGCAATTCAAGAGGGATGCGGATAACCTGGAGAGGGTCCAGAGAAGGGCAACTCGTATGGTTAAGGGCCTGCAGACCAAGCCCTACAAGGAGAGACTAGAGAAACTGGATCTTTTCAGCCTCCGCAAGAGAAGGTTGAGAGGCGACCTTGTGGCTGCCTATAAGTTCATCACGGGGGCACAGAAGGGAATTGGTGAGGATTTATTCACCAAGGCGCCCCCGGGGGTTACAAGAAATAATGGCCACAAGCTAGCAGAGAGCAGATTTAGATTGGACATTAGGAAGAACTTCTTCACAGTTCGAGTGGCCAGGGTCTGGAACGGGCTCCTAAGGGGGGTGGTGCTCTCCCCTACCCTGGGGGTCTTAAAGAGGAGGTTAGATGAGTAACTAGCTGGGGTCATCTAGACCCAGCACTCTTTCCTGCTTATGCAGGGGGTCGAACTCGATAATCTATTGAGGTCCCTTCCGACCCTAACATCTATGAATCTATGAATCTATGAATAGTAGACTCCCACAAGTATGTCACCCTCCCCATGTTCTTGTATTTTAACCCAGAGGGTCTCAAGACACCCTTCCTGGTTAGAAAACTCAGTTTTCAGGGAAGTGAACTGATCCTTGATGTAGAGACCAACATCTCCACCCTTCTTACCCAGACGGTCTCTCCTGTATAAGGTATAACCCTCCAAAGCAACAGACCAATCATAGGTAGAGTCCCATCAGGTCTCCACTATCTCCACAAAGTCATAGTCATTTTCACATAAAAGAAGGGCCAATTCCTCTTACTTGTTTCTCAAGCTCCTGCCATTTGTCTATAGGCAGTTGAGTCTGCCATGAGAAGCCCCATGATTTCCTCTGAAGTGAGACAGGAACTTTCCTTGGGCTGTCGTCAGAGCAAGTTCCCTTTGGCTGCCCAATTTATTGGTAAGGCGCTTGACATGACCTGGACTAGAACTGTTAATACATGGCCTGTCCCTCAGCGGTCTTAGTTTAAAGCCCTGCCAAGAAGGTCAGCCATTCAGGTTGAGAAGAGCTTCTTCCCCTTCCAGGTGAGGTGGAGGTCATCCCTTCAAAAGAGGTTGCTTTCTCTGAAGTGTGGACTGTGGTCAAAGAAGGCAAACCCCTCACGATGGCACCATTGCCGAAGTCTTCTATTCACCTCACCAATGCACTTTTCCCTCTGGAGCCCATGTCTTGTGACTGGGAAGATCAATGAAAAGACTATCTGTGCCCCCAGACTTCTGAGCCCAGGCCCCAGAGCCCTGTAGTCATGCATGACCCAGCCTGGACTGCTCCATGCCACATCATTTTTGCTCATGTGGATGAGAAGCATGGGATGGTGGTCAGAGGGCTGGACAAGTTTGGGGATTGTCTGTGTCACATCCAGGACATGAGTTCCAGGCAGGCAGCAGACCGCATGGGCTAAGGGGTCAGTGCAACAGATTGCTCCCTCTGTCCCTCTAAGGAGAGAATGACCCACCACAATAACTCTGTGCTTTCTTTTGGGTGCAGGTGCTGGTGGCCCTCTGTCCTCACATGCTGAAGCCGGCAGTATGGCTGGCTCAGTTGATGTGAGAGGTGCAAAATGGTTGTGCAGCTCCAGGGGAGTGGTAACCCTGGTGCTGTGCCTCTTTGAGCTGGAGGCAGCCATCATCCAGACAACCCCAGGCTGGACTTCATGGTGGTTCCTTGGTTCTGCTGTGCTGTCATCAGCCGTCAGGTGGAGAGCCTGAAAGTAAGAGTCCAGCTCCTGCTCTGCATCTCTAATGGAGTGCAGCCACTGGACTCTTGCCTGGAGTTCCCTAATCTGGCACTCCAGGGCCTCCAACATTGAGCACACCCCACAAGGGGAGTTATCAGTGCCCCCAAACCCAGCTGCCTGCAGTCTTTCTAGGCAACCTCCACATAGAGCCAGGCGCTCTGTCTTAGTGGAGGCTGGGGCAGAGGTTCCCACCCAGGTTGGGGCAAGGAGCACAGGCTCCATTTGGGTATAGGCTGGAACCATGGGCTTTATTTGGGTAGAGATCCCAGTGGTGTCAAAGCAGGGGAGTACAGATGCAGGGGGGAGCCTCAGGTACGACATGTCCCACCCACCATGGTCCTTGTAGTAGTCTAGCTACTACTGTGCAGACCGTTGGCTCCAGCTCAGTGCCTGGAGCTTCAGGCCCTCCTGCACAAACTCCTGTGCTAACTTGTGAGCCAGGCAGACAAGCATGTCTGTTTGTGTGTCCTGTTCGTGTGGCTCCAGTTGCACGGCTCCCTAGGGATTTGAGTAAAGTAGGAGCTGGGGCAGTGCGAACTCCTCCTTGGCTCCTCACAGCTGCCTCCCTGCAGCTGGGTTGTCCCTCCCACCATGGGCCCAGCTCACCTTCGACTCTCCTGGAGGTCAGGTGGGGTCTGCTGCATCTGCTGGAGGTCACTGGGGGTCTTCAGGGTGTGGGGGCGTGATGAGCTTACACCCGTGTTTCTCTCGCCACTCCCTTACCCAAGCTGTTTTTCTCTGCACTTATACAGATCAATGTAAATTTATGCCTAAGTGACAAACCTACTGAAAGATGACTTGTTTGGGTACACAAACTGCATTTTCAAAGCATGTTTACAGGTTTTTATTAAGGGCAACTTACATGGACTTTCTGGGGACTATGTGGCTAAACTTCAGTTTAGCTACATACTTTGACAATTGATCCATTAAAAAGGCAAGATTTAAGCAGGTGAAATGCTATAAGCTGCTCTTTGTGAGTGCGTACATAAGTCTAAGTTAACTTAAAATAAGGCGACTTAACTAAGTCAACTTAAGTTGAGTCACATCGGAGCATACACACGTACAGCAACTTGACATGGTGGCAGCCATCTTGTGAGCCCTTCCCTGTAGTTGCGCCTGGCCACCAGCTAGCAGTCATTGCAGATTGTGGGCGGGGGAGGGGGGGGGGTGCAGTCTGCCCCAGCTCTGACCCTGTTAATCAGCCCAACTCCTCCTTTCCCTCACCCTCTTAAATGGCAGAGCCCAGGCTGCCTGGATCCAGCTGCTGAAGCCAGGAGTTCATGCTGTTAGCTCAAGCCTCCTTCCTGATGCTGCACTTTTATTGCCTGCTGTACAGATCTGTGTCTCCTCTGCAGAGCCCCCTGTGTGGCCTCTCTGTCACCCCTTTTTGCCTGCCCAGCACTCTGGGAGCACCCCATGGCTGCAGCTGACCCCTCCCTGCTGGGCCCCACTCCAATCTAAAGGCTGCATCAGCCATCCTGCAGGCCTTCCTGGAGTGCTCTGCTCAGGCCCCCAGGTGCCTGAATGACCTACATCACCTCCAGGACAGGAAGAGGGACCACATGTACAATGAACCCGAGACCCAGTTCCAGCACCAGTTTCAGAGCCTATTCCAGAGCCTGGAGCTGAGGAACAAGAGCTGCAGCCCTCTTTGGGACCTACTTCTTGTGGCCAGAGCTGATGAGATGCATGATGCCCAGTACCTGTGCCAGAAGCATGAAGCCCTGATGGAGCTCATTGAGTGGGGCATACTGTGGTTGGGCCTGCACAGACTGGTAGCATAGCATCATCCTTGGCACCTGGGGATGACCAGCTGTGGAGTGAGACCTTCTGTGTGTCCCAGGCCACCTTCCATCATGTGCACAATGACACCATCCCACAGAATCTTTCAACCCTGAGCGGTGCGTGGGCATCACCCTGCTTCAGCTGGCCACCCCTGGGAGGTGACCCGGGATGTCTACAAGGCTACTTGGGATGCCCAGATGCTACCAGGGCATCTGTCTGGATAACTCCCCAGTGGTTGAGTTTGGCTTCTGTGCTCTGGGCTAGTCCCAGTGTATGGGTGCCCTCAACAGGACCTACATCCCTGTGGTGTGCACCCCCAAGAGGGGCTGGGAATGTGTCAACAGGAAGGGGGTCTACTTCATCATCCTGCAGGCCATTGTGGAGCACCAGGGCAGGTTTATTTATATCTATGTGGGATGGCTTGACTGTGTTCATGATACCAGGGTCTTGTGCAACTGTGTAGTGATGTGGAGGCTGACTACTATGCCCCAAGCCTAGACCCCACTCCCAGCTGGGTGACTTTAACTGCCAAGGCAGGAATTAATAGGCTGCAACTTCCACAATGAAAGGAGGCATGGCCACCTTGCCCAGCTGCAGCGGGGGCATAGTAGCCAGCCTCCATATCGCTTCACAGACCTGAGTTTCAGAAGACCCTGGTATCATGCACACTTCAGGGAAAGGACCTCAATGAGCAGTGACATGAAGGATTATGAGTCTGGAATGCCCTGGCACAACATGTGCCAATCCTGCCCAAGAAATAGGGAGTCAGGGCGGCCACGGGGAGCCGGGCTCCCCATACTGCACCCAGCACCGCACACCACCCATAGCAAAGGATATAGACATGACCCTAATGGAACATATCTTTGTTCTTTCCACAACCCTCCCCTGCAGCCCCCACTCTTCTCACAGACATGGGGGAAAACCCCTTATTTCCATCTTCCCTCCCTCCAATCACAACACATTACCCTCCCAGATAAATAACCCATTTTTTAACTATGTACAAGGAGAGGAAACATTTTACAAGGGGAGGGGAAAACTACTTACAGAGGGAGGGGACAACCATGTTGGGGTTGGGGGCAGGGGAGAATGGGCCTGGGGGGGTTGGGGGAAGGGATTGGAACATCATTGGATGGAAAGATCTAGGGACAGTGAGGTCACATGGTGCCCATGGCCACCTCTCGTGTGGAGTTCTGCTCATCTGCAGGAGCAAAGGGCCTCCCCTCTCCACTAGGCAGGGACACACCTGACTCTCTGCCTCCCAGTGGATGATCTTCCACTGGGTGGGGCCAGGTGGCATGCCCATTTCCCCAACCATCACCTGCAAGCAAAGCAGAAGGCCCTCCTGCACCCTCCACTCATTTTCCAGATGGTCTAGGAATGCAGCTTCCATCTGCTTCTGGCTTGCCACTACCTGCCTTTAAGTCACCGCTGATTCCCTGGCCACCACTGCAGCCTCCATGTTAGTTGCCACCTGCTGCTTGGTGGTGTCTGTCTGGCATTGCTCCAGTGCCAGTAGCTCCTGCATCTGCCTCTGGTGCTCCCATGTGTCCCTCTGCATTTCCTTCCTCCATGCATCCACCCCTCTCATGCCTGATGCTCATGGCCCAGATGAAGGAATGCTTCATCTCCTCCCTCCTGGATCTGCCAATATGCCTGGCAGTGATCACTGAGCCAGCAGGAGAAGGAGAGGAGGAATGAGGTGGCCCAGTGGTCTTACTCCTTGAGGGCAGCAGAACTATAAATAGTCAAGCATGTTTAAGCATTTAATTGTTAACAGTGTCTGAACCATCATGAGGTATGGTGTCTTCTGCATAGCTGGACCCTGATATGTCCCTGGATTCTCAAGTCATTCTTGCCTTTTTTCAAACCAAGTATATTTCAATATGTTAGAAGTCAAATGCAAACTGCTTCACACAGAGAATGTAAACACTTTATTTTGGATAACAAATAACAGGAATTAAGAATATCCAGGACTTGATTGAAAATACAGTTTCCAGATGAGAGTTGCTACTGAATGAAGTGCAGTTTTGCCTTTAGATGAACGGGTTAGCATTATTCAAAGATTCACTGTGCTGCGTATGATATGTTGTCATAGTTACATAGTGGCAAACGAATAAAGCTTATGTTCCAGAAGAGCATTTAGCTAGTTTTCCTTTCCAGAGAATAGATTTCTCTCAAAGGCTTTCTTGTTCGGTCTCAACATCAAATAACAAAAATACCTTTGAATAATATAATTATTAGTACAATTACTCTGTCAAACAGTGTTTGTTATTTATCTTTAATATGCTATATTGATTACTGACCAAAGTTTCATTTTAATGACTTTTTAGAGTTTCTTGTTGTATGTACTGAAGTCTTTTAATTTTCAAATAAATATTATTTTTAAAACTCTTGTAATAAATATTCTTCCTCTTTTTTTGAACAGTGGATTTTTTTCTTTTTCTTTAATTATAGATTCATAGATTCATAGATTCTAGGGTCAGAAGGAACCTCAGTGGGCCATCTAGTCCAACTCCCTGACCCTGGCAGGCAAGAAAAGGGTCACCAAACCTGAGATCATGTGATCCCAGCCAGGTGCCTGTCCAGTCTCCTCTTGAAGACTCCCAAGGATGGGGTAAGCACCACCTCCCTCAGAAGCCCATTCCAGATCCTGGCAACACTGACCATGAAGAATTTTTGTCCAGTTTAAACCTACTGTCCCATAGCTTATGGCCACTGTTCCTTGTTGTTCCAGGGGGTGTCCTGGTAAACAGATCATCACCTACTTTGTGTTGCTCTCCACTTATGAATTTGTATGCCGCCACAAGGTCTCCTCTCAGCCTTCTCTTGGCGAGGTTGAAGAGGTTAAGGTCTCTTAGCCTTTCCTTGTAGGGCCTTCCCTGCAGGCCTCCAATCAGACGAGTGGCTCTTCTTTGGACTCTCTCCAGGTTGTCCACATCCTGCTTGAACTGTGGCATCCAGAACAGGACACAGTACTCCAGCTGTGGCCTGACCAGTGCCACGTAGAGAGGGAGAATCACCTCCCTGGACCTGTTTGTGAAGCACCTACGGATGCATGACAAGGTGTGATTGGCTCTGCTTCATCACATTGACTACTTCATCACATTGACGACTCATATTCATCCTGAAGTCAACAGCGACTCCAAGATCTCTTTCTGCCGCAGTGTTTTTCTCCCTAGATGCAACACCTTGCACTTGTCCTTATTGAATTGCATCCTGTTGCTCTCTGCCCACTTCCCCAACCTGCTGAGGTCAGCCTGGATCTGGTTCCTCCTCTCCAGGGTGTTAGCTTCACCCCATATTTTTGTGTCATCCACAAATTTGGACAGGGTGCTTCCCACCTCCTTGTCCAGATCACTGATGAAAATGTTGAACAGCACCGGCCCCAGAACTGAGTCCTGAGGGACTCCACTGCACACATCTTTCCAGGCTGACACTGACTTATCCACCACCACCCTCTGAATGCAACCCCTGAGCCAGTTTGCTACCCATTCTACCGTATAATCATCCAATGCAAATCTCTTCCATTTATTAATAAGGATGGAATGGGATACTGTGTCAAAGGCCTTCTTGAAGTCCAGATAGAAACATCCACCTTAACTCCTGCATCTAAACATTTGGTGTCCTTGTCATAAAAAGAAACTAGGTTAGTCAAGCAGGACCTGCCTGCTATAAACACATGTTGGTTACCCCTTTGCATCACATTAGCCAGTGGGCTCCCACAGATGCATTCCTTGATACCTTTTTTTATTCCCTGGAATAGAGGTAAGGCTAACCAGTCTATAGTTCCGCAGATCCTCCTACCTCCACTTCGTAAGGATTGGGATGACATCGGCCCTCTTCCAATCCTCCGGGACCTGACCTGAGCACCATGAGTGCTCATATATCCTTGCAAGTGGTTCAGCTATGACCCTCACTAATTCCTTCATTACCCCTGGGTGGAATCCCTCTGGTTCCGGTGATTTGAACACATCCAGTCCCTCCAAATGTCCTTTTACTGTGATGGCACTGACCATTGGTTGGCTGATGTTCCCCTTGTTGATGTCCGTGATACATATTGAGGGTTTGTCTAGATTCCTATTTAAGAAGACAGAGGCAAAAAACTCATTAAAGAGTTCTGCCTTGTCCCTGCTATCTGTCACTAAGCCCCTCTGCCTGTCCTGTAGGGGTGCTATACTACCCTGCACCCTCTTCTTGATCCCACCATACCTAAAGAAGGACTTTTTATTGTCCTTAATCCCGCTAGCCTGAGCTCTAGAGCTGCCTTGGCCTTCCTGACTGGCTCCCTACATGTATTGTCCCTTTTTGGCAGGAGGGTAGTATTCTGGTCTTGGCCTTTTAAAGCTCTTTGTATTACAGGACTTTGAAGAACAGCACCCTTCATCTTCCATTTTGAGACACATTTTTATGGAATTGATGAAATCTAGGTAAAAAGTCAATTTACTTGAACACATTTATCTCACTTCTAACAGATAACCATAAATCTCGATGATTTTTTTGATAAAGTCAGGTGATGCTTTTGATAGCCTATTTGAAAATAATTTTTGTGGAACTAGTTTAAAAATCCTCTGTAGATCTGTAGATGAAAAGGTAAGATGACAGTTCTGCCTCAAGAGACCCTACTTTGTGTATTGTGCCTTTTGCTGCTTTCCAACATAAAATTGTATATTTACTTTCTGGTTTTCTCTAGTTCTACAATACTGTGATAGGGAATAAACCAATAGGTTTGGAATGAATCAGAACCATCTAGAATCTCTATTTGGTTACCAAAAGCCATACATTTTCAATGTTTGGAAAAAGTTTGGTAATCTTTGTGTCTTTAATTTTGTGTATGTGACTTTAGAATATGCCAGAAGTAGAAATACCATAATAGCTTGCTGTAGAAAAATACTGCCAATGCATAGCGAAACTGTTTTGTCTTCTTTAGCTCCCTCTGAGATGATGGTGTAAATGTTGTTCTAATAGCATGTATATAAAACTCTGTGAATAAAACTGTCCTGTTTACACAGTAGTGTTGACACAGGCTTCTCCAGATAGGACACCCTATGAACTTCCCTAATAGCATTTAATTGGTGAGTGAAGCTGATGAGATTCTGTTTCAGGTGCCATTTTATGAAAAAGTTGGCAAAGATGTGTAAGGTTCAGAAAGAGTCACAAGAACAATCCTAGTGCTACTCCACTTATAGCTTTAAATCGAACCAGCTGGATAAACTAGAACTTTGTGCAGTTTATAAGCTTACTATCTAGAGTAAAATGAACTGGAAGAAATACTTTTTCAGAATAATGAAGGGGATAGATAATGGTGAGGCAATCTCAAATGGATAAGTTTAGATAAATATCTTCTCAAGGTTAGCTGATCCCCTCATATTTTTCAGCTTTCCTCACATCATCCCTGCTTTGGCTTGCTTCCTTGCTATGGGGCCAGAGGCCAGGGGACATGGGCCAGGGACCTGGGTCTGCAGCCCCTTGCCCCCTGCAGCAGTGCCTGAGCCCTGGCAACAGCCCCCAGGATATGGCAGCTTCTGCAGCATCGTGGAATGCACAACCCGGATCCCCCTCCCCAAAACACAGCAAAGGGATCCAGACCATGCCATGACAATAAATGTAAAAAACCTGCCAACATATCTCCACCACCCCCACAATAACTACACTCCACAACAGACCCATCAACGTTCCTGGATCTTAACGTCTGCACCTCCAGAAATGTTATATGTTTCATCTAGTGTACTAAATGCCCTGATGGAAAATATGTAGGAGAAACCAAACAACAACTACATACCAGAATGAATGCACACTGAAAATCTATCAAAGACAAGAATACCCAATTGCCTGTGGGGGCACATTTCTCACAAGACAAACACTTTCTCTCCAATCTCTGTTATAATCCTCAAAGGGAATTTACAAAACAACTTTCACAGACAAGCCTACGAACTTCACTTCATCAACCTACTGGATACAAAAAAACCATGGACTAAATATACACATTGGATTTATGACATACTGTAACCTGCCTAACATCTGATACCCCTGGTAACATCTCTACTCTTTACCAGCTATATTCTTATCACCAGGTCTAAATTCCCCTTTCCCCTCACCTGTTTCTCACCCATTGACTGCCTCTGTGTGCATTTTCACAGACTGGCATTCTTGTATGCAGACTGGCCTCTGGCTTCTATTCTATTTCATCTATGAAAAGCAGAGACCAACTGCACATGCTTCCTCAGCCTGATGAAGGTTGTTTGTACCCAAAAGCATGTAAAGAAGTTTTCCAACTAGTTTAGTTGATCTAATAAAATCAGAATGGTTTTTTCGAATGTTGATCTTTAATCAAAGAACCTTGTCTGCCTATGTTCTTAGACCAACATGGCTGCAACCTATACACCTATACATGCACATGGCACCCCTGTCTGGCCACTCTCCTCCCACTCCCCCCAAGCCCTTGCAAGCTGGAACTCTGCTAGCCTGCAGAGAGATCTTTGCAAAAGTGAAAAATCCACGTGTATCTCTGTTAAAATGAAAATTCCATGTTTTTCTCAGGTAAAAGAAGAAATTCACAGTTTTTTTCCATTTTCCTATGGGA
This sequence comes from Alligator mississippiensis, assembly GCF_030867095.1. NCBI lineage: Eukaryota > Metazoa > Chordata > Crocodylia > Alligatoridae > Alligator > Alligator mississippiensis. Next base: position 213,916,993 of record NC_081826.1, read on the forward strand.
AAAAGAAAACCCAGCTCCCTGGTCATTAGGGAACTTTGAACAATTTCAGATCATCTCTACTCTGAAAATGATTTTTTAAAGTGCTTTCTAGTGTAACAAAAGACTGCTGCCTTAGGTAGTTTTCATCTTCTCGTTCGGTATGAACTTCTCAACCAGAGGCCCCATATATATCAAAACAGGGCCAAGGGAGCAAAAAGAAAAATAATTCTATTGTTTCAAACAGTGTAAAAATGAGAGACAGGAGACCCTGTCTGAATTTGCAATGTAGGTGCTTTTCACTGGCACAAACATTTATACCATTTATTCCTACAGAAGTGGAAGATAAATTCCAATTTAGCTATTTGCAAAAGATAAATATTCTGTCAACTGTAACAGATTTCCAAGCCTATATGCCAAGAAAAATATGCATGCATTAGATAACAAATTAATTGCATGATAAGAGAACTTATGTCTTTGTTCATAAATACTACAATCAATTAGAGAAGGCTTGCTTTCTGCTGCATAATTCTACATTGATTCAAACAGATATTTATTAAGTAAAATGAAAATACTTTAGACTGCAATGAGTACTGAAAGGAGAGGATGGAAGAAAGCAAATGGAATCTATTATGGTACACAGCAGTCTGTTCACTGAGTTGTTCTTTCTAAGCTGTTACATTGGTTCTAACATAGTTAATTTTTTCGTCTTCATGCTGAAGGTCACTCTGAAACAGAAAGACCAAAAAAGCCTAGGGTAGGCCATACATCAGGTTTTGAACACTACACCCTGCAGGACAAGTTTGCCATACTAATCGGCAGACTGACTATACAGCTGTCCTCCTACACCTCCCCTTGTTTAGTTGGGGAGTGATGTGAATTTTTCCAATGAGAAGCTACATAAGGAGAGCTCCATGCTTAGGAAGACAACTCAAGCTATTTTAATTAGAGGTCTGCTTTTCAATGGACTCTTCATAAGCAATAATAAAAAGCCTTTGTGCACTCAGGCAGTGTCCTAAATAAAATCACTTTGATAATTACAGGCCGTGTCCACACGAGACTCTGACTGTGCAGTAGCTCGCAGTCAGCATCACCAAAAAGCATCACCATTTGGGGCTGATACTGTAGAGTGATGGTGGTTACTGTGCAGTAATTTATACTTGTATGTGCAAATACTAAATGACCTCACAGTAATAATTGTGCAGTCAGTATCTCATGTAGACTTGGCCACAGTTTTGCTGCCTTTGAACACGCCAAATGGGTAGATTTTTAACTGGTGTAAATTCTTATTGCTGCATTTTGTGGACCTATGATAATTTATGCTGGTTGATAATCTGCCCCAGGATGCCTGGACAAATCTTATGCCTTGCAAACTATTATAGGTTGACATTTTTAAACCTAGGTGCTTAAGTTAAGCAACAAAGTCCAGCTCTAGTATCTAAGTAGGCGACCTAATTTCCATTTGCAGTAAGCAGCTACAACATTCACTGGAGTTAAAAGTTGCAGTAGAAAATTAAGTAACTGGTTTAAATCCTTAATAATGTATTTAGCTGCCTCCCTTTACATCAGCCACCATGAAGAGAATTGGCTTTTAGTTTTTTTTTTTTTTTTTTTTTTTTTTTTTTTACAGAAATCAGCATTATTTCCAGGTTTTGAAAAGATCTAGCACTCTGCAAAAAATTCCCAAATCTCCCAGATAGGCAGTGAAAAATGCTTTTAAACTTTAGGTCTCAGAGGAACCACACCCCCATTATGATTTATGCACACATGCACACACATGTAATATTAATTGTTAAGTACATTATGGATGCATGAGGTAAACTTTTTTCCCCCTTAACCCTTCTTTTAAATGAAGAAAAAAAATACAGTTTTTAGTGCTATCTACCACTCAGTGTTTTATCTTTACATTATTAGGAAGAGAGAGAGAGGGAGAGAGAGAGAGAATGAGAGAGAGAGAGAGTACAAATAAGGAGAGATGCATTTTCCACAGATTTAGGCTACTTAGCAATAATTTAAAATTAATTCTTCATAGATAGAATTGCCACTTAACACATGTCGCAGCGCACCGAGGTGCCCTGCTTTTAGAGGGGCAGAAACTGCCAGAGGAAAAGCTCTGGCAGCGCATAGAGAGCCCTAGCAGGGAATAGGAGCTCACCTGTGGGTTGCCAGGGCAACTGGAGGGGGCAAATGACCCACACCTGCCAGCGGTCAGCTGCCTGTAGGAGGCAGAGCCTGGCTCTTATAAAGCCCAGGGCTGAGGCTAGGCTGGCAGTTCTCTGCCAGTAGTCAGAGAGGCAGGAGCTCTCTCAGCCATGGCACTAGAAGCAGTGAGAATCACAAGTACTGCTGGAGCAGAGTTACAGAAGGCAGCTCAGGAGGCTTGAGTCGTGGTGTTAAGTTATAGCCAGGCGGCTTCAATTTGTGTTACAGCCTAGGGGCTTGTGGTTTTGCTTTGGCGTTGTTATTTATTAGACTGGTGGTTTGGGCGAAGCTATTAGGGGTTGGAGGAGGCCTCGTAGGGACCCACAGAAGTGTGGGGCCCTAGCACCAGTGAGGGTGCAGTATCCTCATTGGGGACTCACAACAGAGGATGAGGACCCCAGCGCCCGAGTGGGTGCAGCATACTCATAGGGACCCACAGTGGTGTGGGGGCCCTAGCGCCAGTGAGGTCATAGCGTACTCAGGGGGAACCCACAGCGATGTGTGGACCCTGGTGCCAGTGAGGGTGCAGCTTACGGGGTGCTTAGACCCCAGCCCCGGAGAGGGGGCGTTTGAGAAGCCCCAGTGCGGGCGTAGCGAGCCCTAGAGAGGGGCACTTTGGAGAAGCCCCAGTGTGGGCGTAGCAAGCCCTAGAGAGGGGCAACTTTAAGAAGCCCAAGTTGGGCACAACGAGCCCCAGGAAGGGGCAGCCTTTTTAAGAAGCCCTGTGCTGGCGTGAGAAGCCCCAGGAAGGGGACAATATTTTAGAAGCCTAAGTGTGGGTACGACAAGCCCCAGGGAGGGGGCACTATTGAGAAGGCCCCGAGAGAGGGCGACAGCATTGAGAAGCCCAGTGCGGGCGTGACAAGTCCCAAGGAAGAGGGTGGCATTTTAGAAGCCCGAGTGTGGGCGCAGAGAGAGCCCCAGAAAGGGGGGGCATTATCGAAAAACCCCAGTAAGGGCATAGCAGGCCTCAGGAGGGGGCACTATTGAAAAAGGCCCAGATAGGAGGCAACAGCACAGAGAAGGCCCCGAGAGAGGGTGACGGCACGGTGAAGGCCCGGAGTGGGCAAGGAGAGCCCCAGGAGGGGGCGTCGGTGTACGTAGAGAGACAAACCAACGTCTATCCCATCTGCGAGGCTTGGGGCGTGGTATCAGGGGTGGTTGGAGCCACGAGTAGCCCATAAGGCTAGGGTGCACCGAAGCACCCATTTGTGCTGGACAAGATCCATGAGGGGTCCAGGAGTCTACGTGTCCAAGAGGGCATAAGGCAGCCTCCCAACTTAACTTAAGATCAAAGACGTGGTGGGCGAGAATAAAGGGTGCTCTTGGGCCGACTTGACATGGAGAGGGGGCCTCAAGGAGATCACGGCCCTCCTGCAGGACCCTGCCGTGACAACACACAATACAATCTATGCACAGGAAACTAAAGAGAAGCATCAAAAGGATATTTCAACCCACGTGGCGGATAACTTATTCTCACCCCAAATGCTAGGCTTCCCCAAAAACCCTTGCAAATAGATAGTCTTGCAGTATGCTGCAAAAGAAAGTAATTTAGGAATACTCTAGAAACTAAAAAATATCCATCTGCAATAGCTGCCAGCTAAACTATATATAGAAAAAGGCTAGTTTATCTACATAATATACAGTATAGATGCTGAAAGGGAATATTTTGTGGTTCACTTATATTCTGCCTTATTAGTGCTATCGCTTGTTCTTTACTTAACTGACATGAGAAAGGTAGTTAGCATATTTAGCCAAATCCAAGATGCCTTTGAATTTAAGACAATTAGATTCTATACATGGAAAATTATAAATTTGTTATAATTCTCCACATATAGAATCTAATTATTGGAGCATCATAAATGTATACCCCTGCACCACTGCAACAGGGAAAGCAGACCCAGGGGGGTAGGCAATGGGGAAGCAGGAAGCCTGACCCCAGTCCCTAGCTTCTCCCCGCTCCATCACTCGCACCCTCGGTGTCTGCCCCCCTGCCTATGCCTCCACTGCCATGTGTTGCTACAGATATCTCCACACTGGGTCTCTCACCACCTTGGGCCCCATGTCACCCTGTGCCTCTGTGCTAGGTCCCATGCCACCTCATGTCTCCATTTTAGGTCCTGTGCCACCCCATGCCTCTACACAGCATACTGTGCCTCTGTACTGGTCCCTTGCTGCTCCATGCTTTGCTGAGGAGATTCCTTTTCTACCTATAGGAACTGCTTTTTACTTGATACTGAATTGTAAGGTGAGGCTTTATTTTCCCCTTGTTGAATGGGGGGAAAAAAATCCTTGTTTGGGAATCAAGTAAATATGGTAGTCTGAAATTAAGCAGATGGCAAAACAGTGTGGCACCTTATAGACTAATTCATTCAGAGATACATGCTTGCATAGGTTACAGCAGGGGAGGCATATTTTTGCCCACCCCTGGGTTACAGTTTAGTTTGTCAGATGGACTTTCAGTGAATAGGGTTACTAAATAGAAAGGAATGCAGTCCTTTAAATACAAAAGTTAGGGAGGGTTAGGAAGCCAGGCACTGCTGAGAGAGGTGAATAAGAATTCAGAGTCTCTGTTCAGTCCATACGTAACAGGCCAGTCTGTACAGATATAGTTAGGGTTACAGATGTAGTTAGGGATCCTCTGGAAGGGCTAGACATTTTTAAATCTGCAGGTCCAGATGATCTCCACCCAAGGGTGTTGAGGGAGCTGGCAGGGGTCATCGCGGAGCCCTTGGCCCAGCTGTATGAGCATTTGTGCTCATCTGGCCAATGCCAGGGGATTGGAAACTGACTAATGTGGTCCCAATTTTCAAGAAGGGGAGGAAGGAGGACCCAAGTAACTATAGGCCTGTAAGCCTCACCTCGGTCCTCAGGAAGATCTTGGAGAGAAACATCAAGGAACACATCTGTGGGGGGCCTGCAGGGGAGATCATGCTCAGGGGCAATCAGCATGGGTTCATCAAAGGCAGGTCCTGCCAGAACAACCTCATTGCCTTTTATGACCAAGTAACTAAATCCTTGGATGATGGTGTCGCTGTGGACATAGTCTTTCTGGACTTTAAGAAGGCCTTTGACACTGTCTCTCACCCCATCCTCATCAATAAATTAAGCGAATGTGGCATTGATGCTTACACAGTTGGATGGGTAAAAAACTGGCTGATGGGGCACACCCAGAGTGTAGTGGTGGATGGGTTGTACTCAACCTGGTGAGACGTGAGCAGTGGATACCCCAGAGCTCAGTCCTCAGGCCCGCACTGTTTAACATCTTCATCAGTGACTTGGACGAGGGGGTGGAAAGCATGCTGTCCAAGTTTGCTGATGACACTAAGATGTGGGGCGAGGTGGACACACTTGAAGGCAGAGAGAGGCTGCAAATAGACTTAGACAGACTACAAAAGTGGGCAGATGAGAATAGGATGGGGTTCAATGTAGACAAATTCAGGGTGTTGCACCTTGGGAGAAGGAATCCACAGCATACATACAGGCTGGGGAGTTCCCTTCTTGAAAGCACAGAGGCCAAAAGGGATCTTGGAGTCATTATTGACTCCAAGATGAACATGAGCCGCCAATGCTAGACCGCAGCCAGCAAGACCAGCCATACCTTGTCATGCATCCAAAGGCGCATCTCAAGCCGGTCCAGAGAGGTGATACTCCCCCTCTATGTGACATTGATCAGGCTGCAGTTGGAGTACTAAGGCCAGTACTGGACACTGCACTTCCAAAGGGATGTGGCCAGCCTGGAGAGGGTTCAGAGGAGGGCCACCCGCTTGGTGAGAGGGCAGCAGGACAGGCCATACGAGGAGAAATTGAGAGACCTGAACTTGTTCAGCCTCAGCAAGAGGAGGCTGAAGGGAGACCTGGTGGCTGCCTACAAATGCATCAGGGGAGATCAACAGCAAATAGGCAGAGCCCTTTTCTCCCAAGCACCACCTGGGGTGATAAGGAACAATGGTCATAAGCTGATGGAGAATAGGTTTAGGTTAGAGATCAGAAGGCAATATTTTACAATTAGGGTGGCCAAAATCTGGAACCAACTTCCCAGGGAAGTGGTCCTCACTTCTACCTTGGGCAAATTCAAGAGGAGGTTGGATGATCACCTGTCTGGGGTCTTGTGAACCCAGCATTCATTCCTGCCTGTGGCAGGGGGTCAGGGTAGATGATCTGTTCAGGTCCCTCCTGACCCTAGCTACTATGAAACTATTTGGGCCCAATCCAAATCGAATAGGGCCCGCTTCATACAACCCTACTGGCTGGTAGTTGCTTCAGTTGAAAGCAATGGAAAATAGTTAAAAAGCTTAGCAAGTACAGCTTTTTAATTTATATTATGTATGAGGGCATAATTAAAGGCTAAAAGTTTCCCCTGAACATACTTTAGGGCAAATCTCTATGCTTGTGCATTTGCTGGGCTTCCATGTGCGACAAAGGAACACCACCACTGATTAGCTTTGGGTTTCCAGCAGGATTTTATCATTATTTTACACTTCCTTCCATCCTTGTGACATGGTATTTAGCAAAATTCACAGATTCATTGATACCTGGCAGAGCCATGCTATGAGCACTTCCACTATGGCCTCAAGCTTGCAACCTCTGCACTGTCAACCATGCACTTTAGTGCTCATGCCACCCCAACCCTTATTTTACACTGCACTTTAATATGAATTCTACTTTTTTAATTCAAGTATTCTCATAAATAACATTTATACTTAATCGTTTTAATCAGAAAGTAGACACAGGAGGACAGGAAACAGTTGGGACAAGAAAGTTTTTTCTGGTTTTTGATTTGTTGTTTGTCTTCTTTTCTCTTTCTGTGGTAGCATAAAAATAGTATCACATTTTACTTCTGATATTTACATAAAAATAGTATCACATTTATCGCATTTAAACTTACTTTTATGTAGAGCTTGGTAAATTAAGTATCCTGGCTTAGCATGAGAAGCCAGTGAGTAGAACTGGAACCCTGACAAACTTAATAAGTGTGATGTGTTAAGTTGTGCCTGTAGAAATTGTAAATTTTTCAAGCGTTACAGGTGACATTTGAAACTGGCTGTAGAATGACAGATAAAATTTCATCTATGCTTTTCCAAGTGGATTTGTAGATAGATGTTACAATCATATTAATATTAAAAACTCTTTAATTGTTTCAGTTCATTAATTTTGTTACATGTTGGGGGAGGGAATATATAAAAGGGAGGCAAATCTCATGAAACAGTTTGTTTATGGGGATGCAGTACCAGTTCCATGTAGCTCTATTAATAAATGTAATACTAGACACTTCATGCCCAGGTCTCAAAGTGCTTCACAAAAGTGAATTTGTTTTAGTTATTCTTATTTTATAATTTGGAAAACAGGGCACAAAAGAAATAACTGGATTGACCAAGGCGATCCCAGGGGCTGATGAAAGTATCCGAGTTACCAACTATTTGTCACAAATCTCATTGCCATGTTACACCATGCTGCATTCTTGTCTTGATGCAGGGGGATGGGATACCTGGTTGTCTTAGGTAGAGTTTTCTAAATTATTCTATGGGAGAAGGAGTCAGAGAGGGACAAAAAGACATATTGTCTTTGATAAGTTTTGGGGATGAAAACCATCAGCTGATTAGTTATACCTCTGCCAACAATAAGATTCTAACAATTCCAAATTTGTAATCTAAAAAAGTCCCAGTTGAGCTGCCACTAATCCTAGAATTGCCAAAACTCACCAAACAATGACCTGTTAGACAAAGACATTTCCAAGGACACTGAACCTGATTCAGTAGGCATTCTTGAAGCAAGCCTAACAGGCAATGAAAGACCAGGCTACTTGCAAAATGCATGAGCACCCATGTTCTTCTAAGAAAGGCAGGAGGAGTAGTCAATGCAACCTACATTTTTCCCCCAAAGCTCAGTGGTCAGAGCAATTATCTAGGGAAGCAGAAGACTGGTTCAGTTTTGTCCTCAGTCTGAAGCAGGTGTGTGGGGTCAAACTTACATTTTCTATCCCCTAATACATATTCCTAACCCTGGGCTACAGACTAATTTTGGTATGAAACACTCTCCACTCCTCCTGTTGATGCTTTGCTACTGTGCAAGACAGAATGCAAGTCATTGGACCAGAATGGTCAGGTGTGCAATGTGAACTTGACTGTGACCTACTGTTTAGGACTGTCACCCAGGTTCTGGACCCCCATGGCTTGATTATGCATTTTTTTCCAATGTCAAATGAGTAAACTGTCCCTAGAAGCAGAGGATGTAACCCAGAATTCCCTGCTCAGGGGACTGCCCCAACCCAAGACTATACAATCAGCTTCCATCTTGCACCACAAGGGTGTAAACACAGGAACATTTGGAGCTCTTTGAAAAGGGGACCATTTCAAAGGGGCAGCAGCTGGTTGGAACATTCTCATTTTTGTGTGTCAATGATCTGAAAACAATCTGAATGCATCAAAACAGCTCAAACTTTAATATTCTATCATCCAGGGCTTAAGTTGGAGTGTTTTTTCTGTATTTGAATAATTTCCAGCATGTTCGTGCATAACAATTAGAACGTACCAGCTGCTGCCCCTTTGAAACATTCTCCTTCTGAAAGGGCTCCAAGCATTCATGTATCTACACCCTAAGAATCTTGGGGCATCTATACGTGTGCTCAGGGATGGAGGGGGAGAAGCTTTAATTAAAACTGCTCTGAGACCTGTTCTAATTAAAGCGCCCACAGTGTCACATGTATTCAGCATCCTGCACTTCAAAATGGCAGCAGGGGCACTGTGACTACATACAATGATTATTCAATTTTTCAATATTCATTATTCAATACACGTGATGTGGAGACTGCTGGAGCATGCTAATTAGCCTACTCCAGAAGACTTGCAGTCTGCTCCAATGCATGCTAATTAGCACAAGTCAGAGCAGAGGTCCAACACATGTATAGGTGCCCTATGTTTCCTTTCTGTGTTGATGCACAGCTTCAAAAAGAAGGGAGGCGATCCACACCCTTTAGTACAAACTAACCTGCATCCTGGTGCTTGAGACATGTTCCCAGGAGATGAGATTTCAGGTTTTAAACCTCTTTAGGATAAGAAAGTAACTGAACGTGGGTCTCAAGCTTCCTGGATGACTGAACTAGGATATGACATAAATATTGTACATTGGTAGCACTTAAACCAATGAAGGGTAAGAAAAAAAAGGTATACTTTTCTTAGTTAGGCTTGGCATTAAAGTTATGTTTAGAAAATGGGCTAAGCTTAGGGTTATGTTCGTGGATTGGACTGGTAGAGCCCCCCCATGATAGGCTTAGTGCACAAGTTCATAGGTCTCTGTGGGGTGGATTCTAGCTAGAGTTAAGGTCAGGGTGGTAGGGCTCCAAGCAGTAGGCTTATGTTTGGGGCTGGCAGAATTCCCCTTGCTAATGTGAGGTTTGTAGCACCTAGGGATTTGCCTTCAAGGGTTATGGATGGGGCTTGAGATATGAGTTTTATAATGGGGTGGATAGTGGTCTCCAGCCTGGCGGTAGTTTTGGGGTTCATGAGCACCCCAAGCTAGGATAAGGGTTGGGATTAGGACTAGATATTAAGCTAAGTCTTGGGGTGTGTAGGACTCCCTAAAATAAAATTAGTCCATAGCTTTGTATGGCTCTCCAGGCTGGTGGTAGACAGCGTGGATATTGGAACTCCCCAAGCAAGGTTTAAGACTGGGGTTAGGTCTGGGGTTCATTGAGCATGCTAAAGTTGGGTTGGCATGTGGGTTAGTGTTAGGCAGTAGCATAAATCAGGGGAAGGAACTGAGGCAGCAGCCCTGGGCACCCACTTGGTGGGAGGCACAAAAATAGCAGCTGCCAGTGCCACCACTGGCAGCCACTACTGCCCCATGTTCTATTGCTGCCCAGGGCTGCCCTGTTATGTTTCTGGTGTTAGGTTTAGAGACTGAGCTAGGTTTCAGGCTGTGTTTGTGATTTGAACTGCTAGGATTTCCCAGCACATAGATTTATAGGGCTCTCATTGCTATTGGTAGGCAGGGTGGGTTTTTGAGGATCCCCAAGCTAGAGGTAGTTTAGAGGTGGCAAGGCTTTCAGCTTTAGAGATATGCTTGGGGCTGGCTGGGTTTCCCTTATTAGGGTAAAAGTTGTGGCAAGGAGAGATCACCAAGAGGTCATTGGGCTTGTGTGCACTCCAGACTATTTTTGTACTCTTGCTGGTAGCAGTCTTTTGCTTGAGGCGAGGCTATACCTCCTTAAGCACCCTATTGTATGTTTAAGGTTGGGGTTAGGATTAGAGTTTGGGCTGTGTTTATGGGTGTGTTTATGGTCTGAAGTAGTAAAACTCGTAGAATTAATGCACAGGTTCCTAGGGTTCAACAGGATAATGGTAGGTAAGGCAGGTTGGGGTTTCTTCAAACTAGGATAATGGTTGCAGGAGTAAAACTTCCAGAAGGATGTTTAGATTTAGGTCTGGTAAGATTTTCTTTGCTAATGTGAAGACTCTGGCAGCTAGGTAATTATGGCTAGATTTGGGGGCTGAGTTTTGAGCTCCTATTGGCATTGGGTTTTGGCTAGATGTAGGGCTGGCACTTGGACAGTCTTTAAGATGAGTTTTGTAATCAAACTTCTAGTGTGTTCCGGGTGAACCAGGTTTGGGGCTCCATAAGTGTCCCGGGTTCAGGTTATGGTTTAAAGTTAGGGGTTAGGATTAGAGATTTAGCTTGGTTTCAGAGTGCACTTATAGTTTGGTCTAGTTGGATTCCCTAAAATAGGATTAGCATACAGATTCATAGGCACTTATGGACTATCGCTCTCCCAGCATGAAGGTTAGATTTGGAGGAGGTAGGTCATCCAGAGGTATGGCTTGGTTTGAAGCTGTCAGGGTTACCTTTGCTATGGTTAAGGTTGTAGCAGCTATAGAATCTCCCAGCTAGGTTTAAGGGTGGAGCTTGAAAGGATATCAATATTAGGATTTGAGAGGACTCTTAAGGGTGTCCGGGGTCAAGCTAATTTTGAGGGTTTTGGAGCACCCTGAGATAGGATTTAGGGTTGGGGTTAGGGTTCATTTATGTTTTGGGCTGATAGGGAACCTTAAACTAGAAGTAGTGTACAGGTTCATAGGCCTCCTAAGCCTAGTGTTAGGTGGGGTGGATTCTGGGCCTTTTACGAGTTGAGTAGCATTTCAGGATACTTGAACTCCCACAGTTGTATGAAAGCTGTAGGTGAGAAAATTCAAGACTCAGGATCCCAAGTGAGTAGTAGTATCTACCTGGATTCATGCACCATCCCCTTTCTGAAGCATTTTCTTATGGGCTATCTCTAAAGAGTTTGCTACTCAACATGTTGACTGCTATTTTGGATCATTCTTCTGAAGCACCTAATTCTAGGTGTATAAAGAGCCTGGACACCTAACTCATGGCTGTAGATTTCCCTGTGGGGATCAGGTACCTGAAAATTTGTTGTAGAGAGAAATGCAAGATACATCATTCGAGAAGGAAATCAAGTGAAAGGAAGCCCTACTCTGTATCCTAATTAGGTATGCACTTCCATATGGGCTCTGGTACCTGTTCCTGGTACTGCTTATGCTCTTGGTATTAAATACTTATTGCATATAATATATAAGTAATACCAGGGACCAAACCCCACAGCTGTCTGCAACCCAAGGAAGTGCCATTTTCACTGAGTTAGGTTCAAGCTTGCTTACTCTTCTGAATCCTTGCTAGTGTAGGCACCCAACCTTGGGAGAGGATTCAGGGCTGTCAATCGCAAATGGAGGTAGTTCTCTCCCTAAACCCAGGTCCTGCCTCACCCCATAGGGAAGCATGGGGCTTCTCATGACAGATTCAACTGCATATACATGAATGCCAGGAGCTTGGGAAACCAGCAAGAGGAACTGGCCCTTCCCTTACGTGAACATGACTATGACCTTGTAGGGATAATGGAGACCTGTTGGGACTCTACCTATGATTGGTCTGTTGCTTTGGAGGGTTATACCTTGTATAGGAGAGACCGTTTTGGGAAGAGGGACGGGGGTGTTGCTCTCTACATCAAGGATCAGTTCACTTCCCTGAAAATTGATTTTTCTAACCAGGAAGGGTGACTTGAGACCCTCTGGGTCAAGATGTGGGGAGAACATGGGGAGGGTGACATACTTGTAGAAGTCTGCTATAGACCTCCCCACCAAGAGGAAGAACTTGATTGGGAATTCAATAGGGAACTGGTTGAGGCCATGTGCTCCAAATGCTTGATCATCATGGGGGACTTCAACTTCCCTGACATCTCTTGGGATAAGTGCACAGCCAAATCTGACAGGTCACACAGCTTTCTCGCTTGCACTGATGACCTCTACCTAATGCAGGAGGTCTATGGGCTGACTAGGGGAGGGGCATTGCTTGATCTGATCCTGGCCAAAGGGGAGGACCTGGTGAGTGATCTGAGGATTGAGGGGAAGCTTGGTGAAAGGAACCATGGTTTGGTCACTTTCTCAGTTCACCAAAGAGCAGGCAAATCCCTCAGTAAAACAGAAATCCTTAACTTTCAGAAGGCTTACTTTCACAAACTCAGCAAATTGGTAAATCAGGAAATTAGGGGCCATATCCCCCTAGATAAGGGAGTACATGATGAATGATCATTTCTCAAAAACATAATCTATGAGGCACACGGGAAAGCCATTCTGTTTCTCAAGAAAGGTAATCAATGGGCAAGGAAGCCCCCTTGGCTGAACAAGGAACTGTTAGACCTCATTAAACTCAAAAGAGAAGCCTACACCAGTTGGAAAATGGGAAGTATCACCAAAGAGGACTACTCAGCACTTGCCTGCACCTGTAGGGAGTGGTCCAGAAAAGCCAAGGCACCAACCAAACTCAGGCTAGCTAAGGGGATCAAGGACAACAAAAAGTCCTTCTCCACATATGCAGGAAGTTGAAAACAGAATAAAGATAGCATTGGACCCCTGTGAGATCAAATGGGACAGCTGACATCTGATGCCCATGAAAAGGCCAATTGCCTAAATGACTTTTTTGCATTGGTTTTTCATCCTCCCAAGGGGATCACACTGTCAGAAAGGACATGAGCCATCCTGGGAGCAGGTGGCAGGGCCAAAATTGATGTGGGTCAGGTGAGGGAACACCTTGATAAACTGGACATTCACAAGTCCCTGCACCCAGATGGAATGCACCCAAGAGTCTTGAAGGAGCTGGCTGACATCATTGCTTCCCTCTTGGCAAAGATATTTAAAAACTTGTGGTGCTTGGGCAAGGTCCCGGAAGACTGGAGAAGAGCGAACATGGTACCTATGTTCAAGAAAAGGAGGACGCATGGCCTGGGGAATTATAGACCAATCAGTCTGACGTTCATCCCTGGAAAAATCCTGGAGAAAATTGTCAAGGGATCCATCAACACCAGACTAACAAAAGGCAAGCTTTTGAAGGCCAGCCAACATGGCTTTGTGACTCACAGGTCTTGCCTGACCAACCTCATCTTCTTCTATGACCAGGTGACATGAGCCCTGGACAAGGGAGGTGATGTGGATGTCATATATCTGGATTTCAAGAAATCTTTTGACCTAGTTCTCCATGATGTCTTCATGGCTAAGTTCAGAACTGTGGCCTTGATCATCTTATGGTTCAATGGCTAGGTAACTGGCTACGGGGTCAGACCCAAATAGGACTAGTTGACGGGAGCAAATCAACATGATGGAGGGTAATCAATGGAGTCCCTCTGGGCTCAGTACTTGGGCCAGTACTCTTTAACATCTTCATTAATGATCTGGAGTTGGGAGTCAGATGCAAACTGTCACAGTTTGCGGATGACACCAAATTATGGGGCAGGGTGGTCACACCGCAGGACAGGCTTGGGATACAGGCCGACTTGGACATGCTTTCAAGGTGAGCTGACCAAAACCGGATGGCCTTCAATGTAGAGAAGTGTAAGGTGCTGCACCTCAGTAGGAAGAACTCTCAACATACTTACAAGCTCGGCAGTGCTACACTTGCTGGCACCGTGACCGAAAGAGACTTGAGGGTCCTCATTGACCACAAGATGAATATAAGTCACCAATGCAATGCTGTGGCTGGCAAAGCAAACCAAACTCTGGCGTGCATCCACCAATGCATCTCAAACAAAACCAGGGATGTCATCTTTCCACTTTATTCAGCCTTTGTGAAGCCGCAGCTGGAGTACTGCATCCAGTTTTGGGCCTCCCACTTCAGGAGGGATGTGAAAAAGCTTAAGAGAGTCCAGAAGAGAGCCACTCATATGATCCAATGCCTGGAGGGCAGGCTGTATGAGAACAGGCTAAGGGATTTGGGATTCTACAGTCTGGAAAAGAGAAGGCTCAGGGTGTACTTGGTAGCAGCCTACAATTGTATAAGAGAGGTACATCATGTCCTGTGAGAACAGCTGTTCACCATAGCTCCCCAAGAGATAACAAGGTCTAATGGCCATAAACTCCACGAAGGCTGATTTAGACTAGACATGAGAAAAAGGTTCCTTATGGTGCATGTTTCCAGAGTATGGAACAGATTCCTTCCATAGGTGGTGCAAACACCTACTCTGGACTCTTTCAAAAAAATCTGGATATTTTTCTTGCTGGGATCACTTGATCCCCACTGACTTCCTGTCTATGGCTGGGAGGGGGGGGGGCTGGACTCGATGTAGATCTCACAAGCCCCTAATGTCTATGAAATTTATGAAATCTATTAAACCCACGCTATAGCATGTAAGTGCTAGAGCGGATGGAGTTTATGACATATTTCACTTCAGCATTTTCTGATAGCTAGTAGAGGTGGAGTCCTGTTCACAAGATTGAGTTTTTGTGGAAACCGTCCTTAGCCTGTGGCCATACCACCACTTTGCCAAGCCCAGGACCACCACCAAAAAATCCAGCTCTGTCTGCTTGTTCCTAACAGCATATGACAAGGATTAGCAGCTAGGCAGATGAAACTGCACCAAGAGGTTCTGAGCCTATGGCTTTTCATACTTATTTGCATTTATATGCAAATCTGAGGCACAACACTAATATATGGGAACATCTTTTGTTGGTGATATTTAAAGTGCATACAATAAAATTTAAAAAATACCTGAGTTTGGTTTAGCTGAACTTTAGTAAAATGTGAGGATCTGAGACTGATCTTAGGGACTTAACTACTTGTGTCAATTTATTGTGGTAAGGACATCCTTGATATTATAGTCTCAGTGAACAGGAGCAAAACACAGATTGCCATGCAGCACAGGATGCTATGGATTTTTTCATTTTCTTCTGTGGATCCTAAAATATTGATGTTAACATCATCTCCAGAGGGATAAACTCATGCATTGCCTCCTTAAACATGCCCAGGCATTAGTCTCCACAAATAAACTGTTATTCTTCAATTGGTGCTAAAAGATAAATTGACCTAGCAGGATATATGAGGAGCACTAAAGAAATTTATCCCAAATTACTGCAGGAAATTGAATTTGTAGCTCAGCTGAAACAGTAACCATCTCTATTTAAAGTGAAGTAAAGAGACATCAGCTTGTCTAGTGATGTATGGTCTTCTAGATGACCTTTGGCAGACGGTAGTGGGTCATGTGACAGTTGGGGCTGGAGCTGATGTTTCAGTTTTATATGCAATTTCTTTTTTCTTTTACAAAAGCCTTGTTCTGCAAATTAACAGAGTTGAAACTCTTGATATTTTTACAAGATATAATCCCTTTAACAACCATATGGCATCAATGCCATTAAAGCAATGACTTGCAGGCAGGAATCTATTAGGATTTCCATTATTTAGTCATGAAATAAGACAGTATACACATGAAATATTTCTTGGGTAACCTATGAGATATATTTTTGACAATCGCTTTATTTTTCAGAAAAGCAATTTCACAAGCTGTCTGTAATAGTATTTATATGGCTTCTAGCATATCCTGAAAAGACAGCCCGGAGTGCTGATGAATATTTGTTAGAGTTTATTGACCCTCTATAATAATTCCAAATTCAGAATCAGCTATGCTTAAAGAATCTAAATAATTTTGATTGGTTTAAATCCAGAAACTGTATTTGTGCATGCCAGATATACTGTTTGTAAAAAGTGTATTGCAAGGTTAATTATAGGTAACATTAGGCTCCTAATTAACTTTCTTCAGTTATTTTAAAAAAATGAGTAAATGAGTAAAAACAATCAAAGCATATTGTACTTAGGTTACCAAATGTGCATTTAACTTTTATTGAATCTGATAGTTCTTGCCCAGAACAAGAATGAATGTTAAGTTGATTGCTCACAGTATATAGGTCCAAATTCTCCTCCTGTATTAATCTATTGACTTCATTTTAATTAAAACAGGAATAAATTTGTCTTCTAATGTCTTGCTTCATATTGTACATAATAGGTGCATCTACATGTGTGCTGGACTGTGCAGTTAATTCTTGCTTAAGCAAGTACTAAATGAATACACAGTAGCTGGTATTACTGCACAGTTCCAACACTGCACAAGTTTGTTCCCATGCTACTGTGCAGTAGCAACAGTGTCACGGTTTGTGTCCACCAATGCTACATCACTGTAGTAACTCGCTATGGCAACGTAGTGTCTTGTGTGGATGTGCCCAATGAACCCAGACTGGTGTTTAATTGGCATATGACAATGGTTTTTATCATAGGTGATGTTTGTTATAAAGGACTAATTTGAGAAAATGGCTTTGAAAAGTCAGTAAAACTGTAGCTCTCTTCCTTGATCTCTTAGATGCATATGATACAGTCTGCAGACAAGAATTCACCTGAAAGTTCAAGGACATCATACTTTGTCTTAAAATGGCTAATTTACTAGAGAACATGCTTAGCAATAGATGGTTCCAGATTTTTTTCTGATAACATTAAGAGTAGACCACATAGATTGAACAATGGACTTCTTCAGGAATCAGTCCTTGGACCCCTGTTGTTTAATCTTTACATTCATGACCTCCCAGGCACCTCCTAAAGAAAATTCATATATGCTGATGACATAGCCCTTGTTACACAACATCCTTGTTTCTTCAGAGGAGAAATAATACTCACATCTGATCTGAATACTTTACATACCTACTTTAAACAATGGTGCCTGTGCCCAAACCCTGGGAAAATGGAAGTATCTACATTTCACTTGAACAATAATAAACAAACGAATTAGCAACCCATTATTGTTTTCAGAAATCAGTCCCTACGTTGTAAGAGTACTCATGTTTAGGAATCATCCTAGATAGAACACTGTCCTATAAAAAATCATTTAACTATGGCAGTAGCTAAGTTAAAAACCTGTAATAATTTGCTTCAGAAACTTACTTGGACTACTTGAGGAGCTGATGCCAATGCACTGAAAACAACAGCCTTAGCGCTGGTCTACTCTTTGGTAGAATGTTGTGCCCCAATCTGGTTAAACAGTGCTCACAATGATAAGGTTGACAAGCCATGATAATCATCACAGGAACAATCTGATTCACCTCTCTTCAGTGGCTCCCTGTTCTTAGTAACATGCATCCTCCCTCATTAAAAAGAAAAAAATGCCTTCATTAAATTATGGACTAAAATAAAAAATAACCCACAGCTGCCTATACACGAAGATCTCTTAACTCATGGTGTGCAAGATTAAAATGTAGAATAACAATTCAATTTGAGCAAGACTTATATAACATCCAAGATGCCTGGATGCAAGAGTGGCTCAATTCTTCCCCTAATACAGAAATTATTATTAAAAATCGCTCCCTAGACATCTTTGACCTTCTCTAAACCAAATCAGGTCAGGACACAGCATATGTGGATTTCTGCTGCATCGACGGGGCTGGACTAGCTCACTGACCCGTGACTGTGGCACCCCTTTTCAGACTTTGAATCACATCATCTCTGAATGCTCTATTCATGCATTTAATGGAACTCTAGTGGATCTGCACAATACTGTACCTGTGGCAATCATCTGGCTGCAAAATTTGGACATAAAATTGCGAATATAGTTCTCCTTACTCCACAATCACTACATCATCATACACTAAATAATAAGAAAAAATTAGAATTGGTAGAAAGATACCACACCTATGAAGTACCAGCTCCTTCAAGGTGGGACTTTTAGGTGGGATGAGAAGGAAGAAGTCTCTTCTGTCCCTTCATGCATGCAAGCAGAAGGATAAGCTCTTCACATAGCTCATGGGATCACCAGGAATAATCTTGTTTATAATTCTAGAAAACAGCAAGCCTCAAGAATGGTATTAAATATTAAGTCCTGGTTATTATTCTAATGAGCCTCAAGCCTCAGGAATAGCATTGCCTGCAGTATGTGCAGGTATTATCCTGTTCTCTAATCATATAGCAAGAAGGCTGCGCTAATTAGTGCACATGTACTAACCGGGTACATCTATATGAGACAATGTGCATAAGACTAATTCTACTGTGTATTAGCCTGGCTGGAAAAGCAGTGCTAATGTGCTAATACATAGTAGATTTAGTCTATCTAATGTGTAGTAAAGTCAAATAAAAAACATCCATCTGTATTAATGCACAGTGGTGCTGATTACGGTGAATTAAGTTAGCACCTGTTATTACGGGTATTAAACTTAATGCTCCAAACATGTAGATGCGTCCACAATGTGTAAGACTAATTCTCAAAGGATGAGTCTACACATGTACATTTACTGCGCAGTAACCTAAATTACTGTGCAGTACAGGTGTGTGTCTGTATGTGATTGTTTTATACCCATGTGCATGTCCCGGCAAAGTGCTGGGGGTCAGCAGAGGGTCAGAGGTGTGTGGGCAGTGGGGCAGGCAGGCTGAAATGGAGAATGCAGGAGGAGGCGGTTGGCCAGAGCCTCCCACAGCCAGTGGCCTGGGCCTGGCTGGTGGTGTGCATGGCTGTCCCGGGGCATGGGCAGGGTGGACTCCAGAGGGGCCAGCAGGTCCAGCACCATGGCCAGCAGCAGCTCAGGGCACTGGTCATTGTTAGCAGGGGCCAGGCTGGAGCAGTGGGGTGCTGGGCACTGCTGGCAGGGGTGGGGTAGGGGCAGGGGCAAGGGATGGAGCAGCTGTGGTGTGGGGAGGCAGGGTGGGCAGGGAGGGAGCTGCCCCTGTGCTGGACATGCCCCTGTGCTGGGCAGGGGGGGTGGGGCTGGGCAGGGATCAGAGGGCAGGATTGTGCTTTTAAGATAGCCACCAAATGCTGGCAGCTGCCTCTGGCCTTAGCACGGCTGCCAAGGCCATGTGACCCGAGGCTGGAGCTCACCCCAGTAACCACAGGGGCACATGGCAGACTACTCTGACGGGACTAGATCTAGTCCCAGGTCTATGGGATTCTATGCTTCCTTGGTTATTTTCTATTTTCCTTTTATGCACTTTAATTGCTACTTCTTATGTAGCTGCATAACAGCAAGTTTTAGCAGTTCCTCTGTGCTTCCCCACTGAATATGCTCATCAGACTTCACACTGGCTGCACAAACTTTAATAGCAAACAAATAAAACAACTGTGAGGGGGAAAAGAAAACATTCTCCCCACCTACTCCAAAATGTTTTAGCCTAATGTCTATGGCATCAGCCTAGGAAGAAAGAGATGCAGGCTCTAGACCCCAGTTACCTAAAGAGAAGCCAGAATTTGTATCTCCCACTTTCTAATAAAATGTTCTAATAACATGTTTCTAATGCAATTTTCATCATGTCACAGGCTATGATCCCAGAACACCCTTTAACTCTCTTCATGAAGCTGGTCCATTGAGTAGCCAGGAGGAATTAAGTGAGGCCAGGAAGAGGCCAGTAAGCCTGATAGGTGTGGAGCAGATGGGCTAAATGCCCTAGAGCATCAAAGGAGAGGAATGAGCAATGATGAACAAGCCTTGCCTAATCCAGGAGACTCAAAGGCCCTGGCTGCTGTTGCTGCGTTATGATCCTGACAAAGGCTAGCTGTAGCTGCCATACTTTGGGCTCCTTGGGGTTTGTCATTCTGGTGCCTCATCTGAGTTTGCACCCAGGACCGGTGGTCTATTTACCCACCTCTATTTACACTACTGATTATGAGGCTATGTAAGTGTCACTTACTGAAACAGCATTTAGCCCACTACATCTTATTGAATTACAGGTCAAATATTTATTTTAGAAATGAAGAGGCTTTTTATTTCTGGCCTTGCTATTTCCACCTGGGATCTGAAAGTTAAATTGCTTTCTTTCCTCATGCATCATTAGCCCTGATTGTAGACACCACAGGACAAATAATATACAAATCTATACCGGTGAACCTTTGCAACCCTATTGTTTTTAAGTCGTACTCCAAGGAAGACACAAAGACAGACAGTGTCTGTCAGTGATTAATGATGAGAACAAACTAGTGAGGCAAATGGTGGATTCTCCATTTCTTCATATATTCAATTTAAGATTGAATGATCTTCTAGAAAGTATACTTTAGTCAAACAATACAGGTTCAATACAGGCATAACTGAACAAGATGTACTGGTCTGCAATATTTAGCAGCTCAGACTAAAAGATTTAATAGTTTCTTCTCTGTTCTTATAATCTATGCAAAGTTCACTTCAGAGAAATAAAGTTGACCAAATATAATATACCTTCACAGGAAAGTTCCCAAGTGGAACCTCTCAGTTTTAAGTATTTGTAGATACTTTAGTCACTGTGAAGATTAGATTTGCCTATGATTATAAAAAATATAGGATATTTGAGCCACAGTTTGGGTCTACCACTCTGTACAGTATGAAGCACACCATCAGCAGTCAATAAATAATAAACTATACCAAATCAGTTCAGGTTTTCCTCAGACAAGCTATAGATCAAAGTACTTTATTATTATTTTTACTGCTGAGCAAACTTTGCTGATTTACTGTACATGGAAAAATGCTTCCCAGTAATTTATAGAATTATCTTAGCTTGCTTTATAGCAGTGTTGTCAGAAGGTGTATAGGAGAAACAGCAATGCTGTTTTTGCAAAACAGGATAAAGTGTTATAACTGTTCTCAACAGAAATTTACCTTTAAGCTTGTAAAACTGTGAATACACTAAATTCCATTCAGATATATATTGGAAAATGTATAAAACCAAAATGTTGCTCTTTTAATTACAGACTGATATAGGCCTACTTATGGGCAGATCTAGAATTTTGAAAAGGGAGGTGCAGATGGTGAGCTGCATCATTATGTATAAAAAAATGTATACTTTTTGCCAGTTAGACATAAACTAGAAGCTTTACTAATATGTGTGACAGATCAGTTTTAGTGCTCCATCACTTTAAGGACTGGAGCAGGCAGCTGCCAGGTGGCTGATTGCAGCAGCCATTTTCAAACATAGGCCAGAAAGGCAATAGTCTGGGATGAGCAGCCAAGGAGGCAACATCAGGCTAAGCTGCTCCTGGAACACTTGGAGGTAAGGGCAGGAGCTATGGGTATGGTTTGGAGGCTCCTGGTCCTGGGCAAGACCTAAAATTTCACCCTGCTGGGATAGGGAGGCCTGATGGGACTGCCAGTGGTGTGACAGCCCCCATGTAAATACCAGGACCAAGAACCTTCCCAGTGTAAGGTAGGTCGGGGTGCCCAAACCCCAACCCTCACCATCCGGCGAGAAAATGTATGGTGGCAGGTAGGCCAGGTAAGCTTCTAGAAATGCCTGTGCCTGTAGGGGTGGATGACCCTGGTGAGTTGGGCCAGGCACACTTGAGGAAGCACCTGAGCATGTAACGGGGAACCCCAAGTCTTGCAAGAGAAAGGGCAAAGTTGTAGGGCCAGCTAAGCTTATGAGGAAGTGGCTGAGCCCAAGGGGGGTGGGTTTGACCCCAGGCCACAAAGGAAGGGGTGGGATGTTTGCACAGGAAGGGGCATAAAGGCCTAGTGAGGGGCCAGGGTATAGTTACCCCAGAGTTAGGTGAATCAGGCCATTGCCACTCAGAGGAGGGCCCGGTGAGTGGCCAGGCAGTCACCACTCAGATGAGGGCTGCAGGAGAGGCCCAACAGGCTGGGCTAAGGCTGCTTGAAGTGTGAGTGGACAAGCCTAATGATGTTTACAGAAGTAGGGCGGTGTGTATGCAGCCTAGAGGGCTGAGTGAAAGAGGCCCCTCTGAGAGGGGGGCAGTATGCTAGAGACCTTATGAAGGTCACAGCCGGGCTGGATTCAGCCCGACTATGAGCTGGAGTGGTTTATTATAACAGCATAACATCTGAGAAGCATGGAACATGTAAGGGGTGGTTGCAGCATGTAAACACTGCCCTGTTACACCTGGGGCACTTGAAGGGCAGTCTCCCATCTGTTTAACATCCTAATTATTTAACAACAAGGTATGGCAGGAGAGCACGGTGGGTGGTTTGCTCAGAGACGGGGATGGGTCAGAGCTAACATCAGGCCCAGAAGTTACCCTTGTCACAATATGCTAGTAGGTTATGGCTCTATTACACAGTTTAAAATTAAGTAAAAGCAAATATTACTTCATTGAAATAAATTAAAAAGTGCAGGGCTGTGAAATTGGAATTTCATTACCAGGATCAGCTAACAGACAGAATTGCAGAACAAAAGCTAGCTTGATTGGTGGAACATCAAGACTGTTAAAAAGAAGAGAAGGTCATTAACACCTGTGGAATTTACGAGTTTAGAAGGGATGATAATGAGCCATGAAGTCAATTGACTGATTAGAAATGCTCCTGCCTCTGCCAGGCAGTTGGTTGTAAACTTCTCTGTGAACCAGGAATCAAAGTGGGGCACAAGTGCACCTGCCCTGGATCCACCTCTGGAGCTACTGCTAACTTCAGAGGACTAGGACCTTAAGTTAGTTCCAGATCATTATAAATTATATTTTTCCCAGATTTTTCTTATACTCAGCCAAAAATACTTTCCTCCTTGGCTGTACAAAGGAGAAAGATTTTGCTTTAGGGTCTGCAAAGAAAAAAGCTACATTCTGTTAAATAGGCATTAATGCTAGCAGAAATTAGCAAGGTCTCTTAAAAGGGATGCCAAAAATGTAGCTTTTAAATTCATATTCAGGAATAACAATAGTACTCCTGCTAGAGTCTCCCTCAGTGAATGCCAAAGCCTTCCTTAGATTTTTCTACTCCCCAAAGTAGGAGGAAATCCAAGGGAGACTATGGCATTCATTATTTTTCTGATTAACTCATATCTACACGTAAGGATATAATCTATTTTAGGTTCAAATTAAGTAGGCTTTAATTCATTATGCACCACAAAAATGTTTAGAGGGAATTGTTGGAGACTTGGTGGGAGGGGGGGGGGAGGTAGGGGGAGGGGGAAGGGGCAGGGAAGTCTGATGCTTAAAGAAAATACAAATTCCTGAAATATTACCTTTGAGATGTGGTCCACTGCTTTCCATTAGCTTCTCCATTTCTTTGATGTTTCTATACGTGAAAACTCTGTCCTATAGACTATCCTGCAAGATTCTGACAAGTCTCAACTCCCACTGACTTTATGTGATCATTGAGAGGCCTTCCCAAGAAACACATAGCACAAAATCAGGTCCCGAATAAGTAAAAGGTAGGGGCAAGTTAATATCAGTCCACTCCTCCCACATGAATCCAGCAGCACAGAAAGATCAAATGCATATGGAAACCTATGGCAAAAGGTGCTCCAGAAATGCTACGACCTTTACATTTCCCTATAAACCATGTCCTACCACAACAGCAGATCTGCCCATTTTAAAAGTTTCTCCCCCCATTATTTCAGCTGCTGTAATGTACATGATCATGACGTTTAAATGCAATGCTGAGTAGTTTCAAAATTGTGTTCATTGTTATATGCTGGAGGAATTGAAGGCCTAGAGAACATATTTAGTTATCCAGGGAGAAAAAGACATTAAACATCCCATTAACCTACTAATGGTTTTAATTTGGTTTTAGAGGAAGAGTAATGTGACCTAATGAACATAGGGAGTTAGGTGCTGTATTAGGCCCTTATCCTGAAAAGATGGAAGCACATATCTAACTTTATGCATTTTGCATATTCCTAGTAAAATCAGCTAGCATATGCATTAGTCTCTGAAGAATCAGGGCCTTAGGGCTAAATCCACAAAAAAAAAGCCTTTGGGCCAATTTCAAAAGAGATGTAAATATCTAATATACCTAAACAAACTTTAGCAACTAAATCCAAAACTAGAATGCAAAAAACTCAGTGGCTACCTTACTCTGGACATGCCTAAGCTCACAAATGTCTTCTCATTCGTCCTAGAATATCCGTAATCACCTGCATTTCTGCTTCTGCACATATCTAGAACTGCTTTGGTCTGAGTAGGACTCCATTTGGATCCAGAAATGAAGCAGAGTGGAGTTTGAGTCCACTGAGGGGCCCAATTCAGTAGATGTGCTCAAAACAGTTCTCATATACATAATTGAGTTCAGCTGAAAAAAACAGCAGCCCCAACTACTTTCATTCAAAAACATAGCCAATTGTGATGCCATTTATGTAGGTTTAGCAGTAATAACACTTGCTGGTAAGTGAGGAGCCTGAATCTGTTGGCATGTGTGAAACACGCTCTGAGGAAGCTCGCTAGATCAAGACCCTCAGGAGTGTCAGGTATAGAAATGCCAATTTTTAGATTCTGGTCGCTCTTAGGTATATACAGGACACCGAGCTCTTCAGTTTTGTCAAGATCGGTGCCTTTCTGGAAACAGATTATGTGAGGAGTGAACCACCAGGCAGTTGTACAATAACATGAGAGAAGGGCCCATGCCCCAGCTTCTGCTCAGAGTCCCCATAAGTCTAAAGCTGGGTGGGGGCACGTTCAACCCCCTCCGACTGAAATTGTGTTCTGAGCACAAAAATACCTTCAAGATTCATCAGGCCATGGAGAGAACATGAGAGGTAGCATGATTTTGTAACTTAGTGGGTAAGCAGTTGCCTAAGATGAGGAGGTCCTGGGCTCTGATTTTTGTTCCCAGAACAGTTTCTACATTTTACTTTAAACAGTTTTTGGATTACAATTATTAGGCAGCCCTAGAGGAAGACAAAATCATAGGGTCCTGGATCCCATTTCAGAAGATAGGCTGAAAGTTAAGTGTTGAAATGACTTAATCTTTTAATGGATCTAGGACCCTACCATGTAAAACTTAGTTTTAAATAAATAGATTGATTTTGGACATTTATATAGACTTTTACATAATGTTCCAAGTGGGATTTATTCTTCAACCACGTCACTGATCTGTGCCACTATCTAAATCATATATTACTTTCCTCTGTCCTCATTCTTTCCTTCTAAAAACATGACAGTCATTTCTTGGTTAATAAAACTATTTATATGCATCTTTCAGTAAAGTGGAGTTTCCTATGGCTCACACTTACTTGTTTTGTTCCGAATGCCAATTTCCCACTCAGGTCTGGACAAGAAATCCAAAGCACTATAATAAAATTACAATAGGAGAAGACAGTTGAAAGAAAGAAAACTTACAGGCCTCAATAAAGTTTATGATGGAACACTTTTTTGATGTCCTTGAAACCATCACTTGAGGGCTTTGTTTTGCCTGCAGTGCCATTATATTCCACTGTTATTTTTAAATATGGCAGTATAGTATTGTTGACAGCACTCTAAGTATCCCATCATTAATTCATTTTATTCAGTGTAAAAATTAAGATTAAAACAAACTCCCTCAGTGTTCCAGTGGAGTGTAATTGGAATTCAATTTGAATTTAGCATTAATTAATGTACCATTAAACACACTCCTTTATTTTTCTTACACTGCATGATTTGGACACTCTTTTAACTTTATGTTTTCTTTGTGATTTATGCTGTTTGAAAATATTCCATAGCTAAATAGAAAACACCAGCAAAATCTGCAATTAATTTAACTAGATGTGTACCAAATCACAACTGTTTCTTCCTTGTCCAATATGTTGGATACGCTGAGAACATGAAATACCTTGTTCTGCCTTTTGTAATACATAGACACAGAATGTAAGGATTGAAACAAGGGAGGGTATTGTTAGTCAGCCATCTGCTTCCAAATTACTACCTACGGCTTTGCCACTATACGATCTGACCCTCATCACCATTGCTGTAGAGTCTGCTTGAACTGCCAGGGTATGAAATGCTTGGAGGTGTTAACGAATCTTAACTATTACCTTGGATTAGACTGAGGCTAGGGAGAGAAATTCCACATAAACCAGTATAAGTAAATGGAAGCTGGTCCAAACCTGTAACAGAACAGAAGTTATTCAAATACACTGGTTTCAAAATGGCAGATTCTAGTTTAAGATAGACCTGGATGGATGAAGTATCAGATCATCTAGCCCATACTTCCTTATCTTGCCTGCAAGAATGTTGTGGGAGACTGTATCAAAAACCTTGGTAAAATTAAGGTACACCACATCCACTGGTCTCCCTGCATCCACAGAGCCATTCATCTCATCACAGAAGGCAATCAGGTTGGTCAGGCATGATTTGGCTTTGGTGAATCTTTGCTAACTGTTCCAAATCAGTTTAGGTTAGATTGGTCTATTGAACATCTCTTTCAGATCCCCTTCTGACTCAAGTTAGGTTACAGTTCCCCAGCATCCCAGGATGCTTTGTAGCCTTTCCCATTAACCTTTCCTCACAGGGCAGGCTGGCTAGCCTCCACCAGTGCCCCTCTGCTCCAGCCAAGCCAGGTTGGCCCTGCCTCTGGGAATTTACAAAGCTAAGGCAGCAAAACCTGTGCCCAGCCTTCATGCTGCCTTCACCTGTCAGCCTGGTGGGGCAGCAGGTGGGGGAGTGGAGGAACGGAGCCTCCTGTTGTCCTGGCTGTGGGCTTCCCCTAAGCTAGGGTCTGCCCAGCTAAGGGTAGGGCACACTGCAGGGGTTCCCCTTCCACCAGCAGGGCCACCTCCGCATTGCTGCATCGTGCAAGTCCCTGCCTCTGACTTGTAGAGGACAGCAGGGAATGAAGCTGCCTGCCCTGGTTTTGACCCCCCCACCCCCAATCTGGGGTCTGCCCAGCTGGAAGGAGCCTTGTTCCATGGTGGGGGCTTCCATGTTCCTACCTGGTAGGAGTTTACTGGTTCTTGCCAGGCTGGCTACACAGCCATGCTCCCTGCAATTCTCTGCCTCTGACCTGCAGGGGGAAGGGGAGATGAAGCCCTGTACCCTGGTCTCAGCCACATCTAGCTGGGGTTTTCCCAGCTGGGAGGGACCCTGCATCCCTGGGGGTTTCCTCCCATCCCTGCCTGGCCAAGCCAGCTCCACAGAAGGAATGATTAGGCCTTGCCACCCAGCACAAGCCCCCTGGGCTGCCTAGCATGTTTTGCTGGCTGCTGCTGGTGCTAGGCTCCAGTGGGATGTACCAGGCAGTCCACAACGCTTGTGCCAGGCAGTGAGCACAGGAGCACTCCATACAAGACAGGATGGGGGGGACGGACAGGGAAACCCCCCCCCCCATGGTGTGGCTCCCCAAGCTCGGCATACTGCAGCTTGCGGGGCTGAGACTGGAGCGGGAGGCTTTGTTCCTGCCTCTGCACCACAGGTCAGAAGCATAGGCTTGCAGAGGGAAGGGCTATGCAACCAACCTAGCCATGTGGGGACAGAGAAACCATCCCCCATGGCATGGAGCTCCCCCCAGCTGGGCAGACCCCAGTTCAGGGGGGGCTGGCCCTGGGAAGAGGTGTTCTGTTTCCCCAACCTGTGTGTGTGTCAGGGGGGATGGGACAGCAAGGGGTTGTGGGATTGTGCTGGGCAGCCAATGAGAGCAGGCTGCGCTTAGGTGCCCTCAGTAATCTCTGGCATGCTGGGAAGCATGTGAGACTGCCTCCTGCCTTCTGGCCTCAGCCAGAGCAGGCATCTGCCTGTCTTCCTGAACTGAAGAATGAACATGAGTTTTGTTCATTAATGGTCCAATCTACGCAGCTTAGAGAAAGATTGGATCAATTCTCCCTCAGGATTTTTCACTGTCTGTACTTAGCCTGAACCTTAGCTCTTCAGGCACATTCAGAACTGGATGCATTACATTCTGTCTCAGCAATTCTCTATAGCAGATGATGAGTAAAGACATATGGAAGGCAATTTCTTTTTCAAAATGTTTCATCGATTGTTTGTCTATAGGGAAATTGTGTGTGAATATAACTAATGACTAAGTACAGTGAAATACCGTATGTTAAAAATTAGACAGTGTGGCACAGGAAAAGCTGGAAAAAAAATCTGTAGCATTAGAACAACTTAAGCCTAGATCCATAAAAGTCTAACTCATTGTGACACAAAACGCCTAGGCATGGTGCTACCTAGTGGAATCTTTAGCCAAGGCACCCTATGTAATGCACAGGGTGATGCATTTCAAGACGGGATCATCAACCAACTAGACAGAAAGCTTCCCTTTCAGATCCTCAGCAATGGACCTTTTACTGAAATGAGATGTCTACATCTGGTCTTCCCATCCATGAATTATAGAGAGCAGGAACAAATTCTTCATGTGGGGTTACATGTTTGCTGTAACTGATTCGAAGCAGAAACTTTTACTCATGTCTCCCATGTCTGGGATGGGACCCTGACTGCTAGACTTGTGGCTATTCTGTGGTGGGTTGATCTTAATCTCTCCATCTGACATGACACTGTTGTCTAAATAATTCAGTTTTTCTGGGACTAAAACTAATCCTATAGCTCAGGCCACTCTCTGAAAACATAGATTCAAGTCCCTTCTTCAAATAAGAACCTATTTTTTTCACATACCAGCTACTGTTCTGACTTCTATGATGCACTCCCCCTCCCCCCAGCCTTTATTATGCAATTTAGGCCTTCTCTGAGCAGATCTACAGGATTGGATCCCCTTTGAGAGAAAGGCAGAAAGAAATTGTGTAGTTTGGGAATCCCTCTACAGAGCCTCCAGGGTGCTAGCTTGAATGAGGACTCTAAACATGTCATTAGCTTTGGGGCAGTATTCACACATGGAAACATAGGTGCCCATGGAATTTAAGAGGTAAGCAGGAACTTGAGCAGTAGCTTTGGGGAAATCAGTGGTGCACAATGGTGGACTTAAGTGCCTAAATATAGGTACCTACATTATTTGAGGATCTGGGCCATATTGGCCATAGTACAGGTTTTTTGCTGTGGTAGGAAGCTGTCCAGGGAATGGACATATTATGGAGTGGATTTCAAGAGGTTTTCAGGGCTGATCTGTTCTTCCCTGATCAAAAAAGTAGTTTAGAACAACTTGGGAGCTACTTGCAGTTATGCCAGCTGGATTGTGTGTGTGAATATAACCTTAAAAGGCCAAATCCAACTAAGCATGACTGGAAAACAAGGTGATCCAGCCATACCCATCCTCTTGGCTCATTCACCTTAAACCCTTTCTGCTCATGCATTATGCTGTGAGTTATGTTCCAGCTGATTGCTTCTTCATACTAGAATCAATGACACTTAGATGACTTGTGAATCAGAGGTATAGCTGGGCAGTTTTACACCCTAGGCAGCAGCAGTACTTGGCACAGTGACAATGGCTGGGCCAGTAGTGGTGGCACCTGCTATTTTTGTGCTTTCCTTAAATCTGTGCCTGCAGCTGATGCTCCACTTTGGTCAATTTGATTCTTTTAACCTTATTATAACTGATTTAAACTGGTGCTCCACTCCACTTGTTCGGCTTTAGTTCCACTGCTATTCCAAATTATCTGATCCCTTCCCACTATTCAAGTTACAAAAACGCCCAAATGCAGCTGTGAATCTGGCCCCAAATTTTTAAAGGAGGGTGCAAGTTGTGTGCATACATAATTGCAGAGCATTTTAAAATGAGCAGTAGTCTTTTCATAAGCACATATGTAATTTGAATCATTAGATAACATATTTACTCAAATCCAAGATGATTTCAAATTTAAGATAACCTCCCCAAAATTAAATTCTATACCTGGAAAATGATAAATTTGTTATAATTTCCCATGTATAGAATCTAATTAGTGGAAGGTCATCTTAAATCTGTCTCCTTCACTGCTGTGGTGGGGAAAGCAATGGTGGAGGGCGAGGGACCAGACCCTGGTTACTTGCTTACCTGCCCCACTTGCTACCTTTCCCCCCACCATACTCCCCCCACAAAGGCTCCTCTGCCTGTCCATGCCTGTGTCTGCCTCCCTAACTCCCTGCCCCTTTCCCCCAGGCCTGTGCTTGCCTCCCCACCCACCCCCACTGCCACTTGCCCCATCTATTCCTCATTCTGGCCAGCCCGCCACACTCCCCCCTGCAACCTGCCCCCCAGCCCTGCCTCCCTCACTACCTGCTTTCTCCTGCAACCTATCCTGCCACCCTATGATCCCCCTTGCAGTCTGCCCCCTAGCCCTTGCTCCCCATACCTTCCTCCCCCTACTCCAACTTACCTCCAAGGCAGTCAGCAGCAGCCCCAGCCTGGCCAGGGAAAAATGGTAGCAGCTGCCAGCTGGGCCAGGTTAGGGATGGAGGGATGACAGCTGGAGTGGAGGAGGAAACAGCAGGGTGAGGGAGAGCAGGGGTTGTTGGAGCATGCTGAAAGGGAAGAGCAGAGGATAGGGGAGGCAGTCACAGGTACGGGGGAAAGAGGTGGAAGGAAAGGCTGCAAGTTCTCCCCCCTCCACACCTCTGTCTCCCTCCCCAACTCCATGGTCTCCCCCCCTTCTCGCCCCTGGTTGTGTGCCCTCTCCCCTGCCAAATGAGCCAATCTGGCCCAGGACAAGCAGTGGCTCAGCTTCAGCTTCTGCTCTGAGCCTTGGCCAAAGTTGGAGTTGAGCTGCTGCCTGCCCTGGGCCAGTACTCAAGTACAATATGGTATGAGAGGGGAAGAAACTTGTATTGGATTTAAGTAAATATATGTTACCTATGAAAACATGAACATACATATTTGTGGCCATTTGCATCTGACACAACCTGTAATATTTCATCTTAAAATCATCATTTGAAGACAACTGGGTCACAACAAGATTGCATGTTGCAAGCAGCAGAACTCTGGTGACTTACAAGATGGATAAGAAGGTGGAGGCCTGACATACATTATAACAACATGTTACATTAATGGATCTACTGCACAGCTTTATTGACAGAATTTTACTCTAGCAATTTCATTCTCTTTCTTTTCTTGGAGTGATATTTGAACTTGCTATTCTCTCTATCACCAATAAATACATTTAGACACATTGTAACATTTCTAACACTGTTAGGGATTTCAGTACTTCTCCATAACAAGCTTCTTAAAACATACACATTCTTGTGTGCTACAATGACAAAAAAGTCTTTAGGACCAATATCAGACAAGAGTCCTTTTCATTAAATCTTGACTTCTACTCTAAGAGTGCTTGTAGACATGCAGGATTTCTGCTCTGATGTGCTGTAATTATAGTACGTTGGAGCAGACTTGATTAATCAAGACTTGATTAATCAAGTCTGCTGGAGTGTGCTAATTAGCATGCTCCAGCAGGCTTGGCATCTTGTGTATTCAGTGCCCCATGCTTTAAAATGGTGGTCGGGTGCTTTAATTAAAGCATGTTGAATAGGCTTTAGTTAAAGCACCCCTGCTGCCATTTTGAAGCACAAGATACTGAATACACAAGATGTTGAGGGCACTTTGATTAGCAGCTTCTGAGAACCACCCTAATTAAAGTGCCCCTGTCACCCCCAGAGCATGTGCTCCAAATTCCCATCCTTCATACACCCAATTCTTTTGAATGAACCACAAATCCATGAATGTCCCTAATGGTCCAGGGCACAAAATATTTCCTTGTCCATTTCTGAAGGGAGTTGAGACATCTTAGATCTTTTTACCAGGAATGTACACAACCAGGGCTAGGGTTCATTATATTTGTTTGACCCACTGTAGTGTTCCTTAGCTCAGTCCTTTGCTGGTGTAGACATGCCTTAAAAGTCTTGGTATTATAGACCTTTCCAGACCTCCACATGTTAATATTGGTGACTCTTCTATAGTGGTCAACCAGGAATTGCAAGACCATAGAATAAACACCCATTTCTATTGATAAAGTCTTTGCTTGGATGTGAGAGAAAAAAATAGGAACATATGTATTATCAGTATAATCTGGGAGCTATATCTTGCAAAGCCAACAGAAACCTCCTGTACATTGCTAAGCTCTAGGAAACATCACAGCAACATCCCTTGCATAGTACTACAAATTTTCATGGCAATAACAACTGAGAGTTGATCTACCAACATCAAAATAGTTAGCTGGTGGCTGATAGCATTTGTGGGTACTGAGTTTCCGGATGCCAATGGTAACACACTTTTTCATATGGAGGGCATCTTTGGGGTTTACTGTGCTTAGATAGGAAAGTGACCTTTAGTCATCCTGAAGTGCTGATACCATTACTAGTATCCCAGTTCTACACATACCCTGTCTCACCAATTACTGCAAGCTGGCCAAGCCTGGAAAGCAGCAGTCTGGTATGCAGTTTGTAACACTGTTCCAGAAAAATGCTCAGCAGAAGTAACTTCTTGATTTCATACTGCTGCTCCTTTCCCTTCATTAAGTGTATGCTCGATGGTATCAACAGCCCTTTAAAATAGCAGAACGAAATTCATTCTCACAAACTGAGTGGGGCCAAACACTACACAATGGGATATATGTGCAGAGAATTCAAATCACTGTGCTATGTGAATGCAACAATGAAGATGGAAAGAATCTTAAGCCATCAAACGAAGTGGTATCAATACACTTCAGTTTGATACAGTTAAATCACTACACTGGGAGCAAAGAAACTAGTTTGACATAGCACAGACATGGTCAAAAACAAGACAGTTCATTGTCAGAAAACTATAGCAGCCTAAGCTATAACATTTATGTGGAAGTCAATGAAAAATTGCAAATCCATGCAAATCCACATTTATCATACAGCTTTGATAGCTTCATATGCACTCTTCTCATTAATCCATTCCCTAGAGCCACTTCTATTATTTGAGGCCTATGAACAGCTGCAAACAGATGTTATTTCTTTTTTTCAAAAAAGCCAGGGAAATGAGTATTCTTTTACACTCTTCTTTAGCCATGACTGATTTGTATGTGTGTTTATCAGGGAGGGGAGATGGGAACAGATGATAGGCAGTAGACATATGTGGGTTTGTAGGACATTAGCCTTGCTCTCAGTGCTTTATCTTGTACTCAGTGTAAGTATTTAGTTCCCCAAATTTCATTATAGGGGTGGGTATCAGTGGAATGCGAGGCCAAGCCATGTCCTGTTCTTGAACAGGCAGCCAGGAAAGGGAGAAGCATCCAAAGATTTTTCAAGGCAGAGAAAATCTTTAAGTAAGTGGCTAGATCTGGCACTTCTTCTGCATTGGGAGTACTGTAGAGAATTGGACTGTAATCTCCGTGACCTTTTCTAATTGCTTTCCCCAGCTGAATGCCATTCCAGTTGTCTGGATCAAGTATCATCCAAGCCAGATTTTTATTCAAACACAAATCTGTGACAAACTATTTTGCCTACCATTCTTTTTTTCCCCTTTGTACATTTTGCTGCTATATTTCTGCAGTGGCTGTTTAGTATCATCTTACTGTTGTTCCTCCCTTGTGACCTGACCATATGGCAGGCTATGTCTGCAGCATATAAATTATGCCAGGTACCTGAAGATGAGCAACAAGAATCTGGTCAAGCAAAAAAATAGAACCTCATCCTGAGGATGTCAAACATACTTCCAGTGACAGTTCTTGAAGTGAGGTGTGCTATATTGTAATATTTTCCCACAGGTACAGATAACAAGAAGGTTATATAAGCCAAGGCAGGAAAACTATTCACATTGAGAAAACAAACATAAAAGAGTCTAGAGTCTGCTATGGATGTTACATCCCAGTGAACTGGCAATCAGTTGAGTTGACCCATTTCCAGTAAGGAAACAGGTATTGCATAAGGCACCTCTCACATAAATTGCAAGGGTTTTTTTGAAGAAATAAAAAACCATAAGACTTAGAAACATGTTTGATTCCCAGATACACTGCATGCATTTTCAATGTATAGGAAATGAAACCCACTTGCTAAAATATAGGTATTCATTATGATCACCATTTTATAGAGCTCTGTATGCATATGCTTACCCCTCCCATACCCCTAAAATGCGTGGGGGGGTTTTGTGGGTATTTTTAAAAATGACCCATTATGCATCTTTCCACTCCTTCACTTTTCTCCTTTTTCATCCTTTTAAATCTCTTTCTCTTTCACAGCTGGTTTTACTTTTCTTTGAGGTAAAAATGTGTACATACAAGTGTGCACAGCTGTAGTTGAAGTGCTGCTGAAAAGGGGAATACAAAAAAATGTGTTTAAAAGGAAAAGCCTGGGTAATGCCAGGGCTTTGATTACATAGACTTTGCTTTTTAACTGTTAGTGAAATACTGAATTGATAGGATTAAATACTTTCCAAAGTTGTTTTCAATTAAAAAATCCCTCACACATATTGAAGTCAAGTGACATGTTTAAGGATAAAACATGCATACACCACTAATCAAACTTTTAGTGATGGAGTATAAAGCATTTTCAAATATTATGTAATAATAGGAGGCTATTTAACGGTAATTGTATAATTAAAGCATATAACTGGAGGAAAAAGAACTGCATTCTCAGTCATGACTCAAAATTTTCTACATTACTATGGGCATCTAATTGTGAACATGATTATCCTCTCCTCTGGGTTTCACCTGATTAAATCAGTTATATTGAGGTCAAAAGAACCAAATTCACAAAAGCGAGATTTGTATAAAGCCTTTAGCCTTCCTGAGCCTCAGTTTCCTCAGCTGTGAAACTGGGATGAGAACACCTATTGACTTAATTATGACAATGTTCATTAATGCCCATAAATCATGTCCATTCAGGCAAAATATGTTTATTTTGTAAAGCCGTGTGCAATTCTATGGCATTAGGCACTACACATAAATGTTAAGTAATTACAGTTAAATGTGAAAAAAACAGAGCAAAATAAATCATAGCGTATACAAGCTATGGGTCTGATCCTGCAGCCATCAACACAGGGCATGTCTACACATGCAATTAATGTGCATGAATAAACTCCAGAGCTTATTACTCTGGAATTTATTTGTGCACAGTACATGGAGACTGGTGAGAGCAGCCTGGGCTGGCAGTGGACCCAGGGGGTCAGCCTGCCAGCCTAGGGCTGCTCCAACTGGGCTCCATGTGCTGTGGAGGCGCTGGCTGGGGCACAAGGGTGCTTCAGCATGTGCTTGCTAGCCCCCACACTGAAGCACCCTTGTGCCCCAGCAACCCGACACCCTCTGCTGCACATGGAGCCCTGCTGGAGCAGCTCTGGGCTGTCATGGAACCCAGGGGGTCAGACTGCCAGCCCAGGGCTTCTCCAATGGGACTCCATGTACTGCAGAGCAGCTGGCTGAGACATGACAGTGCTTCAGCATGGGGGCTGCCTGCTGGCTAGCCCCACACTGATGCACCTTTGTGACCCAGCCAACCTCATCACCATATACATGTGTATTTAAGTGCAGTAATTTATTGCGCTATCAAATAGTACATGTGTCTCATGGGACTATCCAATGGTAAGTTAGTCTACTGTGTAGTAAAGAGAACATGTAGGTGCACCCAGATCTACACGTTCTTGCTAATTTCAAAATTTAGTCATGCATCTCCATGGGTGGATCTAGAATTTTGAAATGGAGGGTGCAGATGATTAAGCTCATCATGCATATAAAACAACACATGTTTTTCTCCAGTTAAAAATAAAGTAGAAGCTTTACTAATAAGATAGGGGCTTAGTGCTCTATTACTCATTTTAAGATTGAAGCAAAAACAAATATAACTGCATTGGAATCTGTAGGACTGTGAAATAAGAGCTTCATTACCAGGAGCAGCTAACAGCAGAATTGCAGAACAAAGGATAATGTGATTGGTGGAACATTAAGACCATTAAAAAGAAAGAGGGTCATTAACACCTGTGAAATGAGGAGTTTAGAAAGGATCAGATAGATTATAATGAGCAATGAAATCAAGTGGCTTCTTCAGCACTGCCTAAGTAGAAATACTTCTGCCACTGCCAGGCAATTGGTTTTAAATTTTGGGTGGAGCAGGAATCAAAGGGGAGTGCAAGTGCACCCCCCTTGGATCTGTTCTGTACATCTCTGTATATGATGCTCTTCATTCACTTCTATGGGGACTGACTTTCAACAGCATTTAATTTTGAAAAGTTTAATCATTTCAGAGATATTCTCCATATTCAAAGTGGAGAATATGCATTAAATTGGTCAACTCTCCCAAACTGGTTATTATTTAACCATATCTATCAAATCATGCTCCTCACCATAATATCTCAGTGCATCTCTGTGCTCAAAGTCCTCTTTCAAACAGCATTATCACTGAACTGGTAATGTAAGATCACTCAATGTTTAGGTAATTCAGTGTGATTATTTAAATATTTTATATACTACATCAAATAAAAAAAAGTACAAGAAAAAAGTTTGAAAATTGTTCAGAACAACAGGTATGGAAATGTTTAATTTATTTTTGTTCCCCATGCTCTGAAAGCATTTGCAATAGATCACGATGAATATGGTTTAGTCCGATGTGATACATAGAGAAGTTTTTCTCATTTGTCCAATACATTGCAAACTCAGATTCTAATAACTGATTTATAGAATTCTTTCCTTCCTTCCATAAAAGTACATGAATTTAAACTAAAGTCAATTGTATTATTATTCTTAAAATGTCATTTTATCATCTCTGTTTGACACTCTCGCTGTCTTTTACACATACATACCATAGAGAAGCACGTGTATTTCTTTCTAAAACTAAAAGCTGGTCCCCTGAGAGAAATCCAAGCAAGCAAAATTACATGTGTGAATTTCACAGGATTTGAGGCACATTAAATTCTTTTCCCAACAACCTTCTGTTTGCAGAAAGGAAACAAAGCTGCCCTTCTATCCATCTCAAGCCATTAGCCTTCATTATCCTCTGCTGTTGGTGCAACACCATGTCCTGCAGGAACAAAACCAGGTTAGACCAGTGGCTCCTGGAATTGTGGATTCTCACAATTCTTTTCCCAGAAAACCTCAATACTGCATTAGATAAAACCTGCTTTTGCATTATATGCTGCAGTAAGAAAATAAATAAATATAAATGTTAAAATATCAATAAAATGCAAAGCTTTGAGAGGATTATGTAAATTCTTGCGATTTGTTAAAAAATGAAAAGTACATAACATCTTCTTTCTTTCCTAGTGTAAATGAGGTCCTAGTGTTGGTTGTTGAATATGAATGAAGAGAAAAAGAATAGTGGTATATGGGTTTAAAACATTGTCACATATTTATGTAAGGTTGTGTTATATTGTTCTAAAATGATTACTGGAAAGAAGAACTGTACTGAATGAAGTCTGTGGTTTATTTTTTTTCATTCTTTTACAACAGTGAATGTGCCATGCATTAGGTTTGTTGGCTTCAGCAATTGTGGTGTAGTTCTTAATACTATATTGCATAGAACTTCATGTCATAGTTGACACGGGATTTTGAAAGGTACTCAGTAGGGCTGTGCAAAGCTTTTGGTCCCTGATTCAATTTGGTGGAGATTGGGCCTGATTCAGTGGCTGAATCTCTGAATCCAAATTGAATCAGGGGACCCTTTAATCTCTCTGAATTGATTTCGAACCCTCTGAATCAATTTGGAGAGATTCAGCAATTCAGACATAGAGACAGCTTTAAATGTTTTTTTTTACATACCTCTAGGTAGCAGGGGCTCATGATCGCTGCAGTGCTGGGGTGGATGGAGTGTCCCACAGAAGCACAGGGGGCTCTCCAGAGCGCTCAGCAGCAGACCCAGAAATGGACAAGAAGCACTTCCGGGTCCACTGGGAAGCATGATGGGGGGATCCCCCCATGCCTGCCTGAGTTGGTGACTAGTGCATCCTGGGTCTGGGGGGCATCTGGAGTCCCCCTATGGCTGATCGCCAAGCCAGGGGGTGTAGAGCCCTCCCCCCCCCCCCCACATGT
Source organism: Alligator mississippiensis (assembly GCF_030867095.1). NCBI lineage: Eukaryota > Metazoa > Chordata > Crocodylia > Alligatoridae > Alligator > Alligator mississippiensis. Next base: position 213,954,958 of record NC_081826.1, read on the forward strand.
TCCCGGCAGACCCAGAAGTGGACTGGAATTACTTCCAGTCCACTTCTGGGTTCACTGCTGAGCATGCTGGAGAGCCCCCCACACTAAAGTGGGATGCTGCATCAGCCCTAGCACCGCAGTGATCACGAGCTGTACTGGTACCTCGAGGTACATAGAAAAAAGTTTTAAAGCTGTGCCTGTGTCTGAATCACTGATTTGCTGAATTGTCAGATTTGGATTTGGCCAAATCAAATCAGGGACAGTGATCTGAATCAATGGATCGAATCACTGTCCCTGATTCAGGCTGAATCTGAATCCGAATAGAATAGGGCCCGTTTCACATACCCCTAGTACTCAGCATTGGCCTCAGCATTGAACTCAGTCATTCATTGATTAAAATGTTGTAAAGCCTCTCCAATGATATTCTACTCTATTTAATTTAAATCATAATTTTATATTTTTCCTCAAAGCTTTACATATAGTCTTAAATGAAAATGGGCAGACTGTCAGGATCTCAGGTAAATACTTAAGATTTATGCATTATGTATAAGATCTATAAGTCAACTCTGGCCTATAGATTTGTTTATAAATCATCAGATAAAGGAAACAGACATGTTGTCATGGCAATGGATGGGAATGACAGAAACAGCAGACAAGAGGTTAAAACAGATTTGTCAGTAACTTCACATTCAAAGCAATAAAGCTGCACTAAAACCACTTAAGAGTAAAAGATACAAATTACTACATTTACTTTACATATTGACCTTGATTTAAACTAGACAAGCTTCAAGCAATGATTTGTTTTATTTTCTGTATTATTGTATATTAGTTTTGTGTGTACCTTGCTGGTTAAATAAGAGATGATTCTATTTTTATAAAAGAGAATGGTGACTCAAATTAACATATTTTTGGAACTATTTCCCTGTTCTGCCTTCTTTGAAATTGGTAACATTTGCAGGTGAACATTGTTTGAATTTCCCTCGATGGAAATGCATTCATCCAGCCATTTTTTCCTTTTTTCAGTTTAAGTGGGCTAAATAAAATTATTCCTTCCTGAAATTATAATATGCTACCAGCTGTCAGTTCAAATGTTGTTAGAATTTCCTTTCTAGAAATATCTCCCTAATGCCATTCTGGCCTTGATTTAGAAGAACTAATGGGCTGTCACAGTCTATGATGTTAGCTTATTGTTGGAAAGCCTGTGCTAGCACGAGGATGCTTTTCAACTCTAGACTGATTTTATAGGACCGAGAAATAACAACTGTCACATGGAACATTGGGGTATTTCCAATGCAATAGTCTCACAAAAAATTATGATGGGATACATATTTTTTAGTGAAAGCAGGTCAAAATTTTGAACAATAAGAATTCTAATGAAATACTGATGTTATACCAAAAATTAGTTGGGGTTGTCTAGTGGAAGTTACATACTGCATTATTAAGATTTGGAACAGTAGAGGTCATTCATAATTGAGTACTGGACTGGGTAAACACTTTTGCTGGATCTATAAATACCTAAGTCCCACATAAATGCCTATAAGGCCAGCATTTATACGTTCAAAATACATGCCCATATGCTGCCTAGTCTTAGAGGCATCTAGAGTGAATAGATAACTAAGTTTCTGTCAGTAAAGTTTTCAGCATTCATAAGCTAGTCATTCCCCCACTTACTTCACCTAAAGGCCTAATGCCATAGCTCTTCCTAGAGTCCATGTACCAGAATGGTCTTGCAGGAAACATGGGAGTGGTAGCAGAAGAAGTTGTGGTCCTTTTTCTTACACAGTAACTCAGTGATTAGAGCATTCAGCCAGGAAGTGGGAAGCGTAGGTTCTGTTATCGAAGAAGGCTTAAATTTTGAACTTCCCCAAAAAAAGCTTTTATCATCAGCCTACAGATTATTTTGTAGTAGGGCCTTGCATCCCTTCTAAAATTGTTCTACTAAAATTAAATATTCACTGGGACAAAGAGAGAGAATGAGCATGACTCCAAGATTTGTTAGGTCATACGCTTAGGAAGTGGGAGACCTGGGCCCAGTCCCTTCTTTAATGAGCTTTTAAGTATTTTATATTAAGTATTCATTGGAGCATGCAAAATCTTCTCATCTGCCCAAGCTTTTTGAGAAAATGCTGGTATTAGCATCTATGTCCAGCAGAAAGTTGAGAGTGGTGAATCCTGATTTGTGATAGGCACCTCTCTGCAGCCAAGCTGGCCTGGATTCTAGGCCTTGCTGATCCTAAGATTTCAAATGCACATCTCCCACATTGAAGGGGACTCTAACCTCTACACTATAAAAGAGACCCCTTGGCACATTATAGAAGAGCACCCTTATAAAAGGTACACTCCCATATGGTAAAAAAAAACAAGAATAGGTCAGAAGACAGTCAAAGGAAAGCTTGAATCATTCATCTGTATGTCAGAACAGTTCAGCTGATAGAGGGTAGTCCTAAATTCTGTTCACTACCTTCAGAATTATACAATTATTGTCCAATGTAAAATACATACCCAGTCCAAATAGCAGGGACCAGAAATCATGTCTTGCCTTTCCTAGATGAGTTTTGGGGTGTAAACATGTGTGGGGCAGGTGTGTTGTACTCCCCCTACCCCATGCCCCTCAGGAAACTTCTTAGGTAGGGTAAATTACTTACATTTTTCAGCAAACAATAACAAATGAAAACAAATATGCCCAAGCTGTTCAAAAATGATGTTGAAATCACTAGAGGCTTACAGGTATATAAAGAAAGCATTTAAGGCAAAACAATAACTACCAGCCTTTTATAAATGATGCTGTGTGTATTTAGAATAGGACGCAATGGTCCCAAGCAGTCCCAGATATCCCAAAGCTCAGGGGTAAAATCAGGTGGTCTCCAAAGGTGAACACACACTAAAGATGAACAGGTACCACCGCCATATCTCAAATCCCTGAAAGGAGGAAGATATGGACATTGAGTCACCATTTTTGCACAAGATGGTCTCAAACAGGCAACAACCACATCAGGCTGAGCTCACTGACATGGCTTAAATGCTGTCTCAGGGGAAACACACAGGGCACTTCAGAGACCAATTGAACATACCTAGTTAATTTTGTTAAAGATTGATTATAAGTACTTGAAATTCTGTACTATATTAAAGTTGAATTGTTATTGTTATCAACATTACCATATTACTTGCATACCACATGCACTTTCCCCCAAAATCAGGCCTCCCAAATTGGGTGTGTGAATTAAACAGGGAGGCTAATTTTTCTTTTCTTGAATAGAAGCATGGAGCAAAAGTCAGATAAAATTCCTTGGGTAGAGGCAATATCTTTTATTAGATCAACTAAAAAGTTGCAAAAAAAAATTTGTTCTTTGCAAGTTTTTGGGCTCACACCCTTCATCAGGCAAAGGAGAAATTAAAGATGGTAAGAGTTCTCTTAGGTAGAAAAGTAGCTTCTTCTGGCAAAGGGGAAATTAGAGGTGGTAAGCATTCTCCCAGGTGGGAAAGCTAGTTTGTAAAGAGCTGCTCTGTGCAACCAACATCCCTGAAACATGAAGCAACAGAAGCATTTAACTGCTGTACTCCAACGGCTGTTAAAATGGCTGCCATGTCTCTCTGGTTTAGCAAGCAGTAGGGACAGAGTCCAGTGTTAACTCTCTCAGAGCTGCTAAGGAATTGGCAGTACCTTTTGGCTGAGCAGCCAAAAGCTGCTAGCAATTTCTTAGCAGCTCTGAGAAGGTTAATAACGTTGTTTGTACCTGCAGGAGCCATTAAAATGGCTGACATGAGTGAGCTTCTGCATGTAGGTGCCATGACTGGACAAATCTTTTTGCTATATTCTGACTTCCAAAAAAAACCCAAGACTCATGCACTGGAGTGTCCAGCAGTCTCAAGGCTAGAACCAACAATCAGCTGATTGTCAGTCTCAGCCCTGGCACTGCACCAGAGCCAGTTCAAGACTCTAGTGTGGTCCTGGGTCTGGGACTGATAATCAGCTGATTGTTGGTCCCTGTCCCAGAACTGCATTGGAGGTGGCTGGAGACTCCCATGCTTGCAATGCCAGGGTTGGGGGGGCTGTCAGTCAACCCCCACCTTTCAGCTGGTTTCCGGCTTCATGACAGGAGGCCCTGCTACCTATTTAAGTTAAGATGTGATGGCAACTAGCCATAAAATTATTCCACGTATTTATTTTGTGGCTGGTCTTGTGTTTTGCGGCACCATTAATCACCTGAACATGTAACTGGGTTTCAATTTAAGACATGATTAACTGATTAAACTTCAGTGTCTACCAGGGGCCAGAAAGAGGGTCTAGAAAATTAAAAAGGCAGCTTAGCAATGACAAGACATATGAACAATTATATTATTTCGGTAGATTACACACACACAAACTACACACTTTCTCTAATTTTTCAAAAATGTTTCCCATTTCTCAAGGTGTAAGAAAGGGAAAAGAAAAGTAAAAGTAAGTGGAAGAAAAAAAGTACACTGTTGTTTTCAGCAGAATGATGGTGCCTTATTCCACTGTCCATAAACACAGAGGGTACAGACTGGCCAAACTGGAATAGGTAGGGCAAAGCTGGTTTAAAGGACTGAGGAACCAAAAGCTAATCTGTACCAGTCTAGCTCCATAGCACAAGTTAGAACACTTTGAGGACAGCTGTAATGTATGACAACTGCCCTTGGCAGCTGCAGACTGCCTAGCTTTGCATCAGCAGAGTGGCCCAAAACTTGTCAAAGGAGGATTAAATATCGGCTCTGTTCTTATTGCATTGTTCCATGTTAATGACCTCAGAGGAAGGTTACAAATTGTCCTTGTGGTATATTGTGTTACTGCCTTTTGTAAAGAGACTAAAATTTGCCTGCATCTGTGTAAATAAGGACAAAATCACGAGCATGCTGTGTTGAGCTGCTGTCCTTCTATAGATGGCATTTATAGTTTTGCTTCACAAATGGCATTGTGGACAAGACCACAAGGGTGATATCTAATGATGCCTCAATGTCAGCTTTCCAACAGGCAAACTATTTCAACAACTTGCCAATTTCTTGACTTTATTAAAAACAAAAACAAAAAACTATTTCTGACCTGGGAGATTATTGTAGTATTTCCCTCTTTCTTCAGTAATATTTTATCTTATAGCCTATATTTTATTTCTACTTTCAGTATTAGTGAATACCTCCAGGAAGGCCATTTATCTTATGAAGGGCTCTCAAGAAACTCATAATAAAGCATGCCTATTTCTTTTACACTGATCATACTCTTCTACACATTGCCCTGATTCATTGTCACATTCAAAACCATTATTTCAGAGTTGTTATTAGGGCACAAAGGTATTTCTGTGAATTGATGCTTTTTTCCCTGTTTGTAGAAAATGGAAACTACAATTTCATGATTCAGAAAATAAAATTGCATTAATATAAACCAGATCTAATAATTCCCTTTTCTTTATGTCAAAGTTTCTCTAAAAACATGGATGCAATGTCATCAACTGTAGGACCATGAGTTGTGGACTCTGAGTGTGTCTACACATGCATGTGATCTGAGATCAATTTACTTGCAAGTAAACTACTTGTGAGTAAATGCTCCCGAGCAGGCATCTACATGTGCAGGGACATGACAGCAGATTTGCTGCTCTTAGCACCAAACTGCTGCCACTTCCTGCAGCCCTGAAATGAGCCCCTGCTGCCAATGGGGTGGGGGGCAAGGGAGCTTCAGGCTCCAGCTACAGCAGCCAGCAACCAGCAGCCAGCAGCCACCTTGAAAAGGCAGCCCTGCTCTCCGTTTCCTGGCCTGCCACTTCTTTGGCCAAGAGCAGCATGCATAGTGCAAGAAAAGCATGTGGCAACTCTCCCCTTGCTGCCTCTGCCTTCTCGTGCCATGGCTGTTTCAGCCCCTGTCCCTGACAGTGATGACCAGCACCCCAGGCTCCTGCTGGCCACTGCACTGGCTCTGGGCCCTCGGCTCTCTGGGCCCATGGCTTTCTGGGTCCTCTCAGCTCCCCCAAGCACAGCAACCACCTTACTGGTTGCAGTGCACTGTCCCAGGTGCCACTGCCATGGCACACCTGCTGCCTGGATTCTGAACAGCTGACCGGGCCCTGGCAGGGATACTGGTGATGGGCTGCTGGATGCCACTGTTGGGGCCCCCCTCACCCTCCTGGGCCTCCAGCCCTGCTACCTCTGGGCCCACCAGGCCAGCCAGGACTGTGGTTGCATGTTGCCCAGCATACCTAGGATGATGAGCTGTGGCTGGAGGCATTCTAAATGACCCAGGCCACCTTCTGGGACCTCCTCAAGAAGCTCCATCTGTCTGGTGGTGCCATGGCCAGCCATGCCTCGTGGCTGGGTCTGAGGCTGCAGAATTGTTTGGGAAGGCTCTGGCCCAGGCTTCCCAAGCTGCTGGTGGAGGCTGCAAGTGGGGAGTTCAGTGGGATGGGCTGCTGGTGACCCAAGGGGCTCTCTCCCAGTGACACATCAGTGAGGGTGCCAAGCCAGGGCTGGGGCTTGAGCAGGCTGCCTGTGCTGCTGTAGCACAACCAGGACCCAGGTGGCAAGGTGCAAGGATCTCGGTCAGTTGCCACATTAAGGGTATGGACTTGCGGGCACTCCCTGACCGATGGTCATGGTCAGTCATGATGACCCACTGTCCCCACAAGGCCTTGACCTTTATGCAGTATGCCGTGCTGACTGGTTGCACCCACCCTTCCTCATCCAGTCTGACAGCCCCTCATAAACATGGGGGTTGGAGCGCCTGGCCTGTGCAAACTGGTGCTGCACCTCTGCCTCACCACACAATGCTATGAGGTCACCAGTCTCCTACATGGACCAGTTGGGGCCCTGGGTGGTGGGCACAGGCATGGGTAATGACAAGGCCATTGGGACTCCTGCACCAACTCTCTGGGCCTCTGCAAAGCTATCCCTATGCTGCTGGGCCTGGGGAGCTGCCTGCAGAACCCAGCACAGGGGCACAGCATGGGACTGGAAGCCACATGGAGAGGTGATGTCCCATAGCACCTGCAGACTCTCGCCAGGCTGCTGGGGGTGAGCTATGGGCAGCTACAGCTGGCCCTGGTGACCAGGAGCTGCCTGAAGTTGGGCCTGGGTGCTGGCAGGCCTGACAGGAGCCCATAGCACCCTGCAGACCCCCCTCACCCTCCAGATCAGGTCTGGAAGCCACGTGGCACTGAGGTGCCAGACAGCAGTGCCAGGATGCAGACAGGGTGGTGTGGCAAGCCTATAGCCTGCCCAGGGGGACACAGGGGCCTGGAGTGGCCTCAGGCTGCCTGTGTATATCTCAGGGCTCAAAATCCCTGTAGGCCTTTAAGGGCTAGAGGCTGGGGCTGCTGTAGAGATGGCCCAGCCATGGGGCAGGAGAGGTTCCTATCCCGAGAGCCTTAGAGCTGAGCTCTGGCTGACCCCTTAGCTTTGGGACTGACCAGGATCAAATCTGCTTCTGGTTGGAGTCTAAATATGTGTTACTGTACAGTAACTACTTGCAACTAAATTTGCTACTTGCATTTGCAGGAAATTTACTCACAAGTAGCTTCATTTACTGCATATTAAGAGTGCACACATGTAGATGTGCATGCTGACTGCACAGTAAACTATGCTACTGTGCAGAAAAGCATCTCATGTAGATGCACCCTCTGATTATCATAAGCTTTTGATGGCATGTGGTAAATGATGCAAATTAAAATATGATCAATGTTTAAATTGCCTCATTGCCAAAACTCAAGCTGTCTCCTTGCATAGTTCTCTTTCTGGAGTCTCAAGTTTGAAAAAAAAAGAGTATTCTGGGGCCCTAGGCTTATTTTAGCCCTATGGGGAGGACAGCCAGGATTGCTGATTACGTTTGTTTATTTTTCCCTTTAGTAGGGCTTGGAACCAACACTTGCCACTCCAAGCTACACAAGGGCGTCCCTGTAACTTACAGGCTGCAGCAAGTTCCTTGTTCTAATTTGGGGATAGGAGGATGAACGGTGGGCATACTGTCCAAGAGCTAGAAATCAAAAGGGATTCATTTATATGGCTTCTCTTTTGCCTAGGCAGATCTGCAGCTCGCTGGCTTGGAGCTTACTTTTTTGTTTCTTTTAACAGGCTGTCCTCTGTTTTAAATGGGTCAATTTACCATGGAGCCAGCACAAGCAACTTTCTGCATCTCCCACAGGAAATTCTGTGCTGGATTGGGTCCAAAGTAATTAAATGCAAATGAAAAGTGATGGTCCTGAGGAACTGGGGTCCTTGAGCTGTTCAAAGAATAGGAGTAGCAAGTGCAACAGCAGTATTTATTTCTAGCCTGCCCCACTGAGGTCAAATCCCTCAGCTAGAAGGGCCCCTCCAGCAGGTCATTCATTTTCCAAATTCTCTTCATACTTGCCCTTTTGGCTGAGACTGCTGATAAAGATGTCTATTACTAATACTTGTAATGGAGGATTTCTGACATATTTATAGAATGATTTGGATTTGAAGTTACTTGTGGTAATTTAATTCAACCCATGGACTCAACACTATAATGACTGATTGCTCTAAGCCACCCTAATAAAAAGTTTGCTTGTCTGCTCTTGAATACCGCCCTGTAGGTGACTTCCCACTTTGTCTTATAAGATGGCTCCATTGTCATATTTTTCCCATGCTTTTTTCCTAACAGTTTTTTCTTCCACTTTTCCTAATGGTTTACTTACATGTTCACTGCTGTAGCTGAAGTCTTCTATTGCTACCCCACTGAGTGCTAATTGGTCTTTGAACTCGTTTTAACGTTCCTTTATGTACCAATGGGACAAATTGCGCCTTTCTTCAAGGGTATTTTTTCAGACTGAATATTCCCAGCTCTATCAATTTTTCCTCTCAAACCTTGTTTGCCAAACTTTTAAAATTATTTTTGTTGCTTTCACTTGTCATCTGAATCTTTTGAAAAAAAATATAGATGCATCCAGTGACCGAGACATATATTCAAGCAAACTAGAAAAATGAAAGTTATTGCCTATTACAAATTAACATTTTCTGCCTACAGATGAATGGAATAACACTATAGGTAATAAACACACATCTGTTCTTGCTGATCATATTGAAGCACCATTGGCAAGAGCCCAAGTAATGAACACCAACTGGCAATGGGTCAATGTTATTATAGCAAGCACTGCATGATATCCCAATTACTAAATTTAGGGTAATGAAGTAAAAAATATGATAATTAAATCTGAATGGTAAATAACTTGTATGCTATTATTCATGCTGAATAATTCATGCTGTAGAAAGCCTATAGAACCTGTATTCTACAATAATGCAAACACCTCAAGGAGCAGGCACAATCGAAGAATAGGGATGCATCTTATTTCTAATAGAAATCATATTCTCCTAAAATAAGTGGTAAAATCCAAGGAAGGCAGAGAAAACTTGTCCACAACATGTTAGTTTCCAGCTTATGTAACTTTAAAAGGACAGAGTTTGTGGATTTTTATGTATGCTGCCCTATATGCCAAATGACAGTTCTAAACGCAATCCAGAAGGACTCACTGGGTCCCTGACCTGTTTTAGGACATTCTTTGACACAGCAGATATAGACATCAGAAAAGCATTACACAGAAGTGCACCAAATCACCAATTTTCTTAGGCTACTGTAGTTCATACCCTGGGGTGTCAGTAACTGTAATATGTAACCCTTGCCCAAGAAGTCTTGTCCAGTTTCTAATTTCTTGGCTGTGTGTACCCTGTAGTCTTGCCATATATGAACAGCAAAGACAAAGTTAGTAAAGGAACAATAGAAGGGACATTTTGTTGAGTGATTGACCCCCTGAAAATACTAGACAGCTATGCCCTGACAGAAGTGTGTGGCTGCAGCATGATTTAAAAGTGCCTGATCATGTGACAAATAAATCCTCATTACATGAGGGTTGAGATTAAGGAGTTCCAAAGCAGATCACCTTCATTAACTTCTGTCAGTGCCTGTCCAGAAGCCTGTCCTCATGCAGCCCAGCCCAGCCCAGCCCAGACCCCAGTGCTGTCCTCAGGATGGGAGTGGGGGAAGGGAGAAGAGGCAGCATGGTTTGGGGTTTGCCTAGCCTGCACTGGAGATGGGGCCAGGTGGATTGGAGGTGGGAAGGGGGGGGGGGAATCCACCCGCCCTCCCCTCCAGCACAGGCTGGGCAAACCCCAGACTGAGCTCCCTCTTCTCCCTTCACCCTCTCTCATCCTGAAGACGGCACCAGAGTGGGGGGGGGCACTTCATAGCACCATGCGTTACAGCAGGGAGCTGCACATCTGTCAGTGCCCTAAGGTTTTAACTTAAAGTCTTTTCTAGCACACAACCATCTTGTTGGCTATAGGGCAGAGTTCCCTTTACACCAGAATTCAGTTTGATGCAGGTTAGGGAAAGGCATAAGGAGGTCAGTTATCGTGCCTTCATTTTTAAGGCCAGTTCCAACCCTGGTACCATTTAGATTTGCCCCCAGGAAGCGATGTATTCCATCACTGACTTAAATAGAGTTCTCTTGACTAAGGACACACATTACACATAAATCAATTTAAGCAATTGGAAACTGATTTAAACCTGTAACAAAACAGAACTTCACTGCATATAAACCAATTTCAAAGTGGCCAGTTTAAGATAGACCTGGATGTATATAGGATCAAAATGAAATGATATAACTTCTGTCCCAGATCCCCTCCCAAGTTCAGTTACCTCACTGTCCTCCAGCATCCTGTGACCCTTTTGCATGTCCATGCTATCTTCTCTTTGGAGTTGGGCTGGCCCCCCCGCCCTCGGGGTGTCACATGGCCGAGGCAGCAAAGCCTCTGCTCCCCAGCGCTGTATCCTGCCTGTGCCTACCAGTGGCAAGGTGGGGGAAAGGAGAAGCAGAGGCCCCCCACCATGTTGGGTCCCCCCAGCTGTGTTTGCTTGAGTTGTGGGGTGCGGCTGGGCTGCAGGGCGGGGGCCTCTGCTCCCCAACCCCTGATACTGCCCAGCTCTGCTGACAGCCTGCACAGCTCTCAGCTCTGCTCCTGCCTGCCTGTGTCAGCTAAGCCTGGGAAGGTGGGGGAAAGATTAGGGGAGCATAGGCTCCCCCTAGCTGTGCTTGCTTGGGATTTGGAGGTCTGGGGCCATGCCCACTGAGTCGGGGCTCACCTCCTTCCTGCCCCCTGTCATTTCCCAGCTTGGCTGACACAGGCAAGCAGGAGCTGGGGCTGACAGCTGCTCCAGCACTGTCAGCCCAGCTGTTCTGTGACAATGGTGAAGGGGAAAGGAGGCTCTGCTGGGAGGTATGTGAGAGCATCCCTGCCTTCTGGCCTGATCAGTGCAGGAAGCTACATGCCCCCTCAGCACCCAAGAGTAAACATGCAATCTGTTCACTTCCAGTTCAATCTATACAGTTTAGAGAAGCCTGGGTAGATTTATTTAAAATATTTCATAAATTTCATAGACACTAGGGACCTGGTGAGATCATTGGGTCCAGCCCCCTGCCCAAGGGGTAGGAAGTCAGCTGAGATCAGATCACCCCAGCAAGAGAAGCATCCAAGCATTTCTTAAAGGTATCTAGAGTAGGTGTTTGCACCACTTCTAGGGGGAGTCTATTTCAAACCCTGAAGACTCAGATGGTAAAGAATTTTTTCCTTATGTCCAGTCTAAAACGGTCTTCCAGCAGTTTGTGACCATTAAACCTTGTCTTCCCTTGGGGTGCCCGGGGAACAGACATTCTCCCAGTTCCTGATGCACTTATATACCCTTTATATACTTATAGGCTGCCACCAAGTCACCCCTGAGCATATGCTTCTCCAGGCTGAAGAGTCCCATGCCTCTCAGCCTCTCCTCATAAGGCCTGTTCTCTTGACCTCTAATCATGTGCGTAGCACTCCTCTGGACTCTCTCAAGCTTCTCTATGTCCTTTCTAAAATGTGGAGCCCAGAATTGGATACAGTACTCCAGCTGTGGCCTCACTGAGGTCAAGTAAAGTGGGAGGATGACTTCTTGGGTCTTGTTTCAGATGTGTAAATAGATACAAGCCAAAGTTTTATTTGCTTTGCATTGCATTGGTGGTTCATGTTCCTCTTGTGGTTAATCATCATCCCCAAGTCTCTTTTGGTCATGGTGCTAGTGAGTGTAGCACTGCTGAGACTATAAGTATGATGTGGGTTTTATCCCCCAAGGTGAAGCATCTTGAATTGGTTCCACCTCAGGGTTTTTCAATGTCTGTACTTAGCCTTTAAGAACAATAGAGGATAGATTGAACAAGAGTGGGGCTCTACATCAACTATTCCTCATCCCTCACAGAACCTTATGCTAGCAGGGATGGAGGGGGCTATGTAAGGCCCAGACCAACACCCTGAAAAGAGAATCTTGCCCCATAGTGAAGATGAAGCACTTTATTACCTTCTTTTTCTAGAAACATTTTATTGTTTGTATAATTTACAAATATTTTTGCTGTGAAAATCACTCACAATTATTTACCTGTAAAGAGATATTGACATACCATTTTTCTTGCTTAAACTACCAGCAGTGTAAATGTTGTTGGTTTTCCTTCACTTCTGAATTGACATATTTGAGGCTGTATCATCTGACACATCATGGTTTCATGTAACAGAATTGATAATGGATCCATTAATATTTAAACTGGAATAGCATTCCATTTTAATAAAATGCATCCCATTTGACTTTACAATATATGTCAACCTTTCTTTCTAGAAAGAGAGAATTCTTTAGACAATACATTGCAGAGTTGTGAACTATGTAAATGTTTTTTGATCCTCTGCCAGATTAAGCAGATAACTATAGTCATTTCTTTCCACTTCCACACTAAAACCATTCATTGGAGAGTTAGGGCTCCAGATCCATTGCCTATATGGATGTTTGTGATAGGTTTATAATGGTATACTGACAAATCCCTAACTGGTACAAGGTAGGGTTTATTACTGTTATGTGTATCTCTACTTCCAAATCCCAGAAAAAAAGTAGCACTATAATCACCGAGCTGAGGAAATTTAATGTTCTCTTTCACTCTTTGCAGGCCAGGTTCTTTGGGTAGATGTGATATCCCTTATTAGACCAGCTGAGTAGTTGGAAAAACATTCTTGTGTAGATGTGGCCATTGCCTGTATAGGCAATCAGTAATAAGCAATTCAAGACACTGCTCATGGACCAGGTCCATCCAAGGGTCTTTAGGAGATCTTGCTGCATGCTACTACTGGGATCTGTTGGTTCCCTGATTCCAGAAGAGAGATAAAATAAGACAATTTTTTTTAATATTCACATTAGTTTGTGATCTGTCTTCTGGCTATGTTTTTTTTCCTCAGAGAGTAACAAAGCTAAAACTATCAATGTTAGGTTAGAAAACACTTTGTTGGAATCCTGCTAAAAGCATTCACATTTTGGCTAGGGACAGAAATAAACCAGTATAAGTGATCAGAAGTCAGTTCAGTTTATAACACTACAGAAGTTCAGTGGACATAAACTGCTTTCAAAATGGCTGAAACTGGTTTAAGATAAATGCAGATAGATATAGCATCAGACTTAACTGATTTAGGTTAAATTGGTTTATTGAACTTCTGTCCTGGATCCCCTTCATATTCAAGTTAATTTACAGTCTCCCAGCATCTCAGGGTGCTTTTCACCTCCCCTGCAAACCCCACCTTGCAGGGTGGGTGGAGGATCCTTGGCCCCAGCTGTCTAATCCAGCCAAGCAGGGAGCCATGCTCTTATCCCCCCCCCCCGCCCTGGCTTCTGGCCTTGGTCACTTCAGGCATGTGGCTGCATTTCCAGAATCAAAAGTGAAACTGTTCACTTGCTTATTGGTTCAATCTACACAGTTTAGACTAACTTGCAAAGATTAAATTGATTCAGCCTCAGTTTTTGACTGTCTGTACTTAGCCTTAAAAAGCAAAATGTGCAGGAATCTTGGACAGCTTTACATTAATTTGTGACTTAATGTTTCTAAGCTACTTTTAAGCCTGGGGAGTGAAGCCAATAATAAAAGGAAACTAGCTAGAATAATGGCATGACATGGATCAAGGGAGTCAGGGTTGTGAAGACAGAAGATAAAATATTTTGAAAGAAAAAATAAATATAATAAAAGAATACTTAATGGTTAAGTTTAATTTCTCTTTTGAAGACTCAGCATGATTAAAATGTTATATTTGACTTTTTTTTTTTTACTGAGTGCATGTTTAAAAACCATAAATGAAAAAGCCTATATAGTTTACTTGATGATAAGTGAAAAATATCTAGGCTTTTCCAGTAGACACTTGCTTTGGCTTTACTGCTGATTTTGCTGACACCAGCATTTTTCATCTTCTACTGACTTCATTTTTTTTCACAGCAATTAATTATCTGAAACTTCCTCCCACCTAGTTAAATGGCCTTTTGCATGACAAATCTGCATGTCTCCTCACCAGAGGATATTTTCAACAAATATATAATTTTTTTAAAGTTAATTTTCCTAGTCTCTGCATGAACAGAAAGAAAAGGGAAGATGAATGAATGGGAGAAAAGATGGAAAGCACATTTTGGTCTATATTTACAGCATACTGTTATGCAAACTGTTTCATACCTCTTCAATAATCTTTGTTTCCAACCTCTCACACCCTTATTTTATGAGTAATGACGTGATTTGGGGTTTTTTAGAAAATAAAGCAAAAATCCAAAGCAGTGAAATTGTTATTGGAATGGATTGCTTAGAAACGCTGCCTGCTGCAGCAACCACTTAGTGTTGTCAGCAGACTTACACATAGACAGAAATGTGCATGTTCTTCTCATACAAACCTAGTGCCAACTACATGATGCTTTCTCTAGGGCCTTAATTTTTTAAAACTCGATAATACTGGTAGCTGGGCACTGGCCCTTCCAGAACATTGTTCCGTTTTTCCAACATGTCACATTATTCTGTTTATGGTTCTGCAAATGTTGGGAGTCATACAATCCTGACTGAAGCAATATAAGCAAAGGGGGAACTATACAGGGTGAGTATAAATAGGTGCCCTTGAGGTTCAAACTGCAGGTAGGGTCAAAATATTTTTCAGCTGGAAGCCTGAGTTTCATCAGAATAGTAAATAATCTTGAAATTACATCTCTTTCAACAAAATGTCACAAAAAGTTGGAGAAAAAAAATCAAAATTCAAATGTCCTGCCATGACCTTTTCAGAATAAGAAGTTTCAGTATTTTGTGTTGCAATTTTTATTTATTTTGAAAGCAAGATGTTATTAAAAAAAATAGTAAAAAAATAAAACAAAGCTCTTGGAACGTATAGAACCAAAGTGGTACATTTTGATTAGCCATAAACAAATCTTGGAATATTGGCTTTTCTTAAAGGTGTAAGGTGGATGATTTGCACCCTGGGTATTAGTGGTGCTGACTGCCATGCTTCTGGTGGTGGTAGTGGGTTCAGCTGCTAGCTGTGGCAGTGGCTATTTTTCTGCCCCCCTCCAAAGGCAGCACCCAGGGCTACTGCCCCTATTGCCCAACCCCACAATTATGAAGAGAAGCTACTGACTTTTCTTTATGACTAGAAACAAAACAAATTTTGTAACATTGCATTTTTTGCAGAATAGAAAGTCTGTCTTGACATGTTCTAATCCAGTTTACTTTACTGAGGGAAAAACAGGTGGGAAAGGCAGACAGGTGGGAAAAGATATGCTCTCAGGAAGGGCAAAGTGAGCATGAGATAGTGTGAGTTTTTTGAAACAGGGATACTGTGCGCCAGATTCTTACCTTGTGTAAACTGGGGTAACTCACTGACTTCACAATTATGTGAGCTTAAAACTAGCTTCCCTGAGCATTTAGTATAGGTGCAACTCTAATGCTTTAAATGTAGTAGAAAGCAGAAACAAATGTAATGCAAAATTACAACAAGGCAAGTGCTTTCAGCTGAGTTTTGTACGTTTTGAAAGTTTGCTTTTTATGAAGAGACCGTCACCAGAGTCCTGGCATGAAATCAATTAAATGGTCAGACAAAGATCATGCTCACAGATGTTCTGCCAGCAGAAGAGTTTGCATTCTTTCAGTAAGTTATTCATTCAGTTATCTTAATTAGCATAAAGCTATCACTTCCACAAGCTCCTAGAAGCAGTATCCTTCTCCTGGGATACAATCAGCCAAGAAGAACTGGCTCTGAGGACCTGATACTTTAAACATGATAGCCAAAAGAAAAACCTTTATGGGTGGAGGTCCCACAAAACTTGGAAGAACTAAAGTAAACTCTGTCTGTAATTTGCTTGTACAGTTTCACATATGGTTAACCAATTCATCTCCAGTCACTATTGTAAGAAAACAGGAATTATGCTTCATAAAAATAACAGTGTGCCAAACCACACAAAACCTATATATCCAGACTGATGCCACAGCTCCAGCAACAAGACTTTTAAATATCTTGGACTTCAACACCTCAGCGCTTATACTTTAAGGAGAGCTCCTTGCTTGTTCACAATTGTCTGAAAAATTACCCCCCCCCCCCAAAAAAAATTGGGATCATATTCAGAAGTTGCTTGGGTTGGAATTGAGATTTTTTACGTCAGATAAATACATTCACCTTGCACATTTTATACTAAAAAAAAAATGTTTATTTTGACCACTACTAGGTTGCCAAGTGTTAAACTTCAGATTTTGGGGACAAGCTAATTTACAAGAGATTTTTGTTTCGTTTTTAAAGAAAAAGCTTAGAGTCCAGATGGTTTTAGAGAAAAAACACAGAAATTAGAAGCCAAATTAAAAGAAAAAAGGTGTATTTTTGATTCCTGATTTGTCATTTTTGAGCATTTGAAGCTGATAGTATTTCAGCTAAAAAGACAGAACTGATTTTTAAAAAAATTTTTGATAAGGAATGATTCTTTTTCTTCTTCTAATTCTTATTATTTATTTTTAATCCATGATCTTCATACTGTGATTGGTTTCTATGAAAATCCTAGTTTTCTGACACTAATATAGTCCAGAAGTTTCAAGCCTCTTGCTTCCAACTATCTCTGTGCTCACGCTAAGCAAAGCCCTTTTTTTCAGTCATGGAAACAGTCCATTCTTCTGACAGAAAAGTTCGAATCAAACTTTGATGATTCATAGCTAGGCAAGAATAGGGCCCTGACAGTATAGCATCAAACACATGTAATATCTCCATCCCTTTCCTTATAATGGAATGTGAGTTTTGAAGCATTACTATTTAAATGTCAACACTGTTAATCATTTTCCTTATCACTTTCCTTCTTTGTTATATCATAAACATCCATCTAATGTACTTGTCCAGAATGGCTGGATGTACACATCATATATTGACATGACATTCATTTGAAAATAAGTTCCAATAGGAGACAAGCTGCAAGTTTAAAAAAATGGAAGCCACTGAGTGCTAAATCAGATACTATTTGATTATTAAAAGCTTACTGATGACCTTCCAAAATTAGACTATAAATGACATTTGTACCCGTCTCCGTTCGACCAGGAGTTCATGCGCCGTCTTCGCCCAGGCCCAAGATCTCGCGCACCCGGGCTTTGCTAGTGTGCCCCGGAGTTTACCCCGTCTGGTATCAAGGGGGACCCCAGAACTCGCCTGCCACGACTTTGATGATGCCTTCAGTAGGGGGTCTTCCCTTGGGGTATCAGTAGTGGGAATATGGTCCTAGCCAACATTCACTTGCAGAAGGGTAATAGGCTTTGTCACAAGCAGCTAAACAGACAGTATACCAAAAAAACTTCCCACTGTGCCTATCAGATTAGAAGCCTTTCCCACAACCATATTTTGCAGATTCCAGCCACAAGTTGAAGAACTCTTGGGGAAAAGAGTTCTTGGGGAGTCTTCTGTGTATGGATTTAGTACGAAGCATTGTCCCTAGTCACTCCTTACAGGAAGAGGAATGAGGGCAAAGTCTGTTTTCTATTATTGAACAATGTTGGCACGATGCATATTTCCCTAATAAAAATCCTCCCTTACCTATCTTGCAAATCAAGAGAAGTGATTCTTCCACTCTCTTTGGCACTAGTGAGGTCTTACTTGGAGTACTGTGTCCAGGTCTGCACCTCACACTTCAAGGAAGATGTGGATAGATTGGTAAAAGTCCAGGGAGAGTGACAAAAAATGATTAGAGTCTTGGGAAGCATGATTTATTGGGGCAGGCCAAAAGAACTATGGCTATTTATTTGGGAGAAGAGAAGACTGAGGTGACAATTTGATAGCAGTCTTCAAATAACTGAAAGGCTATTATAAAGAGGATGCAGGTAGACTTTTATTTGTGGCTATAAGACTAAGAACAGAGTTCTCAAGCTGCAGTAGAGGAACTTGAGGTTGGAGATTAGGAAGAACTTCCTGCCGATAGGGTGGTTAGACATTGGAACACACTACCCAGAGAAGTTGTGGAATTTCCAACTCTGAAAATTTTCAATAAAAGGTTAGCCATCCACTTGACTGAAATGATTTAGTCAGAGATGATCCGGCTTTGAGCAGAGGGCTGGCCTAAGTGACCTCGTGAGGTCCCTTCCAGTCCCGTTTTCCTATGATCCTATGAGCTCTTGGTTGCCTGTGCCTCTCTTGCCTGTAACAGAAAATAGCAAATGTGGGAAGCAGTATGTTCTGGACTCTCCTCCTGTGAAGTTCCCCAAATCACTGCCTGCCTGTTTGACTCAGTGTCACCTGGGTGATGCAATGCCTGCTGGAAGCCAGGGCCTATGGGCCAGTTGAAACCATGTCATGTCAGTTGAAGCTTCTACAACTTGAGGGTTCCCTTTATCCCTCCTCCTTGTCTCCCTGCCCCACCTTCCTTGTCCTTCCTTCTTCACTGTTTAGTCCCTTATTCAAAGTCATTAGGAGCTAAACTGAAGATCATACTGGCCTTTGCACAGCAGTGTAGCACTACATGAATCTCCATTCATTGCTTTCCACTTTCTGAGTGCATATGGCTTTTCCCATAACTGGTTTGGTAAGTTTGTGAGCATAGTTGTATCACTGCTCATCACCACCTTCTGTGTGCATGAAGAGGATGAGGAGCCAGGGTTGGAGGAGTACCTGTTGCTACCTTGGGGAAAGAGAGGAAAATGACTCTTGAAGAGAGGTGTCTTGAATGGACAGAGAAAGACCATAGGCTGTTCTTCTCCAAAAGATGGGCAATACTTGTGTTGGTGTTCTGGAATTCTCAGGCACAATCACCTGAGGAGGGTTGATTTGGACCACACGGAGGAATTGTGGGAGAACCGTGGGAATCTTGCAATAACATTGGTGATCTCAAGACAGGTATTGTTGTCTGCAGTCATATTTGTTACATAAGTCTTGTGCCTGTTTAAAGGCAAGAGCACCCTGCATGGCTTGCACATTGCTAACATCCAAGGCTGGTACCCAAGACTCAGATAAAATTTGCAGTCTTGTGGAATTCTATCATGGTCCACTTCCAGGCATTGGTGTCATAGGATAAAAGATAGTTTGGAATGTGCCAAGCAAGGTTGATCATAAATTGGGTAAATAACCTGGGTATTAAGTCCCCCTTTACTCCCTAATCTGCCGTGCTGCTTCCTGAGTTAGTCTATTATCCCTATCCCTATATCTCTGCTCTTTCTGATATCTCCTGCAATCATCCTCTCCTTGGCGCACATACACGATGAATTTGTAGGCAGTCACAAGATCACCTCTCAGCCTTCTCTTGCGGAGACTGAAGAGATCCAGGGCCCTAAATCTCTCCTCTTAGGGCTTTGCCTGCAGGCCCCTAACCATATGAGTGGCCCTCCTCTGAACCCTCTTGAGGCTGTCCACATCCCTCTTGAAGTGTGACACCCAAAACAGGACACAGTACTCCAACTGCAGCCTGACCAATTCCACATAAAGGGGAAGTATCACCTCCTTGGACCTGTTTGTCATGCACCTGCTAATGCATGATAAAGTGTGGTTCGCTTTACTGATCACTTTGTCACATTGACAACACATATTCATCTTGGAATCAACTATGACTCCAAGGTCCCTTTCCACTGCTGTGCTGCAGAGAAAGTCACTCTCCAGCCTGTAATTGTGTTGGTGGTTCTTTTTGCCCAGGTGCAGCACTTTGTAGTTATCTTTGTTGAACTGCATTGTAGTTTGTTCTGCCCATTTTTCCAACCTGTCCAGATCCACCTGGATCCATTCTGTACCCTCTTCCGTGTTAACTTTGCCCCATAATTTGGTATCCTCTGTGAACTTGGACAGCGTGTTCTCTGCACCCTCATCCAAGTCACTGATGAAGACATTGAATAGCACCAGTCCAAGGACCAAGCCTTGTGGGACTCCACTGCCCACATCTTTCCAGATCGATACCGACCCATCCACCACCACTGTCTGGGTGCGACCCCCAAGCCAATTTGCCTCCCACCTGACTGTGTAATCATCTCAGTCACAGTCACTCAGTTTATCTATAAGAATATAATGAGATACTGTATCGAAGGCCTTCTTAAAATCCAAGTCGATGACATCCGCCTCAATTCCTGCATCTAAGCATTTTGTGACCTGGTCATAAAAAGAAATTAGGTTAATCAGGCAGGATCTACCTACTATGAATTTGTGCTGGTTGCCCTTTAGCATTGCTTTCCCTGCTGGATTCCCACAAATGTGATCCTTAATATTTTTTTCAAAGGTTTTCCCAAGGACAGAGGTGAGACTAACTGATCTATAGTTACCCAGTTCCTCCTTCCTCCCCTTCTTGAAAATAGGGACCACAGTGGCCCTTTTCAAGTCCTCTGGGACCTGACCTGAGCACCAACAGTGCTCAAACGGCCATGCCAGTGGCTCTGCTATGACACTGGCCAATTCCTTCAGCACCCTTGGATGAAGATCACCTGGGCCTGCTGACTTAAACACATCCAGCCCCTGATCTGGATGGTGTTCCAAGCTGACCACCTTGAATTGGAACCAGGCATGAGCTGAAGTGAAAAGCATTGGCACACTGTACCATTCAGAAAAAGCACATAAGCCACTGTCTGTGCTTTCAGGAGGTGGGGTGCTAAACAGGATCATAGAAACTGAAATGGGTGACCAAAGTGAGCTCAAATAGCCCTTATGTGCATAAGAGGCACAATGGGATTCAAGCCTAGGCTTCTACATTCATATTCAAGTATCTAAATAAGTGGCTTGAGTGCTGAATGTCCAACAGGTCTCAGGGAAGTCAATGGTCTGTGCTAAGAGCTCAGGACGAGGGCCAAAAGATTTGAATTTCAGTGGATTTAGATACCTACCTCCCTTCACATTCCTCTATAAATCCCTATAGTTGTTGCACATCATTTTAATTATACATCATATTATTTATTATTTTACTGACAATATGCTTGGCATGGTAACAATGAAAAACTGTCAAAAGAATTCCTGCCCAGGAGAAAGCACATACTAGAAACAAGGGAATGAAGATGCGACACAGATACATCCACAGGAAGGAAATTACCTCAAGGTCTCTCACTGAATCCCTTTCTTGATTAATATTTTTCTTACCCTCCGAAGCCACAGGCTGATCTGGGGGGAGGGGTTGGGGGGAGGGGAGGGTAAGGTTAAGATTCCTGTTGCAGGAAGGGGCTGGAGGGGGGAGAGCAAACTTGTAAAAGAGGCTGTGGGGAGAGGCAGGTAGAGAGATTTAAAGTGGACAGGGTAAGTAGTACAGAGGCCTAAGCTGGGCTTCTGGGGTCAAGGGCAGATACTGCTCCTGGAGAAATTCCTATTTCTTCTTCCAACCTCCCCTCCACATGGCCAGTTTAGCTTCTGCCATAGGGAGTAAACTCTTGGTACTGAAGCCAACAGGGAACGGGGTAAACAGTGTGGACCTGTAAACTGGGCTGCCTGGAGACAGGACACGTGCTGCTCCTGGTGAAAGTCCTAGCCCCTCTTTCCCTTTCTGCTCTATGTGGCCAGAATTGAGGGAGCAACCTGCCCACTCTGAAGGCAGCAGAAAATGGGTTAAGCAGTACAGAGTCCTGAGCCATGCTCTTCAGCTGAGCTCCACACCCCAATTCCTTGCAGCTGCACAAAGAACAGCAGCAGAGAAAGCCCTGGCTTGCCTTGAAAGACAGCACTTTAAGGTGTCCCAGAACCATGTCTCTGCAGTCTTGCAATGATTGTTGCAGTCCCACCTCTTGTAGATCTTACTCAGTCATGTTCCTATTTATTGTTCCTGAGGCAAAGATGTTTTGTGATTTCATTTATTGGACCATCTGTATAGTTCGGAGAGTCTGTTGGACAAACTTATAGGTGTCAAGTGCTCTTCCTCAAATCACCTTGTCCAACAGCTCTCCCAAATATATACAGCTACTTCTATATACACCTAGTTCAGTATATTTTAGCACAAAACACCTTTGCCGGAGACTTGAAACTTGGCTCCATTCAGCAATAGATGAAGAACATTCCAATGGACTAAGTGGAACATTAATGCAGATGTGGAAATAACAGCTGGTTAATGTTGGATGCATTGTCAAGATGCTCAAGAAGGCCAGATTGTGTTTTATGAATCTGCATAAGAGATGTACATTTAATTCTAATGACTTTAATATTATTTGCATAATCTATTGTGTTTTATACGTACATAATATAGCAAAAAATGCATGTTTCAATAAATGTATATTTGTTTTTGCTTCAGTCTTAAACTGAATAATGTAGCCCTGGGCCCCTCATATGTTAGTAAAACTTCTAGTTTCTTTTTAACTGGACAAAAATGTCTTACCATCTGCACCCCCCTTTTCAAAATCCTAGATCCACCCATGCCCAAACCCACCTTTTTGTTTTGCTCATATAAGCCACAAGAGCTCACATAAGCAGCAATATTTCTGGGGTACTGGGAGAGAGGGGGAGGCTGGAATGTGAAGAAGCAAAAGTCTATCGTGGTTAGATTAGAAGAGCATTAAATGGGATTCAGCTGATTACACACATACACACATAACCTTTGCATAGGGCCAGCCAAATTTTACTTTTCTTAACAAGGGCAGCATGGACAAGGGTGCAATGCTGAGACTGGGAGAAAGAAACAAAGTACCTGTATGCATCAGGAGAGTCCATGTTCATCTACAGGACATAGAGACTTTTGTAAACCATACATACTGCAAGAATCACTTTCCCACTCAACACAGAAAAATTTCACAATTCATGTGAGCCAAATGGGACAACTGTTACTTCTTCATGAATAGAATCCTTATTTAGTAATCTTTCTAGATGGATTCACTTAGTTTTGGAAGTCGTATTCTAGCCTGGCAAACACAACTTTCATAAAGTCTCTTTATGAGTCTTGGCTAAAATTATGTAATAATGAGTTTAGTCTCAGCAGCTAAAAGGACTGATTCTTACAATGAGGTCAGTAAGATGGAGAAGCTGATGACGTACACCTTGATGGCTGCAATCCAGACCAAACAGTCAGCAGTCTAAGGTAAACAGTTCTAGTCTGGCTTTGGTCTGCTCTTCCAATCTGCACCTGCTGAAAGACTCACTGAAGTCCAGTATGTAAGACTGTAACACTCAGTGTACATTACTAGAAATTCCTGCAATTACAAAGCACTTACAAAACTTTCATCTGCTCATTAGGAAACAAACTACCTATCTATTTTAGCATTAAGATGCATACTTGAAGTAATTTATGATTTCTGCTAACTTCTACATCTAATATTTCAGTTGCTGGAAAGTTAAAAATATGAATTTAGAGAATCTCTGCAAATTCCAAGATGCAGTTATATGAGAAATTTCTGTTCAGCAACATGATAAATGGTGAGGAAACAGCAGAGATTAGGCTCTTAAATACAGCTTTTTAAACAGCCATTTTTTAACCCTAAATTTCTAAAGAAAAAGGGGGAAGGGGACTAGGTGGAAGTCTGGTGCTCATCTCTCAAAGAATTTCAGTGAGGCTCTAACTCTCTTAATAACCTTTGAATATCCCAATAATCATTACTCATTATTTCCTTTGAACTTTATTTTTTCAATTTTAATTTATATTTACTCCTTCAAGATTAGATATATTAGTGATTATTCCTCCTCCAAAATATTTAAATGAGACAGGGAGAGGAATACATCAACACATTTTTTGTCCCAGGGCTGCAATATTTACATGTGTGAGTTGCTTCATACAGTGGGTAATTCCACTGACTAAATGAGAACATTCATGTGATTAAATTATTCTCACATGCGTTCAAAATTGGGCCCTTTACTAGCAATACAAATAATTTTCTGCATTTCACTTCTATAGCATGTGAATTATGCCTCAAAACACTTGCAAGATATATTTTCTGTAGATAAGTGTGCTT
Organism: Alligator mississippiensis; assembly: GCF_030867095.1. Lineage (NCBI taxonomy): Eukaryota > Metazoa > Chordata > Crocodylia > Alligatoridae > Alligator > Alligator mississippiensis. The sequence goes on from NC_081826.1 coordinate 213,979,098, forward strand.
GTTCCCATTTTGTACATGGATAAACTAAGATGCAGAAGTACAGATTCAAAAAGGTGTCTAGGTGCCTAACTCCCCTTGAGTACCTGGGCCAGACTGATTAGGTGATTTGTTCAAAGATACAAGAAAGTCTGTAACAGAGAGCTGGGAACTGAAGAGAGGTCTCCTGATTTCCATAGCAATGCCATCTAGTTCATGTTTCCTTTAGACATAATGTAACAGAATACCAAATCATTAGAATAAATGTAGAAGTCATTTTGCTTCAGTTATGTTGTAAGAGGCTTAGTCACACTCTGAAAGCAGGATCTCTTCTATGAAGCCAGCTTTACAGATTGATTAAAAAGATACCAAGCTCCAAGTTTCCACTGAACAACAAATAGTGCATAGCTGGTATGAACACATACCATTTGGGGCTGTGGTTTTCTATCCATGGCAATAAAGGCTGGCAGATGACATCATGACAACAACTCAGACAAAGGTAAATTAGACACAGAGGAGTGCCAATATATTGATGAAGCCAACCATGGCTGCAGACAAATGTTTTCATGTCTGACTTTTTTATATTGAAGTTTTCAGCTCCAAGCTGACAGAAGAAACGCAGGTTTCCATGACTGAGCTGTTTTTTGGAAGGCTCCAATTAGGAAGCAAGTATGCTCTTAGACAGGGCTTCTTACACTTTTTTGATATAGACATAATCCATTTCAGAAATAGATCTCAATATGCCAATCTAAAAAGAAAGAAGAATACAAAATGTTTTTCTTACTAGTGAAGATAACCAAGTTTTAGTTATTTTCTTTAATCAGAAAGAAAAGAGAAAGACGAGAGAGAAAAACCCAGGGGACATTGATTTAAGTTCTTTGGCTTCCTACTTTACACTGCTTTAGAAGGGACCAATCCATTAAAAAAAATTAATGTAACCCAAAATCAAGGCTAATATTTATTTTTTGCTCTTTCATTGCTTGTTTATTTCTTTAAGTTTTGTTCCTCATTTATTTATATGTTTTACATTAATTTGACTATCCTTGCTCAGTAAAGATATTCTTGGCTTACTAGTAGAAAGTAGGGCCATGTGAAGCTTTGGGTGCTGAGTTGATTCGGAGGAGATTTGGCCCGATTTGGTGACCGAATCTCTGAATCTGAATTGAATCGGGAGACCAATAAAAAGGTCCAAATCAATTAAAAGCTCTCCAAATTGATTCAGAAAAGATTCAGAGAGCTTCGGAGAGAGTCAGAAATATGGGCAGTCCCTGCTCACCACTGCGTGGAGCTGGACTCAGACTCCATGCCGGTAAGTGGGGGGAAGGACAGGGCTGAAGGATGGGAGAGGAGAACATGGAGGGACCCCCACCAGGCCCCATTCCCTGCCTGCTCTCCCAGCCCCCCTGAGTACCACTTGACCCCCGCCCTCTCTCTGAGCCCTGTCAATGGCTGCCCTGCTTGGCCCCAGTGCATTGGCTCTTAAAAAAAAAAAGTCCCGCATTCATGAGCTCCTGCCAGGCAGAAGGCAATTCCCACCCCCCCCCCACTGCCCCTCACTGCTTGGGGGGCTCTGCCATGAGCCTCCATCCCCTGCCCACTCTCCCAGCTCCATCAATGACTACCCCACCTGGTCCCAGCATCCTGGCTTTAAAAAAAACAAAGAAACAAAAATCTGTGCACTCGCCGGCTGCTGCAGAAGCCACTGGGGCTTCTGGAGGCTCATGACTGAGCCCCGCCATGCAGTGTGGGGCAGTGGTGGGCAGTGGGGATCGTCCCCACCCACCTGGCAGGAGCTAGTGAGCACAGGGCTTTCTTTCTTTTTTTTTTAAAGAGCTGGGATGCTGTGTCCGGGTGGGGCAGCCATTGATGGGGCTGGTAGAGCAGGCAGGGGATGGGGGTTTATGGCAGAGCCCCCCACACAGTGTGGGGCAGTGGGGGGCAGTGGAGGGAAGCAAGGATCACCCCCACCCCACCTGTAAGGAGCCAGAGAACTGTGGGGCTGCCTTTTTTTTTTTTTCTTTTAAAGTACTGGGATGCTGGGTCCAGGTGGGGCTGCCATTGACAGGACTGGGAGAGTGGGTGGGACATGGGGCCTGTTTGATTCAAAGATTTGGCTGATTCAGCAGCGGCCAAATCTCTGAATCAGACTCAGATGAATCAATTCAGGACAGTGATTTGAATCACCGAATTGAATCACTGTCCCCCAAATCGACCAAATCTGAAATGAATACTAGCTGCTTCACACAGACCTAGAGAAAGCACAGTTTAACTCCATGCATTCTTCTAATATAGATGCGTTCCCTAGGTGACAAGGTGTTAATAGACCTGGCCCTACATATTTTACAGTTTCTTTTATTCTTTTATAGGGTATGTGGCACTCCAACCAATGGCCTTACAAGACCATTGCCTTGATTGTAAGTTAAAGCAGTTCATATGGCTGAAACAAATTAGTTCCTAGCCTGAGGACTGAAAATTAACATGCAGTCACCTTTTCTTACCCCACAAACACAGAGCTGCATGGGTTCAGCTAAGCTGCAGCTCAGAATCAGGGGCATTGATTTTATGTTCTAAATTGTCAATCATCTTTTCTGAAATCAGAAAGTGTTAGTGAATAATAGAATAAATACAGGATATGCATTTAATTTCTTGAAAGAAATAGAATATGGAAATACCACAGTTACTTTAAAGATGTTAATAACATTAAGGGGTATAGTAGGGCTGTGCGAAGCTTTGGTCACCGATTTGATTTAGAGGAGATTCAGCTCATTTTGGGGGCCAAATCTCCAAATCCAAATTGAATTGGGAGACCCATTAAAAGCTCCAAATCAGTTTGAAGCATCCAAATTGATTTGGAAAAGATTCAGAAAAGATTTGCATATTCAGATTAGCTGGAGAGAGGCAGGCACAGCCGGGCAGCTGCAGGTTCTCCCATGGCTTTTCCAGTTGTGCCTGCCTCTTTCTGGGGGGGGGGGGGGAGAGCTGTGAAAGAAGCCCCCATGGCTGACTTGCCCAGCCCCAGCCCCCATTCAGGCCCATCCTCCCAGCACCTTTGAAAAAAAAAAAAAGCCCTGCACTCACTGGATGCAGCAGTCACCCAGAGCTCAGCACTGCTGAGCCCCAGCAGCCGCAGCTCCCAGACAGCGTGTGGTGTCCTGCCAAGGCACACTGTTCCTGCACCATGGGGCAGCTGCTGTGTGGGCGCCAGGCAGCAGGGTGATCCCTGCTGCACCCCACTGCCCTGTGCTGTGTGGTGGGGGCTCTGCCATGAGCACACAGAGGCTACAATCGCTGCTGGTGAGTGTGGGGCTTTTTCTTTTTTAAGTGCCAGGAGGGTGGGGTCGGGCAGGGCGCCCATATCTCTCCCCACCTGGGGTGAGGCAGGCACAGCTGGAAGAGTTGTGGGAGAACCTGCAGCCACCCAGCTGTGCCTGCCTCTCCCCGGCCAATCCAACCCACCAAATCTCTCTGAATCAGTGCCGAATCTTTTGAAGCTGATTTGATTGAATCAAATGGGGACAGTGATTTAAATCACTGAATTGAATCACTGTCCTCCAAATTGGCTGAATCCAAATCCAAATCAAATACTTTCCTATTCACACAGTCCTAGGGTATAGGTTGTAGTCATATGGGTCTAAGGACTTACCCAAATAACATTAAGGGACAGATATGAAACTACAGCTTACATTTAAGCACTGTGTGCCTCTTAAGAAACTGAATGGTATAAGATAGGAGTTCATTACTGATGTCTGGGCATTTCTATGATTAATATCTTATAACTAATTAAATGGGCCTCCTGGGGTCCTTTAGAACTTTCCAATGTCACAGTCATCTGGATATTGGTTGTATATCAAGCAGAGATATTTGCAACAGAAATTCCATATATCAATAACTGTATTATTTATTAAATTAAGCAAGAATAAATGCCTCAGAGGACTTTTTAAAAAAGGGAGCAACTAATTGAGATTCTTCAGTAAATTATTCGTTGCTGTCCACTGCCCTTACAGAATCATTTGTTCTGACTTTAAAGTAGACCAAAGAGCCCAAACTGTACTCCTGAGTACTCCAGTATAGGTCTAGAATAATTCCATTGAAGTCAAGTTATTCTACATTTACCATCATGTAACTCAAATTTGAGTTTGGCTCAAGAAGTACTGATTCTATTTATCTATTGTAAAGAAGTCACAGTGGAAGCAGTCATCCAGCTATAAGGTTACTTATGAGACAGTACTTATTGGGAGCATCTACATGAGATGTTACATCACCATAGCATCTAAAAATAAACATATGCCACTGAGACTGTGCAGTACAAGTGGGTACTGCACAATCATTTATCAAATACTAAATGACTGTGCAGTACCAAATGTGCAGTCAGAGGCATGTGTAGACACTCCCATTGTCTTATTAATCTCTACATAAGGGCAGGTTTATGTGCCTGTAATTTCATACATAAATTTTCATATCCTAGAGCTCTATTAAAGACTATTCTGTCCCATAACAAGGGGCTTTTCCTCATCTCTCAATCTGTAAGATAAACAGAGATTTTGTGCTTATAATTAGTCATGCCATAGTTAAGCTCACCTATCTTTTGGATACATGATTATTCTTATGTGAAAAGCGTGAGACTGATCTGTATCTTGGCCAGGTATTGGGTTGTTTCCTGATGCTTCCCTGCCTGTCTGTATCATCAGGGCAGGTACATGGCTGGACACCTGGGGCAAAACAGAAGTGGCAGCTTCTAGTTCCTGATGGCAAACACACAACTTTTTTTCATCCCCGCCTCAAGTCAGCACCTGGAGTGGTTGCCCTGTTGCCCCTCCCTAATAACGCCACTGGTTTGTATACATATATGGTGTTACATATTACATTTAAATTGTAACCTTTTTGGAGCAGGGAATGCCTTTGAGTTCTGCATTTATATCATGCACAACTGGGTCTTGATCCATAACTAGGGCTCTTAGGATACATGTATGCAGTTGTGACAGAGATCAGCTTCACTGCTCAGGCAACAAGTAGGACCCACCTGCTCTGGCTTTACACAAGCCAATGCTGGAAATGAGGTGGCTGAGGATGCCTCAGACCATAGATAGATGTTACATCTGTACTGGGAGACAAGCCTTTCTTCTGGAACAAAAAGAGAGGGTACAGACATTCAAAGTACAACTAGCTCAGCTGATTGATATTGGGGTGACTTCTCCTGCAGCAGGAAGCAGGAACCCTTTCAGAGTCCCAAAAAGGTTGCTGACAGGGCGAATGGCCCATGTCCACCCTCCCTGCCCCACACTCCTCTGATTTGACACAGAGGATTCTGGGGGGCTAGAGGCAGGTGCAGGTGCAGTAACTCACTCAAGCTCTGGGAGCATAGTGACTGTGGGAGAATGCCCCCTCCCCGACCTCTGGGTTGACCTGGAGGAGTGCACAGAATGGGGACTGGGAGGGTTTGCAAGATGGGGGATAGGATCAAGCATTCTCTTAGGGCTAGATCTCTCCCAAGACTTGTCTGTAACAACTACTGCTTTTCAGCAGCTGCCAGATACCTACCGACAGCTTGTCCCCTTCCCAGGCAGGGGAGAGGGCAGACTGTCAATCAATCGGCTCCCCTGAGGGCAGGTGTGTTTCCCACTCCCCATCCCCCTCAACCAAGCTCATTTGCATAGCTCACCAGCCAGGGAACTGGCACACTTATATACAACAAAAATTCTTTCCATTAGAAATGAATGTCAGACCATTGCATTATGCCAGTGATTCTCAATCTTTTCTAGACTTCAGGCACCCATGCATAGACTTGGGGCACCCCTGGAGAGACTTGCATCAACCTGTTAAAAATGCCAGCTCTTAGTTTTCACTCTTCTTTTGACTACAGAAAAATACAAAAATAATAAGAGCAGTTTTTCTGTTGCAAGGAGCTCATAAGGACCACACCTATGGATTTCTACTTTGAATCTCTGGGTTTATCTGTGAATTACATTTGCAAACTTAACAGTACTAATATTGCGTGGCATCCAGAGGCACCTTTGGAAGGATCTCAAGGCACCCCAGGGTGCCACAACAATCTAGTTGGGGATCACTGCCTCAAGGCACATACCTGGCACCATGTGCAAGACCTGGGTTTTAACATTCTCAAGAGCAACAGCTGGCAGTGTCCTAAGGATGGCTTCCCCATCTCATTTCTGGGGTGGATATATGCAGAGCAGTGTTATGGCCTTAGCAGCAATATCAGACATGGGTATATAGAAACACCCATAGGCACTAAGAGACTAAAATAATACAAAGTGTATAGATAAATTGAATTAATTTACAAGCAGATAACACCTGCAGGTGGAAGTGGACAGGAGGGTCACTGAATCCTGATCTCCCCATTTTGTGGCATACCCTTCAAGATATGAGAGATAATATAGAGCCAATTGATTTGAAGCTGATTAGTAGTAATAGTGCTGCCCTTCATTTGGGATAGCTATAGGAGACAGTTAAGGATTTAGTTACACCTTACAGTTAGCATGTGCTAATTTTAATTGGTGTTAAATTTAACATGTGCTTTGAGCAGTCACGTGTTGAGGGTTTATACCCCCTGTAATGTGTACTTCTCTGACCTACCCTTAGAGGGCTGGTGAGCAGTAGAGCTGTGCAAAATGTCACTGGCTGTTTCATTTCAACAGTTTTGACTCATTTTGAGGTCAAAACCGTAAAATCTAAATGAAACAAAAGGCTTTGAAACAGCTTTGAAACAAAACGAGGGTAGTCGAAACGTTTTGAAAGTTGAAACCTTTCAACCATAGCACTGGGGATGGGAAATCAGAGCAGCTGGACTGACTTCCCATCCCTGGCACTAGATCGTGAGGGGCACAGGGAGTCAGCCCAGCTGGGCTGACTTCCCATCCCCAGCACTAGATCCGGCAAGGGATGGGGAGTCATCCCCAGCACTAGGATTGGGCTCAGGAAAGGAAGTTAGACCAGCTGGACTGAGTTCCCATCCCCTGTGCTAGATGGGGCTGGGGATGGGAAGCCAGCCCATCCCCAGCCCAATCTAGTGCAAAGGATAGGAACTCAACCCAGCTGGACTGAGTTCCTTTCCCCAGCCTGATGGTCAGGTGAAATGTAAAAACAGTATCAAAACAGCCTCACTGTTTCAACAAAGCAAAACAGTGAGGCTGTTTTGACTCAGAATGAAATTTGATACAAAACACACTTCCATCCAGACCTCAAAACTGAAGTCAGACTGGAACAGTGCTGTTTCGCACAGCCCTAGTGAGCAGGGGCATGTCTAAGAGCCAAGTTGACTCTGTGCTTCCCCAGCTCATTTGCTCTCAGGGGCAGGATAGGTGGCTCAAACTGCAGGCAACTGGGAGCTGACAGGGTCCCATTGGGCTTGACAGTCCCTGTGTGCCCGGACTAGGTCCCCACTGTCTCCTACTACCTGGATTGAGCCTGCTGCTTCCCACCACAAGCCCAGCTCAGGTAGGACCCACCACTGTCTCCCCTGCCCACCCCAACATTCTTCCTTGTCCTGGGGTTCCCTTCCTACCCCCCTGGCTCGCCCTTGCTCCCATGTCCCATGGTTTCCCTGCAGTAACCTGCACTGTGTCACCTTCACATCCCGCTTGAACTGTGTCAGGGGGAGAAGCACAAAAGGGAAACCTGCCTGCTTCCACTGCTTCTCCTGTCACCAGACTGTGTAGCTGCTCTCCAGGCTAACCCCAGTCCATAGATTCATAGATTCTAGGGTCAGAAGGGTTTTCAGTGGGCCATCTAGTCCGACCCCCTGCCTCTGGCAGACAAGAAAATGGTCACTAAACCTGGGATCACGTGATCCCAGCCAGGTGCCTGTCCAGCCTCCTCTTGAAGACCCCCAAGGATGGGGCGAGCACCACCTCCCTTGGAAGCCCATTCCAGATCCTGGCAACCCTGCCCATGAAGAACTTTTTTCTAATGTCCAGTCTAAACCTATTCTCCAATAACTTATGGCCATTGTTCCTTGTTATTCCAGGAGTTGCCTTGGTAAACAGATCATCACCTACTTCGTGTTGCTCTCCCCTTATGAATTTGTATGCCACCACAAGGTCCCCTCTCAACCTTCTCTTGCCTTTCCTTGTAGGGCCTTCCCTGCAGATGTCCAGTCAGATGAGTGGCTCTTCTTTGGATGCTCTCCAGGTTGTCCACATCCCGCTTGAACTGCGGCATCCAGAACTGGGCACAGTACTCCATCTGCAGCCTGATCAGTGCTGCATAGAGAGGAAGAATCACCTCCCTGGACCTGTTTGTGAAGCACCTACGGATGCACAAGGTGTGATTGGCTCTGCCGACTACTGCATCACATTGATGACTCATGTTCATCCTGGAGTCAACAGTGACTCCAAGATCTCTTTCTGCCTCAGTGGTGCTGAGAAGGTTGCTCCCCAGCCTATAGGTATGATGGCAGTCTTTTCTCCCTAGATGCAGCACCTTGCACTTGTCCTTATTGAATTGCATCCTGTTGCTCTCTGCCCACTTCCCCAACCTGTCAAGGTCAGCCTGGATCTGGTTCTTCCTCTCCAGGGTGTTAGCTTCACCCAATATTTTTGTGTCATCCACAAATTTGGACAGGGTGCTTCCCACCCCCTTGTCCAGATCACTGATGAAGATGTTGAACAGCACCAGCCCCAGAACTGAGCCCTGGGGGACTCCACTGCATACATCTTTCCAGGTTGATACTGACCCATCCACCACCACCCTCTAAGTGTGACCCCTGAACCAGTTTGCTACCCATTCTACCATATAAGCATCCAATGCAAATCTCATTTTATTAATAAGGATGGAATGGGATACTGTGTCAAAGGCCTTCTTGAAGTCCAGATAGAAACATCCACCTTGAATCATTCATCTAAACATTTGGTGGCCTTGTCGTAAAAAGAAACTAGGTTAGTCAGGCAGGACCTGCCCAATATAAACCTATGTTGTTTGCCCCTCTGCATTACATTAGCCAGCAGGCTCCCACAGATGTGTTCCTTGATAATTTTTTCTAGGATTTTCCCTGGGATAGAGGTAAGGCTAACAAGTCTATAGTTCCCCAGATCCTCCTTCCTCCTGTTCTTAAAGTTTGGGATGACACTGGCCCTCTTCCAATCCTCTGGGACCTGACCTGAGCACCATGAGTGCTCATATATCCTTGCTAGTGGTTTAGCTATGACACTTGCAAATTCCTTCATTACCCGTGGGTGGAGTCCCTCTGGTCCTGGTGATTTGAACATGTCCAGTCCCTCCAAATGTCCTTTTACCATATTGGCACTGACCATTGGTCAGCTGATGTTCCCCTTGTTGATGTCCATGATGTGTATTGAGGGTTTGTCTAGATTCCTATTTAAGAAGATAGAGGCAAAAAACTCATTGAAGAGCTCTGCCTCTTCCCTGCTATCCATCACTAAGCCCCACTGCCTGTCCTGCAGGGGTCCTATGCTACCCTGCACCCTCTTTTTGCTCCCAATGTACCTAAAGAAGGACATTTTATTGTCCTTAATCCTTGCTGCTAGCCTGAGTTCTAGAGCTGCCTTGGCTCCCTGCAGGTGTGGGCCAAAGAGGTGTACTCCTTCTTGCTAGCTACCCCCTGCTTCCACTTCCTGTATGCTACTTTTTTTTACCTTAAGGTATCCTGGATGACCCTGGTTAGCCAAAGGGGCTTCCTGGCCCCTTTGTCCCCTTTTCTCTACCATGGGATTGTCTCACTCTGAGCCCAAAGAATGGTATCCTTAAAGAAGGACCAGCCCTCCTGGACCCACAAGGAATCTAGGCTCTTGGTTCCTAGTACCCTGCTAACCAATCCCCTGAGCCTATTAATGTCAGCCTTTTTAAAGTTTAGCATGTGCGTCCTGCTAGGTATTGTGCCCGCCCTTCTCTGGATAGTGAATTTTATCATTTGGTGATCGCTGTCCCCTAAGTTGCCTTGAATCTGCAGGTCCCCCACCAGGTCATCCCCTGTGGCCAACACCAAGTCGAGCAAGGCATTACCCCTGGTGGGACTCCTTACCTCCTGTGTTAGGTGGAGGTCCTGAATGCAGGTTAAGAACCTGTGTGAGCAGTTAGATCTAGCTGACTGTTCCTCCCAGAATATGTCTGGGTAGTTAAGGTCCCCCATGACTACCATGTCTCTAGACCACACAGCCTCTGAGAGCTGCCTGGAAAATTCCCCATCTAGCTCATCGTCCTGGTGTGGAGGCCTGTAGTAAGTTTATAGATTGCCACCAGGTCCCCTCTCAGCCTTCTCTTGTGAAGGCTGAACAGGTTAAGGTCCCAGAGCCTCTCCTCATAGGGTCTGCCCTGCTGTCCCTGGATCATGCGAGTGACCCTCCTTTGGACCCTCTCAATGCTGTCCACATCCCTCCTGAAGTGTTGCGCCCAGAACTGGATGCAGTACTCCAACTATGGCCTGACCAGTGTTGCATAGAGGGGGAGGATCACCTCCTTGGCCCTGCTTGTGATGTATCTGTGGATGCACGACAAGGTGCGGTTAGCCCTACTGACCGTGTCCTCGCGTTGGCGGCCCATGTTCATCTTGGAATCGATAATGACTCCAAGATCTCTTTCTGCCACTGTGCTTTCAAGAAGAGAGTTCCTAAGCTTATAGGTATGCTGCTGGTTCTTACTGCCCAAGTGCAGTACCCTGCACTTGTCAGTATTGAATCCCATCCTATTCTCATTTGCCCACCCCTGTAACCTGTCCAGGTCCAGCTGTATCCTGTCCCTCCCTTCTACCATGTCCACCTCTCCCCAAATCTTGGTGTCACCTGCAAATTTAAACAGGGTGCTTTTCACCCCCTTGTCCAAGTCGCTAACAAAGAAATTGAACAGTGTGGGCACAAGGACCGAGCCCTGGGGGACTCCACTGCTCACATCCCTCCAGGTCAAATATGACCCATCCACCACCATTCTCTGACTGTGGCCCCTCAGCCAATTTGCTATCCATCTGACTGTGTAGGCATCAATGCCACAGTCACCTAGCTTTTTAATGAGAATGGGGTGGGAGACAGTGTCAAAGGCCTTCCTGAAGTCCAGAAAGACTACATCCACCACAACACCTGCATCCAATGATTTTGTGATCTGATCATAGAAGGCAATCAGGTTGGTCTGACAGGACCTGCCCCTAACGAAGCCATGCTGGTTGCCCCTGAGCATCATCCCCGCTGCCAGCTCTTCACAGATGTGCTCCTTGATAATCTTCTCAAAGAACTTCCCCAGGATCAAAGTAAGACTAATGGGCCTATAGTTGCCCGGGTCTTTCCTCCTCCCTTTTTTGAAGATGGGGACCACATTGGCCCTCTTCCAGTCATCTGGCATCATTAGTGTCCACATGGATTAGGACTATGGGGTAATAATTGGTGGGCTGCATAAGGTTCGGGATCATCTCTGTCACATCCCAAATCTGAGCTCTGGGCAGACAGGAGACCTCACGTGTCATGGGATCAGGTTGACAGATGGGCTCCCCTGTTCCTCTCAGGATGGAGTCACCTATGATGAGCACCTAGTGTCTCTTCTTACTCTGGGTGCTCTGGCCTCCTCCAGTCTGTGCTGTGCATGGAGTGGCCTCCTCTCCAGCGGTTTCCTCCTCCCCTTCTTCCTCATCCAATATTGCCAGGGCCTCATACCTGTTCCCCAGCTAGACTGGGGGAGCTGATACTGTGCCACCATGAACAGCCCTGGCTCTGGCAGGAACCTTCTGCCATTCCGCTGTGGAGGGCACCACCCAGGGAGTCCAGAGAGTGGCAGTGGCATGAGTAGTATTACTTACTATAGCATATGGTATGCATACATATTTAAGCATGTAATCCTTGCTGGCACTCTAGGACCTGTAATCACTGAGGTTGTTTGATGCAAGTGGGACCACCCAGTGTGGTGGAATTATTTATCTATTATTCCAGTTATAAATTCTATTCAAATTATTGATTTTATTATTAACTATTGATGTTATATATCTTCTCTTGATTAATCATTTATTTTCTGTATATAGTTATGTATAATAAAGAAACCAAATTGTTAAATTGTTTATTGGACTTAAAGTAAATTCTTGGGCAGTGAAGGAGAGGGACATACCTTTCCATGGGACACCTCAGTCAGCAGACTTGCCCGAGGGGTTCCCTGGGCTACTGGCACCCTGAGGATCCAGAATCTGGCATATCAGATTCATAGATGTTAGGGTCAGAAGAAACCTCAGTAGATCATTGAGTCCGACCCCCTGACCTTAGTCACAACAGTGACAACAGAAACATGAAACAATGAATGAAAAAAAACAGACATTAACCCATTAGAAAAATAGCTCTTATACAGCACAAGCCCTGCTACCATTTTAGTTCCAAGGCAGATTACTCAATTTCTAATGGACTAACTGGCAACCCTAGAAGCCATAGAAATCTTATATAGAGACATGTGATGCTTGGAAATTATTGGAAGTCCTTTCTTTTGAGAATTTTATACAAACTATTTTAATTATAGTCCCCATTGATCACTGAAGGACAAATAAATCACCAGTAATATGCTGCTTAGAAAATAATTTTTCAAGCCTTGATCTGCAAGGCTAAACAATCCCTCCAAGTAATGATCTTCAAAACCAAATTGCACAGTGCTTAAAGCATGTCTATACTGCCTACATGCCACATATGAAGAACCACTGTGAAATATGTCTCACCCTCTTGCCCTCACCACACTCATTCCTAATCTTGGAAATGAGGCAGGGTCACCTGCCTCAAAGTGACCAATGGCATGCCTAAGACAGAGAGCCTCATAGTGGTGCTGAGCACATGTTCAGGAAGCTGCTTTGCTTCATTTCAAGGATCTGGTATATACAGGGCATGTCTACGTATGTATTAATATGCTGTAGTTAATGTGGATTAAATTTAGTGCCTCCATTGTTAGGTACTAGGAAAATGTGCATTAGTCTGTCTTAATGTGCATTAACTAAAGAGCACAGGGCATTTTTATATGTGCTTCAGGTGTGCAGGGTGCTCTAATTAAACCATCGCAGTGTCTCATGAATCACCATCTCCATGCTTCAAAATGGTGGTGGGGGCACTTGAACTAAAGCTTGTTCAATTAACTTTAGTTAAAGCACAGCACCTTTTTAAACTGTGAGGATGCTGATACATGAGAGGCAGAGGCAGGCTAGAGCTCAGTAATTACCACACTGTGGTAATTAATCGAGTCTTCACTCATGTATTGTAATTAGAGCACGTCAAACAGCCTTGCAGCATGTCTACAGGCACCTTTGGGTTTTAAGTGATGCTTAATGATCATTAGCCTATTTTAATGTTCATTAACTAAACAGCGCATTTTTTGTGACAATTTAATGTGCATCAAAATAGGCTTATGCACATTAAAGTGCATATGTAGACACGCCGTGAGTAGGAGTAAGTTGGCAGTGTATTCTGCATGGCAATGCTCCCAGGCATGGCAAAAAAGACAGTATAGGCAAATACTTAGTTTTCTCAACTGAAAAGGCAAGAATCTGAAACAAGCTTTCTCTATTCCACTTTCTCCAAGGTAAGTTCTGTTAACTTTCACCTTAAAAAAGCCAAGCATTTTTCATAACTTAGTGATGTCTCTTAAGACATCTTTGAATGGAACGTTTATACAGAAGTCTACTGGATTTGCAAAATTATGCTGAAAAGCTTATAGGAACAAGCTTTCATATAAGACTTCTGGGATTCCTCTCTTTTAGTCAGCTCATAGAAGCATTCTTTTTCTTAGTGCTGTTATAGCTCTATGTTATCACAGTGCTTGTGGTCCCCACCAGAACCAGAAAGTAAACAGACATGCCAAAAGTATTTTAGATTTAGATTATTTAGATTAGTAACCTGGACTTGAAAATTTTAATTTTTAATTTGCTGGTTCAGTAAGTGACTAAATGTTACAACTGCCTTTGGCTGCCTCAGTCCAATCCATTTCATGAAGATGTCTACATTTATTTAATAATACAACCACTATTACAGTAACAGGCAACCTCATTGATAATTTCAGTATGGATGTGGGAACAGTAAGGTCATACAGGATGGACTACAGTCCAACTCTTAAACATAGTTATCTCAGGATGCAGACCAGCAATTCTCAACTCTTTTGGACTTGAGACTCCCCTCATTTGACTCAAGGTACCCCTCCATAACTTTTGTTATTGAGCAGCACCCCATTTCAAGAACCAATTTATTTATTCCAGTGCTTACCTCCTTGAAGAAGGGTGGGGCAGGGCAGCAGCTAGGCAGGGATGAGCTTGCATGTATCTCCTCACACTTCCTTACACTTTGTGGCACTTCAAAAAAATCTCAGGGCAGCCCACGGTGCCCAGACAACCTGGTGGAGAATCATTGATGTGCACAGTGAGCCACTGTTAAACTGGGTACATTTTACCTTTTTGCTTTGTACCACTGAAGGATTTTGATTCTTAAATCAGTTTACCTGGCCTTTGAGAAAATCACCCCTGTGCACAGCCGATCTTCTAATAGCAAAACAGAAATAGGGTATCTTATGCCACCTGTTGTCTTATTGCAGTTATGATTGCAGTCATTAAGATGCATGCCTGGAGCAAATGTAAGACTCCTCAGGCCTTATTATTCCTCAGCTATGACTGTGGTTTCTTGGAGGTCATCATGCCTCAGGGCAGTAGGTGTACTGCTATAACATGGGTTTCAGACCTTAGGAACATGGAAATAGAAAAGTGAACTTTATACCCTAGTTTGTCTTTGCTAGGGTATAAATCTGAGGAACTAGTAAAAATAAGGGAAAGTCAGCTCTGCCCCAACCATGCTATGAATATGCTCTGAGTAAACAAGAAATTTCAACCTTTAGTATTATCAAATGATAGCCTTTCATGAGCACTAAATATATTTAATAAAAAATCTCTGATCTAGAGAGCAGGTGATGAATTGAAAGACAAGGTTCTTTGCATATGTGGCAGAGTACTTTTGGTGCCTGCCACTTTAAGGCTTGGATCAGGTAGCAGGGCAGTCAGAAGGCATGCCCCAGGCTGATGAGGCAGTCATGTGACCACAATACCGCATTGTGATTGGAGAAGGGGGCACAGAAGCTTCCATTTTAGATCCAGGCCCTCAGGGCTGAGGCAGCAGCTAGGGGAACAACACCTGGTTGAGCTGCTGCTCAGAACATCCTTGGAGATATGGGCAGGATCTATGGGGATGGCAGGAGGCTCCTGGTCCTGGTCCTGGTCCTGGTCCTGGTCCTGGTCCTGGTCCTGGTCCTGGTCCTGGTCCTGGTCCTGGATATGACTGAAAATTGCACCCTGCTGGGGAAGGATGGTCTGGATAGTTCCCCAGAAATGCCAGGCTAGTTGCCTCCCCAGTGAAAGGTGAGTAGGAGCACCTTATAACCCCAGCCTCCACATCCTGGTTGGTCACCCATAGCTAGGCCCAGGCACATCTATGGACACCTGATCCCCATGTGGTATAAGATCCTGGAGGCCTCAGTGAGGGGGATAGATGGATAGAGTGGCCCCAGTGAGGGGCCATAAGTTTGTGTGTGGCCCACACAGAGTAGGGTGTGCTGTTGCGACCTGAAGGGCTGTGTGTTGTAGGTGTAAAGTAGGGTTACAAGGGTGATCTGAAGAGCCACACTGGGGGCATGTTGAGTAGGGCTGCAGAGGCGGCCTGAAGGGTAGCACATGGGCCAACCCCCATAAGTATGTGAATGTATGAAGTTGCCCGTGAGGTGCTAGGGGCAGTCATCCCAGTGTGAGGTGTAAGGCTGGAGCCATTTAAAGTAGGGAAGCTCAAGTGACCCAAAGACTTGCATGGGGACCAGCCAACATGAGAGTAGGTAAGCCTGATGGCCTGAGAGGGGCTGCTTAGGGAGCAAGGCAGGTAGAGAGTGGCCCAGTGAGTGGGCAGAGTGAAAGAGACCCCAGTGAGAGGCGGTTCGTATGCATGTGGCCCAGTGAAGGGCAGAGTGCAACAGGCCCAACATAGGACTGAGTTTGGCAGGGGCCTCAAGCCAGAGGTGTAATTTGCAAGACATGGGGCATGGTGTAGGGATGGTATGGAGCCGTGTGTAGTGCCCTTGGCATTGGGCACCTAGTGGGCAACCTCCTACATCATTACAAATGATATCATAACAGCAAGTTGTGGCAAGAGAGACAGGGCAGACTGCCCCTAAACAGGTGGGTGGGCCGACAGGAGACCTGGCCCTGAGGAGGCCCCCCCCCCGTCACAGGGTAAATCTGATACCTTTTATTAGACCAACTCAAACAGTTGGAAAAAAATCTTCTTTGCAAGCTTTTGGGTACAAATACCCTTTGTCAAGCTGAGGAAGCGTCTGCAGTTGGTCTGTGCTCTTCCTGGAGGAAATAGTAAAGAAGCCAGTATGCAGGTGAGAAAGCCAGTCAGTGACAATGTAAATTGACATGGTCAATGCATGAGAGACAGGTGCGGGGGAAGGAGAATTAATATAGCTGTTGTAAGTAACAAAGGGTTATCAGAGCAGATTATATTCCTGGTGGAACTACATGTGTGCTAGCCCTTAGGTCCCAGCAGGTAACTTATATCAGATGTTCAACTGCACATCCACCCTATCTCACCTGCGATGACTTCATGTTAAAGGTAAGTAAAAAGAGAGGCTTGCTCACCTGAATCGCTGTTGACTCCTAGCTAACTGTTGTCCCTTGGGGCTTCACCTTCCCTTGTATCCTGGCCTGGCACTGACCTGATCATAGAATCATAGAAGTAGGGTTGGAAGGGACCTTGTAGATCTTCAAGTCTGACCCGCTGCCTGGGAAGGAGGAAAACTGGGCTCAATTGACCCCAGTCAGGTAGGCATCAAGCTGCTTCTTAAAGGCCCCCAGGGTAGGAGCCAGCACCACTTCCCTTGGATGATACAATCCAAGCACACTATGACCTACTTTTGGGTCACAAATGAGTCTTCACAACAGGTCTGGAAATTTGACCTTGACTCTATCTACAGAGGCTTATTGCTATCTTTTTATAGCAGCACAGATCAAGCCCTTGAGCTTGTACCACTCAGTTGCCCACAGAAGTGGGACCCCTGATCAGGGTATGTCTGTTTAAATGAAAATAAATTCCTTAGGTTGGTAACAGGGTACTTGGCCTTGGGATTCCCCTGATCACCAGCCTTGAAATGCAATCACTCATGGGTAGCCATCTTCTCTGCTTCTGCAGGTATTCTCAATCCTGGCAGTCTGCAGCTCTCCGAACACTTGCCCATCTCTTTCTCACCACTGTAGTCTGGTAAGTAAGGAGACTCCTCTGAGCCTCCAAAAGGGGAGAGATTACCACTCTCCATCTTTTGCCCCTGCTGGGGCAAAGTCCAAGAATACACTCATTCAATAGCCTTTTCCTTCTCTGTGTCTCTCCTCCTTTCCTACAGCTGTTGCTGGGCATGCTTTTCTGACAACATTTGTCAAGCACTCAGCCAGCCAGAGCTGGCAGGAGCTGATAAAGTGCGTTATCTATGTTTCCAGCGACTCCCATGCTTCTGCCTCTCCTTCCTGACAAGATAAGTACTCCTGCCTGAACTAGCTCTCTGGCCATCTTTGGGGTCCTTAAGAACCTTTCCCCCAAACCTCAGGCAGTCCTTAGACCTGGCAGCATGATATTCAATGCCACAGCTTTTAAATAGTAGAGAGGTTACCTGAAAAATTAGATGTTAGGCAGGTTGTAATGTGTCATAAATCCAAGGTCTATATTTAGTCCATGACTTTTTTGTACCCAGTAGGTTGATGAAGTGAAGTTCTTAGGCTTATCTATGAAAGGTGTTTTGTAAATTCCCTTTGAGGATTAGAACTGAGAGACTGAAGAGAGAGTGATTTTTCTTGTGAGAAATGTGCCCCCACAGGCAATTGGGTATTCTTGTCTCTGATGGATTTTCGGTGTGCATTCATTCGTGTACACAGTTGTTGTTTTGTTTCTCCTACATACTTTCCATCAGAACATTTGGTGCACTAGATGAGATATAATACATTTCTGGAGGTGTGTGATAGCCAGAACCAGAGGGATTAATAACCAATAATATGTGCTTCTTGGAGGCATTTGGTATTTTGCCTAAATAGGTAATATTAGTTAATATAAGCTTGTAAGTTTGTAAACTGCAAATGTAACTTGTCTGTCATAAGTTTAACCAAACTGATAAATTAACTGTTCATGGAACTGACTGGGCCCCAGAGGCAAAGCTGTAGCTGTGAGATTAGCTGGCCTAACGGTGTTTTGCTCAGGGTTCAGCCTTAGCGATTAAAAACTGGATCTAACTGCTAGGCACACCCAAACACATTCCAGGAAAGCATATCCCAAGAAAGCATATTCAACTGAAGCCTAAAGGATTTAGGCGGAGCGATGTCAATTTCAAACCTAAAGGTGCTGCATCATAATTTGCTTATTGGATAAACCTGAGTCTGGGTAGTAACCTTTTATGATAATTTTAACACCTTTCAATCCCACAGGGTAACAGCTATAGGGCAATATTGTGAGTGGCCCTGAGGCCAACAGATTAACATAAGACTAGGTATAAAAAACACATGCATCAGATGACCAGCAGGAAGGAGGGAACAGAACGGTCATTTCTGTCCCATGCCCGGACCCCAGAGTCCTGGTGTGAGTGAGGATCGGATCCCAAGCAAGGGACTTTCCCTGGTAATCTCTCTGACAGTGTCGATCATCAGGGACGCCTGACTTCGCTGGAATCACTTGGCGCACACCTGGCATTGAGGGACTATCGATAAGTTGCCAACCCATGTCTGTCTATTTGTTGTTTTGAACAGCCCAGTGTGGCTAATACCCTCACAGTGCCCAGCTGGTCTGTGGTAGATCTATCTATCTATCTATCTATCTATCTATCTATCTATCTATCTATCTATCTATCTATCTATCTATCTATCTATCTATCTATCTGTTATTATTATCTGTAGTTATTATTTTACTATTAGCTCTTTTATACTGCCTTATCTGCTTATTGCATTTATCTTTCTGTTAACTGTTGTGTGCATGTAAGCTATAATAAATTTGCCTTTATTCCACTCCCAACTTTTGCCTCCTCGATCTGAAACTGAATCAAACAGCCCAGCTGGCCTGTGATAAAATTGATACAATCACAGTGCCCAGCTGGCCTGTGACAAGGTGCAGGTGTAAGATCCAGGAATATTGATGGTTCTGCTGTGGGGTGTAGTAATTGTGGGGGTGCTGGAGATAGGCTAGCAGGTTTTACATTTCTTGTCATGGCATGGTCTGGATCCATTTGGTGTGTTTTGGGCTGTAGGAAGTTTGCTTCTAGTAATGAGGTTGACTAGGTTCAGTGCTTGTTTAAAGGCTATTATGGGTAGCTCCGGGAAGATCAATTTAAGAACTGGGTCATCTTCTAGTATGGGTTGCAATTATTTGAGGATTTTCCATGTAGGTTTCAGGAATGGATGATATGTCACAACCAGTGGTGTGTGATTCGTGGGGGTTTTCCTTCTGTACTGCAGCAATTCTTCACATGGTTTCTGGGTGGCTCTTTCAAAAGTATAGTCTATCTCTCTCTGTCAGAGTGTCCTTGTAGAGTGAAAGCTTCTTGAGATTTGTGAGGTGACAATCACAGGTTTGTCCTCAGTGCAAATTCAGTGCTATCGGAGGGCTTGGCTGTATATTACAACTTTCTTGGTGTGTTTAGGGTGATTGCTGGTTCTGTGCACATGTGTATGTTGGTCTGTGGGTTTCTTGTATATGGTGGTCTGGATTTTCACATTTTGGATAGTGATCATCATATCTAAAAAGGAAATGTTGGTGATGGAGTATTCAAAAGAGTCTGATGGAGGGGTGATGATTGTTGAATTTCTGGTGGAACTCAATCAGAGATCGCAGGTTTTCAGTGCAAATGAAGATGTCATCAATATATCTTATGTACACCAAGGGTTCATGGTGCAGTCCTTAAGGAATTGTTCTTTCTGGTGGTTCATAAAAAGGTTGGAATACTGTGGAGCCATTTTGTTGTCCATGGTCTGAAGGAAGTGTTGGTTATTGAAAGTGAAGTTGTTGTGTGTGAGTATGAAGTGTATAAGTTCAGTAATATCTTTGGGTTTATTCTCTGAGTTGTAATCTTGTAGATATGTAAATGGGAGAATTTCCACAAAGGAAAATATTAGCAATGAAGAAAGCTATAGAGACAACGCTATTTCTGAATCCCTATGTGTGACAGTTCAGATATTTCAGAGTGGTGACATTTTCACATAGTCATTTCCCCTGCCTCAAATATGTATGTTCCCTCTCAAAAATGCCTGAAGTCTGGTAAACTGGGCCTGAGAATCTAATCATAGAAGATTAATTATAAGGTACATTAATTCCATTTATTACATAAGGGATGTGGTGCTCAAATGACTCTCCTTGAAATGAAGGGTGAAAATCTGAGACATGTCAGCATTGATACATTTGGAGTGCAAAGAGCTTTTGGATACAAGTAGAAATGATGCACTTTTTATGATGAACATCCAATTTGCTAACTGGCCACAAAAGTACATTGTGTCAAGAAAAGAGCTGCATCTGTTGGAGAAGGGAGATGTGAGCCTGAAACACTAAGCATTCTTTGGTAAATGTAATTTTATAATTTATATACTATACACTCTTGTGTGTCCTTTTTTGTCACCCTCTGCCCCTTGGCTGTGTGGTAATACAAAATATCAGGGCTGTGTTAATGCAAGAACCCACATAGGCTTCTTTGTGAATCTGTCAGGGGCTAATTTGAAGATTTTAAAAAAGAAATGTAAATAAAAACCAGGCAGTGGCACTCAGAACTTGATCAGGGAAGAGTGTATCACCTAAAAGAAGCCAAGTGGCTTTCTGGTATTCCGGGTAATATAGCTACTGCAGTCTCCTTTGAGCTCCAACTGTACTGCAGGCTAGCATGAAGGGGCAATTGTTAGCTTAAAACAGTCCTCGTGCTCAAGAGGATTCAAGCACTGTTATTGTCTGGTATTCTGCAGGGGTGGAAGGGCTGTTGGAAAAGGGGCTTGGACTAGATGACTTCCTGAGGTCCTTTCCAACCCTAATTTTCTATGATTTTCTATGACAAGTCTTCTTGCACCTTCTTCTCACCCTTTGCACACTTGTAAGGAGTCCAGGAACAGCACATCCTCAAAAGTTTAACAGAAATGAAATACAGTAGCACCTCATAAATTACCCTTGCCTGAGCCTTATACAAACATCATTCTTCTGCATTTAAATTAATCAGCCTGCATATTAAGCTATAACAAAATGAGCCAGACAATTTAGATCATCTCAGAGTACACTGAAATTAAACTTCACACTACCCTTGCTCTTCAGAATTGATGCAAGTAGGTGAGGAATGAACGAGTCTGCTGCTGTCAAAGATGCCACAGTGAAGTACTCATTCATGAAATCATGTCTTCTCACAAACATTATGTTAATAACTGTTTTTTTCTCTAAAGTAATAGACGGAAAATGAGAGGTATTTTGTGTATATCTAAATATCCAACTTGAGTTAAGAACTTTTTTCAAAGCCATCACCAGTTTATTTACCATTAAATAAGGTTGTTAGGTGCTAACAAGTAAAATCTAGAAGCATCTCATCTCCATCAGTATCCCAGATGGTTTTTATTTAACACTGAAACCAAGATATACTATAGAGGTAGTTTAGTAGTTCTAGTAGTTACTTCTAGCTATATTTACAGGAGTGCCATCCATGTTAACGTTAGCAGTGTGCAATACAATCAGTTGTATTGGGGTTGTAGAGAGGCAGCAGCAAGGCGCCAGACTTCCATGCGTAGATCCTGAGGTGGTGCAGAGTCACTTGGAAGAACTGGATGCCTTTAAGTCGGCAGGCCCGGATGGGCTCCATCCGAGGGTGCTGAAGGCACTGACCGACGTCATTGCAGAGCCACTGGCGGGAATATTCGAATGCTCGTGGCGCACAGGCCAAGTCCCGGAGGACTGGAAAAGGGCTAACGTGGTCCCCATTTTCAAAAAGGGGAGGAAGGAGGACCCGGGCAACTATAGGCCGGTCAGTCTCACCTCCATCCTTGGTAAAGTATTTGAAAAAATTATCAAGGCTCACGTTTGTGAGAGCCCGGCAGGACAAATTATGCTGAGGGGAAACCAGCATGGGTTTGTGGCGGGCAGATCGTGCCTGACCAACCTAGTCTCTTTCTATGACCAGGTTACGAAACGCCTGGACACAGGAGGAGGGGTGGATGTCGTATACCTGGACTTCAGGAAGGCCTTCGATACGGTATCCCACCCCATACTGGTGAACAAATTAAGAGGCTGTGATGTGGATGACTGCACAGTCCGGTGGGTGGCGAATTGGCTAGAGGGTCGCACCCAAAGAGTCGTGGTAGATGGGTCGGTCTCAACCTGGAAGGGTGTGGGCAGTGGGGTCCCGCAGGGTTCGGTCCTTGGACCGATACTCTTTAATGTCTTCATCAGCGACTTGGACGTGGGAGTGAAATGTACTCTGTCCAAGTTTGCAGATGACACAAAGCTATGGGGAGAAGTGGACACGCCGGAGGGCAGGGAACAGCTGCAGGCAGACCTGGATAGGCTGGACAAGTGGGCAGAAAACAACAGGATGCAGTTCAACAAGGAGAAATGCAAAGTGCTGCACCTAGGGAGGAAAAATGTCCAGCACACCTACAGCCTAGGGAATGACCTGCTGGGTGGCACAGAGGTGGAAAGGGATCTTGGAGTCCTAGTGGACTCCAAGTTGAACATGAGCCGGCAGTGTGACGAAGCCATCAGAAAAGCCAATGGCACTTTATCGTGCATCAGCAGATGCATGACAAATAGGTCCAGGGAGGTGATACTTCCCCTCTATAGGGCGCTGGTCAGACCGCAGTTGGAGTACTGCGTGCAATTCTGGGCGCCACACTTCAAGAAGGATGCGGATAACCTGGAGAGGGTACAGCGAAGGGCAACTCGTATGGTCAAGGGCCTGCAGACCAAGCCCTACGAGGAGAGACTAGAGAAACTGGACCTTTTCAGCCTCCGCAAGAGAAGGTTGAGAGGCGACCTTGTGGCTGCCTATAAGTTCATCACGGGGGCACAGAAGGGAATTGGTGAGGATTTATTCACCAAGGCGCCCCCGGGGGTTACAAGAAACAATGGCCACAAGCTAGCAGAGAGCAGATTTAGACTGGACATTAGGAAGAACTTCTTCACAGTTCGAGTGGCCAAGGTCTGGAACGGGCTCCCAAGGGAGGTGGTGCTCTCTCCTACCCTGGGGGTCTTCAAGAGGAGGTTAGATGAGTATCTAGCTGGGGTCATTTAGACCCAGCACTCTTTCCTGCTTATGCAGGGGGTCGGACTTGATGATCTATTGAGGTCCCTTCCGACCCTAACATCTATGAATCTATGATGATACAGTAAATCAAGGACTATTAAGCTGGGACTATTTCTCACAGCAAAATCAAAGGCATCACAGGTATTTCCTAGAAGCAAAGAAAGAGACTCTTGAGTTTAAATTCTAGGTTCTGGAGGAAAGTATTATCTGTACGATATGCATCCTGCTACTCCTGTCCTCTGCCCAATTTACTTCTGTCTCCCCTTCCTCCATAATTTAGCAGCCAAATTTGATGTAGTTTCCATTAGGTATGTGTGAAACACTATTTTCAAAATAATGAAGTAAGATGGCCAATGCATCCCAGAAAATTAATACTTTGGAAATGGCAAACAATGTTTCCAAAGTCAAATATGCTCCTCAGGATCTTGCTGAGTTAAAGCGACATCTTACCCCAGAAGCCTGGAAGTCCCGATACCTGGCTCAGGATAGTCAGCTAGGTGAGGCTGCCCTGAAGTCACAGATTCTGGAAGCCTGTCCCAGCCTCTAAAATCCTGGTTCCCCTTGAAGAAACAGGAAACCCTGGGATTTCTGGCTGTAAGCAGAGCTCTTAGAGCAGGTCAGGTTCCCTGCTGGAGAGCCAGGAGCATTGTCCTGGTTAATGTTAAGTCTACAGAGGTGTTAGGTCCCAGCTCTCTCAGCAATCGCTATCATGGCTGGCTGCCATATTGAAAATATGGCAGCTAGTAGATCCCCATGAATCCAGGGAAAAGTACCAAAGTGTCATTCAAGTATATTAAACCAAGCGTACCTCAGAAAAAAAAAATTTTCAGGCTCAGTAAATGGGCATTTTTAAACAAAACTTGTTTTGCTTAAAATTTTTCAATAAGATCTACCCAATGATCTCAAAGATGATCATTCCCCTTCTACCCAATGTTGTGGTGGGTGCTCACCTTACTCATCATTAGTTTTAAACTCTTACCCCTAGCCCTGGGATAGGTGACTCTTACCATGTTTCAGGAGACAGGAGTTCACACACCTTTATTAGCAAAAAGATAGGCCCAGTGTCCCCCTGTCTATCACTCAGGAATCAAGGGCCTTTTACTCTTTGGGTTCAGCCTGATTCTCATGTGCAGCACAAGAATGTCACGTGTTTCCTTACTTTGTGTCCATGCTGCTAAAGTGGTCATAAATGATTCTCTGGCCATAAAGTGGTCATAAACTGATTCTCAGTTTCTTCTCCAACAAAAGAAGGCCTGGTAGCAGAACATCAGGGAGGGATTTACTGCAGTTGTCCAGTCAGCCAGAAGCCTGTCAGAGTAGAAAGGCTAGCTTTTTCTGCTAGCCACAAGCTCAGAACCACCTTTCACAGCACTGAAAGACATTCTTAGATGATTTGAGATGCTACAGTGGCAAAAAGACTTATCACTAGAGAAAACTGAACCAAATTCAGAAGCAAAAGCCTCCTAACTTAAAGACTGAGAACTTGGATTTTAAATTTATAAACATTTGAAACATTAAGATTTGTGCTTAGAATTAACCTACTGTGCAATTTAGTTCAACATACAAAGCTTGTCCTGAGCCAGGTCTGGATGTGGAGGTCAAACGGTTTTTTGTGTGGTCCCAGGTTGAATTAGAATTTATGTTTCTCTTTTCTTTATTCACCAGTACTAAAAGTGCTTTAGGCTGCAAATAGGTTTTCCCCATTTAAATTATTATTTGGAAGATCTGTTAAAGGATCTCATGATGAAACCCCCCCCAACCTCCCTCCCCCACAACCCCGCATGTTTTACGCTGAACTTCAGCACAGCTTATGGGCTTTGCCCCTAATGGCCTTGATCTGCGTATCAGAATATGTTCACTGTGTTCAGTTGACTAATTAATTACATGGTTCACCTACCAGAATTTGGACTGTTACGTTTCATTATAGAGGAGTACTTTTTCCCTGCAGAAGGATTATATACCCTCTGGTAATGTATATACAACACAGTTAACAAGTTAAATCAATATATAGTTACAGTGTGAAGCCTGGGATTTCTATGTTGTATTCTTGGCGTTATCCACACATTGTATTAATGGCATAAAGAATTCTGAATTTTCTTTTTTGTTTCCAGTTACACTTTTACAAAGAATAAGAACATATTATGAGCCTATCCAGATTGTGATGCATGTAGTTAAGGTTGCCTAGCACTTCCAATTATAAAATCTTGTTTTCAGTTAATCATAACTTTTCCAAATGTTAGGCACTGAGCTGAAATTCTCCACGCTAAGTGCCCTAGGGCTTTTTTAAGCTTTTGAAACAAAACATGTTTAGCTTGTAAAGATATTAAAGAAAATTCTACAAGCATACTGCCCTGATATCAGGAATGTGTCTTTTGCTGTTTCCATGAAAAGGTTCCCAAATATTACCAAATTACCAGGCCATTGAAAAATAGTGTTTCCCACATACTCAACAGAAACTACATCAAATTTGGCTGCGAAATTATGGAGGAAAGGGAGACAGAAGTAAATTGGGTAGGGGACAGGAGTAGCAGGATGCATCTCATACAGAGAATACTTTCCTCCAGAACCTAGAATTTAAACCCAAGAGTCTCTTTCTTTGCTTCTAGGAAATACCTGTGATGCCCAGTACTACCAGCTTTCTTAGCTCAAGGAGCAGGATGCTGTAATGTAAGCTAAAGGTCCCCCCAAATTCCCAATGTTGGAATTCCTGTTTTATCACAAATTTAGGAGTTCCTGTATTAAGGAAATTGTATTACAATTGTTAAAAGAGGTTGTTAATCCAAACACTGAGAAATGCTTCCATGAGGAGGCTAAGTCTCCACAGGGATCCTTTGTTGTGCACTGTGTCAATGTGTTCAGCTGTTAATGAAAGGGATAGTGAGTCAAGCCCACCAACAGAGAATGGCTGTAATGATTGCCTATAACTTGCCCTGTGGCCTTAGAGTTGGCATTTGATAGTGTTGCATCTCCATGTCCCTAACCCTTGAGCTCTGACATCACATGGGGAAAAAGCAGCAAACCCTGCTGGTAGAAGATGTAAAGCCAGTACTCCAAAGGCAACTCCCACTCCCAAGAAGGAATGAAAAGTAATAAGAGCTGATGACCTCCTTCTGCAGGGTAGAGTGTGATATCTGTCTTCTGATGTTGCCAGTCATTGTGGGAGGTTAGCTGTCTGGGGAGGTCTCATACCGGAGACATCCAGTAATCTGAAAGTGGTAATAGTGATAATAACATGATAGAGTTCATAATATAGTCTGCAATAAGGTACGTGCCAATTGGTTAGATCATTGTGCTCAAGAAGGTGTTTATCAACAGTTCAGTATCAGACTAGGTGAAGTATCAAGTAAGGCTCTCCAGAGTTTTGCCCTGGGACCAATACTATTCAGTTCTTTATTACTGGAGGATAGACTTACCCTGCCCTACCTTCTGCCTGATTCCAGACTAACATGACTGGAATAACATGACTAGGATAAAATTGATTATGTACTTCTTTAAATTCACAGATAATAACCATATAGACAGGATTGCAGACACTTCGAAAGACAGAATTAGGAATCAAAATGTCCTTAGCATATTGGAAAAAATATTCTCAATTAAAAAGAATGGAATTCAATAAGGACAAGTTCAAAGTACTACATAGATTATCTAGAGATATTATGGAATTTCCATCAAAAAGTACATAAGTGGAGGTTAGACAAATATGGATCAGGAATGGTTTGGACAAGCATGATCCTGTCTAAGCAGGAGACTAGACCTTTTGAGGTTCCTAACACCTCTGTTTTTCTATGATTCTTTGACTCAAAAAGATAAAATCAAATGCAGAAATAAAAATGGTAGAAGGCAGGGTAGAGTTGCATCCTATAGACCAGGGGTAGGGAAAATGGTAGATCTGGCTAGTGGCTGAACTCCATTTCCCAGTCGACCCTGCATGTGTCACTGTGGCCAGTTTCCATGGAGACCCCAGTAGCAGCAGTGCCATTGCAGTGGGGACCAGGGTTTCCATGAAGACTGGCCCAACAGTGCTGGTGAGGCACATGGATGCATGGGGAGCTGCTCTGGGGCAGCGGCTGGGATCTTGCAGTGGTGACAGCATAGTCTGGAGCCAGGGCAGTTCCGCTATACACTGCCTGCACACCCCTGTGTAGATACCATTAAGAGTGCTATATATGAGTTGTTCTATTTGCCATGGGATTGCACAAGGGAACAGCAGAATTATAAGCAAGGTAAAGCTCTCTGAATAAACAAGGATTATTGCTCTACAAGCTTAACTCCTTGGTCTTTGAGAATAACACAACCCCAACCCAGGCCTTTGGGCAATGGATCATGGCTCTGCCCTGATTCCAGACCACTCCGTCACCACTGCAAGATCCCAGCCATGGAGCAGCTCCTCACTGAGCTGCGTGCCCTGCCAGTACTGCTGGGGCCACTCTACATGGAAACCCTGGTCCTGTGCTGTCACAGCCCTGCCAGTGCTGGGGTCACCATGAAAACTGGCCACAGTAACGTGGACAGGGGCTGCTGGGAAATGGAGTCTGCTGCGGGCCGGATGTTGTGCGCCCCTGTTATAAACTAATTCAGAAATGCATAAAATTTTGTAAGCAACAGCTCAACTTGTCAGACGATATGAAATGACTTGCAGGGAACAGGAATTCAAACAGAAAGAGAGATTTAAGGAAAGAGACTTAACTACAAAAGATAGGGAGGGGTGTGGTGGCAGGGGAGAGGGACAGTGCTGAGAGAAGCAAAAAGAAATAGTAAAACAATAGAAGGAATACAAGATAATCCAGGTAATGTAGAATCCACAGTTTGTTTAGACTGTGTTTAACAATCCAGTTTGTGGATGATTTCTTGTTTCACAATTTCATATTCAAGTCATGTTTTAAAGTTTTTTGTTGTTTGAGAAATCAACTCTGACATCAGCAATGGAATGTCCAGGGAGGTTACGGTGTTCTGGCACAGGTCTTGTGTATTTCTGGACTTGCTGTCATATCCGTGTCCATTCTTTCTTTTACATATGGATTGCCCTGACTATCCAACGTAGACAGCAGATGGGGACGATAAAGCTGGTGATGGCATATACTATGTTGGTAGAAGAGTACGTGAATGAATCTCATTTTATATATATATATATATATATATATATATATATATATATATATATATATATATATATATATATAAAAATAAAAAATCTATGTTATTGTAACAGGTCAGAGTGGAGTCAGAGTCTGGATCGGTTGACTTGAGCGGCTACGTTTTTTGCATGGCTAAAATACCAACCCCGTGACTAGGACAATAGAATCCCTCTGGTTTCCAGGTGTAGTTCTCAGCTTGCACATCATCACTGACCTCTTATTCCTCTTGGAAAATGATGACCATCAAGATAGCCATGGGGGACAAACTGGTACTAAATTGGTTTTAACAGAAACTTTGAATTCTATCACATTACCTGAATTAGGTTTTATGACCCCTTTACTGCTCTGTTTTGTTTCTTGTCATAGGTTTGTGTAGCAGGAGCTCGGGCATAGGACACTTGCATGATTCTATTCAACACAGCACTGTCTGCCCCAGGTTGCAGACCAGGAAGACAGCAAGATCCATCTGGGAACAAGGAACTGCTGGGTGAAATGCAACATGCAATAGCCCGGAGGCAGTTACGGGGGACACGTGGAGCTCCCAGATTGGCTGGAGAAGCTGCATGCAGCATGTTTGAAGCAGCTGGAGGCAGCATACAGTTGAAAGCCTTGGAGGAACCCCAGGGCAGTGGAGCCATGATGAACCCTAGGGCAGTGGAGCCATGCTGGAAACTTCCTCCCTCACTGGTCAGGAGATGCTGATGGCAAGCAGCTTAGCATAAGGAACCTAAGTAGCCAGGCTGACCCCAGCCAAGCTGCTGGGCAGCATCCAGAAAACCAGGAGGGGAGTATCCCAAGATAGAGAATGAGGTGCAGGAGGAGGAGATCCTCAGCAGAAGGACTGCCTCAAGAACCAAGTAGGTTCCTGTTTACCCATTCTATCACTTAAGACCAAAGTGGGGCAAGTGAACCCAGGGTGATGGGAATAGAGAACAGAGCCATCAGCTAATACCTCAGCCACTGGAGGGCACTAGCCCTTGCCCCCAACTACAGTTGTTATATGTTTACGGTTTTGTTATAGGTTATAAGGCTATAACTGCTGTGTTATAGGTTTACTGTTTTTATATTTCTGTTTCTCTCAGCACTGTCCTTCTCCTTCCTTCCCTTCTCCTCCCTTCTGCTCCTGCCCATCCCAGTCATTTGCATCTTAACAACTCTTTCCATTTGAATGCCTGCTCCTTGCAAGTCATTTCATAGCTTCTGACAAAGTGAGCTATTGCTTATAAAAGTTTACGTATCTCTGAATTATTCTGTAAAGAGCAACTCTACCCTACCTTTTTCCTGACTTCAGACTAATGTGGATAACTACATCTCTCTGTTCATAAATAGTAAATGAGCAACAATGCAGGAATGTAGTAAGGGACCTGATGGCTATAGTGGATTGCAAGATGAATGTGTGTCAATAATTTATTATGGATGCAAAAAAGAAACTACTGAGCTGTATCAAGAGATGTGTCATACACAAATAATAGACAGTGATTCTTCTACTCTATTCAGTGTTAGTAAGGCTCCACCTGGAGAACTGGGATATGTTTAGGGTACCACTATTTAAGAAAAATATGGGAAAAAATGGAGAAAATCAAGAGAACAGTGACAAAAATGATAGGAGGAATAGAAAGTATGGCATAAGAGGAAAGGTTGGAATAAGTGAAATTATGTAGTTTAGAGAAAAAAAAATTGAGATGGGATTTGATAACAGTTATAAGAAGAGAGTAATCGCTTGTTCTTACCTGTCCACGAGGGAGACAACAAGAAATAATGGTCCTGAATTGTAATCAAGGAGATCTAAATTATTAGGAAGAATTTTCTTTCTATGAGGGTTGTGTTGCAACAGAATTTTGGTGGAATTTCGGTCACTGGATATTTTAAGGGGCAGTTATACAAACATCTCCCAGGGTCAATCCTACCTTCCCAACCCCAGTTTGCTATCCTGCAGCACAGGGAACAACTGAATGTGTGGTGTGTAGCACTGCAGACAGGTCTGTGACACCACATACCACATAACCACACTCATCTGGACTTGGTGCATGAGTTTTCAAGAAGGACACTAACAGTTCAGAAATTACCTCAGCCAATACCTTCAATACCCTAAGGTGCATCCTACCCAGCCCTATTGACTTGAAACCACCCAAGTTCACTAAGTAATCCCTAATTCTTCTACTTCTCTAGGCTGTTTGTCTTCCCTATCTTTGCTGCCAACTATTCATCATTTGGTAGCTGCCCTATTTGTGAAAATGAAGTAAACAAGGTATTAAATACTTCCACCTTCTTTACATCACCTGTAACTAGATTGCCTTCTGCATTCTGTAAGGGACCGATGGTTTCTCTGGTTTTCCTCTTACTTTTGATATACTTGTAGAATCCTTGTTATTGCCTTTCATATTCCATACCAGTTACATTTAAAATATTTTCTTGACTGCCCTAATTTTTCCTTCCAGGCCTATGCAATACTCTTATACTCTTTCCTAGTACTATGACCAAATTTACATTTTGTATAGGATTCCTTTTGGAGTTTCAACTCATTGAAGAAATCGTTGTCCAGGCAGGCTGGCCTCCTGTTGCACTTCCCACTTTTCCTCCTCATCAGGATAGCTTGCTCCTGCACCCTTAAGAAGGCATCCTGAAAGTAGATCAAACTCTCCTGGACTTCTTATCTCACTGGTCTTGCTTCTTAAGGGATCCTGCTCATCAGTTACCTGAGTTTATTAAAAGCTGCTTTTCTGAAGACCAGGGTCCTTGTTCTACTGCACTTCTTCCTTCCTCCCCTTAAGGTTTTTGAATTCTATCATTTTGTGGTTATTGTCACCCAAGTTACCTTCCACCTTCACATTCTCAACTAATTCCTATCTGTTTGTGAGCAGAAGGTCAAGAAGAGCTTCTCTACTACTGGGGCTGTTTACCACCTGTATCAAAAAGTTACCCTAATGCACTCCAGGAACTTGTTGGACTGCTTGTGCACTGCTGTGTTTTCCTCCCAGCAGATGCCCCAGTAATTCATGTCACCCAAGAAAACTAAGTCTTGTGATTTGGAAGCCTCCATCAATTATTTAAAGAAGACCTCCTCCTCCTGGTTTAGTGACCTGTAGCAGATGCCTATCATGATATTCCTTCCTCTCCCCCACGCCCCCCATTGCACTCCCCTCTGACCTTTGTGTGGAGGCTTTCAACAGGTATACTTTCCACTTTGTACAGAACCTGAGACTGTGTGTACAATCCCTTTTATATAGGGCAACAGCCTCTTCTTGTTTTCCTCTTCCTATCTGTCCTGAACTATACCCATCCATGACTGTATTCCAGTCATGTGAACTATCCCATTGCATCTCTTTAATCCCAATTATATCAAAAGCATGTGCTTGTATCAGGACCTTAAATTTTTCCTATTTGTTCCCCATGCTTCTCACAGTAGTATATAAACATTTTAGATATCTAACTGATTGTTCTGTCTTGTTCCTGAGAACATTTCTAAGGTTTTGACTATTGCTTCCCCTTATTAAATTTTTATCCAGGTCCTCTGGCTCTTTGTTTGCCTCTGGGTTTGTGTTCCATTCCCCAGCAAACCCAGTTTAAATACCTCCCTACCTTAACTTACTCTTGGTTTACAAATTAAAAGATAATATCATATTTCTCATATCATGAGAAAAGTCTGTCACCACTTGGTAGTAGGAGCCTAAATTCAATTGTTATTAATCAGAAATCTAAGTTCCTTTCTGAGTTGCTGTTTTTCAAAAATAGTCCCATATCCTATCAATGTGATCTGTATTGCTGGTCACTAGATCTACTAACTTGACGTTAACTGCATTAAATTGCACATTGTTCAAGTGACGCCAGTTTAAAATCAGGTAGAGTCAATTTGTTATTACTTACCACTTCACCATTCTATGCAAGTTGCCATGCTGCTGTGTCAAGTCAAATGAATGAATATACTTGAGTTTTGG
Organism: Alligator mississippiensis; assembly: GCF_030867095.1. Classification (NCBI taxonomy): domain Eukaryota; kingdom Metazoa; phylum Chordata; order Crocodylia; family Alligatoridae; genus Alligator; species Alligator mississippiensis. The sequence continues at coordinate 214,011,382 of NC_081826.1, forward strand.
ATAAAGGGCCACAAAAAATTGTTTGAACAATTAATGAAGCAAGAATTATTTGCAGGCATTGTTCAGTGAATAGGTTAAAAGTATAGTTTTATTCACATCTGATTCATTTTGAAGAATAGCACTTTAATGGTACAATTTAATGAACAATTCATAGCACTTGTGATAGAGGTACTTATAATTAGAATGTTTCTACTACACACTACACTCAGTCCCATACCTGTACCTTGTCAAACTGATCCCACTGATCTCTAAAATAAATAAACAAAGTGAAGCTGTTGCTTTTTTCTGACACTCCAGTTTCTACTTCTGCCCTGACATGAATGAAGACTGTGTGCTAAAGACTGAAAATTTAGTTTGAGGATCCCATTAATTTCTTTACAGATCATTATCTATTTTATGTTGTGAAGGTGATGCATTCAGATTCCATTTGTTACTGATAATTGGCTAATTCTTCATTGAAAGAGCAAATAATTTCCAGAAGCAGATTGATCCAAAGAAAACAGTCTCATTTTATGGCTTTAATGGGATTTTACTCACCAAATAGGTGCAGAATTTAAGCTCTCTTGCTTGATTGTTATTTAAAAGTAATGTCTAGAAAGAATTCCATAAGCAGCACCTGTAATTGTGTGATTGCTGACACAATGACTAGTAATTGCGTTATCACTATAGACTGGCTAAGACTATTTTTTGTATATTTATAATGATGAAGTGTTTTAATGCCACAGATATATTTAATTGAAGAAAGTATATATCTCTTTTAGTGGGTCATGTGTTGCTAGGAACATGGATTCTTAGTTATCTTATTGTTGCTCTGGCTATGAAATCTGTGGAGGATACTGATCCAATATATAATGATTTGGGAGTCTTCTGTCTGCAGTCTTGCAATGATATGCAGTCTTCTGTTTATATTTAATGACTAGAAGTCAGCTAATAATCCTTAAATAAACATTTAGTGAAGTTCTTTATTAAGCTTGCACAACAACCTGATTTAAATAATAGTCATTTTGCAATTTTATTGAATTTAAAACAGCAATATGTATTAGTTTTTGTTGTGCTTTACTTGCCTGGAAATGTTTGTAAGAAGAGAAAAGAAGAGAGGAGAAAAGAATCTATTTTGGAGTACATGGATCATAAACAGTGTCCAAAGGTCCAATATAGTGAACAAATAAAGCCTGATCCAAAGCCCACTGAAGTTCAAGAAAGATTGCAACTGACTTTGGATCAAGTTTTTATTATGCTTAGTACTATGAGAATATTTACTCTGTATTTCTTATTTGGGCACACTCAGCATAGTACCTGAGTTTCAACTGGCAAAAAGCAGGTATGATTTTTTTGCTTGGTTTGTTTTTCATAACGGGAGAATTTCATGTGGGTGATAGCACTGTTGTTGAAAAGCTTTGAAAAGTTGTTTTTTTATTATCCATCAACAGTGGCCAGAATCCAGCTTTCCTCGATGTAAATGGGTGCCTTTCAATTGGTTTTAATGAGATCTGGGTCAGATCCAACATTCATTTTGTCTTAATGGACCTTCTTATGATATTTGCTATACTTGGAAGTTCTTGTAAGATCAGCCCCTTAAAAAGGAATTCTGGAGTGTGGGATGAGGCTCATTGTCCCATAGATAAAACAAGACTCTGCATTTCAGTTAAATCAAAACTAAGTACAGACAGTCAAAAAGCCCAAGGCTGAATTGATTCAATCTTCACAGATTAAACTAAGCTGCATAGACTGAACTGATAAGCAAGTGAACAGACATTTACTTTTGATTCTGGAAATGCAGACACATGACTGCAGGGGCTCAGGCCAGAAGCCAGGGGGCACTAGAGCATACCTCCCTACTTGGCTGGAACAACCAATGTCAGCCAAGGCTAGCCCACCCACCCTGTAAGGGGGGAATTGTGGAAGAGGTACAAAGCATCCTGGGATGCTGGGGGACCATGAGTTAACTTCAATCTGGAGGGGATCTAGGATAGAAGTTCAATAAACTGATTTAACCTAAAGCAGTTAAGTCTGATACTACATCCATCCAGGTTTATCTTAAACCAGTTTCAACCACTTTGAAAATGTGATATGTGCACTGAACTTCTGTTGTATTACAAATTTGAATTTATTGCCGATCACTTATACCAGTGTATGTGTAACTTCTGTTCCTAATAGACAAAAGATGAAGTGAAAAAAAAATCTGCTTGGAAAAAGATACACAGAAGAGTAAAACTAGCTCTGTGCTGCAAATGCAGCAAAGCAGAACTGTGAATTCTTTCCATCTACTGCAAACCTATAGTCAAAGCCTCGGTATGAATAATAATCTCTGTTTATTAATGCAGTTTTTCAAAAACTGAACAAAAATGTGTGTACAATTGTGCATTCAAATGTGAGTTCTGAAACTAGTTAGACACCTTCTTAAACATTCTTTTGTTAGTTTGCTCATCAAATTTGGATGCCAAGTAATTCTACATTCACAGCTTGCATATTATGATGCCCATAATTATAAGAACACACACACACACATTTTAGCTCTTTGAGGCTTCCTGTTAAATAAATGAATGGACCATGTTAATATGAAAAAAAGATGATTCTATTCATCCATAAGACTCTCCTTTTCTTATTCTCCATCTACTGTGAAGACATGTTAAGTACCTTTGGAAGAATTGATCAGAACCTTTCTGCAGCACAGAAATGAAAAGACTCCTCCTTTATCTGTCTTGTGTCTGGGTGATGACACTGTATAGCAGCAGTTGCTCTCAAACCTCACTGGTGATTTTTGTGCAGAACTAGAATTAGATATCAGAGACCAAATTCTGTTCTCAGCATATCTAAAATGTTCCTACTGATTGCAATGAAGCTGTGCCCTGAATTTGGCCCTGGAACAGGAGAATTTGAAAAAAAGAAGACAAGTTACATACAGCTTCCAATATGTGCTTAGTTTTTCCTTCCAAAATGATAGCATTCAGCCTATTGACTTTCCAAAAAAGGGTGAAATGAGAATAAAAGTTTCACATACTACTAAAGTAATGATCTTAGACAGTTTCACAGATGAGACTTTCTGAGCATCATTTTCCAGATATCAGGCTTCAGAAAGGTTTCCAAATAGTTCTGAAAAAATGATGTTTTGTCACTATCACAGAAAATGAAGCACCAGGTATATGGAGTGCTGGCAACTTCTTAAAGCCCAGGACTAATTACTAAGACTCCCTTAATTCCACCCACTTCCCTTGGGGACTGCGTTCCAGAATACTTATCTCATTTCTAATCTCTCCTAAAACCCGACACAGGTTCATTTCAAGCCTCTGGTAGGAATCTTCTCTGCCAGTGTGCTTTAGTTCAAAGTGAGCTACTCTCCCAGTTTTCCTCCAATGTGCAGGTATTTGGCACAGTTCTGTCATATCAACTTCCTCCTGCAGGTCTGATGGACTGGGATGCTGTTAAGTCATCCTTGTGCTGTCACCATTTGCCAGGTCACTGTTCAGTCAATTCTGTGTCACTCTTGCTTCACAAAGTACTGTGACACAGTGTTCTACTGCTGTCATTTCAGTCATAACTCATTAATAAATTAGCACCTATCCAATCTAATCCTCATATTCCTTACAGGGTGCAGGCAACAAACCCAGAACAAAATGGGATACTGAGGGAGTTTCTGCTTCTTGAGAAACTCTTTGTCCTTAGTAACCACCAGTGACTCTGAGTTTTGTTATCAAACCAAAATCCACATTGGTAAATTCACGGTGACACATTCCACAGTATATTTGTGCTCTTCTGAGCATACAATAATCCCACTGATAACATTTGTACAATTAAATAATGTTAAAAATCTATCAAAGCAACCAAATTCAATGGGTAAAACTTCATGTAAGCAACATTCTTCTTTATTCTGAATTATGCTTAAATTCCTTGCTAACCAGTTTTTTCCCCCTTCCTTACTGTTACTTTGAGCACATTTTCTTTTTCCCAAGCCTCAATTGTACTTGCTTTCCCTCGCTTTCTTTCTTTTATTAGCTTTGCTCTTCTATAGAAGATAATAAGACTTTCATGCGGAAAAGCAGTAACTTCACTGAAATTAAACCATTGGCCACTTTCCCTTACTCAAGGTATTAGAAGGGCACATTCCCCAATCTTAAAGCATTAGGTCCAAAAGGAGAAAATGTTGGGCAGAGAACTGAATCCCTATCACTGAAAACAGAAACGGGCTTGCATTTGTAGTGAACAATGAATGAGAAGGTGTCTCTTTCTCCTTACTTATGATCAGGATATTTTCGTCCCCATAGGTCATTTTGCTTGCTGAAAAGTGCTTGTTCTGTGTGCCTTTTATGCATGACTTAATTCTTATTCCCAGTTCATGCAGCATCTCCACCTTTCCCTCCCTGACTGGTGCACAACAGAGGGGTATTCATCTCTACCTGTCTGGGAGAACATGGGAGAAGATCTGGATACACAGCACTGTGTGGAAACAGTGGTGAAGGTTATGGAATCACAGAAGGAAAAAGATGGAGTTTTCTGGCCACATAGATCCAACATAGATGTCTTAAGAGGGGAAATTATAGAATCATAGAAAATTAGGATTAGAAGGGACCTCAGGAGGTCATCTAGTCCAATCCCCTGCTCAAAACAGGACCATCCTCAACTAGATCATCTCAGTCAAGACTTTGTCTAGCCAGGTCTTAAAACCTACAAGGATGAAGAGTCCATAACCTCTCTAGGTAACCTGTTCCAGTATTTTACTACCCTTCTAGTGAGAAAAGTCATCCAAATATCTAACCTAAACTTCCCTTGCTGCAACTTGAGATCACTTGTTTTGTCATCTGTCACCACTGAGAACTGTCTAGCCTCCATCCTCTTTGGAACCACCCTTCAGGTAGTTGAAGGTTGCTATTAAATCCCCTCTTAGGCTTCTCTTCTTCAGACTAAATAAGCCTAGTTCCCTCACCATCCCCTCATAAGTCACGAGTTCTATCCCTCTCAACATTTTCATTGCCCTCTTCTGGACTTTCTCTGATTTGTCCACATCCTTTTTGTAGTGGGGGTGAGTCTCACCAGTGCTGAATAAAGGGTTGCTTTCCTTGATCTTCTGGCAACACTCCTACCAATGCAGCCCAGTATGCCATTAGCCTTCTGGGTAACAAGGGCACATTGCTGGCTCATATTCAATTTATTGTCCACTGTAACCCCTAGGTCCTTTTCTGCAGAGCTGCTGCCTATCCAGCCAGCCCTCAGCCTGTAGCCAGAGGGTAGGGCTAGGAGGCTTTCTTCAAACAGGTAGTGGAAGTTTCCCAATCACAAGCCCTGGTTCTCATGGGGGACTTCAAACTCCCTGACATCTGCTGAGAGAGCAATACAGCAGTGCACAGGCTATCCAGGAAGTTTTTGGAGAGTGTTGGGGACAACTTCCTGGTGCAAGTGCTGGAGTGGCCAACTAGGGACCGTGCTCTTCTTGATCTGCTGCTCATAAACAGGGAAAGATTGGTGGGGAATGTAGTAATAGATGGCAACTTGGGCAGCAGCAACCACAAGATAATTGAGTTCAGGATCCTGAGCAAGGGAAGGATGGAGAGCAGCAGAGTAAGGCCCCTGGACTTCAGAAAAGCAGACTTTGACTCACTCAGGGATCTCATGGGCAGGATCCCCTTGGAAGCCAATCATATAGCCAGGGTCTGCAGGTAGGAGACATGGAAAGCCAAGGCAGGCATGGAGATCAAGTTGGCAGCCAGAGAAGGATCCAGGGAAATACAGACTGTTCAGCCTCACCTCAGTCCCTGGAAAAATTATGGGGCAGATCTTCAAGGAACATATTTTTAAGCACTTGGAAGAGAAAAAGGTGATTAGGAACAGTCATCAGATTCACCAAGGGCAAATCATGCCTGACCAACCTGATTGTCTTGATGAATTGAATGGCTCTGTGGATGCAAGGAGACCAGTGGATGTGGTATACCTAGATTTTACCAAGTCATTTGATATGGTCTCTCACAAAATTCTTGCAGGCAAGCTAAGGAAGTATGGGCTAGATGAATGGACTGTAAGGTGGACAGAAAACTGGCTGGAACATCAGGCTCAGAGAGTAGTAATCAGTGGCTTGATGTCTAGTTGGCAGCCAGTATCAAGTGGTGTGCCCCAGGGGTCGGTCCTGGGGCTAGTTTTGTTCAATATCTTCATCAACGACCTGGAAGGTGGCATAGAGTGCACCGTCAGCAAGTTTGGAGATGACACCAAGCTCGGGGGAGTTGTAGAAATGCTGGAGGGTAGGATTCAGAGTGACCTACAAGGTGTGGGCTGACTCCTTCATGTTGTGGTTTAAGATAAGATAGGATTTTGTCCAACTTAAAATATTGCTAGTTGATTCCATGTATCTATGGAATCATGTACATGGCTATACTAGGGCTTTAACCAGAAATGATTGAAATTTATTCAATAATAATTTATTTGAAAAGTAAAATAATAAGTCAATAAGTCAAATAATAATTTTATTGAAAAGTAGGGTTTCCATGACAATGACATTCTGTGAAGGGATATTAAATTTTATTTGATTTTTTAAATAACACTTTGAACTTAATTTCTAGTGGGAAAAATGGAAAATAGTAATAAGAGAAAAAGTGGGAGAAAAGTCATATTTCTGACTTTCTAAACTTTTTCTTCTACTAGAAAAAAGTGGAAATAAATACAAAGTGAGGTAAAATGGAGATTTTCCTAATGAAAAGAAACAAAGTGTTTCAGACCTTTCCATTGAAAAAAAAAAAATTTTTGCATTCAGCATAACCAGCCTTTCCCCACCAGCTCTGGCACGCATCTTAGAGGGTTATAAAAGCAGCCAAATAATGGTTGATAATTTGTCAGTGTCACTATAACCAGAAGCTGAGCTCAGAATATCAGCAGTATGTATTTTAGTGTATGATTCTTTTTATTTTTTCTGTTAATAATAAAAAGTAATTTTCTTATTGAAAATTCAGCTTTTCTCTAAGTCTTTAGAACATGGAAGACCAGAACAATGAGGAAATGAGAAATTAATTGTTGTGTTCTTTTACCTGAGTTTGCCAGAGGAGCTCACAGTCTTCTAGCTGGACAACAACCATACCCTCCAGGAGACCCAAGCTCTCTGCTTGGTTGCATTGCAGTTGCTGCTGCCTGCTCCTAGCCAAAGGAAAATCTGCTTGTAGTATTTCTAGGAAACATTCAGATTCCTCAGTTGGGTTTTCTGGTGATACAATTGGCTTCTAGGATGTTTGGAAGTTTTGTATCAGCAAAGCAAATTCTATTTTCAGTTACACCTAGAGACATCCTTTGAAGTTAGTATGGTAGTAAACCAGAGACCAACATTCGGCCTACTGTGGATCTGTATTTTTATACAAGCCTCTAGAATAAGAACTTGTCTCAATTAATTCACATTTACAGTATATTTATTTTAGGCACAAACTAAGTAAGCCACAGTTTAGGGCCTCACATTGAGGGGCCTCTAAATACAAAAAAATAATACAGTAAAACCTCACAAATCCAGCATGCTCAGGACTAAGCACATGCCAGAAATTTGAAAATGCCAGTTTTTTTAAACCGGCACTGCACTTGGTTGTGGAGATGGTGTGGGGCAGAGCGGGGTAGCGGTGGCCAATCTTGGAGTACCAGCTGCATGCAGCGCAGTGGTGTGGGGTGCTTAATGGAGGTGGCAGCAGCCATATGTAAGCTTCCCCTACCACTTCCAGGATGGTGGGGCAAAGCAGTGGCTGGTCCCAAAGTGGCAGGGGAAGTGCCAGATTTTTTTGGTAATGCTATGGGGCCTCTTAAGCTTGACATAGCTTAGGGCCCCAGCACATCACAATCCAGACCGGCTAAACGAGCATCCCATTGTGCTCATTTGAGCCCAATAGTCTCCTGCCCATGTCAGGGGACTGGACTTGATGATCTTGCAGGTCTCTTCTGGTCCTTTGATTCTATGATTCTAAGTCAGTTTGAGGGGGGGAGGAGTTGAGGAGAGCTGGCTGTACTTCAAAAAAGACTTACTAAGAGTGCAGGAACAAACCATCCCAATGTGCAGAAAGACTAGCATGTATGGCAGAAGACCAGCTTGGCTTAGTAGGGAACTGTTCAGTAAACTAAATCACAAAAAGGAAGCTTATAAGAAGTGGAAGCTTGAACAAACAACTAGGGAGGAGTATAAGACTATTGCTCAGGCATGCAGGGGTGAAGTCAGGAAGGCCAAAGTGTAATAGCAAGGGGTGTGAAGGGTAAAAGGAAGTGTTTCTACAAGTATATCAGTAACAAGAGGAAGATCAGGGAAAGTGTGGGTCCCTTACTGAATGGGGGAGGCAACCTAGTGACAGAGGATTCAGAAAAGTAGTCAATGCCTTTTTTCACCTCAGTCTTCACAAGGTCAGCTCCCAGACTACTGCACCTGGCAGCACAGTTTGGGGAGGAGGTGAGCAGCCAAAGGTGGTGAAAGAACAGGTTAGGGACTATTTAGAAAAGCTGGACATATAAAAGTCCATGGGGCTGGACAGGATATATGAAAAGGTGCTGAGGAAGTTGGCTGATGTGATTGCAGAGCCGCTGGCCATCATCTTTGAAAACCCATGATACTCAGAAGAGTTCACAGACTATTGGAAAAGGGCAAACATTGTGCTCATATTTAAGAAAGGTAATCTGTTTTGGAGTTTCAATGCTGTTTCGGTGATTCAGCCATAGGCTACAATGGGGAATCGCTAAAATGCCTAGAACTTGGTCATTTCTTGCCTGTTTCAGATGACAATTGCGGGGATGGTAGCCCATTCTGAGGGCATGAAGGCTACTAGGTTTCAAGGAGCTAGGTGCAGGGAGTCCTGTGAAACTGCACCTCAAACTGTTCAAAGCAAAACTTGTATGACTTAGCAGCAGCAGCAGCATGCTGTCATCCCGCACACAGATCTGGCAGGGCTGTGCCAGACTCCTCCCAGGGGGTGTGGGCCCCTGGATCTGCACGCAGGATGACAGCAGGCTGCCACTGCTGGGTGAGGCCAGCTCCAGCACTGGGTTCTTTCTGGCGCTTGGCATGGATCATGCCAAGCAGACTCTGGTGCTGGCACTGGCCCCAGCCAGCACCGGCAGCATGCTGTCATTCCATGCACAGATCTGGGGGTCTGCACCCCACTAGAGGGATGCAGGGCTATGCCAGACTCTTCCTGTGGGGTGCGGGCCCCCGCATCTGCACACAGGATGACAAATGGCTGCCGTCCATCTCCCAAAGCCCTGGGATTGGAAGGAACTTGAGGGATAGATTGCAGACACTGACCAGGTACAGGTGTTAATATCGAAGCAGTCCTTCCCCCTACCCTCTTCCCCCTCCCTCTTCTTAGTTTTTCTTTCCCTGCAAGCTCAGCTCCAAAACTCCAAAATTTTCTGAAACATCTCCAAAATGTTTTGGATGGTTTCATTTCATTTCGGAGATGTTTTAGACCCTTCCGTTTCATTTCAGATTTGGTGTTTCGAGCACCAAAATGGGACGAAACACCTCCAAAACAGAACGGCTGCCGAAGTTTCACACAGCCCTAATGTTCATACAAGATTGAGTAGCTTTAGGCAAGTTATAGTAGATGATGAAACATAGTGAGGCCAAATTTTATCCAAAGTATTATTTAAATCCTTTGTTGAAGTGTCTGTTTCAAAGCATTTCTATTTATTGTTTTTTAAACTCATGTCTTTATACTGAGTCTAGGAACACTATTAAGTTAACAGCATTAATATTATGCTAAACAAATGATTGCCAATAGTACTGCTCTATTTTATGGGCCACTTTATTTATTTGAAAGATTTTTTCCAACTGCAGTTCTGAGTGGTGCTGTTGAGTGGTGAACATATGTCTAAAAATAATAAAACTAGTCTTATATAAATTAGAGTCAGGTACTCAGATCAAAGAAGTGGCAAACTTGAAGTGACCCATCATTAGAATTCACTTAGACACAGGCTAAACATGAATAATTGGCTGTATTATTATTACTGCACTGTAGTTTTTTAGTACCTTACATTTTTATGGGGATTGATACAAGAATAAGCAGTGAACCCAAGCAAGGAAAATGAATATACAACAATAATACTGAGCTGTTGAGTACCATGATTTTACTGCACTGAAATCATATATGCCAAGACAGTTAAGAGGTAATATTATTTTCTTTAATCTAAAAAAATTCTTTCATCATTGAAAAAGTGACCATTTCTGTATCATTTCCATATAATTGTAATCATCTACCTTTTTACGTTTACTTTGTATACATTTATAAAACTGTATGGTATTGACTTGGTGTCTGACAAATCTTTCAACAAGACTATCACACACATTTTAAATGCACTGATCCTTCTGATATTACAGTACTTGCATGGGAGTAGGTATGAAGAATTATCATAACATAATAATTAAGCCAATAACTTAACTGCTTTAGGTGGAAAACAGAAGGGACTTAAGTAACAGCAGTGCCCAAAGCCCCAGCAATGTCAAGGAAATATAATCATATGATCCCCATAAAAGATCCACTTTCCCTGCTGTAGAGAAAAATGCAATTTCCCCCTAGAATGTATGGTAATGTGACCTGTGGAAAAATCCTTTCCTGAACTGGGGTTCTGGTGATCAGTTTTACCCTGGGCAAAACTGACCAGATAGGCATCTAAGAAAGAAGGTACTCCTTGCCACCTCAGGGCATTGGTTCACTGTTTGCCCTTACCCCTTTTGGCCAAATAGTCAATCTGTGATGCCTCAGAGGAAGTTAAGACAACAAAAACCCCACAGAGCAATTGCACTTTAAAGGGGAAGAAATTGGTTTGAACGATTGGTTGCGTCTCTGAAGCAGGAAATTTGATTAGTTATCGTCATAATGCTGAGATGCATCATGAGCATGTTGAGAACTACATAATTTCCAATTCTTGGCAAGGCTGATGAAGGAAGGGAATGGACAGAGGGATTGATAGATTTATCAATTCGAAGGCCAGCAGACTGCTATGACCATGCACATACAATGCCCTAAGGGCCATAGAATTTCTGCCAGAAAATGGGCTAAAGCATATCTTTTACAGAGATAGCTAAACCAATTTTAAAGATTCCAGGTGAGGATGAGTCTACCATTTTCTCTTGGTAATTCTCTCCCTGGGAAATTTCATTGTATTTCAAGGTTGACCTGCTCTAACTTCAACTCCACCTTTGTCACATCATCAAAACAAAAAAGCTTACATCTGCCTTTTCATGTGTAAAAACCTATGATATAAACGGGCATATAATAAAGACTCAGATTTGATCTAGGATCTCGATGTTAGAAGGCATTAATAATTACCACTTAGGCTCCAATCTTACAAACAGTTCTGAATGTGTTTAACTTCAGGCATGCCTATAGTTCAGGGACAGGCACAATATGGCATGCAGGATGGATCGAGCCCACCAGGCAATTTCATCCAGTCTGCAGGTGCCCACCAATCAATTGTACCTCACCCATTTGGCATGCTTCACTTCCACCCTCCTGCATGGGAAGGCACTGGCTCCAGTCAGCATGCACAGCATCAAAGTGGGACCATTGCTGCCACTGCTGCAGCCAGTGGGGACCTGCTCAGTTTACCTAGCCTCTAGCATCTCTTCCTTATGTCCCTGCTACAGTGCTCACTCCAGACACCAGGTAGGGAGGCTGCAGATGGGCAGAAACATGGAGCGCGGGGCTGGGGCTGGCAGAAGCATGGAGACTGGGGCCCACGCCCAGTGGGGCTGCAAAAGTGCGGAACTTGGGCGGACAGGGTGTGGGTGTGTGTAGGGTTTATGGGGTGTGAGAGAGGGTGGGGGGGTGTTGGAACCCTCCCATGGTGCACAGCCCCTGCTGGTGGTGGCAACAGCAGCAGGCCCTCAGGGTGTTCGTGGCCTGTGCCAGAAGTGGCAGGGAGCCCCGGTCCCTGCTTCTCAGAGGAGTCTTGTGAGCTGCACATGGTGGCAGGGAGTGGGGACGGCAGCCAGCTCCATCATGTGGGGCTTTCCCCCCAGTGGCGCACAAGTCCGTGGAGCTGCATGTGAGACCTGCACAATAGAGGAAGGCAGCTTGACTCCACTCTTTACCAGCACGTGGAGCTCCCAGAACAGGCTGGACCCATGCACTACCTGGCAGCTGCACCTGCATAGACCATGAGCACCCCGAGGGCCTCCCACTTGATGCTGCTGCTACCAGCAAGGGCTGTGTGTCATGGGAGGCTGTGGAGGGGGTCCCCACACCCCCCATCTTCCTTTTCACCCCACCAACCACATGTATACCCATACCCTGCCCGCACACACCTACACCCCCAACATACCCTATACTCACATGATTACTGGCCCTTGTGGTAGACCATACGGGGGGAGATTGAGTGAGCTGAATCTCTTCAGCCTTCACAAGAGACGGCTGAGGGGAGATCTTGTGGCCACCTATAAATTTATTGCGGGGGGGGTCAATGGGGAATAGGGGACGCACTGTTTACTAAGGTGTCCCAGGGAATGACTAGGAATAACGGGTGTAAACTGGTTGAGAGTGGATTTAGGTTACATATTAGGAAGACATTTTTCACAGTAAGGGTGGCCAGGATCTGGAATGGGCTTCCAAGAGAGGTGGTGCTGTCATGTAGCTTGGAGGCCTTCAAGAAGAGGCTAGATAGTCACCTGGCTGGGGTCATCTGACCTTGGTCCTCTTTCCTGCCAGGGGCAGGGGGTCAGACATGATGATCCATTGTGGTCCCTTCTGACTCTACAATCTATGAATCCCACTACACACACAGCCCTCCCACACACACAATACATGAATCCCACCACCTCACAACCCTCCCACACACACCCACATACACACACCATACATACATACTCACTGACCCAAACCACACCCCACACACTCCCTCACATACAGTATTGTGAGAGAAACTTACCAGAGTCAGGGGGGAGGCAGCAGGACACCATGCCAGCAGATGATCGTGGCTGGAGCCACCGCAGTCAAAGATCAAAGGAAAAACCCACGGTGGAACCAGGAAGAGCCAGGAATGGCTCCCACATCTGCCTAGGCATGCTTTATAAAAGCATGCTGAGGGTGATTGGCTGGGCAGGCAGCCAATGCCAGCAGAAAAGACTCACCTGGAAGGAAGTCAGGGGAACTGGAAACAGCATCCCTGGCCAGCCTGGAGGGGCCAGAGCATCCAGATGTTCTGGAGGAGGAGGCTTGGTGGCTCCCTCGGAAGGGGAGCACAAAGGGAATGCTGGGCCAGCAAGGGCCCAAGGAGTCGCTGACGGACCTGGTGTGGACCAGGGCCGGCAGCCACAGTGACTGGGACACCAGTGAACACAACGAGGATGGGACCGTGACCCAAATGAGAGGTGGCAGGTACTGAACTCAGGGGGCCAACGATGCATCAAGGGGGGCTGGAGCTCGGGTAGAGCCCGGCTCCACGTAAGCTGAAGAGCAAAGAGGGGCTGCAGAGAGTGCTTGGTATTAGCTTCACCAGTGGCCAATGACTGCAGCCCCTAAGAGACCAAGCACCAGGGTGGGCCAGGGAAACAGCCCCAACGGACAACACTACAGTTGGCATTAGGCAGGGTGTAGGGGAGGTGGAGCCCCAAGAAGAGACAGTTGCGAGGATGGCAAAGGGAAAGTACCGGGGAGCAGGACCAGACATCGTCCTCCTGATTGGAAACTACTTATCATCAAAGACATGGCAGATGAGGCCCCTGGGGATCTGACCCAAGGCCACTCCCAATAGCCTGGCCGTGCAGCCCAAGGAGGCATGGCCAGGTTTGTGATGAACCTAGACGTGTGATGCTCGGGAGAAAGGCACAAGAGGTTACAAATATATAAGAATAAGACTATTTTTTAGCTATTATGCAATCACCTTTATATAGACAATGCAAACACACATAAATTAGGACAAAAATATTTTTGAAATTCAAGTACATTATAGTACAGGTTTGACTTTTAGTATATGATTTGGTTTTTCTCCCATTCCAAGATGACATCCCCCTCCCCCCCCCTACAAAAGGAGTACTTCTGGGGGAAATGAGAGAGATGTCCTTTAGCAAAGGTCAGGGGTTAGCAGGTAGCACATCTGGTCTCAAGATAGCTACCAGGGGGCAGGGCACCCAGGTGCGGGGCTACCACTGTGGCCTTCAACATCTCACCAAAACTCATTAAGTATCCCGCCAGCCAAAATAATTGCCCACTCCTGCTATATTCTGATTCAATTCAATGGCATGACTTGCATGTTAAATATTTATTCTGATAATATGGGTCTGGGGCCATACCTAGTCTGGACCCATCCAGCAAGGTGCTGGACACTCTTGACTTTTATTGACAATGAAAATGAAAGCACTTAGCTTCACCTAAAATCAGCGTTATCTTGGCAACAAATAAATTCTGGTTTTTGGTTGCCAAGGAATTATGTATAGGGATACACTTAATTGGCAGGTTTGATTAAACACATTTACCACAGTTATTGCAATTCCATGCACAGACATTTTCTTCAGATTAAGAAAATTAAAAACAGGAAACTACCCACTGCCCCCCCCCCCCCAAAAAATAAAAGAAAACTACAGTAATATTTTTTGTTAAAAATTAAATTTGTTTTTTAAATTATTATCTTATATGGAGCAAACCATGCATGCAAACCCTGGCTAGTATCATTGCCTCCTAGGGTCACAACAGCTATTTGGACATCTCTGCTGTTATATTCCATGGAGAAAGTACCGGTTATCAGATTTTAGTCATTTTGTTTGTCTTTGAAAAATTGTTAAAGAGGGAAAAGCCCTCTGAAGTACAGTCTTCAGAAAATGATTAATCACTCAAACTAGCCAAAAAAGATTTTCACTGTCAGGTAAGACATGAAAGAGTTTGCTGTGAGTGAGAATTTAGTCACAGCTTTTTTCATCTATTTGACAGGGAAAAGGAAATAAGCTTCATCCACCAGAATGTTATGAGCATGGTCTCCAACTGGTGTAGATCAGTCTGGTTACACTGAGATTAACAAGCAGTTTATATTAATTGACAGTACTGCATCCCCTAGAAGTACAAGGAAGTTGAAGGGGACCAGAATCAGTCCTAAAGTGTTGTATAAATAGTAGTGTAACTGGGGTAGGGCAAGTGGGGCATCAGTCCCGGGTGCCGATTGGGAGGTTGTCGGAAGGGTAGCCTCTGGCTGCCCATGCCACACCCGAGCAGCAGCACCCAGGGTCTTTGAGTATATGAAATCAGGTATAGCTCTCTGATACTCATACAAAGGGGATGTGACCCCTGGGCACTAGCCCCAGGTGCTGATGCTAGATGGGGGTTCAAAAGTAGCAACAGCTGTGCTGCTGGTCCAGTCACCACTACTGATGCTGCCCCATGTGCAGCTGCCACCCAAGACACTGAAGCACCCAGTTACACCCATGGCACCTACCCATACTGCTTTTTGGCATCTCGACCCAGGGCATCAACATTGCAAATTGCACTACTGTATAAAAAGCTTTTGGATCCTGTAGATGGAAGGTGCTAAATGAAGGTATGGCATGTTTGAAAGTTCTGAGAAATAATGCATAGGATTTAAAGTGGTTTATTCACTTAGGAGCAGAAGTGTCCAAAAGATTTGGAGTGTCCCAGACAGTCACAGTATTCCCTCTTGTTTTATTATATCCATACTTTTAACTCAAGTTCTGTTCCTCAGACAAAGAGGGCAAAGACAACAGGATGTCTCTGCAAGGGCAGCTTCTCTCAAAATCCAGCTAGAACAGCTAGTGTCCAGAGACTTTGAAGTATGAGGTGAAGCCCTGACTAGCCCCCAAACAGTTTTGGCAATGGCTTTGGACACGGGTTCAGCATGTCATTTTACCACAAGTCTCAGATAGGGATATCCCTTCTTGTTGCCAACAGGGAATTCATCTTAATGTTTTGTATGGGGTAAATAGATTTTATTTAGGAAATAGAGTAACGCTCCCTACTTCTTAACAAACTGAAAGCCCCATATAATGCCCTATCATCAGCTAATGTGAAGTCCTGTTAGTTTTAACCATTTTGTAGAACGCTTCATATCCAGTATTTCTATAATTCAGTAATGCATTCGATTACTTCCTTCACTGTAATAGAATTATTTTTGTTCCCAGAAGTGGTGTTACTTAATTATATTAGGCAGGTCACTGAATGCAAGGAGAGCGACCATATTAAACATTAGATGGATTTAGAATCTTAAATGGAGTTCTGACCTTGAAACTCAGGGATGGACCCATCCTCTTCTAAACCCTGACTAGGATGTTTAACATCTTGCAGGAGCCCAATATATAACTGCTCAAAGTAACCTACATTATTCTGGTAGACCTTACCAGCTGACATTTTCTGTTGTGGCCTAAAAGTTCCATATAACTGCTGAAAAAAATCAGCACATATAAAAAAGTTTACAAAGAAAAAACAATAGCAAACAGCAAACTGGCTCCCCACAATAGAGTTGAATTCACTGCAGCAGTCCTTTCCTTTTCCTAAATTCTGGCATTAACTTTTATAAATATGTTTTCAGTTTGGCAGCAAGCCATGATATTATTGCTTTATATTCCTAGTCAATGTTACTCCAAGTGTAAAATAAATTATGTGAGCTATTTAAGAAACATTGTTGTAGTAAAATGTTACAATAGATAATGCAGCAAATTCCCCCCATTTTAATTGTCCAAATCAGACTTGGCATAAAAATACAGGGAGAGTTAACTACTCATAAATATGAAAACCTTTCCCAGGAATAGAAGTGTTAGGATTTAGGTTCTGAAAGCCTAAATACGCTTTAAGTCTGTCAGAAGAAGAAAGTTAAATGCAGATCTGTGAGAGCTTATGGAAACTGTCTGGCAACCATGCTCTTTTTCTCTCATAAAAAAGCAATAAAAAATAGAACTCACCAGTTTCCTGACCATGAGGAAAATGTAACTGAAGTTAATAGAAAATTTAAACCTGTAAATGGCTATAGCCCCCTGAAACTATAAAAAGATAGCAGTGGAAGGAGAATTCATTGTTTCTTAACCGATCTGTGGAACTTCTTCCTCCTTCCATGCCATACCTGTCTATACCACCTTCTGCAATTAGATCATCTTATATCAACTTTGATTATTAGGAAAAAAAGAGTTGATTCTCAATTTTTTTCGCTCACCGGCAACTTAGAATGAGCTGTGAATTAACCTCAACAGTCACTTGAGGGGGAGAGCAGAGAAAAAGATGTCCCCTGCCATGAATGTGTAAGAGCCAGAGCTGTTGCTGTCACTTTCTCATGATTGCAACATGTCTGTAAGTTTGTTCCTGTAGATAAGGTCAAAAAAAGAAATAATAGGAAGGAAAAATAGAGATTTTTTTTAGTGGAAAATGGGAAAAATCATTATATACCTACTATTAATTCATACTGGATGTGCCTACACATGCATTTATGCCGACTTAAATTTACTGAGAAGTAAATAACTGTGCAGTAAGTGGGAATAGGCCAGGGTCTACACGTGCAGGTGATCTGGGTCTAAATTTAGTCCCAGGTCAGAGCAGCCTGCCTTGTCCCCTTGTGGCCACAGGGGGGAGCTCCAGCCTCCAGCCACATGACTGCCAGGCCTTGGGACTAACTTTAGTCTCAAATTGAAGCCAGAGCCAGCTTTAGTCCCAAGTTGAAGCAAGGAGAGGTAGCCAGCCAGGACTGGGAGCAATTTGCTTCTAGTCAGCCATCTATCTACCTCTGCACTACTGAGCAGTAGTTACTGCATGGTAAATCTACTACCTGTATTTACAGATAGTAGAACACCGTGCAATAGCCTATTTTACTGCACAGTAGTTACTGTACACAGTTACATCGTGATACTTTATGGCACCATAGATTAGTCTACCATGTAATAAAGCATCCCATGTAGATGTGTCCAGTGTAGAGCAAATTCACAGTCAGATGCCCACGGCACTTCTTCTTGTCTAAACATACCTTTTCTTGTAAGAAGAATGCTCTAATAATATTTTAGCTCTTCCTTTAAAATCCGTTACTAGGTTGTTAGTTTTAGTCTATACTGATCTGACAGCAATGCAGTTAAATGAGAGCACAGCACTGAAAACTGAAAGACCAGATTGCTTATTTAACATGAGGGGACACTTGGGTCCCTGAATTGCGATCTGACAGATTGCATTCCCTATCTTACCTGGCTGCTGTAGTACAAAGCTGTCATCTCCCATCTCTACCTAAGGGGAGGCAGACACCTCTTTTCTCCTTCATGGCTATGAGAAGGAAGAGAGCCACATTAGTTCTTATTTTCAATTCACCCTGTGAGGCTGAAGAGGGAGGAACAACATGTTCTTATCGTCTCCCTTCCCGGTATCACTAGGACAGAGTCTTCTAATTTCTCTCAGTTGTCAGTAGGGAAGAGATCAAAGACAAGTTCTGTCTATTGAACATTCCATTATCTCTGCTTGTTCACAAATTTTCTGGAATAAACAACACCCATAAGCTTCCTCAGATGTAGGGTTGCAAAAATCTTTTACTTAACTAAGAAAAAGCAATCCAAAATGCAACATTTTGAAGCAATCATATTGATATGGGACCTTTTCTGCAGGCGTTTGACTTCACAACTCAGTGAATGGAGTACCCTCAACCCTGCATTCTTTGTAGCTTGTATTCCTATAACAGAGGTATCAAACAGATATCTGTAACAGAAATCAACTAGGTAAATGAAATAAAACTGAATAAATTGCTGAGGTAGCAAAATTAGTTGATCTGGAAACATTTTAAAATTATTCTCCCTAGCTCCTGTCATATGGGAATTCAGGGGATTATCAAAATGTACACAAACTTCTGATTTATTTTATGCTTAATGATGTCTGTCTGTAGGAACAATTTGATCTCAGTCACCATGTTAGAATTGCTCCTTTTGAGGTGCAGGTCACCTAAGCGAGGGACAGACATTACACATAAACCAGTCAGGTTAACTAATCAGGAACTGCTTTAAATCCGCAACAGAACAGCTGTTCAGTGCACATAAACCAGTTTGAAAATGGCTGAAATGGGTTTGAGATAAACCTGGTTGAATGCAGTATCAGACATAACTGATTTGTGTCAAATCGGTTTATCCAATGCCTGTCCCAGACCACTTGCTGGTTTAAGGTAAACCAGACTCCCCCCGCATCCTGGCATGCTCTCTGGGCTGGGTGGGGCTGTCTGCTATAGCAGAGCAGGGTTGGTCCCCGGCCCCTCTTCTTCTTAGCCAGAGCACTATCACAGCTCCAGCTGGCTGAGGGACTGCAGCAGCTGCCAGACTTCCCCCACATGCTCACACCCCTGCCCACTGGCTACTCAAACAGGGATCCCCGCCTCCCACCCTTCTCCAATGGCAGAGAACCCAGCACAGGGACCCGGCGACTGGCCATGCCCCTCCCCCATACTAGCTAATGCTGAGAGGTATCTATGTAGGTCTCCAATTTCACTGAAATAAAGGCAGATATCTAGTGGCTTGCAATGCAAATGCACCCTGCAGATAAGAAGAGCTTGATGGGCTGATAAACTGGTTGCAGTCTGTCAGTCTTAAAGAAGGGACAGAAAGGTGTTAGAAATCACTTGGTTTGCAGACAGTCTGAAGAAGCATGGAGACAGAGATTGAAGAGCTCAGTATCAACAGATGCAGGGTCTGGCAACACTCCCACCCCCTGAGCAGTGAGCGGGGAAAAGCCTGGGACTGCAGGCAGGGTGGGGGTTAAAACCCCTCCCTAATCAGAATGTTCTGCCAGGGCCTGGCCACCCCCCCCCCCCCCCCCAGTTCAGCACTATGGAAGGGAAGGGAGTGCTGCTCTAGTGCCCCCGGGCTTCTAGCCTGAGCCACTGCAGGCATGTGCCTGAATTTCCTTAGTTCAGAGAGAATGTCTGTGCAGTTGCAAATTGATTCAATCTAGCCAAGTTAGACTAACCTGCAAAGATTGAATCAATTCAGGCTCAGATTTTTTGAATGTCTGTCCCTAGCCCTAAGCTGCTTTTGTTCCTTCTGAAGCAGTTTGTTTTCCAATTAAAAAAGGCAAACAACACTATGGGGCTGTACTGTTTTACAAACTGCTTTGATAAATAGCCTCAGCTCCTGCAACAAAACACAGCCATGGAGGCTGTTTAGTCCAGTTGACAAAGGACCAATTTAGGAGGCAGGAGACTTGGGTTCTGTTCCACTGCTGTCACTGACTCACTGAAGTACAGCCAAGCCACTTACATTTCTCTGCTTTGTATTTCCAAATTTGATATCAATGTGGTTATGCTGAACATCTGTCTCATTAACTACGAACTCACTTATTGTGAACCACATGGGAAAAAAGGAGTCTGTAAGAGGATTCTATGCAATATTGCTGCCTTGTCATCATGGATTCAGCTCCTCTGTGACAGGACTTAACATATCCCAGCTGGGGGTAATGGAGAAAGGATCAAGGCAGGACAGGCAGCTGAGGGATCTCCATAGAAAGTTGATATGAACCCTACTTAATAGGCCTTGGTAGAATCCTTGAGAAGCTGAAGAGGGGAACGGGAGATTGCAACCCTGCAAAGAATAGCCCTGCTGCAGTGGAGTACCAGGAGAGTGTAGTGGATTGGTTACATACAGGTAACAACTTTGTTACATTAGAGAATAGTTAGGGTTTACAGTCTACAAGAGTCTTGGATCAAATCAGTAAGAGTTACATGTAGAAGGAAAAATATTGTCACAGTTACACTTAGACAACTTTTTACATCTACATATTCCAGACAGTGTTAATCCAATGAGTCTACTCAACAATCTGGCAGACACAATATTATTTCAATACTGAGTGCAGCCTAAGAATCTTAGGAGGATATTCTCACAACCTGTCAGTGGTGAGCTTTTCCACTTCTTATCTCCATTTTATTCTCACTACATTAGTTTTAATTTCCTCATATGACTGGGTTTAGAGGGTAATGAGAGATTTTTTTTCCCCCTATCATCTGAATAGCACTAACAAATATATATTTCATACATATATATGTGTGTTTATACACACATATACACACAACTCATACACATGCATATACATACATGTATACATACATACATACATATGCGTGTGTGTAAAAAATATATATCGTTTGACCTCGGTATTTTGCAGTGTTTTCTTCATGGTTTCTTGACCTGTTCAAATTTTTAGAGATTTTATGTGGGTTGACCATGAACCCTATTCTGTTTCAAGATTATATCCATGCAAATCCACTAACTTTAGTAGCAGTTGTAGGATGCACTAAAATAACATTTGTACTTCTGCAGGTTGTGCATTATAAAAAAAAAAACCCTCTCATCATTGTAGGAAAAAAACCCCTCCTATCAGAGCAATAACAAAAATAGACCTTGGTCAAAGCACAAGTGTTAAAACAGGCTGGTTTAGGAGAATGCTTTCTTTGGAGAGAAAAAACACAGATAGCAGAATGTTGTGAAATGCACCTAGGAATTATGCAGTTTTCACAACATGGATAATCCCATGGCCTGACAAAATAATTTATAATTTTTTTTTTACCTGTCACACACTGAAAACCCTTAGCCTTTTTTTAATTCTTCCCTATGACTTAGTTAGTTGAACAAACAGCACAAGTTTCTTCCTTTGAGCTAGGTAAAAGAAGCATGTCAGACTCTTTAAGCTGGAAAAACACATTTAAGAGTACCTCTGCTACACACTCCATCTCTTTCACACACATATGCACATTGAAATCATATGACTTCTCAGCAGTCCAATTACTGGCAGCCTTGGGTACTTTGGCAATACCTGCTGTATCTGAAGGCTTCTTTCCCAGTTCTTCAATCCATCAATCTTGCTCCTGAGAGCACAATGACATGTAGCTCTCTTTGGGCATCCAATCAGTCTGAAATGTTACATTTGTGAACAAGCTGAGCTTTTAAATGAAGGTTCTAGAGAGATAGAACTACACAGAGAGCATCCTTAATTCACCAATTCTACTGCACATCCAATGTAAAACATCAGATACCCATTTTTCAGAGAACAACTCCCTGTACAATTAATTAAACCAGCCACATTTGAAATTTTTATTTATGTTATTTCTTCATTTACATCACTATTATGCTGGAACAAATAAAATACCTACTCTTTCAAGGGCAGGGGAACACAGTTAAATATCAAAAGCAAATTAAGACCTCTGTATATACCCTGAGCCTGCATTCTCTGAATAGTAAATAACATCTGTTCTCTAGATGCCGGGATTACTGCTAGTGAATAAAGAACATGCTTCTAATTCAGTGTAAAACCCAGACTTTATACTGCTAACTACTTTATACTAACTTACTAGTGTAAGAAATTAATGCTTTAAGAACTCTTCAGCATTGTCAATAATAATGCTAACCAAGGAATTGGGCTCTTTAGCTCTTTCATTCATTTATACTGTTCTGTAAGAAACCCAAATCCACCTGGTATAACTCCACTGAAGTTTGTGGACCAAATCCTGACCCTATGCTAACTGATTTGCACCACTGCAACAGAAACAGCATTTGCAGAAGCATTTTTATCAGGGCATCTGAGGATTCTTCCACATGTTGGAATCTCCATTTGGTATAAAAATCAGCAAACGGAGAATTTAAGTGGCAGAAGCACAGTATGTTCCAGCAACCTCTGGCTTTGTGCTGATTCCTGAGGCTGCTGTATTTTGTACTGGTGATAGAACTTTCCCCCACACAGCCTGGGGGCTGGCTTTATGTGCAGGTGACATGAAGTCCCATTTTACTCAACCTCCGAATCCTGTGTTAGTAGCTTTGTTGCCATATCTGAAGGTCTGTAAGACTGTTTCTGCATTTTGCCATGACCAGTGTCACTTGAGACAGGATTCTAAGGATCATGTATCTCTTATTCAACAGTTATTTTCCCCTATAGAATCCTACTCTGTCTCCTCTTATTCTTCATCTGAAAAGTCAGGTAAGCACTGCCTTTGCTGACAGTAATACTCCAAGGCATCAACCAACACCAGTCAAGTCCCGAATACTTTCCAACTTGAGTCTGAACTAAAATTAGGATGGGTAATGATTGCACTGTAACTGGGTCTGTTATGATGCCTATTTGTTATGTAGGTACATGGTTCAGTTCACTAGACAAACGTGCTCAGCACATTCAGTTTACAGCAACAACAGACTTTTTAAGAAAAAAAAGCCTTTTTTGAGTCAGTGAAATTAAAAAATGAAACACAGCTTGGAGGAAAACCCAGATTTCTAATGGCATCATAGATAAGTTTATATGCTAATGAACGTCATACACAATAACTTTATAAATCCAGATCTTGAAAATCCGGCACTTTTTAAGCTTCCCCCTACACTCCCCCAGATGCAGAGGGGGAAGCTTGCTTGTATGTCCCCATCCAGCACGCTGCACCGCCGCTCCAGGCCTGGCTGCCTTTTTCCCCTGCCTCTCCCCTGCCTGTCCCGGGATGCAGAGGGGGAAGCTTGCATGCGGTGGCTGCCATCCACCACCCTGCTCCACATGCAGCTGCTGCTCTATCCCCTCTCCCTGCCCTAGCTCCACAGCAAGCAGCCACTCCAGTTTCAAAAAAATGAAATTTTTAAATTTCTGACAAGTGCTTGGTCCCGAGCATGCTGGATTTATGAGGTTATACTGCATTATTAGCTCCTGTAGCAAACCCTGGGCCTTGTTTCATGTTGCACTGTGAGCCCACAAATATTGATTGGTGTTAGAGCCCTGTTACACATTAAATTTAGGTGGCTTCTGGAGCTCCTAACCTCTGGATTATCTTCACATTAACACCTTTAAGTAGTTTAAAGCACTTGTTATGCATCTAAAAGTTATACCACTGTAGGGCTTGATCTGCAGAATTATCTTTTGATCTGTAAAAGAAGGCTCTAAGACATCTCAGAAATGGTTTCTTATGTTATATTATAGAATTTTTTTCAATTCATGAAATTTATACCCATAGAATCCAAGCTTGTTTATAATATCTTGCTTTAGCCTTACAGTTTAATACATTACAATGAATATATTCACCAGAAAAAAATACCGTGAGAAAATCCAACTTGATTCTATCAGATTAACCGTTTGTTACAGGAATGAACAGGTTATAGTATATTTGAATTTAGGATGAAATCCTGAGTTCAGTGGAATTACTCTCTGTTCAAATTGATGTAGCAGGAGATTAAAAATTGCCCTTTAAATTCAGTTGGAAAAAATTGTGTCAATGGGTTTTGGTTCAGGTCTCCAGCCTTTAATTTTAAGACATAGTAGAAGACAAAAAAAAGGTTGATTATTCCTAAAAGGTCAGAAGTGTTTTAAGGCTTTAAAATAAAACCTGTTATGCAAAAGTAATGGAAGAGTTAAATTCTTGCATACTGTCAATATAAAGTACTGAATTGCAATGCTGCTCAAGGTTTTTTAGTATCTATCAGTTGCAGAAGCATGTGAGTAATTGTGGTTTCCATTTGTTGATGCCACAGGACTCACCTGTCTTTCAGGCTCTACTTTTTCTTTCTCCTTCTCCCTTATAAAGGAAAGGCAAGAAAGTTTGTTTATATCAGAGGTGGGCAAAATCCAGCCCACAGACTGGATCTGGTCCATGGAGGGATTTTGCCTGGCCCTCAGTGTGGCAGCCAGATTCCATTTCCTGGCAGCCCCAGTACTGGTAGCTCCTTTGGCTGCTGCTGCCACTACCAGACCTGGCCCCACTGCCCAGGCACCCTGCCATGTCCTCCCTGCACCTTCCACTGGGGGCAAGATCCACACAGGTAGGTCGCATGGCCAGGTGAGAGTGATATGGGTGAGTGGGGCTGGAGAGACCCTAGCGTCTTGGACCAGTGACAGTGTGGAGCTAGCGCCAGGGGCAGAGCCAGGATCTGCTGCCCATACACCCCTGCAATGGGCGTAGGTTCCATGGGCAGGGGCATACAAGGAGCAGATCATAGCACTGCCCTGGCCCATCACTGTCACCACCTCAAGATCCTGGGGTCCCTCTGGCTCCACCTGCCCATCTTGATCCAAGACACTGCTCCCCACAGATCCATAGCCCCATCCCAGTCACCCAGCCATGCCCCTAGCACACACAGGTCCTGCTCCCCAGCAGTGGGTGCAGGGTGGATGAGCCAGGATGCTCAGGCAGTGGAGTTGGGTATGGCAGCAGCAGTTGAAGGAGCCACTGGTGCCAGGGCTGCCGAGAAATGAAGTCCGGCCGCTGTGCCAAAGGCAAGCTGGGCAAAATCCCTCCACAGGCTGAATCTGGCCCTTTTGCCCTCCCCTGGTTATATGGACTTAACAATTTTTGTACAATATTTTTTTCTGTCTCAGCCTTGCAATGAAGTTTCTCTCCCAGATCATCTGCATGGAAATAATATTGTCCTAGACACATGAAAGACAAGCTATAAGTGATGTGCTTTAATTAGGCTGCAACTTTATTAATTCAACTCACTCGGGAACTGCAGGCAATAACTGACATGATTCCTTCCTTAATTGTTTTCAGCTGGTGGAGGTCTAGTGTCAGCCCTCTACCCTTCCAACAGATGATTCCCAGCTGCCTGTAGGCATCCAACATCCTTTCCTTATATGAAGATTAAAGTGCTGGGGAAAGGCGATAGCTTTTCACTATACCAGGCAGGAGAACCTGAACTTGCTCACTTCCCCTTCAGAGGACACTTTTCCCTACATCTACTGCCAGTTCCAGATTATCAAGGAACCACATCCTTTATGGAACAACTACCTGCACTGAACATCTAACCCCTGCTAAATTTTGAACCCTTGAACCTAACCGTCTCTTAAGTTAGTTTCCTATAACACCATCGCCATATTTTTGCTATTGGTAAGTTGACATACTAAGACAAATGGCAGCACATTTTTAAGACTAAAATCGGCAATCGGTCATTTAATTAAACAATAGTAACTACTCAGGCAACTTTGTTGGGTATATTTTTCTGCCTTATGGCTTGTAGCTTTGCACTACCCCGGTTCACAACATGAAATATATGATTAAGAAGTATTTTCTATGTTTAGTTTAATAGTATATTTTAAATTAAGGATGCATTTTTTTGTAATAGCAAAAGCTACATTTTCAACTAGATTTGTTTGAATGCACTGAGTGGAATAATAACATAGAGCAACAGCCGAACAATCTTCAACTAGACAAGAAAATTTGTTGGTCACGATTAATCTGACAGCATCATGACATTCCTAACTAAATGGCTTATGTAACCCTGTTGCTATTGTACTGGTGTGACAACCTCTCTGCCATGCTTATTTGCATACTTTCATTGATATGCAAGTTCAGATTATGAGGACTTTCTCTCTCGTCCATGTAACCTCTATTGGTATGCACGGACAAGGGGGTGAAAAACTCTTTTATGTTGGTTTTGATTGAGATAACATGTTTTAACTCTTTTATTTTGAGTGTAAGAGGCCAGGGAAATCAGGTTTATGTGCACTTCCCGCGCCTTCCAAAACTGTAAAGTTCATATGGGGACAGATGTTGTAAAAGAAAGTTAAATACACGTAGCCAAGGGGGTCAGTGCCCACCATGACTTGTGTGGAATTCTAATGTGAAGGGACCCCTAATTTAGGAATAACAAAAAAGGAGGGAGAAGAGAGTCCAGACTGGAGTTTTAGGGGGATGATAAGAGATAGTGGGCATCATATGGAAGAGAGGGACTGGCATAGATCGTTCAGAGGTGAGCTCTCCAAAAAGAGCAATGAGGATGATGATGAGGAAGACAACAATGATGGAGATGATGAATACAATGATGAGTAAAAGGACTGGACAAACAGGCAGGAGAGTTAGGAAGGGCCAGGAGTGGTCACAAGACAGGTTGGTAAACGTATAGTTATATATATATATGACATATGGCATCTATTCATCAGTGAGTGATGGTAGATATTGCAGCTATTCTACTGACTAGTGGTGCATTTTCTCTTGTGGCTATAAAGACTGATGTTAGACTTGTAGGTTCTGCCACAGCGGTCACAGGTATATATGGCATTAGGGGTTCCTGCAGGGGTGGTCAAAATGGCATATCCAGCCAACAGTCAGGCTCCATTTCCCAGCAGTGCCTGCCCATGTCACTATAGCCAGTTTCCATGTAAAGCCTAGCTGCAACAGCTCCGTGAGAGAGTGGGGCCAGGCTTTTCATGAAGACTATGCCCAGCAATGATGGCAGGTCAGGCAGCTGGGCGGGGAACTGCTCTGCGGCCAAGGCTTGCATCTAGCAGTAGTGACAGCATGGTCTGGGGCCAGGGCAGAGCCACAATCTGTTGCCTGCACACCCCTACCCATGATTCTGTCTTGCCACTTGATGTCAAAGATGCACCATAGACAGCATAGGTGGAAACTGTTCAGCTTCTTTTCTTGATGTGCATATGTTGACCATATCTCAATGCTATAAATAAGGACACTGAGGACACAGGCTTTGTACAGGAGCAGCTTAGTTTTGATTGTGAGTTTTGTATTGTTCCAGACTCATTTAGAGAGCTTCCTGAAAGTGGTATCTGCCTTTCCAACATGCACATGTAGCTCTTCATCCAACGATAGGTTGTTGCTTACTGTGGATCCAAGGTAGCAGAACTTGCTCACTGCCTCGAGATGTGTCCTGTCAAGGCTGACAGATGGTGACTGGTGAACACCCTGTCCTAAGACCACAGTCTTCTTAAGGCTGATGGTCAGGGCAAACATCCTACAAGAATGGGAGAGGCAATTCATGAGTATTTGTAGTTGGCCTTCTTCATGGGCAGTGAGTGCAGCATCATCAGCAAAAAGGAGCTCTTTAATAAGTGTGTGCCCCACTTTTGTCTTTGCCTTTAGATGTGATAAATTGTAGAATTTGCCATCTGATCTTGTGTGAAGGTGTATATGCCTTCCTCAAAGCCATCAAAAGCATAGTGTAGTGGCATAGAAAAGAAGATCCCAAAGAGTGTGGACACCAGAACACAACCCTGCTTCACTCCACTCTTCATCTCAAGCCTTAATCTTCACCTCAGAGGTTCATGAATTGCATGTGCCCTCGGCGGCTGGGGCGGGGCACAGCTGTGGTGGCGGTGGCAGTAAACTGGCTAGCTCCTGCAGACACCACTGGTGCTGTCGGGGGGGGGGGGGCGGGTTGCAAGTGCTGACCAGGGATCAGCAACCACCCACAGCAGCCACCGGCAGTGTCGGTGGTGGCCAGCAGTGATCATGGACTGCCCACAGATGCCACCAGTGGTGTCGGCGGCAGGGTGGCAAGCAGCAACTGCCTGCAGGCACCGCTGACCATGCCTTTTTGCAGGAGATACACTGCCACACTCAGGGGGTGCATGTGCACTCACTTGCACTCCCTATCCATCACCCCTGCAAAGATTGATCCGTGAAACTGAACTGTAGCCTGTATGTTTTCATGGAAGGAGTGTATCATGCTATGCAATGTTGGGGGACCCTCTCTCTTTACCAGGACCTTGAACAAACCTGTTCTGCTGACAGCATTGAAGGCTTTCGTCAGGTCAGCACATAGTAAATGCAATGGCTTATTTTGTTCTCTGCATTTTTCTTGCAGTTGTTGTAAAGAGAATATCATGTTCGCTGTTGATCTCCCTGCTCTGAATCCACACTGTGAATCCAGGTAGACTCAGTCAGCAAGTTGCTGCAAGTATTTCAAGATGACTCTGGCAAAAGCTCTCAGCTTTTCATAGTTCAAATTATAGTGTACATACACACACACACACACACACACACACAGAGGTTTGCAACCCCACCCTCCCACTAGAGAGATGGTATTGCATCTTACTATCCAATCATAAAAGGGTAAGTGCTAGGGATATATGAATCCCTTTCATAGTTTCATAGTTGGTAGGGACGGAAGGGACCAGAGGAGATCATCTAGTCCGACCCCCAGCCATGGCAGGAAAGAGTACTGGGGTCAAACAACCCTGGCCAAATGTTCATCCAGCCTCCTTTTAAAGATCCCCAGGGTAGGAGCCAGCACCACTTCCTTTGGAAGTTGGTTCCAGGTCCTAGCCACCCTGACAGTGAAATAGTGCCTCCTAATGTCTAGCCTGAAACTACCCTCCACTAACTTGTGTCTGTTGTTTTTTGTAACTCCCGGGAGTGCTCGGGGGAACAGGGACTCTCTCAATTGCCTGCTGGTCCCCCTTGACTAGTTTGTAGACTGCCACTAGATCCCCTCTCAGCCTTCTCTTTTGGAGGCTGAACAGGTTCAGGTCCCTCAGCCTCTCCTCGTAGGGCCTGCTCTGCTGACCCCTGATCATGTGGGTGGCCCTCCTTTGGACCCTCTCCATATTGGCCACATCCCTTCTGAAGTGTGGGGCCCAGAACAGGACGCAGTACTCCAGCTGCAGCCTGACCAGTGTTGCATAGAGGGGGAGGATCACCTCTTTGGACCTGCTTGAGATGCATCTGTGGATGCATGACAAGGTATGGTTGGTCTTTCTGACCGCGTCCCCACTTTGTCGACCCATGTTCATTGTAGCATCAATGATGACTCCAAGATCCCTTTTTGTCTCGACATTGGTGAGAAGGGAGTTCCCCAGCCTGTAGGTGTGCCACTGGTTCTTCCTCCCCAGGTGTATTACTCTGCACTTGTCAGTGTTGAACCCCATCCTGTTCTCATCGGCCCACCCCTGTAACCTGTCTAGATCTGCTTGCAGCCTGTTTTTTCCTACTAGCGTACCCACTTCACCCCACATCTTAGTGTCATCTGTGAATTTGAACAGGGTGTTTTCTACCCCCTCGCCCAAGTCACTGATGGAGATGTTGGACAGTGCGGGTCCGAGCACTGAGCCCTGGGGAATCCCACGGCCCACATACCTCCAGGTCAAATAAGACCCGTCAACCACTACCCTCTGGGTGTGGCCCTCCAGTCAGTTAGTGACCCAACTGACCGTGTAGGCATCAACACCACTGTCTCCTAGTTTCTTACTGAGAATGGGGTGAGAGACCGTGTCGAAGGCCTTCCTGAAGTCCAGAAAGACTATATCCACTGTGACACCTGCATCCAAGGACTTGGTGACCTGGTCATAGAAGGCCACCAGGTTGGTTTGACAAGACCTGTCCTTAATGAACCCATGCTGGTTGCCACTGAACATAACCTCCCCTGCTGGCCCTTCCTGGACTTGTGCCAGGATAATTTTTTTGAAAAGCTTCCCCAGGACCAAGGTAAGATTCATGGGCCTATAGTTTCCTGGGTCCTCCTTCCTCCTGTTTTTGAAGATGGGGACCACATTGGTCCTTTTCCAGTCCTCCGGCACATTGCCCAAGTGCCATGAGTGCTTGTAGAGCCGTGCCAGAGGTCCTGCAATGACCCCTGCTAGTTCCTTCAGCACTCTGGGGTGGAGATCATCAGGACCTGTGGATTTAAATACATCTAGTCCCTCCAGAAGTTCCCTGACAAAGTCCTTATTAACCCTAAGCCTGGGTGTGCCGCCCTCAGGGGTGCCAGTGGAGGAGATATCTAGGTCCCTCCTCAGAAATACGGAGGCAAAGAAATTGTTGAATATGTCAGCTTTACCATCAGGTGACATGACCAGATTTCCTAGCGTGTCCTGCAGAGGCCCCACATTAGCCGGCACCTTCTTTTGCCCCCCTATGTATTTGAAAAAAGACTTCTTGTTGTCCTTGATCTGGGTCACTAGTCCCAGCTCCATTTCTGTCTTGGCCTTCCTGACCACCCCCCCTACATTCCTGAGCTACCTTTAGTTGGTTCAGTATGAATTTTTTACCCAGTTGGTCCTAAATAGCTGAAATCCTTAGGTAGAAGCCTGTACCTGCCTGATCCTGAAGAACTGAAATTGTATCTGCAACCAGAAAAAGAACAGTGAGGAGCAATGAGGAGCAGTACTCCCCAGCAGCGGTGAGGAGTCACAATGAGCAGCACCCCCTCCCCAGCAGCAGCAAGGAGCAGCACCCAGTGGTGGTGAGGCAAGAGAAACCTTAGGCTAAGAGCTACACTGTCTCTACTAACTACACTGTTCACCCTGTGTGGGACTAAGCTAGAACTCTGAACCTATTGACTGTGCTGAACTGTTAATAGTGGGTTGAGATGGGCTACTGATTATTAAGGGGTTCTTAAATCTGTCATTCCATCTCCCTTTCCCCCTCGTAATAAACCCTGTTATAGTTTGACATTGGTTGTGAGTGGGGAAGTTTGTTCACACTGGAACACCCAGGCAGAAATTATGTCCCCAGGTTTCTGGATGAGGGCTCAAGCTAAGATCACATCTACTCAAAAAACCTTGCTTATATCTTTTATTAGACCAACTGAGTAGCTGGGAAAAAGTTCTTAGCAAGCTTTGGGGCACAATCCCTGCCTATGTCCTTAGATCAACATGGCTACAACCAAAAAACCCAGCAAGCTAAGATAATCAATTTGTGTAAAACCCTTGAGGAGAACTCAGCCCTTGTTGCTGCCATCTGATGCCTGGGAGAAGGGTTACACTTACAATAATCATATTATGCCATGTGCAAGTACTTCACTAAGACCTTTATACTTTACCAGGGAGGCAATTGATTTAGGATTGGAAAGTACACAAGACCAGACTTTGAATGTTTCAACCTAAATTAATTTTCACAATGTAAGCATTGACTTTCTCAGCGTTTTACAATGTTCAGAGTTATATCAGCATAGTCTTTTCCTGTACTGCAAAGAATGCCATGATAATTTAATATATTCAACATCTTTATAATAGGTTGTGTGCCAGTTGTACAGCATCAGGAGTAATTCACCTCTGAGAAGGAAGTTAAAAAAAAATCAGGCATTCCAATATTAAACTGAATACTGTGTCTCATTTGACCAATGTTGTATTACAAATCCATTGGACTTTGCAGCTTGACTAGCTCTTCCTGCAAATTCTTTCCAAACTCTATCAACTGCTTTATATTTCACTTTATCTGCAATAATCCCCTTTAAAAATAACCATGCCAGAAACTGAGTCTGTTTTTATCATTTTTAGCTGCCACTAGTGATGATTCAAGAGAGAAGACAGCCTGATTTTAATAAGTGAAGTTGACCTGGCAGAGCATTGAATGGCAGAAATAAATGGCTAAGGTGAGTAAACATAACCTGGGAGTCAAGGGGAACATTCATGTATGCAAAACCAAAGATTTCTGTTTATAATTATATGATTTTTATTTTACCCCATGCTGACACTTTGAAACTCATGAATTTCAATGTGCTCTCTTTTGAAGGGTATTGCAGTTGAAATGGTATTTAATTTGAAATACATTTGTGTCTGGCAGGGCATAACACTCAAAAGCTGCAGGAGATTCGGATGAATATGAAAACAAAGTTGTTGTTGGATTTTACCACGGTGTCGCTAATGACATGTAAAGAAGTTACTAAATAACTAGGTAATGAAGAGATCATTCACATCTTAAAGTAAATCATTGCTAACCTCTTGCAAAAGTGCACAAGAGATATTAAACCACACAGCCACACCCACCCTTAAAGTAAGGCCTTCAGTAATGTGAAAAAGATAGCGCTCTCAGAGGTCAGGTCAGGCTGGAGACTTCACAGATAGACCTTGTACCTAGAGAATGAGTAGCTGAAAGACAAATAGGAAGACAGGCCAAAAAAGCAATTGAAGAAAGGACCACAGAAGAGAGAGGGAAAAATGATGGAAACACAGAAGAGAGGTTACAGATATATACACCATACTTTCACATACCACATGCCCCAAATAAAGCACGTACCTTGGTTCGAGGGAGGAAGAATGAAGAAATTTGCCAGAGTTATGGTAGAGTTAAGGCTTTGAAGTAGGAAAAGAAAAACCAGGAGCATCTAGCAGGCAGCAGACTTGCCTGAAGAAAGGTTAGCTTGTTTAGTGGAACAGCAAGACCATTAAAAAGACAGACAATCATTAACACCTATGCAGTGAAGAACAATAAGCCATTAAGTCAACTGATTCTCTCAGCTGCCTGCATAGAAATGCCACTGCTGTTGTTGCTGCTGCTGCTGCATGGAATGGGACTCACAGTGGGGTGCTTCTATTCTGGGCAGAAAATCCTGCTCAGGACATACACCCGTTTTGAGGACTGATTTTTGGAGGCAATGTGTGTATGGTGGTATGCAAGTAAATGAGTTATGGCATTAGAACTGAGGAGAGACAAAGAAAGTAGTGAAGAAATATGTTTTGTAGGAGAAATGGGGATAAAGCAATAAACATGCATAGAAATCAAAGGAAAGGATAAAGTAAAGGGAGAGAATGGAAGAAGACCTAGCAAGGGTAATTAAGAGATGTAAAAGGGAAAGAAATGAGCAACACAACACTCAACATTAAGTTTAGCGAATTTCAATATATTTAGCCTATTTATTTTTATTCAGGAGCTATCGGTAGTTAGAAGTTGGAGGAGGAACTGAAAAAGATCACTTACATTTCAAGCCCTTGAACATGAATTACTGGTCAGTAAGAAATACAGTTGGACCTCGTTGCATGCAAGTCCACTTGGAGTCTTGGATTTATGGAAAACATTTTTGGACTGATCGTGTTTTTGCTCTTTGCTTTACCACATTTTCTCACATTCTACACACACCTTTAAAAAAACAGCTTCCTGAGACTGGAGTGCATATTATATGGGAGGAAATATGATAATAGCATCTGGTACTGCTTAAGCTTTGGTTGGGTGAACGTGGAAGTAAAGTCTGCATGTAATTCATAGGAAGCAGAGCGATGAGCAGACACAGCTCCCTAGCTGCTGCTACTCAGTTTCTTAGTATGAGAAAATACCTTTTCTATCTTCATTCTACTTTTCAGAATGCTTTGCACCTTCAGGATGTGTTGTACGTGAGAAATATGGCATTACTGAATGTGTATATTACAGTAAGGTCTTAAAAACCCAATTACCACTTGGGCCCAATTGAGATAGTCATTACACAGATGTCCCCAGCAACAGCATAATAGGTGGGAAGAGGGGCACTAGCTATGGGTCCCAATTTAGAAGGGGAACTAGAATGGTGGCCCCTTCAGAGTTTTTGCCATGTCAGGAGGAGCCCCACACCTCCTGGACTTCAGAACCAGGTTGGGGGTATGACAGAAACAGTAGGAGTCCCCAGGGCAGATAATACTGACCACTCTCCCTTGCCTTCCTCCTCCCTCTGCTTTCCTGCAGTCAGCATCCTCCTCCCTGAGCTACCTCCACCAAGGGAGGTTTTGCCCAATGTACCAAACTTGAAAGTTATGCTTCTGATATTCTGTGCCCCATACAACTTTAGAATAAGTGGCCTGGGGGCTGGTGAATGAAGGTGAATGATGGTACTTTTATTTCTTCAGTTTTATAACAGAACAGCAGGAGCCACAGGCTTTCAGCAGGATACCAATTGCTGAATGTTGGATTAGAAAGATTCATCAGAGTCATCTAATGGGCTGAGCTTGACAGAAACAAAGCCTACATGTCTGCCCTGAGTAATACATAACCTATGTTCAGAGACAAAATGACATTCTTCTAGTGAATAGGTATAAATTGGCCAGAGTCCATTAGTGAGCTTTGTCTCCCTCATGGGAAATGAGTTACAGGTGTTCTGACACAATAACTCATTTTACTCATTCCCATCCCCTTATTAGTGGATGATGTGCTATATCTCCCATTTATAGCTGATTATTTCTCCATTTGAGTATATTATTTTCTCTTCTACTCAAGAATTATTTATACTGGAAGGACAATAAAGCTGCCATTCCTCCCAACTGGATATATACAATGCTTTGCTATGGAGTGAATAGCAAGAAACTGCAACCTAGACTAGAAGCCTAAGGCTGCTTGCAGGCATTTTAAAAAAAATGATGCTTTAAACTTGGCACCATCCCACACTAAGCCCAGTGCATGCCCAAAAGAGGAATCGCATTAGTTGGACCCAGCTCACCCAACATCTGTACGGACTGGTGTGTTATGGAGTAGTCTGTTTTGGATTATTCCAATTTTTCTCTGAGCCTAATCTGCATATAAAATAAACTGTTCCAAACAGGAGATTTTAACACACCTTCCAACCCTCCTATGAAATATGAGCTTCCATTTTTACCCAGGAGACCTTTTACAATTTTTTCTCCTGTGCCTGAAGAAGGGTGCTTGTGCCCAAAAGCTTGCAATTAAAGAATTTTTTTTTGCAAAAAAACTAGTTGGTCTAATAAAAGATATCACCTCTACCATTTTGATTCTATAAGAACCCTTTAAATGTTTCAAAGATATGCCACTAGAGCTGAAGTATATCTTTGATTCATTTTGTCCAGGATATTTCAGGGTATTGTATAGATGCTAGGCCTGTGTGAAGCAGGTAGTAGTCACTTTGGATTCAGATTCGTTCAATTCAGGGGACAGTGATTTGATTCAGTTATTTGAATTACTGGCCCGATTCGATTCAACTGATCTGATTTGGAGATTTGGCTGCTGCCGGATCTCCAAATCAGCCAGGCCCATCCCCAACCCATTCTCCCAGCTTGGCAGTGGCTGCCCCACCTGCCCCAGCTCCTGGAACTTGGGGGGAAAAAAACCCCCCAATTCAGCAGGTACTGCCAGGTGGGGGACGATCCCCGCTGCCTCCCACTGCCTCCTACTGCACGGGGGGCTCTGCATAAGCCCCCCAATCCCCCCATCACTCCTACATCCCCCACCCCCCCACAGGTGCCCTGCCTAGGCCAGCTCTGGCCCTTTAAAGAAAAAACAAACAAACAAAAAAACCCCAGGACTCACTGTTCCTGCTGGCGGGGGGTGATCCCCACTGCCACCCATTGCCCTGTGCCACATGGGGGGCTCTGCATGAGCCCCTGAAGCCCTGAGGCCACTGCAGGAGTGGTGAGTCCTGGGGCTTTTCTAAGCTTTCTTTTTTCTTAAAGGACTGGAGCTGGGGCAGGCAGGGCACCCGTGGTGGGGCTGGGGGAGCAATGGGGGGTTGAGGAGCCTGTGTGGAGTCCCCCCCCCATGCAGCATGGGTCAGTGGGGGCAGCAGAAATAGCTCCACTGCACAGCAGCACCCAGTGAGCACCGGGGCTTTTTTTTTAAAGTACTGAGCTGGGGCGGGCAGGGGTCAGCCATGGGGGGGCTGGGGGAGTGGGCAGGAGTCAAGGGGGCTGGAGGAGTAGGGGGGGTCAGGGGAGGCTGTCAGGGGTCCCCCCGTGGTCTCCTCCCCCCTTCCCCAGCTCCCCCTCCCCCACCCCTAGTACTTACCAGCTTGGAGTCAGCTGTAGCTCCCTGCTGCAGCCACCAGGGACTGCCCGAATCACCAAAGGTCTCTGAATCTTTTCAAAGCTTTCTGAATCTTTGGAATCGATTTGGATCTTTAAATGGTCCCCTGATTCGATTCAGATTCAGAGATTTAGCCAGTAAATCCGGCCAAATCTCCTCTGAATCGAATCACCACCCTAAGCTTCACACAGCCCTAATAGATGCTCTGGGGAAATAAAACATCTTACATTAATTCCTCCATCATCCCAGGATTCACAGGTCCCAACCACTCTACCCCTTCCTACACAAAAAAAACTCTAGTGGTCTCCCTGCCTACCTCCCCACCACCTCACATGCTGAGAAAAACCATGAGGCACTTGCTTATTTCTTTGTGCATTGTAAACATATAAAAACCATGGCAGAAAGCAAAATACTTTGAAAAAGATCAAGACAGGGTGATGAAGAGCTTTTCAGTTGTTGTAGGAAGAATGTAATCTGGGAAAGGTAATTTAAGGGCTTCAATGATCAAACTGCCTGAGATTCTAGTCTCATGTTTATCGTGATGCAAATTAAAATAATTTTTGCTGTAGTTTCTTTTTTTCCTAATATAGTCATTTAGAGAAACTAATGGATTAATAAAATGAGTGCATCAGTGCTGCCTAAATCGGTAATTTAAAGTAATGATTTAATTACAAGGAGCATTGAGTATAAAAAATAAAAACAAACCCCAAATAGAAAAAAAAATCCTGATGATTCACTGAATTTGGATTGATGATAACTACTGAACAGCCACAATTTTTAAAGGTGACTTGTGCTTCTGGGTGTCTGCAATCTGAGATCAGACCTCATGTGCAGAGGTCTCTCGTGAGTGATCACTCCATACTGAAAAACCATTCCCTCTAAGGTATCTCAAGCTGGATACCATAAATGAACCTATGATCCTAAGTAGAGAACCTTAAATCATTACTTATCTTTGAAACAATTTGGTCGATAATTATTATACCGTTAGGCAGATTATACATAATGCTAA
The DNA here is from genome assembly GCF_030867095.1 of Alligator mississippiensis. Classification (NCBI taxonomy): domain Eukaryota; kingdom Metazoa; phylum Chordata; order Crocodylia; family Alligatoridae; genus Alligator; species Alligator mississippiensis. The sequence continues at coordinate 214,048,463 of NC_081826.1, forward strand.
TAACAGTTAATGATATACTTCTGGACAAAAAAAATGGTGTTATGTTGAAACCAAAGTACCTGTAAATTAGAAGGAACATTACAAAAATATGATTTTTCCCAAAACAGGCATTATAAACCCATTATATTCAGAGAAAGTATGTTAGATAAGAAATATAGATTTCAGGCACAAAAATAATTTTCAGTCACCCATGAAATAGTATCATGCTATAACCATATGAGTATGACTCAGACATGTTAGTGGTTCCAGATTAGATTTAAATTATTTTTAAGAACTTATTCTTTTTTTCCCCTCATTTCTTCCACTTGCAGCATTAGATTTGAGGCAGTGCCTTGATCTACAGTACAAGATCAAAATTATTGTAAGAAGCATGTACCCAATAGAAAACAGAGCATAAAAAACACATACCATTATTACACAAGGAAGCAAGCCATCCTGATATGACTTTTTTTTTTGATTAATGACAATGAAACTTCCTTAGAGGTCTTCCAGTGAAAATTTGTTGTCACTGAAGTACACTTGAATCAATGTGTGTCACTGGGCAACATGAGGTCTAACATTCATATCTGGCCAGTAACTGATGTACAAAATATTAATAATTATGATTAGTTATCAAGTTGTAATATTTATGCAGCACCTAAAGGTATGCTGGATTTTTTTTAAGAGCTATCCATGCCCTAAAAGTTTACCTCCTGAATAGGCGGAGACAAGAATAGTCTCACCATTGAATCACCACTAAACTCATGATTGAAAGGTTTTGAGCTAGAATGTAAAGTATGAGATTCATGAATTTGTGAGCTGGTTTACATTTTAGTTTTACTCTATAAAATTATTCTGTGTGAAATAATTTCTCTACTTTCGGTGTCTCTAATGGCAAAGGAAAAATAACATTAAACAATGTCATTGTTAACTACTCTAAAATATAGTACTAACAGCATTATGTTAACAAAAATGAGCCACCTAATACTTTAAGAAAAGTAAATTTACCCTGCTGAGGGAAAGGTTTACCTTTCAAAGACACAGAGGGCAGGACAGTAGGGACAACAGCTCCAACAAGCAAGAGGAAGAGAATACTGCAAAAGGCAGCATTTTCATTGTGCATTATTCACAGTTTTTAAGCATTTCAGTAGCACTGCCAAGTTTGTATACATGGTTGATGCATTCATTAACACCTCTGTGTCTTTCTGTTCCCATTGGCAGAAGCGACCCAATTCCTTTGCCTGACTAAGTAACAGTAATGTTTCCAAAGGCTAAAGCTATCTACCATTCTCTAACATTTGTTTCTATATGGTCAGCAATTGCTCAAGTAATAAATGAAATTAATGTTTGTTATTTTATACTGAAAGTACAGGTCATGTATAACCTACCACCTAAGGTACTCTTCTGTTCTCAACTGAAGCTGTTAACAGCCTGAGGCACAATTTTAATAATCCTCTTACTGAAAAATGGACTTACTGAAGGCTTTTGATCAGAAATACTAATTGTTGGCAACAAACACCAGTGGAAAGATTCTAACCTAGGAAGAGGTATAAAAAGAAGCCAAGGCTCAGCAATTTCTGAGATAAAATTTTATTCATCTTATAAATCTAATTACACATTCTGCTTGCCTTTTTCTCTAGTCAATAGGTTAATAACCTTTGTGACTTACCCCAGTGTTAATATTAGAAGTGGGGTATTTATAGTCTTTGTGGAAATACTTTCTTTGCTCCATGTGTGTGCAGTTAGATTTAACTATAGCCCTAATTAACTACTCACAATAAAAGAAAAAAAAATCTGCTAAATTTATGCTTTTGCCCTCTGAAAGTACTTTTTTTTAACCATCATTATTTAAAATTTACAGCAGGAATAGAAACCACTCTTTTCTGCTTAAGAACATGTCATAATCTGGAGTCATTTATATATTCCAATTATTTATAATTTATGCAGGTCATAAAAAGCTATGCTCATAAAGGGGCTTAAGCAGGATTTGTGCAGCTACGTCCAAAATTGAGGTCTTCAAAGCCTTAGTTTCTGCCTATCCTTGGAGGTACCAGAAGTCCATAGGTGCCTATATTTTTAACTTTAAAGTTCCTTAGATGTTTTCCTTGTAAGCATGCTGAGAAGCACCTTGGCCTTGAAAGTGCTGAGTAGCTTGGCACTAAAGTTTCACCAGGGTTGAAAAATTAGACATTCCACTTATCTCACTCAAAGGGCTCAAACAAGAGGTTTTTTCCAAGCATGCCAAATGGATGTATCTCCACACAAAACAGGGAGAGGTAGGGGATGGTTGGGGTGCCCTCCCTCCCTTTTATCCAGTAACTTTGGTTAAAGCTCTTGCCTAGGATATGGGCAGCCTTGTTTCTTTTCTCTGCCTCAGGGAGTAGAATCCATTCCTCCACCTCTGAGTGTTATAACTACCAAGCTATAGATTGTCTAGGGTAGGGAGGTGCTTTGATTCCCTCCTGGTGAAGTTGTTCTACTTCACATGAAATAATTAAAAATTAAGCGGGGTAGACAAGAGAGATCATGGTCCTCTCACCAAACCATAAGGGCACTTACATGGAAGGGGAGAATCCAGTTTTCAGTTTCTGCTCCACTGAATACATAATAGAAAATAGCAAAATATCTAGTGGAGCAAGGACTAGAAACCCAATAGTTACCCTCTTCCAGATGAATGCCCTAAACAATAAGCTATAGATTCATGCTGAGTTTCTTTCTGACCCAATGAAAATATAATTATTCCATGCATAGTGGAAAGCTTCAGCAACCAGGAAAAAGAGCACCTTCGCCTGAGATCATCCTATAGACTGAGACTTGAGGTAGGTTCTCGGATGGTGGGAAAGTTGTTTTCAAAAACTGTCAGCTACAACCCAAATATCTCACATCTTGGCTGAGGCTTGCAACCTCTGAGTTAGTAGATAAAAGTGTGGGGAAAGGACAGCAGCAACATGTTCTCTCCTATCTGTAGTTTGAAAAATGCCCAGGTCCCTGACTTCATAGCACAGTTTCGGTCTGGGAATCCTAACCGGGGAATAGTATCTCTCTGCACCTTACTCAGAGTAAAGTGCCAAGTCCTGGAGATGGGTGGGATTTAAGACATACCCTTGTCACTGGCATTATATATTGTCTAAGTTAGGTGGTTCCCCAATCACTATGTTAGGCTTCAAACCCTACATAACCCCACGTATTATATTGGGAGCCTAGGGTTCTTAACTTGGATGTTTTGGATTCTCTTGGGCAGCCAGACACCTAAATTAGACTACACAATAGGGCTGTGTGAAATTTCATCAGCAGTTTTGTTTCAATGCTGTTTTGACTCATTTCGAGCTCAAAACAGTGAAATCGAAATGAAACAGAGAATTTTGAAACAGCCTCGAAATGAAATGAGGCAAGTCGAAACATTTTGAGTTTCAAAGCTCAAGCTGGGCTTGCCTGCAGGGAAACAGAAACTAAAGTAAGAAGAGGGACCGTGCTGTGCCTTAACACACACAGTGTCACCTATGTCATGAGTTTTGCTTGTCCACAGCTTGAGGTGTAGTTTCCCTGACCCCCTGCACCTATCTCCTTGAATCTTGGCAGGCATTGTGCCCACAGAACGGGCTACCATTCCTGCAAGTTTCATACAAATCAGGTCAGAAAGGACAAAGTTACAGGCTGTTTTGAGCTTCACCATTATAGCCTATGGGCAAAATGTCAAAACAGCGTCGAAACAGTAAAAGTGTTTTGACGCAATGGAACAGCAGTTTTGAACTGAAACAAAATGCTGTTCCATTGAAACATCAAAGTGCAAGTCGAAATGGAATGGTGCCATTTCACACAGCCCTACTACACAATGCCCAGCGTTTTGATTCCCAAGTCCCCTTTGTGGATCTAGCCAAAAGTACGTATTCATGGTTATGGATACTTTTGCTATATAATTAATTTTAATTTATTATTTAATAAATAATTAAAACATAATTAAACTAGTATAAAGAAAAGTAAACCTTTTTGCCAGAAGAAAATAAAAAAATCCATCAGTAAAGCCCATTTTTCATCCTAGCCCCCCCTCTACCAAAAGCCTATAGAAAGCAATAGCCTGTGCAGCATGCCCTGCAGATCAATATAAATTTAATTTATTCCTTCTCAAAAGGAAAGGGGAATGTATTTCATATTTCAGAATCACACATGAAGAACACACTCTCCTATGTGGCTTGAGGCTCTATTCTTAGGGCCTCGACTAATTACAATTACAACTGAATGGCACAGAGAACAATGTGGTCCCTCAGCCTTGTATATCTCAAACCATTTGGGTCAAAACCCTCCTAAACATTTAGATCAAAACCGAAAATTTAAACTCAACCTGAAAATCACCAAACAGTTGCTTGGCACAGTGCATAGATAGCATGAGCTCCAGATAGCATGAAAAACTCCACCTAAGAAGATAGCTGTGTTCAACTCCAGTTGTGGTCTCCAAATTGATTCAGTACACAACTAAAAGGGAGAAAATTGTGGGTCAAATGCCCTGGCCAGCTCTAAATATAAAAAAAACCTTGGTCACTGTTGAAATAGCTGAAAATGCAAGAGTGAACCCAGATTGCAAACTCTTGTAAACAAAACCTGGCATATGCCCTCAAGGAAAGGAAGGAAAAATAATCCTTACCAGCATTTTAGGTTGTGCCTCCCACCAACTATCTTTCATCCATAACCAGTCTTTATCAAATGGTATGTAAAGCTTTCACCAGGAGAAGAATGATGAAGAACATACGTTCTGATTTATTCCCTGCTTTTCACAGCATTTTATTTGATAAGCTTGTGAAAAGAAAATCTCAACTCAATTTTTCTAGAGATGACCAGAAGTGGGAGAATTTTTACTTGAAATACACGTGCATGAACTGAATAAGCATGAAAAAGAGAATTCAGGCCCCTATTCAGCAAAGAACTTAATCATGTACTTACATGGCTGAGTGTCATCTATAGAAGGGCTGAATATGACTTCAGTGGAACTTAAGTACTGGTCAAAAATGAGGTGTATGCATAAATCAAGGATCCTGTGACTGACGCTGAATGCTAGTCCCACTGCAGACAAGAGCAAAATTGCCATTGTTTTAATGGAGCCAAGATTTCACTTTTTAAAATCTAAACAGTATTATATTGAGTCCATATTTGACTGTTTTAGTACAGAAGTAAATTGTGTAATTTCTCTTAAGAGTATGGCTCATTCACCAGAGATCGTAGCTCTACAATACTTTTAGAGAGTTTTCTAACTGAAGATGGAAAATTGGGGATTTTAACCAATGGCATAATATACACTAACATTTTGCAAAAAAATGTTCATCATATCTACTGGACATTTGAACCAAAGAAAGTAAAGCAAAACTCATTCTAGAAAAATATAAATACATGTAAATACAGTGTCTTGTTGAAGGTGTTCGATGAGGAAACAGAGGGGTCTGCGTTACTGATGAAAAGGGCAGATAGCGAGCAACATATGGGGTTGCAGCAAAACCCTGGGTATAGAAAAAAATTGTTCACTGTTTCCCTGCAGAACAAATACAGACCCAAATTAGAGTGTGTTTTTCATTTGTTTCTTGATATTACTAGCAGTAACAGCAAAAATATGATGTCTGACTATTTCCTCATATCTGTGGAGCAGTCATAAACAAAATTGCTCTCTTTTACAAAGGAAACACACTCTAATTGTGGGAATATAATGCAGATTCTGTAGAGCAAGTCTCATCACAATTCCATAGAACTCTACTTAGCTATTTTGAGTTTGTTCCTGTATCTAAAATATGCCAGGCTTGTCTCAAGAGCAGAATATTCCTTTTTTCATGTGATAAAAGATATTTGTCCTTTTATGCTTCTGGGTCATCAGTTCAAACTCAGCCCACTGACTGCGTATTGTTAACAACAGTAAAATTAGCTCAGTGATCTAATCTCTTTTCCAATGGGGGAAAAAATGCCTACATCAAAAAGAATAGCACTATAACTTCCACCAGTTGGAAACATTTCTGGTAGTCTCAGCAGAAAAGCAAAAGCTTGAACAGAAATGGGAGCCTGAACTATACATTTACCCTGAATGGTGGCTTCTCAAGTTCAGGCTGCAAGTGAATGATTGGTACTGCATAAAGATACTTGTATTATCATTTCCCATGCAGGCCTTGCTTTCATTTAAAACCATTATGAAATGTTAACTTCATATGGCATTTATTTTTTAAAAGTTTCTGTCTTTAGAGAGAACGACTGTCATATATTAGCTGTTCAACCATACATTTTTCAAATCAAATCCTGCCATGTTTATTAAAGCAAAATTCCATTTAAGTACTGAAAGATAAGATCACGTCTGATTCCTCAGGTGAGGGGCATGTTTTATGGAGTTTTACGACTTCTTTTTCCTTGCTAAATCTTCTAAGAACTGTATCTAGGTGACATCTCTGACCAGAAAACCCTAAAAACTGTCTGAACAAATCCTAGTTTATGAGGGCTATATTTGGTTAATAAGACTATTCTTTCAACACTTAACCTACCACCAACTCCCAAAGTGGAAAACAGAAGATCCATCTCCCAAACTCTGGAGAAAATAGCACATACAATAATATAGACATATAGGCAGCAAAAACCCTAGTTTTGTTTTTTGTATTTTAAAATGCATTCCCTCCCCTTCCCCAACGATTTATGACTTTTTCTCTCCCTTGCTATTCCCGATAGATAAGTATAAGTAAGCTAAGACATAAGATAAGCTTCAGCATTTTATTTTGGTAGCAAGTTGTATTTGTTTTTTTTTCCTCCTCCTTTATATTGTACAATTATTATGTTTATATTGATTTTTACTGTGCTATATTACTGTTTTACTTATACTATATGATTTAGGCCTACATATGTAAGTTAGCATAAGTCATGTCAAGTTTCCATCTTGTGTCCCCTGATGTTGTAACTTATGACTCACACCTACCCCTCCTATGTAACTTGGTTCCTGGATGAATGGGGATGAATGAGGGTGCTTGAGAGACAATGGCAGTAGGTCTAAAAATAGCTCCCTCTGAATGACCAAACCATCAACACCAATACCTGGACCAACGACCCCGCCCTCGGAACATTCAAGAGACAAAAGATGAGGCAACCAACCATTGTGCCAGGCTGCACATGCTCAGTAAGAACATCTGGAGCCCTCTGGAACAGGACTGACCTTGCCTGGACAGGCCCTCCCCATAGAAGATTAGAGATCTGCCCCCTAAAAAGGGGTAGTGAAAACTGATTCCTTGGGGACGCCCTCTCCATCTGGACCAGGACCATGCCACACCACCTATCCACCCAGAGACCCTGCCGGTGACCCCCCTCTGGACAACACCTACTAGACAAGGACCCCTTTCCAGCCTGAAAAGATAGTATTCACCCCCCACCCCCTCTTCAACCAACGACTTGGACTCTGCTTCTCTTCCCTACCTGGACTCCAACCCTTCCACTGAGTCTCTTTCTCCTGCTGCCATTGCTTGTGTGTGTGCGCATGTGCACACCAGTAACTTCATGGGGCTGTGTAGCATGTTGTCCATTTAATAAAACTGTTATTTGGACCCCTGAGTTGGGTTTTGCTTTACTATGGTTTGGCTCTGCTCCATTCTCTGCTCCTCACCCCTCTAACTTCTGTCTCATTTCTTGCTCTCCTGCTTCTGGTTCACTGCCACCTCCAACACGTGCCCTGAGCTCCTCTCTGCCTCCAAACCCCCTGTTTCTTTGCCACTGTCTTATCCCCACTGCCTTTTCCCCTGGGCTCCCAGGTTTCTGCCTCAGTTTCTTTCCTGGCTGTCTCCTCCTTGCCACTGGGCTTTTTCCCTTGCACCAGTGACCTCGAGTAACCCTGGAGCCACTTGACCTTAAGTAACCCCCAAGCCTCAGCCAGCTTCTCTCTAGTCTACTGGGTCTAATCTCAGCTCCAGCAACTTTCACTCCCTACACTTTCACTCTCTCTCTCACCTTAAACTTCCCCCAAGTATCCCAGGTACCCCAAGCACACACATGCATACTGTACCATCCAAGTTAGGAACTTACCTATGTTTATAGATTCATAGATGTTAGGGTTGGAAGGGACCTCAGTAGATCATCAAGTCCGACCCCCTGCATAAGCAGGAAAGAGTGCTGGGTCTAGATGACCCCAGCTAGATACTCGTCTAACCTCCTCTTGAAGACCCCCAGGGTAGGGGAGAGCACCACCTCCCTTGGGAGCCCATTCCAGACCTTGGCCACTCGAACTGTGAAGAAGTTCTTCCTAATGTCCAATCTAAATCTGCTCTCTGCTAGCTTGTGGCCATTGTTTCTTGTAACCCCCGGGGGCGCCTTGGTGAATAAATCCTCACCAATTCCCTTCTGTGCCCCCGTGATGAACTTATAGGCAGCCACAAGGTCGCCTCTCAACCTTCTCTTGCGGAGGCTGAAAAGGTCCAGGTTCTCTAGTCTCTCCTCATAGGGCTTGGTCTGCAGGCCCTTGACCATACGAGTTGCCCTTCTCTGGACCCTCTCTAGGTTATCCGCATCCTTCTTGAAGTGTGGCGCCCAGAATTGCACGCAGTACTCCAACTGCGGTCTGACCAGCGCCCTATAGAGGGGAAGTATCACCTCCCTGGACCTATTCGTCATGCATCTGCTGATGCACGATAAAGTGCCATTGGCTTTTCTGATGGCTTCGTCACACCGCCGGCTCATGTTCATCTTGGAGTCCACTAGGACTCCAAGATCCCTTTCCACCTCTGTGCCACCCAGCAGGTCATTCCCTAGGCTGTAGGTGTGCTGGACATTTTTCCTCCCTAGGTGCAGCACTTTGCATTTCTCCTTGTTGAACTGCATCCTGTTGTTTTCTGCCCACTTGTCCAACCTATCCAGGTCTGTCTGCAGCTGTTCCCTGCCCTCCGGCATGTCCACTTCTCCCCATAGCTTTGTGTCATCTGCAAACTTGGACAGAGTACATTTGACTCCCTCATCCAAGTCGCTGATGAAGACATTAAAGAGTATCGGTCCAAGGACCGAACCCTGCGGGACCCCACTGCCCACACCCTTCCAGGTCGAGACCGACCCATCTACCACGACTCTTTGGGTGCGACCCTCTAGCCAATTTGCCACCCACCAGACTGTGCAGTCATCCACATCACAGCCTCTTAACTTGTTCACCAGTATGGGGTGGGATACCGTATCGAAGGCCTTCCTGAAGTCTAAGCATACGACATCCACCCCTCCTCCTGTGTCCAGGCGTTTTGTAACCTGGTCATAGAAAGAGACTAGGTTGGTCAGGCACGATCTGCCCGCCACAAACCCATGCTGGTTTCCCCTCAGCAGAATTTGCCCTGCCGGGCTCTCACAAATGTGAGCCTTGATAATTTTTTCAAAGACTTTACCAAGGATGGAGGTGAGACTGACTGGCCTATAGTTGCCTGGGTCCTCCTTCCTCCCCTTTTTGAAAATGGGGACCACGTTAGCCCTTTTCCAGTCTTCTGGGACTTGGCCCGTGCTCCACGAGCGTTCGAATATTCTCGCCGGTGGCTCTGCAATGATGTCGGCCAGTGCCTTCAGCACCCTCGGGTGGAGCCCATCCGGGCCTGCCGATTTAAAGGCATCCAGTTCTTCCAAATGACTCTGCACCACCTCAGGATCTACGTATGGAAGTCTGGCGCCTTGCTGCTGCCTCTCTACAACCCCAGTGAGAGACTTGTCGTGCCCCTCACTTAGGAACACTGAGGCAAAGAACTCATTGAGGAGTTCAGCCTTGTCCCCCCTGTCTGTCTCCAATTGTTTCTGCCCATTTAGCAGCGGTCCTATTCCTCCCTGGGCCTTCCTTTTACTCCCAGTATATCTATAAAACAATTTCTTGTTGTCTTTTACTTGGGTTGCCATCCTCAGCTCCATGGTAGCTTTGGCCCGCCTAACTGCCTCTCTACAAGCACGAGCAGAGGAGGTATATTCATCTTTAGTGATCTCACCCTGTTTCCACTTTTTATGTGCTCCCCTTTTGGCCCTTAGGCTGCCCTGGATTTCTCTGGTCAGCCATGGAAGCCTCCTGGCCCCTTTCCTTCTTTTGCCTCGCTCGGGGATCGTCTTGCTTTGTGCCCAAAGGATCGTTTCCTTTAGGCACAGCCACCCTTCTTGGGCACCCATCCCTTCAAAACTCCTACTCTGCAGTGTGTCCTTGACTAATCGCCTGAGTGCATTCAGATCAGCTTTCCTAAAGTCTAGCACTTTCACCCTACTAGTTACCTTACCCACTCGCCGTCTTATGTTGAATTCTATTATAAGGTGATCACTGTCTCCCAAATGGTTACCGATCTGGAGGTCCCCTATCATGTCATCTCCCGTTGCCAATACCAGATCCAGTATGGCATTCCCCCTAGTGGGACCATGCACCTCCTGTGTCAGGTGGAGGTCCTGTACACAGGTTAGAAACCTTTGTGAGCGATGGGACCTTGCTGTCTGCGTCTCCCAGCAGATGTCCGGGTAGTTTAGGTCCCCCATGACTACCGCCTCTTTAGCTTTTATGGTCTCCGAGAGTTGCCTCAGGAGCCCCGCATCTATTTCTTCCCCTTGGTGTGGGGGTCTGTAGCAGACCCCTACCACCAAATCCCTTTCTCCTTGCCCCCCATGTAGCCTAACCCACAATCCTTCTACTTCCTCAACCTCGGATTCTGTCTTGATGAGGGTTGATGTATATTGCTCACTGACATAAAGTGCAACCCCCCCCCCTTTCTTCCCCGACCTGTCCTTTCTATACAATCTATAGCCCTCAATATGTACCGCCCAGTCATGGGATGAATCCCACCAGGTCTCTGTTAGCCCCACTAAATCATAGATGTTTAGTGCAAGCAGGAGCGCTAATTCATCCTGATTATTCCCCATGCTCCTAGCATTAGTATATAGGCACTTGAGCCCTGCAACTGGTGCCTTTGCTGCCCCCCCCGCTCCGAGTCAAAAGGGGCCCATTGTTTCTTACCTTCTTGTTTCTTACCTGTTCTGTAGTGCTGGCCTCCCCATGGCTTTCAGGTTCCCAATGTTCTCCTTCTTCAGGCTGGGCTGTCCTTGTGGGTGCCACATGGTTTGGTGGTCCACAGCTTCCCCTGCCCTCGTACTCCCCTCCCCCCGATGAGCCTAGTTTAAAGCCCGCCGGAGGAGATCCGCCAACCTAGTAGAAAACACACGCTTACCTTTGGGGGACAGGTGAAGCCCATCCCAGCTGAGCATGTCCCTCATCGTGATGTGCGGGTCATTGTCCAGGAAGCCGAAGCCTGCCTCGAGACACCACTGCCGAAGCCGCCAGTTGGTCTCTCTGATGCAGTTCTCCTGCCGTCTTCCTCGTCCGGTCACTGGTAGGATGGAAGAGAAAACCACCTGGGCACCGAACTCCTTCAGCACGCCACCCAGAGCACAGTAGTCCGTCATCAGGTGATCGGGGGTTCTCCTGGCCGCATCATTAGTACCCACATGGACTAGGACCATGGGGTAATAATCGGTGGGCTTGATCCTGGCCTGGATTACCTCCGTCACATCCCGAATCTTTGCTCCAGGGAGGCAGCATACCTCTCGTGCCGAGGGGTCCTGGCGACAGATGGGTCCTTCCGTACCTCTCAGGATGGAGTCGCCTATGACGAGCACTCATCACCTCCTCCTCTGGGTCCTCGTGGATCTCTTGATCTGTTTGGAGTGTGAAGAACGTGGTGTTTCTTCTTGCCCAAGGGTTTCCTCCTCCCCTTCCATCTCCTGCAGGGTCGCCAGGGCCTCGTACCTGTTCACCAGTCGGACTGGAGAAGCTGGTACCAGTTCGCTGCGAGCTGCTCCGGTCCTGGCTGTGACCGTCTGCCACTCTGCTGTGGAGGGTATTCCCCGGGGTGCTTCTTCCTTTGGTGCCTGGGCCTGCAGGGAAAGGAAATAACTATCAATTTCATCCTCCGCCTCCCTGATCCCCCTCAGCCTGCTAACCTCCTCCCGGAGCTCCCTCACCTGTGCCTCCAGAGCCCTAAGATGGGCACCTGCTGGACAGGTGTGGGGGCCCCCAATCTCTGCCCCCCCAGCCCTGCTGGGGATCCCCCACAGGCCAGGAGGTAGGGGGACACCAGCTCCCCCATGGGCTCGGTCTGGGTGGAGGCCTCAGACCTGCCCCGGGTAGCCTTGTCCCCCTGGGCAGAGGCCCTAGCAGTACTCCTCGTAGACACCATTCTACAAGCTGCTGTTTGTAGACCTGTGTGGTGTCTACGCCCTACCCCTACAGGAGTCCCACTCCTGGCCCTCTCGGCCCGCCCGCCGGCGCGAATGCCTGCGCAAACGCCGGCGTGCTCTTACAAAGTGTGCCTGTTTGCGCGCTCTGTTCACGCCGCGCGGCTCGGGAGCGCAGCTCCCTACCGGCTCAGCTATATGGGACCCGGGGGGCTTCCCCTCCGGATCCGGCTCAGCTGTGCCGGGTCCCTCCACCCCACTTACCTTGGGGGATCAGCTGCTGCTGCCCCTGCTGCCGATTCCTCTGTTGCTGCTGCCGCCGCCGCCTCCGGTCAGTTGGTTGGTAAAAGGGCACACGTGCGTGCGGAACACACGTGTGCTGCCTCCTCTCCTTCCCGCTGCTGGTTCACCTTATGTGAAGGTGGGTTGTATGTCTGTGAACTGGGGGGGTGTATCTAGCTATATATATCATCGTGTGCATGATATACGAATTAGTGATCTGTGTATGTGTACTGAACGTGTGGGTATGGACAATTGATTTTTGTCTAACTTTTGGGGTATATTGTATATATGCTTGAATTGGTGATAGGTATGCATGTGCCTAGGCTGGTTTTGATGTGCATGTGCCTAAGTTGGTAGTGTGTGTGTGTGTGTGTGTGTGTGTGTGCGCGCGTGCGTGCGTGCGTGCGCGCACCTAATTGATTTGTGTGTTTGTATATGTGCAATTGTGTCACACCCTCCTGTCTAACAGTGCAATATTGAGATCCTGAGAGTTGGCCTGATCCCACAGGGTAACAATAGAAGTTTTAGAAGTATAGCTTTATATGGCAACGTTCTTCAGATTTATATGCTGTAAATTGGTAAAATGACATAAATTACCTTGCTACCATACTACCATATACATGAATTAAATGATTAGTCTACAGTATTTTCACTAACTTGGGTTTATCAAACTCTTAGATCTAAAACAGTTAGTAAGAATATTCCACACATTATTTGTATTTCAGAAACAACTAGATTGATGCTATTTGTCCTTTCAACTATAATTTTGTTGAATGTGTGTAATATACACGCATATATATAGGTGTGTGTATTTTACACACACATTCAACAAAATTATGTACATGTGTACACACACACATTCATCCCAGGCAGTGGGCTGAATTCCTATTTCAACTAGACATATGTATGGGAATGGCAGAGCATATGTGCCTATACAGTATATGGCACAAATAAGGTGGCTGATGAAATCTAGATAATTATAAGAATTCTTTAAGTGATAGTATTAATTGCAATATCTTCTTGTACTGAAATTTTGTAACATACAACTATTCATAGTGGGTTGTTGAGTAAATAAATGCCATTTTTCTTTCAGCAATATCAAAAAGGTCATCATTCAATTTTACTGAATTTCTCTGGAACAAGTGCCTTTACATGCATGCCAAAGGTAAAACAATATGAAAAATGTAGTCATTTTTCCTGACCTAATTATATTTATATAGAAAACCTACACCTAACAGTACCAGCTGTATTCCTTAAAATGTTGTCAAAGAAATTTTAATAAAATATGTTGAAGAGCTAGATTCTATGTATCATGCTACCTCAGATGTGTAAATGGAGGTGGGCTTTGTTTTGTTTCTTTTTTCCTGGTCAACATTTGATATTTTGGCATTAGTACCAAACAATCATCAGCTCTAACAATATCCTTAAACCCTGACCATGTCTCAGGCATGGGACCAACAATAGCCTGTGATATAAAGCATTGACTATAACACAGGTTCCACATTAGAAATTGAAGAAGAAGCAATTTACAAACTGATGGAAAATGATAAAAGACCATTTTCATTCTGAAGGTTTATTTTGCCCCAGATATCCACAAAAAACACACGTGTATTCCAGTTAATTCATATAGCCTGATACACAATTCAAAACTTGGAGGAATTAGAATTTCTTTTCTACTCCTTTTGTGGTTTTTGAGAGTGTATATAATGCTCAACTGACATTTATTTAGTAGCTAACATAACAAATGAAATCAAAATCATAAAAATTATACTACATTAAAAATTATATACTGATTAATACAATGAAGTTTCTAGTACTGCCCATAAAATCTGAGAGGGCTTTAAAATCCTTGAGGCCCCCATGATCTCATGCCACTCTGCCTGTATTTCACACATTCTGGCCCTTTTATCGTTATTAACATATTTTGTCTTTCCTTCTAGAATTTCACAAGCGCAACTGAAAAGTTACCTTACGTGGGAAAAACTCATGCACCTTATACAGTTTAATGGCAAAATAAATAACATGCTTGGCATTAAAAACTAGGGGAGCTACAATCAGGCTCTGGCACTACCCTAAAATTCCAGACTCATAACAAGCCTCTGTTCAATATAGTTTTTTCTCCTTTGTATATTTACATAGACTATATGAAAATATATTGCCTTCAACAAGGCAAATGGTTTTGCTAATAATTGTCTTCTAACTGATTCAGTCTTGGAACATCATTTGTTAACTGTGACATTAAGCAGTAAATTTGTCCAGCAGAGATTGCTTAAGCTGTTGACATTAAGTTGTTTGTGAAAATAAATGGAGGTTTTTCATATCATTAGGGTGGTCATCCATGGGTGATGAAAGTTGTAATAATAGGTGGAATGTGATGGAAAGAAGAACAATATTATTAGTGTTTGGTTATAGGGATTCATCTCCCTTTGAATGGGTGCCAGGTAATGTTGGTTATTTATCTGAAAAAAAGAAAGAAAACAGAAAAGTATAGATTATATAACTAACAATATTTCACCGAATTCAGTGGAATGCTCTGTAGGATATTTGCTAAGAATAATTAAGACTTAGTAGTTGAGTAAGGGATACTAATACCTTGCTATTTTATATTTGCTTAGGTTTTTGTGTGCAAATCATTCTGAGGACAAAAGAGCAATGAAGTGTCAATTCACGAGGGAAATTATGAGGAACATGCACATTATAACGTGAACATGTATCTTACAAGCACACACACACAACACGCTAAAGGTAGAGCTAAAAGTCTGACTTATCATCCCTCCAAATTGTATTTTCTAGATTTGTGGAAATTCATATACCATCATACACTAATAATTAGCTTTTCCTATAATCTGAGCACCAAAGTATATTTCCAAAATAAGCTATAATGTGCCATTCAAAAATATAAATAATTAGGTATAGGAGCTTTCTGTTGGTTCTCACTGCAACCTTCCTTTCAGTGATATTTTCTCCAAAACCTTGTGCAAAAGCCATTAAGAGTGAGTAGAAAGTTTCCCACAGTGAACTCTCAGCAGTTCTAAAGTTGTCATTACTCAAGAGGATTGGTTGTTCATCAATTACTGCTTTAAATTGTGGGATTGTGTCTAACATTTGTTCAGACACAGTTCAATGTTTAAATGTGGGCTGTGCTGAGTTCCCCTACATTTTATGTTTTTAGTGGCGCCCCTTGTGTAGATGGTATTCTTGAGGGCCGGGTGCTATCAAAGCTGTAAGAGAAACTGGAGATGTGATGCATTGCAGGCAGTGCTTGGTCACAAGTCTCGGTTGTCCCTTTAATTTTTTAAAGAAATTATAACAAAAGTTGACATGGTTTTGAACACAGCACTGATGCTGTTCAGCAAATAAGCACTTTCTTGGCTATATCCATGAGAAATTCAAACTAAGCCCTTTCCAGACTGCACTCTTACAGCAGGCCTTATTAGTAACATGCAGGATTATATTATTGCATTGGAAAAGTAAGGCATCTCAACAAGTTAAAATATGGTATGATGAGATGGCTCAGCTGGCATCTAGAGAGACTGTGGTGTTTAACAGGGTTAACAGCTTCAAAAAGTTTGGTGCAAATTGGAAAGGAACGTTAGAATATTTTAGAAACTAAATTATTAGCCACTGCACACTTTTCTTTGCCACTTTTTCCACTTTCACCTATCTTCTCTCTTCTTTTTTTCCTTTTCCCTTTTTACTTACTGTTTGGCATATGAATATAGTTCATGTTAACATGTATGTTCATATGCATTTCTGAATTTTGTGTTACATAAAAATAATCAATACAATTAAAAAAACCAACAGTCTACGGGTGAACGTTTGTATTTCACTTTTGCCATATTTTTCTTACCTATTATTTTCTCTCCCACTCTTTAATGTTCACCTCTTTTAAGTTAAATTGACATCACCCCTCCTCCCCCCTGGTTACACAGCTGTTATCAACAGTCAGTAGTAGAGCTTATTCAATCAATGTTCTTTCTCTCCAGGGCAGCACCATTTGATCCCCAAATGTTAAATTTTTCCCAGCACTGTAAACTGAGAGGGGTTGCTACAAGGTCTATGAAAACAAAGCTCTGTAAGTGAATGATGGGAGCTTACAGCTCCATAATGCCAGTAGGATGGATTTAACAATACCTATTGACTTAACCTTGAGAGTGAGAAACCGCTCTCTTGAATGAGAGAACTATTTTTGGGTGGGGGTTGGGATATTGCTTTCTGTATTCTGTTTGCATTTTGGAACACTGGAACGTTGCCCATAAGAAGGGGAAGAAACACTTACAAAAATGTTTCGCACATAAATTTGAAAATCTGTTTGCTTCTACATGAACTATATCTGCATCATTATTAAATTGGCCTGTTTTTAGGAAAAGAAACCATCCATTTTAGAACTTCTTGCTGTGATAGGCTATTTAAATATTAGTAATTACAAACCTACTTGTACATATTGGTTTCCTCATCTCTAAAATATTCACAGCAATACTTCCAAGCTCATAAAGGTTTTGAAAGGATGAATATACCATAGTTCATGTTTGTAGAACGCTGAAAATATAAATCACCATTAATCACCATTATATTATTATTTGGCTTGAACATCTAGTTCTAAAACAATGAAGAAAAACTGGACCCAGGGGCAGGAGACAAAGGTAGGGGAAAATGGCTAAAACGTTGTTATGCTTTCTAACTGGTGGTCTGTGAGCTACATGTGGCTTGTAAGCAGATAACTTGTAACCCACATGCCCCTGCCTGGGCATCACTCTCCTATCACTCCTGCGGCTGCTGCTGCTGGGATACCTGGGCTCCCACTCCATGCTCCAGCTTCTGCTTCATGTCCCTGCCTTTGGTGGGTTAGCACAGCATGCATGGCCCAAGAACTGCCACACAGCATTCAGCTCTCAACACTCAGGCCATGTCCAGATGAGTCCACATGTTTCCCTGGGGACAAGTAGCAGTGGCACAAGAGATGCCTTGTGCCACAGTGTAACGGGGGGCCCTCTCTAGGCCGATTTGCCTGTGGCCCGCCCACCTGTTTCTGGGTCAATCGCCTGCCTTCTCGCCTGCCATGCTTTGATGACATTTAATTAATTTGTTAATTAAGCAAGAGGCTGCCCATTTTCTTGCCCTGATGCCAGGGGGCGCTATCTGAGGCGCCGTACCTTCCCTACACCGCAGCCCATGCCTCGCAGATAGCATCCAGCTGTTACTCTCACCAGCCCCACACTGGGCCCCAGAATCCTCCTATCAGGACCCCTCCAAGATCCCTCCAATCCGACGGCCTCCCCACCTTCAGTCAGGCTATCTAGCTCCCTGAAACTATTTTCCCCTCTCAGGTGTGGTCTCCCCGGGACCTTTGGCCATACAGGCCCTGGACTCACCTCCAAGACCAGTCGGAAACCCCAGGCCCTCCTAGCTGGGCATCCCTCACAGTGGGCCCCTGGCCCTTTTGACTGTCCTGGCCCCAGCATTGACCAGTCGAGGGTACTCTCTCAATCAGGTCTGAGTCTCTAGCCCCACTCTCCCCTGGGGTCTGCCCTCTGGGCCCTAGAAGCAGGTGATCCACCGGGTTGTGGGAGCTGGGGTTAAGGTGCCCCCATCCGCCTTTCACCGGGGTGGTAACTCGCCTGGCATTTCCTTGGGGCTTCTGCGCCACAGAGAGCACCACCGGGCTACCCACTCCCAGCAGGGTGCAGTTTTAGGTTGTGCCCAGGACCAGGAGCCTCCTAGCCATCCCCTACAGCTCCTCCCTTTCCTCCAGGGTGTTCCATGAAGCCTTGCAGCTAGGCGATGTTGCTGCCTGGCCTGCCAGCAACATAATGCCCTGCTTAAGTAGGCAGCCCTGAATCTAAAATGGCTGCCGCAATCAGGTACCTGCTGGCTGCTTGGCTTAGGTCTTAAAGTGGCAGGTACCAACAGTGCCCTGCCACACGCGGTTGGGGTAGCTTGTCATATTTTATGCTTTAAAGTTGCACCTGTTTATAGAGTGGTGAATTATAGTATTGTTTAAAGTTTTCTTTTATGGTTAGCCTAAAGTTCTGTATAGCTTCATTGTTATCTGAGCTTCTTATTGTGCTGGTGTTTGCAATATCAACTGGCCTTGTTTCTTGCAAGCAGCTTATGGCCTCAAGTTTGCTTGTATGATGTTTCTTTTCTTTTTCTATCACTGTGAGACTTTTTCTAATACAACATAGTAATAGTTTTGTTACTAGCTCAAATTAACTGAACTTGGCACTAATCAGCTGAATCAGAGGGATGAAATGATTGGATATGTTAATGAAAGGTCATAACGCAGACCAAGGAACAATGCTTAAAAAAAGACACTGGAAAAAGGCCAAATTAAGAGGTGTGCTCATAATGGGGCTGTTGAACAAGGGAATATGCTGATGGGATAAAATATGGACAATATGCTGACTGCAGAGAGACCAATCCAAAAGCAAGGAGTCATCAAAGGAGTCAAGTTAAAGAAAAGCATAAAAGGGGGAAGCAAGAAAGTTAAGTGTGTCATCAACGTCATCATCATTTTCATCATTAATCCAGCTTTTAACACCTGTCTGGATCATCCCAGCCAACAACGCAGCCTTTACTTCAGGAACTGAGTGGCCGTCTTTTCTGTGAAGCAAAGTAACATCTGGGATTGGGTGAAATTATTGTACTAGGTGTTTTTCTCTCTCTTAATATAGAAACTGCTAAGATAATACGTGTTGTACTAATAAAGTTAGACTTTGATTTTAGGACACTTTAGTTGTCTATGTTCTCATTTCACATTCCATTTAAGGGTTAATTGTGCTTTAATGATCCTTAAGCACTATCTTCTGGTCAGTGGTGTGAACACCACTGCTACTTGTCCCCAGAGGACGCCTGTACCACACATGTTCTGGCGCATGGCAGGTTACCCCCAGTGGGGTAGGGAAGGCTGGGGCCAGCAACTGTGCTGGCTCCAGTAGCCTTATCTGGGGTACTGGGAGCCTTAGGGAGCTGTAGCCATGGTGGTCCTGCAGCTGTGAGCCTGGAGTGTGGCTCTGGCTGGCCAGACTCTGGTTTTGGGCAGCATGCTGCCACCATGTGCACCATTTTGCCTTTTTTTTGGCAAGTGTTTTTTTGACCCTGGGAGATCCCAGGGTCAACCACCACCACCACGCTGCAAGGTAGCACTTGCATGTGTGGTATGTGACACTGCACATAGGTCTACATACTGCATGTCCATGCTCATCTGGATGCGGTATCAGAAGTTAAACATCTCTGTTCTAGGAGAAACATTAATCTTAGCTTATTTCCCACTCTCATTGCCACTAAAGTGAAAAATTTTATTAACAGCGACTATTAACATCCCATCCGGAAGATGGCACAGAGTGAACCCTAGGCAAGTTTGGATGACGTCAAACCTAGGGGAATAATCGATACACTGGAGGGTAGGGCTAGAATTCGGAGAGACCTAGACAAATTACAGAATTGGACCAAAAGAAATCTCATGAAGTTCAATAAGGACATGTGCAACATCCTGCACTTAAAATGGAATAATCCCATGTACCAGTACAGGCTGGGGACTAAGCAGCAGCTCTGCAGAAAAGACCTGTGGGTTACAGTGAGCAATAAGCTGAATATGAGCCAGCAGTGTGCCATTGTTGTAAAGAAGGCTAACAGCATAGTGGACTGGGTTAGCAAGAGTGTTCTCAGCACATCAAGGGGAGTGATGTTTCACCTTTATTTAGCACTTGTGAGGTCACATCTGGAGTACTATATCCAGTTTTGACCCACGCCCCCCACTACAGAAAGGGTGTGGACAAATTAGAAAGAGTTCAGCAGAGGGCAATGAAGATGGTAAGGGGGATGGGGCACATGACTTCTGAGGAGAGGCTAAGGGAACTGGGCTTATTTAGTTCGGAGAAGAGAAGACTGAGGCGCTGATTTAATAACAGCCTTCAACTACCTCAAGTGGGGCTCCAAAGAGGATGGAGCTAGACTATTCTCAGTGGTGGCAGATGAGAGAACAAGGAGCAATGATCTCAAGTTGTAGCAAGGGAAGTTCAGGTTGGATATTAGGAAAACTCTCATCAGGAGGGTAGTAAAACACTGGTACAGGCTTCCCAGGGAGGTTGCAGAATATGTATCCTTGGAGATTTTAAGACCCAGCTAGACAAAGCATTGGCTGGGATGATAAAGTTGGGGGCTCTTCCTGCTTTGAACTAAATGGATTAGATGGACAGATGGTTGGACTAGATGACCTCCTGAGGTCCTTTCCAAACCTCATTTTCTATGATTTTATGATAATAATGGGCAATTGCCTAGCACCATGTGCTGTATTAATAAGCATTGGATAATAATGTCCATTAATAATACCCAGGTCTGATATAGGACTTTTTAACTATACATTTTTAATAATTTGACAAGGGATGCAAGCACCATTATTCCCATTTCACAGGTAGAGAAAGTGTTTCATCTAAGATCCCCCAGTGAGCTAGAAATGGAACCCAGGTATACTCCTGAGAACCACACAAAACTGAAGTGGTGTGAATTTCTGATTAGCACAGTGGGAAAACATGGAAGAGGCACTGTGAGATACTAGAGAGGAGTGGAGGTTTTGGATAAAGGCAACTTCAACTGGCAATGGGAGGCAGATGGGATTGACAATGAACAGATATGATTTCCTAGTAAAGGCACTGTTTGAGATTTTGGAGATGCAGGCAGAGCATGTCACTAGTCTGATTGTTTCTCAAAGTGAAAGACTTGGGAATTGGCTTACTGAGATGGAGAAAGATATGAGACTGTTTGGAAGAAATATGCAGAGAAACATGGGAGGGAGAAGTTAAAAGGGATGAAGTTCATAGCAGGGAAAAGTCAAGAGAAAGAGTGATTATAACTTGAATGTACATGGATTTACTAGAAGCAGACGACACAGAAAGACAGATGAAAGAGTACATCCAAAAGGTCATGTCGCCAGAGAAAGTAAGGGACAAATAAAATATCTAGACAGGGTCTTGGAGGGCATGAGTAGTTTTACAAGCACGTGAGAGGAGCCCAGATGGGGTACTGCATCTCCTGTCAGTGATCCAGACTGGGGCACACCAGGATTTTATAATGTACCATAGGCAACCAAAACTGTGCAGCAAATGAGGAAAAGTGGGGCACTTGTCTGCACACTGTCCCCCAGGGCTGTGCAAGTTGGCAGCAATACGATCCGGCTTTGGATCTGGCCGCTTCGGATGACCACGATCTGATCTGGAGCGCCAGACTGGGTTTCCGCCTCAATCCGGCCAAAGCAGCTCCAAAGTTTCAGCGCCGCCTCCGAGATCCAGCCATAGGGTATAATGGGGAATCAATGGAAGATCTATAACTTTGTTGGGTTTTTTTATGATTTGAATGAAATTTGCAGGAATGGTAGCCTCTGCTAAGAGCATAAAGCCTGCCAAGTTTCAAGACAATCGATGCAGGGGTTTGGGGGGAACTGCACCCCAAATTCTTGAAAGCCAAACTCATGTCACGGCTATGTGTGAAATGAAAACTGCAGGGGTGGTAACTCTTACTGAGGCCACAAAGCCTGCCAAGTTTCAAGAAGATCAGTGGAGGGGTTGGGGGGTAACTGCACCCCAAGCTTCTGACAGGCAAAACTCGTGACACAAATGACCCTGTGTGTGTGTGTTATGGCACAGCAGGGCTGAAAACTGCAGGGGTGGTAGCTCTTACCGAGGACACAAATCCTGCCAGCTGTGACTATGTGTCCTAGAGCAGGCCTGAATGAGTACTGGGCCCTGCCAGGCCGCGAAGCCTGCCTGCCAGCTGTGTGCATCTCGCTGGGGGAGTCTGTCGTTTGGAACCCTGCATCCCAAACTGCTGACAGGCAAAACTCGTGGTGTGGGTGGGTGACACTGTGTGTGTGTGTGTGTGTGTGTGTGTGTGAAGGTGCACCCTTCTTGGCGCTGGGGCCTCTGCACAACACGGCAGCATGCCCCACTGAGGTCTCTTCCTCCCCTGCAGCTTCACATCCGGTCCTCCGCTTTGCGTGACAACAGGTACAATAACTTAGCTGGCTCAACACCGGTAGCATCAGCATCAAAGGTACCCAAACAGAACTGTCACAGAGCCTGTTGTTTTATAAAGGAATTGACAGCAAGAAGTAAAGATGTTGTTTTGTGTTGGACATATGATGTTATTCATGGTGTGTGATGGTATATCTTGTGTTTTTATGTCTGTGTGTGTATTATGAAAAAAAAAGGAGTACTTAAAAAAAATGTATCTTTGGAAGCTTTAAGGTTGAAAACCCCTTTGTCAGGCTGAGGAAGTACCTGCAGTTGGTCCTGGATGGAAGGAATACTAAAGAAGCCAGAGGCTGGCCTGGCCCACAATGCAAGCAAGAAAGCCAGTCAGTGAAAATGGAAATGGAAGCATCAGGGGGTGAGGGACAGGCTGGGGTGCGGGGTAGGGGGGAAAGGGGGATGTAGCAGCACAGGTAAAAGTGCAGAGATGCCTGGAGTGTCAGATGTCCAGCAGGTCGCAGTGTGCCAGAACTCCACTGTGTATATTGAGTCCATGAGTTTCTGTACCTACTACGTAGGAGGCTGATGAAGTGCAGTTCATAGGCCCAGCTCTGAAAAGTGGTTTGTATATTCAAGCAAGCACCCAACCTCATCACCAGAATGGAAGCCAACTTTCTACAGCTCGAAACACAACACCTGCCAGCTATCTCCAGTACCCCCACAAACTGCACACCAGAATCTATCAAAGACAACAAAACCCAACTACCTGTGGGGGCACATTCCTCACCAAAAAAACACTCTGCCTCCCGTCTCTCAGGCCTGATCCTGAGAGGGAACAAATTACAACGTGGAAGAGGGATCCCCCTCTTCCACATCCCCTCACCTCTATACTTTGGCCTCCCTGACTTAGTTGACCAGTACCTGCGTCCAGTGATCAAGGGTTTTGGGGCTGCCAGTGCACATGCTCCCCTTCACCCTCGGGTCACACATGCCTGCCATCATGTGGACCGTACTGGACCACAAAGGATCCAGCTGTCTCCTGAAGCCCTCCTTCAGCCGTCTCACCAGTGCCTGCACGTCTGGTAACAGAGGCCTGCCCCAGCCAGGAACATTGATACCCTGAAACTTCTCCATTTGGCTCTCCAGTTCCCTCACTAGGGGGATCACCTGGCTGAGGAGGGCATCGCCAGTGCTAAGGGTCTCGGTGGCCTTGAGAAAGGGCTTGAGGACCACCAACATCTGGGAGATGGTACCCCACTCAGGTCTGTTCATGGGGGCACTGATCCCTATCTCCCCAAGCAAGGCCATCTCATGGATGGCCTTCTGTTGCTCCACCAGCCTCTCAAGCATCAGGTATATGGAGTTCCACTGAGTCTCCACATCCTGCATGATTCTGTGCTGCGGGATGCTGAGCTCTGCCTGTTTCTCCCACAGCATCTTGCCCCCCCTTAATGCTGTGGTGGAAGTAGCCCACCACCTTCCTGCATTTTGAAATCAGCTGGCTTGTAGCAATACTGGTGGCGGTGCCATCACCGGCAGCCCTGTCCCCCTCCAAGGCATCCCTCATTATTAGGTGCAGCCTGTGTGCTACACAGCGGATGCCAACAAAGTTGGCATCACAGACAGCCGTCACCATATTGGCCCCATTGTCGGTGACCATGAACCCATGGGTGAGCTTGGCCTGCCTAACAAGCCACCCTTGCACCATGTGGTTCATGGCCACCATGATCTCCCTTGCTGTGTGGGACTCATCCAGCACCTTGGCTTGCAGTAGAGCCCACGGATAGCCTGACTGCCAGTACCCCATGAGGAAGAGGTAGGCATGATTGCTACCCCAGCTGCTCCAGATATCAGAGGTGAAATGCAAGGCTACCTGCGGCCCTGCCTTGCACAGCTTCTCCCTCAAGTACTCCCTGCATGCCTAATACAGGGAGGGCACCACCACCCTGCTAAAGGTGGTACATGTGGGCACTTTGTAAAATGGGGCCAGAAGTGCTACAAACCACCCTGAACCCTGGTTGCTTAAGTAGGCAGAAGGGCTGGCTATACAGAGCAAGCATCTCCCCAATGCTCTGGGTGATCTCACGCACCTTGGGAACACCCCCCCACCTTTCTGTCCACCTTTCCCCCACTGGTCCAGGGTGGCCTGCCTCTGCCTTGGGGGTAAGGGGGGCTTCCCTTTTGGTGCACACGCACTGGTGCCAGGCTGAGTTGCAGGAAGAAGGGCAACGGGGTGGTGCCACCTCAGATGCAGCAGCATGGCCGTGGTGGAGAAGTGTCTCAAGTCCTTGCCACGGCTCATGTGCCTTCAGCAGTGCTGGCAGATGGCAAACCTGGGATCATCTGCCACCTCAAAATGATCCCACACTACACTACTCCCCAGCTTCTGGGTTGAGGGTGAGGAACCTGCCTTTTCCCCCTTCTCAGCAGGCTGAGGCTGAACAGCAGGAGGAGCTGCCTCAGCTGAGCCACTTGCCTCCACAACCTGACGATGATGAAGCCATCAGAAAAGCCAATGGCACTTTATCGTGCATCAGCAGATGCATGACGAATAGGTCCAAGGAGGTGATACTTCCCCTCTAT
Organism: Alligator mississippiensis; assembly: GCF_030867095.1. NCBI lineage: Eukaryota > Metazoa > Chordata > Crocodylia > Alligatoridae > Alligator > Alligator mississippiensis. The sequence goes on from NC_081826.1 coordinate 214,073,437, forward strand.
AGGGCGCTGGTCAGACCGCAGTTGGAGTACTGCGTGCAATTCTGGGCGCCACACTTCAAGAAGGATGCGGATAACCTAGAGAGGGTCCAGAGAAGGGCAACTCGTATGGTCAAGGGCCTGCAGACCAAGCCCTACGAGGAGAGACTAGAGAAACTGGACCTTTTCAGCCTCCGCAAGAGAAGGTTGAGAGGCGACCTTGTGGCTGCCTATAAGTTCATCACGGGGGCACAGAAGGGAGTTGGTGAGTATTTATTCACCAAGGCGCCCCCGGGGGTTACAAGAAACAATGGCCACAAGCTAGCAGAGAGCAGATTTAGATTGGACATTAGGAAGAACTTCTTCACAGTTCGAGTGGCCAAGGTCTGGAACGGGCTCCCAAGGGAGGTGGTGCTCTCCCCTACCCTGGGGGTCTTCAAGAGGAGGTTAGATGAGTATCTAGCTGGGGTCATCTAGACCCAGCACTCTTTCCTGCTTATGCAGGGGGTCGGACTCAATGATCTATTGAGGTCCCTTTCGACCCTAACATCTATGAATCTATGAATCTATGAAAACCTCAGCCTCCTCCCAGGTGCTGCTTTCTGGAGGAGACCTGGGTCTACGGGAAACATGAGGGGTGTGGAGCACAAACTCTGATTCCCCCTCAGTCCCCAGAATTGCCTGAGCCAGTGTGCTCAGCATCCCTGGTTCCAGCTCCAGCTCCTCCTCTGGTAGTAGAAGGCTCACACTGAGAGCTGAAATTGGGGTGGAAGAGGCAGTGATTCCACTGCTGGTGCCCACTTCTGGACCAGCGGAGGTTATGCAGGTGCAGGGACATTAGGTGCAGACACTGCTCCCACCACCTGGCTTCCACTGGCAGCACTGATGTCATGGCTGCTCGGGAATAGACTGTGTCTGTGTTTGGGTTGGGGGGGGGTTTGCAGCTCTAGCTCTCTCCTTACTCCCTCTCTCTCCCCTGCCAGAAAACCTGGCACCTGCCTTTCCAGCACGCTTCACATTAATCTTTCCTGTGCTATCTGGTGTTGTGCTGTGAATGAAATTATTTGCGTGTGTTCCTGTGTCTCAATATATTATCTGTGTCTCGCTCTTCTGTTTTTTTTGTCTGTCTTCTTCCGCTGTAATTTTTTTTCTATATTCTGGGTCTCTGTGTATGCGCGTGCGTGTGTGCGTGCGTGCATGCGTGCGTGCAAGCAATCTGTGCCTCCCTGAACAGTGATAGATAACACTGGCTGGGAAAACACAACTGTCTTTTTGCAAAGTATCCAAAACAAGTTCCCAAAAAAATAAGTCAAAGAAATAAATTGAATACTAATAATTGAATTGAATAGTGAAACTAAGCTAAGCTAAATTAAGCTAAATCCTAATCATTCCTTTATAACATGAAAAAGCAGCAGGCAGGTCTCAGTCACAGCATTCCTCTCTCACATACCTGCTGACAGGGAACAAGCTGCAAAAGGCACAGAAGGGCAGGAAACAGGGGCTTTTATACTTTTTTTAGTCCCACCCCACAGATGCTGCCATTTGAAAGGTAGCCAGGGAGAAATCCTTCTCCCTGGCTACCTACAGACGTCAGTCTTCCCCCTCCCCACTCCTCCTTGTGCGCGCCGGGTCTGACCCCGGGTCGCTTTCGTCACTCTGCACACGGGCTGTGGCCAGCAGCCCGGGCAGGCCGGGTCGGAGAGGGCGGGCGCCGAGCTAGAATTAGTCACAGACACGTAACGGTTGATTTTAAGATTATTTTACTTACACCGAGATGGTCGTGGTGTCGGCTGAGAACTTGCTTGAGTTGCAGTTACAACAAAAAACACGAACACACGTGGAGGTTGCAAGGCTCCACGCAGACAGAACACGAACAATCACATGGAGCTTGCTAGGCTCCACGCAGACAAACTCCGGATGTCCAGGACAAGCGCGCATTAAACTCGTCGTTACGTCTTATAGTAGGCTCCGTTCGAAGACGGGAAGAGGTAGGCGGTGGATCAGGCCGCCAAACTCCTCTGAGCGACACACAGGGTTTCTATTACCCTGCCGCGCACACCCAGAGTCCCCACGAGATGGATGCGGAGTCCTCTTCGGCTTGGGTGGAAACTGCTCAAGCCTCTTATACGGCTAGCAGGCCAATCGCTAGCCACCACGTATGAATAATTTAGAACTAGCCAATTGCGGGGCACAAATTTGCATACGATGAGCGGGAAACCTTTGCACCGTGCATTTCTGTGCTGCAAAGGAAATGCACCCTGCAAAGATCGCTGCAAAGTGGCGGGAACACTTTCCTGCACGCGGGTTCTCTGCGCAGCAGAACTCCTCCGTGCAACGAAGCGGTATACCCGCGGGGATAATTCTTAGTGCCGAAGCACACACACAAAAAAATCAGACCTTTGGGTCATGACACCCCTCCTTCCCCCCGCTCCCCCTCCCTCTTCTAATTCCCTCAAAATGGCCAAAGCAGCTCCGGAGCATCCAAAGCAGATCCAAAGTGCTTCAGATGCCCCTGAGCCGCTCTGGACACCATTGCTTTTACTCTGCTTCGACCCAGAAGTGCCGCTTCGGATGCCGGATCATCCAAAGCAGGTCCGGATCTGAAGCGGGATCCGAAGCCTCACACAGCCCTACTATCCCCTCATGGTGTACGACAGATATGAAGGAATACGACATAGAGCAGCAAAGCACCAATGGTCCACCAACTGCACTATTTGTAAGGGGGCTGGGACACTTTTATCGAAGGTGCCCCAAAGCCTTTACAAGTATAGTCAAACCCCCTTAGAAACAGCAAAACTCTGAGGAGGAGAATGGAGGAGAGATGGGGTGAACACTGAAGTAGAAATGGTGGAAGAAACCAGCAGGAGGGTGAAAGAGAGAAGCAGGGGGGAAAAATTTTGTGATTGAGGCAGCGCAAGAGGACAGGCATTGGAATGGAAGGGAAGGCAGGAAAAGCAAACAACTCAGACACAGAGGTGAGGCTGGGGAAGAAAGAAGACACCCTACAGACAACAGAAGTGGAGATAGAGCAAGAGAAAGAACCAGAGAGACAGACCAAGAAAAGAAAGAAAACACAGGAGCTGAAGACCAGGAAGAAGAAACCTGATAATGAAGGTGGTTTCTCAGATGAAGAGCTGGAAAGCAATTTCCTGTTGCTAATGCCTCTGGGCTCTGGACCTGGTGTGAAGACCAGGAGGCAGAAAACAGCAGGGAGGAAGGAATATGCAAGCCTTCCTAAATGCAAAAGTGATTTGGCAGCTTGCAAAGGCTACAGGAATGCGAATGGGGAAAGGGGGGATGATGGAATCAACCAACCTCATCAGTAGCACAGACAAACCTTAAAGGCAAAGGCTCACTTATCTTAAAACAAGCATAAATGGCATTGACCATAGTGTCAGTGAATATCTTAACAAGGAAAAGATGGGAACAGATTGAACCACTGCTGAACCAAGTAAGGGCAAACATAATCTACCTATAAGAATGTGGTATACCAGGGAAGAGGGATTATAAGAGCTTTGAGAAAAGGTGGAAGTGGGGACCATCTTGGTGGCCAGTGACAAATGAGAACAAAGTAGCAAGGGTGCCAATATTATTCAAGAACCCAGAGCTGAGAATAAAGCAGGTAGAAGAAGTCATCAGTGGCAGATTGCAACAAATGATACTATTATTTGGGGGACCAGAAAATTTGAAAATTTTGATGTATCTGCACCACTGGAGAGGGAGGAAAGAAATGTGCCTGCTTAGAAAGTTAGCAGTTTACGGGGTCAGAGGAAGACCACACATAAGAAAGATCTGGAGACAAATGGAGAAGAAAGATCTTTGGAAGAAATATCTAGAGAAATATGGGAGGGAGGAGTTAAGAGGGATAAAGTTCATAGCAGGGGAAAAGTCAAGAGAAAGAGTGATTATAGCTTGAATGTACATGGATTTGCTAGAAGCAGAAGACACAGAAAAGTAAATAAGCATGTGGCTGGGGTCATTTGACTCCAGCACTCTTTCCTGCCCAGGCAAGTGGTCAGACTCGATGACCTGTTGAGGTCCCTTCTGACCCTAGCATCTATGAATCTATAATAGCAGATTTCAATTGTATAATCAAAGTGGGTGACAGAATAGAGGAAGGAGACACAGGAGCTTTAGATATCTTATCCAGACTGTTAAGAAACACAATAAAAGATGAATCACTAAGAGACGTGTAGGCAGGAGAGAAAGTTTTCATTGGAACAGACCCCAGTGGAAAGCAACAGTCAAGAACTGACTTTGTGCTTGTATCAAAAAAATAAGGATCAGGAAGAAAGAAATCATACATGTGGCTTTTAGTGATCACCAGATGCAGAAGGTGGAAATGAGTCTTGGTAAGAGCCCCATGAGAGGGAAGGGACTCTGGAAGTTAAATATGCAGCTGTTACAAGATGAAGAGAGATATCAAGCATACATGAGACAGTATGTGGAGTGGTGAACACTGAAGAAATATTTTGGAAGTACTAGAGAATGGTGGATGATGATGATGAAGAAGACAGGAGGTCAAAGATGCATGAAGAAAAGAACAAAGGAGCTAAGAGAGCTGCAAAGAAAGATGCAAGAGTTGCTAAAAGAAGCCATGGAAGGAAGATAGGTATGAGAAGAGCTAGAAGAAACAAGGCAAGAGTTAGATAGCCTGTTTAAAAGAAAGATGAAAGAGAAAATGTTCATAGCACAAGTACCCTGAGTGGGAGAAAACAAAGAGTGGTCCTGATACTTTTCGGCCAGAGTGAAGATGGCAAAAGGAGAGCTTAAAGCAGTGCAGGAAAAAGGTGATGCCTGGGTGAAAAAGTGTTGGAGGCAACAAGAAGATTTTACAAAGAGCTATAGCAAAAGAAGGAAATAAATGGAAGAAGATGAAGGATTTCTTGGAAGAGACTAAAGAGAAAGTAGAGGAAGAGGAAGCAAAGAAGATGGAAGAAAAGATAAGCTTAAAGGAAGTGGAGGAATGTTTAACAACCTTTAAAAGAGGGACATCACCAGGAGCAGAAGGACTACCTATGGAAACTTGAAAAGTTTTCGGCAAGGGTAGGGAGGGATACAGTGGATACAAATGTAAGACAAGGAACTTTACCCCCCATGCTGGTTGGTGGGGAAAAAATCCTCATCTCGTATACAAGTAAATACAGTATATTGTAAAGTAATTTCAGATATCCATGAAAGACAGACAACATATTAAATCAGTTTCTTTTTATCAAGTGCTAGAAAGTCTCAAAGCACAGTTACAGGTTCAGGAACAGAGAGAAGAATTATTGAAGCACTTTATGCTTCTTTACATGGCAGTGTTTGTCTCTGACAAGTGATCTTTCAGATCAGACTGGTAAAATTTTTCATTTCAAACTTGTTGCTGCAACCCTTTGAGATTTTGAGGAAAACTCCATGCTAATGAGCCGACTTCACATTGGAAAGTAACAAGCAGTCAAAAAGCAAATCTTATCATTATAACTGTGTAAGCTCCCTAGCTCACAGGATGATCAGGTAACAGGTTGATGCCTCTTAAATTGTGTCTAACAGTTTCTCATTATTGAGACAAGCACAAAAAGGCTATGTTTAAGGCAATGACTGACAACCTCTGAATTTTCTCTCATTCTACTGTCATTCTAAAATCAAGCTTTACCAGCTTTAAACAGAAAATAAAATTGGAGGAATTCTTGTTGCTTTATGTGTACCTGAAAATGAGAATAAAATGTTAAGAGGCTAGATGAGTAGAGAAATGAATAACGTGAGGAAGGAAACCTGAGACCAAGTAGCTGTAATACTTTAAAAGCAATGAACTTTGAAGCCTGAAGTTTGGAAAACTCTCCATGGCCTGGTTCATTATGAAAGCACCCTCATGTCATTTAGACACTTTTTGCAAATTGACATTTTCCATGACATCCCCCAATAACTAAATTGAGTATATAGATTATCATGGTTGACATCCCACTTTTATATAAATTACTTGAACAGGTACCTGCCTAAACTAATCAAACATATGTTCTTATTTCTGTAGCCTTCAGCTGTTTCCAGTCCATCTCCTCTTCTCTTTGTCACCTTCTCTTTTGCTAAGAAGCCCAATGGAAATCCACAGTCCCCAGTTCCAAGATCTTAAAGCATCTTCTGTGATGAAGTGAGCTGACTTTTGGGCACCATCACATGATAAACACTAATAAAAAGATAATTTAGTAAACGCTTAGAGCATGGCAACAATAATATTATCATATTCCCTATTAATAAACGACTCCTGAGGAGCTTTTCCCTCTCTCAATATCATCCTATTCAATTCCCAAATCTCTTTCTTGCACTCAAAAAGGTAACACTACAACATCAGTCCAGAAAGAACAATAACAAAAATCACATTCAAATTGCAAATAAAAAGAGGTGTAAAAATAAACAAACCCTGTAGTAAGCTCATGCTTGTTCTCTGATCACCCCATCTTCTCCTTAAGCTCTTTCTCCTTGGGGAGCCCTGATAATTGCACTTTTCTCCAAAGAATGGGTTATTTCAGTACATGAAGTAGAATATGTCTATGCTGTGTTATGAATTCAGTCCCCAGTGGCATCTTTTAGCACAAAACCTCTGAACCACTTTACTAGCAACTGGGAATTGGATCTATAAATTAACTGTTCCAACTTTTTTTTTAACTGAAGAAGATTAAATCTAGTGTATGAGACACAAAGATACAGTCCCTTAAAAGCTAAAGAAGCAAATGATTGAATGCATTAATAACATGCTGATTATTGCTCTGCTGCATCCACAAGTTGTCAATAAAAGGTTGATTTCTATTGAAAATTGTCCTGTTTTATTACAGCTCTGGGCTTCAGGGATTTTTAAGGATTGTGCCTGTCAGCCACTTGCAGAACATCAACCTTTGCACATTGAAAATAGATAATAATTAGTTGGGTATCAGAGGTGACTTGCAGTGGAGTTTTAAATAGGTGTATTGATTTTCCCACCCTTGTGTCAGAAGGAGGAGGTGTCATTTCTAAAGGGCTTGACTTTTGAAGGGTTTCAACATTTGCTCACATGCTGCTAATGAAAAAGTCTTCATTGCAATTCATATAGAGGATAATAGCTACAGTGCCACTGGTTCAACAGAATTAAACTCCCAGTTTCCACTATTTTAAGCTCTAGAGTTTAACTAAGGGGAAAAAGGCCAAGTACCTTGTACATCCTTAAGAATTTAACTCTGATTGTACTTTAGAAGTGCTAGTCAATAACTGTAAACTGTATACAGCAGCAGTATGACTGTTGGAGGTGGTGGCCAGAAAAATTACCTTAATTTCAGTTTCTTGACGCCCATAATATATTCTAATCTTATTTCATAAGGCAAAATCACTCTCTTGCTTGGTTGTAGCTCTCTCTCCTTTGGCTTTGTCTACACAGTCTGCAGTAAGGGGATACAGAGGATGGGTTTTACAGAGAAAACTCGAGCTGATTATGCATCAAGAAAATACTGACAGATTTACATTGGAAGAGAGCTTACAGGTGCAAGTGACTCACCACTGCAGAAAGGAGCCTTAAAGACACTGCTTGTCTTACCCTCCAGGCACTTCCAGTCTTTTCATAATTGTCTACCACCTTGTGAATTTTGGGAAATATCCAACAGCTCAAGTTGTGGATACAAGCTAGGAATGGTGGACAACCCAGTTTATCCAATGTAAAAATCAGCTCAAACTTTCACCTGTGCTGAAAATTAACAGAATCCTTTTTTTAAGCTTATTAAAAGATAGCTGCAGATTTCCATCCTGAAGACCAATAGCCATTTACGGAACATATCCAAATGTTCTACAGTCGTCTTGGGGAAACCGAACACCCTAAATCAATCTCTCTCTTCTACAAACATGCTGGTCACTTTTAAAAGTAGGTCACCTGCACCCCTTCACAAAGAGTTGTTCCCAGTATCAGAAATGTGTAGCCTACTCATCCTACTCTGGAAACTATCTTTGGAGAGTAGTCCACTCCATCCCATGTTAATGTCATCAGGTGGAAGAGAAGTTACATTCTTTAGCATTAGTTAGCAACAATAACATGAGTAGCTTTATGGCAAACTATGCCAACATAATTAATACATATGCTGGGCCTCTCTGCTATGATTCCATGTATTTTTTCCTTGTGATTACAATCCACATTGCATGGCTTTCTTCAAACCACAGCCTTATGTCAGTTCTAAAACCTCAGAGTTTCTAGCTGTGTGGTCAACATTATAATAGTGTCATAGAAAGAACTGTGACCATAGCCTCATTGGCAACCCCCTGAAGAACTTTTAGACACCACAAGCAGTAACATCTTATAAATAAATAAAAAGATCTCTGTTCCTTTGGATTCTGTTCTCTTGCCCTTTTGCTCTTTCTTCTCTTGGTCAGTCAAAGGACCATGATCCTCAGGTATTTGCTCAAATTGATTTATAACATATAACAGATACAAATTATTGGAGATTCTAACTATGGTGTGGATTATAACCTGGATTTCTGCTCTGAGTTTTAAAAAAATCTTCACAGGGTGTGGACAGAAACTTTCAAAACTTCCTTTCAGCCAAAAATACTGACATAATCCTGACAGATTTCCACCTAATAGATTCCCAGTTTCCCTACTGAAGGATTCCATTCAAATAAGTACAAGAAAAGAAAACATGAAAGCCAACCATGACAAAAATTAGTAATATTGTCTTTAGAGTATTCATTACAAAACATGGCCTCTGACAGTTCTACTTCTGTAATCAAACAATGATTATGCTATGTCACTTGGAATGATGATGAGTAGGAGGAAACTTTGGCAGATTTACTAGTTTCAAATTCATTAGATTACAGATTACATCCTAAGCATCCCATTTATTTAGACATTTAAAAACTAGAATAATCATCCTTATATATCAGCACTTTATATTATTCTCTCGTACTAGTAAGTGACAGGAATAAACAATCACTCAACTGTGCTGTACTCACTAGAGACATTATCTATCAAGAATCAAGCTGACAAGTTTTCCTAAATGGCAACTCTTTGCCTTGATGACATTTTCCTGAATTATGGCATGTACTGAAAATGTTAACAAGAAAAATGTCTTTGGGCATGGACAAGCATTCACAGAACCCAGCTGAGGTGTAGGCAGCTTAGTTTAAGCCACCCAAATCAGTGTCAGGTCACAGGATATGCGGGCATTCACTGCTTGCCAGGAGGAGGAGCAGGCAGTTAGAGGCGAACTGGGGCTGTGGGGGGTCATGGGTCTACAGGAGGGTGGGAGTGGCTGGTCTGCAGGAGAGCTGCTTGGTTTGTGTGGGAGCTAGTTGGGGGGAAGAGGGGTAAAAACATCACAGCCCTAAGGCTGTGGAATTGGCTGGGATTTTCCAACCCTGGGACTGTGCTGGGTCAGGTTAACCCATACTTATATAAAATAATTCTCATCTGATAAGAACTAAGTTTAGACCAGGCATACTACTTTTAGGGTGACCTAAGCCCTATGCACGCTTGCAGACACAGCCATTTAAATTGCTCTAAGCTTGGTTAGGGTTATCTAACTGTAACACTTGTACTCACCCTTTGTTAACATTTCTTTAACATTTCAATTTGATTGCGATGGATTGTTTGTAAAGTGCTGTTCTAGTTTTGTGCTGTACAGACATGGAATTAAGATAAACCTTTCATTTTCTCTTCTAAACCAACCTAGTTTTTCAGAAACAGTTTCTCTTGTAAGTATCTTGAACTATATTTGGTTTGTGATACCGAGTGGACAGCAGCCACAAAACTTGCAGTGTAAGGAAATTATTGCCTTTGCATTTGGATGCCTTAATGATAGGATGAAATTAAAATAAAAATCCATTAGTCTTATATTTCACTTTTCCCCATAACTAACAATACAAGATGTTTGCAGTCCTTTTTACTCCTAATAATACAACAGCAAAAATATTTTTAGGGCAAAGTAACAATTTAAGTGAAAGCAAGCCAGTGTATTCAGATCTTCTCACGTTCTCTCATCCCTAGACATCCTGACATCATCAAGAGACATGCAGCAAGGTGCCCTGTACAATGTCTCCTTTCTCTACAGCTTCTGAAATTTGAAGCAATTGTTCTGAACATTCTCTTTGCAATTTAGCATTAATGCCTTGCTATCCTTGACAGCACAGGATTTCTTTATGAGCCTCTAGATCCTGTTATACTTCATCAAAATTTTTGGTGGGTTCCAAGATAGGACAGGTTGCCCTCAATTCAACCTGAACCAACTTCACTATTGCTTTTTTCCAGTTCTGGAGAACACTTGTGAATTGTAAAACCTCAAATCTTCTAGCTTGTAAATGCTATTATATATACTAAAAATGTATCCCTAGACTTCGGGTTTTTTTATTTTTTGGAAGTCTGATTCTCAGGATGTGAGTGCAAAGGTAAAAAATTGTAGCAAGTTGTGCAATCTGGAGGAGTCTTCACCTTTTACTTTAATGTATTTATTTATTTGGCTTGAATTACAGTCATTTGCCCTTCGTTTCTTCATACTATTTGAGAATGTGTTTAAAATTACTTTTAAATAAAATGAAAAAAAGACTTCAAAACAGTGCATGGGAGATGAAAGGGCTCTTATTATGGTCTGTAGGGAAAATATATATTTAAAGCTTCTAATTTATGAATTATAAAAGCATAAAGAATGGGAAGGAGCATTTTTGTTTTCATCCCTGTTGACCTACTGGCAAATACACATAGTGATACGTTGTAAATGTGCATAAATAATTTAAAAAGGCATAATTCTGGATTGGCCAGGTATATCATTTGTATACCAAATATATTATAGTTACTATAATTTAAAAAGTAAGATTAACATTTCATTTACATCTAAATATATATATATACTCAATATCTAAGTAAGATCATGTAGTATTTAGAAACCATGTATTCTAGAGATATGCTCAATGTGTAAAAAAAGAAACACAATCTTTCATTACTGATAGAATGGTCAGAATCACATGAAGTAAATCAAAAGATAACCAGCTACAGCTGTTATCATTAACTACAAATAAATTGCAATCACTTGGAGATTGGACGTTTTAAAGATTAATATAATGTGGACTGACTTGTTTTCCCCCAAAAACTTTCACAGGAAAAGAGGCCAACAGCAATGACCTCTTTGGTTAATTCAAGAAGTACCCTGATAAAATCACTAAAATATTGATGAAATCAAGATACTTACTGCACAGTAAACCTTGCTAATTGCAAGTAAATGTCCTACCTGTGAGATGTTTATCAGGGAGTGGCGGCTGGGGGATAAGGATCTCCCAGCTGCAGTTTCTCCATCTTGATTATAGAGTGGGGGGGCTGGGAGATCCTTATTTTCCAGTACTGGCCCTGAAACCACAGAGCCAGTGCTGGGAGACAAGCATGAAGTAACTCTGAAGCTTATTATGCTCAGAAACGTAGCACATTGAGCAGGTTAGAGCAGCCCTAGATGGCTGGGAGCCCCAGGGGTCAGTCTGCCAGTCCAGGGATGCTCTCTCTGGCTCAGTGTGTCGTGGAGTGGCTGGCTGGGGCATGAGGGTGCTTCAGCATGGGACTAACTGACAGGCAGCCCACACACTGACGCACTGCAGAGTAGGAGTTTTGAAGGGATGGGAGCCCAAGAAGGGTGGCTGTGCCTTAAGGAACTGATCCTTCGGGCACAAAGCAAGACGATCCCCGAGTGAGGCAAAAAAGGGAAAGGGGCCAGGAGGCTTCCATGGCTGACCAAAGAAATCCAGGGCAGCCTAAGGGCCAAAAGGGGAGCACATAAAAAGTGGAAACAAGGTGAGATCACTAAAGATTAATATACCTCCTCTGCTCGTGCTTGTAGGGAGGCAGTTAGATGGGCCAAAGCTACCATGGAGCTGAGGATGGCAACCCATGTAAAAGACAACAAGAAATTGTTTTTTAGATATATTGGGAGTAAAAGGAAGGCCCAGGGAGGAATAGGACCCCTGCTAAATGGGCAGAAACAATTGGTGACAGACAGGGGGGACAAGGTTGAACTCCTCAACGAATTCTTTGCCTCAGTGTTCCTAAGTGAGGGGCACGACAAGTCTCTCACTGGGGTTGTAGAGAGGCAGCAGCAAGGCGCCAGACTTCCATATGTAGATCCTGAGGTGGTGCAGAGTCATTTGGAAGAACTGGATGCCTTTAAATCGGCAGGCCCGGATGGGCTCCACCCGAGGGTGCTGAAGGCACTGGCCGACATCATTGCAGAGCCACTGGCGGAAATATTCAAACGCTCATGGCGCACGGGCCAAGTCCCGGAGGACTGGAAAAGGGCTAACGTGGTCCCCATTTTCAAAAAGGGGAGGAAGGAGGACCCGGGCAACTATAGGCCAGTCAGTCTCACCTCCATCCTTGGTAAAGTCTTTGAAAAAATTATCAAGGCTCACATTTGTGAGAGCCCGGCAGGGCAAATTATGCTGAGGGGAAACCAGCATGGGTTTGTGGCGGGCAGATCGTGCCTGACCAATCTAGTCTCTTTCTATGACCAGGTTACGAAACGCCTGGACACAGGAGGAGGGGTGGATGTCGTATACTTAGACTTCAGGAAGACCTTCGATACGGTATCCCACCCCATACTGGTGAACAAGTTAAGAGGCTGTGATGTGGATGACTACACAGTCTGGTGGGTGGCGAATTGGCTAGGGGGTCGCACCCAAAGAGCCGTGGTGGATGGGTCGGTCTCGACCTGGAAGGGTGTGGGCAGTGGGGTCCCGCAGGGCTCGGTCCTTGGACCGATACTCTTTAATGTCTTCATCAGTGACTTGGACGAGGGAGTCAAATGTACTCTGTCCACGTTTGCAGATGACACAAAGCTATGGGGAGAGGTGGACACGCCGGAGGGCAGGGAACAGCTGCAGACAGACCTGGATAGGTTGGACAAGTGGGCAGAAAACAACAGGATGCAGTTCAACAAGGAGAAATGCAAAGTGCTGCACCTAGGGAGGAAAAATGTCCAGCACACCTACAGCCTAGGGAATGACCTGCTGGGTGGCACAGAGGTGGAAAGGGATCTTGGAGTCCTAGTGGACTCCAAGATGAACATGAGTTGGCAGTGTGACGAAGCCATCAGAAAAGCCAATGGCACTTTATCGTGCATCAGCAGATGCATGACAAATAGGTCCAGGGAGGTGATACTTCCCCTCTATAGGGCGCTGGTCAGACCGCAGTTGGAGTACTGCGTGCAATTCTGGGCGCCACACTTCAAGAAGGATGCGGATAACCTGGAGAGGGTCCAGAGAAGGGCAACTCGTATGGTCAACGGCCGGCAGAACAAGCCCTACGAGGAGAGACTAGAGAAACTGGACCTTTTCAGCCTCCGCATGCGAAGGTTGAGAGGCGACCTTGTGGCTGCCTTTAAGTTCATCACGGGGGCACAGAAGGGAATTGGTGAGTATTTATTCACCAAGGCGCCCCCGGGGGTTACAAGAAACAATGGTCACAAGGTAGCAGAGAGCAGATTTAGATTGGACATTAGGAAGAACTTCTTCACAGTTCGAGTGGCCAAGGTCTGGAACGGGCTCCCGAGGGAGGTGGTGCTCTCCCCTACCCTGGGGGTCTTCAAGAGGAGGTTAGATAAGTATCTAGCTGGGGTCATCTAGACCCAGCACTCTTTCCTGCTTATGCAGGGGGTCCGACTCGATGATCTATTGAGGTCCCTTCCGACTCTAACATCTATGAATCTATGACTCTATGAACCTCATGCCCCAGCTAGCCAGGGCAGCACCTACATGTGCGCTGCTGTGGAGTAAAAAACTCTGCAGCATGATAGTACTTGTATTTACAAGTTACAAATTAACCTACTCTGACCTAATAGGGGCACACATGTAGATACACAATGTTTATTGTGTAGCTAATTCATTAACTGTGTAGTAAATGTCTCATGTAGATGTGCCCTGAGTGATGTATCATTCTTACCATCATGTTTGAAGAACTCCCAAAGTCAGAGCACCCCATGCTATGGACTTTATAGTCTCTGGAGGTCACCAAAAGACTGCAAGGCATCTTTCTTTCTTACTTCTCTTAATATGAAAATTACCAAGACTGATGTAATCAATGTATTCAGCATAAACACAAAAGAAAAATATCGAAATGGTAACATTTAGGGGAACATGAACACCATCCCACCCATACTTAAAGCTATATTTTTTACCTTCATTCACTCCTTTGTGACTAAAAGAGATGACCAGAAGCCAAGTCTGCAGCATTTGCTGGCCAATAACTCCATGGACATTTTTGGGCATGCGGCAGCTAAAAATGCCTAAGATAGAGTGAACAACCCAATAAGAATTCTTTAATTCTGAAGTTACTACTTTTTCAAATGTAAGTCAAAATATTAATAGCATTTCTAGGCATCTGTCTCTGAGTTACCTTTCTTTCTATGTGTGCATTGTGAAGGGAGTGAACTTGAAATGAAAATTAGTCCTGAGTTCCAATTTAGCTGTTATGCCTGTGCCATTGATATTTTATTTTAGTGGTACTTTTTGAAAAAACAAAACAAAACATTGCTTTATTTTAATAAAACTTCTTAAGCTATCTTATTAGGAATGTAGGAATCATCAGGCCAAATTTATTAATTTCAACAGTCTGAGATAAGAATCTATCCATCTGTCTTATTCCTTATCCCACTTTATTCAAGTATCCCTTGGCACAACAGATGTTTTAATTGCTTTGCTAATGTCTCCTGGATCAGTGTGTATGCCTAGGGAGACTTTACAGCATGCACTTTGTGTACTGAAAGTTCTCATGAAGTTTTTGATGAATAGTACTTATGGCAGATTTGCCAAATAATTTTTACTAAACTAAGCACTGGTTTTAAAAAGATTTTTTTTTTTTTTAAATAGGCTACATGAAACCTGTGTGGACAAACATACCTTATCCATAGAGCAGGTACTACATAGTGGCAGTATAGATTTTGCAGAAGTAATTTGCTAATAATAATTTTTATATCCCATATAAAGGAGGATGTACCTGGATTAGAGACGTGTTCTATTCTGGGCCATGTTAGCAGTTGTGCTTACAGGGCTCTCTGTATTTCTGCCCCTTTTTTGGTCCCACTCATGCTTTTAACTTGTGTGGGGTCAAATTCCACAGCTCACCTTATCCAGCCCAGGCTCTGTATACCAAACCATTCTTACCCAGCTGATTCAGCTGGGTTTGTCACTTTCCTTCAGGAGTTGGTGATTAGCAGTGCATGTGATGACTAGACGGCTTTTCTTTCCTCTCTCTATCCCTGTGTAATTCTCTGACAACACTCGTACTAAAATAAACAAGCATATTCATGCATGTAATATCTCAATAACCAGGTCAGCATAAAGTATTCACAAATTATTGTACAACAGTTACAATTTCACTACCATATCCATTTGTTCTAGAGAAGATTTTATTGGTCTAATTCTACAGGGTCCCCATCCATACCAGGGTTTTTATTTTTTTAACAATAACCCAAAGCCAGTGGGCTGTATGAAATATTTAACTATCTGGTTCTTTTCTTGCTTATGCCAGTTTTCTTGCTTATGCCAGTACACTATGGGTACCAGAGCAGAATGAAATCTTAATTCCCTCCAAAATGTAATTTAGAAATTAAAGCAATTAAAAAAAATGACACAATCACCAAAACATATGGTTATGATTTAATAATGGCTGAATTAATTCCCTGCCCCCTCTCCCCTCTCAGATTCATGGATGATAAATTGATAAATGGGCTGAAAATTTAAGTCCTTATGTAAAGTTTTACTGCAGAGATTAGGAAGGAACCTCTACAATGAATTGTTTAGATTAGACAAGCTAGGAGAATTTGCAGTATATTGGAGAAAATTTTGCCTCTGTAATCTATATTACAGAGCAATTAATGTACAAGTGCATTTTCATGTACAAATGAACTAGCATATTGGGCTCTGATCTGCTGGGTAATTTACCCTGGATATAAACATCTAATATTTGTAAATTAAACAGAAGAGTGGTAGAAACTGAGTCTTCAATATAAATTACATTAGATCTGTATTCAGCTAGCAAGATTCCTTTGTGCACATTAACATTTCCAGGTGTTATCCAGTGGAGAAAGAGTGCAGAGAACAAAGGGAGGTAAAAGGAGTTAAGCTGGACTCAGGGAGAAAGTAGTGGCAACTTGCAAACTGAAACTAAAAAACAAAAGAAAGAAAAAATTCTAGGTTCCAGGTAGATTTTCCAGACAATTTCAACGTATCTAGCATTTCATATGAAACATAATTTAGAACAAATTTGTATTATGGTCAGTTATTCTCCTTATGTATCAAAATCACCGAGTGGAGGAAAAAAGACAGCTGTAAAATTATATGTATTTTTTAATGATTCAAATTAAAATGCGTACAATGGACTGGAAAATGCCCTGTAAGAAAATGTAATCAAAGTGAAAAACTTCAAAATATTACTGACATGTAGATAGCTAAGCAGCAGCCATTTCTTAGAGTCTAGGAACCACCCCATCATTGACTAGGACTCCATCCATTGTGCTAGGCTCTGTACCAAGATAAAATAGAGAGAGAATCCGTCCTGAAATAGCTTATAAAGTAGGCATCTGACAATAAACAACAGATGGATGGAGTCCAAATAAGCAATGACACAACAATAGTCAGCATGATAGAGGTGATCTTCGCACAGTAGCAGCTTAACAATTGCCAACCTTTTTTAGTGGGCAACTCTATACTTATGGGTTGTAAGGAAAAATTTGAAGGAGAGGGAAGTGACTTTGCAGACAATGTGGGGAGCTCTGCCTAAGTGAGATGGACAGCATGGGAGAAAGCACAGACTAAAGTTTGATAATTTAACAAGTACAGAGTGGAGTCTGGCATTATGGGCAGGAGCTGACTTCTCAATAAGTTAATAGAGAAGAATTTGGGGGAGAGAGATGATTAAAGGCATAGTTGAATTTAACTTTCATACCTTCCCATGGGGTAATTTTCTACCCAAGATGCATATTTTCTGCAGTATTTTAAAGTTAATTAATTCTAAAAAAAATTCTTTTTAGGACATTGTCACTCACAGTGTACAATATCCCTAAAGAACAGACAGTTTACATGAATGGTTTGCTCTCTGTGGATGAAAAACTGCCCAGAGTAACATGTTACCCTAGGCATGAATGTGTTTTTCCATATGTGGTTACAATTTACCCCAAGCCCATGTTAACTTGTTACCCCAATGCAATTTCTGTATAAATGACAGGCCTAGACCTGTTTGGGCACTTTGGCTGGAACATCACACCTCATTCATATCTACTTCAGGTATTCGTGGTAACTAATGGATGGCTATCTTCCACTCTACTTTTGTAGAAGATGTGGTAATCCCTTTTGCTAACCATTTTGTTTGCAGGCTGCAAGGTCAGGAAAACACCCTGTCCTTTGCCCAGCCACCCCACCCCCCTGTCCCAAAACCCTCTGTCACACCCAAATCCACTTCTGCTCTCTTTTCCTCTTTTCTCATGGCAAAACTCCACCTCACCTGCCCCTTTCATAACATACAGGCTAGTTTGCCCTGCCTTTGTTAGAAGTGAGGACAAGGAGCAAAAGGACAGCACAGAAGAAATAGAATAGCATCATATTGCAATACAGCGTACACTATGGAGTCCCCTTCAACAATAAGGGCTTGACACCCCCCAGGCCCCTTTTTCCTGCTCTCAGTAAGCCCCTGCATGTGTGGTTTCCAAACAGCATCCACCCACATTTGGCTTGCGTGCAAAGGGTGGATGCTGGTCTCTGGCTTCTGTGCCCAGGAGGAGAGGGTGCTATCTGCGCTGCCATAGGGCAGGGTGGAATTGCTTCTGTGACAACATAGGTGGATAGGCATGTCTTTGATTGTTATTTATATGCATTCAGCAGTAATCAATTTTTTCTTTTTTTTTCCTGTAGTCCAGGATGATAAGGCCGTGCATATTCAGTGCTGAAGTTTGTCTTGCACAGGTAACTGGGGGAGACAGCAAGACATCCGCTGATGAAATCTTATCCCAAGGCAGTGAGGATGCTGACTTTGTTCAGACATTGGAGATTGTTCAGAGCAAGAAGACCATGCATCTATGGAAGCTTCATCCAGCTCAGATGAGGTAGAGTTGGTGCCACAAGCAGAAGTGATTCCAACACTTCCAGTGGGAAAGGGAAGAGGACCAGCTTGGGGCCACTGTGGAAGACCAAGGAGAGCTACAGCAGGATGTGGAGCAGAACCACTGCCACCACCCCCAGAAAACATTACAGATGATGACATCTTTAGAGGAAGGAATGGCAGAGTGTGGGAAAAAAGTCCACAGCTAATACATCATCAGAGAACTGCAAAGGACATAGTGCTGGGCCAACAAGAGAAAGTAATAAAGACACAGTGGTGGAAACATTCCACCTGTTTCTCTTACAAGATATCCTGACTGTTATCATAAGAGAAACGAACAGAGAGGCAGAAAGAAGATTCAGGGAATGGAATGATAGCCATCCTGAAAATAGAAAGGAGTGGAAAAAGCTGGATGAAACAGGGCTTAAAACCTACATTGGCCTCCTACTGCTCAGTGGTCTATACCATGGTGGTCACGAGGCACTGGAGGGGTTGTGGGAGCAACGCACCAGGTGTCCTTGCTTCTGTGCCACCATGAGTTTAAAATGATTCCTTCAAATCACCAACTACCTGAGATTTGACAAAAAAACTGATACATGAGGAAAGGAGAGCTGTGGATAAGCTTTCTGCCTTCAGAGATATTTGGACACAATTTGTAGAGCATCACAGGAAATGGTATATTGCAGGAATACACCTGATGGTTGATGAGCAGCTCATTATATTCAAGGTCTGCTGTCCCTTCAGACAGTATACACCTAGCAAGCTTGCCAAATATGGCTTGGAAATTTGGTGGTGCTGTGATGCAGCAAAATCATTCCCCCTGTCTGGAGACATCTACCTAGGCAAGCAACCAGAAACTCCATGCCAAGGTAATCTTAGTACCCAGGTCACTGAAAAACTAGTTCATCCCTGTTACAAGATGGGAAGGAATATTATGGGTGACTATATCTACACAAGTACTGACCTGGCAGAAAGACTGCTACAGCAGGACTTGACCTATGTGGGTACAATTCAGAAAAACAAGGCCAATATCCCAAACAAAATGCAGCAAATCAAAGAAGGGAAACTTTTTTTTATCCATTTTTGTTTTCTGATGGGGAACTCACCCTAGTTTTCTATGTTCCAAACAAGTCCAAAATGTGTTGCTGTCAAGCATGCACCCTGACCTGTCAGTGGGTAGACAGCAAAGAAAGCTGGACGTCATCCATGACTACAATAAAAACAAGGGTGGGGTGGATAACCTTGGCCACTTAGTCCGTATGACCACCTGCAGGCAGAAAATCAACAGGTGGCCAATGACACTATTTTTCAATATGCTGGATGTGGCTGCCATTGCTAGCCTCATCATTTGGCTAGGCCACAACACAAACTGGAAGGAAAAATCACATTTAAGAAGACAGCGCTTTTTTTTGCAGGAGATTGGAGAACAGTTGATCAATGGATCAATAAAATGAAGAATGATGGATACATGTAATCTGTCTAAGTCTGCCAAGTCTGGTATGAGTTCCCTAATTTAAAATTGACACAACACACCCTAGTATAACCTTTTGCAAGCATGAGTGGACATTGTGTTTTTTGTCCAAGGATAGATGACTGAAAAACCTGGAAACTATGAGAAGATTGTAGGCAATTTGCCTGTGTGCACCACAGTACATCACTGCTGCTTTGTGAGGAATGCAATATTTAGTTAGAACAGTTAGGAAATGTTTTTGGAAGTAATTGTTAGTTTAAAAACAGTGTGAAATACAGACTTAGCAAATTGTTCATTCACATTCTGAAACTAAAAAAAGTTTAAATTTTGTTTATAGTTCTAGTCAAATAATATTTTGGGTTCAAGTCATCATAAATACTCTTTCAAACAATCTGAATGTTTAATAAATAGTTTTTGGTACATCTATACTGTTGTCACTGGTTCCATTTTGTTCATGCGGGTGGGGTAACGAATTACCCCATGAGACCAACAATGTCAAATTGCGAGGTAACAAGTTACCTCATGAGAACAGCAATGGTTACAGTCTCAAGAGAACAGATAAGGCTTAAATAGATGGGAAAGAGGAGATGTCAGATACTATGTAACATATGTTAGTGACTTTTCTAGAGCTGTGAAAGTGAGGTGAAAAGGTTAAAGGTTTATGAATTAAAAATAGAA
This sequence comes from Alligator mississippiensis, assembly GCF_030867095.1. Taxonomy (NCBI): domain Eukaryota; kingdom Metazoa; phylum Chordata; order Crocodylia; family Alligatoridae; genus Alligator; species Alligator mississippiensis. The sequence goes on from NC_081826.1 coordinate 214,093,617, forward strand.
GTGGAATTGATAGCTAGAAAATTTGAATTAAATGCTGTGACACTTATATATGAACCATCAATCTACTCACTGACTGTTCCAGCATACAAGCACCAAATTTCCTGTTTAAATTTGCATTATAGCATTTCCACATTTCTTAATGTGTGGGAAATGCCAAAAGTTTGATTTTACTTATAAACAGCTGACCTAGGTTGAGAACTGTTACTAAGAAAGACCAAAAGCAAAATCCAGTTGAAGAACCCTTATTTGCTGAACTATTAAATCAACTGTCTTTGTTCATAGCAAGGAAGAGGCATGTAGAATTCTCTTGCATCTTTATCATGGACTTTAGTCCACTGTGCCATTCTTTACATGCACACCCCCATACGGGACAATAGGCCATTAAACCAATGGGGGGGGGGAAGGGATGGAACCAAAATTTAGCAATATTGAGAAATTATTAAAAATTCCCTTTTATTTTGGATTCACAAAAATGAAAGTGATAAAGGATTTATCTTCAAACCTATGAATGGGTTTGTATTACTAATGGGAAAACTAGGCAAAGCTCAGGTTCTTAAGGTCCAGTCCTAAAGAAAGCAGAAACTACTACTTTGGCCCAGAAAATCCTGTTCTTTTAAAAGTAAGTTCATAGATGTTAGGGTCAGAAGGGACCTCGGTAGGTCACTGAGTCCGACCCCCTGCCCTGGACAGGAAAGAATGCTGGGGTCAGATGACCCCAGCTAGGTGCCTATCCAGTCTCCTCTTGAGGACCCCCCAGGGTGGGGGAAAGCACCACCTCCCTTGGAAGCCCATTGCAGATTCTGGTGACGCTTACTGTGAAGAAGTTCTTTCTAATGTCCAACCTAAGTCAGCTCTCCATCAATTTGTGGCCATTATTTCTGTTCTACCCCAGCCAGGCAGACTCCAGTTGTGGTCCCCTGAGGGCAAGAGGGGAGAGAAGGTGAATAAACCTCCTCCCTGCCCCTTTCCCTTAGGGCACCATACTGGCCAGCATATGGCCACTCACCTGTTCCAGCTGAGGAGCAGAGGGGCAGGGCCAGCCCTGCTGTCTGGATCAGACAGCACAGCCTAGCCCAGGGCTGAAAAGCATGCTGGGATCCTGAGGGATTCTGATGTAACTTAAATCAAGAAGGGGACTGGGACAGAAGTTACATAGATCAGTTTGGCCCAAACCAATGAAGTCTGATACTGCATAGAACTAGGTTCATCTTAAACCAGTTTCAGCAATTTTGAAACTGGTTTATGTACACTGAACTTCTGTTCTGTTACAGGTTTAAACCAGCTTCTGATCACTTAAGCCAGTTTATATGTAACTTTTGTCCCTAGCCTAAGAACCATGGACTAATGGCTTTATGGCATGTTATATTTTACCTGACTTCTAAATTCTTTCCACACATGAAAGATAAAGACAACCCTCCTCACTTTTGGTAGGCCTTGATCTCTCAGTAATCAGCTTCTTTTCTTCTGCTAATTGTGTATCTGCTATCCCTGAACATTTCTCTCCCTCCCTCCCACTGCTGTTCTTTACCATGTTCTGTTCTGGTTGTTGTGATCATCAGACCTGAGGAAGAATGCCTTGCATTTGAAAGCTTGTCTACCTGCATCCCAACTACAAAGTTGGTCCAATAAAAGATATCAACCTAAGAAATACTTGCCTTTTGCATAGAAAACAAACCATTTAAAAAGACAAAATATTCCATAAAGAGTGGAGAGGGAAAATGTATCCCAGAAAACACCAGATTCTCTAGAGAAAAGTTTTGTTTTCTTTGAAGAGCAGTTTTCCAAGTCTGGACCTCATCCCATTTTCCACTGAGAGCAGATCATTTTAGGCACAAAATGTTTCAGTGAATTCCCATAGCTCTCAATAAGCATACCCTGAAGAACTGTCGTGGAATAGTTCACCAGAATTTTTTTTGTAGAATCATAGCTTTAGACAGGGATATTGTCAATGTCTGGCATCATCTAGAACTATAATTATACAGTTTAGAATCCATAAAGATCACTTTTATAAAGATGGTTTCAAGGGGGAGGGTGATTAAATGAGGCTAGAACAGGACCTAAATAAGAAGGGATAAGAAGAAGTCAGTAATATAGCAGAGCATGATACTAATTGCCACTTTTTAAATATGTTAAGAAACCCATACTTTACATCCCAGAACAAATGAAAATAAAACAAAATAAATGAGCAGATACACTTGCAAGTGATCATGTGAGCTCTTGCTCACAAAATGTATGCATCTGTGATTTGATTAATCTATAATGTGCATCTCTATCCTGCTTTCTTCTGGAAGAGAAATAAACATGATCCTGCAAAGGACTAATTAGACCTTCTGCAAAGATGCTCAGTACCCTCAAATCTGTGGTCAGTGGGTTTGAGTTGGGTCAGGAATAGCTCAGGACTCTGCAAAAAGAAGCCCTTAATAAATATGACTTTTATTTGAAAGCTTACAGAAAACATCCTTCTGAAAGAAAAGCTCTCACCAATAACTATTTTATTCACATACTTTTCTTTATTTTCCTCTTTATTTAGGAAATAGCCCAGAAAGTTGATTCTTATCATTAAGGAAACAACATGCAATAAATATATAATTTTATCCAGTGTAGCACATTTCAGACATTTCACAGAATCATTTAAAATCATAGCAAGGACAAGGTCACTGCTAGAATCGGTTTGTGTTTTAATTTACCCTCTCCTCAGAAAAAAGAACACTCTATAAAAGATCAAAATGCTCTTCCAGCATTCATTTACACTTTATATTTTGAAATTATTGCTTATTAGCATAAATTTCAAGTGTTTGTGAATAAAATATATTCAGTAATAAAATTTAAGTAACAAAATAAGTTGTATTCAAAGCAATCTTGAATGAATACTTCAGAATACTTTATTTGCTATTGGAACTAGTGATGTTTAACAGCTGTGGGTAATGAAAATTAAGACCGTTACAGTTTAAATAATATATTTAAAGGCATATTTTATCCTGGGGGGTGACATCCAAAATTTGTTATTGGTTATGCTTCACTGCTCTTTTAAAATGAAAGTAAAGTTTGCCTCTCCTTGGGTCTTATAAATTAATAAGAATGGAGCTGAATTTTAATTTAAAATGCTATAATAAATTATTGTTTGTAGATGCAGATACTTTACCTAGGGATTACCTTTTCCTTAGATTTCTACTGCCCTCAGTAAAAGTTCTTATTCATATATTCATCAACAAAATTTTCTGGCAAGTCTTTGCAAAACAGTCAACCAAAAAGAAAAAGCAACTATAGGAATGGAACTATCTTTTTATTGGATTATTCATATCCCTATTAAGCTTCCTTTAAAGTAATTAAAGAGTAAGGCATTCATCTAGAGGATAAATCATTTCTGCAAAAATAGCAAAATGAGAGCAGAATGAGACAGAAGGGGGTGGGGAGTATGCTATGTGACTAGATAAATTGTTTGAAGTATTTATTTTTTCTATTATGCATTAGGTGTTAAAAAAGATTATGGAAATTAGATGGGATGGAGAGGAGTGCTCCTTTCTTGTGTCAAATGACTTTCAGGACAGCAGTTAATTGAACTGTTTATCACAATGGAAGGTTGCTGACAACATTACCATTGGATGTTTTCAGAACAAAAAGCAATCAGCTTTCCCTGCTAAAAATAAAAGCAGAATACACCTTCATTTCTCTTTATTATTAATTATCATGTGGTCATTTATGCTAACAAGAGAAAACCTGATTATGGTTATAAGAATGCTGTTGAAATCAGCAGCTCATCTGCTACCATGGTTACATTTCTCAGTTAACAGTTTGATTATTCAGTATTGCAGTGAAGAGGATGATCACTAGTTGCCTTTCTGGGGAAGAGGGTGAAAATAAATGTGTGCGATAATTAGGTTACATTCCCCATGGTATATTCTTCTAGTCTGTAATACTCAATCACAATAATAAAATTAATTCTGAAAAAATAATTAAGTCTGTGTGCTTTTGTATGTGCAAGTGTAAATGCTGTGCTCATTCAAGGTGTCAAACTGATAGACCTATTTGTTTTTTTTATCACCATCACATTATTCAAAAAGCAGATAAAACAGGCACAAACAGGTGTAAGCTGCCCCATATGATACAAAGAACCCGTCTCAATTCTGACTTCAGCAAACATCTCTAAGGGTAAAAATATAATTCAGTCTTTAGACCCATTCAATTCTTGGTTTCTCTGCCGAAACCTCCAAGGATTCCACTTAGTATCAGCCAAGCTAATGGCATTCTTGTAATGTAGACACCTGTCCCTGGGAGCTGGACTGATAACTTAATCCATGTTACATACAAACAATAAAACCAAAGCTTTTAACTTTGTTAATCATTCAAAAAATCAAACTAAGTTGAGGAATAAGGAAATAACATCAAATATTGAAAAAGATGACAATGCTTTACATTGAGTGCTGATTGTTAGAGTTCCAAGGAAGGAGACTGTCAATAAAGAGAAGCTATGCCTTTTTATTTTCTCATCACTTGCTCAAAATACCATCAATATTGATATTATCTTGGCAAACATCATGTAAAGGAGACAAATTAAATAAGGGCTGGAAATAATTAACTTGGAATGTTGTACATTCCTTTTCTAAACTGGCTCTTAATAGGAATAGAAGGAGTTCCTTTTTCAGATATTTTGTGCCTAAAAGGATTTTTTGTGAAGAGCTCTTTCTGAAGGACAAGATCATCAGGGTGCAGAAACACGTAACAGTTGAACCATTTCCAAATATGATTGATTGGGAACCAGATCCCAATTGTTTGAAGTGCCGTGGCTCCAACAGCAAGAGTTAGGGGTAAACACCCAGCCCAGAATGCCATGCAGTGTGCAAAGCAGAAGGGTGTGCTTACACACATGATTTGGGAATCACAGTGGGTGGGTGACCTGTGACTTGGGGGCATTTGCACTATTCTGCTTCCCCTTTTCTCCTAAATATGAGTTCAATAAACTGTTATTGTTTCAAGTGACCAGAGTCTGCAGTGTCCTTGCTTGACTGGGGGAAGGAAAGGATCCATACATTTTGGTTCCCAGGGCCACTGGGACATTAAAAGGGGTGGGGGGTTGAGTGTGTGCAGCGAGTACAGAGTGAGAAAACAACTGTTTTTTAGAAAAATAGCTTTTATTGAAGAAGCAATGGAAGGGAGCTCATTGATAAAACATGTCACCAAAAGGAAAAGAAGTGGGCAGTAGAGTTCTGCCTGAGTACCATGGCAGCCAGTTGCAGCTGTAGCCATAGAGCTGGGGAGGAGTGATGCAGCATGGGATGCCTGCAGGACTGACCAGACATGTCACAAAATACCAGGTATCCCTACATAACACTAAACCAGTTCACAGTGAGCTAGTATGAAATGGTACTTTATTTTCCAGGTACATTTTTCACTGCTTCCAGGTAGCTTTAAATCAATTCAACAGGCTTATGTCTGTCCACAATGTGTATAAACTGTATTTAAGCCTTTCTAAGTATTGTGCGATTCTGTGCCCTCAGGTATCTTTGATACGAGTCATTGTTGAGGTTTTGCACTTGGAGGAACGTACTGATTAAGAACATCTGCTAGGAAGTGCTTAATGTAAATAGGCATGGCCTTCCCTATAAAAAAGTTTAGGTGACTATGATCATAACAACTCATCAACTTATTGACTAGTTCAACTGGTCATTTGTCATCAAGAAAAAATAAACAACAGAAAACAACAGCAAACACTTAAGCTATTTACTCACAGTGTTCTAGTCATTATATTGGAAACAGGTTCTGCACTTCTTACTCACTGGAGACTTCACTGATAGCTTGGAGTTGCAAGGAAAAGGTAAGATTGAGTCCTCAGAACTTTTTCAAAATTTAAACAAAGTATAAGCACACATATGTGTATATGTATACTTACAGCTGCAAGAGGCTGGGATCTGGGGGAGAGTGGGGTGAGGCATGGTATCTTTGATTGGACCAACTGCAGAGTTGGGATAAAGTTAGAAAAGCTTTTGCATGCAGCACATGAAAATCTGCAGTTGGTCCAATCAAAGATAATCACCGTAAAAAAAATAAAATCTTTGCCTTTTGCTTAACTATGTAAATACATTAATTCAATTTGGGGACTTACGCAGATGTAGGGACTTTAAAAAATGTCTTGTACTTTTCCCAACAAACATATAGTGGTTCATACTAGCTTTTCTTATGAACATATAGGAAATGATGATGTATGAAAGTCTGCAACTCAAACATATCAGACTAGAACAAGATAACAATCTGTTCTACTGTTATATATGACTCAGGACTTTCCACTAGAATTAATATTGTATTTAGGTTATCTTTAGAGGTCACTACACCATCAGCTTTTTATTAAACCACACATTCAATTATCCTTATTTTCAGAATGCATCAACTTCATTCAGCCACAGGATGCCGGCTCTAGACAGTTTATATGTGGCATGTGATGCCACAAACCTGAAAATGTAGTCAGCAGTTTCCTCTGTGACCATTTATTTTAGGCAAGGGCTTAGGGACATCCTGTAGAATGACACTGGGTAGCCAGGCATGAATCCAAGAGCTAGTGAGTTGCGAAGAACCACTGGTTATATTCCACATCTGGCCTCAATAAATAATCCTTTTGTATCTACAACAACTAAGTCCTATCATTTTTCCAATACGAGGCTCCTTAAAGATCTAAAAATTGAGCTGATCATCTGTTAGAGTAAGACCCATTATTCTCAAGCCCTGTGTCATAATCACAACCTTTCTGCCTGGACCAACCCAAGTAGGATTCCCTTGAGAGATTTTCAGTGATGATCCTTAATTGGCCAAAGTGATCTCTATTGAACTGTGCAAATAGAACAGTTTTGGGGAAAAGAATAGCAATGAAAGAAGTGAGGCAGATGTGAGACAGGTAATTAAGAAGAGAGAGAGAGAGCGAGAGAGAGAGAGAGAGAGAGCAGGAAAGATGACTTTCACCTTCCAGGATGGAATGCAGTCAATGCTATGTTTGTTCTGTTATTAACTTTTTCCATTGATCAATGGTCTACAAAGGTGAATTGCCCAGCATTAAATCTCAAACATGGGAAAACACTAGGGCTGTGCGAAATGGCAATGTTTCACTTCAGAGGGACAGTGATTTGTTTTGGTATTTCAGATCACAGTCCTGTTTCAATGCAGCCAAATTATTTTGGAGTTTGGACACTGTTTTAGTGTTTTGGCCATAGGCTATACTGGGGAATCACTAAAATGCCTATAACTTTATCATTTCCAGCCTGATTCAGATGAAATGTGTAGGGATGATAGCCCCTTCTGACGGCATGACACCTGCCAAGTTTCAAGGAGATAGGTGTAGGGGATTTTGTGAAACTGCACCTTATACTGTTCAAAGCAAAACTAGTATCACTTGACAGCAGTGGCAGCATGCCGTCATCTCACAAGCAGCTCTCTGATCACTTCCCCCAGCTGTTTCCAGGGGCCACAGGCCCCCGGATCTGCATGCAGGGTTTCAGCAGGCTGCTGCTGCAGATTGGGGCCAGCGGCAGCACTACAGTCTTCTTGGTGCTCGGTGAGCACTGTGCCGAGGGGCTGCTGCTGGCCCCAGCCTGCAGTGGCAGCCTGCTGAAACCCTGCATGCAGGTCCAGGGGCCGATGCCCCATACGAAGAGCTGGGGAAATGATCAGAGAGCTGGGGGAATCGAACCAGGACCTAGATGTCAATATCAGAGCAGTCCTTCCTGCCTTCTTCCTCCTCCCTCTTCTTAGTTTTTGTTTCCCTGCAAGCCTGGCTCCAAAACTCCCAAATGTTTCAGAGCCATTTCAGAGTCTTCCGTTTCAATTTGGATTCAGTGATTCGGGTACCAAAATGGTCTGAAACACTTCTGAAATGAAACGGCTGCCAAAATTTCTCATACCCTAGAAAACACTCACATCTCTCTGCCTCAGACTGTGAACCTGCTGGCTCCATAGTATGTTCACCTGCCTTAACTACTTTCACTTCTCAGCAAGTGCCAAGCTGAAGGAGAAATTCATTTTGAAATACATAACACACAGACTTCATTTAGATGTTGATGAATATTTTATTTTTAATCTTATCGCTAACATTCAGAATGAATGCCACTTACTAGTAAAAACTTGAGATTTATGGACATTAAAAAAGAATATATTATATATATAATAGTTAACTCTGTAGTACATTGTGAGGGCACTGAGGAGGAAATGTGTTCACCGGGAACTGCTTTCAGAATGTTAGGATTCAGGTTAGCTGGAGATTTCAGTTGAGAATTGGGCCTTTTCTTCTTTTAAAGAATTCAGTTAGGCCAACCTAAAGAAAAGGCACATGGCTTGCTTTCAATTAGTCTTGTTTTTGCCTCCACCATATTTGAAATGTTCCACGTGCCTACTTTAAGGTGCTGAATACCCCCAATTCCCATCAACCTGCTCCTTTCAAGGTTGGCTTCATAGTGATAAAACAAAAGTTAGGAGTCAGATGTTCAGCTGCTGCCACCTGGCCCAGCTACAGTGAAGTTCCTGTAGTGTTTTAATTTACACCAGATTATCAGATTCCATGTCTACAAATCTAAGCTCAGCTGTAACGTCAAAGTTGTTATTCTGGGCTATAAATAGACATATAGGCTAGGATTTTTCCTAGGGGCCTAAGGAAGGCCTTTCTTGAATTCAATGAGAGTTGGACTGTGAACTCACTTGAGCTCTTTGAAACTCCTAACCTTAATTATTATCCCACCTTGATAATAATCAAATTGCCATGGCTACTATCAAGACATATGAAATACTAAGAATGGAGTACACTAAATGCTTTCAAGATGACCCCAAATTCTTTGACTCTAGCCAAGGTAAGGGATCACCTAGCATTTCTAAGAAACCAGGAGATAAGTTTTTCTCCTTTCTGTCCCTCAGGCTTACTTTCCAGTTACTCTTATAATTCAGTCCCAGCCTGCCACTCTGCTTCACTAATGCTACTGGACAAACTGCCTGATAAACCTGTATTTTCCTTTCATTGTGTTCACGAAAGAGACTTATTCCAATACAAAATAGTTTAATTATATTGTGATTAAAGCTAAAAGCAATTATCACTCATTCTAATGTTACAAATTTTGCAATAAATTTCCTTGGCCCCGAAATACTAAACACAGATGCAACGTTTTAGTTTAAAAGTTAATGTTAATATGACCAAAACCCCAATCATTTTCAAGGAATACCAACCCATCTCCTCACCCTCAGCATGCTCCCACTCACTGATTTTTCACAGTTCTTACTGACCTTTTAATTTTGATTCCTGCCATCCACCTCCAGCAAATGTATCACCATTTCACATTGTCACTCTGACAGCTCTGCACCTCACATTGAGTCAACAGCACCACAAACAGCCGGTGCCTCTTGAGGATTCAGAACCTGGCAAAGTGCCAGTAGCATTTCTACTCTTTACTGAAACATTAAGGGGAGTTGCAATGACCCGAGTCTGCAAACCTGCTTCAAAATGGAAGAGGAAAAGGCTGAAGTAGGTTGAAAATAGTTGGTAGTCAGAAGGTTGATTGTACCTGTTCCACTGTCAAAGCAGTACTGTAGCAAGGTGGCATAGGTAGTGCTCCCACTGAAGGGGCGGTGTGGACTACCACTGGAGAGTTGCTTAGTTATCTGCTGACCTAAAAGTTAGAGTAACACAATACCATTTAAAAGACCAGGTAGGGATCATTGGGTTCAATAAATACAGGCATACAAATAAGAACTAATCAATGATCTACTTAAGTGAGTGACCGACCATCTCCCAATTACCAACCTCCTCAAGTCTCCTTAGTTAACGAGCATCTATAAATTAGACCTTCTATCATTAGGTCTTCCCTCTTAATAAATACAAATATGATCAACTAACACAACATTTTATTAACACCCATCTACAGAAGGAACATTACTAGCATGTCACCCTGAAGTGAGTCTTTGCCATTTCCCCCATTTCCACAGTTATTTTAACAAGTTTCTCTGAGTCTTTCAAAAGGTTTACGTTTCTTCTAACACTGATGAATGATCAGATGCAATTTCTGATTTATTTTTAGTGAGAAGCTTTTCCTTTAAGTCTTGATAGATTTGAGTCCATATACAGGGATCTGACTGACATGCACTTGTGGCAGATGTGCTTCTGGACATAGCACAAAGTGCATTAGGTATAGTGCTGAGGCTTATTTCCTTTTCCGGCAGGATGTTGTTTGCATTTGTGTCCATAGGTACGTTTCTTCCTATAAGGACATTGTTGCTTCTTATGTTCCGGAACACTTTCCTTCTTTCTAAGAAGATTGTCTAAATTTTGGCTGCAGTGGTCAAGAGGATCATCAGCAGGCATGAATGTTGTTCTTGCCTGTACCACAAGCAAACACAAAACTATATTCAATTTCTCATAAACTGCCAGACTCAAAATTGGGTGTCACCTCTTGAGATACTACAGTGCCTGGGAGTTTACATACTCTACTTTTATATCGGATGCTAGCAATACATCTCCCTTTCACTGGTATATTTATTCCTGAATAGCCAGCTATTTTGATATTTGTTGGACTCACTTTTGGTCTCAGTATTAATTTTCTATATTCATTGCTTGGTAAAATATTAACCTGACTTCCAGTATCCAATTTAATAAATGAAACAAAACACTATTCCTTGCATTTCCACTGATAAAATCCAGTCTGTCTCATTAATTTTGCTCAATTCTGCCTTATCTATATACAATTCTTCTGGTGTGCTCTTAACTGTGTATGCAAATAAGGTGTTTGGGATCTGTGTTTGGGATCTGTAGCACCTGGCAAATGGTTCCTCTTGTTAGTTTAAAAGAAAAGAGCGCTTTACAAATGCAATACAATATTTGGGGTCATCTTGCTTTCCAAAATTGATATATCAGTTTATTTGCTGTCTCTTCTGTGCACCCCCTCCCCCTTAGCCTTCTCTGAGCCAATGGAAAATTCCACTTTGTAGCCGTGTCCAGATGAGCATGGTCATGCAGTATGTGGCACCACAGGCATGTCTATGGCACCACATACAGGACATCCAGATATTCTTGGGGGGCAAGGAGGGGGGAGGCTTGACCTCTGGAAGTGGCCTGTGAGGTGGCTTATTCAGTAGAAAATTTCACCCTGTGAGGTGTTTTTTTCTGGCCACGTTCTTTCATGCATACTGCATGGATGACACCTTTTGTTGCATTCAGCATTGCAGCCTGGGCCTTCACAATTTCTGCTGCCCTGCAAATTTGGATACTCTTTTCTAGGAACAAATCTCCCTCATACAATAGCCTTTCTTGTAATTAAGTATCTGCAGTTTCACACACATTCCTATCTCCAATCAGAGACTGTCAAGTTGCCAACAGCACAGTTCTTAGTCTCTAGCTTAGCTACATACTTTCTCCTTTTGCTTGTCTGTAAATAAATATAAAATACGTCTTTCGAGGATTTCATTCTTTTTTTGGCATTCAATGCCCCTTAAAATTTGGGCAGTATTATACTTAACTGCATATGTTGGCCTTCTTTGTCGATAAAGGGGTTATACACTACTGTAGGAAGATCACTTACAGAAAGGCCTTTGTCCTTTCATGTGGCTACATACAGGTCAGTTGCAGTATACGCGCATTTAACTTGCGCAAATTCAACTATACGCAGGGGGGTGGGGCAGGGCTGGGCTTGAGCTTGCACGTGGCACTGCCGCTTACCTGGAGGCCCATTATGGCAGTGACGGCCACTGCCTCCAAAACCTCCCACTGTCGCCATGGAGCCGTGCCCAGAGCTGTGTGGCTGACCGCAGGGCAGCAGTGGGAGCATGGTGGCGGCCAGGCGGCATGCAGCCATCCCCACCACCACCCCGCACTGCACTGCTGCCACCGGCCGCACAGCTCTAAGCACGGCACCGTGTGCAAACTCAAGCCCCGCCCCCCCCACCCCACCCCCCCTCCCACCCCGCGTATAGTCACCAATTTTCGCCTTACGCGATTTTCATTTTACGTGCCGACTTCAGCACCTAACCCCTGCATAAGATGCGACTGACCTGTATTCCACTTGCTCCCCAGTTTCCAACTTTTGTATAAGTTTAGATTTCCAATTCTCTCATTTGCCACTCCTGATACCCTGTAGTCATCACTGGGTTCAATAAATACAGGCATATTTTTGTCTCATCGTGGTGTCCTGTGACCAGTGGGGTCCCCCAAGGCTCTGTCCTTGGACCCATACTGTTCAACATCTTCATTAATGATGTGGACACTGGAGTCAGAAGCAGACTGGCCAAGTTCACCGATGACACCAAACTTTGGGGCAATGCATCCACACCAGAAGACAGGCGGGTGATCCAGGCTGACCTGGACAGGCTCAGCAAGTGGGCGGACAAGAATCTGATGGTGTTCAACGCCGATAAATGCAAGGTTCTCCACCTTGGGAAGAAAAACCACAGCATTCTTATAGGCTCGGCAGTGCTATGTTGGCTAGCACTATGCAAGAAAGAGACTTGGGGGTCATCATTGACCACAAGATGAACATGAGCCTGCAGTGCGATGCTGCGGCTACTAAAGCGACCAAAACGCTGGCTTGCATCCATAGATGCTTCTCAAGCAAATCCCGGGACGTCATTCTCCCCTTGTACTCAGCCTTGGTGAGGCCGCAGCTGGAGTACTGCATCCAGTTTTGGGCTCCACAATTCAAAAAGGATGTGGAGAAGCTTGAGAGAGTCCAGAGAAGAGCCACGCGCATGATCAGAGGTCAGGGAAGCAGACCCTACGATGACAGGCTGAGAGCCCTGGGGCTCTTTAGCCTGGAAAAGCGCAGGCTCAGGGGTGATCTGATGGCCACCTATAAGTTTATCAGAGGTGACCACCAGTATCTGAGGGAACGTTTGTTCACCAGAGCGCCCCAAGGGATGACGACTAGGTTGAATGGTCATAAACTACTACAAGACCGTTTCAGGCTGGACATAAGGAAGAATTTCTTTACTGTCCGAGCCCCCAAGGTCTGGAACAGCCTGCCACCGGAGGTGGTTCAAGCACCTACATTGAACACCTTCAAGAGCAAACTGGATGCTCATCTTGCTGGGATCCTATGACCCAAGCTGACTTCCTGCCCTTTGGGCAGGGGGCTGGACTCGATGATCTTCTGAGGTCCCTTCCAGCCCTAATGTCTATGAAATCTATGAAATATAATGAATGAGAAGAACTAAACAATTAGCTTTATTGTGGAGCAATGGGCAACTTCTGCAGTCCCTGTCACTAACTAATTTTTACTTAACTGAGTGACCATCTCCCACTAACCAATTTCCTCCATCTCCTTATGTTATGGAGCAAAAAGTTAAAGTTATAAATCCTACCACTACAGGCCCCTACTTCTGTTGAGACAAACAACTTCCATACGGATCCTCAAAAGGGTATCCAGCATCCTTATGCCATAATAGGTGACTGTAAAAGATAAAAGTTTCAGCTAGACACTTTAGGGCCAAAGATTTCCAACCCACTCCCCATTATGTGAACATTAGGATTTAACAGGAAGCACCATTCCTGTTATGTACTTTCCCTTCCACATGTCAATTGTTTTCAAACTAAATTGTATTGATTTGGGGTATCTTTTTGTCCAATGCTTTTCTTTGTAAACCTAATTTACTATTTATGAATTTCACTCCTTTGCTTTAAATTCAGTTGATCTATTTATTTTAAATCTCATGTCAGCTGATATTAATCTATCATGGTGCCTCAGAGAATGACCTGGTGTTGCCCTGTGGGGTTAGGCCAACTCTCAGGATCTCAATATTACATTGTTGGGCAGGAGCGTGTGACACAATTGCACATATACAAACACACAAATCAATTAGGTGCATACACACACACACACACACACACACACCACCTACACATACACACAGGTAAGTTCCTAACTTGGATGGTACAGTGTGTATGTATGTGCTTGAGGTACCTGTGATACTTGGGGGGGGGGAAGGTTCAGGTGACAGAGAGAGAGTTAAAGTATAGGGAATAAAAGTTGCCAGAACTGGGATTAGAACTGGTGGACTACAGAGAAGCTGGCCGAGGAACTGAGGCTTGGGGTTACTTAAGGTAGTTGGACTGGAAACTGAGGCAGAGAGCTGAGATATTGGGGGAGACAGATAAGTGGTGGCAAGGGGGAGACAGCCAGGAAACAAACTAAGGAAGAAACCTGGTTGCTCAGGGGAAAAGGAAAAGGCAGCGGGTATAAGACAGTGGCAAAGAAACAGGGGGCTTGGAGGCAGAGAGGAGCTCAGGACAGATGTTGGGGGTGGCAGTGAGCCAGAAGCAGGAGAGGGAGAAATGAGACCGAAGTTAGAGAGGCAAGGAGCAGAGATTGGCACAGGGCCAAACCATAGTAAAGCAAAACCCAACTTAGGGGTCCAAATAACAGTTTTATTACACGGACAACACACTACACAGCCCCATGAATTTATTGGTTCTCACACACACACACACACACACACACACACACACACACACTGGCAGCAGGAGAAAGAGACTCAGTGGAAGGGCTGGAGTCCAGGTAGGGAAGAGAAGCGGAGTCCAAGTCTTTGGTTGAAGTGGGGGTGGGGGGTGATAGCTACCTATCCAATCTGGAAAGGGGTCCTTGTCCAGTAGGTATTGTCCAGAGGGGGGTTGCCAGCAAGGCCTCTGGGTGAATAGGTGGTATGGCATGGTGCTGGTCCAGATGGAGAGGGCGTCCCACTGGGTCTGTCTTCACTGCCCCTTTTTATAGTGGCAGACCTTGTGTGACCCTAGTGACAGGAGGCATGCCCAGGCAAGGGTCAGTCCCTGGTGTACTGAGCATGTGTGCTCCATGCAGGGATGTGCAGTTTCGGGTGTCTGCAATGGTGGGGTACAATTGTAGAGTTGCTGGTTCTGCAGGATCTTTTTTCTTTCAAATGCTGGCTCTGTTCCTGGGTGAGGTCTGTGGTTCCTGGATGAATCAATGCAAAGTGATGGCCCAGTCATTACAGGCCATTCAGTAGAGGCCTGCTACCTCTGTATTTCAATCATTCCCAATCACTCTCATTCATCTGGGAACCAATTTACATGGGAGGGGTACGTGACATACAGTTGTGACACAGGGGATGCCTGGGCAGAGGACACAAGATGGAGACTTGACATACAAAATGGAAACTTGACATTACTTTGGTTCACTTACAAACACAGGCCTAAACCATATAATATCCATATGAAACAATAAAAATCAATAGGAAAATGATAATAATACAATATACAACAGTAAGAATCAATACAAACCTAATAATAATACAATATAAAACAGTGGATATCCAAAACCAAAAACTTGCTACCAAAATAAAAATGTTAAAGCTTATCCTAAGTCTGAGCTTGCTTATGCTTGTCTATAGGGAATAGAGAGGGACAGAACGAAAAGCCATAAATAATTGGGGAAGGGGAGGGAATGCAAATCTGTCATATATATATACATGTATTAAAAAGAAAAACTGGGGGTTTTGTTACACTGGGACGCTGGTATACAGTCCCCTTTCTTTTCCACAATCTCTTACCCTTTTAATTTCCATTCATATATTTCTGTGAGACAGGCACACTGGGAATTTCCAGTATTTCAGTATTCTAATTATTTGTCCTGTTGTTTACTCACAAGCTCTAATGGTTTCAAGGCTATCTATGAATAGCATAAGCCCTGAAAGTCAGAAGTGGACTGGCTGTCAATATGGGCTATCTTAGTATCTAGCAATTGGTATTAGATGATGTGGGCTATCTGCAATTTGAACCAGTGCTCACAGCAGCCAATTTGATTAATCTACTTGGTAAGTTTAGTGAATTTAGGTTGTTTGTTGCAGACCTGAGATGTCTCAGGCAGCCTGTTGCTCACTGGCAGCTTACTCAGCTCTCTTTGACACCTGGCACAGTCTCCCACCTTGTCTACCTTGCCTTGATGATTAGTTTGGGAGACCACTGTCAATGGGCCAGCATGCCAGTCCAGGACCTTCCATCTGCTGGGGAAAATCTCTCTCTCTCAGGACTTAACTAAGGCCCCTCCAGTCCTCAAGTCATGCTCCCAGGCCCTCCACTCAGTTCACTGGGCTCCCCAGCCATCCATTTTCCACCATCTCTGAGCTTCTGGCCTCTCTTTCCCCTCTAGTGCCTTGCTAACACCAGTCTTAGCCTGCAGTTTCCCCCACACCCATGTTTCTCAGGTATAAGCAGTCAACAACATAAAAAAAAAGGTGAACCGTGATCACCTATCTGCTAAACAGTCTCTTGCACAGTCTCCTGCACTTCAGAGTCTGCCAGGGCATTTTGCATCAGAGTACATGAGCTCTTGTCCTCTTGGTTTTGCAGAACTTCTTCTCCAGAGCATGCAGTCTGGTTCCAACCTACACAATGCTCAGACTGACGCTCTAATGCCTGGGTCTGGCTTCCATATGCCTCAGCTTCTCCCCTTTCTGGTCACCTTACCTGGGATTCTGTTAACAGGGAGCAGTATTTTCCTATTGCCCTAATTAGCAGATCTGCTCCTTACCCTCTGCTGCAGTTTTGTTGTCTTCAATTAATTGTCTATGGCTCAACTCCTGCAGCTTGCTATTTACACTCTGGAAACTGCAGCTCTTTTAGTTCTGCTGCCTGGTGTTAACATTGATAGCATGATTTGGGCAGCACCTCTCATGGCATTTTGGGATCTAACAATCACCTCCCCCAGAGCTTTGTGCTTGGCAGCACCCCCTCTGTCTTCTGAAGCCTGGCCTATATTCACAGTGCTATTAAAAGTACTGTACTCCTTTGCAGCACTGCCCATCTCAGTAATGGGGTAGGGTTCCTCCTACATGTTGTAGTTTGAGCTATGTAATCAGTACAAAACTGCTTAGACATGTAAATAGATAGTAATGTGACATTTTATGCAAAAAGGGATAGATTTTTTTTTCGTGTCTGGGGTTCAAAATTTAAACTGTTACTCTTTCTGAATTGCTAGGAGCAGTACGCTATTTTCATGAAAGAGGGGGTTTTTTGGGTGCAATCTGAGAATGATTCACATTTCTGATTTATGAATAATGCAGCTGCAGTGAGAACATGAATCCTATTTTCTCTTGGCCATAAAGAGAAGGTATGACTTTAAAGAATGACAAGCCTTATCATGCATTAAAATAAGCCCCTTTTCCCCTTTTCTTTGACATTGCCAGTCACCTTATTAATTTTTCTGAAATAAAGCTGGTACAAGGTGACAGGATCTCATACATGTATTTACTGGGGTTCCTTAAGTAAAGGTCGGATTGCGTTTTAAACGAGAAGTTGGCAGCAGAGCCATGAAGTAACTAATACAAACTTCATTGTGTCTCTTGAGTCAGTCAGGTTTAATTGCACATGATTAACATGGGACTACAAGGGATCAAGTCCATGATCAGAATCATCACCAGCTAGGCCACGCGTCCAACTGAGCAAGCTAAAATATCTGGATAATATACCCCAGGATTACAGCAACCACATTATTATTTGCCATCAGTGTATATGAAGCTGAGAAATGGGGATGTGGCAGAGATACTAAATCAAATGTGTGAATGAATTGATGGAACGTACCAATTAAACCTCTTTTCTTCCTGTTGTCTCCTGGTTTCTGTCAGTGTAGAGACAGGGCTGAAGGGGCAAATTCTGATCTCACTTGTACTGTTGTCAGTTATTCAGGATTTATATCAATATAGCAAAAAGCAGGTTTTGATCTAGGAAGTGTATGCAGAAGAATGGCTATCAAGACAACCTTTTTATTTCCTTATAAATATGAATACAAATGAAATCATTTCTAGTCACTATATTGATTTTATCAGAGTCAGTTTTATATTTTGCTTCAGGGCACATATTAAAGACCCTGATGACTGTAAAGCCACTGAAGTTGCATTATGTTATGTCTTTGCCTTTGTTTTGAATGGAATTAATCTTATGTTCAGTAATAGATTTGCAAGTGGTTGGCATAGACTTCAGAAGCAATGTGATGACACTACACCCAGGCCCCTTCTACAGGTTACAAGTAAATTCCAATCAACTACTTAATTGTACAATTATATTCAGACCAGTTACAAGTGCAAAGTAACTATCACACAATAAAAAACTCCAATCAGCTAGAAGTTAGACTTCAGAAATGTGTATTAACGTTATAGCTGGTTGCTATTGAGCTATAATTTGCACATGTAGCAGGGTCTCCCTTGTTGGCTGACAGGGCTCCCAGCCACAGGGGTTAAACCCCCAAGCCTTGGGGATTGTGGCTGATGTGATTCCCAAGGCTCGAGGATGGGTTAAACCTCCAAGCCCACACAGGGTTCTGGGTCCAGGCTCATCCTCATGATGGAGCTCTGGGTCTGGGCACATCACATGCAGCGCACCCTAGACTCAGAACCCTGACAGCTGTGGGGTCTCGGGGTCTTGGCTGCATATGAAGCACAGCCCGGACCCAGAACCCTGTCTGTTGTAGGACTCTTGGTCCTGGCTGCATGTGAAGCTCAGCCTAGCCTCAGAGCCCATGTGGCTGGGAGCCCCCTCATCAAAAAGGGATCCCAGCCATGAGTGCCTGCTTCTTGCCAACAGGGCCATCCCTGGGGGATGAGGGGGCAATCAGGGCAACTGCCCTAGGCCCTGTGCTTTGGGGCCTCCCCGTGGACAGTGCCATACAGGCCTCAGTGTGGCCACAGTACACTGCTGGCTCTGTGCTCTTGGCTTCTCTCCACCCCCACTCCACGCTCCAGCCACTCTCCCCCGCACCCCATGCTCTGGCTGCTTGCCACCTCCCCCCCCTCCATGCTCCAGCTGCTCACCACTCCCCTCCTCTCTCCTCCACACTCCAGCCACTAACCCCCCCCCCCACGCTCTGGCCACTTGCCACCCCCCTCCACGCTCCAGCCACTCACCACCTCCCTCCCCACCCCCCCCCGCTCTCTGGCTGCTTGCCACCCCCTGGCCCTGCACACCCCTAGGGATGGCTCTGCTTGCCAATGCAGAGGGGGCCCAGGATCAGGCTCCTGCTGCATTGGCAGTAAGGCATTATTGGATCTACTGCACAATCCCACAATTATGCCTCCTGTCATTCATACTTAGCATGGAAGGAGGCATGACCATGTGGATCACACATGAAATGCAATTGTAGCTTTACCTGTATGTGTAGAGGGGGCCTTAGACACCTTTCATCTTAAATGCTATCCAGCATAACATACCGCCGCATTTTGGGCATTAACATAGGAGTAAAAAGGTGACAGACAATAATGACTCCATCTATTCCTAATCCCAGGCATCATTTAAAATTAACCAGCATTATGCTTTTATCTGGATAAATAAGCATAACATATTAAACGATTTCATATATTCATAGTTTAGCTGCAATGGTTTTCTTCCAGGTCAGGTCATTCTGACAGGTTCAAATATACATTTATCAAGAAATTCATCTTCAAATGATCATTGTCTTAATCTTTGGATTTCTCCCTGCCCTTCAAACCAAAACAATAAATTGATTTGGTCCAAAAACTGACAAAAATGTTGATTTTGATATTGCTGAGTATCTTCAAAAATGTTTACTTAAATCATATCAAAAGAAACTATTGTATTTTCCTCCAGGAGATTCATGATAAAATTAAAAAATCAAAATAACTAACAATGGGTCATCTTTTAGAAACCATATAACATAGCTTTACAGCATGAGTGAGTGACTGAGTGAGTGACTGAGTGCTAACATAAACTGATTTTTATATTACCTTTAGATAGAGAAAAAGAATTACATAGTTCTCCTTCTACATGTGAAAAACAAGAGTTAGTTGTCTCTCCCAACTGCCCATTCCCCAGCCGGATAACATTCAAAGCAATGCAGACAGGAACACCATGGGTGGAAGTAGTAGGGAAGACAGCCTGTCATTACGTCATTTTGTTTACATGGCAAACACCCTTACAAACAGAACCTATAGAAGGACACAATAGTCTATTTACATTGAAAATACTTTTGCAGAGTGACTTCAGCTTTCAAAAGTCTCTAGAACCTTAAGGGGTAGCAGGGCAACTCCACAGCTGAGGCAGACATGATGTCTGGGGCATTATCTGCTATTGCAGTACTGCATCCTTGTTAGGGCTTTGGTCAGACACAGGCAGCAATCACCCAACAGTCACCCTGCTAACAGCACTCCCAGCTGCTCAGAGCACATGCCTAAACACACAGCTGACCAAACAAACTCTCAGGCAGCCCTGGCTCGCTTACCTTCCTGGAGCACAATCTGGTGCCTGGTACCTGGCTCCTCTTCCTCTTCCCCTTTCTCCCAGCAAGCTGTTTGCAAAGTGCCCTGTCTGGAGACTCAGAGAAGTGGAGAAGCTTTGGGGAGCTGGAGAGTTTAGAAAGGAAACAGTTGAATATCTTTGGAGACATCCAACTCAGTTTAGGTCTGTATGGCCTGCATTGGGGATAGTAGGATTACTTAATCCCTTTAGAAGGGATAGAGAACTTCTGGCTGGTAGGCCTTTGCCCCAGTAAATGCCTTTACTGAAGAGAGTATCCATTATGCTGCTTGGATCTGTGGGTTGAACTGAGTTGCCTCAAGAGGAGGTGAAGTCTCTCTCTAAGGAGCAGATCTGGATCCTAAAGTCAGGGCCACAGTAAACCAGGGAAGTTGAGCAACCAAAGGCAGGGGTTGCAGAGTGGAAGGGAGCTCAGGCACCACTCTGCAACCCGTGCCTTTGGTTGCTCACCTTCTCTGGCTTGGGACTCTCCAGGCAGCCTCCACACACTTGAGGGAGCTGTGGACCCCTGAGATGAGCCATAAAATCTCTGAGAGCAGGTCAGGTGGGGGTAAGCAGCTGCCCGCAGTCTGTGGCAGGTAGTGGTACTCACTAGTGCAGGGGCGAGCAATTATTTTGGGCAGAGGGCCGCCTACTGAGTTTTGGCAAGCCATCGAGGGCCACATGACAGGCAGCTGGGGCAGATCAGTATTCATTTTCTAAATTTTTTAGGGGCCCTGCAGGCTGGATAGACTGGCCTGGTGGGCCACATCTGGCTGCAGGCTGCCTTTTGCCCACCCCTGTACTAGTGGTTCCAATGATTCACTCTGTTCCCAGCTGCCATTGCCACTGAAGTCGGGGGAGGGGAGCTGGTGAGGTTGCTGATGAGATCATGATGGAAATGGACCTGCCTGAGCTGAGTCTGCCCAGCTGTCAGCAGTTAGCATTTGTGTAGCAAGTGGGGCTGGGCTGGGGCTTGCCCAGCTCCCCAGATTGCAGCCCATTCCTGCACTGGAATTGCTTATGGTCACCTACCCCTGCCATTCCCAGAGACCTGAGCCCCATGGCTACAGGGGAAGGAGCTTCAACCAGGAACTCAGCACTGACTTGGGGGATGTGGGGGAATCCTCTGAGGCCTTCCTGGAGCTCCTCCAATTCACAAGTCCTAGGGCTCAGATGGAACCAAGACAGGGAAGGGATGCTCTGTGTCCCACTGACCCAAGCTGGGAATGAGGGATGCATCACTGGCACTGCCTGACACTGGCAGCTCATGAGCCCCACTCCCTCTGTCCTGCCTGGGGCAAACCCCTTTTCCCCCACCTCAGACAAAACTCAGGGACCCCCATGCTGCCAGGAGTGGGAGAAGTCCCATGGAGCTAAAGCCCAACCAGGCTGCTGGGTGAGTGTATCTCCCTGTTCTGGCTGCCTGCAGCTGATATAGATGCTTGTGGCTGACAAATGGGGTAGGTTTGTTTGTAGGGCAGCTTGTCAGGGGCATCCCGGGCACTCAGTTGCACTTGGCTGATCTTGACAGTATCCAGCAACCCAGGCAGACCGCTGTGAGGTATGCAGGAGCACCTCAGCCAATGCAGGCAGCCTGTGTGTCCCTCCCAAAGGGACAATCATTTGTTCTGTTTGCTCCCTAGGGCACTTAGTGTAAACCATGTAACTGAGATCCATTCTGCCTCAGGCTTTTTGAAAGTCTATACCTAACCATAAATACAGCAAACAATAGTCAATGAGGGAGCTGGAATTTTTCTGTTCCTGTCTCATTCTTACCTGACAATAATGTTTAATTATTGCATAAAGGGAAAATATTGCTAACACACTGGTGGCTTTATAACAACAGGAAACTGTCATCCTGCCTAAATGTTCTATTCCTTTTAGATTTAAGCATTGGTGTGATTAGGGATTTGTTGCATGTTACATATCAAATGTTAATCTGCTAATATCCTTCAATTATATAAGTATCTACTGAGTAGTGTCACTAAATCAGGAAGAGCCAGAATGTATCACGGCAAGATGAAAACACTTTTAATTTAGTCATTTTGACCTTCCAATGGTGAGCTTAAAACAGCTGAAAAATGAACCCTTCAGTGATAAGGCTGACTGTCATTGAAATTTAATTGTCCCTGGTGTTGGAGTGATTAGTTTTAGCGCCTTACCTTGTCAATGCTTGCACTGGTTTTGGTGGCACCAATAAACAGAATACTTTATCAGCTCTGACACTTATGCCTCAGAGCAAGGATTTAAAATAAACCTAGTTATAGGAAAGAAATATCTTGACTACTAAAAAATAATAGTTTTATCCTTGACCTCCAAGTAAGAAGACCTATACTGAATCCATGAGATTGTTCTAAAAATACATTTTGCATTTACCTAATCAGTGGCTAATTTGTGTAGTTCAGGTACAAATAATAAAACAAAACAAAGGGTCACCAGGGCCAAAAATTGAAGATTAGACCTGGATCAATGACAGATTGCAGTTGTTTTTCAATAAAAAGTAATGCAATGCACATTCACACACTCTGGGTGCATCTACATGTGCATATTTACTGTGTAGTAATTTAGGTTACTGTGCAGTACAGGCACATATTTACACATGCACATCTGCACTGCACATGGACTATGGTGACTTATGCCAATTTTGGTGTAAATTGGATACCTGCATCATGAGTAGATGCCGGCCTAAAAAGTTACTGCACAGTAAATGCATGTGTAGAAGTGCCATCTGTTTAGCTATTTAAACATTATTAGGCATATGCCCCACAGGAATGACTTCTGGACTTTTCACATGCAATACAGCAGAACTTCTCATATAGAGATGAATCTTTTTTTTCACCAGTGAGAAATGCAGGTGATAACTTGTACTAAACTTTTAACAACTGGTGCACTTTTACAGAAAACCTGGAATTGAAAAGCACAATGACAAGGTGAAATGTTTGTGTTGATCATGTTTTAGATTGGGACACTATGCAGGTTTTATGCTATACTGCAGATGACATTTTAATTAGAATTTTTAGATAGCTCCCACTAGTTCTAGTATCAAAAGGTTATAAAGATAGGGGTCTAATGACTAGACTTCTAAATTTGGATTTAGACACCTAAATAAGCCCCTCCAATTGCAAAAGTTCCAATTGCTCAAACTCAAATACAGGCTCCTATTTTTTAAATTTTTGGTTAACACTTGGAAGACAGCAACAAATATATTGGTCTGCTGCTTATGGGAACTAGTAGTCCTCAAACCATGAAAGATCAACAGATCAAAGCTTGGACAAACAAACTCATACCCTAACAAAAACAAAATGTTGTATTGTACCATAAATCTAGTTTTGTGGAGATGAAGAGAAAAGGAATGAAGCATGTGTCAAATGTTTGCCACATCATTTCAGGCTCTCTTGGAAGGTACTTAGATACTACAAAGATAAGGGCCAGTTAAGAACCTATGAAAGACTAAAACAGAAACAGAAACCAGTAGAGACTCAAGGAAAGCTTCTAATGGGTGAATTAATAGTTCTAGCAAGATCCTCACATTCCTGCTCCTAGACCAGATGACTGATTATATTTAGATAACAAGAGTTCAGTGCCTTACAAAGATTTATAAGTTTCTTAATATCAAAGACAAAATATCTCTGGCTATAGGTGTCAATATTAGGTTAATATCACATTACTCTTCCCTCTTGGCTTGTTTGAACTTCTTGGCTAAAGGCACTGCCTAGTCACCCATCAGAAGGCATAGGGCTCAAATATTCAACATGGCTGTCTATCTACTTGCAAATAAAATCCTTCAACTAGCACAATTATTTTTTTTTAAAAAAGCATTCTGCATTTTCTGCTACTACCAATGGGGAATCCCCAGAGACAGGATTTTACAGGTATGACTTGTTTAAACTTCACAGCCTTTGCCCTCTAGGCTAGGGACAGAAGTTATACCTAAAACAGTTTAAATGATCAAAAACTGGTTTAAACCTGTAACAGAACATACGTTCAGTGCAAATAAACTAGTTCCAAAATGGCAAAACTGGTTTAAGATAAACCTGTTTGAATGTAGTTATCAGATTTGGGTCAAACCAATTCATGGAACTGCTGTCCCAGGCCCCCTCCTGGCTTAAGTTAAATCATAGTCCCCCTGCATCCCAGCACACTTTTCAGCCCTGGGCTAGGCTGGGATGGGCTGTCTGCTCCAGACAGCAGGGCTGACCCTGCCTCTCTTCTCCCTAGCCAGAGTTCCAGCTGGATGAGAAGGAGGTGGACACTGCAGGCACAGCAGCCTGGCTTCACCCTGCCTCATCCTCCCCTCACCCACTGCTTAAGCAGGGATCTCCCCTCTCCCATAGCAGGGGCCCCAGAAGCACGGGCCCCAGCCAGCATCTGGCCATGCCACCCCCATACTAGCTAATGCTGAGAGGTGTCTGTGTATGTATGTCCAATTTCACTGGAACCAAGGCAGACAGAACAGTGTCTATTGAGGGCTTTTTGGAACTAATCAGCCGATCAGCTGGTAATGAATAGGTTGGCATATTAAGGAGCCATCTTTGTGCCAATAGCTATGTCCATGGTTTGGAGGAAATATTAATTGTTGAAAGTGAAATTGATGTGGGTGTGGATGAAGTGGACAATTTATACAATTGTACAACAATGTTGCTGCAAATCTGAGTGTAGTCCATGTGCTTCTAGGCATTTCAGGGGGGCATCTGTGCTTTCATGATCCGGGGTGTTAGCATACAGGCTGGTGATATCCATGGTTGTCTTTAGAAACCTCATGTAAATAATGTTGTTTAATGTGAAAGAGTAATATACAATTCATCCAGTAAAAGGAAATGAATACTCATCTATCTAACTGTCTGTCTGTCTATGTGTATTTATACATATATGTTCAATATTTGCAGTACTACTTTATATATATAGCACGCACATGTGTGTGTGCATGTGTGTAAGTATAAATCAGGACTACTCATATATATATATTACACATACTCCAGTTAAGAATTTCATAAGTATTCCATATATACATATCTGTATATACATATATGTGTACATACATATGTGTTTTGTACATACATATATACTGAGGGGGGTGTAGAGGGGGCCCTATTTGATTTGGATTCGGCCCGAATCATGGACAGTGATTCAATTCATTGATTCGGATCACTGTCCCTGATTCAATTCAGCCAAATCCAGATCTGAAGATTCAATGCTGATCTAGAGAATCAGTGATTTGGCCAGACACAGCTTAAATTTTTTTTTCTACATACCTTGAGGTAGCAGGTATGGCTCATGATCACTGCAATGCTGGGGTGCATGGAGCATTTCACTGGACTGTTGGGGTGGGGGGGTAAAAACCACTTCCAGATCTGCCAGGGATCACACTGGGGGGCCCCCCTGCACCTCCCCAGCTTGGCAATCGGCCAGAGGGGGACCCCGAGTGCCCCCCTGACCCAGGAGACACCAGTCACTGAGCCAGGGAGGTGCACCCAGAAGTGGACCAGAAGTGCTTCTGGTCCACTTCCGGGTCTGCTGCCGAATGCGCTGGGGAGTCCCCCATGCTTCTGTGAGACACTCCATGCACCCCAGCATCGCAGCATTCACAAGCCCCTGCTACCTATAAGTATGTAGAAAAAACATTTCAAACTGTCTCTATGTCAAAATCTCTGAATCTTTCTGAATCTCTCCGAATCAATTCAGAGAGATACGATTTGATTCAGAGATTAAAGGGTCCTCTGATTCTATTTGGATTCAGAGTTTTGGCCACCAAATCAGGCCATTTCTCCACCGAATCAATTCAGGGACCGAAGTTTTGCACAGCCCTAATATATACATACATACATGGAATATATATTAAAATCTTAACTGGAGTATAAATATGGGCCTAATCCTCAAAATATCTTGTGCAGAAAGTTGGTTCACATCGATAATTTTGTATGTACAAGGACAAACAGCTCACAGAGCTCTAGTGAGCATTTCCATCACTTTAATTCCATTTGTATATGTACATTTGTGACATTTGAACTTCCATTGAGTACTTTAGGAGTTTACTTTTTTAGAATGAAGATTTTAGAAATGATAAGTAAAATAACAGAATAGCAATTCTGTGATTTGGAATTAAGTGGACAAATATTCTTGTAGCAGCATTAAGAAAATGGACCCACATGAAAGAATGGGAAGGGCTGCCCTGGAGAGAGACAGAGTTTGTGGACACTGTAGACTCTGAGGGCAAGTGAAGCTGTTTGGAGGCAGCCCTGTTGGAAGTGGGAGGGGTGATGTAACCCCAGCAAAGTTTTGAAATAGAGCCGTTAGCAAAAGTCCGGGAAGGGCCCTGGCCTGGGATTGGCTGAGAGGCTTGGATAAAAGGGGGGAGCAGTTTTCTGGCCAGGGAGGGGGGGGGGGCGGGGGACAAGAGAGAGAGGGGCTGAGGGGCAGGCTGGAGACCGGAGAGAGAGTCTCAACATAGTGGTCCCTCGGAGAGCCCCTGGCAGAGCCCTGCAGAAGCAGCAGCAGCGACTGCACCTGGAGTGATCCAGTATCCAGTTCCTCTCTCTGGCCTGGGAGCACTGCGGTGGCAGGACCAGAGAGGGGCTGCTTGTGTGGAGACTCCGAGCCTGGGAAGACCCGCCTGCAGCCCAGTGTGGCTGGGTGAGCCAGGGGCAGACTGCCTTGTTTTCCCTGGTGGGTGAGGGGTCCCAGGGCAAGCAAGGCCCAGGGAGGGGCTGCGTTTGCTGGGGCTGTGAGGCTGTGCAGGTGAGGAGAGCTGCTACAGCCTGCAGCCCAGACACTGCTCCCTGCTGAGCAAGGGAAGAGGGGGTCAGAGGCAGGGGAGGCTGTCTTGCAGGGATTGCAGAGAAGGAGCTGACGCCTGCTGCCCGGAGACCTCTGGAGCACGGAGACGGACACCAACACCAGGGACCACCCACAGACCCTGCGCAGGAACACAGAAAGTGCCACCTCCTGAGACACCCCGCCAGGGGCAGTGCACACAGGATCCCCAGTATACCGTGTGCAAGTGAAAGACTGTGTAAATAAGTTTGTGAGGGTTTATTAGTTGGTATATCAATGTCTTTTATTTATTGGTTACTTGTTATTTTGTAAATAATTAAATCTTGTAATAGTTTTATAACGGTCTGCGAGGGTACTTGATTGTGCAGCAGCTTCCCAGGGGGGCTGGGCTGGGCTACTGGTTATCAGGTACCCCAGGATCCCACTATTTAGATGAGGGAGTGTGTAGTGTCGTGCCCAGGGTTACATTCTATTATTGTTAAAATTATGTTTTGGAGTTTTGTTATCAAATTTAAGAATTTTCTGTAGAAGTTGCCAGTTTCTCTTAAGTGCCAGTGAGGTTGGAATATATGCTAACTCAAAATATTCTCAGGCTTCTTAAAATGAATTTTCTGTCTTACATTGCTCTGATTAGTGTCCACACTAAGTCCAGTTCTACCCTCCCAAATTTTGTCTGAAGAGCTATTCTACTTAAGGGATGATGAGGCAGCGTGAAGCCAGGCAGATACTGCTGTGTCTGCAGTCTCCACCTCCTTCTCAGCCACCTGGAGGAGGATTTTTTTTAAAACTGCACCACCATACCTGCACTCTACTTGCATTACATAGATGTTATTTTCATCATTTGGACTGAATACCTGGATACAC
The DNA here is from genome assembly GCF_030867095.1 of Alligator mississippiensis. Taxonomy (NCBI): domain Eukaryota; kingdom Metazoa; phylum Chordata; order Crocodylia; family Alligatoridae; genus Alligator; species Alligator mississippiensis. The sequence goes on from NC_081826.1 coordinate 214,121,461, forward strand.
TTATTGATTTCCACCTCTGGTTTAACAACTATCACCTCTCAATCAAATTCTTTCTGGAATACTCCTGGACTAACATCAACTTTCTAGATACCATGATCCACATCTGGAATGGCACCATACCAACCACCACATGCAAAAAACCCACAGACCACCATACTTACGGCCATAAAACGGACAAGCGTCAACTCACACTTGAACCGGAAAAGAGAATCATCAAATAATTACAGCCTATACTTGATAAAGATTAGACCTTGAAAGAAATATTGCCAGGCCCAGTGCTCCTGGCTTTCAAGCAAACCCCTAACCTTGGCCAACTCAGCATCAGAGGCAAACTTGCTGCTATTCAACAGACATTAAATGGTACACAGCCTTGCCTTAAAATAGATTCAAAACCTGTCAGCACATTTCCACTGCTACATTAATCAACAGCTTCCACAATAAACACATCAGAATCCATGGATCCTATTCATATCTTTTGCAAAATGTGATCCATGTCATCAAGTGCATCAAATGCCTTCATGGAAACCATTTGGGTGAAACTAAAAACTACACACCATTATGAACGATCACAGGAAAAAGATTAAAGACAGGCACACACACACACTGTTCACAGAATAACCAGTCACTTTCTGACCTCCCTGTCTCCATGCTCAGGGAAAATTTACAAAATGCCTTCAAAAGCTGAGTCTGAGAGCAAAAGTTCATAGGCTGGCTGGACACTAAGAACAAAGGACTGAATATTGATACTGACTTCATGGTTTATTATAATCTGCCTGACACTAGATAATCTTTCTTTGCATCTTTTTTATAGGTGATGCCTCTTTCCTTTTGACAGGTAATCATCTTCCATTAATCAAGCTATTCTTTCTTTTGGGATTTGCTTGTCTGCTACCCCTGGGAATTTCTCTTTTCTCCAATTTCACAGTCCTGCAAACTACTTTTAATCTTTTTCTTTTCTTGCTTTTCCCTCAGACCTGAAGAAGAATGCATTGCATTCAAAAGCTTGTCTAAATCTATCTCTACCATGCAGTTGGTCCAATAAAAGGAATCACCCACAGAAATTGTTGCCTCTTCTAAAGATTTAGGAAGAAACATATATAGTAAACAAAAAGGATGTGTTGTAAACTAAGATACAATTTCTGTGATATATTCATAAGGTTGTCTAACTGTCATATCTGGTTTGTAAATGCTCAGTATATCATCAGGGGACAAAACAAGGATGCATCTTACCTCCTCCACATTCTTTGATAGAGATTGGGCTTTCTACTGTAATTAAAAATTAGTAGTGGTTGTCTCTTGAGTATTATGCCTAAGGCCACCGAGGAGAAATGTGATGTATGAAAAGAGAATATGAAAGATTTGCGGTTCACAAACATGCTACAAAGAAGATGACAGCTGTGAGTTGCTGCTTGTTCTTTCTGTCACCGTCTTTGCTCATTTTAGTTTCATAGGGCAGGGCAATTTCCTGTTCAAGATGTTCAGCTGTTAGATTAATAGAGGTAGTCTCTCCCTTTCTCCATCTTACTTCTTACTAGTTTGAAATTGGGTAAATTATGTTTTCAGAGATGTCTCTTTCTAGGTACCATATCCAAACATGACATTGGTGACCATGGTCTTCCACAGATCTCTTCTCTTTGAGGCATACAGATTTCCATTGTTGATACATTCATCCAGGTAGATAGACTCTTGACATAAGGCTATCTGTCTTCCACAATCTCTCCTTCCTTCAGTCTTTTTCAGTTTCAACTAGACTTTAAATTTCCTCTTTCCTCATAATGTGTCCAAGAAATTCTAGCTGCCTGTTTCTGATGTTAATTGGCAGCTTCCTCCTGCAGCCTGCTCCTAACAAAATATCTTCATTTGAAGTGTGACTTATCCAACATACCTTCAAGATGCGCCTTAAGAACCACATCTCAGTTGCTTCAGTTCTCTTTTCCATAACTGGCAATATTGTCTGTGTAATAGTAAGAGCTTTGCTTAATGCTCATAGCAAGAGATTTGTACGCTGACTCCACAGTAGGCTGGTATTATAGCACGTAGCTTCTTGCTCTGTGAGAGTGACCAAACCATGAACCTGGAAAGTAGAATGTTGTAACATAGCAGAATGTGGTAAACACCAGGTGTGTTGGATCACGACTCATCCCCAAATTCTTAGCTTGAGATAACCAAACCTCTAGTTCAAGATAACGTTATTTACTCCAGACTATATAAACTGTACACTCTTAAGTTACGGGAGTTCCTCAAACTCTGGCGAGAATTCTGACTTGCGCAGAGCCTGGCGCAGGCTATCGCATCCCTGGGATTGAGACACTCCGGGGCCAAGGGAACGATGCAGGGTGGTGGCTGCTGCCTAGAGCTGATGTGAAGTGATCATCCTCTCTGCTCTGTCTTATTGCCTGCCTCTGCGAGTATCCTTAAATAAAGTTTTGCAAGAGTGAGAACAATCGTGAGAACGTCCTTTGTTCAAACGCGGGGAATCTTCTGAACCCAGTAGTTCCTTCTAAGACAGTCTGGCATTCTGATGCACACATGAGGTATAACATAGCAATCCAAAGCTCTTAACTTCTTCCCCATAGAAATTTTACTATTTGTCAATAGTTTTCTCATTTTCAGAAATGTGTCTTTTGCCATCTCTATTCCCCGTTTTATTGCATGATCACATTTACTATCTGATGTTATCCAACTTCCCAAGTAGTTACATTTATTGACCTGCCTTAACTGGTCCTTTTCCATTTTGATACTGGATACCAGAATCATCATCTTCTTTGTAATTACCATGCATTCTGTTTTCCTACAGTTAATACTTAGACCCTTCTTCTCACTTTCATTAACAATTTTTTTCTAAAATTCCTTGCAGCTTCTCTTCTGAATCAGCTATTAAGACTGTGTCATCAACATAACACAAGTTGTTCAAATTCTGTCCTCCAATGATTAGCCCTGGTAAATCCTCAGTCTCCCTCAGTATTTTCTCACTGTACAAATTGAACAAGTCAGGTGAAAAAACACAGCCTTGCCTCATGCCTCTCTTAATTTGGATGAAATCACTTAATTCATTTTCTATCTTTACTGCTGCAGTTTGGTCCCAATAGAGGCTTCTTAACATTCTCAAGTCTTTACCATTTATATCCATTCTTCCAGAATTTCCATTAACTCCTCATGCTTGACCCTATCAAAAGCTTTGGTATAATCAATAAAACACAAGAAAAGTTCTTTCCTCATTTCTATTGCCCTCTCCGAAAGCATTCATACCATAAGGATAGCATTTCTTGTACCTCAATCTTCAAGAAAACCACACTGAACTTCTGCAATTGCTGGTCTTATTCTATCGCTGGTCTTATTCTACTTCTAGCTCTCATCATCAGCACCTTTAATAGGATCTTTGTCACATGGGTCATTAAATTGATGGTTCAATGGAGTTCACATTCAATGGCTCCAGGTCTTTTGGGGAGCACAATAAAGATAGATTTACTGAGGTCCTCAGGTATTTCTCCACTTTCATAAATCTCATTGATAACAGTTGTTAATGTTTTTATACCAAACATTTCCAAACATTTTATTTGTTCTACTACAATCTCATATGGTCCTGTAGCTTTACTGGTTTTCATGCAGTTGATAACTATTCATACTTCTGACTTAAGAATTTTCTAACTATCCATGTACTTCTTAATAGATGGCTTTTCTTCTTGACTGTCATGGAATAATTCTTCAGTATATTCTGTCCATCATCGCAATACTTGTTCTCATTCCATAATTACATCACCATTTGCAGCTTTCATACATACCCTAGGAGTACATCCTCCTTTGTCTGTGATGTCTTTGATATTCCTATACATCGATGTAACATCTTTATCCTTTTGTTTTTCTATCTCTGTTCATTTTTCATGAAGTCCTTTTTCCTTTTCTTCATTGCATCTTGCTTGAATTCTTTTTCAAGTTTCTTATACTCTTCCATACTACAGGTTTTCATCATTCTCTTTTCTTCCATAGGGTCAAGGATTTCTTCAGTCATCCATTTCTGTTTCTTTTGCCTTACTTTTGATGGAATAACCTCCTTGGTTGTTTCAACTAGTGCTTCTTAAAAATTTCCCCGTTTGACACATTTCCTTCATCTTCAAGTTTTTGAAACTGGTTTTTAACTGCAACTGTGTACTTTCTTGAACTAGATCTTTTTCCACTAGAATTGAGTAATTGAGCTTCTTTGTTGCTTTTATTTTCTTAAGTTTCCTCGACCTTATCTTGATGGCGCATACTACAAGTACATCATCACTTCCACAGTCAGCTCCTGGGTAAGTTTTTGATCATTGAACTTCATTCCTCAATCTTCTGTTGAGGGTGATGTAATCAATTTGATATCTAACATTATTTCCAGTCCTGGAGATAATGTTTGAAAGAGAGTTGTATTATATCTAAAATGTTCTCGAATACAATAGCCAGGCTCTATGAAGGCCAATAGGGTCCAGGGTCTATGAAGTATGTATATAACAAAAATAGAATACAAAAGAAAATCTATAATTAAAAGGTATATTTCTTAACTGGTAATATTATTAGAAAATGTTTTTTCCCTAAGTCCTCGTATGCTAAAAGTATTGATGATCTTTTCAGATACTGCTGTGGAAACAACTTGTTGACTGTCTCCTCCTTTCTTTCCCAGATGCATACAGAGGGTGTGTGTGTGTGTGTGTGTGTGTGTGTGTGTGTGTGTGTGTGTGTGTGTGTGTGTGTGTGTGTATTATTCTCCTTCTGGAACATGTTTTCCTGCAGTGGGACAATTAAAGCCAGTATTCCTTTGAAGATATGTGACTACAAAAAGATTTAACTACACTTTGGATGATAAATAAAATATCACTAAGAATATTTTAAGTAATCCTATCACAAATATGACATATCCTTCTGACTACAGATATCTCTAAATTTACAATCCCTTTACGGTGCATTGGAAATCAATTCAACAATAGGAATTATTCAGGAGTTAGAAATGTCTTCGGTTAGATTGGTTCCCATATGGGCTGCCATACACGTTCCCATTATGGCCAGCCATGCACCCTTCTGCTGTATGGAAACAGAAGCTCTGTTTCCAGAAGCTCAAACAAGCAAATTTAGGGAGTTAACCTCATTGCGTTGCATATTTCTTTTTATTGTACCACAACTTCCTTCCTGATTGTCTGCATTGGCCTAAGACATCCCTGGGTTTTGAGCTGGCCACTGCTGGCTCCAGGGTCCTGGACACAGCTGCCCAATGCCCAACCTGCATGCTTAGGCTGAGGACAGTTCTAAGTCTCAGTCTGGCTCTTTCAGGCATATATTTTGGATCTGACGAATTTTATACACCATGCCAAACAACATGGCACAGCAGGACATGCTGTTTTTGGGGTGGGGCATAACATTCCCCAGATCCTATTTGCACCATTATTTCAATGTCTGCCAGGACCCCACGTGAGCAAAAAATTGCAAAACTGAGCCCACAGATCCTAATTCAGAAAGCACTTACTTACATGCTTAACTTCAACAAGAAGTTTAAATCTGGTTGAAATCAATGAATTATGCTTAAATATAAACACCTCATAAGTGTTTTCCTGAATAGGAAGAAATTTGAGCAATGCTTACATGCTTTTGAGTCATGACCCCAAAGTTAAACTCTTTGGGGCAGCTCTTACTTCCATACTTCTCTGAATAGTGTCTGAAAAGTATTTTTGCTATAAAGCTAGCTAGCAACATATTTAACATTATTAATACTGAGCAACTAAAATTCATTTTAGAACTAGTGAAACAAACTAACAGAATTTGAGAATATTATGCACAGCTTGAATTGGGCCTTTTTTTATATTGTGTTATGTCTCCACCTAAATCTTCAACAAGGTCATCAAAAATAATAAAAAGCCAATTTTAAATTAAATATTGGAAACATTTTAAAATTTCAAATACAAAATTAAAAACCGCTGAGACAGGTTAAGCAATTAGGAACTTTTTAGTGGCTTATTGTTTACTGTAACCTGTGCCCATATAAATAATAGATTATTTAGTTTAATTTATGTTGACTTCTCTTCATATATTTTCAAAAGCATTAGTCTCTCTCCCTACCTCCTCCTCTTCTTCTCTCTCCCTCCTCCCTCCCTCCCCCCCCCCCCTTGGCCACAATTACTCTCATTTGTATGGATGTAATTCCCATTGTTGATGTGCTTTGCAGTATATTACAACTATAGTTCTTAGATTCATAGGACCAGACTGTCACAGATATTTTGGGACTGTCACTGAAAAAAAACAAGATTAAGCCCCTAAATATATTTTAAAATCTAGACTAGACTAGAAAATGACAGTCTGTTTCTTTCCAGGTGCCAAGTGTCTCATACAAAATGCTCAGTTCCAGATAGATGGAGGTGCTCAGTACATGGATGAAATCACTAGGAAATTTATGAGATTTTCATTGTGGTACGTTAGATAGCATGTGACAACTACCAAATGCTGACATATTAAGGATGGCCAGTGTTTATTTAAAATTAAAACCCTCTTCAAATGAATGCTCCCAATGGAAACAGTACAATTTAACTCTTCTGTGAGGTTTTAAGTCCTAATATTTTGTGAACACTGGGCACATCTACACATGCCCCCAACTGCCCTAGCAAGTACTAAGTGAATGAGTAGTAACTGCACAGTTCCTGTAGCGCAGGGGTCATTTCCAACCCTACCGTGCAGTAGCAACAAGCTACTGTGCGGTAGCATTGGCATCACAGTTCATGCCTGCTGATGCTACACCTCCGTAGCGATGAGCTGTAGTGACCCAGCGTCTCACGTAGACATGCCTAGTGAAGGTCAACCATAGCAGAATAATGACTATATCTTTCTTGCCTTAGTTATATGAATAGTTAGACTGTAGTTAATGAGTCTTTGCATAAGAATAAGGAAAACAAGATTTGGTCCCAAAAGTGCTTTAGAACTTGTGGGCTCCTGATGGATAGCTACATGATGAGTTGGATAATGAATTATACTATTATTCCTGCTTAAACCAGGACCTAATGTTCGCTCACTGAAGGCAATAGTTATTTTGCTTTAATTTTGCTGCACGTTCCTGATCAATATGGATATATTATTAACTTGTGGTTAAAAAAAAAAACAAACCAACAACTTTTTTTTCAATTTCTTTAAAAAATGCTGAATTATCTTGCTTTCATGATGCTTGGATAATTTGTCCAAAACTGAGGTACTTCCTCTCTCTAAGGTTTATTTTCTGTCAAATTATATGCATTTCCCATGTCAATGACCAAAGAAAAATTTTAAATATGGCATCAGGGGACTCTATATAACATGGATCAAATGGTAAAAATGCTCTGCCAATAATTGCTCATCTTCAAATGAAACCCAAATCTTGATCTAAATTACTTCTCATTGTAGGGTAGTTCAGGGACACCATTAAAATGTCCTTTATGTCTGCCGTAGCCAGTAAATCATTTGTGCTCTCATTTTGCATTTCTAATATATATAATAAATATAGAGATTAATCAAATCTTTGCTGAGTTGATCTGAAGTGGTAAACAAGCTAGAATCCAAATGCATTCTCTTTTTGTGTTTTCTTAAAACCTGATGGGAGATTTAGTATTCTTTATACCCATTAGTACCATCTGGCAGAACAATAGAGATCTCTTAATTTCGGCCTCCTTCTTGTTTTAAATGTAATTATTGTTGAAATGTTAGCACAGGTTTTAAAATGAAAATGAGGAAAATGACAGAAAAATAAATGACAGGCAGAAAATTAAAATTCATGAAAGAACTGTCAATCATCTCTGCTAATTAGCAGCATCATCTAGGGTTTTTGATATACTGTGCATGTGTGTTTTATTGAAGCCTCCCCTTCCAGCTGGATAGCTCAGCCTCCTGTTTGTAAATGAAAGATCATTCAACCCAAACTACTACTTCTCCCCCCACAAATGTCAAGGAACCCTAATCTCCATATACGTACTAGCTAATCTTACTACTCTCAATAGCCGTTACATCTCATGCATAGATTTGCTTTGTCTCTTAGTTTTGCTTTAAATGGCTTGGTAAATTTCCCTTCATGTTTGGCTTCTGGAGATGAGTTTAATGCAGAGACAAGGTACACAAGAGTGGGAAGCAATCTCTTCCTTCCCTGGTACGTAATTTGACATTTTAAGTCTGTCTTTGTAGGGTAAAGATAGGGTAAAGGAGTACTACAGGGAAAGAGAGGAAATCCTGGAATTAGAACTGTCCCCAGAATATCAGCAGTGGAAAATGTCTTCACTCAGAGAATTAAAATGCATATATACTCATGTGTTCATTGATTTGTTTTCATATATATGTCAATGTCCCTGTCGGATGTGTTGTCCAGCATCCTTATGTGAGAAGTGGGCTTCTAGTTTAGTGTGTATTCAACATAATGAACCTGCAGCAATACCAAAAAAAAATGATGAATTCATCATGTCCATCTCTGTTAGGACCAACCAGATTCTGCCACTCAACATCTTCATGTTGAGACGTACCTCACAAGGACTAAGGTTGTGTCCTTGTTGGCAACTACTAGTGTCTGAAAAGGCTGCATTTCTACTTGCTAAAATGAATGGCTATTGAGAACAAAATTAACAACAGAGATTGGCGTCGTGGTTCAGAAATGCCAGTGGAGAGATCTCTAATCTCTACTCTCTGTTGCCAAGAAGGTGAGATCTAGCAAAGGACTTTTAAAGCCCAGGAAATAAAACTACAAGAAATGTCCAATCCTCAGTGGTTCCAATTTCCTGGGATGAACCTGGTAGATTTCTAGCTTAGGGACGTTTATGCAGCAATAGGTGGAAAATATGTAATAAGCCATAGCCTTATTACAGCCATAGGTGGAAAATTCAACCAAAAGCTGAATGTCTTCTTTCTGTGGTGCAGTTCACAGACTGACAGTCCTTGGTAGCAGCATGCAGGAAGGAGTCAAGAGTTTTAGGGAAGAGCTGGGGACAAGAGCCCCCTAAAGCCATTGCAAAGACACGAGGGCTGCTGGATGGTGGCCCTGTCTGTCTTGGTTTCCTAAATTCTGTACCGATATTAGGGAATCTACTAGATTCAGAAGGGAAAATCAAATTACTGCTTATTTTGCAGACAGCAAATTGGGAAGATGGGGACAGAGTTTTCTTTCCTCCCGTTGAAGAATGTCAGGTGTTTCTTAAGGAGAACATCATAGACACTATGTACCAGAGGGTTTTTGTGCGATTGTTGAATGGTTCTAAGAAAGGCACAATATACTAAGGCCAGCAAGACCATTGGATATTGCTATTCATATAACCAGGAATAGTGACTACTGTAAAACTGTAACTAGTAAAACAAACCACATGGGAGCTTGACAAAGAGAGAATTCCCAGAGCTAGCTGGCCTATGAAATTCCGAGCAGCATACCTCAAGCTCTGTAACAGACTGTCAGAAACAGCTGTCTATCAAGTGCACATGATTTCAAACCATTACTAGAGGAACCAGAATTATTAGAAATTGGCTTTAAGACATGGAAACAGAGATACACTCTCTGCTTCTTTATAGGATATTGAATGCATCCAAGGTTTCTATTTTTAAAAGGTTTCTATGCTAAAAGAAGGATGTTTGTACCCGAAAGCTTGTAAAGAACATTTTTTTCCAACTATTTAGTTGGGTTAATAAAAGAAGATCACATTTACCCAAAGAATGCTGTCTCCAAGGTTTCTGGGACTTTGGGTCTGTGAGCTGGATTCATGGGATGCCTGTACATGAGTGAGAAGGCTGTTCCAATGCACTGCGATTAAAGAGGGTTGGAGCAGACACAATTAATCGAGTCTGCTGGAGCATGGTAATTACCGCCCTCCAGCAGCCTCTTGCATTTCATATATTGAAATCCCTGCACTTCAAAATGGCAGCAGATGCACTTGATTTAAAGCTCGTATAAAGAACTATAGTTCAAATGCCCCCACGGACATTTTAAAGCACACAGATGCCAATACATGAGACGCTGCAGTGCTTTAATTAGAGCAGCTGTCGGAGTCACTCTAACTAAAGCATTGCACCTCCCACTCCCCACCCCTGGAGCATGTGTAAAAGTGCCCATGGGTATCTAGCCCTGCATCGTGTATTGAGTACAGGCAGTGTAAGTAATTCTCACAATCTACATTTTACACATACATTTAGTTTCCCCAGATAGGTTGGAAAGTAGTGATGCTACATATTAATATGTATAGGTGTGCTGATGTACATTTGGGCATGTTCAAGTATATTTTTTATAGTAACAGGAGTTGGGATTGCTGTCCACACAAGGGACTGTGTAACAGTATTTGAAAAGCACAATAAAATTTGACAATGTTACAGAACTATTAAGTACCTTGGCAGAGGCTGGGTTTAGAAGGCAGTTTCATCACCAAACTTATCTTGATGCCATGCTGACCTAAATAGCCAGGATTTAAACATGATTTTATGTCAAAAGCCTCACCTCCATTAGGGAAATTGCCCATTGACAAAAATCAGTGCAGATGAATCAATTCTTAAGACAAGCTAACTGAGCAGAAGCAGCCCTAGTTTCTTTGAGCCTACAATAGCAACTGAACCACAATATGTAGTAAGAGAAGTTCAGCAATAAGCAGTTTTCTTTGTGTGGAAGGATCTGTGCTAACCAGAAGGATGATGCGAGCCAGGGGACAGCTAGGATTATCTTAGAGCGGGATATACCATTTTTATAGTGCTTTATGTGCCCTGACTTTCTGGCATGTGGTTATGGCTGTAGAGCACTTTCTGTGCGTTTATCATGCACTAAAAGTAATGTCTGTACCTGGCCTTAAAGACAAAACTCTCCAGAACACCACAGCTAGTGTTCAATTTAGTGTTTCCTCTTTGCTGCAAACAAAAATCATCTGATTTTATTAGAAGGAGACGTAACCATTTTGTTCTCTGGGACAGATCAAACACCTGAATCTAAATATTTTCCCATTGTTATTTATTTCAGACAATTCTGTTTTTTTCACAGGGAAATGATGGACTGCATAACTGGAAAATATATAACATCAGTAGAAAGAGTCCTTTACTCTTCCTGAAATGCAAGGTGTCTCAGACATTGAGGATAATATGCTGCGATTAGGTTGTTAGATTAAAGTCAATGTGCTAGGTCTTCAGATTCAGGTAATATAAGACACAGCAACTCCTGTAACTGGAATGATATAATGTGCTAACAAGAGCAAGACTCGACACTTTGCTACTGGATATTAGACAGAGCACAGGGAAATTATTTGAAAATTATTTGTAAAGGGCTTTGAAAATATATAAATCATACCTACCCTACAGCACTTTACCTCCAGCATTAGCTGCCTATGGGCATATGAATGGGATGTTAAAAGTCTCCAGTAATTACTTGTTTAACTCTGATTTACTAGCCCCATTTATACAAATAGGGAGAAATTCAATGTAGCAGTAACCAGTAATCAATGTTTCTGTTACTTTAAATTAGACATTTTATTGGTGAAGACATCAGTATAGTTATACACCACAGTTACTCCTCTTACCTAGTACAGAAACTATGCTGTAGTAAAAAGCTTTTCCTCAAAGAGCACAAACTACAGCTCTAACTTATACTTTGTGCATTTCCACTGAGTCAGAAGAGAATCCAGAGATTGTGATGCTACTCCAGCTATTATTCCCAAAGCTTCACAAGACAGAAATGAAAGCAAAGAGTGAGACTTGAAGTTACAGTGATGATGCAGGTAGCTGTGCATGGATCTGTCAACAGAATACAAATTTCCAGGTCTTTCCTTACTGGATCTTCTGGACTAGACCCTTTAAAATTCCAGAATGCACTGAAAATAGCGGATATGTGTTTTACATCACTAGATGGCAATGAAATATATGATGATGATTTACTTAGCTTCTACATTGTTATTTATCAGGAAAATATCCAAGCTTTTTGCTGGACATGCTCAATGCAAGTTTCAAATCCAGTTTAAAGCTGCTTCACATGGCTACCACAATACCAGAACTGAGGACCAGTAAGACGGCTGCAAGTGGGGCACAGCACATTCCATTGACCAAGAGGACAAAAGAAAATCAGTACATTCTCTTTTGATTACCACTGCGGCTGGACCAGGTTGTCAGTAACTCATCCCACTGCAAGATCTGGTCTAATTAAAGCACTGCACAGACCTCCCCCCACCCCGCCCCCCGAGCATGTGTAAAAGTGCCCATGGGTATCTGGTCCTGGAAGGAAAACATATACAGAGATAGACATATACAGGAAGACAGTGTTCTTGACTCCAGACATTAAAAATCATGAGGTTGCTTAAAGAGCATAAGAGTTTCTGGTTCATTTCTTCTGAGGGCTGAAAACAGATTTTTTATTATTAATAAAAGGCTAAAATCTCCATATTTTCCATTACCATGAGACTCACAATAACATTGCAGAAATTGGCAATAGGGCTGTGCAAAGCTTTGGTAGCCAATTTGATTCGGAGAAGATTCAGCCCAATTTGGCAGCCAAATCTCCGAATCTGAACTGAATTGGGAGACCAAATCGGAAGCATCCAAATCAATTCAGAAAAGATTCAGAAAGATTTGGAGGGCGCACTTGCAAGAAAGAGAAACTGAGAAGAGGGAGGGGGAAGGGTGGGGGGAAAGATTGCTTTGATATTGACATCTGAAGCTGGACAGTGACTGTGATCTTTCCCTGAGTTCCCTTCCAATCACAGTGCAGTGGGGGAGGCAAGTAGAAACAACATATAAGGCTGTGCGTTAGGGCTGTGCAAGGCTTTGGACACAGTTTCGGATCCGGAGAAGCTTTGGATGCTTTGGGGTCTGAAGCAGCACATCTGGATCAAAGCACTGGCCTCATTAGGCTTCCCGAAGCAGTTCGGAGCTTCCAAAGAGCTTCGGAGCCTCCTCGGAGCTGCCTCGGAGATGCAGCCATAGGGTGTAATGGAGAAACAAGAAAATATCTATGGCTGTGTTGTTTTTTCTCCAATTTGGATGAAATTTTCAGGGCTGGTAGACTCTGCAGAGGTAATGAAGTTTTCCAAGTTTCAAGAAGATAAGTGCAGGGGTTTGAGGGAAACAGCACCCCAAATTCTTGAAAGCAAAACTCAAGTCACGTCTAGGTGTTACAACATAGTGAGGTGAAAACTGCAGGGGTGGTGGCTCTTACTAAGGCCACAAAGCATGCCAAGTTTCAAGAAGATCAGTGCAGGCGTTTTGGGGCAACTCTACCCCAAATTATTGAAAGTAAAACTCCTATCACGTCCATGTGTTACAACACAGGGGGATCAAAACTGCAGGGGTGGTAGCACTTACTGAGGCCACAAAGCCTGCGAAGTTTCAAGAATATCAGTGCAAGGGGTTGGGGGGAACTGCCCCTCAAACTATGGACAAGCAAAACTGGTGCCATGGGTATTGTGGGACTGACTGTGTCTGGCTTGGGGTGGGGAGGGGAGATACTACTGCAGGCCTGGCTGCTAAGCTACTGTTACCAGTTACCAATCAATCAATCATGATTCACTCAGGGACCAGGGACTCAGGGACCAGCTCAATACACAGGACCTAGTTACTACATACCAACTTAATGAGCATCAATTAGCACCTACAAAACCAGGCTAAGGAGAGGAAAGACTCGATACAGACAATCAACTGCCCCAAGACAGAGACAATCTTGGCACAAGTTTTGCCCCTCAGCATCTAGGGGTGCAGGGTCCCAGAACCCCCTCTGCACCAATCTCCTCGACAGCTGGCAGGCATTGTGGCTGCAGCAGGGGCAACCATTGCTGCAGCTGTCACCCCGATGCACCTTAGCACGCAGTGTCACCCATGGCACAAGTTTTGCTTGTCCACAGCTTGAGGGGCAGTTCTCCCCAAACTCCTGCACTGATCTCCTTGAAACTTGGCAGGCTTTGTGGCCTCAGTAAGAGCTACCACCCCTGCAGTTTTGACCCCTCTGTGGTGTAACACAGAGCTGTGACATGAGTTTGGCTTTCAAGAATTTGGGGTACAGTTCCCCCCAAGGCCCTGAACTGTTCTTCTTGAAGCTTGGCAGATTTCATGCTCTCAGCAGAGGCTACCATCCCTGGAAGTTTCACCCAAATAGGACCAAAAACAACATAGTTATAGATATTTCATTGATTCCCCATTATACCCTATGGCCAGATCTCCAAGGCGGCTCTGAAGCTTTGGAGCTGCTTTGGCCAGATCGAGGTGAAAACCTGGTCTGGAGCTCCAGATTGGATGATGGCCATCTGAAGCGGCCGGATCCAAAGCCAGATCAGATCGCTGCCGACTCGCACAGGCCTACTGTGCGTGAAGTGATCTGTGCCTTTTGTGAGTTGTGTCTCTCTTGGACCAGCAGCATCTGAAAGACTCTAGCTTGCTATCTAGTCTCTTGGTAGCTAGTCTCTCTTCTTCTGCATTTTCCCTGACAGTGTGTCATCACTGTGCAGGAAAACACAACATATATTACAGATATACACACATTTTGTAGCACACTAAATATTATGAAGCGTGCTGGAAATTCAGGTGCCAGGTCTTCTGGCAGGGGAAGGAGAGGGCAGACGGAGAGTGTCCCAACCACCTGTGGAGGGTTTGGGATTGAGAGTATGGTCAGGGGTAAAAAGGTAAGAAATGTTTATTGACTTAACAAAAACACGACTATGCATAGTATACTAAGACAGATAATGACAGACAATAATAATTTGCATCAGCAACTTATCAGCAGTCCCCTCTAATGCCTGATGTATGACAAGTTTCTCTTTCCACAAAGCTCAGCGAAGTCAGGCATCCCCAATCAGCGCTGTCCGAGAGGTACTGGGAAGAACCCTGGTATTCAGTCTTTGGGCTCCTCGAGATCCATGGGCCCACTGATCCAGGTCAACAGCTAATTCATCCCTTTTAAAAAAATGTATCTTCCTTCTGAATGATTTCTGGATGTGCCAGCCAATTTATAACTTCTGAGCTGTGCTGATAACTTACAGCCATTCAGATTCTTTTTACTTCAACTAGCCTTAGACTGACCAATAGCAGTACAAGCCTTGCATTCTTCTGATAAGGTTAATTTTAACTATGCCACAGGGCTCACCAGCACTGCTTCTATAAGGCTTTCCTAAATTTACTAGGCCTCATACTACATACAAGGCCTTCTTGGATATCTGGAGCAGCCAGGGTGGAGAACATTCTTACCACTCCCTCACAAGGCACTGGTGCAATCACTCACGGCGTTGGTGGGCTCTTCTTCAAGCAGAGGTGATGGATGAGTCCCACATGGCAAGGGGGATCATGGTGCCCATGAACCATATGGTGCAGGGGTGGCTCACTGGGCAGGGGTGCAGGGGTTGAGCTCACTCATGGGTTCATGGTCACCGACAATGAGGCCAATATGGTGAAGGTGGTGAGACTGACCAAATCAAATTGGGACAGTAACTCGAATCACAGAATTGAATCACTGTCCCTCCACAATGGCAAAATTCAAATCCACATAGAATACTTGCCACTTCGCACAGGCCTGATTGGCAACACTACAAAGGTCTCAATATAATACTTGCTTTATTAATGCAAAAGCAATTATTCCAGTTATCTGTACTTAAAAATGCCCTATCTTCATTGGCAGACAAGGTTCTTTGGGTAAATGTAATATCTTCTCTTAGACTAACTAAATAGCAGGGGTGTGCAACGAGGGCCCTATTCAATTTGGATTTGGATTCGGCCCAAATCAGGGACAGTGATTCAATTAATTGATTTGGATCACTGTCCCTCATTTGATTCTGCTGAATCCAAATCTGAAGATTCAATGCTGATTTTGAGAATCAGTGATTTGGACATAGACACAGCTTTCAAAGATTTTCTACATACCCCAAGGTACCAGCGTGGCTTGTGAATGCTATGATGCTGGGGCACATGGAGCGTCCCACCAGGAGTGCAGGGGGGCCCTCCACATGCTTGGTGGTGAACTCATAACTGGACTGGAAGTACTTCCAGTCCACTTCCAGGTCCACTGGGGAGTCTGCGGAGGGGGACCCCCTGTTCCAGTGATCAGCTGCAGAGGGACCCCAGGTGCTCCCACAGACTCAGAAGGCACCAGTCGCTGAGCCAGGGGAGTGTGTGTGTGTGGGGGGGGGGCTCCCACAGAGCTTCCCAGCAGACCCAGAAGTGGACCAGAAGTGCTTCTGGTCCACTTCTGGGTTGCTGCCTAGCACGCTGGGGAGCCCCCCATGCTTCTGTGGGACACTCCATGTGCCCCAGCATCGCAGCATTCACAAGCCACCTGCTACCTAGAGGTACGTAGAAAAAACATTTAAAGCTGTGTCTACATCCGAATTGTCAAATCTTTCCATATCTCTCCAAATCAATTCAGAGGGTTCTGATTCAATTCAGAGAGATTAGAGTCCTCTGATTTGATTTAGATTCAGAGATTTGGCCATCAAATCAGGCTGCATCTCCACCAAATCAAATCAAGGACCAAAGCTTCATATAGCCCTACTAAATAGTTGGAAAAAAATGTTCTTTGAAAGCTTTTAGGCACAAACACCCTTCTTCAGGCATAGAGAGGGTCTCCTGCTGTTTTGTGTTCTCCTGAATGGAATAGAAGCCAATATGCAAAATGCAGGTCTGTGAAAATGCAAATGTGTGGCAGTAAGGATCAGAGGCCAGGGGAGACAATAGGTGTGAGACAAGTAGTTGGGGATGGGAAAAGTGGGGAATGTTGACCTGGTGATATAATGTAGCTGGTAAAATGTGAAGAGGTTACCTGGGGTTACTGAATGGCAGGAAGGTTATAATGTGCCATAAATCCAATGTCTATATTTAGTCTATGATTTTTTGTATCCAGTAGATTTATTAAGTGAAGGTCATAGGCTGGTCTACACAGGGAAACCAAGACAGGATTATGAATTATAAATGTACCTCTACAGCCTTCATATGAAATAATTTGGGCAAAGCAATAAATGTACATTTTACTATTCTTAAGCTGTTAAATATTTATTTAACTACATATAAACTGTATGCTTTTTAATCTTTTAAATCAATACTAAAAATATATATTCTGTATCTTTTTTTCCTAGGGCTGAAGCTTTTCCAGTAATTGAGATGCCATCTTTCTTATAGCAGTATTTTCCTGTTAAACATTATTTATGTGCTTTTCACTGTCCCTCTGCTTCAGGGCTTCTTGCTTCTGTTTCATTTTCATAAGTTTAATATCTACAGTATCTGGCAACTGCTTAAACAGAGCCAGGTATAAACTACAGCTGTGCAAAATGACCTGATTTCATGTGTGAAACCAAGAGCCTTTTGTCATTGTGAACTCTGGAAGTTTATTCTAGAAGGCTCAGATTCTGGATGAAAGAACACTGACTGTGTGTTTTGAAACAAAGCCATAGGGTACGCATCCAGATGAGCCCACATGTGCCTCTTGCAGTGTCTCAAAGCAGTTTAAGATGCCACAGGAGGTACACTGGTAACAAAAACTGCATGGCTCAAAATTTGATACCTGGAAATGCAGGTATAAAAAAAAAAATACCCCATAGAAAAAAGCAGGGCAAGGCATGGTCCAGGACTGTGACGCAAGGACACTAGGAAGCTGGTCCTCAAGAGAGATGCTTTGGTTTCTGGCAAGAGTGTTTCAATAGTACTTTGTCTGCCCCAGCATATGGGGCAAACACCCTTAGCATGCTGGGGTAAGCAGAAAAGTGGGTAACCAGGATCCAGGTGCTGTCCCAGGTAAGTTAAAGACATGGGGTGGTGGGGAGATTATGGATGTGGCGGAGTGTGATGAGTAGCGGTGGAATGTGGGGTGGGGAGTGGCAGGGGGTGTGGGAGGATGTGCGGCTTGTGGGTGGGTTTGTGAAGAGGCTTAAGCGGGGGACACCACATGCCAGCCCCCCACCTGCCCTTGTCACACTGACAGGAGCAGCCAGCTGAGCCGTGGCCCAGCCACAGGCACAGCCTACAACAGCATGGCACTGCCCTGCCTGGCCCACTGATGCACAGCTTTGGACCGGACCAGGAAAGCTGTGCACTGCTGGTGCCACAGGGGGGTGAGTAGGGGGGCAGCATGTGGCGGCCTTCACTCAAGCCCCTCCACAAACCGCACATCCCCCCCACACCCAGCACTAGCAGCCAGCTGGGCAGTGTCAGCAAAAGTCATGCCAGACCTGCGGACTGTGTGGGGAAAGAACAGGCTTAGCAGGACCCAGTCTGGCCCAGGCTGCTAGCATGCCTTTGCACAGGACTGGGTCGTGCAGCTCTGAGATGCGTGGCTCCTGTGCAAAGGCATGCACTAGCGGAGCAGGCTGGGCAGGGTGATGCAGAGCTGTGCAGCTGTGCCTACAACAAGCCATGGTGCACTGCCTCTTGACCCTCATGGAGAATGGGCCTGGCCCGAAGCAACCCAGCTCGGTCCACCCAGCTAGCACACGCTTTTAGACCAGAGCTGCATGACATGGTCCTGTGCAAAAGGTATGCTAGGAGACCATGCTAGGCTGGGTTGGGTCCTGCTGGGCCCATTTCCCCCACACAGACCAGAGCTACAGCAGTGCTGCCACTGGCATGGCCCGGCTGGTGCCACAGGGGAAAGGGAGAGTGGGTATGTGGCAGCCCCCACACAAACCCAACTTCCCCCCCAACACCCACCCACATGCCCCCCTCCTGCAAACCCCATACCACCCCCACATCCACCCACATACCCCCAGCCCCAACATTCCTCCACACCCACCCATACACCCCACAGCCACTCACATGCCCCCACTCTTCTTTCCACCCACCTCCTGCAAACCTCATATCCCCCCATCACACATCCAGCATGCCCAGACAGAATGAGACCTGCTGACAGGAGCTGTGGCTGCAGGGGCAACTGTCCCAACATCCCAGTTAGTGAAGGGTCAGGGGGGCTCTGATTTTTCAATGATAAAAAAGCCAAAAGTAACCATCAAAGCATATAGATATTTAGAATTCATTTTATTATGTTGACAGAGACACTGGTAGGCTTCCAAATTGCTTTAAAATTGTAAATACATCAATAAAACTTTATTGCCTAACTTCTCTCTCTAGATCTAGATCTACATAGTGGTCTTTTGTTTCAACTGTGCAGGAACATGGATGTCAGAGTATTTTAAACAGTAAGTTTAGGATTTTTTTTAATCAGGGAATTTGCATTTTTTAAAATAGGGAACAGCAGGATTCCTGCTAGTGAGGCAAGTGGCAGGACCCAGGCAGAAGAGCCTGATCAGGGCTGTCACTGAGACCCAGCTAGAGGGCAAATGAAGTGATGACCTCCTGGCCATTTGGGAGGAGGTTTGGCCATCTGGGGCCAGTACGGGCCATCTGGGGCCATGCTTTGACAATTCAAAGCAGGACACCACACTGAGAATACTGTTTGGGTGATAACTGCCCAGATGGCAGGGCAGGGGCACACATGGCAGCAGTGCCATGCAAAGCCCAACTGTGCATCCATGGCCCACTGCCAGCTGGATCAGAGGTGCAGACACCTCTGCTGTGGCCGTGCAATGCCTGTACAGGTCTGTCAGATGCACAGCCTGAGGGCCACATGCTGTCACAGGTAGCAGCCCCCACTGCCAAACTGCTGCAGTGGGTAGAAGGTGCAGGGAAGTCTGGGTTAGGCCTGCTTCAGCAGTCCAGCTGGCACAAGGTTCCCAGATACCAATTGGCAGGGCCCCAGAAGCTTCTGTCTATTTGTCTCATTCAATTACCGTGGGCCCTAAGGTCCACCCGGCTAACTAGTACCCCCTACTGTACAAGGGCTAATGAATGATTGAAACAACAACATTCTGGGAACAACAGAGGCAAAAAAAACCAGGACAGGAGTGCCATGTGTGCCAAGGGGTCAAAACGTGAAAATGAGTGTGCCTGAGGGGGACACCAAGTAGAGCCCCCTGTGATGCAACCACCAGTCTCAAAGTCACCCAAGGACCTGGTGGATGCTTCCTAGTGGTGCTCCATTCGGAGGCGTGTGCAGACCAGTAAGAGGAAAGCAGCCCCGTAGTCTCTGGGCACCTTCCTGACTAAAGCTTCCTTCCTGGTTTTGTACAGGGCACACTTGGCCAGGGCCAAGAGGATGTTGACCAGGAGGTCCTGGGTCTTGGTGTGGCTGCAGATGGGGTGTCCAAAAATAAAAAGGTTGGGGGTAAAGTTCATCCAGAACTCCAGGAGGAGGTTCTAGAGGTGGAGGGCCTACAGCCTGGCACACTCGAGCTTTATGTATGCCAGGGTCTCCATTTACCCACAGAAGGGACAGGGGACTGGGTCCCAGAAGCTCCAATCTATTTGTATTCTTCAAGTTAACTTGGGCCTTAAGGCCCACCCAGCTAACTAACAGTCCCTACTGTGTGGGGCTAATGGGTGAAAGATACAACTAAATATCTTGGGACAACAAAGCCAAAAAACAGGGTGGGAGAGTTGTGTGGGTTAAAGGGTCAAAACATGAGAATGAGTGCTCCTGAGGGGGGCACCAAGCAGAGCCCCCCTGGGCTGCACCCACTGGTCCTCAAAGGCATCCAAGGAACCAGCTGACACCACCCAGTGGTGTTATGCTTGAGGCGTGTGTGGACTAGTGAGAGGAGTGCAGCCCTGCAGTCCCTGGGCACCTTCCCAACCAGAGGCCCCTTCTTGGTTACGTACAGCGCACACTTGGCGAGGACTATGCGAAAGTTGACCAGGAGGTCCCAGGATTTGGTAGGGCCATGGATGGGGTGCCCAAAAATAAAAAGGTGGGGGGTAAAGTTCATCCAGAATCTCAGGATGAGGTTCAGGAGGTGGAGGGGTTGCAGCCTGGTACACTCAAGTGTCATATGCACTAGGGTCTTCCTCTGCCCACAAAAGTGGCAGGAGACCAGGCCCCAGAAGCTCCCATCTATTTGTCCATTCAAAATTGCTGTGGGCTCTAAGGCCCACCTGGTAAACTAGTAGCCCTCACTATATGGGAGCTAATGGATGAATGGAATGACTGATTTCATGGGACAACTAAGGAAAAAACAGGATAGGAGTGGCGTGGGGGGGTCAAAGGGTCAAAAAGTGAAAGTAAATGCTCTGGAGGGGGACACCAAGCAGAGCCCCCCAGGTTGCACCCACCGGTCTTCGAAGGCATCCAAGTAGGTGGTGGATGCCACCCACTGGTGATATGTCAAGAAAGTGATCAGACAAGTGAGAGGAAAGTGGCCCCGCAGTCTCCGGGCACCTTCCTGGTCAAGTACAAGGCTCACTTGGCCAAGGCCAGAAGGAGGTTGACCAGGAGGTCCCAGGACATGGTGAGGCCACAGACAGGGTGCCCAAAAATAAAAGGTGGGGGGTGAAGTTCATCCAGAACCTCAGGAAAAGGTTCTGGAGGTGGAGGTGGAAGGGCTGCAGCCTGGTGCATGCAAGTGTCATGTGAGCCAGGGTCTCCCTCTGCCCGCAGAAGGGGCAAGAGACCAAGCCCCAGGAGCTCCTGAGAGTAAGTAGTCCTGAGCTGCTTGACAGTGCAACTTTTTATACTGCTGGGGCCAGCACAGGCCAGGTTTTTATACTGCTGGGGCCAGCGCAGGTACTGCCCCCAGACTCTAGCTCCCCTTGGCTGCAGATCTAGGAGGAGCTGGGCAGGATCATTTTGCCCCACATGACACAACTTGCCCCACACCAAAGAGCGTATCCAGGCACATCCTCCGAGGCAAAAATCCCCAGCACAAATTTGCCACTCCTATTTGAGCTGCTACAAGCGCATGTGCCTGTACTGTGGATGCGCCCGGGATGTCCAAGCCACTCTGGGTCTGTTACTACAGGATAGCTTAAAAATTAATAAATAAATAAATAAATAAATAAATAAAGATCTGAAATACAAATCATGCCATTTGGCCTGTCCCTGCAATTCTGGATCAGTGCAGTTTACAGACTCATTGGTTATGTCCCTAGTTTATTCCAAGCATGGATAACCTTGCCAACCACTAGGTGATACAGAAAAACTGATATTCTCCACCATGATGCCAGAGCCCTGGGTGGGGGGAGGAGTGAAGAATGGGGTGGGAGGGAGGGAGAAGAGGGCTATAAGATCTTTTGAAGGGTGTCACAGGGTTGAGGTGATAAGCAAAGTATGAGGAAAAAAGTGTAGGCTCACAATGTCCCTGACTGGCCACTGCCCTGCCCCAACTGCCTGGCTTCTCTTCAAGGAAGTAAAAACTATAAGAAACAAATTAGTTTTTAAAATGGGGTGCTGTTCAAGTCACAGAAGTTATGGAGGGGTGCTTTGAGGCAAAGGAAAGGTGCCTTAAGTCTAAAAAGATTGAGAACCACTGGTCTACAAAATGTTTAAGGGTCTGTGAACTCTGTGTGACTTCTCGATAAAACACACTCACTCCAGCGTAGTAAGGAATCCTATGTGAGACTGCTTTCCTTGGAACAAGGGGCAATATATTCCCTTGGGACATAATATTGCACTCTACAATGCAAAATTTTGAGCGAAAAGAAAAGAAAAGAAAAATCCTGCATGAGTGTTTTTCAAAAAAAGGACACACTAGGGAAACTGTAGAGTGTTTAGCCTTTGAATACTGTATAAGCATCCTTTCATTGCATAGACTATGTAAGAGAAAATAGGAGTAAAATATCAAATTGCAATAAACATACCAAACATTTAAGGAAACCAAATTTTAGAAAGGCTAGCAAGAATAACTTCTGTAACAGGCTGCAGTGGCTTTACTTACATAACTTCTTTTCATTACTATCATGCTTCTGTATTTCTCAAATTTATTAAGCATCTATTAATCCCTCTTGTTACTAGTCACCCAAAGCTGCACTTTAACATAAGCATGGAAAAGTAATTCATCCTGCAATGTCTATTGCATTTAGAGAGCTGTTTTCCAGCCCCTGTGTGAAACAACCACTTAGCTCTTGTGTAGTATTATATATTCTAATCCTCATACCAAGCACATTTTTTCAGACAAGCAGGGCAGAAAAGTGGCTGCTTTAATTATCATTGTGAAAGCTGCATTGAAGTGGAGCATGTTCTCATTTGCTGCATGCCAGTCAACCTACAGTGCTCCTAACTCCATATTGCTCTTCCTCAGTTTTAAGCAGTGTGCATAGTGTTATGTCAGAATTACCAGAAGGTTCCTACAGGGCTAAATCTTGACAAAAGATTTTCTTTTAATTTATAGAGCTTTCATCAGGATAAGAAAGTTATAGAAAAATCTCACTACGTCAAAAGATGCAGTTAATGAAATGGAAAAATAGTCCATAATCCTGACCAAATAGCTAATAGTCTACATACTGTGCATCAAGGTAACATCAGAAACAATTGCTGTATTTCAGTTAAGACATTTTAAAAACAAACAACTTGGAAGCCCTGGAAGAAAATGGTCCTGCTTAGAAGAAAATAGTTGAAATCTCATCTTGTTGTCACCACAGTTTAATGATCTAGTAAAACAATAATAGACATTTTCTTCAGATGTACAGCAGGGTTACATATTGCTCAGCTTTTGGTTTCTGTTTTATCCTTTCATTCTGTTCTGCTGCTCTCTGAACATCTTGTCTCCTTCCAACACAAGGTGATTTCTTTCACTGACAGTTGGTCCAGCCTATTTCGCAGATATCAACTATATCCTAGGCACATAAACCAGGGCCAAATGCCCTGTAAGTGATGTGTGTGATGGTGGAAGGGAGACACTATGACCTGCAGATCTTGACCCATACGGCACAGGAAGGAGACTGCTAGGCTGACAGTATGTAATGCAACCCAGCTTATCTCAGCCACATAGAAACAGAGCGGACATTCCAGGTCTTCAGGTAGGGAAGGAACACTTTAAGAGACATTACATATTCATATCAACTAACTACTAACAAGACACCAGTGTGCCAGAGTCAGAAACCAGTGCAGAAGGTAGCTACCATACCTTACTTGAATCTAAGATGACCCTGAATTTAAGATGAGCCCAATGATTAGAGTCTATATATGGAAAATGTTACATTTTCAAATATACATTTGTAATAATTTTCTACGTATAGAATCTAAATATTGGAGAGGTGTCTTAAATATGCCCCCCTCACTGTTACAGCAGGGAAAGCAATGGTGGGAGGGGGGAATCAAGTGGTTGGGAGGGCAGGTGGCGCACTTGCCCTCTGCCCCTCTACTTCCCCCTGCAGTCTTCTTTCTCCCCTGCCACCTGCACCCCCCCACCCCAGCTTCCCAGCCTTTGCCCCTCCCCCACACTTCCTAGTCTCTGCCTCGGCCTCTCCTTTCCCTCACTGTCAGACACTGCTCATGCTATTTTCCTTCCCTGGAGCACGATATATGTGGAAGCTCAGCCTCTGCTGAGCCATGCAGCAAAATGGGCGCTGCTGACTGGCTGGGCAGGGGATGGAGTTCCACGTGCTCCATGTCCAGCAGGGAACAAAACCTGAGCTGAGCTATGCTTGACAGTAAGGGCAGGAGAGGGGGAAAAGGCGGGGCAGAACCTGTAGAGGGCAAGTGGTGTGGGGGCTGCTGTGACTCAGGGCCAGTGTCAGACCTACAGCAGCTGCCTGCCTCCTCCCCCAACCCCAGCTTTGTATATGAATCTAAGACAAGGGGCTTCCCTCCCACCATGTTGACTGGGGGTGGGAAACCTTGTCTTAGCTTGGAGCAAATACAGTAGTTGCTTTACTAATATAATATGATTTCTTCATCTGAGAACAAAGTCCTTCCATCATGTGAATCTGTACTGGAAGAGTTTCCAGTGTCCACAGATCATTAGCAGTAGAAGAGAACCCTGAAAAGGCTGACCTCTGAAATATTTGTTTCAAATGCAGTTCCTTATTGGTTTAAATCTAACTTCTAGTGATAGAATCAAGGATACTGCCATTGACTTTGGTGGGAGAAGAAACAGTTCCCAACTTTGTTAGCTGTATCAATAAATAATTATGTATCAATAAATACAATCATAGAAAGTTAGGCTTGGAAGAGACCACAGGAGGTCATCTAGTCCAACCCCCTGCTTAAAGCAGGAGCATCTCCAACTAGATCATCCCAGCCAAAGCTTTGTCTAGCTGGGTTTTGAAAACCTGCAAGGATGGATTTTCTACCACCTCTCTGGGTAACCTGTTCCAGTGTTTTACTACCCTCCTAGTGAAAATATTTTTCCTAATATCTAACCTAAATTTCCCTTGCTACAACTTGAGACTGTTGCTCCTTGTTCTGTCATCTGCCATCACTGAGAACAGTCTAGCTTGATCCTCTTTTGCACTATCCTTTAGGTAGTTGAAGGCTGCTATTAAATCCCCTCTCAGTCTCCTTTGCGCTAGGTTAAATAAGTCCAGTTCCCTCAGTCCTTCCTCATAAGTCATGTCCCCCAGGCCCCTCACCATTTCTGTTACCCTTCTGTGGAATCTTTCATAATTTCATAGATGGCAGGAGCTGGAAGGAACCTTACAGCTCATTGGGTTCAGCCCTGCCCTCTACTTGGGTAGGAAAGACTGCTGGGGATCAGATGACCCCAGCAAGATTGGGTGTTGAGATACTTTTTGAAGATCGCTAGAGTGGGTGACTGTACCACCTATAGGGGGAGCTTGTTCCAAACCTTTTGTACTCAACTTATAAGGAAAATTTTCTTTACGTATAGTCTGAAGCAATCTTCAATCAGTTTGTGCCCATTATTTCTCGTCCTCCTGTGGGGGCCTTGGTGAATAGGTGCTCTCCCAGGCTCTGATGTACTTCCCTGATATGCTTATAGGCTGCCACCAAGTCTCCTCTAAGTCTTCTCTTCTCCAGGCTGAATAGTCCTAAGTCTTTCAGCCTCTCTTCATATGACCTGGTCTCTAGGCCTCTAATCATGTGCATGGCCTTCCTTTGGACTCTCTTAAACTTCTACACATCCTTCCTGAAGTGCAGCACCCAGAACTCCAGCTACAGTCTCACCAATGCCAAGTAGAGTGGGAGGATGACATCCTTAGTTTTGCTTGAGATGCCTTGGTAGATGCATGCCAGTGTTGGATTAGCTCTGCCAGCTACAGCATCACATTGGTAGCTCATGTTCACTTTGTTGTCTATCACAACACCCAGGTCTTGTTCAGTACTGGTGCTGGCAAACATAGAACTGCTGAGTCTGTATGTGTGTTGTGGATTATTTCTTCCAGATGAAGCACTTTACATTTATCTGTATTAAACAACATCATGTTGAGGTCTGCCCTGCTCGCAAACCTGCACAGATTGGCTTGTATTGCCAGCCTGTCCTCGAGCATGACCATGCTCGCCCATAGTTTGGGGTCATCAGCGAACTGTGCCAATTCAGTTTTAATACCCAAGTCCAAATCGTTGATGAATATGTTGGAAAGCACTGGTCCAAGTACTGAGCCATGCCACTGGTCATCTCCCACCATGACGACTCAGTTCCATCAATCAATACTCTCTGGGCCCTGCCATTGAGCCAGTTACCTAGCCAGTTACCTGTAAAGTAGTCGAGGCCACATATTCCCAATTTAACCAGGAGGACATTGTGGAAGACTAGGTCAAAGGCCTTTTTGAAATCCAAGTATATGATGACATCAACCTCATTCCCCATATCCAGGTGGTGAGCTACCTGATCGTATCAACTAACTACTAACGAGACACTAGTGTGTCAGAGTCAGAAACCAGTGCAGAAGGTAGCTACCATACTTACTTGAGATGGAGATGAGGTTGATCTGGCTTGACCTGCCCATAATGAAGCCATGTTGGCTATCCTTCAGAATACTGCCTTCTGTTAACCTGTCAATGATGGTTTATTTGATAATTTTCTCCAGGATTTTACCAGGGATTGATGTCAAACTGATTGGCCTGTAATTCCCCAGGTCCTCCTTTCTCCCTTTCTTAAAGATAGGCACCACATTGGCCTTCTTCCAATCTTCTGGGACCTCTCCCAAGTGCCACGAGTCTTCAAAAAACTTTCCCATAGGTTGCACAATGATGGCAGCTAGTTCTTTTAGCACTCCTGGGTGTAGTTCATCTGGTCCTGCTGACTTGTAGATATTTAATCTTTGTAGAAGCTCCCCCACAAGATCTATGCCAACTATGGAAGGGTGGTCGCCCCCCACCATGATCATTCTGTATTCTGTCAAGCAGGCTAACACCCTTGGACTGGTGGAAACCCGACATGAAGTATTCATACAGGAGTTCAGTTTTGTCCTGAGTGTCAGTTATCAGCCATTCCATTTCATTCATCAGGGGCCCTATGTTTCCCTTAGTTTTTCTCCTACTCCCTACATAGTTAAAGGACTTTTTGTTGTCCTTGATTCTGGTTGCCACTCTGCATTTGGTTTGTGCTTTTGCTATCTTGATCTGCTCCCTACAGGTGTGGGCTATTGCTGAGTACTCCTCTTTGGTAGCTATTTCTGACTTCCATCCCTTGTAGGCTTCTTGTTTTAATTTCAGGAGGTCCATGACTTCCCTATTGAGCCAAGGGGGCCTCCCAGCCCTTTTGCTGCCTTTCTTATGAAAGGGAATGGACTTATTTTGAGCTTTTAGGATCGATTCCTTGAGGAATGACCACTCTCCTTGTACTCCCTTCCTCATTGGACCATGGTCCCACAGGGCCTTGCCAACCAATCTCTTCAGCTTGTGGAAGTCAGCTTTCCTAAAATCAATGATTTCTACCCTATTGGCTGATTTCCTTGACTTAGGTAGATGGAGAAAGTGATCATTTCATGGTCACTGTCGCTCAGTTTCCCTTCGATCCTCAGATTGCTGTCTAGATCATCCCCTTTGGCCAGAACCAAGTTTAGGAGCCTCTAGTCAACCCGTAGACTTCTTGAGTTAGAGCTCCTCAATGCAAATGAGGAATCTTTGTGAGAGATCAGTTCTTGCTGAGTGCTCATCCCACGAGATGTCCGGGTAGTTGAAGTCACCAAACCGTGCTCCGAGAGTGTGCAGCCTCTGCTAGCTCTCCAAATAATTCCCAGTCAACCTCTTCATTTTGGTTTGGAGATCTGTAGTAAACTCGTATGGTCAAGTCCCCTTCCCTGTGCTCTCCTCATATCTCGACCCAGAGGGTCTCAAGTTGCTCTCCTTTGTTTCCAATCTTCACTTCCAGGGAGGTGTAATGTTCCTTCACATAGAGAGCAACTCCTCTGTCCTTATTCCCAACACAATCCCTCCTATACAGGACGTATCCCCTTATGCCTGTGGTTCAGTTATAGGTGGAGTCCCACCAGATCTCCATAATCCCTATGAGGTCATATTGGTTGTTGGTTAGCAGAAGAGCCACTTCCTCCTCTTTGTTTCCCATGCTGCTGGTGTTAGTGTACAGCAGTGCTGGGCAATTATTTTGTGTGGAGGGCCACTTACTGAGTTTTGGCAAGCCATCAAGGGCCACACGACAGGCAGCGAGGGGCAGATAAATATTACTTTTCAACATTTTTTAGGGGCCCCATGGGGTGGATAGAATGGCCTGGAGGACTGCATCCAGCCCGCAGGCCACATTTTGCCTACCCCTGGTGTACAGGCAACTAAGACTACCATTGGAGGCCGCAGGCTTCCCGGAAGCTGTAGAATAACCTGTCCACTGGCCAGTGTTGGAGAATGCTTCCTATTGTACCCTGGGATGCTGGTTTCAAGGTTGCTATTTCTCGGGCTTGTTCTAACAGTTGATGGCCCATCCCCTAGCATTCTCAATTTAAAACCTTACCCAGGAGGTATGCCATTCTAGCCAAGTAAAGTTTCTTCCCCTTCAGTGTGAGGTGGATGCCATCTCTTCTTCAATTTTTCCACATCCTTTCTGTAGTAGGGGACCCAAAACTGAACACAGTACTCCAGATGGGGGCCTCACCACTGCTAAATAAGGGGGAATAATCACTTCCCTAGACCTACTGGCAACATACCTACTAATACAGCCCAGTACACCATTAGCCTTCTTGGCAACAAGGGCATACTGCTGGCTCATATTCAGCGTATTGTCTACTGTAATCCCCAGGTCTTTTTCTCCAGAGCTGCTGCCCAGCCAGTTAGCCCTCAGCCTGTACTGATGCATGGGATTGTTCCATCCTAAGTGCAGGAGTTTGCACGTGTCCTTGTTGAGCCTCATGAGATTTCTTTTGGCCGAATCCTCCAATGTGTCTAGGTCATTCTGAATCCTAGTCCTATTCTCCAGTGTATCTTCTACTCCCTCCAGCTTGGTGTCATCTGCAAACTTCCTAAGGGTGCACTCTATGCCATCTTCCAGGTTGTTGATGAAGACATTGAACAAAACCAGCCCCAGGACTGACCCCTAGATTCATAGATGTTAGGGTCGGAAGGGACCTCAATAGATCATCGAGCCTGACCCCCTGCAGAAGCAGGAAAGAGTGCTGGGTCTAGATGACCCCAGCTAGATGCTCATCTAACCTCCTCTTGAAGACCCCCAGGGCAGGGGAGAGCACCACCTCCCTCGGGAGCCCGTTCCAGACCTTGGCCACTCGAACTGTGAAGAAGTTCTTCCTAATGTCCAATCTAAATCTGCTCTCTGCTACCTTGTGGCCATTGTTTCTTGTAACCCCCGGGGGCGCCTTGGTGAATAAATACTCACCAATTCCCTTCTGTGCCCCCGTGATGAACTTAAAGGCAGCCACAAGGTCACCTCTCAACCTTCTCTTGCGGAGGCTGAAAAGATCCAGTTTCTCTAGTCTCTCCTCGTAGGGCTTGGTCTGCAGGCCCTTCACCATACGAGTGGCCCTTCTCTGGACTCTCTCCAGGTTATCCGCATCCCTCTTGAATTGCGGTGCCCAGAATTGCACGCAGTACTCCAACTGCGGTCTGACCAGCGCCCGATAGAGGGGAAGTATCACCTCCTTGGACCTATTCGTCATGCATCTGCTGATGCACGATAAACTGCCATTGGCTTTTTTGATGGCTTTGTCACACTGGAGCACTCTATTCTATACCTGCTGTCAACTAGATATTGAGCCATTGATTATTACTCTCTGATCCTGATTATCCAGCCAGCTTTCTATCCACCTTACAGTCCATTCATCCATTCCATACTGCCTTAGCTTGCCTGCAAGAATGCTATGGGAGACTGTATCAAAAGTCTTGCTAACATCAAGGTACACCACATCCACTGGTCTCCCCACATCCACAGAACTAGTCACCTCATCATAGAAGGCAATCAGGCTGGTCAGGCATGGCTTGCCCTTGGTGAATCCATGCTGAATGTTCCTAATCACCTTCTTCTCCAAGTGGTTAGAAATGGATTCCTTGAGGATATGCTCCACGATTTTTCCAGGGACTGAGGTGAGGCTAACTGGTCTGTAGTTCCCTGGATCCTCTTTCTTCTCTTTCTTAAATATGTGTACTATGTTTGCACTTTTCCAATCATAGGGGACCTCTCCTGATCATCATGAGTTTTCAAAGATGACGGCCAATGGCTCTGCAATTACATCAGCCAACTCCCTCATCACCCTTGGGTACTTCCCACTTGGCCCCATGGACATGCACATGTCCAGCTTTTCTAAGTAGTCCCTAACCTGTTCTTTCAGCACTGAGGTCTGCTCACCTCCTCCCCAAACTGAGGTGCCTGGTCCAGTAGTCTGGGAGCTGACTTTGCTTGTGAAGACTGAGGCAAAAAGGCATTGAGCACTTCAGCCTTTTCCGCATCCTGTCACAAGGTTGCCTCCTCCATTCAGTAAGGGACACATACTTTCCCCAATCCTCCTCTTGCTACCAACATACTTGTATACCCTTTTTGTTACCCTTCACATCCCTTTGCTATCTCCAACTCCAATTGCATTTTGGCCTTCCTGACTTCATCCCTGCATACCTGTGCAATGTTCTTATATTCTTCCCTAGTTGTTTGTCCAAGTTTCCACTGCTTATAAGCTTCTTTTTTGTGATTTAGTCTACTGAAGAGCTCCCTGCTACGCCAAGCTGGTATCTGCCATACTTGCTAGTCTTCCTGCACATCAGGATGGTTTGTTCCTACACTCCTAGTAAGTCTTTTTTGAGGTACAGCCAGCTCTCCTCAACTCCTCTTCCCCTCAGACTAGCTTCCATGGGGATTCTGCTCATGAGTTCCCTGAGTGAGTCAAAGTCTGCTTTTCTAAAGTCCAGGGGCCTTACTCTATTGTTCTCCATCCTTCCTTTCCTCAGGATCCTGAAGTCAATCATCTCGTGGTCACCACTGCTCAAGTTGCCATCCGCTACTACTTTCCCCACCAATTCTTCCCTGCTTGTGAGCAGCAGGTCAAAAAAAGCATGGCCCCTAGTTGACCACTCCAGCACTTGCACCAGAAAGTTGTTCCCAATACTCTCCAAAATCTTACTGGATTGCCTGCACACTGCTGGCTTGCCCTTCCAGCATATGTCAGAGTAATTGAAGTCCCCCATGGGCCTGTGATCAGGAGACTTCCACTAGCTGTTTGAAGAAAGCCTCATCCACCACTTCCTCCTGGTCTGGTTGTCAATGGAAGACCCCCATCACAACCTCACCCCTGTTGCTTTCCCCTTTGATGCTAACTCAGAGACTGTCAACAAGCCTATCTCCAGTTTCATATTGAAGCTCTGAGCAATCATATGATTCTTTTACATGAAGTGCAGCTCCTCCTCCTCTTCTCCCCTGCCTGAACAGTTTGTACTAACCCATGACAGTGCTCCAATTATGTGAGCTATCCCACCAAGTCTCTGTTATTCCAATCATGTCATAGTTCTGTGATTGTGCAAGGACTTCCAATTCCAACGTAATTGCCTTATTGCAGTCTCTCAGTTGTCCTCACCTTCTATGGTTTTCAAAATATGAGAATAAAACCAGATTTTTTTCAGCTGGCTTTGTGCATGTATTATGCTGACTAGCCAATAGTAAATCTGATTTTTAATAGAGCCATGATATATCTGTTTACTGTTTCCTGCAGCCACCAGTTTCCCCAGTTTAAAATGATATAGACAAATAGAAACCAAAAGAAAGCTCCCCAAAAAGTCTAATTACATTTTCAGCCAGGAAGATACATTTTATCTTGCAGGGTTAGGACATCGTATTGCAGTTATAACCCTTGTTATTCCTTTGGGTTTTAGCACACATGATTAACTCCCCATTTTTGCAGAGATGAAGGATTTCCCCTCAGAATGTCTCAGAGTCACAGGTTAAATAGTACCAACCATCTGGGTGACTTTCCATTTAAATTACTCCTCAGCAAGTTGTTACTTCCACTTGTACCTCTGCCACAATGAATATTTTTTTCATTTTTCCTAAATATTCTTGCTAGCATTTTTGGCAAAATGATCATAATCAATTCCAATTCTTTTAACCCTGATCACTCATTTCCCCCATGTAAATGCAGTAATCATGTAAGTAGATGTGTTACAAGCCAAATCAAAATGATATGTAAATATTAAATTACTGGAAGCTGTTTCTCTTGAAGACTGCCAATAAGGCACAGCTACTCTTTTTATGATTTATTGAACATCTTCAGCCCAAACAAAGAGAAA
The DNA here is from genome assembly GCF_030867095.1 of Alligator mississippiensis. Taxonomy (NCBI): domain Eukaryota; kingdom Metazoa; phylum Chordata; order Crocodylia; family Alligatoridae; genus Alligator; species Alligator mississippiensis. The sequence continues at coordinate 214,153,805 of NC_081826.1, forward strand.
TCCTAATTAACTACCATAACATAACTTGTACGACTTTCAAAACATAGAGAAGACATGCCAATATATAAACCCTGAAAAAGTGATTCCAGATTAGACCAAAGTTGGATCAGTTTTTAATTTGCTTTACTCCAATACACACCAGTTCTGGAACTGTTTTCAATGGCTGTCATCACACATGCCACCAGAAAACATTGCACTTCTTGATTTTTATTTTTACATTATTTTTACCTTAAATGTCTACATTTTTAAATAAAAACAAATGTCAAGAATTGCACATGGGGCAAACCACAATTGCCTGGTTATGGCACACAACTCAAGGAAACTAAACAAATATGAGATATAAATACAACCAACAAATACATGCACAAAGCAGCACCTTAGCAGTAGACAATACTCTTGTCAGAATGCATTATATTCTTAAAACAGACTTTGAACCACAGAGCAAGACTTTATGCAATATTAAACATAAAAAGAAAAGAAATATGGTTTGTATATGAAGTTTTTCCTACTTTGAGTTAATTATAATGGATGCTTTTAGATCTAGGAGGCTGATGCTGTTCCCATTTCTTTATACTGTGGGGAAAAATCTTTCATCAGCTGAATGATAGATAGAATAATGTAATAGATCTTGTACATCATCTCTTACCTGTATGATTTTGTGAGCAGTAGTAATTATCACACACTTTCAATCAAAGTAATTCATTGACATAAAATAGAGTAGCTCTCTAGAGATTACCTCTCCTACAGCAAGATAGATAAGAGTTCTTCTAAAATCTTAACATCTGTTTACTGTACCATTGCTCATGTCACTATGGTAATCATGAGTATCAATCATCCCAATTAAAGTTAAAATGCCATTTTTATTCTAATCCCCCAGTTTCAGTTATTCATGGTTTCCTCAAATAAATGCCTTTAAGGACTAACACTTCCCATAGTATTATAAATGTTTAAATCATTTGCTTCACTCATCCACAAAAAAACTCTCCTGCGTTTTGAAAGCATTTTCATGCTAGGTATTATACTCAGGCCACTGACAGACATTCATTTAAAGGCATTTTGGGGCCTGATCCTGACAACTGCGCTTCCTGCCATGCCTCACATAAAGGAAGGGCATGCAGGGGGATCCTGGGATCTCGTTCCCAGGCTCCTCCTGGGCTGGCAAATTGGGTGCCCAACAAACAGCTAATCATCACCTGGCTCCAGGGACCTATGGGGCTATCCCCCCTATGATACCTGGAGCCAGCTGATAATTACCTGGTAGTCAGCAGATTGAGACTGTCCTAGGCCTTGACTCCTAGGATCATCTTAATCTCCCATTAGCTGGTACAGACCACTCTAGGGCTTGAACCCTTGGACTGTCCCTACCAGTTGACAATAAGCAGATGAGGACAGCCCAAGGGTCACCTTGATCTGTCATCCTGGGGCCATCCTGACCAGCTAACGATCAATTGCTCAGGAGTGCTCTGGAGTTTGAGCCCTGGGGCAGTCCCTGCATGGCAGGCCACATGCTCAAGTTATGGTAACATAAAAAACAGCTACAAAGATATTACACATTTTTTCAAATAATATCTTTGTAGCTGGTTTGTGATTTTATGAAGCCATACATTCAGCGGCTATTTCTGGCATGATTAACACCTTAATCATCCCAGAAAATATAACATGTGCAAAGGGCCTTATTTTCCTACTTGGTTGGAGAAGATGAACATTTTAAGTGATAAAGAACAAACTGAATTTAAAACTATAACAAAGTTAGCCAAAAAATCCATTGGTTTATGGGCCGCTGGATTATGGAGGTCTGCTAAAACTGCCAAGGCCTGGAGCCTCTGGCTCTCAAATATTCTGGAAGGAAAACTAGCAGATCAAGGAGTCTGTAGCACAGAATGAAAAATTTGGAAACCATGGCATTTATTTCCTTTTTATGCTCCTCTCTTTCATCAACTTTGGAAGAAAAATGCAGAATGAGTTTTTGTGTGTAACTGTGCTGTACTCATAATACATCAAGCACTCAAAGTTTGAGTTGCATGAAATTTTTACCACTGAAGTTTTTAGTTTTGTTTTTTGGGGGGGGAGGGGAGGGGAGAGGGTTCTGAAAGATGTAAATTGTGGTTAACCAAAACATTTTGCAAATGTGTGTCAAATATGTTCAATTATTTTGAAAAAAAAAGTTTTAAAAAATTCTAACAAGCTGGAATACTTGTTTTCATCTTATTTTCAAAGTTAAAATCTTTGATTTTTCTTATCATTAGAAACTGCTTTTCATTACTTGAAGCATTTCAATCTCATTTAAAAATAACTATAACAAGTTCAATATTAAACTTTCCTCTTTTGGGTTGAACATAACATTTTGTTCAACCCCAAATAATTTTTTTTGTGTTTTCATTTTGTAAGAAATTAATTGCTTTGACTTAACCCTAAACAACCATATTTTGTAATTTTTTGGTTGAGACAAAGTGAAAATAAATCATTTATTTTGGCAGCTCAACTCAAAAGTTAGAAAATTCCACACTTGCCTGCACTGCATGTATGGTGCCTTCTCTACTCCCAGTTTCCTTTTGAAATTGAAACCTTTATACATTTTGTTGATGTTAATCTGAAAGAGAAGAAATATCACATGTGTGATGTGGGTGGGGTAATTCATTCACATTCAGATGCCTGATATTTAGAATTCCTTAATTATGATCATTGGTTAGTTATACCTTTTCACTTTCTTAATTAAATTTATCCTTCTATACCATGTTAAAATCAGATAATAAAAGTTTTTTACTGCCCAATATTGTAGCAAAACAGCATAAACCAATTAAGAAATATTTCACCTCTTCTTTTTTTTTTTTTTTTTTTTTAAACCTACTAACCTTAGCATACTGACAGCAACATACAATATTTTACATTGTGGTACCAGTCCTACTTCCAGCTTGGCCAGTAAGGCTAGGGACAGAAGTTACACATAAACTGGTTGAAGTTATCTGAAACTGGTTTAAACCTGTATCAGAATAGAAGTTCAGTGCACATAAACCAGTTTCAAAATGGCTGAAACTGGTTCAAGATAAACCTGGTTGAATATAGTGTCAGACTTAAATGATTTAGGTCAAATTGGTTTATGAAACTTCTGTCTCAGACCCCTTCCCAGTTCAAGTTAAATCAGAGTCCCCCAGCATTTTGCAGCCCTGGGCTGGGCTGGGCTCTCTGCTCCAGAGAGCAGCACTGGCCTTGCCCCTCTGCTCCCTAGCTGGAGCAGTGAGTGCTGGCTCACTGCCACCCCCCCCACACTGGCAATCCCCAGCTGGAATCTAGATCCAGGAAGGGAGGTTAAACTTCCCTTCCCCCAAGCACAGAACTGCCCTATCCTGCCCTGCCCTGCCCTACTTACTTAGTGCTGGCTGAAACCATGGACTACAAATCCTAGAGGCATCTGGAAGCAAGAAGTGGAAGTGATGAGCAACTCTGCAGAATTCAGATGTTGTGATTGTGGACTGCAAATCCCAGAGACCTTAGGGGCAGCAGGAAGAGGAAGTGAACACACAGCCCATGCTGGCTATGTGCCAGAGCCATGCTCTAGCACACCCTGGCTTCTGGCTTGAGCTACTGCAGACATGTGGATGCATTTCCTAAATAAAAACTGCATGTCTGTTCATTTGCTTACTCATTCACTCTATGCAGCTTAGACTAACCTGCAAAGACTGAATAAATTCAGCCTTGGGCTTTTTGGCTGTCTGTACTTAGCCTGAGAGTTTTATCTTTGATTTCAGCAGACAGCTCTTCTGGGCATTTCAACATACTCATTCATTTCACACACCAAAAAAAATAATGGTAGCTACAAAATTTAGAGTTCTATCCAGATTTTGAACAAACAGTGTTTATGGCTTGGTATCAGAACTACTGTAGAAAAAGACTGGTATTTTATTTAGGAACATAGGAATTATCATAGTGGAAAAGGCCCAGGGTTTTTGTGGGTAGTTTCATTCTGTAGGTATTCAGAAAAGGATTCAAAAGACTGAGTTTGGGCAGATATAGAAAACCAATTCCTGATGAAGGGCTGATCATAATCCCTACTACATAGAAATGTGTTTAATACCTGAAGGGTTTTTTTGTTTGTTTGGGGTTTGTATGGGGTTTTTTGTGGGTGGGAGGGGGTTATCCCGCATTTATTGTACAAGGAAAAATTAGGATAGAAAGATCCTTCTATATGTCTGCTGAATGTTCAAGGTCATCTGAAGAAATATCAAAAGACAATTTAACAGGAGGTTTTTTATTCTCTCAGTTCCTTATTTGGCCTGGCAATTATTAGCACCCTTTCCTCATACCTCAAAGCTACATAAAATGTATTCAGATATCAATTTTGATGCTCATTGCTGAAACCTCTGTAATTATCTGTCATACAGAATTAAGAAACACAGTTTGATAACCTAGATTTGCTTTTTTATGTAGTTTGTTTACAGCAAAATCTCAAGCAGCAATGGTGACAAGCTAGTGACGGCTGATTATTATAAAAAGTAACCAGGACAGCAAACAAAAATATAATGACCCTGTTACAAAAAACCGTGGACAATTCAATGGAATTTCTGAAAGGATTAATCTAATAAACAAATAGGAAAAAATGTTCTGACAACTTAGAGATGGTTCTGATTAGAAACAGGCATCATTCTCTTTAACTATTTATAGTACTGTTATGCCAACCAGCGCTTCTCATATTTAATGAAGAACTACTGTGAAATTCAAAATGAGCAACATCAATCATTATTGTGAACTCTTGTACTGCAATGACCAACAAATCTGTGAGGAAACAAAACCAGTAGGAGTTATCCTGGATGTTTAGCAAGAATTCAGATACAAGAGAATGATCATTTTTGGAAATGATATACACAGCACATTTTACTTATTATCATGGCATCAGGAAAGAGAGACAAACAGAGGGATTTTGCAATAAACATGAAAAAAAAACAAAGACTGAGATGCTTCAAGCCATTGTTTCAAAAGCAGACATGAATTTTCATTTTCTATGCTCAACTCAATTTTATGTTTCCTGCACTGTACTGTAAGTGTACCAAAAGGAATCAAAAAAGTGCAATGCTTATTTTGAGCCTATTTAGGTCCTGATTCTGCATGGTGTTGATCAGTTCAAATGAACAATGAAGTCAATTTTGAGCACTTGCAGGTCTTACAGCAATTCTCATGGAAACAGCTGAGCCACTCAGGCAGCTGTGAGCCACTCAGTGAAATTTAATATTAGGAATTCAGGGTGTTCCAAAGTCTGTTCCCTCTTTATTGTGCCATTTTGAGTGTATTCAAGTATATGCTCTGGATGAACTTCACAAAATCAATTTTGACAGAATTTCTTCGTTCTTTTTTTTTTCTGTTGTACCTTCCTCAATAAAGGACCAAGAAATAGATAGTAACTAGTATTAGATACTGCTATAGGCAGAACAGAACTTCTGGGAGCCTGGAGTCCCTTTGGCATAAACTGAAACCATTGTACTTCATTTGGAAGGACTCAAGAGATATTTTCTTTTCTTTTACGGCCTCCATAAAAGTGGGTAATGAAAACAAATATGGCCAAATAAAAGCTATCTTTCTGGTCCCTAGACAGGCCACTGACTGAAATAACCTGCCAAAATCTGACATCAATGCCTTTATTACAAGTGCTTTAATCAGTGCTGTGCTGCACATTGCCTCTAACCAACCAATTATTACACAGACATGTTGAGGTGACACCTAATATGAGTACTAAATACAGGTGGACCTAATTCTTTCTTGTTTAGTGTCCTGAAAATTTCAATCAGCATTATGACATCAACAGTCCATGATCTATTACTTCAGACGAAAGAATTCTGAACTAATTCCTTTCACCCTACTCCTTCCAAGTGTGGCAGGCACGCTGATAACAGCCCCGTATCCTGTGCTTGGAGAGCTTCAATGTGATTGGTGGGGCAATTCCCACCAATCAGGAGACAGCAAGGGAGAAGCTTGCCCTGCCCCTACCTTGGGGCGAGGTAAAGAGCCAGACCTGGTTGAGGACGGCACCCTGCCTCTTCCTGATTGGTCCATTTCCAATATGGGGTGGAGCCCCCAGAGTGGATAAAAGAACAACCTGCCCAGCACACAGAGAGAAAGTCATCATCATCGAGGAATGAAGAAGAGGACAGGGCAAAAGAAGAGCTGGCTAGAGCAGGAGCAGATGCCATTGTCCTGAAGAGCCCAAAGACCCCCTTGGTGGGACAAGAATGGTGGACAGCTACAACCTCCATTCAGTGCACAAGTGATGCATGGCAGTAAGACTCTGGGAGCTGCATGAGGTGGCTCAGGTCTCCAGCCCCCGACTTGGTGCAGACAGTGCTGCACAGAGGGTCTCAGTAGGACCAAGATGCAGGGAGCTGCTCAAGGTGGCTCGGGTCCCTAAGCCCAGCATGAGGCCGGGAACTCTGTGCAGGAGAAGCTGCATGGTAGGTCCCTGAGGGACCAAGACCTGGGGAGCTGCTTGAGGCAGCTTGGGTCTCCAACCCCTGGCATGTGATCAGGGCTCAGTGGAGGCTTCACTGCATGGCGGGTCCAAGCCCAACCAAGGCCCTGGAACCATTCAAGGCAGCCTAGCCCCCAAGCCTGAGCAGAAGGCAGAGCCTCTGGGAGCATGCAATGGTGCTCAGGGCTAGTAGCAGGCAGGTGGCCTGGCCAGAGCCAGAGGCCCGAAAGGCCCCTGCAGCAAGAAGCAGCTCAGCTGAGGGGACGCTGACCACCCAGGTGGACCCAGAGTCCTGAGTTACTGGAGAAGGGGGTTCCTACAGGGGAGGGAACACCCTGGCCAGGCCTTCCAGGTGGGCTATTTTGGGAAGCATCCATGCTAGGGCCTCTCATGGGTCGGCAGCACTGGGGATCCTTTCTCCCCCTTGAAACATTGTTGGGGTCCAGATACAATCTGGGGTTCCCCACCCCCTAAGCATGAGGTACTAAATGGTGTCTATGTGCCTTATATTGTGTAAACAGTGCCTCTTATTGTGTTCTTTTGAGTGCCTTGATTTGTGAGTTGGTTCATTTCTGTAGTGTTGTTATTATATGATCCACCTACTGAGACCCGGGTTGGAACCTTCTGCTACTACTTACCTGTAACTTACCTGTATCTGGAGCCCTGGTATAAGGTTATATAGCATTTACCCAGAGATTACTGTTTATGTTATTTGCTTGTATATCATATTATACATGATATACAAGCAAATAACATAAACAGTAACCTCTGGGTAAATGCTATATAACCTTATCTATCTATCTATCTATCTATCTATCTATCTATCTGTGCATCTGTGCATCTGTGCATCTGTGCATCTGTTTATGTCCATGTTTCTTTTTCTTGTGATTAGTTAATGTAAATACATTTGTATATAGTTATGGCCCCTGACTGTCCTGGCCTGGTTCTATAGGGATGGAGGGAAATTGTGAGTGGTCTGCAGTTCCCCCACTGCACACCTGCCAGCTAACAATTTCCTTCAATTGGAGAAGGGAAGTACATACTCGAGTACACCTGGGCTACACAAGTATATACTTTTCTTTTGTGAGAGACAAGGGGCATTACAGAATAATAATGTGACCTAACATATCAGGTCAAATGACTGAGGAACAGTGGACATATAAACTTATTAGGGGCAAAGTACATGAACTGGTTCCTCTGAGTAAAGAAAATTGTACAGCACATCTTCTGCTCTGTGATAAATACCAATGTGCATGCTCTTACCCAGTGGTATACAAAAGCAGGTCAACAATAATTGAGTCCTCAAAACAAAGAGTAGATTACCAAAGATCATCTTTCATTGCTGGGGAATAAGCATGGGCACTTACTGCAGAACAGCTGACAAACTGCAAATCCCTTCTTTTTTATTTGTTCATATATCCAAACTGGCAAAACTGTTGCCCTGAGGTTTCAGGCCAACTCTCAGGATCTCAATATTGCGCTGTTAGACAGGAGAGTGTGACACAATTGCACATATACAAACACACAAATCAGTTAGGTGCATACACATGCATACCACCAGCTCAGGCACACACACATTCAAACCAGCCTGGGCACGTGCATACCTATCACCAATTTAAACACATACACTATACACCCCAAAAGTCAGACACAGATCACTAATTCATATATCATGCACACAATGCCATATTATACATACATATACACACACACACACTCACACTAACAACTCAGATATACACACATTCAAAATAACTAGTCTAGGTTCATGCACACCTATCACCAGTTTAAGCCCATACACGCTACACACACCAAATTTACACAGAATCAGTTACTAGTTACCAACACCTGCACATCCAATACATATATGTGGATTACTAATTCATATACCACACACACACATACACAATGATCTCTATATATGTATATATATGTGTATTCACTAATTCACACACATATCACCCACCTATACATACACACGGGTGAGTTCCTAAGTTGGGTGTTGTGATGTGTATGTATGCATGCATGTGCCTGGTGTACTTGGGATTCCTGGGGAAAGGTTAAGGAAAGAAAGTAGAAGTGTAGGGAGTTAAAATTACTCAAAATGAAAGTCACTGGGACCAGGATTAGAACCAGTAGACTAGAGGGGTCTGGGCTGAAGAACTGAGGCTTGGGGGTAACTTTAGGTTAATTGATCTTAATTGATTAAAAGACAATGCCCAAAGCATGCAGAATGGGGAAGCATGCCGGCACAGTGTCTGGGACTGGAACCAGAGCTATGGGGGAGCTGAAAAGCTGGATGGGGACAGGGAAAATGGGACTAAGGGAAAATGGGAGTGTTAAAGAGGGGCTCTGGGTGTGTGAAGCCAGAGGATGGCTCCAGAGCAGCTAGAGAAGTTGCAGGGAGCAGCAGTAGGTGCTGGAAGCTGGAGACAACTAATAGGACCTGGGAAGCTGTGGGGGAGGGAGATTACAGAAGGTAATTTCAGGGGAAGCCTGAAAACAGAGAGATGGACAGCAGAAAATCACAGGAAAAGTGGCAGGCAGCAGGGACAGCAGGAAAGCAAGGAGAGGCTGAGAGGCGGCAGAAAAGGGGAGATGGAATTGGGAGGAGATCGGAAAACTAGCAGAGAGGGTGGGAACTGGAGCTGAGAGAGACAGAGAATGAGGCTGGAATTTAAGATAGGGAAGGGACTGGGAGATTCAGTAAAACATGACCCAACTCGGGGTTGCAAATGACAGTGGTTTTATTGAACAGGGGAGATGGTGACACAGTGCCAAATTGGTTCCCTTGCACCCACCCACACACACACACACACACACACACACACACACACACACACACAATGGCAGCAGGGATTAAAGAGGCTTGGTGCAGGGGCTGAAGTCCACTGAAGTCCAGGAGGAGAAAGAGAGAGAGAAAGAGAGAGTCCAAATTGTAGAAGGAGGTGTGCAGGTAATATCTACCTATCCAGGCTGGAAGGGGTCCTTGTCCAGTAGATGTTATCCAGAGGGGGGTCGCCGGCAGGGCCTCTGGGTGGATAGGTGGTGTGTCATGGTGCTGGTCCAGATGGAAATGGTGTTCCCACTGGGTCTGTCTTCAATGACCCTTTTTATAGGGGCAGACCTTGTGTGACCCTAGTGACAGGAGGCATGCCCAGGCAAGGGTCAGCCCTGGTGTACTGAGCATGTGTGCTGTATGCAGGGATGTGCAGTTTCTGGTGTCTGTAATGGTGAGAGTTGCTGGTTTTGCAGGGTCCTTTGTCTTTCAAATGCTGGTCTTGTTTCTGTTCCTGGGTGAGGTCCGTGGTTCCTGGGTGAATCAATATAAGGTGATGGCCCAGTGATTACAGCCATTCAGTAGAGGCCTGCTACTATTGTGTTTCAATCATTCCCAATTACACTCATTCATTGGGGAACCAATTTACATGGGAGGAGTACATGACTCATACAGTTGCAACGTGGGATGCCCAGGCAGAGGACAGAAGATGGAGACTTGACATATAAAATGGAAACTTGACATGACTTTGGTTCACTTACAAACACAGGCCTGAACTATACAATATCCATATGAAACAATAAAACTCAATACAAAAATGATAATACAATATACAACAGTAAAAATCAATACAAACCTAATAACAATACAATATAAAATGGTGGATATCCAAAACCAAACACTTGCTACCAGAATAAAAATGTTTAAAGCTTATCATAAGTCTGAGCTCACTTATACTTATCTATAGGGAATAGAGAGGGAGAGAAAAAGTCAGAAATGGTTGGGGAAGGGGTTGGAATACCTTTTAAAATAAATACAAAAAAAAAAGAGAAAAAACTGGAGGGTTTGCTACAAAACTATTAATTGATGGCACAGGGGAAGTTACACCAAATATATGAAACAGACATCACTACAGGACACTTTAAGAAAACAATGCTTCAAAATGACTGGTACAATGATGAACAGTTATTGACTCAAGTAAACACAAGCACCTATGCCCTCCACCTGCTATTAGGATCTTGCTTCATAGAAATCAGACACCTATTAGAGTCAAACCCCTAACAAAGACCCAAAACAGTCTACTGTATGCATGCATATTCTTCCTTTCATTAGCATCCCATACTGTAGAATGAGATGCTTATTAGAATCAAGATCTTAAGCCATACATTATGTTTACAAATTGAACCATACATTATGTTTCCTCACCAGCTGCTAGAAGCAAAGAATATAATACAAGTACCAAAAAATGTACAAATTTTTTGACAGGACTCAGAACAAGCTTTTTGTTTAGCTCAGTTTACTTTGTTACCACTTGCTGCTAGGATCAAAAATGCTCTTTCCAATACAATTCTAATAACTAGCGGACACTATATTTAAGAGACTAAAACTGACTCAATTCATAAACATCACCAGCCCTATTTCTTTACTCAGACAATGCTATCCCTTGTTTTCAAGTGCAGGAAAATAAACTGAAGATAGGATGTAAAGATAAATTCTTGCTGTCAGATATTACAAATTGCTGTTCTCAACATTAAAAATTGCCATTCAGAAAGGCTCTTTTTTGTTGACCCTGGCAACTCTAGTAACCAGTCTTGAAATTGGCTAACATGGTTGCTGAGTACATACAGCCCCTCTTGAAATGTGATATCTTTTTGGGTATCTAGAATTCTGGTTTTTCATTTCATAGATAAGAAAGCCAGAAGGAATCATAGAACCACAGGAAAGAATCTCATATAGTGATCTAGTCTCACCCCTTGCATAAGGAGGGATTATCTCTGTCTTAATAATTCTAGACAAATATTTGTTTTACCTGGATTTAAAAAATTCTAATGTCAAAAAGTCCACAAATTCTCTAGGTATCTGATCTAATATTTAGCCTCATAGTCAAGCAGTTCTTCCTAATATCTAATCTAAACCTTGCTTGTTGCAGGTTAAGTCTATTACTTGTCACAGGTTAAGTATTTAATGCTTTGGCACCTGGCAAGTTATCCAGGGGGTGGTAGAGGAGGCTGGGGCTTCAGATAAACTGAGCTTCAGATAACATGTCCTGCAGCCATTTTTAAATGTGTGGGGGCTTAACACATGTGACACTGCGGCATTTTCATTAGAGTGGCTGTCTGGAAGCCGGTCTAATTAAAAGCTGCTTCCCTCCCAATCCAGGAGCACTTCTATAGACACATATACTAGAACTTGTACATAGAACATATACTAAGTTCTGTGGTTTATGATTCCATTTTGTTGCCTCTTAAATCAAACTGGACCTGGCCCCTTGCCATTTACCACTGCCATTTTCTGTTAGTCTACTATCCACTCATAACCTCACTGTGTTGTTAACTTTCCAGTTTATAGTTTCAAGCATATTTCAGGTAATCAATTAGATACTATTAAACACAATCATATTCCTGCAGCTTTATTTGTGTTACTTGGTAACTAGTATCAGTTTAGGGGTAAAATTAATATAACTTTTATGAAAAAACACTACCTAGGTGGGGGTTTTTTAGACACAGATTTTTGCAATTACATTGTGATTCCATATTTAGGATTTTGTATATCAATGAAGTTAAATATATATGACTATTTACTGGCTCTTCCCCTTATACCTAATTTCATTAAATATTACAGTTATGTGTTCTTTCTTCCATTCTTCTAGCAGCTTTGCATTCAGCAAGGAACTAGAATGGACTCCAACTAAATAGGGCTTGAATTGTTCAGACACAATTAGCCTGTCACTCTCAGTCATCATATTTTCCCAGAAAAGTAAAAAAATGGAGACTGTTTAAAATGCATGAGAACATTCTGTACATCCTAAAAAAAGAGTATGTTCAAGGGAGTCAAAAGTGAACAAGAGAAGGGTGCTAAAATATTGTTCTAGAACAAGCCCCAAAAATTGTAAAATGAAAAAAACAAAAACAAAACAGTAAGCAAAAACAGTAAAGACCTACCTATACTTGAAACTACATTTTTGCCTTCTTTGCAGCCTCTTAAGTGGGTTAACAGTGGGTTTATTCTTGAACAGCTGTGCTGAAGGACATGGAAAAAAAGGGTGTAGAAGTCCTTCCCTTCCCCTTCATCAGCAGCATATTCCTGAATGACGCAGGCAGAACGCTGACATTGATGTTCCTTGGCCATGAAGCAGAAAGACAGCATGCTTATCATGCCAGCTGGCACCCTGTTGCATTGGGGGCAGGGTCTATTAGTTTGGGGGGAAGGCCAAGCTGTCACTGCACTCTAGTACATGGCAGCAGCACACAGCATAGAAAGTGCTTTCTGAACCTAATAGCAAGAAACGTAAAAAGTATCGTGTAAGCCATCTATGGTCGCTGAGGCTTTTGTCTTCACGAACAAAAATGCATGCTTTTATGAGGGGATAGCTCATGTAGGTTATCAACTCCACTATAGAATGCTAGTGAAGACAAGGTATTGCAAGTTGTACCATAAAGTGAAGGCACGTTAGCATTATACTTCCCAACCAGGACTGACCTCACTTTAAATACCTCATGATTAAAAACTGGGATGTCTTCTTTCCACTATGATTTTAGAGCAGAATTACTAATGGGTTGGAAGTATGAGGAGCCAAGTTTTCCTCAGCTTCCACACTGCTCCATCCTGCCCTGTGCTGGGATCTGTACTGACCCTTGCCTCCACCAAGTTAGCACAGGTCCCAGCAGGGGAGCTAAGGCACCAGAAGAGAGAAGGGAATTCTTGGCACCCCCTGCCTCCCTGCTGGGACCTGCACTGATTCCCATGGGATTCCCTAGGTGCAGTGCTGCCCCATGCCTCTTTGCCAGGACCTGCTCTGGACCGTGCTTCTGCCAGAGGCAGGAATCAACCCAGATCCTGGCGTAGGATGCTGTGGAGTGGTGTGAGAACTGGAGAATCCCAAGTGTGCCATGCCTCTACACTGGGACCCATGCTGACGTGTACTTTACAAGGATTCATGGGTCAATGTGGGTCCGTCTTGGTGTGGAGGCACAGGGTGCTGGGAATTCATTGGCTTCTGCATCCCTCTCCCCTCTCCTGTATGAGGCATGGGTCAGTATTGGTCCCCGGGTGGGGGCCCAGAGTCACATGAGTCGCAGTGTGGAGGCATGGGGCACCTAGGATTCCTTGGGTCCTATGCCTCCATGCCAGGACCCACACAGACTTTCACTGCTTATGGAGATACATCAAGGAGAATTTCTGTAAGCAGAAAAAAACAGGCAAGTGCTCCATGGACATCAGGGACCTGATCCTAAGAGGCCTCAGAGCACATGCCCAGGGTAGTGAGAGACAGCATTCCCTCTAAGCTGCGCGGTGTGCATGGGCATGCAGGTGCGCTCATGCCAGGCTGCCAGGTGCACCTGCATGGCCGCATACACCACACAGCTTAGATGGAATGCTGGTGGAAGAGTGCCGGCATCTCCAAGCTGCCCATTCTCTACTGCCACAGACCAAATAGATGTTGGTTGCAATAAAGTGGTAACTTCTGTCATGGTTGCTGGTGTGGTGAGATGCAGGTTAGTGACATCTATTTGCTGATCATTTGTGTCGGCATAAGAATTGTTAAGGTGAAACAAACGCAATGTCAAGGGACCTCTGTTTCTACCCACTTGACTGTTTCTACTCTATACTCTACTACCCAAATGCTTAGCAGAACAAGGACACTCTGTAGCCTGTTGTAAGAAAGCACTTGAAGAGAAGGGAAGAGGAAGGGCTTTATATAATAACTCCAAACAACTTCACTAATCTTTATCAGAGAAGGAAGTTCTTTCATTTATAAAAATGATAGATTACAGCAATAAAAATTTGAATCAATCAACGCACATTTCAGAAGGTAGAAAGCACACATCTAAAAAATTTAAAGCCTTTTTTCATAAACAAGAAGGTTTTCCATTATCTTGAACGTAATGGAATATCAAATGTTACCAAAAAGTAGTCTTTTTGACAGGTTCACTTTTATTGTTTTTCCCAGAAAGCAATTAGCTATTAAAAGTCCTGATAAAAAAAAATCATTGTACTAATACACAAGTTAAATTAATTTAAAAATGTCTCCTACTATAATAGAGAAAATAAATGTAAAAATTATTTTGCTTCAATTATAAAATGTGTAGCATAAAATGTGTAAACATTAGGGCTGTGTAAAGCTTTGGTCCCTGAGTTGATCCAGCCGAGATTCAGCCTGATTCAGTGGCTGAATCTCCAAATCCAAATCAAATCAGAGGACCCTTTAATGTCCACAAATCAGATTGGAACCCTCTGAATTGATTCAGAGAGATTTGGAAAGATTTGGTGATTCAGACATAGACATGGCTTTAAAGGTTTTTTCTGCATACCTCTAGTTAGCAGGTGGCTCGTAAACAGTGTGATGCTGGGACGCATGGAGTGTTGCGCAGAAGCACGGGGGGGATCCCCAGAGTGCTCAGCAGCAGACCCGTAAGTGGACTTCCAGGTCCACTGGGGAGCACGCTACCCCTCCGCCCCACTCCTATGCCCCCCAGGCAGACCCAGATATTCAGGATATCCAGGAGTAAAAAAGAACCACGGAAAAAAAAATGGAGCAACATATGCTCAGCCAGTGTGCGCTGCTGAAAAGTGGAGCTGGCCTGCCCAGAGCTGTGTTCCACTGCCAGCCAGGCTCTGCACAGCAGAATCACCACAGCTGCAACCCTGGAAGGCCCCCAGGACCCAAGGTAAAGCTGCTGGGGCCAGCACAGTGCTGGCCTTAGCCTCTCTTACCCCACCTGGGGTAACTTGCCATGCACCAAAGTGCGCGTGGCATGGGCGTTCCCTGGGGACAAGAAGCAGTGACACAAGGTGCACCACTGCAACTTGTCCCCGAGGAACCAAACATCAACACCGAATTAATTAAAAAAATGTCTCCTACAATAGAGAAAATAAATTTAAAAATTATTTTGCTTAATTACAAAATGTGTAGCATAAAATGTGTAAACATTAGGGCTGTGTGAATCTGAGTGCACCCATTGTTACTTTCTACTACAGTGTAGGGTGGAGATAGCCAATGTAGTTGGCTTGGATATCAGTAGAAGTCTAAATAGGGCAGCATAGAGTACGTAGTAATTTACACTGCTGTAACTTTTTTTGGTATTTAACCAGCCTTGTTTATATTTGGTTTATGTATCTTTACACTAGTTAAAATCAGTCACCCTACACTACCAAGATTTGCCTTGCATTTAAGGAATTAATGGCTATAATCAACTTGGCACCCAAAAGCTTGTCTAAAATCTCTCCCAACAAGAAATATTCTTCCCTCTCTCATATTTCCTGGGTCATCACACCTACAGCACAATTCCAACTCTATAATCAACATTGTAATGCTTACTGCAATATCTATCCTTGTCAATCCATTGCCTTGATGTTAAGTTTGAGTTTCTTCTTCAGAGGTGAAAAGCACCTTTAGCTCTTGATTAAGTTGTAGTTTGGGGTTTTATGTATTTTTCCCAATAAAACACAACACTTAAGTTGTTTTATTTTGAATTTTCATACATTTAACTGGGGCTAGTTGAAAACTTTAATTTATTTGCAAATCAATTTCCAGTGTTTCAATTTCTATATCTCAGAGATTTCTCCCTACCTCTACCATTTGTTTCTCTTACTTACTTATTTGTCCTCATCTTTTTCAACTCATTTTTAAAAAAGGAGAGGTATGCAAAAAATAAGGCAGAAATCCTGTGGAAAAAGAGCACGTGATCATGTAATGAAGACTGTATCATAAAGCAATATGTGGAGCTGCTGAATTAAGTCACATTGGTCATGTCTAAATGAGCTGTTTACCGCATAATTGCCTAATTAACTGCGCAGTTACATGTGCACTCCTATTAGAGTGCACAAAAGTAACAAACTCAGCAGCAGGGTAGTCTTGTAAAATACAAGTATTACCCTGCTGCAGAGTTATTTTGTGCATAGCAGTGCACATGTAGACACCAACTTAGCTGGTTGGGGTGCTTGCCTGCCAGCTAGCTCCCTGCTGAGGCACCTGTCAGCTATTCTGTACCAAACTGAGCAGAGTTGGAGCAGCCCCATGCTGGCAGGTTGACCCTAGAGGCCCCCATGCCAGTTAGGTCTGCTCCAACCGGGCTCCACATGTTATGCATGAATTAACTTTGGAGCTAATTGCTTCAGAGTTATTTGCTTCTGGGTGCATGTTCAAATGGCACGGCCAGGAGACAAAAAAATCCAGAGCAATAAGCTCCAGAATTTATTCATGTTCACTAATACCACCCATTGATTATATTAATTTTCGCATTACTTAACTTTTGAGCGACTGACTTTGCAATCTTCATCTTTTATAATAGTGGGGTTTAGATATAATTTCTTATTTATTTTTCATTAGCAATTCACTTCCTAGTATACATACCTTACTATTTACAGAGGGGATCTTTTTGAAACCCAAGAGTATGTATATATGCTGCTAACTGTAGTGTGGTGCAGATGTGTGTGAGCACTGTAAGTGGGCTAGCCATGGCAGCATATCACTCAGCATAGGCTAATTTACCTTGCCCTCCATTTACCGGCATCCAGGATCATCCTGCCATGGCAAAACAGTCTTTGGTACCTCTGCTAGCTCATCTAAGGTTAATTCAGGTATCTTTACATTACGCTGCAGTCTGCACCATAAACAGACCCACAGTCAGGGACACTGATAAGGCAGTTTGCAGAGTTTGGCTTGCTGCTTCCCATGCTGCATTTATTCTATGCATAAACAGAAATCTTTAGTTTTCAGGACTGTCAGTGAGAATGACATTTGAATTATCACCAAATTCACTCTCCCTCCTTTTATTTTTTTTTTTAACTTAGTCAAACTGACAGAATAGTTCCTTATTCCTTAGACAAGCATCTGCTTTATATTCATATGGAGATTCCAAAGTCTACTGCAGCCTGTTTTTGTTGGTGCATCTGCCTCAAAGGAAGTGTTAAGCCAGCCTAACCAGCCCTCAAAACAATCCCTCCATGTAGATTAATGAAGACGAATAGCTGTCCATGCACTCCCTAAAATAAGAGTGTGCTAAAGTGGCCAGGTCAATGAGGGAGGAAAACAGTATGACCTGGACACACTGGCTAAGTCCAGATGAGCAAGTACATACCAATTGCAGTGCCTCAAAGCAGTTTGAGATGCTGCAAGAGGCACACCAAGAATGAAAACATGTTCTCTATGCTCTAAATTTGATACTGGGAAATTCCAGTATCAAAAAAATAATAATAATAAAAATAAAACCACACTAGAAAAAAGCAGCACTGGGCACATTCCTGGAGCATGTCCAGAGACAACCAGAGGCTGAATCCTTCAAGGAGACACTCTGGCACCCAGCCATAGTGTCTCTATGGCTGCCCCATGCCCCTACTACCCCAGCACACTGCCTCAGTGTGCTGGAGAAAATAAGAGTGGGGCAAGGCTGCAGCAGTAGATTGGACCCAAGCTCTGTCCCAGGTAAGTAGGGATGTGGGAGTGGGGGTACTGTGGGTGGAGGGACTGTGTGGGGGTGAGGGGAAAGCTTGGGAGGCATGGGTCCCCTGCCCATCGGCATCAGCCTCAGCAGCCATCAGGGCACACATCCCCACTCCTGGCAGAGACCCCTGGCAGAGTGGCCTTGGACCTGGTGGCTGCACATGCTGCAGGTCAGGGGCCCGGCCCACTAGTGTGCACCTTTGGGCAGAACTGGACTGACTTGGGGTCTCAGCACTGCATGCAGAAGCTGTGCACCCTTGGGCTGGGCTGGGTCCTGCCTCCATGGAGCTGGCCTAGCCCGACGAAGTGCAGGGCACATGGAGGTAGGACCGGACCCAGCCTGGCCTGAGGGCTCACGGCTCACCCTGGGTGACAGCAAAATCCAGCCCAGTTCTGTTCAAGGGTGTGTGTCAGTAGGCTAGGCCCACATCTCGTGGCATGTGCAGCCACTGGGTCATGTGCATCGCGCTGCCAGGGGCCTCTGCCAGGACTGGGCATGAGCACTCCAGTGGCCGCTACTATGGCTGCTGCTGGGGGAGCGCTGTGGGGGCAGGCTGGGGACCCACCCTTCCCAAGCAGTCCCCTCACCCCCACACACTGCCCCCACACCCACAAATTCCCCTACAATTCAACCACAAACCCCATACCCTCAAGCCACACCCACAACCTCCCCATCCACATACCTACCTACAATCCCCACACCCACAAATCCCACACAACCCCAAAGCCCTGCACATGCCCCACACTGCCCCCACAAACCTCACCCCCACAAACCCTATTCCAACCCCTACATCCCCACAACCCGTTCACAACCCCCACCGCTAAAACCCCACAAATCTCAGACCCTGAGTACCCAGACACCAGGCTGGACAGAACAGGACCTGCTGTTGGGAACCATGGCTGCAGGGGCAACTGCCACAGTGCAGCCCTGCCCCAACTCTGCACAGGTGCTGGGCCATAAGGCCCCAGCCCATGGGGGCTTCTGATCCCAGGAACCACTTCGGGGGTGTGATGGGCTGGGGGAGGGGTGGAGGTGGCAGCAGTGGGGTGTGTGAGAGAGAGGTGGGGGTCGGGGAGTCAGAAAGAGAGAGATGGGGGAGAGAGAGGGGGGCCAGGGGGGAGAGAGAGAGGTTACCAGAGCTGGGCTCTGACCCCCTCTGCCCCCCTAGAACAGCCTGTGCAGGGGGAAGCCAGTTTGTAAGGAAAGGGGTCTGCCCAGCCCAGTCCCTGAGCCCCAGTTGAGGGCTTCCCAGGAACATCATAAGGATTGCTGGGGCCCAGGCCCAGGCACAGGGAGCAGAACAGTAAGGGTTGACACTGCTCAGAGCCACAAAGCAGCAGGTGGTACAGCTGCAGCTGGACTCACAGCTGCACCCCAAATCTGGTGAGCAAAGGGGTCAGGGCAGCTCTGATTTTTATATGACAGAAAAACCAAAAGCAAAAGTTCAAGTGTGCAGATATTTAGAATTCATTTTATTATGATGATAGAGGCACTGGTAGGCTTCCAAATTTCTTAAAAATTGTAAAGAGATCAATAAAAGATTGCCCAACTGATGTTTCTATGTATAGTGGCATTTCATTCTAACCACAGAAGAACATGAATTTGGGGTATTTTAATGAGAGAATTTGGGATTTTTTTATCAGCAAATTTGCATTTTTTAAACAGGGAATACCTCTCTGTTACAGAGGCAAGTTGCAGGACCTGGCAGAGGAGGGGGACCCAGTTGAAGGGCAGATGAGGTGGCTGACCTGGCCATTTGGGGCCAGGAGGACATGCTTCAACAGTTTGAAGTGGGCCACTACAAGGAGCACATCTGGGTGATAGCTGTCCAGATGGAAGAGTGGAGACACCAGAAGACATGACAGCAGTGCTGCCCAAAGGCCAACTGTGAAGTCATGGCCTGCTGGTAACTGGCTCAGAGGTGCAGGCAGCTCTGCTGCAGTACCCTTTCCACAGCCCAGGTGGCTGTGCGGTCCCCGTCTGGGTCTGTAGGTGCACAGTCATGGGGACACAGGTCCAAGGGGGTGGATGCTGTCACAGGTGGCAGCAGGTCACTGCTAGGCAGAGCCCCCATTGCCAGGTTGCTGCAGTGGGTAGAGGGTGCAGGGTTACTCTAGGTTAGGGCTGCTTCAGCAGTCCAGCTGGCACAAGGGGCTAGTATCCCCAAATACCAACTGGCCAGGCCTCACAAGCTCCCATTCAAATACCATTAGGGCCCATTCATATACCATGGGCCCTAAGGCCCACCTGGCTAACTAGTAGCCCCTATTATATGGGGGCCTCAGAAGCGCCTAAGGGTAAGTAGCCCTGAGCTGCTCACCAGGGCAGCTTTCTATACTGCTGTGGCCAGCACCTGTGCTAGCCTCAGCCTCTAGCTCCCCCTGGTTGCAGATCCTGGAGGAGCTGGGCAGGGTCATTTTGCCCCAAGTGGCACAATTTGTGTCACACCAAAGTACATGTTCAGATATGTGTGCTGAAGCAGAAAACTCTGGTACAAATTTGTGCTACTGACATTTGAGCTGCTGCAAGTATACATGCCTGCATGTGTGAATTTGCCCACTGTGGGTGAGTCCAGATAAGCGTGGCCATGTAGTATGTGGTGCCACAAACATATCTGCAGAACCACATACCACACAGTCAGGTGTTCTCTGCTTTGCAAGGGTGCACTATCCATATATATGCTGCTCCAGTTTTTTTTTTCCACAGATTTTTTGATCCCTGGATATCCAGGGGTCAAAAAACCTGCAGAGGAAAAAAAATGGAACAGCACACACACAGGCAGCGTGCACCACTGAAAAACAGAGGTGGGCCACCTGGAGTTGCGCTGTGGCTGCCAGCCAGGCTCCAGCTGACAAGATCACCACTGCTGCAGCCCTGGGAGGCCCCCAGTGCTGGCCACAGCCTTCCCTACTATCCCCAGTGTAACTTGCTGCGGGCTAAAGCACACATGGCACAGGCATTCCCCTGGGACAAGTAGCTGTGGTGCAAGGTACACCGCTGCTACTTGTCCCTGAGGAACCAAACATCCACGCTTGTCTGGACGAGGCTTATGTTCCTGCTATTCTGGACCAACTGAGTAGCCGAAAAAGGTCAGTACAAAAGTCCTGACAATTAAAACAGCCCTTGAACTGAAGCTGGGAGATGGAATTTCAGGAAGCTGCTTTTCTCTCCTACTCATGCACTGCGCCTAAAAACCAAGCCCTTTTTTTTTTTTTTTTTCAAAACAAGTCCTTTCCTAATCCTAATGGACATCATTCTGCTGAGCAAATTAAAGTTAATTCAAAGCAACTGAGTGCAGCTGTCTCTTGTAAACCAGATGTTGCAACCTATCAAAGTCACCACATTTTAAGATCAGTGCATTTTCATGTGGAGAAATGTGTGAAAATCTAGAGCAGAAGCTTTTCAGCTGTGGTTCAGAATTGCAAACCCCAGAGGTCTGTGTAACCAAAAAGCAAAGCAATTCAAGATGAATGACAAGAAAGACTTCCCTTGCCAACATGATAGAATAATGAAGGTATTTGAGTAGATTTCAGTGGGGGTTACTAATATAACCTTAGGAAGAACTGTCTTGGATTTTCTGAGTTATATTATTCCCGAAGTATGCCCTTAATAAAATTACAGCAATTTATGATTCTGAGAGTGAGAGAAAGATCACAAAAACATTTATTATGGAGTTGTCTAGAAGTTCCCCTGATGTCTTATTAGTGTTCTGAGTATAATCCCTCCCTTCCCCCAGTCCCATGGGTTTATCAGGGGTGAGGGCTGAGCCAGTTGAAATGAAATGAGAGTTCTGCTGAAAAGGATCCCAAAGTGCCTTGAAACCCCTAATACTAATTCTACTCCAAATCATTATTTTCATTTCCATCCACTTGTGGCTTTTCCCGAGTTCTGGTCAGGCCTGGATACAGATTGTTAGCATTAGAACCAGTTGGAAAAATACAGAGGAATTTCTGGCCACTGTGCCTGTCCAGCTCTGGGGAAGCCTAAGCCATGTAAGACATTGAGAAGGAAACTGGCAAGAAAGGAGGAACAAAGGCTTGCTGGTGGACTATGGACACAAACTGAATTGGAGGGAAGAGGAAAAAATTGGAGGTAAGGGCTTAATGGAAGATAGGAAAGGAGAATTAAGATGCTTGTTGGGAGAAGGAAGAGACACTGGAAATTTGGAAGAAGGGACTTAGAAAGGTTGGAGAAGTGGTCAGAGCCTTATTGGTAGGAAAGACAGGAAGAAGTGAAAGACTTACAGCATTATGAGGATCTCTGTGACCCTCTCACCCACTCTAGCATTGCAACTGCTCTGCTGTGTTATACTGGACATGTCGAACATGCGCATTTACTGTGCAGTAACTGAAGTTTCTGCATAGTACAGGCATGTGTCTACGCATGCACACCCATAGCATGCAGTAAATATGGTGACTTATGTTGACTTGAGCATAAATTTGGTACCTGCATCATTACTCCTGATTAGCTACTGTGCAGTAATGCACATGTAAATGCCTTACTATGCAGTAGTGTTGTGTGTGTGGACTGACTTGGGACTAACTTTAGTCCTAATGCGCTTTAATGCCTGCACATGTGGATGCTGGCCTATTCCCGTTTACTGAGCAGTAATTTACTGTGTAGTAAATTTAAGCTAGTGTAAATGCACCTCTAGACACACCCACTGTATTTTCAGTATGCACTGAAGAAAAAGTATTGTGTGTAATAAAGGGATGGGATTGTGCCAAAACAACGTTAAGAACAGTCATTGAATATATGTGACAGAAAGGACAAAATACCATGGAGATATAGCCAAAAAGATCAAGTCTCCAATATAATTCTGTATCTAGAATATATTCCCCCAGTTCTTCATACAAAGAACAAGTCTATGCCCTGCAATAATGGAAGATAATTTTAAATATGACCTTTGTAAACTCAATTTAGAGCTCTGAGGTTTTGGCCAGAGTTTACTGGTCTGATTTGGCCCTACATTTTGAGACAGAGGTTAATTAATTTCTTGCTATCTGCCAGCTCATCTTGGAATTCATAGTGAAACCTTGCATCTTTAAGATCACTTGCTTGGCATCACATTCACCCATGAATTCAATTGCTGTCAGCTTCCCCAAATATGAAATGCTAAGAATTAACCAAAGCAGTCTATTTTAAATTAATGCTACCACTGTCTAAATTTAGCTAGTTACACCTACTGATAAGTCAGTTAATATGATGCTTTCTTGGGTATAGGCTCAGCCAATGATGCTGGACCCTCTCAGAATACTTACAGAACATACAAAAGGTAGTTTAAGGACAGAGTGGCAGCCTTTTGTGTGGATTTCCTCTGTTGCCTCTTTGCAGCTGAAATCTCAGTGCTGTTTAGGGGTACTTGTTTTGATTTTTTTTATTTATAGGCATAATTGCTTTTAGCAGCAGTAGCTCCAATTTTAGCAATTAGTGGTGTCACTTTTTTCCTTTAAAAAAAATCCAGCTGAGAGTATGGAAAGGAACTGTGAAAGAATTAAAGATTAAAGATACTGAAGTCTTCCCATGATGACACATTCTTCATTTGTACTGCCAATAAGCAAATAGACAGTGGGATGGATTCTGTGATTATGAAAGAAACCAGAGCCTAACAAAACTATAGAAACCTATTCAGCCTAATAAATTTGCCATTCAGTACCTGAATATAAAATTATCTTTCTGTTTTATAGTGGTCCCAATCTCCTCCTTCTCGCAAACCAAATCCAGGGCAGTAAGAGCTCTAGAACTGCCAACAAAATAAATAAAATAATAGAGCTCCTGAACCATTGATGGTGTTTGCTTCACTTGTCTTCCTTGATAATTTAGTCCATTAATATATATTAACATAGATGATCAGGTCATTGATTTCAGCATCTTCAAGTCATTAAACACAACACTTGTAGCTGGTGAAGAAGAAAAATCAAAGGAGTCACTTCAATGTCGAAAGCAATTCCTGCATTTTCTTAAAATCTGTAATATGTCCTGCCACTGAGGTTCAGCAAAAATTTCCACGGGCATAACTGTTCCTTGTGATGCTTTATCCATTAATTTACCAGAGGATAAATCAAAGCTACATGAGACTTCCTTTCTATGCACCCTAAGCAACATAAAAAGAGTGACATCTGTAAATGAAGGCAATCATATATAGTACTCATGCTGCACAGTTGAAATGTCAAACTAGAGCCATTCAAAAGTAAAACAGTCAGGGACAGAACAAGATGACAGATTTTGGTACACCTTCATTATTCCTTACCCTCCTAATTTTCTTGTTTGGTGTAAAAGGATATCTCAGGTTCTACAAAATCATAGAAACTCCTTTTGTTTCTCAAACCAATCTCAAAATTGTTTAAGAAAATTATAGCAATGCTTTAAGCAGATTCTGGGAGTTCAATTGGAATTGGGATGCACCAGGCATGTTTGACAGAACTGAAAGAGGAATACATGTTTAAAACAAGGATACTCATGAAGAAATGAACAGATGAATACAGTAAAGGAATAAGTACGGTAATTCCAGAACCATCCTAATGCTGTAACTGGCACCCTAAGGGTGCAGACAGAAGTGCAGCTCCAAGGTCTAACTCATGTCGATTCATAGAAATTACCATGAGTAAGACCGATCCTCTCAACAGACATTAGCTATTGGATTGGGAGGGTGGAGGATCGGCTCCACTTTGGAGCTGATCCAGGAAAAGTAGCTGCATCTTCCTCTGTGTCTCTTCCCCTGGTTCCGCCTCCCCTCTCACAGGTTTGTTGCTGTCTCTAGATGGGAGGTGGGAGAAGGCAGGGGAGGGAGGTCCCTTCTGGGGTTTTCTCAGCCCCACTGGCGTGAGCCGGGCAGGTGGATTGGAGTCCTGGGGCTCCCAGGGGCTCCAATCCACCCACTCCCCCTATCCTGGCAGGACTGAGAAAACCACAGAAGGGATTTCCCTCCCCTGCCTTCTCCTCCTTCCATCCAGAAACAGAAGCTCAACCAGGCTGGTGTTGCAGCTGGAGCAGACAGAAATTAATAAAGTCGCTCCATTTAGGAGTGGTTTCATTTGAACCCTTATACAATGAGGGTTAATTTGTCACATGATTGAAGGGCTCTGCAGTCATGCTTTTCTGTTTGGGCACAGCTTTAGAGGGATTTCAAGGGGTCGATTGTGGGACAAATGTCCTTTCTGTCTGCGCCCTAAGTGACATTGTTGGCCAATCCCACAGGCTTCTATAACAGCCTGTACAATATCTTCTTTTTATCAATCCCATGGTATACTTAACAATATATTATTTAGACTTTGGCAGTAAAAGGTATGATAATAACTATTACACAAACCAGAGGTTCATATATATTCCTGGCATATTATCCCTAAAACTGAACAGGACAAACAGTGGCCACCTCCATGCCTATTCTGAGTAAAGTATTTTAACAGCGGAAAAAGGATCATCTGATATAGGTGATAGGTCTGAAATTACGAAGGAACGTCCCCAATAACATTTGCATGCAGTTTCTGTATATTTGCTCTTTTCAGAATTCTTTCCTTTTCTTCAGAGCTGACAAACAAACCAAATGATTGCAATTCTTAGGCGGTGCTGAGCTATTACAACCATGGATATTTGCTTCTTACCTTATCTACTTTTATCCCTTTGGTTGGATAGAAAATTATCAGTTTCAGGCCAGAAGAGATGAAGGAAAAGGGAAGGAAGAGAGGGAAACAAAGTTAGGGATTAATTCAGGAAATTTAAGCACTGGGAAGAATGGAATCAGGGCATACATAAAGGATATAGTTCAGATGGGCGGAGAAAGACAGAGAAAGCAGAGAAAATGAGAAAATGCATTTTAAAGGGCTTAGAGAAATTTCGATAAATAAAATTTTGGATCACTGGATCTTTTGAGGTTTGATCAGCCATTTGGGATGACCTTTACCCATAATTACTTCCTTCTATTTTTGCTACAATCTGGTGGATGTTATATGGGAAAAGATTCCATAGGAATTGCGATTTAACTGTGTAAGGCCTCTTGGATCAGGCTGCAACTTGGTTACCTGATTTTGCTCTTAACCATCTGTTCTGCATCTTGAATTAATGTTAGCGCTTTCCCTGGAGTGTATTTAAAGTCTTAAACAATTTAACTTCAAAAGGCAAGCCAGAACAACAAGCAGGTGGGCTGGTCCTAAACAACATGAGTGGTGTCTAAAGGCATTTACCATGGGTAAAAACAGAACTAACATCTGGTGATATCCATTTTTCTTGAAACTTGTTAGATAGTCACATGAATGCCTATGTTGAAAGAGAAAAGAAACATCACCACTGAAAGAACTCACTACACATATTCATCAGAAACTGAACAAATACTAGAGAAACCAGTTTGAACAGCTTTTTATAAAGAAAATCGAACTGTCACTGAGAAACAAATTAGCTAAAGACAAAAGGAAAAGTAACTAGTGTCAGATACTGTTTACAAAGATCAGTTTATGTCTTAAATAGAAAAGCTCTAAGATAATGATTGTTCTTAAAATGGGGTTCAGTACAGGAGCCACCTGTATTAAAGATTTGGCAGTGGAACTAATTTTTCCTTGAGCAGCAATAAATTAAAGCAGATAAAGATTGACTGGCAAAATACCCAGGAAAAATATAAATATTATCAGAATAGCAGATACATTAAATTTCACAAAATATATTTAACTTGTTAAAAGATAGGCATTCATTTCTACGTATAGTGTTCCAGAAAGAATTCCTCCAGTCATTTAATTATGATGTCTTATAAACCACGCAGTAGCTTTTCTATCCCTGTATTGATCCTTAGCTATTAATTTCTCATTTAAGGGTGTATATTAGATATCTAACAGGGGAAACGCTTTAGTTATCAAACTCTTTAGTATTGTTAATGACAGTTTCAGTGACAGATGTCAATGTCCGACTCTTACTGGCTGTAACTAAGCTCTCTCTAAAGTAAAGAAAAGAATGAGTCTGTCTGGATGGACAGCAGATAAGTGAGTGTAGTATGATATGGTACTTAGGGTTGCTGGTTGTATGACACAGTACACTTTTCTAGGCCAGAGTTCCACTATTTTTTTTATGCCAAAGTTATCCAGATATGTAAATATTTGAGAAATACTCATCCTAGATTTTTTTGGGATAATACAGTGAATGTGGGAGAAAAAAATGCAGATGGTAAATCGGCTGTACTATTGATATAGTGACTTCCAACATTTCTTTTCAAGTATGTGCAGCATATGCTACTGTTATCTCAAATATTTATTGAATATTGCAAATAAATAATATTTGTGCTTTTCTTCATTTTATAATAGATCAGATTGTGTATAATTTCTTGTCTCTTCCTTCTTATCTTATTTTAGTTTGCCATTGTAAACCCTTTCCATGAAGGCTGCATACAGACATTTGGGGAGGTTAGGGGGAGGTTAGATTGAGTCAAAATTGGCCAACCTATCTGACTTAGTTTCCCAGGTGCAGACCTTACACTGGTTAGGTGGATCCAAGTGTGAACTGTACAGAAGCTCAGGACAGTTAGATCAGTCTAAAAATAGTCAACCCAGCTTGAGTCAACCCTACATCTGAGGTTCACTCAATTTAGATCAGGTTGGCCATTTTTAGACTGATCTAACTTTCCTGAACTTCTTTATAGTTTCCAACGCACCCGAGGGCTGGGAAAGCCCAGCCACCAGCCCCAGGGCTGCATTTTTCCTACCCCCTCCTTGGCATAAGGCTATTTATAGCCTTCGGCCCCTTCCCCTGCCCCCAAATGGACAACCCTCCCCAGACCTGCCCCCACAGCCTGCCAAACTCTTCATCCCACAAGCCACTCCTGGTGCCAGTTTTACTAGCATTTGCCAGTGCTAGGAGCTGAGCAAGTAATCCAGGGTGAGGGAAGGGCAGTAGAGGTGGGGGGGTGAAGAAGAGAGTCCTCCATCCCTCTTTGTGGATCCCACGAGTCCCCCTAATCCCATCAAACCCTTCTGGACCCCCCAATCTGCCCAGTGGACACTGCCTTCCTCCCCCAATCTCCACATGGACCCTGCCTCTCCCTTACCCCGCTCCCCCACCCAAATCCCCATCTCCCTTCTGGAACCCACTTGCTCTTGCTGATCCTTCCAACCCTCCCACTAGCCCCCTGCATTTCAACTTACATTAGATCTGGTGGCCATTTTAAACTTGATCTAACTTCCTCCTAACCTCCCTGAATGTCTGTACGCAGCCTAAATAAAACAAAAACTGCTTCCCAGGCTATTTTTCTTACTGTGCCTGTTTTGAACTGGACATTTTCTCTTCTCTTTCTTCTTGCTTTTACCATACTTTGTAAGAAGATTATTTCTAATCAAGAGATGAAGAGAAGATCTCTGAGGACCAATATAGACTCCTTCCTCAAGTCACAATGTTGTGAAGAAACTACAGGCCTTACAGTCAGCTCTCTTCTGGGTCTCTCCCATTTTCCTTTAGAGCATCCATTCAGAATTATACAGAACTTGGCAAGAATTATTTGTTAGGGTTTTTTATGAAGCCTGTTTCGTGACTGATGTGTGAGCCTAAACAATCTTTCCTCACTTCCTGTCTAAATCTGTACAATACACCAGTGTTGTGAACACAGTTATTTCTCTGCTTGATGGGGATAGATACTGTATGCTGAAGTGATTCAGAACTACACAGGCTGTTTCACTGAAAGCTGAACTTTGGTGAACTATTCTCTTTGGATTAGCTGGGAAAGACTTAAGAGTTCAGCACTGTTCAGTTTGAATAAAGCAAGTCAGAGAAAACAAGATTTGGTAATCTCAGGATATTTCATGACATAGAATAAGGCTTCAATTACTTTCCTTTAACATTTTACTTTGAGATTTTTCCAAGGATTATAATTGCTACCAGGATATCATTAAAGGATGAAGGTTCCAGTCATTTGAGCTAGCAAAATATTGTCCCCTGTGTGACAATAATTAATAATGTTCCTTTAAGCTGATAGTTTGCTTTGATTTATAACATAGCCATATATACTAAGTGCCTATCCAAGGCTGAAGGCCTCTGATGCAAATTTAAAAATACAGTCATATAATGAAAATGGTTTTTATCTATATATTTCCATATGTTGTATAAAACACTTAGAAAAAGTGGGCAGAGATTTTTGATAGTCATCTTGTAGGTATTTGAGGACACAGGGACGCAAGTCCTTCAGAGACATTTAATTGATCTCTGAAGATTTAGCGTCAGACCACCTGTAGCAGCATCCCCCCCAGAACTGTTTGAGTACATCAGGTAAAACATCATAAGTAAAAGATTAATTTATTACTATTGTGGCTTATGAACCACAAATGCTGCTTCCTACATGAATCTCTGTCTGATTTCACTGTTCTCTTTTACTGATTGTTGTAAGCTAAGTAGGGACAATGCAAAAGTATGGAGTCTTGCATTTTTTTGCAAACCAAGTGTTGGGTCTGTGACCATGACAACTGCAAAAACTGGGACACATTCTATAACAGCAACAGAAAACCTCACAGAATCATACACATGCAAACAGATTGTGACCTGTACCAATTTTCATTAACTTTTTTGGAGAATGGAATCAATTAAGAATCTTAATTTAAAAGCAGTGAAGAATTTTTGGCCAAAGATCCTTAGCAAACATTTAATTAGAGGGTTCTGTCAGTCTTAGTCTTAGACAAGGATAGCCCAGTAACTTAGGATAGTAGTCTGCAGTACAAGGTAGGCTACTAGGCCTTGAATGAATTGCGCCTTCAAGCCTTCTGACAGAAAGGACTGTGAATGCTGTAAAGATGGCACACTTGAAGGGCTATAAACATCTTGAAATCATGTCTATCCATATTCTTCTCATGCTAAAGAGCATTATAATTGACAGAGATTTGGGAAGAAATTCCTATCTCAATAAGTGATACACACACAATTAATGGACACAATTATTTTATATGGGCTCTTAGCTTTTGAATTTGACAGCCTTTATATATAGGCAGTTAAACAGTTTCTCTTGTATAATCACTTACTCAGTTACTTTAACAGTTGCTGAAAACTTTCACCCACCAAGGAAGAGAAATATCCTACATAGGAAATTATACCCGTGAAATCCTACAAATTGGTAGAAGGGGTCGAAAAGCAGATGTCCTAGCTGAAACTATGTGTAATTCTTCTTTTTTATTTCATTGATTTGATTTCAAAGTGAAGGTCTTCCTCTAAAGCTGTGGATACTTCATATTGCTCTATATCAACCTCGGAGATCATAGAAAAAACAGCAGTAGTAGGAACTGATGATTAGTTTGCTTACACTGGCAGAAGCATGGCAGTCATGCAATTGCTTGAAGGAAGAGAATTTAGGGGACCATATTGCTTTGCATATCTGAAGAATGTGTACAGCTCAAGAGATTTGCAATGCTTCTAGTCTGCCAGTTCAAATCCAGGCCAGGTTGTTTGTAGCACCCATATTTCTTGTCATCAGGTTGTTATTCCATCCTAAGGGGGTGATAGTCCCAGACTTAGTGACCATCCTAAAATATTGGCCCCATAAAAATAAACGGGAGTTTTCCTCATGACTTCAGCGAAGCCAGGATTTCACCCAAAGTATCCATATCACCACTATTCATGCAAGTGCCCTTCCCCTCCCCCCGCCCCAGCATATTCAAGAGATTGGGTTTATTAAAATGCTGGCCTAAGTCTGAAGTACCTCTTTTCTCCTGGAACAGTCTTATGTATTCAGATATTTTTGCAGATTTTTGGTAGGGATAAGGACTGTTATTGAGAAGACTGCATGTATGAAGCTAAAAGATATCTATTCTATAATTAAATAAAGAAGACTTCAAGCTCCAAAGCTTTTAGTGAGCAATTCAACATACTAATAAGAGTAGGAGAAACACTGATGAGACAGATCCTCAATGCAGAAGACCAGACAAGTGATTTTCTTTGAAACCTCATCTCAGTGAGAAAGCAGGGTTAAAACACCTGAACTGATACAGTGAAGATTATATATTTGTAGTTATAAAATATACTACAGTTGGTTAGAAGGGTGAAGTACTCTAAATGTTCCAGACTTTCTTTTTCTTAACAAATTGGCAGTACTAACAAATGTGCTTATGATATTTTTGGACCATTATAAGTACACCCAATTCTTCATACATTGTAGAACAAACAGCTGTAATTGTCCAATGCTCTTGAAAGCATTTCAGATGTACAGTATGAGGCCTCTGAGCAAACCCTATTATTATTTTTCTCCTGCTGTGTTTATTTCAAATGTCATACTTGGTGATGGATGCATAAGGAAAAGTATTGACAGCTCACATTTAAAAAGGGTTAGCACTTGCCAACATGCTGACAGACTTTTTTCCCCCCTCTAAAATGCCTTTTTAAAAAAAATCTTTTTTTGGTAATGTTCAAATTATTTTCTTTTAGCACAAAAGGTTAGGATGAATAGGTGACATCTCCCTCATTTGAACCAAAATGAATGGACTAGATTAGCATTTGCCTAGCAACTCAACAGTGTTTATTACTCTCAGATGTAGTTAACATAGAAATATTTTCCTTTTAACGGTTTTTATAGAAGGCTTTCAGGATGGTAGCTAGCCTTTTATGAATACAAGGCATTCGCAGGCATGTTTGTAGTTTTGACAATTGTTATTTATAAAACTACATGCAATTTTAATCAAAGGAAAAGATGCAATCACCTAGGATCCAAACTATCTTTGAATAGCAAAGTTAATGACAGATAAATTGTTTGTGATTATGTAGTCTGCAGAAGAGAAGACTGATGGGGGATTTGATAGTAGCTTTTAACTACCTGAGGGGTGGTTTCAAAGAGGATGGAGCTAGACTGTTCTCAGTGGTGGCAGATCACAGAACAAGGAGCAATGGTCTCAAGTTGCAGCAAGGGAAGTTTAGGTTGGATATTAGGAAAAATCTCTCTCATGAGGAAGCTGGTGAAGCACTGGAACAGTTACCTAGAGAGGTTGTGGAGTCTCCATCCTTGGAGGTTTCTAAGGCCTGGCTTGACAAAGCCCTGGCTGGAATGATCTGGCTGGGGATGGGTCCTGCTTTGAGCGTGGGGTTGGATTAGATGACCTCCTAAGGTCCCTTCCAGCCCTAATTTTCTAGGATTCTATATCTTTATTCAACATTTTGAAGATGCCCTTGTACTGGAAATATATAGCCAACTACAGAAAAAAATCTTTTCCTGCTTTTCAGTCACACTTTCTGATTTGGTAGTGTTTTACACAAATTTTACATCAGTATACATTGCATAGGGCAGCGGAAAATTGATTTTAAAGGTAATATGATCTTTATATTATTCTTAAGTCGCACATTTATTTGGTTTTTGATTGGTCATATTTTATTATTCACTTTTGGAAAAGGTGATTTTAAAACAATTTGTAACATAACATGTCTCAATAGTGTGAAATGAGATCAGTCCACTAATTGACAGCCCATAATGGCTACAAAGAAATTGCATTGTAAGCATTGCTCCAGGTAAAGACATCCTGCATAAAAAAGCAAGCTCTTACAAATTGTCCTCTCTTTGTTTTCTGTTGCACTTAAAGAAATTAACCAGATGACCCAATCTAAAAAATTGGTCATCTAAGATCTAATAGAAAAATATGTATGTTATAAGGCATTGCAGGTGGCACATTTTTGATCAATTATAACAAACCTCTGGAAGTGTTATAAGGCATAAGTTTGAAAGCCAAGTCGCTCAGAAATGCACTTCCTGGAGAGTATTATAACTCTTTTGAAATTGACTTCTATAAAAAAGTAATCGCGGCAATTAGACCTAGCTGTACATTTAGGAGGTCTTATAGACTTGAATGTGACATCACCAAGAGCCAATCAAGAAGCCTTGTGTATGTCAAGAAGTATAAAGCCATTTCACGTTTTACTGCATTTCCTTATATCTAGAACAATACACTCTTTAAAGTAGCAGTAACATTATTCAAAAGTAGGAAAATGATGTACAGTACAAAAGAGACAAAAGCCCAGAGGTAAGAAAGCCTGAAAACCTAGAAAAAAATTTAATAAGGGGAAGCAATAATGGAAATCTTAGAAATGTTCTCAGGGTGAGGAAATGACAATCAGTTAGATACTTGAAGTGTTTTTACACTAAATGCAAAAAGTATGGGGAATAAACAGGAAGAATTGGAGGTCCTAGTACAATCACAGAATTATGATGTATTTGGTATTACAGAGACATAGTGGGATAGTTCACATGACTGAAGCATGGTCATGGATAGTTATAGTTTGTTCAGGAAAGATAGGCAGAGGAAAAAAGGAGGGGGTGTTGTCCTATATATGGCAACATGTCCGTGTTCGTAGGTGCAGTATGAGAGGAAGGTAGACCTGTTGAAAGTCTCAGGATAAAAGTCAGAAGAGAGAGCAGCAGGCATAGACATAGGAAGGCTGGGGCTAATGGGGCTTAGCACCCCCAAACTAATTTCACCCAAACTAAGAGCAGCAGCACCTGGCGCCACTTGGCATGCAGCCAGTCCAGCACCACTGCCATGCCTCACCACTCCAGCACTGTGCCCAGTGCCTCACCATGCACTCCTCTGCCACCACAGCTCCCCCCAAATAATATTTTCTCCTGCCGTTTATGACAGCAGCGGGGATGTTATGGGGGGCATCTGCTACAGGACTCCAAATCAAGAGGAGCAGGTGGATGAGGTCTTGTTTAAACAAGTTATGGAAACTTCCAAATTACAAAACTTGGTTCTCATGGGTGATTTTAACTATTAGAATATCTGCTGAGAGGGAAACACAGCAGTGCACAAGCATTCCAGCAAGTCCCTGGACTTTTTGGGGGTAACTTTTTGATTCAGATGGTAGAGAGGCCAATGAGAGGGGAAGCTTTTATTGACTTACTGTTCACAAACAGGGACTAATTTATTGAGGATGTGAGGGTGGAAGGTATATTGAGTCACAATGACCATAAAATGATAGGCGTTCAGGATCCTAAGGGGAGGAAAGAAGGAGAGCAGCAGAATAAGGACACTGGACATTACAAATGCAGACTTTAACAAGCCTAGGGACCTGGTGGGAACACCTGGAGGGGAAAAGGAGTAGAGGAGAGTACAGGATCTACTTTATGGAGGCTCTCTTAAGGGTGAAGGAGCAAGCTATCACAATGAGACAAAGAATAGAAAGTGCAACAAGAGACCGGCCTGGCTAGACCACAATCTCTTCAAGCTATTGAAATTCAAAAAGGAATCCTATAAAAAGTGGAAACTTCTTCATAGTACTAAGCAAAAGTATAACAGTATTGTATGGGCATGCAGGGAAAAAAAATTAGGAAGGTCAAGGCACAACTGGTGATACAGCTGGAAAAGGACATAAAAGGCAATAAAAGGGATTCTATCAGTAAGAGGCAAAAGGAAGAGGAAGACCAGAGATTTCATACATCCCTTATGGAATGCAGAATGCAGTCTAATGACAGATGATGCAGAGAAGCCTGAAGTATTTAATGCCTTTTTTACTTCACATTTCACAAATAGGGGCAGCTACCAGATGAGGAGTGCAGTAAGCAACAGAGATAGGGAAGAAGACTAATAGCTTAGAATAATGGCAGAGCAGGTTAGGAATTACTTAAAGAAGCTAGATGCTTTCAAGTTGGCAGGGCCAGACGGGATGCATCTGAGGGTGCTGAAGAAATTAGCCAAGGTAATTTTGAAGCCATTGGCTATACTGTATGAGAACTTGTGGAGGTCAGATGAAGTCCCAGATGATTGGAAAAGGGCAAATATAGTGTCCATCTTTAAGAAGGGGAAGAAGGAGAATCTACAGACCAGTTAGTCTGACCTTGATAGCTGGAGAGCTCATGGAGCAGGTCCTCAAGAAATCCACTGTGTGGTACCTGAAGGAGAACAAGGTGATCAGGAACAGCAAGCATAGATTCACCAAGAAAACCAATCTGATTTCCTTCAGTGATAAAGTGACAAGTTCTATGGATGAGGGGAGATCAGTGGACATAACATACCTTGATTTCAGCAAGACTGTTGACACCATTTCCCCTGACTTTCTTATTAGTGAGCTAACAAAATACAAACCAGGTGAAAGTACTGTAAGGTAGATGCATAACTGGTTGGAACATCATACTCAGTGAGTATTCCTAAATGTCTAGGTGGAAGAAGGTATCAAGTGGAGTTTCCCAGGGGTCTATCCTGGGTGCAGTATTGTTCAACACCTTTATTAAAGATTTGGATGTTGGAATAAAATGCATACTTAGCAAATTTGCTGCATGACACCAAGTTGGGTAGAATTATGGATACTCCAGAGGACAGAGCTAGGATCCAGAATTACCTGGGTAGACTGGGGAAATGGTCCACAATGAGATGAGATTCAACAAGGACAAGTGCAAAGTCCTGCACTTGGGATAGAATAATACAGACTGCACAGATACAGGCTAGGGAATGAGTGGCTAGGGTGCAGTACTGAAAACAGGGACCTGGGGGTTACAATTGACTGTAAGCTAAATATGAGCCAACTGTGTACTCTTGTTGTGAAACCAAACCAAACATCAGCATACTGGATTGCATTAACAATAGCATCACTTGCAAATTGAGAGAAGTGATTCTTCTGTTCTAGTCAGCACAGCTGAGGCCTCAACTGAACTACTAGGTCCCATTTTGGGCCCCACACTTCAATAAGGAAGTGGAAAATTTTGGAAAAATCAGGTGTAGAGGAATAAAAATGATTAGAAGCCTGGGAAGCATGATTTATGAGGAAAGACTGAAAGAAATAGGGTTATTTAGCATGGAGATAAGAAGACTGAAGGAGGATTTGATAGCAGTCTTCAAATACCTGAAGGGGGATTATAGAGAAGATGGAGATGAGTTTTTCTCTGTGGCTACAGGGGATAGGAATAGGAGCAATAGCCTCAAGCTGCATCAGGTGAAATTTAGGCTGGAGATTAGGAGAAACTTTCTGGCTATAAGGGTGGTCAGGCATGGGAACTGGCTACCTAGAGAGGCTGTGGCATCTCCATCCCTGGACATTTCCATAAGCCAGTTAGGCAAACACTTGGCTGGGATGGCTGAGTCAGGGGCAGGGCTGGATTAATGCATAGGCAAACTAGGCACATGCCTAGGGCTCTAAGTGAAGAAGGGGCCCCATTGTGCTTATTTTACATATTATAATTATTGAGTGAAAAAAAAGTAGGGACCCATGAGTTTGTTTGCCTAGGGCCCACTAAAGGGTTAATCTGGCCCTGGTCAGGGATGATCCTGTCTTGTGCAGGGGGCTGGACTAGATGACCTTATGAGGTTCCTTCTAAACTTACTTTCCTATGATCCTAAATTCAGTTTCATAAATGTTTGTCCTGGATTGTCATTGTGAAGGATAAAATGTGTTAGTTTATAGCTTTTCATTAGTTATGGTGTTGTAGAAACAAAAACAAAACAAAAATGTTCCACAATATCACAAACAAAGCATGCCTGTACAACTCGAGTAATTGGGATTCTGTGCCTCATTTTATCTGATTTTATATGACAATATCCACCCATCTTTAGAGAGGACTGAAGCTGAGAGTTTCAGTATCATCAGTAGAGACTTTGCCATTTGATTTTGATAAGGTTCCCTTCCCCCCTGCCACCCTCAATTTCACTCCATCTCAAATTCCCGAACAATTTTGCACTATGCTGATACAATATTACACAGAAGTCATTTTATACTGTAATTATAAAATACCCCATTGTTTTGGAATTTTTCTTTCTTTCAGTTCAGGGTAATTGATGTAATTTTGCAAGATACAGGTCATATAGTTGCATCTGAATGCATAAAATTAACATATAGAATCAATTACTACATTTTCATGAAAAATTATTAGTTTTGTGTGTACGAACAGTCTATGTACTGTAAATCAACGTTAAACACAGTAGGAGAAAGTAAGCATTATTAAAGTTGTTGTTTTTTCCCAGTTTGTTTGTTTATTGGCTCTTTATATCTGCTCTACAACCAACCTATAATATGGTCAGTTAGTGAAAAAAGATATTTTTTAGACAACTCCAGGAATTTACATGGATATAGCTGAGAACAGGAGTCATGTTTCTGATGTTATGGACTAAATTAGATTTCATAACATCTTAACCAATGACAGAGAAAACAATTTTGTTCAACTTTTAATAATATACCGTTGCTCTGGTAGTTCAAAATAGTTTTGTTAAGCCTCACTAGGTTCTCTCCTTTTTTGCATAGATTCATAGATTCATAGATGTTAGGGTCGGAAGGGACCTCAATAGATCATCAAGTCCAACCCCCTGCATAAGCAGGAAAGAGTGCTGGGTCTAGATGACCCCAGCTAGATACTCGTCTAACCTCCTCTTGAAGACCCCCAGGGTAGGGGAGAGCACCACCTCCCTTGGGAGCCCGTTCCAGACCTTGGCCACTCGAACTGTGAAGAAGTTCTTCCTTATGTCCAGTCTAAATCTGCTCTCTACTAGCTTGTGGCCATTGTTTCTTGTAACCCCCGGGGGCGCCTTGGTGAATAAATCCTCCCCAATTCCCTTCTGTGCCCCCGTGATGAACTTATAGGCAGCTACAAGGTCGCCTCTCAACCTTCTCTTGAGGAGGCTGAAAAGGTCCAGTTTCTCTAGTCTCTCCTCGTAGGGCTTGGTCTGCAGGCCCTTGACCATACGAGTTGCCCTTCGCTGTACCCTCTCCAGGTTATCCGCATCCTTCTTGAAGTGTGGCGCCCAGAACTGCACGCAGTACTCCAACTGCGTTCTGACCAACGCCCTATAGAGGGGAAGTATCACCTCCCTGGACCTATTTGTCATGCATCTGCTGATGCACGATAAAGTGCCATTGGCTTTTCTGATGGCTTCGTCACACTGCCGGCTCATGTTCATCTTGGAGTCCACTAGGACTCCAAGATCCCTTTCCACCTCTGTGCCACCCAGCAGGTCATTCCCTAGGCTGTAGGTGTGCTGGACATTTTTCCTCCCTAGGTGCAGCACTTTACATTTCTCCTTGTTGAACTGCATTCTGTTGTTTTCTGCCCACTTGTCCAACCTATCCAGGTCTGCCTGCAGCTGTTCCCTGCCCTCCGGCGTGTCCACTTCTCCCCATAGCTTTGTGTCATCTGCAAACTTGGACAGAGTACATTTCACTCCCACGTCCAAGTCGCTGATGATTTTAAGGGAGAACAAAAGTGAATATTCTGAAATATAGCAAGGAGGAATATTTTCATGGTATTTGCAGGTTAACTGCAACTCTTAAAAGGTCTGTTCTTGTGAGATTTCCTGATCAATCCCCAGACCACAGAATTTGGATAAGCATCTGAATTTTAGAGTGCTTATCTGAACCAAATAATCCTTTTGAAGTTTTCCCTTTAAGAATCCTGATATGTATTTCTGCATTACCGGAGAATGCTATAGTGTAATTTTGAATGTCTGAGAAATACTTTACAAAACAAGATAAGGGCTTGCTAAATTACAGTGACTGTAGTAAGAAATGACATGACGTTGAAGAACCCTGATATACCTGCAAAACCATTTAACTGTCTCACACTAAGAAACTATGTAAGGCCATGTTGCACGGAGGAATTGAATAAGTCTCATTCACTTAGCAGCAATTAGATCATCAAGCTTTATTGTTTGGGGTTTTATTCCGCCTCTAAATCCCAATCTGAAAATCAACTTCCTCGACTTAATCATAAAATAAGAATGAGACCATCTACCTTTGTAAAATGTTTTGAGATGTATGCAGTAAATATTATTTCATTAGTATGTCTTTTATATTTTTACCACAGCATTTTGAATTTCTGTTTTCACTCCTTTACAGTGTTATGATATCAGGAGAAAAGAGTACATTTATTTTCAAGAGGAAGGACTATCTAGGTAAAAGTTGAGAGGAAATTGTGTTTCTCAATAAGTGGAGAGGGAGAAGGTTAGGTTACATCATTCTCTCTAATGAAGGTACAGTAAAAAAAAAGAGGGAGTTTTTCTTTCAGTACTGAGAGAACAGGTTGCTTAACATAAGGAAAAAGAAACATGGCATAAGGCAACCAGGATGTGGACAGCCTGGTTAGTAAGCTTCACAGACATACTAATTGGGTTGAAATTTGCATTTAGATTTTCTCCTTTCTGCATCTCCGAGATTTCTGGGAAGCTCAGCATAAGTGTACCAGCATAAAAAAAACAACAGAAAAAATGTAATTCACTAAACATGATCAATATGCTCATAAGTAAACTATGGCATGTATTTTGTATACAGTTTTGATTGTCTTTTAGGTATGTCAGCACCGGGTGTAAGCTGTCAGACTTCAGGCTCTGTAGCCCTGCTCACTTACTCTTAGCCTTCCACAGCTTTAAGCAGCCTAGCTCCATCCACAAGCTCTCTGCATCGCGTGGTATGTAATGCATGACCATGAGCACGTGGCCGAGATTGACACCGGGACCAAGGAACAGTATGAACAATGTACTTCCACCCTCCCTTGTCCCTGCCTCCTTACAATGTACAACAATACTTTTAAACAGCAGCAGATATGGCAGCTCTCGGGAGAAAAAAATACATTTTTGTACCTGTCAAAATAAAGTGGCTGGGTACTTCATACCCCTCATTTTGTGAGTAGGTGAAAAGGCAAGAGTTAGTGACATATTCAGGTAGATTTAGCTTTGCTTCCTCTCACAGATCCACTTTGTCTAGAAAAAAAAAATGAAGAAGAGATGTTGAAAGCTCTCAAAGATGCTGAACAACTACCTTGTCCACTTGCCTGCACTTCCTTACTTGAACTGAAATCAATCTGTGACAAGATTTTTTCCCCCCACCAATTTCACCTCATAATACTGATTTATATTTTCTTAGGAGATGCTGTTACCCTGTGTTTGTAGAGCATCTTAAGCCAGGGTTATGAGAGTTAAAAGGAGGATTATAAATATTGAGTAACACTATTCAGCTCCTTTTAAGTACTAAAAATAACATTGGCTTCATTTAGAGATGTGACCACTACCACACTCTCAGTGGGACATTGTGCAGCAGACAGGGCTGCCCAAAAGTCATCCTTGCTATATTTTCTCTACAGGAAGTCTAATATTCTGGCAATGTAATACAAAGAACAGAGATGCAGCTAAGCCATGACTGATAGTCCAGACATAAAAAGAAATAAGCTGCAATGTAGTTAAAAGAAAATCCTGGGAAGGCTAATTTTGTCAAAATTGTCCTTTTTAAAATGAAATGGGCTTGGAATTTTGTAACAGCGAAGGCAATTTCTTTAACACATGCTCCTACTGTCTTTTGTCCTTTCTATTTCAAGTTACACTACAGCCCTTCATTTCAAGACACTGTTATTTTTATGGGACACTCGAGTATCTGCTGAATGCTAAACACATGTTTTCTTTCATCCGCACTTGACAGTTTTTTGACAATGTGCAGCATACATGCCATGCAAAAACCAGTACACATAAGGCTTCTTTTCAATCTTGTTGTCAAAATGTAGAAGAATATAGATGTATCTATCCAATTTGAAAATAAATGATTCTATCAAAATTTCTTCCTGCTGTTATCACCAAGAAGTTTAGAAATGGAAGACTTTTTAATATAATACGGTAAATTTCCAAAACAGAAAAAAAACAACTTATTGAAACTTTGTCTAACTGCCAGGATGTACTAGTGACAGAGGACAAATTCTATCTCACATTGAAACTGATGAAGACACTGGGCAAGGAATTTTCTTGTTACTGGGAATCCTGTGCCTTCCAGTAAAGCAACTCGTATGAGACTAAAAGGACTATGGTTCTAGTTTAGCACGACTATTCCTCTCAACCTATTAAACTTGAGAGTGGAACATGGTTCCAGAATTATCTTGATTAAGACTTAAAAAACGAACCCACAAAATAAGGAAATTCTGAATTTGGTTTAAAGTGGTCCTCTCTGAAAATATGGGTGAAGTTATTCCCACTCTGTCTTTATAGTTGCTATGATTTGAAACACATGCTTATTTCTGACATAATGGCCTCAGAGTAAGTGGTGGTGTTATTGTAAAGTCTGTTGCCCTTCAGGAGTAAAATTTGGCTGAACCTCAGGTTTCAGATAGTGATGCTGGAGTAATTCTGAAATGTTGTGGTGTTTTAATTAATCCCTTTCATTTAAATTTGCCTCCCCCACAAGAAAATTAAACCAAGATAATGTTTTTGACAGATGGTAAACTTTTTTTACTTATTTACAGATTTTATTTGCAAGGAACTTTAAATCCAGGGAGGAGCCATAACATTTACAATGCAGTACAATTTAAAATAGCTGAACTATCCTATAACACAGTGTTTTCCTAACTTTTGGTACCTGGGGCACACTTCTGGATTAAAATTGATGAAACACTTCACTCTAACTTTAAAAAAGTAGGAGGGAGAGGGATTAGGCTGCAATACTGCAGAAAAGGACTTGTGAGTTACAGTGGACTATAAGCTGAATATAAACTAGTCTGCTTTTATTGCAAAAAACAAACAAACAAACAAACAAAAAGCCAACAACATACTAGACATGTCTACATGTGCATTAATGCGCTTTTCCTAATAAGCATTAAATTTAGTACCTCCGGGTGTATTTACACGTGCTCTGGAGGTGGTGGTGGGGGCACTTTTATTAAAATGGCTCCAAGAGCCACTAATTAAAGTGCTGGAGCACCTCATGTATCAGTGTCCCCGCACTTCAAAGTGGTGGTGGGAGCACTTTATCTAAAGCTTGTTGAGCAAGCTTTAC
The DNA here is from genome assembly GCF_030867095.1 of Alligator mississippiensis. Taxonomy (NCBI): domain Eukaryota; kingdom Metazoa; phylum Chordata; order Crocodylia; family Alligatoridae; genus Alligator; species Alligator mississippiensis. The sequence continues at coordinate 214,195,359 of NC_081826.1, forward strand.
AAAAAATGCCCCTGCCACCGTTCTGAAGCATGGGGACATTGATACATGAGATGCAGAGGCTGGCTGGAGTGTAGTAATTCTCACGCTCCAGCAGACTCAGTTACAGTAATTATAGCATATCGGAGCAGCCTCTGTACTTGTGTACAGGCACCTTTCAGTTCGAGATACTAAATTAATGTGCATTAGGCTGTGCTAATGCAGAGTAGCGCAAGCATATGCTTTTTAGGTAACACTTATTACACAGTAGTCTATTTTACCACTCATTACCATAATAGCATGGTTTTTTGTATGCCACTTTAATGCATAGTAAAATAGGCTACTATGCATTAAAGTGCATGTGTAGATGGGCCCACTTGGTTGTATCAACAGAAAGGTCTCTTGCAAATCAATGGAAGTGATTCTTCTACTCTATTCAGCACTACTGAGGCCTCACCTTGAGTACTGGGTCCACTTTTGGGCCCCCATACTTCTAGAATGATGTGGACAGAGTGGAAACAGTAAAATGCAGAGCAAAACAAATGATTACAGGCTGGGGAGACAAGACTTATGAAGAAAGGCTGAAAGAGCTAGGGTTATTTAGTCTGGAGAAGAGAAGACCGAGAGGGGATTTGATAAGTCTTCAGACACCTGAAGTGCAATTACAGAGAGGATGGAGATGGGCTTTTTCTGTGTCTGGAGGGGGCAGGACTAGGAGCAACGGTCTCAGTAGGGGAAATTTAGGTTGGCAATTAGGAGGAACTTTTTGACTATGAGGGTGATCAAGCATTGGAGCAGGGATGTTTCTGCCTTGAGAAGGGAGGAGCAAAGGTTGGACTAGATAATCACATGAGGTCTCTTCCAGCCCTACTTCTTATTTTTCAAAACATATAACATATTCCATTCCCCTGTCCATTCCCCTGTCAATAATACTAGTGCTGAGATGTACTGGTTAAAAAAGTTTTACCAAATACATCTTTTTTAAAACAAAAGGATTAGTCTCTTTACCAGTGGTTCTCAACCTTTTTAGCCTCAAGTCAGCCTTCCATAATTTCTCTGAGATTCACAGCATCCCAGGTAAAAAATAAATAAATAAATAAAAAATCACTAAGCTAGCTCTGAATTCAGACAAGATATGGATGGGCCCTGAGGATAAAAAAAAAGGAGAGCATTACTGATCTAGCTAGTGCCACTTATGGACCTCACCCTACTATGCTCTGCTCTTTCCACTGTCTGCTTCCTCCCCATCCCTGGTTTGTACCTCAGGGGGCAAGGGTAGCCCCCACTGCTAAGGCTGCTCCTGCAGGGCCTCACACTGGTGACCACCTTTGTGGCCACTCTTGCCAGTCCTGGGAGTATGGGAGAAGAGGAGGAGACAAGTCAGGCTGCAAAGTATAGATCCATCTGTGCATCCACCCACCTGCAGCAGAACACATTGCTGCCTGTGGGAAGAGAAGAGTGGGGGAAAGCAGCAGTAGTGGTGGCAGTTCCCAGAGGAGTAGCCATAGGTACCACTGGAGTAGCTGGGGCAGGCACAGGGTACTGGACAGGAGAGAAGAGGACTTGCTGCTTCCCACAGAGGGATCTTGTGGATCTTATTTTTGCAGCATATTGGTGTGCGACAGGACTCCCTTTAGGAATTACTGCTAACCTGTGTAGATTGAACTGATAAGCAAGTGAACAGACATTCACTTTGGATTCTGGAAATGCAGCCAGATGCTTGCAGTGCCAAGGCTAGAGGTGGGGTTGTTGCAGAGTTGCAAAGTATCCTGGGATGCTGGGAGACTGTGAGTTAACTTGAATCTGCAGGGAAACTAGGACAGAAGTTCAACAAACCAATTTAACCTAAATCAGTTAAGTCTGATACCACATCCATCCAGGTTTATCTTAAACCAGTTTCAGCCATTTTAAAAGCAGCTTATGTGCACTGAACTCCTGTTGTGTTGTAGATTTGAATTAGTTTCCAGTCACTTATAACATTTTGTGTACAATTTCCTGAGCCCATGGAATTGTATAAAAATGCAGTAAAAATATTCTACAAAAATATTTTTACAGGTAGGCTTTGGGCAGTACAATATAGGAAGCAGATTGTGCTCATGCTTACCAATTATTTTTTTACTTAAACTTATCTCACCAGCTGTTGTTAAAACTTTTTTTTCAAAATAGCAAATGGCAACATTCCGTAGTAAGAACTGAAAGCCTGTAAAATGTCATGTTTTGAAATAGCTAGAAGAATGGCACAGAGATATTTGAAAGCAGAGAACATGGTCTAGAATTAAAAATTAATTTAGAAAATGTATTTAAAAGAAACACCTTAAATCTCAAGCAAACTTATCTAAGCTCCTGTCTTGATTTCAAGATTCCAAGTTGAGTTGAGTGGGTATGAACTAAACCATCTGAGTATACTATCAAACAGATGATGCTATACTGCAGTTTACAGGCAAACCTATAAAGTTTTTCACTGCTGGGAGTCCTTTGCATACCCTTGAGCTGCTGTTTTAAAAATCAGTAGTGCTGAACCTTCTGACCTTATAGACCCATCATGAACTGAACCCTCATGCAGTCATTCTGTTTGTGCGATGCAGCATGCCCTCTCAGCCCCGGTGTGCTGGATCTGGCTCCAGTCTGATTCTCCATGCACTGGATCTGACCACAGAGTGAATCTACACACTGGCATGATCCAAATTTCTGGACCATGGAAAGTCCCACAGGCCAGGTGAAACAGCCCCACATCTATCCAGGCCCAGCAGCATGGGGACACATATGCAGAGGCCCAGTGAGCCATCACAGGAGTGCCAGTTTACACAATGGCATTTTCACTGACACCACTTGCTGCTTCTCAGGGCCCCAGCTGGTCAATGGAGGAGACTGAGGAACTCGTGACACTGTGGGATGAGAGCGAGGCCCAGAGGCAGTTTGTACAGTGTGGGTGCTCCAGCACATGTGTATGAGGGGCTGTCACCCTGAACGCAGGAGCATGGGCAAGAGTGGTTGGCATGGCAGTCAAGGCCTTGTGTGCACACTGAGTCACCATCACTGACCACAACCATCAGGCAGGTAGTGCTCATAGGTCCATGCTCTTTATGGCCTGGCACCCACAGTGACATGTCACCAGGGGAGAGCCCCTTGGTTCACTTGCAGCCTGTTCTGCTGAGAACCTGACTGTCAGCATCCTCCAGCAGCTTGGGGAACCCAGGCTAGTGCCTGTCCCACCAGCTCCGCAACATCAGCCCCAGCCTTGATGCCCAGCCAGCCATGTCACTGCCAGGGGCCAGCAGTGCCAGTTTCTCTCTGGGGGCTACCAGGGCAGCTGCATTCTGTGCCCCTCTGGCTGACAACTTGAGGGCCATGAAAGTACTTCCCTGGCCCCCAAATTCCTCCCCCACAACAGCATGCAGGAAACAGGAGCAGTCTGTGCCCCTGCAGCTAGGCAGGCATGGGCCTTTCACATGCTGAGGAACGTGTCAATGCTGGCAGCAATGTCCTTCTCAGCTGTAGGGTAGAGAGATGTGTAGTTCAACCAAGATAACCCTCCAAGTGGCAATGAAGGTTATGGGGCAGCGCAGACTTGCCCACCACACCGTGTCACAGGGAGAAACAAAAGGGAGGACCCCAAAATATCAGGGGGAGCCCTGGGGTCAGGAACCCTCAGAGGGGAATGAAAGAAAAAGAAAAGATAAAGGGAGATACTTAACTTCAGTGGGACCCACGGCAAAGCCAGAGCCTGAGGAGGAACCCGCGCGGCTCGTCAGCTGCGCCTTTATACAGCTGCAGCCAGTCAGTGACATCAGCCATGATCACCAGCTGGTGGAAATAAAACGGGCCGCCGGCAAAGAGGAAGGGGGCAGATTGATGCCAGCAGGAGCACCAGCAGGAGGGGTCTCCCCAAAGCTCCTGCAGGAGTGCTTTAGTGTATGCTGCAAGCCAGAGACTGCTAGCTGCAGTGAAAAGGAACTGGGAGCTGGAGGTGGCTCCTCAAGACCAGGAACCCAGGCAAAAGGGCAGAGGGGTGCAGGAAGACCCCAATGCCAGTGGCCCCAGCAGAGGGGCTGGAGAGGCCAACAGAATTCATGGCACCAGACCAGGTGGGACCGTTGAGGGCACCGGGAGAGCTGAAGAGGCGCACCAGGTGGGAGACAGGAGGCAAGAGCAGTGTGAGGGGCTGCAAAACACGGCCCTCAGCAGCATAGTGCTGAACCAGCTGGTGACGAGGGGACAGGCGTCCACTGGAGGACCACAGCTGGTTTGAAGAAACCAAAGGCTGGTCAATGAGGGAGAAGAATTGTGGTGGAGTCCTCAGGCTACCCCAATCACATATAGGGCCGAACATACACCCCTAGTGTGAAGAGCGGGTGTTAGCAATTAGGCAGAGGGAGCCTACCAAGGGGGTAGCTGGGCCCTTCAGAGTACGTCAGTAATTTTCTTTTGTATTTTATGTTTCCCACTTTTGGAGGGGTTGACGGTCAGAGCTCAGGGAGCCTGATTGTTACTTGAGCCTCAGGATTGGTTGGTAACTTTAGGGAAAGGGTGCCAGCCTCATGGCCTGGGTAGGATACTGTAGGCTGCTTACACTTAGGCAGGAAGGGCCACCCTGGTGAAAGTAATCAGGGGTTCAACGGTCAGGAACCTGGCCAGGAGGACAGCCATGACCCATTGAGGCTGGGTGTAAGGGCAAGGTTGAGGGGAGGTGGAGCCTTGCAGAAGACAGCTGGACAGACGTTCCGCCATTGAGAGACTCCCAGTGGTTGGACCCTCCACTGAAATAATACTCAAAGTCGTGGCAGGTGAGATTGGGGAAGACCACACCGGAAGTAAATACCTACTCAACAGGCCACCGGGGACGGTAAGGCGAACACCATCGAACATCTGGGCCAGAGCCACACGTGACTGGATGTTTGAGGCCAGGTGGGCACACACCATCGAAGCTCAGGGTACCATGCCAGGTGCAAAAGTGCACCCAGGACATCATGGCCATCAGCAGTAGCAGGGCATAGAGGTGGTAGGGCTGGAGGCCCAGGAGGACATGGGTCTGACAGCCCTTGACCCATGCAAACAGCTCTTCATGCTGCACCTGGAACATGTGGGGTGCAGAGTCAGTGTTGGGGGGGGAGGGTTCTGGCCCCACGGCACCTACCCAGAATGGCCCCTGTAAGGGAAGTGGGGGCACCAGCAGCTCCTTGTCCCAGTCATTTGGGAGCCCTGCTCCCCCTGTGCCCAAATGGTGTGGGCTTGGTGGCAGCACAAGAGAAGGGTTGGCCTGCAGGAGGATAAGGTTGGGGAGGAGAGTCTGGAGTCATGACAAAAGGTGCTACCAGGAGCCTGCCCTGTCTTGGCCTGGGAATTGGATGGGGAAGGCAGGCTGCCTGTAGCCAGCACACAGCACCCCCCAGCCCCTAGGGAAATGAGAGGAGGGAGGGGCTTGGCCGGTGGCCACCTGGGCCCAGGCCTGCCCAGCCAACTTACCATGGTCTGTGGGCACCCATGCGCGTACAATCCCAATTCTGAGGCTGGACAGCCATGGTCCCCTGGTACAGAGAAATTTATCTCAGAGATGTTGCAAACTCTCACACGCAGCTTCTTTCTTATGGTGCTGCAGGTCCGGCAGCTGCACACAGGGGAGAGGCTGCAGCTAGCATGCACCATCAGGGTTGGCACTGCCTCAGTCAGGACCCTGTGGATGTGCCATCTCCTGGGGAGAAGGACCCAGGACCAGACCCTTCTCCTGGACCAGCTGGTGATGGCCTCAGAGGACTGGATGGCAGATGTGCATGTGTGGTGGACAGAGAACATGACCTGCCAGGACACGTGGCAGGTAGAGGACATCACCCATGAGGATGTGCAGGACCAGAGTGAGGAGATATGGGACCAGGCAGACTGGGAGGTTAGGGCAAAGCTCCGGGCCCTGGAGGAGTAGCATGTGGAGGAGGAGGAGGCCGTGCTCATGGCAAGGATAGTGGAGGCAATGGAGGACAACCACTGGGTGTTATACATAGCCACTGTTCTGTCCCCAGTGGTCATCTTCATACTGCCTGCTGCCCTGCCCCTGACCACAGCCCCTGTGTGCCCTGTGACAGCTGCCCACTGCCCAGTTGCAGGCCCCCTTGTGGGCCTGGGTGGATGTCAAGTGCTGCATCCACTGGCCAGGAGCCCTTGCCCTAGCCCCCACCATGGGTCCCAAGACACTCAGCCTCCTGCCTAGGCCAAGCCCTGCCACTTGCCCTGACTCCACATGGCCACACAGCAAGAGCAGTCTGCAACAGGATGGTGGTTGCCTGTCCCTGGGCTCTGCTCCCACCCCATGGCCCTCCTACCCCAGGAGGGCACATACACAATGTTGTTGAAAATAGTTTGTAGAAAGATGGCATTTTATTCGTGGCAAATGGGGTGGGTGTTGAAGGGGCTCTGTTGTTGGGGAGGGAGAGAAATAAAATGTGTGAGGGCAATAAAATGCCTTTTGGAGAACTGCCCATGCCAGAGATGGCCATCATATCAGACACTGGTGGGCGTGACCATCTACAGTAGGCCAATGGCCAGCTGGGTGTCTTCGGAGAGAGGCTGCCACATTGAGGTGTCCTGCCACTCCAGGTTCAGGCAGAGCTGCTCCAAGAAGTCCAGAAAGGTGGCCTAGGCCATGCAGAACTTCTCCAACCACTGTTTGTCATCTCCAGTGGGCTGGACAACATACAGCCACCGTCCTGGATGGCCCAGTGCGCCCAGAGACAGCAGGGCTGGAGGCCCAGGAGGAAATGGGAAACCCTGGCGGTGGATTCAGGAGCATATTGTTGGTACCTCTGCTGGGGTCCAGCCAGTATAATAGGGTCCAGGCAGCAGCTGTGTAGTGGCAGGGGCCTGGGATAGCACAGTGAGGATGGCCACATGGTTGCTGGAACCAGCAAGGCCCAGACAGGTGGTGGTCACCATGGCAGGCCAGCAGGGCCAATACAGTGGCCAGCAGGAGGCTGGGGTGCTGGGCATTACTTCCAGGGGCAGAAGCAGCAATGGCATGGGGCAGCAGGGGCTGCAGCGACAGAGCTGCCATTTGCTGCCCCTGCACTTTGCATGCTGCTTCTGGCCAGAGAAGCAGCCAGCTAGGGAGCAGGGAATGGGGCTGCCATTTAAAAAAATGGCCTCCCGCTGCAGGTAGCTGTGCCCGGAGTCTCCAGTTCCCCCTGGCAGTGGCCCCAGGGAACAGAAGCAGTTTGCTGTTAGCAAATCTGTTCCCAATTCCCTGTACACGTAGATACCTGCCTTTACTTGCAAGTAAACTGTGCCAGAAACAAATTAATGTGTAGACGCACCCAGTATGGGGGGGGGGGGGGGTTGACACCAGGAGATCCCAGTGTTAAAAAAAAAAACAACACACCAGAAAAAAGCAGGGTGATGCACTTGGCAGCATTGTGTGCCACCAGAAACCGGAGCCTGGCTGGCTAAAGCCATGCTCTAGCTGCCAGTCAGGCTCCACCCACCTGAATCGCCACCACTGGAACCATGGGAGGTCCCCAGGACACATGGTAAGGCTGCTGAGGCAGCCCAGGTGCTGTCCCAAGCCTCCCATAGCCCACCCAAACCATTTTTCCCTGTGCTAACCCTGAAGCAAACCCACCCTTAATAACCAGACTTGGTTTTAGAAGAGGACAATCACTTGCTATCAGGATTCACATCCACAAATGTTTAAAGTAAATTGAAACAGATGCTTTTACTGTGTCAGACAGGGAGGACAAACACCAGTCAACTGAGAACTTTCAGCAGAAGACATGACTTGACAAAAGAAAAGCAGACGAATTGCTATGCATTCAGGCATTGGTAGACAATGAGTTAACCCAGACAGAGATATTAGTAGCTGATACTAATCCTGCAGTTCTACAGGAATGACAGACTATTGCCAGGGGTTTGAGAAAGCAAGCTTAAGGTTATTGATTCATTAAAAAACAAAACAAAAAACCCCCACAGAACCTAGAATATAATTGTTAATCAATCCTCATAATCTAAACCTACTAAAAAGCTTCTGACTATAGTGGTCAAGGACTGCAGCATAGCAGTGCTGTGCTTATTGCATTTTACTGTGATCTCTTTACTTCACAAGGCATGGAAAATGGAATCTTGACAGAACAGAGAGCCATGCTCATTAGCAGGTTCCCCCTCCCTCTCTTGTTTTGTCACCGTTGTCAACTCATTTAAAATTATGGCAGTGCTTTCAACTTTGTCTTCTTCCATTAAGCTGTCCTTAGCTTTTGACTTATTCTTTCATCAATGACTCCTGATTACTATAATTTCAGTTCTACTGTGGTTCTTTTGCTACACCCATGTGGTATCTTTCCTTCACATTTTCATTCCATTGAACTAAAAGTGATGTCAGCCACAGGATAGAAAGCAGCAGTAATCCAAAGGGAAGATAAACACTGCAGTGAAGGTAGGAAACATACTATAGTTGATTTATTGTTTTTTATATAGAAGACAGGGCGTCAGGCAATCTGAAAAAGCTACTGTCCAGCATTTGAAGGAGAAAGTAAAGGAATAACTGTATGGCTCTCTAATAGCTGTATCCAGTAGGGGTGTGCGAAGTGGGTTCTATTTGATTCAGCGCAAATCAGGAACAGTGATTTGATTCATTGATTCAGATCACTGTCCCCGATTCGATTTGGCTGAATCTGAAGATTCGATGCTGATTTGGAGAATCAGCGATTCGGACACAGACACAGCTTTAAAAGGGTTTTCTACATATGTTGAAGTAGCAGGCATGGCTTGTAAATGCTGTGATGCTGGGGTGGATGGAGCATCCCACAGAAGCACAGGGGGCTCTCCAGTGTGCTCAGCAGCAAACCCGGAGGTGGACCAAAACTACTTCTGGTCCACTTCCAGGTCCACCGAGGAGCATGCGGGGGCCCCCTCTGCACTCCCTGGCTCAGCAATCAGTTGCTGGGGGACCCCGGGTGCCCCCCCAACCCAGGAGGCACCAGTCACTGAGCTGGGGGCCTGGGGGGTCCCCAGCGAACTGGAAGTGCTTCTGGTCCGCTTCCAGGTCTACTGCCAAGCACGCTGGGCAGCCCCCCGCACTTCTGTGGGATGCTCCATCCACCCCAGCATTGCAGTGTTGATGAGCCCTGTGCTACCTAGAGGTATGTAGAAAAAACACTTAAAGCTGCATCTATATCCAAATTGATTCAGAGGGTTACGATTTGATTCAGAGAGATTAAAGGGTCCTCTAATTCGATTTGGAGATTCGGCTACTGAATTGAGCCAAATCAAATCAGGGACCGAAGCTTCGCACAGCTCTAATGTCTAAGTATTGACTTGTAACTGAAAATCTGAATTTGGCTCCAGTAATAGGAAGTTTATAGACTGAGTTCTCACTTTTTTTTTTTTTTTATTGATTTTTAATTGCAACACAAACAACAGAAAAGGCTCTCTCCTTCTCACTGTAAAAAGGACAATATATTTAGCCTTAGTAATGGAAAAGAAAATGTATTAACCTGTGAGTCAGTGGTTCTCATTCCTTTTACACTCAAGGCACCTCTCATTAGATTCAAGGCAGAAATGCCAGCTCTTAGCTTTCACTTGTTTCTTGACTACGGAAAAATAGAGCACTTCTGTTGCAAAAAAAACCTTAAAAGGATGCTGCAGAGCTCTAGTTGAGAACAACTGCTGTAAGTGAATACACAGACAAATACTGTGAAAACTTCTCCAAAGATCGATTTCAATGAGCGATGCTAATTTCAGAAGTTACCAAAGCTGCTGTTTATGCTAGAATTTTATCTAAAAACTATGTTCACCAGACATCTCATCTTTGAAAGCAGATTTTTTTGCTGATCCATTAAGAAACTCTCCTTCCTTTTCTATGCAAGAGATATCAAAGAGGTGAGAAGAAAGTGTTTATATAAAGGCCTTGCCTTGAACTCTGAGGCCCCTGGAGAGACAGTGGTAGTTAAAGTGGGAGATCTAACCAACAGTAGGGGGGGCAAATCTCTGTTAGGCAGACAAGAGAGAAGAGTTTTCTGGGACTTGCATAGCTAACCTTTGAATGATGTAGCTATAAGCTTCTGAACTCAGAATTAAACTTCAAGTTGCAAGGGGATTTTGCTTCAGAAGTCGTTGAGTTTAATGGGGATTACATGGCTAAAATTCCATGCATTTCTTTGAAATATGGGCAGCTTCTCAATCAATTCCTCTTGCTGCTTTGGATCCATAGTAATTAAGGTATTCATATGTGACGAGGGAATTTGTATTAAGAACAGCAAAGGCGTTGCCATTATATTTCTATGGGTTAACTGCATAGAAATTTCATGCAATGGAATATGGCCAATTCCCTAAAGGTTAAAGCTAAAAATTAATAGCTTTTCCTGTAGTTGTCCCTTTAAATTTTAAATCAGCATGCATATGTAGCTCTATTAGTAGATTACCGTATCTGACAAAAAATATGGTTATTTATATTACTCTTACTGAAGTACACAGAAGCCCTTATTATGGGCCAGAAAGTGCATTATACAAAGACAAAAAATGGCCTGGGTCTAGACAGCTTGCAAGCTAAGACAAGAGGCAACCCCAATTATTATAGACAGATGGACAGAAAGTACACACAAAAGAAAAAATAGTGTAGACCACCACCACAGACAAATCTCAGCATGCACACACACACACACCAAGAACTTGACACATTTTTGGAAGACATTATGGTAAAGATTAATTTTTAAGAAGGGGTTTGCAGATGCTTTCACATTTCCTGGGTGAGAGATATAGCATGGCAGAAAGCTTGCTTGTTTAAAAATTAGCAAATGGGTGATTGAAGGCTTTGTGGCATTAATCAGTGGCAGGAAGTTGGCCCGTCAGTGCTCAGAGATGCTAGGCATGATAGGGCTAAACTGAGACAGGGTTTGAAAGGGAAGAGAGGCAGGAAACTTGATGCAAGACAGGAGGGAGAAACTGGTGGAGTAAAAAGAGGGATGATACAGCCAAAAAAGTGGCAAACTAGGTAAGTGGTATGTGTGTCAGCAGGATTCTGCATGGTTATGGTTGGAGCCATATGTCAAGGCTGTGTGACTGGATACAAAAGGCTGTATCTTAGAAATATTAAGAAGAAAGAACCAGCAAAACTTAGGAATGTTTTGGATGTTAATACCTAGAAAGAAGTTAAAATTGAACATGCTGCCAAGATTATGTGGTTGAAAGATGGGGAGGATGGCAGTACTTCCCAGAGTAATTAACAAAAGGAGTGCTTGGGAGGGCAGGGACAAAGAGGTGTATCGACTTTGAGATGATGGTTAGATATCCATAACCAGATGCCAGACAGAAAAGGCCAAGATGTTAGTTTGGACAGAATGAGACAGGCCTTGGGAGAGAAATTTATCTGTGCATTGTGTGCATAGAAATGGTAGTTCTTTGTGATCTCTGCTCTTATCTGAAGACACTTAGAAAGGCAAGAAGATAAGGGGGCCAGGAACTGAACTGTGTGGGATCTCAACAGAAAGATGGAGTAGAGAAGGGAAGGGGAGGATCCTTTGAAGGATATTAAAAGAAACAGTGAGAGAGGTAGAATCAAGACAGAAAAGGGAGGACAAGATTTTAAAAAGGAGGTTCATGGTCAACTGTATTGAAAGAAACTGACAGGTCAAGGAGGATGAGGAGGATGCAGTACTGTTTTGATATACAGCAACAAAAGATTGTGGCAAGAGTGGCTTCAGTTGAGCACAAGGGTTTGAAGTTGGATTGCAGAATGTCAAGGGTGGGGATGGAGGAGAGGAATTCCCGACAATTCCAAATTCAATGGACATCAAATAAAAAGGTGCAGTAGCTGAGGTGAAACGTAGGATGAAACTTAGTTATTGAAGACGGGAGAGACTAAACTATAATTGCACTGTTAGGGTGAAGAACCAGAGAGAAACGAGGAGCTTAAAGAAGAATAAAGGAAAGGAATGAGAGCAGGTACAAAAGAAAATCAGGAAATGGGATAGAATTACTGTGGCATATAGTGGCAGGAGAGCTGGAAAGAAGAGAAACTTTTGGGAGGGGACAATGAAGTTGTCACTGTATTTTTTCATTTTCCATGGACAGAAAAATGGAAGCAGAAGGAGGGGAGGTTTTGAAGACTAAGTTTAAGGTTGGATTCCAGGGTAGAATTTACTTAAGTTGAAGAAGTTGAGCTGCTTTGCTGGAAAAATAGCAGAACTAAAGGAAGAAAGAAAAGTTGTAGTGGAAGAAGTCCGTCTACTCATGGTACTTCCAGAGATGCTTTGTAAGGTGGAAATAACAACAAGGAAAGCAGATACAGGGGTTGAGCTGGGCCTGGGCTGGTTGGGCGCGTCTCCAAAGAAATGTGAAGCAAAAGAATGGAGAAGCAGGTGGATCAGAACCTGGACAGACTCAAATGCTACCAATGGAAGCAAAAAAAAAAAAAAAATAAAAAAAGGAGAGAGAGAGAGAGAACAGACAACAGATAGCTTCTGTGATGAGAAGTTAATAGCTCTGTTGGGCTGGGAATAATGAGAAGACTAAGTGACAGGGTATGTGTTGGGAGATGGATGACCTCCACTGTTGAATGAGAACAGATCATGGTCAGACAGGAGCTTGCCTACAAAGATCAGAAAGAGTACTATTTGGTGGAAACCAACAACTGTTTACTCATGCATCAAAATGCAGCATAACGAACATATTCTCATATGTTAGTTTGGATTCTGTTAAAATTCTGTGAGTTTTCATCTAGGCTTGGATTTCCACAGCACTTACTAGAGCTGCCAAACATGTTGAAAATAAGGGCAATGTCACCCCCCCTGCATAACAAATATTATTGCCCTTGTCAAAAATGCACATTTTCCATGAGTTAGAGTCTCTTAAGGAAAAGTTAAGGAAATTGCCTTATACAAAATGGTATGTCTTTTTAAGCAGCTGAAGGTTATTCAGTCCAGACAGTTACCCTCAGCAAACCATTACTGTTAATTGAAATTGATAATGCTGAAACTTGGAAAGACTTCCACAGAGACAATGAGGATGATGATGATGATTTTTAATGGCATCCTATTTGTATGAAAGACATCTTGATCTCGTGTTTTTTTAATAGACTGTCAAATTATATTGCTTTGATTAAACTTTGAGCTGCAAACCTCTTGTTCTTATGATCAGAAATGTGTTAGCTGAGAGTACTAGTCACTCTTGAGTTCTTTTTGCTTCTGTTCAAGTTCAGATACTCTGTAAAAGCTGGCAAAATACACCCCCCTCCAAAAAAAAAAATACTCATTTTCAGATGTGACAGTACAGACATACATTAAGGACTATTTTAGACATATTCATAGATTGATTCCTAGCAGTCAAGAGCACATAGATCTGAGGCTCCTCTCCACTGTGGCATTCTGAACATGTTACACTTAGTTAATATGACCTGGATAAACTGGAGAAATAGTTTGAAATCAATCAAATGAAATTCACCAAGTCCAAATGCAAAGGCCAGCAGCTGGGATAGAATAACTGCATGCACAAACACAAACTGGGCAATGAGTGTCTATGATGCAGTACTGAAGAGAAGGACCTGTGGGTTACAGTGGACCACAAGCTGCATATAAGCCAACAGTATGCTTTTTTTGTTGTTGCAACAAAAGCCAACAACATAGTGGGTTGTATCAATAGGAGCATATCTTGCAAATCAAGGGAAGTGATTCTCTCACGCTATTTGGCACTGGCGAGCCCTCAACTTGAGTATTAAGTCCACATTTGTTCCCCACTCTTTAAAAGAAATGTTGACAAATTGGAAAGAGCCCAGAAGAGAGTTACAAAAATGATCAGAGGCCTGAGAAGCATGACTTCTGAAGAAAAACAAAAAACTAGCACTATTTAGTCTGGAGAAGAGGAGCTGAGGGAGGGGGTGGGGGGTGTTGATAATGGTCTTTGTTAGACTCCAACTCCATGCGGTGCCCAATGACTAGGGAGATGATGATCCAATCACTCATGAGTCCTGCTACTCATTAGCCACAGCAGACAGGGAACAAATGCTACTTGCACACATTGCTCGCAAAAGCTTTATTTCAAATTTATTTAGCTTTGGACTAGCTCCCAAAACCCCCAACAAATCAGGGAGCTGCCCTAAACAATAGTTTTTTCCATATTTATACACCTTGGTCCATACATATTAACATTCACTCCACCCATGTCCCTCCTCAGGTTCCACCTATTTCTCCTCCCATCTCAAGCTCCTCCACAGTTTACTGTTTACTTCATTAGCATAAAATTGCCTATGCATGTTCTTCTTTTACATGCCTCTCTGCTAAAAGCGCATGTGTACGGCCATGAACTCGGGTACTCTCGGTCACTTGCTGGTTCTTTCTGGTTTTCTGCTGACTCCAGCAGCCTCTCCAAGGTCTGGCTTCTGTCTTATCACCTGATGATAGCTGGTGGGCTGCATCTTGTTCTTCTTACACAAGAAATCATGTATCCTGCACACTATTCCACTGTTAAAGAAACTACTTGCCTAAGCATTTGCAAGGTTAGTTTAATACATCATTCTGCCTTGTGACCAGGAGCTTTGCTGAGACACAGATTAAAAGCCTTGTTCCAGCTGCAGATGTTCTCCAATAATCTAAATTATTGTCACCCTAACAGTCTTGAAATACTGAAAAGCAATTATAAAGAGAATGGAGATAGCTTTCTCTGTGACCATAGGGGACAGGACTAGGAGCAACAGCAGCAGAAAAAATTTAGTTTAGAGATCAGGATGAACTTTCTGACCACAAGGGTATTTAACCATTGGAAAGGGCTACCTAGAGAAGTCATGACATTTTCATCCCTGGAAGTTTTCAAGAATAGGTTAGACTGATGCTTGACTAGGATTGTTTAGTCAGGGATGATTCTGCCTTGAACAGGGGGATAGACTAGATGACTTCATGGGATCTCCTCCAACCCTAATCCTGTAATCCTAATATTCCACTCTGCTTTCCAGAATAAACACTGGGTCATTGGATTATTTTAATATGAATTATCAAAGCACCTAGAAATGCTAGTGACTGACCAGGACCCTAATAATTAGGCACTGTAGAGACATGAAAATTGCTTATCCAGTCTTGTCTTGCTTCTGTAGCTTTGTCTGTTTTCTTGTTACACTCTCCACTTTTCCTCTCCAGCTCCATTTTCTCCTGACATGAATTGGCCCAACTTCCTATGAATATGGGAATCACTCAGAGCAAAATGACCTTAAAAATACAACAGCAAACAGAGATTCTCTTCTGTGGGCCAGGCATCTTTGGGTGGCAAACAGCTTTGCCATGCCCTTCATACAAGTTTATAGAGGTCTGAGTCCAAAGTATGACTTCACGCCAACAATCCCTAGCTGCAATAACAGTCCTGTAAGATGCTGGTAGTTAGAACAGGTAGGAGCAATCAAGTTGCTGTAACCTGACCAGAGAAAACCAGTCTAGCATGCAGAAAATACCAGCTTGCTCTTTTCTCTTCGCATGCGCTAAGCACTTCTTGACTGTATGTGAAGATGTGACTAGAAATTATCCACACAAAAGGCTTCTGGCAATTTTTTGGTGCTATCTTATGGACTAATAATGGAGTTGGTTCTCCCTTCTCTCCTATGTTCAGTATAGATGCTGAATCAGAAACTACCATGGCCTACTACATCTGTTTCTCTTTCTGTTCTTGGACTAGATATACTCTTACTACCCCACCCCCATCCCAATGCATTCCACACTTAAAGCGGTTTTAGGGCTGTCACAAGTCCACTGCTCACTGTCCCCCGGGGTTCTTGCAGCAACTCAGAATAGTTGCAACACCACAGCAGTGTGCTAGCTACATCAGCACCCCCTACCCTTTATACTGCTGTATAGTGGAGATGTACAGCTGCAGTTCTGATTTTACACCATCCAGAAAAGCCCCAAGCTAGGAGGACTATGCAGGCACAGTCACTTTTTTTTTTTTAAAACCTTCCCCAATTACAGGGACGAGGAAGCATAAAAGGCTGATCAGGCAAAGGAGAACTAGGCTTGATTGTAAAAGTACTCTGGCATATGCTAAGTAGTGCTTAAAGTAATAAAAACCAAATCTGTTCTGATGTAGCAGACGCTTGGCTGTCTCATTGTATCTGTCAACCTTTCAGGATCATTTTGTCCAATGTCCCTAATTCTTTGCAGTGGTCACCCTGCTCTTTTCCCACAGGTGATCTTTGTCACTTATAATGTTCCAAATATTTTACCAAAACACCAAAGATGCTACAGGGCCTCTGGGAGTACATTCATGTTTCAAATGATGTCTTGTGTAACTTTAATCTGCCAACTAATGTCATCCAAATGACATTCATCCTTTACTCTATCCCTCTTCCCCACAGAATTAGGTTTTAATGAAAAACTCCCTGCAGAAATCTTGAAAAATCCCACATCAAAGCCTTCTCATCTGTGGATGGGCCATGAAATAATAACAGCAATTCCTTCCATCTTCGTCTTGAAGTGAGGGCAGATGAAGAGACAAGTATGATTCACTTGCACAGCAAAATGAAAGTCGTACAGATTTCACAAAATCCCTACTAACAGTTAAATTATTAAAATTCCGGATATATTGCATCATAAAACAATCTGGTTATATAGAATATGGCTTGCTGCAAGCTGCCCTATCATTCTGATTTATTAATGCTTTATGGCAGCAAGAAGCACTTTGTAAATCACCCTTAATAGTTCACTACTGTAGCGAAACAGAATAAACAAACTCTGTTTTGAAGGACCATGTTTCATGTTCTCAGGTATCAGAGGAGGCAGTGGGATACTTAGTTCAGTTGTTTTGAACATCTCAGGGCGTCAGGAGAGATAATATTTATCTTTTCCAAAGTGAAAAAAAAGGCACTGATCTTCATATGGATCAGAGATCTGATGTGCTGCTGACAGGATGGCAGGAAGGGGCTTTTTGTCTTTAACCAAAATAAATCACAAATGAAGCCTGATTTTAGAAATGAAAAATCTCAGCCAAGCTATGTTGAACAAAGGATACTGCTGAGAGATCCAAACATAGTTTTAAAACAGTATTTGAAGCAAAGCTAATTGCTCAGTAAGTCAAATGCTCTTTCCTTAAACATTTTATTTGAAATAATTGTGCATTTATAAAAACTATTTATATATAGTATATAAGAAAAAAAAGAATCTGTGACCAACATCTTATTATCTCCTGGTGTAGGTATATGCCTCTGTTTCAGTAAGGCTACTTTTGGATAGACCACACACACACGTATGAAGTACATTTTGCTACGTATAATATAGTATATGGAGGTATGCCCAAAAGTAACCTTACTGAAACAGAGGCATGCCTACACCACGAGATAAAATGTTGGTCACAGATGCTTAGAAATTTTGTTATATCATCCAATTCCTGATGCATTTACTCCAGTTACAGAAATTGAACTTTTGCTATAGAGTAACATTAACAATGAATTTTGCATGTTATAAAAATGTTAAATTTATAGTTTGCCATTCCAGCATGAATGCTGTTACCAGTTTTTGTGAGGTTTTTTGTTATGGGGAATTTAGGACCCTTTTATACTAAGCTCTGAGCGATGTGACATTTTTTGAGATAAGAACCAGGTTTAACAAAACTGTAAAAATACCAGAGATAATCTTCCAATTGGTTAAAGCAAGTTTCACAAAATGTTTGGCAACACCGTTCTGTGGGTTAATTCATACCGATGGCCTCATAAGGATTCATTTTGGCATACCCTTGTTGTCACTGCAAATGACCACCACCTTTAGTATGTTTAAGAAAAGGATGAGGGAAAAATTGACTAGCAGTCTAAGTGCCTCTTCTTCTTTCTAGTGTGAATAGTACATTTCTCTTAAATCAAGTTAAGACTCTAGACATTTGGTCCTGTGCACCATATGTTACAGGAACCAGGTACAGTAAGTCAAACCCAACCCAACCTTCCATATAGCCTTGACTACATTTTAAAATGTTAACCATTTTAAGCAATTATTTAAAGACCCAGAAAAATTGTGTGGGGAGAGATTTCTGTTACTAAAACTTTTCTTTGCAGTATCAGCAAAGAAGCCATGAATGAGCACGTAGCCTGCCCTCACCTTTACAGTCTCTAAGTGGCCGGGGGAAGTTTCAGAAGCATACAAAATTGGCTTGCCATTGCTCCCACTGAAGTCAATTTATCACTGAAAGTCCTACCTCTGTCATTCCAGGACTGGTAGAGCTACACTGTTGAAGCAATATAGAGGGCTGTGTTCCATCAATGCTTTACCTGTTTAACTAATCAATAGAGGATTACAAGGCTAACAACTCGCCACCTTTATTTGAGAGGATTGAATCTGCAGAGGTATTAAGGCAATCAAGACCCATTGAAATTAGTAGTTGCTGAATGAGCCACCTGAGTTCTGTTGGCAGTTAAGTAAAATCCAACAGCTCCGTTAAAATTTTTTGATTTTGATAACATGGAAAATTTGGCAAAAATATATAGGATTTTTTCCAAATAGTTTTTTTTAAAGGATGATATTTTTAAAAGATTCCATCAATAGGAAGAAGATATTTTAAATACTGTAGAATATAACTGGTGAATGGCCAGCTTTCTCTCACAAAGCACATACTTAGCTTTACTTAAAAAAAAAAAAAAAAAAAGCAGGTGTTTTTGTACTCTGCTGTACTGGATCCTGCTGTACTGGAACGTTGTGACGTGCATAATCACTTATTTATTTTTCAATAGTCACCCTGTAAATTTAAGAGCAAGAGCTGTGACAAAGGAGTGACTACAATATAAAAAGCTGGTGGGAAACCCTGTATTTGCCCCTGGAGAAGTTGGAGTTTGTATGTTCAAATGCCGCAATGTTTGTACTAGTGAACTACAGGTTAGCAATGTTCTGTTGCAATTTTCCTTTCATGGACATTTTGATTTGTTCCACAAATGCTACATATGCTATTTTTGGACAAGGTTAAGCAACTCAAAATACAATGATTAAACTCGGGGTTTAGCAACTCAAAAGTATAAAGGCTCAGTAATAAATAGGAACTTATACAAGACAGTATTTTTAAAGTTCATATGCACATTTTGGTGGGATTTTCAACTTTGGCGGAAGCTGGACACCTGTCTTCAGCAGGCTTCTCTGAAATTCTCATTTTTATATCAAATGCTACAACAACTGAAGTCAGTGGGGATCTAGCATCACATTATCTTGCAGAACTAGGTCCTTACTTTGTGGATACATTTTATGGTCCACAAAAGGCTTTGTATTCTTTCCCCAGCTGGGAATTCAAGCTGTCATGAGAAGAGAGCAAAGAATGAAGGAATAACGTTCAGGATACTTTAAAGTGAAGTTATAGACATATGGAGACTTTGTTATGAAGCTTTGAAACTCATTCGGCAAAGTGCTCATTCTACATTTTTACAAGGCAGTGACATCATTATGGTGTCCACCACAATCATCCTTTTATAAATGAATTATTCTGGTGCTGACAAATAATTTTATCTGTGATATAAGACTGTATTAAATAGAATGTCTTGCACGGGAAGAGTTGAACCAAAAGTTGATTTCTTCTGATGATGATGGAAAAGGGGAGACATTTGATTCCCCATCCTAGATAAAACTGTGATGCTTCCTAGGATGTAAATGGACCTTTGGCTGAAACTTTGAAGGTGGGAAAAAAACAAAACCAAAACAACAACAAAAAATGCAGGACAAGGAAAAAGGAACTCCCTGGAAAGTAACAGCTTTCTTTCTGCTGTTTGTAGTTACGGGATGTGATAATCTCTCAACAAAAGAAGCAACTGGCTCAAAGAATGCAGCGTAGCGCTGGCTCTGGTATTTCTTTCCTGCTGAGCACCTACTGTTTGTTTTAAAGACAGCTATCCTCTAATGCAGGCTATTTTAGCCTGATATTGCACATTCTGTATTGTGCACTTGACAGAAAATGTGTGCAAATCAATATGAAAAATGATGAAGAAATTTAAGTTTTAGACAAACCAATGAAAACAAGGAAACTTCAAGCTCAGCCTGGCTCTTGACCTTTACCATGCCTTAATGTAGGATAATGGGGCATAGAACTGCAAAGCGTAGAATACTCTCTCTGCTTAATAATTAATATTTTTAGCCTGACCTCATCTTTCTGTTTTTCCTGTGCTTTAAAATTGTTTACTACAGTGACCATGATAAAGAATCCATGATGCTTGTTGCTATTTTATATTCCCAACTAATTTCTTTCCTTCCATTTTGCGTGTTAATTTTCCATATGATCCTTGACAGTTTCTCAATTCAATTTCCCTTTGCCTTAGTGATCTACCTTCTGCTGTTTATTTTTTGTGATCTATTGCTTCTCCTCACACACATGCAAATAATGCTGATGCTTCATTTGCTCAGTACTAGGTAATCTCCTACACACATGGTTTTCTCTCTTCCCCTCCAGTGTTGTTATCTTTCACAAGTGAGATCAGTGGTCTTCATCCCCCCTCATGCATCCATTCCTGGGTTCTGGAATGGAATACTTCTTCACTTGCTTTTTCTGCCAAGAGAGAAGTTCTGGATCTAAATCTTGGCAGCCTCAGTCATTTACTTTGTGAGCTTGCACCTGCCCTTTTGACTTCTTCCTCCCATTTCAGTAGAGCACTGCTTTATGCTGTTTTAGCTCATATTCCATGATGCATAGCAGGGGGCTCCTTCAGATGCAAATATCAACAAGCAGAAAGAAAATACAGGAATCACCTCAGAAGTGGCTTGCAAGCCTTACTCTTCCCTCATCCTGGCCCCATGCTTCTCTTGCAGTGGGTCCCTTTTCAATGCAATTGCCCGTCCAAAGATTGGTGGATGCTGGGATCTTTCCAACCTGGGGTCCAGATCCAGGACTTGTCCTGAAATCTGATACTGGCGATCCATTACCCACAACCAGCTTGGGAGTAGAAAATCCAAGGAGATGATACTGAAAACACAGCTATTTTCATTCACTTGTATCGATGGCACTGTAGTGGGTTCAAGATTATTGCCTAAGCTCAGTCTTTAAACAGAATACAGCCCTTTATCTGCAGGTCCACTGGCCTCTCAGGGAACACTACAAACATAAATCAGAACTCAATAACACAACCTTATGATAGGGTGCACTCACAGTCCTAAGTCTTCTCCAGCCCTGAGAATATGACGCCAGCTCATTCCTGCTCTCTCTGCACCACAGCCTTCCACCGCCACCTGGCTCTGACTCTGGTCCTGTAGTAGTGCAGCTGCTTCCAGCCTTGGGTCTCTTTTCAGACCCTGAGAAGTAGTATGGCTCCATTCTGCCACCACTAGCCTCACTCCTCCTAATCTCTCTTCTGTCTCCATCACTTGTAGCTCCCTTGTTTAGGAGCTTTTAACTTCTTATGGCCAGCCAATTATCTACCTCAGCTGGCCTAGTCCTCCAGGCAGACCTGTAATTAGGGTTGACTGCCTGCAGCTGGCTGTAGTCCTGGCAAGCCTGCAGACTCCTGCAGCGTGGTGTGTACAAGCTGCAGCAACCCTTTTCCAGTTAGCCTGCCAAAGGGACACTTTATTTCTATAACTTGCCTTATCAAAGACATTTATATTTTCTTGAGTTCCTTACCTTTCCAGTATAAGTCTAATACAGGGCTCATCACTCTACTACCTCTGCTCCATTTGGCCCTCTTTGTTTGAAAAATAATTTGGATCATCTTTAATCATGGAAATATTTATGGCAATAACTCATTTATTCTGGATTTCTCATCAAAGTCACTGAATCAATGTGGTAAGAAAATATTGGCAAGCACACTTAATTTCAACCACGTAGCTATATTTACTAAGCTACTGCAGACATGCACTGACACTCTCCAAAGACTCTTTGTTAAAACAGTCTCTTTCATTTATAGCAGTAACAAGCCACCCAAAACCAAAAAGCATATAAAGACTGTTATGAAATACTTTAGAATTTTGGGCACAACCAGAACATGTTACCTAGTTCAACAACAGCAAATACAATAAACCATTTTTAAATGAAAAACAGAAACAAAGTCATAATTGTCCCTTCTATTTTCAACTTCCTTCGCTGTATTAAAGGTCAGTTGTTTGGAGCAGGCAAGTATAGCAGTAGCATCAGATGTAGGATTTTGCTATTGCTGCAAAAAGTTTTTTATATTTAAAGCACCACTAGATATGTGAATATGATGCGATAGCACAGAAAAAATTGCAGGAGAGGGAAAACTAAATATATACTTTAAAGTGAGACCTTTATATTTAAAGTTCTTTTAGAAGAAACCTCTGTGTCAACATCAGGCTCAGAACTCAAAGGACACAGCCCTATTTTATTTCCCTCATAATCAGATACTTTCCATTTCACTGATGATGCATAGAGGGTGCGCAGGGGTGCACGTGCACCTCCTGAGAGTGCTGGTGCACCCCCTCACCAGCCGCACTCCTTGATTAGGTGATGGGCAGGGGGGACAGACGGGAGTGCTGGTGGCCCCCCTGCAAGCACTGGCCGGGGAACGGGAGCGCCGGATGTAGTGCTGCGGCCACTTCCGGAAACACTGTGGCTGCTTTCAGGAGTGCCACAGCTGCTTCCCGGTTGGTGAATTTTGCCGTTGGGGGATCTCCTCCCTCCCAGTTGCTGACTGATTGCTGGGGGGGGGGCACATGCCTCCCCCAACTAAGGTGGCACCAGTCACCCATGTTCCATTTCCTTCCTTTTCAAAATTGAAATGACTGAGGCTAACAGCATACTGGGCTGCATTTGTAAGGGTGATGCCAGCAGATGGGAGGAAGTGATCATTCCCCTTTATTTGGTACTGGTGAGGCCACATCTGGAGTACTGTGTCCAGTTTTGGGCCCCTTACTACAAAATGATGTAGACAAATTGGAGGGAATCCAGCAGAGGGCAACAAAAATGGTTAGGGGGCTGGAGCACATACTTTATGACAAGAGACCGGAGGAACTGGGCTCATTTAGTCTGGAGAAGAGAAAACTGGGTACATCTACACATTCATTAATGCACCATAATTATGGTGCATTGTTTAGTACATGTACTAACAAGTACTAAATGCACTGTAATTTGCACTACTATGCATTGGCAGAGATGAACACTTTTTAGGTGACAGTTAATATCCATTGGATTAATCTGCTCATGTCACTGGTAGGTGTTGTATGGCCTTGGGGACCTCTTCATTGGCATCCTACCCCCCAGCAACATCAGGGTGAAACTCTATTCCAGTGCCCCCTAGATGGTCTGGGCGCTGCTCCTTTTCTTTCCTGCCACGTCTTTGGTATTATTGTTGGGGAGACAGTTCCCTGTCGGAGGACATGGTGGGGTCTCAACCCTATGGGTGTCTTCATGGGGCTCCAAACCTCCCCTTTACCCCAGCCTTACTACCTCCTCAGCCTGGGTAGATGCTGTTCCCCACAGATCTTCCCACACTGCCAGCCTTGATAGGGCTGGGTCTTCCTGGCCAGTAATCTTTAGGGATCCGTCCCATGTGTCCGGGTAGGCTTCCCCTCTCCTGTGAAACTAAACTTGCCCTGTCTGGGGTCAAACTGTAATCGAAGAAACTCAACTGAAAATGACCGGTTTCTGCTGGCAGGCTGCTGAGATTTCCTCTCTCAGGGCTCTCAGTTCCTTGGGGAAGACTTGTCTATCCCCTTTATCTTAATAGCCATGTGTACAGGCAACCGCCCTGTTTCCAGCCTTTGCCAGCTCTTCTAGCATCACCTCCCTGGGGCCTGGCTGACCTGTGGTCTTGTTGCTCTGGTCCCCCCAGCTGGTGACATCTACTTCCCCCTCTTAGGGGCTTGTGATTCCACGTGCTCTCCCTGCTGTAGGGGTATCTGGGGATGCCTGTGGGCCTAAGAAGCCATCCTTAGCCCCGGTGTCTGAGCTCCTGGTCGGAGCCCCTCTGCTTCCCGGCAGTGTCCCTTGAGGCTGCTGCCTCTCAGTGGGGCTCCCTTGCCCCCATCGGCCCCTGAGGCTGCCCTCTGTCTCACCCATCTGGGTCTTTTGGCAGGCACCCGGCTCCTTCTTGTGGTGGCTGGAGCTGGAGCCTATCAGAGCTGGAGCTGGAGCCTATCCGCAGCCAGCATCTCCCAGCTGGTGTTCTGCTCCTCATTCCATGGCGCTGGCTCAGCTGGATCCTCAGCTGCCTTTTGAGCAGTCTACGCTGCTTGGGAGCCATGCCCCCAGCTCTTACTGATATGCAGGCTCAAGCAGCTGTGAAACTGCTGAGCCTGCATTTGTGTTGGCATTGGCATTCAGGTCTCTTCCCAGGTGCTGCCCATCTCTGTTCCTGCGATAAGTATCAGGGCACACTGATCAGGGTCCAGGCCATGCTGGGGGTGGGGGTGGGGGCGTCCTGACTCCCCTTTCACAGTGCATTAGCACAGTTTTTGTGTGACATGTTAATGTGCAGTAGAATTAGTCCAGTGGGCATTAAGCATCTTATGTAGATGTGCCCACTTAGAGGGGATTTATTAGCAGCCTTTAACTACCTGAAGGGTGGTTTCAAAGAGGATGGAGCTAGACTGTTCTCAGTGGTGGCAGATGTCAGAACAAGGAGCAATGGTCTCAAGTTGAAGCAAGGAAAGTTTGGGTTAGATATTAGGAAAAACTTTCTCAGTAGGAGAGTAGTAAAACACTGGAACAGGTTACCCAGAGAGGTTGTGGAATCTCCATCCTTGAAGGTTTTTAAGATCCAGCTGGACGAATTCTTGGCTGGGATGATATCATTGGGGCTGATCCTGCTTTGAGCAGGGGGCTGAACTAGATGACTTCCTGAAGTCCTTTCCAACCCTAATTTTCTATGATTCTATGACAGCATCCCAACTAACATATGACAAGACTGCATCTCCTCCTTCAAACTAATTCACCTATTTTGGAGGTCTTTTATATTATTTTGTAATTTAATCTCTTGAAATTTAGAAGTACAGGACTTTCTCCAGAAGTCATTTTACACACGAATATATATACTCTTTATGTCAATTATTTTATCATTTCTGCACATGAATCTATACAAACAGGCAGCTGGCCTGCACTGAGTTCCATACTCCTGTAGGTATCTAAAACAGATAGTTTAAATCTATCCTGGGTACATTTATACCAGCTACACACAGAACTGAGTATAGATTGGACATATGCCTAGTCTTTTTTTGTTCTAACATTGCTAAGTGGTGGTAATAGCATTTTTGAATGAAATACTTCATACTATAGAAAAACCACAAAAGATGACCAATGGTAAAGGCTGATCTAAAAATAGCTGAAAGTAATCTGTGCATTAGGACACTGGGTTTCCCTAGCTGTTGGTCCTAAAGATATGAACTCTGATGCCTTACAGAAAGTTTTCTGTAGAGAGTCCTTTTTGCAGTCTGTGGCTGTGTGGTCTACTGATTTTTGCCCATTTGGTTAAACTCTTGGCAAATGCTGAAAAAACACAGTAACAGCAGCTTTAATTTGTTCTAATTTGTACATGGCAACTGGATTTGAGGTATTGGGTGCCTGTCCAAATGTTTTTCCTGGCACATATGAATAACATTTGCATCATCTTGACAACATGGTGAATGTGTACTCTCATACATTGTTTATGACTAATAAGCATTGTATTAACATACTTCAGAGCTGTTATATCCATTCTGGAATCCCAGGTATAACAGGGACCAAGGCAAAAACTCCAGACAGAAATAGGGACCAAGAAACTTTCTGAACTACTATTCATTCTCCTAAATTTGAAGACTGGAAAGATTTTGTATTTCCTTGCCTTGGTAGGGTTCCAGGTTAAAGGAGACTAGAGGAAAGATGAAGTAATAACATTCAGGATACTTTTAAATTCAACTGACATGCAAATGGGAACTGTGTGCAGCAGACATAGAAACTCATTCAAAGTGCTCTAGTTCAGCATTTTATACGGCAGTGACATCGTAAAACTATAACAGAAATATCACACAGCTTCAAAGACGTTCAAATGCTGTGGCATCATTGACTGAAAAGGGGATCAACCAAAAAACCCCCCAAACTGGAGGAAGACCTTGGGCACTAGTTAAGTCAACAAACATGAAAAAAGGCATAAAAAGAGGAGAAATTTCAAAGGAGGAATAAAATAATTAAAAAGAATCTGAATTTAACCTTTTACTTTGCTTAAAGTAAAAAAGTACCCAAAAACAAAACTTTAAAGAAAATTACTGTGCCTTTTCTTAAATATTTCTTTATTATGAACCAATCTCAAGTTGCACAAAAGTAAAAAGTCACAGATTGGTGATTTTTTCTCTTGTATCTAAAAAATAGCTTTGTCATGTGAAGCTAAAGTTTCCATGACGAGTGACAGAAATTACACAAACTGGTTTCAGTGATCAGAAACTGGTTTAAACTTGTAACTGAACAGAAGTTCAGTGTACATAAACCAGTTTCAAAATGGCTGAAACTGATTTAAGATAAACCTGGTTGAATGGATCAGACTTAACTGATTTGGCTCAAACTGTTTTATAAAACTTCTGTCCCAGACCCCTTCCTGGTTCAAGTTAAATCACAATCCCCCAGCATCACAGCATGCTTTGCAGCCTGGGCTGGGCTGTGCTGTCTGCTCCAGAGAGCAGGGCTGGCTCTGCCCCTCTGCTCCCTAGCTGAAGCAGTGAGGGCTAGCTGACAAGGGAGGGGGACAAGCCCTGCTGGGGATGCAGCCCATTCTGCAGGAGGGGACTGCCCTCCAGCCAGGCAAACCCCAGCTAGGGCTTGGGGTCAGGGAGGGGGGTTAAATTTCCCCCACTCAAACGTGCTGCTGGTTGTAAGTGTGGACTACAAATCCCAGAGGAAGCAGGAAGAGGAAATGATGAACAACCATGCAGAGTTCTGATGCTGTAATTCTAGATTGCAAATCCCACAGACCTCAGGAACAGCAGTAAGAGGAAGTGAACACATAGCCAGAAAGCCATGATCTAGCACCCCCTGGTTTCTGGCCTGAGCCACTGCAGGCATGTGGGTGCATTTCCTTAATCAAAGGTAAATGTCTGTTCACTTTCTGTTTCAATTTAATCTGTGCATCTTAGACTAACCTGCAAAGACTGAATCAATTCAGCCTTGGGCTTTTTCACTGTCTGTACCTAGCCCACATGACCAACCCTTATGTTAGCTAATTCTTATTTTTAAATGATACTTAAAATCTTTTAAAAAAGTGATGGAATTACTTAATTTAGGAAAATGATCCTACCACCTACTTTGCAAGAATTTTCTGTTCAAATTTCAAAGGATTGTTATGCATTCATGTTAGAGTCATTGCAAGTTGCAGTTGTTCTGTATCATCCTTTAGGTTGAACACACAACCCTCACCTGTACTTGGATTTTTTAAGGGTACGTACCAAAATTTACCTCAGTCTTCTGCTGCATTCATCATTAAAGTGTCAAACCTTTTAAGTCCCATTGCTTCTTAGCAGTACTCTGGTTGATGGTACCACTATACATTTTTCAGGACACCAGATCAACTGTCCCAGAGGGAAACTTCTTGTAAAAACCCAAATGCTATGATGGAGTGCTCTTGAATAGCATATTGGATTGGGAGGAATAAAATTTGATAATTTTTAAATTATTTTTTGCTTTTTCTGCGTCCCAAAGGCAGAAGTATAAAAGTAACAGCTCACTTATCAGTAGTTAGAGTTAAGAATCTATTTCCATTTGCAGGAGGTCTTGAAAAAATGTCTATTACAGTGTATTATGTTATTAACCCATTGACTACACATATACAAAGGGACATTATACACACTGAGTACTTCATTTTACAGTCAAAATTGTGATCAAGACTGGATAAAAGCAAAGAAACATGATGGACACTCCAGGGTTTTTTTCTTTTTATCTACACATCCATATCATTACTGTATCATTGTTATGCTCTTTTAATATGATCTTATTGGCAGGTGCATTATCCCCTTATAAAAACAACTCAAGGTTTCAAATAATCTCAGGACAATTACTCCAAACACAATGCAATGTTTTATAATGAAAATTTATAATCAGGTTTATAACAAAGTAATTCATTGTATAAACAAATGAATCAGTCAAATGCTAAATAAATATCTATAATGCTAAATATCAACATCTTGTTTATATCATATAGGGCCTGATCCTGCAAGCCCTATGCATACAAGCCAACTTCCCACTGAAATCAATGGCTTTAGTTTTTATTTGTCTAGTTGTCTTTTAGTTTGAGCTGAGCAAATACATCATAGCCAATAAGTTATCCAGTGAAATCAGAATTGGAAAACCAAAAGCAGATCATGTGTTTGTTACCTCATGTGATTGTTATTAATTTGTTTTCATATTGATCAGACCTTTAACACTTTATTTCCCCACTCTCCGAAACTGATGCCTCCTCACAACTCAGATCCACAGCCAAGTGTGATCTGTGCAGGGTTTTTTTGCAATTTCCTGGTATGTCTGTAAACCTACTGGAATTTGTACACTAGTAAGAGCCAATCACTTGGATTTTCATGGAAAGCAAACAAAAAAAGGGTTGGACATAGCCAAAACAAATCCGTGTAGCCATATGAATAAATAGCTCAGGACTTTTTATTTGCATTATTTGCTCAGCTCTTCTTGTGATATAGTTTGAAATCAAGTTATTACATACAATCAAAATTTATTCACGCTTGGTTAAATTCTGATGGTTTCTTGCATGTGTCTGATTTTACCACAGATTCATAGTAAAACATCTTAAATGTGTGCCTAAAAGAATGATAAAACAGAAAACTTTTGCAAGAAAGCATCTCTACAATTGAAAGGATGACCAATGTTCAAAGTGATTATACATTCTTCCTATACAAAAAAACTTCTCTCTAAATATAAAAAATTACTTTATTTTACTTAGGTTGGCTTCATTTTTAAATATCCTACTCCACAAATCCATAATATGATCATTTCAGGCTGTCCAGAGAGATAAATCTTAACACAGTCCTATAACCTCCACTAATATAAATATATTGGCAAGGAACTTTGACCAGCAAGAGTAAATTGTCAACCTTAAATAATTACTTTTTACATTTTTTAAATTTTAACAATGGTTGGTCTCAGAGTACCAATATTAATGCACAATGCAGAAAAGCAATTTTAACTATCCTTTTAATCACCCTCTGCATTAAGTGCAGTTTCATGAAAGGAATGTAAAAGAATTTTTTTTTATATATTAGATACTCATTTAAAAAAAGACAAAGCAACTTATTCTATGTGTTTGAAAAAAAGAGTACTGCATGTCTGTACTTTATTATAAATAACCATGTTCTGTCAATAGTTTCTTCTTGCCAGCAAACGAAGGACATTGGTTCACAAAACTTCTAAAATATCACAAGTATTTGATTAAATCATGTTTCCTTGAGAAAATAAAGTTCATTTGCATTTAGAGCAGACACAAATGAAGAGTTCATTATTATTATAAGATGCTTAAGGAGTTGGTAGCCAGTACCAGTTGCATTTGGAAAGAAACGCCTCAGTTTTTCCTTTTTTTAAAAAATAAAGGTACAATCATAGTTATTCATTTACTTAAAAAATTCTAAAGACGAAGAAAAGTAGTGTTTATATATATAAGTCCTCATATAAATTATAAAACTCAAGTTTATGTTACAGAGTCCCTTCCACAGAGGAAGCATAAAGCACTTTTGTGTTATCTTCACCAGTAAATAGTTTTTATCACATTAAGTTTGACAAACGCAACAAAGATGATATTGCATCCTAAAGCCCAAAGAGAACAATCTTTTGATGCAGACTCTTATAACGGATGTGCTCCGTGGGATCATTTGATTTCTGTGAGTTAACTCAATTTCAAACAAAGGGAGTACAAAAGTAAAACAACTAAGCAGTTCAGTAGGAACTGGAAATATCAGTGAACAGCAGACTCGTCTTCTTTGAGGTCAACAAACAATCTTTGGAAGACAACAAAGAGGAGTTTAAAAATATGACAACAAAACAAAAATAACAATAATGAGGTAAACTCCCCTAAAAAGGCAAGATGAACTGGAATGTCAGGAGAGAGTTCGATTATACCTGACACCTAAGTGTTTTTCTAGCCAGATTTCAGCGAGTTGCATGGTAGATGCAAATGTACTTGCTTTGGACCCTAAGCACATTTTATATTGTTTAGGATCTAAATTGGGGTCACACTGAACTGGATGAAAAACATGCACAACTCCTACTTCTTGACTTCTAAAGGCCTTCAACCCGGATATTATTACTTTATTAAAGAGGTCTACATCCTCAAGTCCCCAGCCTTGAATTGAGGTATCAAATCCACCAACAGTTAGTAGGTCACTTTTGTAAATACAGGTGATTCCAAATCCATAGTCTCTCCAAAATCCAGTTTTCTTTGTAAAAACAAAGTTACTATCAGCTGGAGTGTTTCCTCCATATGTTACTTTTGGATCATATTGACTGAAGATGATAGGGTAATAAACCTGTTGTCCCTGAATAGTATTATCTCTACATCGCTGGAGAAATTCTGGGGTGAATATCAGGTCAACATCACAGAATAGCAGCAAAGTGTCATTGTCAAACTGAGAGGAGGCTGTTTCAAGACCTAAACCTCTGGAAAACTCTCCTGTCATGGGAATCAAGGTTATATCAGCTGTCGGATACTTATTATTATATTCTTTAATTAACTCCATATGTTTGCTGGAATCTTGGCCAGAGTCAGAACTGAACAGAATTATTGCCAGCTTTACATTCTGCCTTGGAATAAGACAAACTTTTTCAAAATTCTCCATAAATCTTAAGAAAATGTCATATCTTCCAGTGAGGGGGACAAGAATATGTATTTTCTTGTCATAATGTCCCCACATTTCTTTGGTGCCTTGAAATGACGAGAAAATCTTTAAAGAATTTGAAAGAAAGGACAAAGACTGAGTGTCACTGTTGATATTTTCTACAAGGGTTCTTACATCCAACTCCTCTGCTTCTCTGAAGAAAGGCTTGCTAAACAGTTGCTGAAGATAGGCATGACGTCTCACTGGAACTGTAAGTTTTCTTCCTTTGTGCCTTTTGTACAAAAGCAGTAAATCCAGGATGTACTCCACTCCATGCAAAGGATCAACTCTACGGTAGCCATATTGTATTTCCTTGAAGTCAATGAGTCTTCCTCTAGATTTAGAGTTCTCATTTATCATTTCCATTACCTGCATCACTGTGTCATCCAATGCTGCTCGCAGAACGCTGCTGATACTTTGTCGGGGTGGTTGGTTCTCAGCCATTGAGTAAAGGAGCTTCCCTGTTAGGAATTCCCATTCAATGACTTCATTCCTGTCACGTGGCTGGAAACGATTGAAAGAGGGCATCATTCCAAGCTGCTGATCTTCTTTATTTATTTCACTGTTACTGAGCTTGCTCATTAGAGCACTTTCCCTATGGAGCTGAATGGTGCGATAGCGCAATTCTGAAATTTTGCGGCTCAATATGTAATTGTGCAGCCTATATTGGTAGGCTGGCCTTTTATTTGGATGAAGCGTTATGGCTGTATGAATTTTAGTGTTGTGAAGATCTTGGATGTAACCCTTCCGGTTGTGTTCATAATTTTCATGGAATAACTGCTGCATCTAAGAAGAAGGGAAAAAAAACTCGTATTATTAAATGGGTTTTTATATACATTTGAAAAAAAACATACATTTAGTAACCATTAAATCCTTGTAAGTACTTTGATAAGGTATTCAACAAGTATTATTCACATAATTTGTATGAAGTCCAGTAGCACCCGTATTAAGCAAATAAGATTTCCTAAATTAAGTAAGTGAATGACAATTTATAGAACTTTGTTTCATATAACTGCAAAACCAGAAAAGTAAGTTTTACAAGGACGTGATCATGACTCATCCCAGTAATTAGCAACAGGATGTCAGAACCCTCATTGATTTTCATAGAAGCAGGACGAGGCTTGTGGATGGAATGAGGATGTGATGCTGCTATGCGTGCAGCACATAAAAAGTATATTTGTACATATCCATACTGCATGGCTAAAGGGGCTAAGGACATTTTTTTCAGGATTCCGGATATAAGTCAGTAGGTACCAAGAGTAGCTCATGTTTCTTACTCCAATAAACAAATGAACAGATCTTAATACTGATTAAGCAAATTAACCTTAATTTAACTAAACTGTTAAACTTAGCAGTTTTGTCCTATAACCATATAGAATTAAGCAAATTAATTGTAAGCATTTGGATAATGAGTACTGGCAGTAATAAATATATATACAGAATCATGCCCAATCAAGCATGAGTATCATTTACCTTCAGTAAATTTTATTATTTATTTTTGAGATAAGCCCCGATACTCTAATTGTCAGATTAGTAATTGTAACTTAACCTCACAGAGAGAGAGGTTCATTTTGTGGCTAAAGCACAGGATCAGGAGTTTGAATATCTGATACATGCACCATACATATGCTATTGACCTTCACCTTTTTGTGCCTTCTTTGTGCCTGTACAAAGAGGATAGTTGAAGCCAACACAAAAAAAATTAAACAATATGTATAAAGTTCTCTGTACTTTCTTAAATATAAAACAATATGAAAGATTAAAATATTAGTCCCTCATAAATGCATTTAAGACACTTCATTCTTTGCTATAATAACAAGCATTAGCTAACTGCCCAAGGGTTGGATTCATATTTCTAGTACTGAGAGATAAGAAAAAGCAGGCTGTTTTTCTTCACATGCTTAATGAAAAACAGACTGGTCTGTAATTACATTATATAAAGAGGGAAAAGTGCTAATTAGACAGAAAACATTGCTCAGAGCATCATTGGTGAACTGTAGCACTAATCAAATTGAGACTGGTATTGAAGTCTGTCTTCTCTACGCTGCATAAATCAACAAAGGTGACATTTGATATCAGAATAAGCAATATCACAACTTCAAAATGTTTAAACTCGTTTTATGACAAAACTTTCTAGAGCAGAGATTCCCTTTTGCTACCCCAAAATATTATTAAACAGAGAATAAATGATTCCTGAAGAATATTGTCAGGTTGCATTATCATAAAGGAGCATCCCCTCAACCCCCACAAGGTTAAGAACCAAGGTGGGAAACATTTAAAAGGCCTGTTACAGAAGAATTAACAGCAGAAAATGCAAATATTAAATCAACACTTGACAAAATATTATTCCATATAGAATGTCAAGATTGTTTTAAGTTTCTGTTCTCTTCCTGAAATGAACTGGCTTAAATAAAGAAAGATATTATTGTTGGTGTATCCTGTATTTCTGAGAACGTAAACATAATCTGAAAATAAGAGAAGCAGAGAAACAGTGACATAAACATGTGTCTTTGCCCATAAATCAATCCATAGTCAAACTATTTTTAATACCACATTTAAGCTGTGACAAATTGGTCTTTAACATAGATCAAACAATCCAGAGCAAGGCATCTAGTGAAAAAGTGATGGTAGCTAATAATACTCAAACAATTTGGCACTTAGAGAACATATTTTGTTTGAGGATCTCAAAGCAAGTTACAAAATATCCCTGGAGGAAGGTATTATATTTACTTTGAATTGAAATGCACAGGGAAAGAAGGTAAACGATTTGTCTGAGGTTACAGAAAACATTCTGGGTACCTTGACTCCTAAATCACCTTCCCTGAGTCAAGCACATCACTTCCTATGCCTCTTTTTAATGTCTCTGTTTAAAAAGTTACATTAAACTATGAAAACTTTGAGGTACAAATTAGGTTTTATCTTTTGAAGACTAGCTGGATCACTGCACAGTTTCTTCTTATAAACTGAACTCCCTCATCCTTCCTTTTCATTTAGGATTGTGCAATTCATTTACTCAATGTGATATCAATTTCCTATACTCCTGTTGTTCATATAACCAAGAATTACAATTTTAGTTTTGTTTTGTGACCAAAAAACCCTATTTCCCATAAAAAGAAATCTTAGAATGAATGCTATATCATTATCCGGCAGAAAATGAATCTATTTTTCTAGGTTTATAGTTGTTTTTCCTGCAGACTCTCCCCCAAAACCTTGAATGACACAGAAATAAAAAATGAGGCAAAACAGAAAGATTTTATTTTTGTTAAGGGGAGCTACCATATTTGTATCTACTTCATAATTCTCCTACTTATAATAAAATTTGGAGGCAACTAAGACAACCCAGTCCAACTTTTTTAGTTTAAATTAGGTGTTTAAAACCAGATTTTGGAATCTAACTAGGTCTCCATTTTCTAAAATATTGACTTAATCTTTATTGAAAAATAGTATATTTTGTTATACTCAGAATTTTTAAAACAAGTGTTCACTAGAAAATTCTAATTTGACAAAATCAATCAATTTGACAATCAAAATCTTTCATGTTTTCAGAAAGAAGTCTGAAAATTGTTGAAATACACTTAGCTAGTTTCACAATCTTTTTTGATTTGAATAAAAAGTTTTAATTTTTAAAAATTTTGACTAAAACTTAAAGAACCTAAAAATTCAACTTTTAAATGGGTTTAAAAGTGATAAGAATGAAATGTTTCAACTGATATGAATATTTAACCTAAATAAAACAAATATGTTATCTGAACAAACAAATCTGCTAAGAATTCTGGATCAGATCTTAGGAGCATAGGAAAATAGGAGCCTAGGATCTGATGCAAAATTCTTTGCAGATTTGGGTTGTAAAGATTTTGTCCTGATTCAGTTTTTGGCATCAGGAAATTCATTTTTCTACTGATAAATTCTGGTGAAAGAACACTTTATGAGAAATTAAGAGAGGTGATGGTGGTATTGAAAAACATATTAGAAAACCTGCTGCTAACCCTGACATTTGTAATTGGTATTTCAGCCCTTTCTGAATCTTCTATAAGCAAGATGGGGATGCAGAATTTCAGAATTCCATTAAAAGATTCCAGCAAACATACAATAAGTAGCTATCGCTAAGTGTATTGTTTATTTGTTGTCAAAGAGTCATTCAATGGTATAGCTGGGGAAGTCTTAGTGTTTTACAAATTCAGTACAGAGTAGCAGAGATCCTCAGTCAATTCAAATTGGTGTAGACTCATTATATTAAAATTAATAAACTAAGCCAGTTTATACCAGGTGAAGTTGACCTAATGTTTCTCTATCCTAATCTTACTGAAATCAGTGACTGGTAAGCTTCCATGTGATCTTAATAGAGGTTCAATGTGTTAATTTTTATATGCCATCACTAAGCTTTTTAATGAGGAGATTGCCTTTTGAATAATTCTCCTAGCACAACTAGCACCACAGTTGATGGGAATTTCTGCTGGAGTCTCTTCATGCTGGCTGCAACTAGAAGCTGGTGAGAGATTTGAGTACTTTAATTGTGCTCTAAGTAGCTCTTAGCTGCAATCAGCAGAAAAAATATATGATGAATTAAGTAAGAGCAAACACAAAGCTTCCTTGCAAATGGCAGAGAAATAGAATAGTTAATATGTAAGCGTACTGTAATTTGTACTGTAGACTTTCAAACTCATCTTAATCCTTCTGATTTAGTAATGTAATATAACTGAAAAGACTTTTATATATAATGCAAATGCCCAAATCAACCTTCTTTTATTATGAAAGAATAATATTAAGACTGAACATAAATGGTGGTTTCTTTAATTAAACACTATTTTTCTTTGAACATTCGTTTAAAATGATTTCTCCCACAGAGAAAGGATGAAGGCATGCTTCAGAGAGAACCTGAGAAGGCATGAAGCTTAATGCACTCCTCAGATCCCCTCCTTTTTAAAGATACTATTAAATACCCAACGTCTTGTTTACCTCAAAGAATGACTTAACTTTTCACACATAAAGCAATAGGAGTACAACAAAAGGGTACCCATTGCTATCCTCTTTTCACACCTAAACATAGTTAAAATTTAGGTTTCCAATACTCCTGTCGACTTCAATGTTGACTTCAATGCAGATCTCCTGTTGCAGATTTGGGTTGTTAAGTTGCTTAAGAAGTGGCTCAAAGGAATTGTTGGCAATAGTATGTAACCTATCATTACAGCCTCTGTGCTAGAGGAATAGAGGGTTGCCAACATAAAGCCCATCTTCAAAAAGGGCTCCAGACATGATCCTGGGAACTACGGATCAGTAAGTCTCACTTCCATCCCTATCGCTGGCAAGTTGGTAGAATCTATAATAAAGAATAAAATCAGCGTTCATATGGACAAATATGATCTGCTGGGGAGAAGTCAGCATGGTTTTTATAAAGGGAAATCCTGCCTCGCCAATCTGCCTGAGTTTTTTGAGGGTGTCAATAAGCATGTGGATAAGGGGGATCTAGTTGACATAATACATTTGGACTTTCAAAAAGTTTTCAACAAGGTCCATTACCAAAGGATTTTAAAAAAATTGTTTTGCTATGGGATTGGAGGGACAGTTCTTTCCTAGATTGAGAGCTGGTTAAAAGATAGGAAGCAGAGGGAAGAAGTAGATGGTCACTTTTCAGGATAGAGAGAAGTAAAAAATGGGGTCCCACAGGAATCTGTGCTGGGCCCAGTTTTACTCAGCATTTTCATTAATGACCTAGAAATGGGGGTGCACAATGAAATCTCCAAGCTTGCAGATGATACCAAATTATTCTGGGTAGTCTAGTCCCACACTGACAAAAAAAGAGCTGCAGAAAGATCTCACCAAGCTAAGTTAGTGGGCCAAAAAACGGCAGTTCAACTTCAATGTTGACAAGTGAAAGGTAATGAACCTAGGGAAAAATAACCTCAACTCGATGTACACAATGCTATGTTGCAAATTAGCTGTTACAATTCAGGAGTGACACCTTGAAATCATTGTAGACAGTTCTCTGAAAACATAAGCACAATGTGCAGAGGCATCCAAAAAGCCAATAAAATATTGGGCATCATTAAGAAGAAAACTGAAAACAAAATCAAGAATAGCATCATGACATTATACAAAATCCATGGTGTACCAACATCTTCAATATTATGTGCAGTTGTGAGATGCAGGTCTCCATCTCAAAAAGGATGCAGCAGAATTAGTAAATATACAGAGAAGGCAACCAGAGTGATCAGGGTATGAAGCAGTTGCCATACCAGGAGAGACTACAAAGTCTAGGAGTCTTCAGTTTAAAAACAGAATGCTGAGGGGGGATATGACAGAGGTCCAATAAAATCATGAAGGATGTGGACCAAGTGAACAGGGAATTGTTGTTCACCAAGTCCCAGAATACCAGGACTAGCGGGAACCCTGAAATTAGTAGGAGACAGGTTTAAAACTAACAAGAAAAAGTACTTTTTTATGCAACACGTATTTAACTTGTTTCAGGGATGTATTTGGTAGCTGTATTGGTCTGAGACAAAAAGAAATGCAAAAATCTAGAACTGTTGGTTCAGAAATGATACCTTTTATTAGACTAACTAGGAAATCACAACAAAATCATCCTTTTTTTGCAAGCTTTGTTTCTGCAAGATTATTTTTGCTGTTTCCTTGTTGGTTTAATAAAAAGTATCATTTCTGAACCAAGAGTTCCAGATTTTTGCATTTCTTTTTCTCTCAAACCAACATGGCTACCAAATACATGCCTGAAACATGGATGATGCCGAATTTTAACTGATTTTGGATTTTAAACTTCATTACTGAACAACAAGAAAGATTTCTACACTTCCCTGCTTACCATCTAACACCTCCAGGGAAGGAATCCTACCCAATCTGCACAACAAAGAGCAACTCAGAACAACTCACAAAGACACTCTCATGGACCCAGAGGGACAGATTTCCATCTCTAGCTTCCTCTGTGCAAAAATGAAGTTTATTTCCTACCTTTGGGGACTTTTTAGCATCTTTCATTTTCCCTGAGCCTGATGAAGGGCCTTGGAGCCTGAAAGCTTGCAGAAAAAGTGGTCTAATAAAAGGTATAATTTCTGAACCAAAAGTTCTAGATGTTTGCAATATTTAACTTGTGGAATTCATTTCCACAGGAGCTGGTAGAGGCAGATAGTATAGCCAGGTTCAAAAAAGGACTAAATTCATGGATGATAGATCTATTAATAGCTGTTGAACAGAACCACTGGAGATGTTTCCTTTGGCATCTCTAAACGGATAATAGTGATGACAGGGAGAATAACGGAAAGAGAAGAGATCACTCTAGATCTATCTGGTTCAGTGCTTTCTCCCTAGCACCCACTTCTGGCACTGTCCCTTGATGGATCACCGGTTTGACCCAGTATGGCACTTCTTATGTTCTTATGTTAAGGGAAGACAACAATTGTTTGTGTTGAAAGCAGAATTAATGAGTTGGATATAAAAAGGTTACTTCCAGAATTCCTACAGGACTAGTACTGAGACCGATTTCATTTAATGTTTTCATTAATCATCTGTGCACAAAATGAAATTTTCTGATGACACAAAGTTGGGGGAGGCAAGACAGGGGATGACTGGCATATCATAAAGAAAGAACTAGGATAACCAGGAAAACTTGAGTTATACAAATGGAATGAATCATAACCGTCTCTCAGTATATGTCTTTGGTCTTTTGCATTAAGGGCTAGATCCTCAGTTTTACTTAGATGTCTACAAGGGAGTTAGCTACCAAAACACTTTTAAGAATCTAGGACAAACAACAATTTCTTCTATAAACTTATACAATCATCAGCTGGAAATGACAGAGGAAGAAAAAAGATATCAAGGGATGAGATGTCTTCCATTCTGGGATCAAATTGAAATGATCCCAGGATGACTACAAGCCACAGTATGATGCTCTGTTGGAAAAAAAGTCAAGGTCATACTAAAATGCATAAATCAGCCTATTCTCAGTCAAGACAGTGAAATATTATGGTAACTATATGAGTCACTTGTGAGACCTCATCTGAAAAAGTGAACAATTTCAGTCACTTGCATTCAAAGATTAATTCAAACTGGAACAGGTAGAGTAAGGGGTTATGAGGATGATAGGTTATGGGAATGGAGAAGAAGCTAAAGTGATTAGCGAAAAAAAAAAAAGAGTTTTACCATCTAAAAATGTATTGGGAGTAAATGACAAGGTTTGTACAAGAACAAGTAGGTAAAAACTGGCAAAGAATACTGGAAATTGAAAGGTTTCTAACACCTCATAGGATGGTTCCAATGGTCCTGGAACAACTTTCCAGTAAGGCTTTTTTGCCCCCACTAAGTATGTTCAAGTTGGATAGTCTCTTTTATAAACTGATCAAACTCTGATGAAGTTACCTGCAGTAGCAGGGGACTTGTTCCAGTGATTCAGTGGTGAAGAACAACTGATTATATATGATACCAAGCAAGCTTTTCTAAGAGTAACATTTTCCAGTGTTCTTTAGGGCTGTGACTTTAGAGCTTTCTTATGTTTTTTCCCTATATATAGTATTATCCCATAGTTTGATTTTTTGCCTCTAAAACTGAAGCATGAAGCAAGTGTTCTTATTCAATTTACAGTAAGATATTAAGCATCTTGTTAAGCTAAGCCCAATTGCTGTAGTTTCTAACATGTCTAGAATAGGCTGAAGTGAAGCACTGGTATAGCCAAAGAATGAACATAAAATATGACTTTACACACAGATCTGTTCCCTATATATTTTGAGGTCTTGCTGGCAATAAAAATAAGTTTAGACACAGGTCAGGTTACAGGTGTTACACTTCTGTTGGGAGAATTACCACTCTCCCAGGAGAAACAATGAATGTTCACTCAATTTCCCCTATGAGGGGAACATGGCTTCTCAAAGACAAAAATCCTCCACCTGTCAACCTGGAAGATCTCCCTTGCAAGAGAAACTCTCTTGCAGGAGTGAAGGTTTGCATGCTTCTCTCCTGGTCTGGTCTGGGAGGGGAGCAGCACCCTCCCCCTTGCATCTTCTCCAAAGCAAGGGCTGAATGGTTTGGTAATGGGAAGGGCTTTGTCTTGCTGTTCCCCTCCCCTTCCAGACCCAGCACTGGTATAGCCAGTAGGGAGGCAAGGGGAGCAGCAGCCTCCTCCCCAAACCAGGAAGTGCTAGCTGAATGATGGAGGTTACACTGGCACTGTGCTTGGGAGGCTCTCCCCCAGCCCAGTTCCAGCCTCACCAGCTCTGACACTGTTGCCCCCAGCTGGACGTCAGGGCATGGGGAAGTGGGCTCAGAAGGCTCTCTCTAAGCTTGTTTCTCCACACCCCCAAGTTTCACACTGCCACCCATCTGGGCAGTATGGGTGGTAATTTAAAACCCAGTGAAGCGTGGAAGTGGGTTTGGTCCCGCTTCTTGATCCCACTTCCCTGCACCCCTGGCTTCACACCGTTACCCCTGCTTCCCAGCTGGACAGCAAGGGGAGCGATTAAAAAGCCAGCAGGTACTGGCTTCGATCACTTTCCATGGCGGGGGAAACTGCCCCCCACACAATCAGTTAAAAGCCATGTGCCCACAGCCACGTGCGTATGACTCTCTAAGTGTTGCATGCGAGGCAATTTCAAAGCCAGCATCCACTGATGTTTAAATCACCTCCCTCTCCTGGAAAGATTTTTTAGCAGTAGAGATTTATTACAGATTTGTAGTGCTACAAATGAACACCTGTTCAAGATCCCAAAACAGGCTCCACAGTTATAGAGGAAAGAACTGGAATATCTCCTATTCCACAAAATCAACAAAATTGTGAAGTAGCAACAGTAACTGAACCCATGTTGCTGCTGACAACATTCAGACCAGGATGAATGGAGTTTGACTTCTCATATACAGAGCTAACAAACAGAAAAAGAGAGAACAGTATTAATTTTAAGTCAGTCTGAAGGCATGGTTGATATACAACTTTATAAACTGATTAAAAAATAACCATTATGGGCCAGACACTTCAGTGAGTAGTTTCCTTTTTATTTTGACTATTCACTCAAAAATAAAAAAGACAAAATCTAACACTTTACTTGTAAAGTGGATGAGATATAAGTTAGTAAAACATTATGGAACTAAAAAAAAAGGGTTTTTTTACAGTCTTTTCAAAATAAAGTACACATTATAGACTTTTGTAATTTTCTTGTTCTGGTGAGTTTAATTTTAAATCCTTCAGGTACATTTATCTTTTCATTTCCTTTTTAATATTGGTGAAGACCTTGTCCTGAGATCAGCTCCATTCCCTTTGAGTCTAACAGATATTAATTAAAGTCCATGATAAACTCTGATAAAATTATGTTGTTCCATTAAGACTAATGTATTTTTTGAAGTTCCATATTCTTTTGTGCTTATTACTTTAAAACTAAAAATCTGATGCCTCACTGAAGTACTAGAAACACAATACTAGGAGAATATATAATACAGTCTTTGTGTATCACTCTATATAATCTCTTGGGATACCTTTACATGTTCTATGGAGCGGGGAGGTGCTTTAATTAAGAGTGGCTCTTGGGAGTCACTTAAAGCGCCTGCAGCATCTCATGTAAAAATGGAGTGGGAGCGGGGCTTTAACTAAAACTCATTCAATAAGCTTTTGTGAAAGCACCCCCCACCATTCTGAAGCATGGGGATGCTGAATACATGAGATGCTGAGGCTGCAGGAGCATGCTAATTAGCACAGTATGGGTCTCATGGGTGCTAATTAGCATATATTGGAGCAGGCATTGGGCACGTGTATAGATGTCTTTGACTCATAGATCAGGAAATATCATTGAAATACCTATCAAAATTTAGCAGATAAGTTATAGGAAAACAAAATTATATCAGAAAAATAAATTATAAAAATTTAATTTCTGGGAGGTTGAAGTGATAATACATTTCCTCCTGTGAAGATGGTCTATATATAATTAAACCATAGTGCATGCAGATATCATAAAAGCCACAACAATGAATGGAAAAGTGATTTAATATGGATTTGCGCCTCCCAAAAATGCCATGGTAATGAAAATATTAACAAAAACAATTTAATAATCCATAAGCTTTATTTAAACTATTCATTCACCATTTTTGTGGCTGAGTTTTAGGATGCTTTCTACAGAAAAAAAGAGTCACTTAGACTGACTGGACTGTCTTTCACTAGTTTCTAAGGAAATTGAAGATCAATTTTCTTTTGAATTGAAGGCTGTTCTCCTAAATAAATATGTTGTATGCTTTTTTAAATCATCCTATATGCAAAACAACCAATAAGGCATTGGCTTTAATTAAGTTTTTTTCTTGCCTAGGCTGC
The DNA here is from genome assembly GCF_030867095.1 of Alligator mississippiensis. Classification (NCBI taxonomy): domain Eukaryota; kingdom Metazoa; phylum Chordata; order Crocodylia; family Alligatoridae; genus Alligator; species Alligator mississippiensis. The sequence continues at coordinate 214,237,311 of NC_081826.1, forward strand.
TGGCAGGTGATATTTATTTGGTCATTCAGGAAGCTTTTTTAAACTTTCTTTAGGAATTTTCACTTCCCTTCATAAAAGATGAAGCTGCACAATGTTCTCTGGATATCTGTAGTTTGTAGAACTGAATTGCTTCTTTCAAGTGTATTTTTAGATTTCCTAAAGCTTATTAGACTTTTGTTCTAGGGTTAATGAGGACCTCATTCTGATACTTTTCTTCCTACTGGGTTGTACTTACTCCTCAAGGACTAAATTCGATAACCTGAACTCAAGTACTCACAGATTTTGAACAAAATAAATTTATCAATTGATTTAAAGTGCAAATGTCAACAATGTCGTTTTCCATTTCATAACATATTAAACAATAATGTATTCTAGCCAATACTTCTATTTATTTATAGATATTGTATCAGTAATAAAAGATCTCGCTCTCTAGTTATACTCTTCTCATCCATAGAATTCAAAGTACTTCATAAAATGTTTCACTTCAACTTATAAACCTACAAGAAATATTTTTTTAATATCAGTCAACTCCAAGGGATTCTCAAGTATTTTTCTCAAGTATTCTTAAGGAGAGCAGCAAATAAAGGCATTGGATTTAAGGAAAGCAGACTTTAGCTGGAATCGGTAGCAAGTACGTCAATGGGGAAAAGGAGTCTAGGAGAACCGGCTGTACTTTAAGGAGGTCCTTCTAAGGGCTATCCTGATGCAATGGAAGAATGGGGTATGCAAGGAGAAAATAAGAAAATTGAGACGCAAATGGCAAGGAACATAAAAGGTAGTAAATAGGGAATCTACAAGTCTGTCAACAGAAAGAGGAAGACCAAAGATACCAATAGGTCCCTTAAGAAAAGTAGAAGACAATCTATATACAGAGAAGGCTAAAGTATCTAATGCCCATTTTTACTTCAGTCTTCACAAATAGGGGCAGTTATCAGATGAGTGCAGTTGGCAGCAAAGATAGGGAAGAAGATGAACAATCCAGAATAAGGGAGACAGGTTAGGGATTACGAAGGTTAGATTTTTTTTTTTTTTAATTTTCTGTATTTCAAGCCAAATTAACCAAATCAAATTCCAATTCTGAGAGTCAGCCCAGAACCATAAGTGGCCCTACTACCAGCAAACATCCTCCACCCCCATCTGGGGCTTCAGATGTTTCCAAATCCTTTGGTGGGCATCCTACTTGCAGGCCCAAGGCCAGAGGCTTGGAGTTCAGATGCCTCCGAGTTTTGTTTGCCCTCGGCCATATGGCGGCAGAAGCAAGCTAAGAAGGAGTCTCCCCTTTCCATAAAGTGGCCATAAAGCCAAGACCTTCCCACTTCAGCAGCTAAGTGGGAGGTTTACTATACATTACCTTGTAAGGTGCTATCCCTGTGCCAGGAAAGCAGTCTTCCCCAGGCCAACTAAGAAAACTGCCTCAGTGGTGACAGTGTTTCCCTTGCCAGGCAAGCATAGGACTACGCTTGATCTGAGCCCACAAGAGGTTAGAAATAGATGTTTCTGAAGGAAGTGGATCAGCTGTGCTGTAATGTGTCATGAGACAGTTGATCCACTTCTTTGGGTGAAATACATGTCGCCCTATGTCCCACCCACTGATTCATAGATTCATAGCTGTTAGGGTCGGAAGGGTCCTCAATAGATCATCGACTCCAACCCTCTGCATAGGCAGGAAAGAGTGCTGGGTTCAGATGACCCCAGCTAGATGCCTATCTGACCTCCTCTTGAAGACCCCCAGGGTAGGGGAGAGCACCACCTCCCTTGGGAGCCCGTTCCAGACTTTGGCCACTCTAACTGTGAAGAAGTTCTTCCTAATGTCTAGTCTAAATCTGCTCTCTGCTATCTTATGGCCATTATTTCTTGTAACCCCCAGGGGCACCTTGGTGAATAAAACCTCACCGATTCCCTTCTGTGCCCCCATGATGAACTTATAGGCAGCCACAAGGTCGCCTCTCAACCTTCTCTTGCGGAGGCTGAAGAGGTCCAGGTGCCCTAGCCTTTCCTCATAGGGCTTGGCCTGCAAGCCCTTAACCATACGAGTGGCCCTTCTCTGGACCCTCTCCAGGTTATACACATCCTTCTTGAAGTGCAGCGCCCAAAATTGCACGCAGTATTCCAACTGCGGTCTGACCAGCGCCTGATAGAGGGGAAGTATCACCTCCTTGGTTCTGTTTGCCATGCATCTGCTGATGCACGATAAAGTGCCATTAGCTTTTCTGATGACTTTGTCACACTGATGACTCATGATCATCTTGGAGTCCACTAGGACTCCAAGATCCCTTTCCGCTTCCGTGCCACCCAGCAGGTCATTTCCTAGGCAGTAGGTATGCTGGACATTTTTCCTCCCTAGGTGCAGCACTTTGCATTTCTCCTTGTTGAACTGCATTCCGTTGTTTTCCACCCATATATCCAACCTGTCCAGGTCTGCTTGTAGTTGTTCCCTGCCCTCCGGTGTGTCCACTTCTCCCCACATTTTTGTGTTATCCACAAACTTGGACAGAGTGCACTTCACTCCCTCATCCAAGTCGCTGATGAAGACATTGAAGAGTATCGGTCCAAGGACCGAGCCCTGCGGGACCCCACTGCCCACACCTTTCCAGGTCGATACTGACCCATCCACTACGACTCTCTGGGTACGACCCTCTAGCCAATTCGCCACCCACTGGACTGTGTAGTCATCCAAGTCACAGCCTCTTAACTTGTTCACCAGTATGGGGTGGGATACCGTATCGAAGGCCTTCCTGAAGTCTAAGTAAACGATGTCAACCCCTACTCCTGTGTCCAGGTGTTTTGTAACCTGGTCATAAAAAGAGCCTAGATTAGTCAGGCATGATCTACCTGTTACGAACCCGTGCTGGTTTCCCCTCAGCATAATTTTTCCTGCTGGGCTCTCGCAAATGTGAGCCTTGATAATTTTTTCAAAGACTTTGCCAAGGATGGAGGTGAGACTGACTGGCCTATAGTTGCCTGTGTCCTCCTTCCTCCCCTTCTTGGAAATGGAGACCACATTGGCCCTTTTCCAGTCCTCCGGGACCTGGCCCATGCACCATGAGTGTTCAAATATTCCTGCCAGTGGCTGTGCAATGACATCAGCCAGTGCCTTCAGTACCCTCGGATGGAGCTCATCCGGGCCTGCCGACTTAAACGCATCCAGGTCCTCCAAGTGCCTCTGCACTGATGGTACAGAAAAAGGAGTGATGCATTTTCTCAGGGCTTGAAGGGCCTTCTTCTGTGAACCCTGGGAATGCCCAGGCAAGATCAGGCCCCTGTGAGCATCTGTCCAACATTCCCCTCTTACCCAGATATGCCCCTGGGAACCTCAGGCTGGGTCTGGGTAAGTGGGGAAAATTAGGGTTTCCCCACTCGCTCAGACCTGCACCTGGGATCTCTGAAGACCAATCTCAGTAAGCTGGGAAATCATAGTCCTATCCTTTAAAGCATCTGCAACTTCAGCCAGTTTAGTGCTAAGTGTGCAATCAGTCCCATCATCCACATCATTAATAAAGATGTTAAATAGTACCAGACTTAGCACAGACTTAGCTTCCTTGGGAATCCCACTTCATACCTCCTTTGAACTAGACAGAGCCACTGATGACTACTCATTGAGCCTGATGATCCAACCTTTTAAATTTAAATGCATCCAATTAGAGGTAATAAGCTTAGAACATAAATATCAATTATGTTGTGATTTATTCCTCTGGTAAATAAATGCACCTAATATGTTTTCAACAGTACACATTTCTAATGCAGGTAGTGCAGGCATTAAGCTGAACTTAGAAGACTGTTTAAGACAGGGGTCAGCAACCCCCGGCACGCATGCCGAGCATGTCACGCAAGGCCATTTTGCTTGGCACAGCACCGCCAGTCCTGGCTCTAAGCAGCTGCTGCCAGCCACAGAGCCCAGGCTACTCCCAGCAGGTGGCTGGGAGGCTGCAAGCCCCGCTGCAAACAGACCAGGCTCCTTGGGCCAGCTGCAGCCAGGAGGCTGCAAACAGCTGCTCCAGGCTCCAGCATGTCGGCACTCCAGCATCTTCCAAGGTAGACATTGTCTTTTTTTCGGCATTCTGGTCAAAAAAATGTTGCCTACCCCTGGTCTAGGAAATACTTAGGGCAGTGGTTCTCCACTCAGAAAATGCTAGCTCTTAGCTTTTGCCTATTTTTTTTTGACTATGGAAAAATATTATAGTGATTCTTATGTTGCAAAAAATTAAGAAAACCCACAACAGTTCAGAATGTATTTAACACTATGGATTCCTATTTGAAATCTCTGGGTTTTTCTTTGGAATTATGCTTGCACACCTAGCAGTATTAACATTGTACAGCACTCTGTGGTAGGGCTGTGTGAAGCTTTGGTAGCAGATTTGATTTGGAGGAGATTTGGCTTAATTCGGCTGCCAAAAATCTGAATGCAAATCGAATCAGAAGACCCATTAAAAAGTCCTAATCGAATCAGACACTCCAAACCAATTTAGAGATTGGGCCATAGACTATACAGGCAGTCCTCGACGATGCTGGATACAGCTGCCTCCAGCTGGTAAGTCTGTTGTGGCAAAGAGGGTGATGGAAGGGGTGTGGGGATGAGCAGATCAATGCTCCCACAGTGAGGGAGGGATTCGGGCTGGGGCTAGGGCTGGGACAAGCTGCCCAGCTGGGGTGGGGGAGTATGGGACTCAGGGAGGGGTGCTCCCGCCACTGTGTGTCACCAGTCCGGAAGCTGCTCTTCTGGTGGCTCCTCCTGCACTCCAGGAGGCTAGCCCCCGCCACTCGGCTGCACTCTGCAGGGCAGGCGGAGCTAGGGCTATACTCCGGGTGGCTAGCCCCAGCCCAAAGCACAGCCCTGGCTCCACCCACCCTGCAGAGTGCAGCCTGGCAGCAGGAGCTTGCTGCCCAAAGCACAGCCCTGGCTCTGTCCACCCAGCGGAGCACAACCTGGTGGTGGGTGACTGGGGCTAGCCTCCTAGAGTGCAGCCTGGCTCAGCCCGCCCTATGCAGATCCAGGGGCACATGCCCATTCCCATGCCCTCCTGGACTGGCAACAAGAGCTGCTGGAGGAGCTACCAGAAGAAAACTCCAAGACCAGCAGTGCATGGCAGTGCGCAGTGGCAGGAGCCCCCCTCCCTGAATCTCACACCCCCCCTGCCTGGCTGGGCAGATTGTTCCAGCCCCAGCCCCAATCCCTCCCTCACTGTGGGGGCATTGATCTGCTCAAACCCCCCACACCTCTTTCCTCCCTCCCTCTGCCCACCACAGCAGACTTACCAGCTGGAGGCAACTGTGTCCAGCGCTGTCAAGGACTGCCTGTATAGTCTATGGCCGAATTTCCGAATCTGAATTGGCCGAATCAAATCGGGACAGTAATTCAAATCACTGAATCGAATCACTGTCCCTCCAAATCGGCCAAATCTGAATCTGAAGCAAGTACTTGCTGCTTCGCACAAGCCTGCTCTGTGGCACCCTTGAAAGGATCTCAAGCCACCCTGGTTGAGAATTACCTAGGGAGCTGAACTTACATGACTTTCAGTGTTAACTGCATGTGGGATGAGAGCAACCACAGAAAGGAGAAAATTCACTAACTAGTCACTTTAACATTAAAAATATATAAAAGTATTTTTTATTTAGAACATCAGCAGAAAAACTGAAAAACATTATTGATACTTTGAAGGCTATATTTTTTATTAAGCCTAAGTACAGACATTCAGAAAGCTTGAGGAGGAATTGATCTAATGTACATGGTTTTCTGTAAGTGGCTTAAGTTAGATTAGTAACGAACATAACACACGTTCGCCCTTTGGTGGGGGAGGAAGGGAGGCACGTAGGCTGCTTGCACTGACTGAGGCCAGCAGATAGGGGGTGCTTCTGCACACCTCCCAGCACGTCCCATAGACACCCCAGGCTGCCAGAGACTGGCAAGCACAACCAAGTGCTGGGGCCACCCCTGATTGGCTGCCGGGCACAGGCAAGCATACCCCCAACCCCTTGCCACATCATCCCAGATCCTCCCCAACACCCAGCCCTAGGCTTCCAGAAGAGCCCCAGAGCAAGCACCCTCCATTGTGAGCTGCATGTGCCTTCATGTCTCAGCCTACCTCATCAACCTTCAGGAGGTGGGTGCTCTCTTCTACTGCATGGGTTTCTTCAACTGTGTAGGGGCTGTGGATGGCACCCACATTCCCATCCCTTGCCCAGCCTAGGCTGCCTAGGTATTTATCAACTTCAATGGCTACTTCTCCATCATCCTGCAGGGCACTGTCAGCCACAAAAAGCACTTCACCCATATCTTTGCTGGCTGGGTGAGCAGTGCCCACATTGTTTGCATTTTCCACAACTCCTCAGTCCCCGAGCTGAAGGGGAGCAGGCACTATACTCCCAGGGTCCCTGATTTCACCATCAGTGATGACATCAACCCCCTCCATTGTTGAGGACCTGGCTTACCCCCTCCTGCCATGGCTGATGAAACCCTATGGAGGGCAGCTAAACCACTGGTAGGAACACTTCAACTACTGCCCAATCAGGTGCCACATGACAGTGGAGTATGCCTTCAGCTGCCTCAAAGCATACTAGCAGGCTCTCAGGGCATACTTTGAGGTGTATGAGGAGAGTCCTCCCCACATGAAGAGGGCCAGAGGGCTTCAAGTACCTGTGCCCTGGCTCTGGGCCATAATCTCTTGCCTCAGGCTCCTGCATCCTAGGCAGTGTTGCTCACAACCCAGGCTGCCTGGACATCATTCCCCTTCCCCTCTCTGCTCCCTCCAATCCCCCCCAGGTGCACACACTGAATGGAGGAAATGAGGTAGGAGGAAAAGATGTGGCTCAGATTAAAATGTTGGTGCTCCCAAATTTTTCTTGTTTTTAATAAAGAAAACCTATTGAACATTACCCATGTCTTAGCTTGGGCCTTCTGCTTGGGCCTTCTTCCCACTGACATAAGCCAGTAAACCTTTGGAGGGGATGAGGGAGGTTTGTGAAAGGGGTGAAATAATGTGGAAGAGGTAGTTAGGACAGGGAAGAGGGATGGGTCAAACTCAAAAACACAAAACCTTGGAGGGGAGGCACAGGGTATGGGGGCTTTAGACCTGGTACACTAATTTCCAGACTCAGGAGTGAAGAGCAGGGGTTTCTCTGTGTAGGAGCTGGATTGGTGGGTGATATCAGACCTACTGTCCATCTGAGAGAGCTGTGGGGTGGGAAGTGGATGATGGGCTGGTGAGCTGTGCTCTCCCCCCTGGCTCTAAGCACTCCTGCACTCCTTTTGATCACTCCTGCATTCCTCCTGCCCTAGAACCACTGTATACATGTGGAGACCACCAGGACTGGAGGGGAATGGATCAGCTCTGGGAGGGGGAGTGCCCCTGACAGCCCTACCCAGGCAACCCAGTTCTGCTCCCCTCATTCACTGCTATCCTGTGGAGTGGGCTCTGCCTGGTGCCTTTCTCCTTCCCTAGACCATGGATCACTGGCTCTCTTGCACCACTCCTCCTGTCCCAGGTCCCCCTCCCACTCAAGCAGCTCACAGTCAGGGCACAGTGGGGAGCATTCCTTCCCAGCAAGCATCCAGTGTTCCTTCCTGTGCGACCTCCATTTCTGTCACCCCAGGAAGAGTCCCTGGAGCAGGGGTCAGCATGCTGTGGGGGGCTGTGTGGCAGCCTCTCCCACCAGTTCTGGCAAGGAGTGCTATGGGCTCTCCATGGCTGGAAGCAGTCAGGGGTGTTACAGGTAGATGCAAAGCAATCTGGGACCCTGTCTATAAACTCCCTTTCCAGGAGCTGTGACTCTGCCAGCTCCCCAGAAGAGGAGGCAGCCTCCTTGAAACAGCAGATAGCAGGAATGGTGGTGGTGGTGGGGGGGGGGGTGTGATGGTATCTTGGCAGCCCAGGTGCTTGACCATGTACACCCTCTACATCTGGAGTCTCTCCTTGGGCTGGTCCTGTGGCTCCTGGCACCAGGAGTCAGCTGTGTGAACCTGGAACTGAGAGGTGGTACCAAGGCCTGTAACATTTCCTCCTTGCTTCTTTGATGCCTCCTACAGATATCCCTCATGAAGTCTGCAGCTGTGCGGTCCCCTGGCCATGGGCCAGCATGATGTCCTCCCCACACCATCTTTCCTCATGTAGGTGGTATCTCTGCAGTTAGGGGACACACAGAGGCTTTGTGTGAAGTTGCAACTTTTGCTAATAAAAATTAGGTACAAGGGGCCCTCTCAGCACTTGCTATGGTTAGCCTCCTGTCTGGACCCTTCCCCTGCCTTGGGCCAGGAGCCCTACCCCAGCTCTCCTCCTGGCACAACAGAGACCACGGTCTCTTCAGTGCTGTGGGTGGGCAGCAGGTCCTTGCACCAGTTCTGGGATGTGTTGCCACAGAGGAAGGGGATGGTTCCCTCTGCAAGCACTGAATTGGGCACTTGTTCCACTCCCTCACAGGGTTTAGGGCCCCTGGGTCCCATGGGAACTTAGACCATCCCCAGAACAGACAGGGACTGAGCACTCCAGGGAATGCCAGCAAAGCTTTTACACCGTCTCTCCCCCTCATCCTTCTCTTACAGGGGAGGTGTTTCAGCACTGTGTCCCTGCAGGAATGGTACTTAAGTCCCGATGTTGCCCTGGTGAAACTTGGTTATGATGGTGAAGCTCTCACCACCCCCCCCCCCCCAAACTTTCCTGTACAGGAGGCATTTCAGCACTGTACTACAAAAGTGGTACTTCACTCCCAACATTTCCATGCCCTTGTCTTTCTAGCACCATTCTTCTACTTTGTCTACTTTGGGAGGGGGTGCGGTAGGGTAGAGATTGCTTTGATTTCAGGGGTTGGGGTAGGGGGGTGGTCTGGGACTGGGATGGGGCTCTAATTGCAGGAGGACGAGAATAGGGGTTTCCTTGAGGGGATGGTACAGACCATCTGCACCATGAAACTGAGAGTAACCTAGCACCCATGGACTTTTCCCAGGGATCAGATGGGGGCGGAGGTGGGGTGGCAGGGAGAGTTGTGCTGCAGCACCAGCCACTGCAGGGAGCTGGGGGCATGCCGTACATCTGGAAGCAGGACAGTGAGGTGTTGGAAGAGTGGGTCTAGAACACCAGTAGCAGCAGTATGGGGAATGATGTCCTAGCGCCCACATGCTGGGCCACAGTTTGCAGGGTCAAGGTCCAGGATCAGAGCGCCTCCTGCAAGGTGGAGGTCATGGGCCTTCAGGTCCTGATTCCCAATTCCCATGGCATTGGAGCTTTCCTCCCCACTCCTGCTTGCCGGCCACACAACCTTGACTCCTGCTCTGGGCCACACCTGAGAAGATGTCAAGGACACTCAGGTGCAGCTGCAGGTGCACTTTGGCTTTCATGTACTGTGATGATGCAGGGACCAGAACCAATGGGGTAGACTCCTCATGGACTGGCTCCAGCACCTGCCCTCTTGCCATGTGGCCCCTAGGAACCTCCTCCTGGGCAGCCAGTCATCTCATTGTTCTGGGGCCTCCATGAACCTGTTCTTCTGGTAGGGTCCCTATAGATGACTCTTCCCATCCCTCAGTGGGCATAAATATGCAGGGTCTCAATGGCCCTGTCCTTGACAAGGAAATCAGACAGCTCATAGCCTGTCCCTGGGCCCCAGACTTTTTGTTGGTATCATGCATGCACCTATACTGCATCTTTATCCATTTAGCCTTGGCTCAGCACTGCTCTGAATAGCTTTTGTGTTCTTATGACTGCATCTGTTGAGTGATATGGTTGAAGACATCCCTGCTCTGGTGCCCTTTGTGGAGGTGGTGCTGGGTCTTCTCCTTGCCCAAGATGGAGATGAGATCTTTCATCTCCCCGCAGTCACAGTTGCATGACCAGGGTTGGTTACTAGAGGAGGACAGAACAGGGTCATCCATGGTCTGCAGTGGTTCCTGTGGGGTCTTAGCATCCATGGATGGGTGAGGGTCAGGCTGCAAGATGGTGGATAGAAGTATGGAAGGCAGGCTGGGAGGAAGGCTGGAAGGGTGGATGGATGGAAGGAGTGGTGGATGCATGAAGGTGAGGATCCCACCACATGGCTGTCCCTCTCACTATAGCTGGGTGCTGCCCCTGCTTCAGTGTGACCAGGGCTTCAGTGGTCAGGCCACACCCACAACCTTGAACTTTCTAGGGGCTTCCAAGAACCAGTGGTAGCAAGCAAAGGCCAAGGAGATCCAGATCTGACCAATATGACATGAGAAGCTTCTTTCAAGCAATAAAAGCCATCCACAGGCCATATTCCAATTCCAGGAATGTGATTCCTGGGATCACATTCTCATGGACAATGTATCCATCAAGCAATGCTGGAAGAAGCACTTCAAGACTCTATTCAACCGTAAATCTGATGTCTCAGCTGCCACTATTGAGTCCATCCCTCAACACCTAGTAATAGAACCTCTTGCTGATCCTCCATCCTTCAAGGAAGTCTGGTGTGTCATCACTGACCAAAAAACAATAAGGCACCAGGCTCAGATGGCATCCCCAGAGGTCTTCAAAGCTGGTGGAACAGCACTAGTGCAATTTTTTTACCAACATCTCATTAAAATATAGGTTAATAAGGAAGCTTCACCTCACAAAGGCGGCCAACATTGTGACCATCTTCAAGAAAGGGGAGAAGTCAGTGTGTGAGAACTACTGAGGCATTGCACTCCTCTCTGTTGCCAGGAAGATTCTTACACACATCCTTCTGAATCACCTCTTACCCCTTGCTGAAGATGTCTTTCCAAAAATCCCAGCATGGCTTTAAACAATCTTGGAGTACTGCCGACATGATTTTTGTTGCATGACAGATCCAGGAGAAGTGTAGAGAGCAATGCCAGGAGCCATTTATGGCATTCATTGACCTAACCAAGGCCTTCGACTCCATCAATTGTGAAACCTTATAGAAGGTGCTGACTAGCTTTGGTTGTTCACTGAAGTTCATCAGTGTCCTCAGGCTATTCCATAATGGGATGACCGTCACAGTCCTTCGCAATGAATTTGAGACAGACTCATTTATCATCCATACTGGTGTCAAGCAGGGCTGCATCATTGCCCCAACCCTTTTTCCCATCTATCTTGCTGTGATTATCATCTGTGATTGCTTTCCTCCCAGAACTGGGGTTGAGTATTGAATGGACAATCAGCTTTTCAACCTGCAGCACCTTCACAGCAAGATGAAAGTTACCAAGACTGACAGCATCACTGACCTTCAGTATGCTGACAGCTGTGTTATCCTTGAGCACATCGAGACTGAGCTGCAGTCCACTGCTTATCACAGCCCAGGACTCACCCTTAACATTGGGAAAACCAAGATGCTCCATTAGCCTGCCCCAGCACAAGCTACCCCCCTCCCTCCACAAAGTACCATTGCTGGAGAACCCCTGGAAAATGTCAAGCATTTCCCATACCTTGGCAGTTACCTCTCCCAGCTGTCAGTCTTGATTTAGAAACTGAACACAGGATTTGCTGTGTTTACTGTGTTTTGCAGCATATCCTTTGCAAAGCTGCTTCGCTGTGTCTTTACTGACCAAGATCTGCAGATGGAAACTAAGATCCTGGTCTACAATTCAGTGGTTATCCCCACACTCCTCTACTGGTGTGAAATGTGAGTGATATATCATAGCCATCTTAAGCATCTGGAATGGTTTCATCAGCACTACTTCAGGAAAATCCTTCCCATTAGATGTGAAGACCACTGCACCAATGCCAGCATCCTCTCTGCAGCTAACATAACCAGCATTAAAGCAAAGATCATGAAACAAACTCCACTGGGCTAGCCACTGTGTGGATGGCTGACACTCATCTCCTGAAGCACGTCCTCTTCTCTCAACTTAGTCATGATAAGCACATCTGCAGAGGACAGAGGAAGTGCTACAAGGACACCTTGAAAGCATACCTTAAAAAGTGTGGCATCAACCCTACCAATTGGGAAGTGCTAGCTGGTAACAGGTCTCAATAGTGCTCTATCATATATCAAGCTACATCTCACTTAGAAGAGAACTGTCTTGCTAAGAAAACAAAGAAATGGCAGAGGAGGAAGGAAAGCACACAACATCCTGGCCAACAGTTGTGCTCCGCCCCAGCACCACTTGTCACGTCCATGGAAAAAATTGCAGAACACAGACTGGAGTCCTCAGGCACTTTAAAACTCATCAGTAATCCACACACCCCCACCCGGAGACATCATCCTCATATTGAGGGATAGCCAATAATGATACAGCTGGGTACAGCCCCTGCTCCAGTGTGACCAGTGCTCCACTGGTCAGGCCACCCCCACAACCTTGAACTTTTTAGGGGCTGCCAGCAGACACCCCATGATTCTGGCAATGTTCTACACTGGCCTGGAAATTTCCAGTTGCCTCTACCTGTAACATGCAGAGAGCTGGCCACACCCTACCTGCTCCTGGAGTTTCCAGGGGAATCCACCTCGTTGCCCTGGCATGGATGTTCAGTACCGCCACCCCTTTGCCCTAGTACTCCAGGACCCTGTGACTGTGGGTGGGCCAAAAGCTCTGTATCCACTTCTATACTTCTGTGCCATGGCTTACTGTCCCCCCCCCCCCAAAAAAAAACAAACCACCGCCAGCCCACATGGCAAAAAATCGGCCCTGCCCTGAGCGGTGCTGAGTCGGGGGCCAATCTCGGGTGGGGGGGGGGGCACGTGCCTCCCCGAGCCCCCCTACCAGTTGCCTGTGTACTTGACAGCAATGGCTGAACCACAGAGGTCACAGGGTTGCCTCTGTGCAGCCTAGTCCCAATGTTCTGCCCCTGCCGTCCCAACACACCAGAGGAAAGCCACCCACACTGGCTCCTGCTTGGGGGAGGGGTAAGCTGGGGCCCAGGTGGCAGGGTACCCGCCTCTGGTCACTGAGATGCTGTGTGCAAGACCCAAGGGGATTCCTGGGTCAGGGTCCATGGAGCCTTGCCTGACAACATAGGGGTTCTCCTTGGCTCAGCATCAGGTCTGTGGGTAGATCATGGGGTGCTTTATGATAGAGTGTGAGGGCACAGCTGAGGGACTCAAGTGTCCAGGTCCTGGTGCCCATGCAAGGGATATAGATGCCTTCCTCTGCTCCCCCCACCCCAGTACTGCCTGAAGCTGACAAATGGATGGAGGTAGGAGGAGGGGCTCGGAAGAGAATCTGTGCAGGCTTGGCTCTGAGAGAGCTCAGGGATGGGGTCTGCTGGGTGCTCAGCTGGAGCAGCCAGGCGGGGGCCCAAGTCTATCACACCTCCCTGTGATCAGGGGTAGCAGGGGCCACAAAGGAGGCTCAGATACCAGAGGACAGTGATCTAACTTGATTTGACAGGGGATCTAGTACAGATGTTCAATTCACTGGTCTAACCTAAATCAATCAGATTTAAGTGCACATCAAACCAGGTCTATCTTAGACCGTGTTCCACAATTTTTAGACCAGTCTAAGTGTAATGTCTGTACCTGGTCTCGGATTAAGGAAAAAAATGAAATTTTGAAATTAAGGCTCAATTATTCCCTTAAATGCTGAATACCTGTCAATGTAGCTTGTGAAAGAAAGAAGTGCAATTGTTTTGTGGTACCCTTTACAAGGAAATGTGTAGGTCTACATCTGCAGAGCTGATTACAGGTACCAGCTCCATAAATGTAAACTCCATATGTTCATTAATAGCATGAAATAATTTTACATTTCTAGTATTCAATACGTGAAAGAAACTTGATATGTCAAGCATTCTATTAGTATAGTTACAGTTTGGATAGCAGAATATCCTATTTTATAGCTCAGGCATATTCTCTTCATACCTGAAACATGGGGTGTTCATTGCAAAGACTTATTTCCTTCCCCCATTCATCCCAACCCTCAAATTTTAGATTTAATTTATTAATGTAAAAATATTAGCTTCCACAGAAGATTTCAATGTTCAGCTAGAAAACAGAGTTTTATTTACAATATGGCCGCACTGCAGTGCAAAGCCCAATCGTGTCCCATATCTCTGGTTAGAACTCAAAGCCATTATTACTTAAATACAAATGACAGCAAATTCTTTTTTCTTTATGCTTATATGATGAACAGCAACCACCAACCACCATCACCATTCTTTCCATAGTTTGTATATTAAAATACTGCAAAGGGAAATGCTTAAAAGGACTGGAAGAAAACACTTTTATTTGTCACTGAGAAACACCAACACCTTGTTTTACAGTAGTGCCTCTGAAAAATACATAGATTTATCACAGGTCATATTTTGCCATTTACAGTATTGAGAGTTTTGTCTGCATACTATTTGAGCATTATACATAGAGTCCTACCTATTTATTTATTTAGGTTGAAAAGTAAAATCTAATTAAAATTTTAATCTGTGTTGTACATGAACTACTTTGTCAAATAGATTTACATCTCAGTGTTACCCTGTAATGATGCAATATATTCAGCAGAGTTCTTCCTTAACTGACTTCAGTCATAAATCTCGATTTTTGTGCAACTGATACGATAATTCAAATGTGGAGAAAAATGAGTATACCTATTACTATTTCTAATTCATGGCCCTGGAATGCAAAATAACTTCTTCACAACTATGAGACAACCATACAGTAAGCTGGACTATTTCACATTAATAACTCTTTTCTACACAATTAATAGGGAAAGATTGAAACTAGTTTGGAAGAAGAAAAAAGAAGATTAAATAAAGGCATTTTTTGTATTAAGCAGTAATCAACTACTAATCACTGGTCATATAACAAGGAAAAACTCTAAGGTATTATACATCAATGGAATGAATTATTAGAACAAACAACTGCTTAGCTAGAGCTCTTCTGATTGTAAAATTAAGGGTCAGCAAGTCTGTCTAGGCATTTGAATATAAATTCATCTTTCAGTGAAAAATTCTGGTAAAACTTAAAATTCTCAATCTTAATGACACTTTGCTTTTGGCTTGCCCCATATGAATAAGATGATCTTCGCAAAAAATGAAAGCCACCTTTGATAATGTAAGATAAAAATGTAATTTAGGGTTATATTTGCAGAAAATTTAACAAGGAAGAAATGAAATGGCCTTCCTTTAGCTTTCAGAAAGTCTCTCTCTTTATTTGAAAATTTTATATAGTTAGCTATGTTTATGTAGCCTCTGCATCAAGAAATTTCTATTAATCAGTGTAGACAGTGTCATGTTTATTTATTACAATTAAAATAATTATAAAAGGATGCCATTCACGAGCCTCAGACACTCTAACACAAAATTAATACAGTAACATCTTAACAGCATTATGGGATTCATTTGAATGGGAACTCAGTCAAGTAACCACACACAGAAATTTCTACAGTCTTTTCGTGGTTGGAAAAGTTTCTTAGGGATTTTACCAAACACTCTGTCAAATGCATCTTTTTCAACTTGCTTGGGAGGCCATGAAAACCAGAACACATTAGACCAATCAAAGTGTTTATATAAGGTATGTTACATTAACAGTCACTTCCTTGATATACTATTCATTTGGGAAAAAATACATCTCGGAGATGAAAATATATGAGAAATTACACATTTTTTCTATGCAAATCAATTACCAAACAATATTCTGCCCTTTCACTTCACTCAAAATAGACAATCTTAGAGATTTCCAGGTTTTAGGGGTTTTTCTTTCCTTTCCTCCTCCTCCTCTCTTTGCTTCATTTATTCTTTCCCCTTTAGCAAATAATGAGGTCTAAGCAGAAATTATTGTGCTCTCCCCCTTAATCTATTAAAGCTTCTAGAATACCTTCATTCTCAGTCAACCAAGCACTTTTAAAACCTTAAACATTAAAACTTTTTCCTGAATGTCAATGCCAGTAGATCTAAAACTATATAGCACTGGTATCAATCCAGGTGAAAATATCCATTACACACCACGCAAAGAAGAAAATGAATCATCTTGTATGAAAGAACAAGCCCTTCTTGCTAATTTCAAGGAAGCCATCAGGGCCTCATAGACAGGAAATTAGAAATAATCAAACCAATAACAGCCAATGAATGTATGCATGACTTATGAATTCTGATTAATCTTATGAAGATAGTATGCAGTTGAAAATTACTGAATTATGAAATGTATTTTTTTTCAATGTGAATTCATCTTTGCTGAGAAAACCTTTGGCCTGTACACAGGTCAGGGTACAATCAAGAGTATTAACTGCAGTGTCTATGCTTTGGTTGAACAATGTGCAAACTAAGAAACTGCCTAAGTAGGAGACCAATTTGATATAGAATGAGAGTCCACATTACAGTTAGACCACATTAAGAGCACTTAAAACTTAAATGATGATCACACACTAAGGCTCATTAACGAGTGCTAGATGCCCTCTAGGCATCCTAAGGTTATGCCACTTCAGGTGAAGATTATCCTTGAGCTGGACTACCTAGCTCAAATTAACTTAATTTTTAGATGTTCACCTGAGATAAAAATCACCAATTTGTAGTCCTCCAGTATCTCAGGATGCATTGCTTCTATCTGAACTAGCTGTCATTCAGCTGGGAACAGCCAGCCAACAGATGGGTGTGGATGGGGGAGTGGGGACAGAGGAAAAAGGAGTTAAGGGGGGCAGGGGGCTGAGGAGAAGGGAGAAGGAGACAGAATTGGAGAGGGGAAGAGGAAAAGTGGAGGGGGAAGGAGAAGAAGAGAGGAGAGTGGGTGAATTAGGAACCCTGGGACTGCTGCTCCCTCTGCCCCCCAAATTGCCTCCTGACATCCAGGTCACCCCCCTCCACCCCCATATTGGTCCCCTGCCACCCCATTTGCCCCTCTGACCCCCATCAGCCGCTCCAGCCCCAGATCACTGCCTTGCTACCCTGAACAGCCCAAAATCAGTGGAGTCACTGGAGGGGGGTTCCTCCTTTGTGCCTGCTCCTTGAGTCTCTGCAAACTATGCCAATCCTACATGCCCAGATCCAGCCCCTGCTGGGCCACACACCTAAAGAAGGGTTTGGGGGGGAAGGGGGCAGAGGAAGGAACTGCTGGGCAGCTTCAGGGTCCAGTAGGGGCTGAATACAGGGATGGCATAGGCTGCAAGAAGCCTGGGATCATGCAGGGAGGGAGATTCCTGTCTCCTCTTTTCCCCTGCTGCCATTGCCACTGCTGCTATCACAGGCTTATTGGGGTGGCAGGGTTGCAATTTGGGTGTGGGGGAGCAATCTGGGGATGGGAGGGCCAATTGGGGGGGGTTAAGGGAGGATCCTGGAGCCAATGGGGGCAACAGGGCAATTTGGGATTCAGAGGGGGCAATCCAAGCAGCACAGCGATCCCCTTCCCCCACTCCCTGACCTATACTGTAGCTACAGAACCAGTGAGCAGGGCAGACATGGCGCAAACTTGCAGCCCCTAGCTACACCTCTAACAGCACATCTGAGCAGTGCACAGTAGAGAGGGTATTAACCCCAAACATGTAACAGATCCCAAGCACTTGTTAAACTTAACACAGACTAACTTTCCTTAGATTTAGCATCTGCTAAATCTAATGTGTAATCTCACCCACAGATTCTTTAAAAGGAGCTGGTAAAGGACAGAGTGGAAATTCCCCAAGCAGGACAAAGGAAAAGAGGTAATGAAGCAGGGTTTTACTCACAGAAGGAGAACAGGAGAAGCTACATAGAAACAAAAGGTAGAAAAAAAGGTGAAATGGGCATACTTTCATAGTAGGGGGAGTGTCAGAGATGACAATGTCCAAGGAAAGAAGCCAAAACTGAAAGGCCTGGATAACATAGAAAATAAAACATGAGCTGCTCAGAAAGATCCTGCATGACCCCAGAAGACCTGACTCTAGCCCAAATAATGATTCTGACTGGTAAGGAAACGAAGGCAAGGAAATACATGTAGGGCTTATTATTTTCATATAGATCTATGAATTACTGGTAGCATTAAGTAAAGTTTAGTGGTGCTTACACAAGTCATGTGCACAACCTATCTTGGTACATGCATCTGTTTACAGGTATCACATGTCATGGAGTAGGAAACTTAGCAAGAATACTTGCATGGCTGGAAATCTGGGGAAGCAGATGTTTAAGGTGCAAGAGAGTCTGAGAATCAAAGTTGGGCCATTGGGAACAAGAAGGGTTTCAGCCATTAGGAGGAATGCTAGATAGAGGATCTGAAATCATGCAAGTCTGTTAAGTCTCCAAACAGGGAGTTTGATCGCATCTATTCTACTTACTGACAGTCAGGTAAGAATAAATATATCAAATAAACCAGTACTTTGTCCTTGCCAATATTCTGATTATTCTGTGGGTGGTTTTTTCCTTAGTTATATACAAAAATAGAAATAAAAAGTAACATAAAATGCTTTCAATGGGCAATTATTTAACTGGTAAAATCAGTAATAAATACTGAAATGGAAATGATTTTTTGAAAAATGGAACTGGCTGCAAAAACACTCTAACTCATTAATATTTGAATAAAACCCATAACCATTATTAAACATCTAAATTTTGATTTCTCTAGAGGCACACAGATACATATAGTTTTGCTTTCTTTACTGTTCAACAGCTGTGATTTTTTTTTGCAAGTTAAAAAGCTTCTAGCTTACCACCACAAAATATGCTTTGAAAAAACAGCTGTTCCACTCCTTAAAAGAAACCCATAATAGAACAATTTAACTATCGAGAGAAAATTCAATATAAGGGTTGCATAATTAACTAAAAGATAAAGAATCTCTGTTCTAGCATTGATTTCCAAGCCTAGGGCACCTCCAGAGGCTGATCCTATTCCAATCTGTGGAAGCACATGGATCACTCATTCTGGTAACAGGCACCCTTGTGCAACTCAAAAGCATGGTGGGAGTTGCTTACAGGCAGACAATGGGAACCGTCATGCATTGTACCTGATATGGGGTTGCACATTATGCACCTCCGCCATCAGAGGATCCGTTCTTGCTTCTTAGGAGATGCTTACATGAGTGACAGAGGAGGACAACAACTCACCCACATTTTGCTCGCTACAACACACGCTCAGGAAGTGGACAGTCTGGATTGTAGACCCATAGCAAATGTCTGAACCCACACCTCACCTCCCATGGAGACAGAAGGACAGCAAGCTAAAGCAAACATGACTCTAACCAAGTACATCAGGACATCCTTCAGAAGGGAAGGAGCCCTGATTTCTGTTCCCAGCTCCTATGATGTTAATGCATTTTGTATTACATTTTTGCACTAGGTAAAATAAGCAAGATCTCCCACTTGAGCAAGTGTCCTAGCTACCAGGTTACTGCACAAAAGTTTGTGGATCTGCCCTCCTCGCCATACTTTTGGTAATACAGACATTTTGGCTAGGAACAGACATTTAAAAAGCCAGAGCCTGAACTGATTCAACCTTTGCAGGTTAGTCTAACTTGCCTAGATTGAACCATTTCTAACAGGAAAAACATGCTCTCTGGACTGGGCCAATGTGGGCACAAGTTTGCAGTTGCTCAGGCCAGGTGCAGGGGATGCTAGAGCAGGCCCTCAACTTCAGGGAAACTGTGCTGGCAGGGCTGGCCAACTCAGACTGAACTGGCCAGAGAGGGGTTTAATTCCCCCTCCCTGTGCTACCAGCAGGGACCCGACCCAGGTCTACCCATACTCTCCCTTATCTGCCCAGCCCAGCTGCTGTTGCCCTGTGTTTGGAGACAGCTCCCTGCTGGCAAGAGGGGGCTTATTCAGCCGCTGTCTCTGAGCACAGAACAGTAGCGGCTGGGCCGGGACAGGCCAGGCAAACCCCACTGGGCAGACTGTGCTGCGGTGGAGCAGACCCTCTGTGCTTGGAGTAAGCTCCCTCCCGGCAGGAAGAGGCTTATTCAGCCGCTGGCCATGGGGTCTGCCTGGCTGGGCCGCAGATGAAGCTCAGCAGAATAAGCCCCCTCAGTGTCTTGGCCTGGCACAGAATGAGTTGCAGGGCCCGGCCCCACCACCGCACAGCAGCTGGAGAGGCGAGCGGTGAGTGCCTGATGGGCAGGAACCCGTCACAGCTTCCCAGCGGGGCTGCGCTGCGGGGCCAGCAGGGCAGTTGTGGAGCACAGCGGTGCTGTGGGGCTTTGCAGACTCTGGCCCCCCACCCTTGCGCTGCTGCACGCAGCCCGAGCCTGCAGCCGGGAAGGGGCTCGCTCTCCCCCGCAGTGACAGGGGCTGCTGCTCCCAATAAAGGCTCTGCCCCTCCCACCGCAGTGGTGGGGAGTGGGTACAGCCAGGCAGGGCCCCTGGGGTCAGCAGGAACAGGGTTATTCCTCTGGCGGAAGGGACAGCTTGAGGCCTATTCCAGGCAGGGAGCCACCTGGCTGCCAGTGGGGTAGAGAGGAAACTAACTCTGTTCCCTGACCCCCTCTGCCTCAGAGGCCATAGTGCCCCCCTGCTGCAGCAGTGAGGAGGCAATGCGGGCAGACCTGGGTCGGGTCCCTGCTGGTGGCACAAGGAGTGGGGAATTAAACCCCTCTCTAACCAGACCCCTGCTGATCCCTGCTTGGGCTGCAGAGCAGAGGGGCAGGGACAGCCTGGCTGGGTGGAGCAGAGAGCCCCTCCCAGCCAGAGAGCATTGCCAGGATGCTGGGGTCTCTGTTTTAACTCAAACCAGCGAAGGGTCTGGGACAGACTGGTTTGAGTCAAATCGGTTAAGTCTGATACTACATTCAACCAGGTTTATCTCAAACTGGTTTCAGCCGTTTTCAAACTGGTTTATGTGCACTGAATGGCTGTTCTGTTACAGGTTTAAACAAGTTTCTGATCAATTAAACTGGTTTATGTGCAATGTCTGTCCCTGTCCCTGGCCCTTAAGGCTAAGATAAAGATATATTACAAAAATAAACACCGTAGTTTTCTAGGGACTTGAGATGAGTGAAACAGGATTTCACTTAGCAACTTGGAAAGCAAAAAGCTAGGTTAAGTGCTAACCAGGAGTTGAGTCTTTGTCTTGATTTTATTTTGTATATTTGAAAGCACTTTTTTATAGTACTCTTTTTGTTTCTCATTAGCCTTTTGGGGTAGTTTCCTCCCCCAAACAGTGCAAACAGTGCAAGTCAGAAAAACATTCTGAACAGACAAAAGTAATTCTAAAAGCCCCAATTTTGCAGAAAACTCAAGGACAGATGTTATACCTAAGACCACCTTGAACCTGTATTTTAAAACTGATAAGGATTCAAGTTGACATTACTTTAAAACTACATTCAGCTAAAGCATAAAAAGGTAAGTCACTGAAATCTTTAGTTCATTTTAAAGAAAGTTAAATAACTGTTTTGTATTTCCTCATCAGAGGAAGCTGACTACTTGTTTTTAGGTAATGAATAGAAGATACTATCAAATGTTGAAGCATCAGTGCTGAGGATGTTGAGACAAACTAAAAGCAATGAGTGAGACTCTACATTATGGGAAAATTGAATACAAAAGTCTGAAATGGCAGACTTGCTACAGAAACATGCTATTTTATTAAAATTAGCTATTACAGTGCAACTCAAACCTTCTGTTTAATAGTTGAATCTTCCAAATAATTTAAGAGCTTCCTGTTCATGTCACTTACCCTGAAATTCTGTATTCCTCAAGAGGATGCAGAATAGGGTTTGTGGTTCCAAACTAGAAGATATTTGAGCAAAGCTTTCCTGAGATAAAGCTCCCAGGAAAAAGAAATAAGACTGACAGATTAAACCAATCTGTTTTGGGAACATGTATATATCAAGCCATGGTTTTTATTATCTCCTCAATAGTTTCAGTCAGTTAGTATGTTTCCCACTATCCTACCCCATACAGTGTGGGGGAGTAAAACTGAGAACCGTCTTCAGAAACAAGTCTGGTTTGAATATTAGCAGAATCCTAAAGTTCATAAGCCAAACTAATTGTTCAATGGACATGAATAGGTCAGGCAGGGGGCTCTAGACCACCTCAGAAATGTAAGACCTCACAGACATCAGTAAGAATTGAGGCTGACGCACACTTGGAAGAGCAAAGGCTCCCCAGAGTATCTGTTGGTACTGCTGATGACTCACCATGGCAAACATATTCCTGTGCCCTATTATAGATAAAACCTACACAACACAGTTTGAAAGTGAGTTATACTGTAATACTGCATCATTCAAGATTCACATGCATTGTCTTCAGTCACACATGAGGATCAGGCAGAGGGTCAGAGCCTTTCCAAATGATCTCATATTACAGTAATAGTTGTGCCAAACTTCTCCATTTAATCCCTCTGATACTGGCCATTTCCAGCTCCAGGGCTAGGGACAGAAGTTACACATAAACCAGTTTAAGTAATCAGAAACTGGTTTAAATCTGTAACAGAACATAAAGTTCACACATAAACCATTTTCAAAATGACTGAAACTGGTTTAAGACGAACTTAGTTGAGTGTAGTATCAGACTTAACTGATTTGGGTCAAACTGGTTTATGAAACTTCTGTCCCAGACCCCTTCCTGGTTCAAGTTAAATCATAGTTCCCAGTATCCCAGCATGCTTTCCAGCCCCCAGCTGGGCTGTCTGCTCCAGCAGAGAAGGATTGAGGGGGGATATGAGGGGAGGCAGAGATTGCCGCCCCCCTCCCCGAGGAAAACCAGAGAGCTGGGGCCAGGGAAGGGGGGTTAAATTTCCCTTCCCCTGAATACAGAGCTGCCCTGCCCTGCTAAAAACATATGGCTGGATGCGACTATGGACTACAAATCTCAAAGGCACCTGGAAGCAGGAAGATGAAGTGATGAGCAACCCTGCAGAGTCCTGCTGCTGTAATTCTGGACTGCAAATCCCAGAGACCTCAGGGACATCAGGAAGAGGAAGTGAACACAAAGCCCATTCTGGCTACATGCCAGAGAGCCATGCTCTAGTCCCCCCTGCTTTCTGGCCTGAGACACTGCAGGCTGCATTTTATGAATGCATTTTATGAATCAAAAGCAAATGGCTGTCCAGTTGTTTCTCAGTTTAATCTTTGCAGTTTAGACTAACCTGCAAAGACTGAACTGATTCAGTCTCAGGCTTTTTGACTGCCTATACTTAGCCCAGGAGACAGAAATAAAGTTGTAGATATATACCTTAACTTTGTATTGCCTATTTTCCAGAAGCCTAAGTTTCACTGAAAGTGAAATTCAGTATTTTCAACAACATTCAGCATGAAGAAAGAGCACTAGGGGAAGGGGAACATAGAGCAAGGGAAGAGCAGGAAAGGAGTATGGGGAAGGGGGCATGAGGTACAGTGGGGAGAGTGGGCAAAAGGGCACATGATGTAGTGGGGAGCATGGGGAAAGAGATGAGTAGAGCAAAGGAAGCAAGGAGAAAGGTTATAGAGAAAAGGGACACATGGAATGTAGCAGAAGGGCATGGGGGAAGGGGAGCATGTGGTATGTGGAGAAAGAGCACACTGAAATGGCAGGGGGAGCTGCTGTTGCTCTAGCCCTGACCCTGACCCAAACAGGAGTCTGGAGCTGTAGTCACCACTACTGCTTGGCCCCAGAGGAGTCAAATCAAAGCAGCTGTGAAGGTAAGAAGGCAGGGACAGGCACCGGAGGGGGACAAGTGGGTGAACAGGCAGAAGGGGGACAGGCACAGGGGGATGGGACAAGTGGCAAGTCGGGGCGGGGGGATAGGGGCATGGGGCAGGCTGCCTGCCCCCAGCCACTGTTTTCCTTAACCCTACTTTCCTTGTGGCAATGGCAGGGGGGATGGATTTAAGAGGATGCTCCAATAACTAGATTCTACACATGGAACATTAAAACATATTTATAATTTTGGTAGTCTAGAATCTAATAATTTTGGGGCCCATGTTAAAGTCAGGGTTATCTTGGATTTGGTTAAATACGGTCAAACAAAAGAACACTGAGGAATTTCAGGGATGCATAGGAAGGGAAGATGAATGTACATGGGATGCCAGGTGGAATTCTATATTGACAAATAAAGGGTACTAGAAACTAGAAGGAATCATGTGGATTACTCTCATGCTTTAATAAGGTCGCAAATTAATTGCAAGAACTTACAACTTGGCTAATTAAAACATCCGTGCAATGCTGATCAAAAAGCAAAAGGTAGAATGGAGTAGCAGCTTAGAGACTAACTAGTTCAGGGAGGCTAAAGTCTGCTTCATTAAAACATCTGATGAAGTAGAATGTTGCCTATGAATGTTCATGCCTCTGAGGCAGTTAATTTTTAAAGTGTCACCCTGCCCTCTCTTCTGCCTAGCAGAGCTAACCACCAATCTGCTAGAGTGGTTCAAGTAAAGTGGAGCTGGTGGTACCTTTTAAAAGATGACACTGAGCCAGGAAGCCTAGTCTGCAAAGAAAAAAAGAGGACATGAGGCACCCAAACTGCAGTTCCTAAGACTAAATACAGGCAGTCAAAAGCCAAAGGCTGAATTGATTCTGTAGCAAAAACCCCAGTTTTTCTTTTTACTTATTTTAAAATGCATTCCCTCCCCTTCCCCAACCATTTCTGACTTTTTCTCTTCCTCTCTATTCCCTATAGATAAGTATAAGTAAGCTAAGATGTAGGATAAGCTTTAACATTTTATTTTAGGTAGTAAGTTTTATTTTTCTCTCCCCTCTTTGCAAATAAGTTCCCTGCTATTTTGATATTGATACCCACTGTTTTATAAGTGATAATTATTATGTTTGTACTGCTTTTATATTGTGTGATTACTGTTTTAGGCCTATATATGTAAGTTAGTGTAAGTCATGTCAAGTTTCCATTTTGTATGTCAAGCCTCCATCTTGTGTCCTCTGCCCAGGCATCCCCTGTGTCGCAACTGTATGATTCATGTACCCCTCCCATGTAAATTGGTTCCCAGATGAATGAGAGTGATTGGGAATGATTGAAATCCAATGGTTAGCAGGCCTCTACTGAATGGCCTGTAATGACCAGGCCATCACCTCGCATTGATTCATCCAGGAACCACAGACCTCACCCAGGAACAAAGACAAGAACCCAGAATTTGAAAGATAAAAGACACCGCAGAATCAGCAACTCTACCATTGTACCCCACCTTTACAGACACCTGAAACTGTACATCCCTGCATGGAGCACACATGGAGCTGACCTTTGCTTGGGCATGGCTCCTGTCACTAGGGTCACACAAGGTCTGCCCCTATAAAAAGGGGCAGTGAAGACAGATCCAGTGGGACGCCCTCTCCATCTGGACCAGCATTATGCAATACCACCTATTCACCCAGAGGCCCTGCCAGCGACCCCCCTTTGGAAAACACCTACTGGACAAGGACCCCTTTCCAGCCTGAATAGGTAATTATCACCCCACACCCCCTCTTCAACCAAGGACTTGGGCTCTGTTTCTCTTCCCTACCTGGACTCCAACCCTTCCACTGAGTCTGTTTCTCCTGCTGCCATTTTGTGTGTGTGTGTGTGTGTGTGTGTGTGTGTGTGTGTGTGTGTGTGTGTGTGTGTGTGTGAGAGAGAGAGAGAGAGAGAGAGAGAGAGTGTGTGTGTGTGCAAGTGCATGTGAGTGTGCACGTGTGTGTGTGTGTGTGTGTGTGTGTGCGCACATGAACCAATAACTTCATGGGGCTGTGTAGTGTGTTGTCTGTTTAATAAAACTGTTATTTGGACCCCTAAGTTGGGTTTTGCTTTACTATGGCTTGGCCCTGCTCCAATCTCTGCTCCTCGCCCCTCTAACTTCTGTCACATTTCTCCCTCTCCTGCTTCTGGCTCACTGCCACCTCCAACATCTGTCCTGAGCTCCTCTCTGCCTCCAAACCCCCTGTTTCTTTGCCACTGTTTTATCCCCACTGCTTTTTCCTTTTCCCCTGAGCAACCAGGTTTCTGACTCAGTTTCTTTCCTGGCTGTCTCCTCCTTGCCACCACTTATCTGTCCCCCCACAATATCTCAGCTGCCTGCCTCCATTTCCAGCCCCAGTCTACTTTAATTAATCCCAAATTTCAATTCCTCAGCCAGCTTCTCTGTAATCCACTGGTTCTAATCTTGGTTCTGGCAACTTTCACTCCCTACACTTTAACTCTCTCTCTCTCTCTCTCTCTCTCATTCTCTCTCTCTCTCTCACCTGAACCTTCCCCCAAGTATCCCGGGTATCCCAATCACACATATACACACTGTACCATCCAAGTTAGGAACTTACCTGTGTCTATGTGTAGGTGGGTTGTGTGTGATGTGGTGAGTGTGTGTGTATGTATATGTGTGTCATTGTGTGCATGATATACGAATTAGTGATCTGTGTCTAACTTTTGAGGTGTATAGTGTATGTGCTTGAATTGGTGATAGGTATGTATGTGCCTGAGCTGGTAGTGTGTGTGTGTATGCACCTAATTGATTTGTGTGTTTGTATATGTGCAATTGTATCACATCCTCCTGTCTAACAGTGCAATATTGAGATGGAGATCCTGAGAGTTGGCCTGACCCCACAGGGCAACATTTTAATCTTTTCAGGTTAGTCTAAACTGTGTAAACCAACAAGCAAGTAAACAGACATTCCCTTTTGATTCTGGAAATGCAGCCACATGCCTCCAGTGGCCCAGGCCAGAAGCCAGGACATACTAGAGCAAGCCTCCCTCCTTGGCTGAAGCAGAAAGCTTGGGCCAAGGGTAGCCCGCCCACCCTGAAAGGGGGGCTTGTAGGGGAAGTGGAAAGCACCCTGGGATACTGGGGAACTGTGAATTAACTTGTATTTGGAGGGCATCTGGGACAGATGCAAAATTAACTGGGACAGTTAACTTAAATCAGTTAAATCTAATACTACATCCATCCAAGTTTATTTTAAAACAGTTTGGGCCATTTTGAAAGTAGTTTATGTGCACTGAACTTTTGCTGTGTTACAGACTTGAACTGGTTTCTTATCACTTATACTGGTTGATGTGTAATTTCTGTCCTTAGCCTAAGAGACCTAGCAGCTCAGATAGACATATTTTAATGTTGCATATGCCAAGATCAAAGTATTTCAATTTGATTTGACTAACATAGTTCAGACAGCCTGAAACATAACAAAATATATTTTCCCCCAACCAGCTGTCATTTGGACTCTATATGTATATATATACAATAATGTGATCTAGGTAAAGTGAGTTATGTATATCTTATTTTTTCTCTTATAATATGAGAAAAAGGAAATTCAGTGAAATTTGAAATTCAGTAAATCAAAATCTTAGGAGTGAAATTACGTTATTGCACAAGGCGTTATTAACCTACTGAACTCGGAACTACTAAATATTATCAAGGCTAAGAGCTTAGTAGGATTCTAAAAAGAATTGATCATTTATACAGGTAACAAGGACATCCAAAAAAAGACATTAAGAGGGACATAAACCTTCCTTGCTTCAGGGAAGAAGCAATTATAATTGATGAGGGTTAAAAGGAAATTTCCTTATGGGCAAGTTATTCAATACTAGGCCATTTCATGGTCCTCAGCGTGACCTGCTACAAATGAAGATCAAGCGCACCAGATTTAACCCTTCTGATTCTTTCCAGAGAAAGAGGAAAAACAAATGTGATTAAGTAAAGAAGGGTTTGAATTCTTTAAACCAAACTTCTGCCATAAAACAGTGTTGATTTATTAGCACTCCAAAACAAGATTCTTAGTACCCATTGAGCATGCAACAATTTAAATAAGAACTAGGTTGTATTTTTAACTTGATGCACTCTCAAATTAAACAAATCTCAGAATATATAGTTTAAAATCTTGTTCAACTATCACAAAAAGGGAAGAGATGAAAACCACAGAGGAGCACATGTTCTTTACTTCTATGATAGGCTCTGCCAATTAAATATTCCAGCCTTCTAGGCAGGTTAGCCTTTAAGGCTAGGGACAGACATTCAAAAAGCCTGAGCCTGAATTCAATCTTTGGAGGTTAGTTTAACTTGGCAAGGCTAAACCAGTTTGTAACCATAAAGAAATCCCCTCTGGACTGAAAAATAAAGGCATACACCTACAGTGGCTCAGGCTAGAACCCAGGGGGGGAGTTAGAGCAGTCCTCCCTTTCCTTCCATAGTGCTGATCTCAGGGGGGCATGCCCAAGCCCTGGCATTGCGCTCTGATTAGGGAGTGGTTCCCCCACCCCTTCTGACAAGCCCAGCAGGGAATTGATAACACAGTGCTTGTCACCCCTTTAAGAAAACAGCAGAGGAACATTATGAGCTACCTGTTGATTCTGTCTTTGTCCTGTCTGCCACAGCACGGACTGTAGCCAGCATGTGGTCTGCTAGCTAATGATGAGAGGTCTGTGTAAGGCAGAGGGGATGGGGATCCCTGCTTAGAGGGGAGGGGGGAGAACAGAAGCCAGGCAGTCTCTTCTGGAGCTGCAGCCAGGAAGCAGAGGGGAGAGGCTAGCCCTGCTGTGGAGCAGAGAGCCCCACCCAGCTCAGAGAGCATGCCAGGATACTGGGGTAGTCTGATTTCACTTAAACCAGCAAGGAATCTGGGACAGACATTGCATAAACCAGTTTGATCCAAATCAGTTAAGTCTGATATTACATTCAACCAGGTTTATCTCAAAACGGTTTCAGCCATTTTCAAACTGGTTTATGTGCACTGAACATCTGTTCTGTTACAGGTTTAAACCAGTTTGGTTTATATGTAATGTCTGTCCCTAGCCTAACAGATCATGGGAGTCATTTATATATGGTGCTCATGGCATAAGAAATTAACTCTTTCGGTTGTCATAGAAACCTTTTAACAATACAAAATTATCTTTCCCTAGAGGAATCAGAACAGTCCCAGAAGTCAGAGCTCTTCTATATGACGCAAAGGAAAAATCAGCTTAGCAAGATTTCTTTTTATACTTACCTACCTCCATGATATACAGTTTGTTCAGTGTCAACTGGTGGTTTACACAATAGGCTAGATTTAATCTTAGATTTAATTTTCTTACATTCACACTGCACTCTACCATTACTTAGCTGAAAAATTGAACAGCATGATCTCCTTATCAAGCTAGCCTGCTTTTCTTTCTTTGTCAGAGAAAGAGAAAAAAAAATAGATGTTTGAATTGAGATCTCAGTCCTTATAGTGTACTCAAGGAGATTAAGTAGAGTGTCTTTCCAGCTGATTTTATTAACAATAAAGTTTTATGATAAATTATGAACATCCTCAGAGCTAAACATCCAATTAAAATAACATAAGCATGGCAGGATGTCTGTTATAATTTGTTTTTCTTAGAGGAAATCCTAAGTATATTGCCATTATACTTTTCCAGTTGCATAGTTATGTTTTTGTTATTGGATGGGATGAAAACACAACATTAATTAACATAGATGTATTTTTAAAACATTATTGAGCATTTGTCTTACACAAAAAATAAACAAAATCCCAAATTACTTGAATTACATATTTCAAGGGGACTGAAACTATTACATTGGACAACAGCTATTCATCTTTCTAATATATTAAAATATCCTTAACAGGATATTGGGAATTGTTTCACTGTTAGATTTGTGAATTGGCTCGTACTGACTAGTAGAAAGAGTAAATCTCCCAGGCACAGTACAGTAGCTTAAAACCTATTTGATGTTGCCTCAGGCATCTTTAAATCTACAGGGTAACAATATTTTTTATACTGTAGAGTAATAACCTTATATAATACAAGAAGTGTTGTTACTAGGTTCATGGTGCTCCCTTATCTCAGGTTCTTAAACTCACTACTCTTCCCTCCCCCCCAACCCCAAATAAGAAAACAAACAAACAAACCCCTGATTATTCATTGGTTCCTCAGTGATAATTGCTCACAGTTAATTTGCAAACATAGAAAGAGAGTGTACCTAAGAATGTTATTAGTCATTAACTCATTAAAGCACACAAATCTATATGCCCTTTATCTCATATAACATTAAATTACCTCATTAACATTTATGCCAACTATTGCCAAAGGAAAACAATATAATAAATATGAATATATGCACTGTGGAATTAAGAAAATGAATACAAAGGGAGAAGTACAGTGGCGTACAGAAAACGGTTATATTTATAAGACGACAATGAGGAATATTAAAGAGCAACTAGACTTGAGTGCAAAAAAATTAAAAGAAGGTATTGGATTTTGGATGAGCAAATTGGCTTATCCAAATGAACCACAATTCAAATTCCATAGGCCCAAGCTCTCCCCCCCGCTGGAGGTTCAAAAGAATTTATTAGTTTATTTGAATGTTCTTCTCACTAAAGAAGAATTACAATACACTAGCACTAGAATGTACTAATGAGAGAGGACAAAGTACTAGAATGTACTATAGAGAGACTACAAAGTTAGGGCTATTTCTATAGATTAGCACTTTATTTATTTTTTTAATAACATCCAGAATGCTGTCAGGATGACCCTTCTGGTCACACTGATAAGTTTGTTTCTTTATGACATCCAAATTATTGTTATACAAGAAAGAGGTACAGGCTTCTCTGATACAATTCCCAGTAGTTTCTGTTCAGGTCCCCCAAAACTATCTGAGATATATTTAATATAATACCAGACTGATTATCCACATTCATCTTTTCAAATGTTTCAGTATTTGAGTGTTATTGGTTTTTGTGCTGGAGCTGTGTACAAAGGTTGCCATCAAGAGTTAAGCCTCATTTCTTCTGATCAAGATCTAATTTAAGACACAAAAAATGGGTGTAATGCATAATAAAAGAGAAGAAGGAGGGAAAGACAGGAAAAAAGTAACGAGATTTAGTAAGATGAGGTGATTATATACAAAACCTGCAAACTGTAATCAATTACAGTTGTTCATAATAGTGGTCCCTACCAGTCAAATTTTACATATAATCTTTTCTGACGGGGAACTTGCAAATGGACCCTTTCATTTTAAATGAGATAATTTAGACCAGGAGTCAGCAATGTGTAGCTTGTGGGCCAAATCCAGCCCACCAAGTGATTTTATCTGGGCTATAAAGTTGAAATGTCAGGGTCATCAGGCTGCAGGGGAAGCAATGGCAATAACCAGGTCAAAAGTAGTGTCCCAGCTTTGGACCAAGCTGTGTTTGACCTGCCACTCCTAAAACCCTGGCTTAACAAGGATAGTCTTGCTTTGAGCAAGGTTGGACTAAGGGTGCTGACAGACGTTCAAGCCCCCACTTTAACTCATGGAGCTTTACATAAAACACCATGATTTAGAGTGCCCCCCATCCCAACCCAACAGATGGCTCAAATCCATCTCTCTCTCCCCCACCACCTCCAGCTCAGGCCAGGCAAACCCTAGCCAGCAACTTGCTCCTGCTGGCTTCTCCCTCCTCCTCCCCTTCCTACTGACAGCCCCAGGGGTGGGATTGGGCTGCATCAGCTCAACCCCAATCATGCAACAAATCAACCTCAGGAAACACAAGTTCCCTAAGCACTCTAAAGTTGAGCACCTTCACCTGATACCTCACTTAAGGATGGTAATTTTTTTCTGCAGTCAGACACTTTAAAAGCACTCTGCAGCCATGCACGTGTCACAGCATGGCTGTAAAGCACTTTCAGGGGGCTGATCATGTGAAAAATGTAACCTAGTCTGTGCCCAAGTTAACCTTTGGAAGTCTCTTTCAACCCTATTTTCCTATTACTCTAAATAAGTTTATTTTCAATGCTGAGTAGGACCTTGGGATTCATTTTTAATAACATGTTTAAAAGAAATCCTATCAGCAGCTTGCTTCTTTCAGCAAGACTGTAACATTTACTGCATTTATGTCTCATAAAAAGTGTTCAGATAGCAAGGTGAGAGCTTCAGCCTCCATCCACTGGTTCTTATTATTTTCTCTCTTAGAAAAAACAAAGCTTTAGGCCATGTCTATACCACCTCACTGCAGAACCTGGGACTCCTAACACTTCTCTCTTGGTTCAAGGATCCAATGATATTATTACATATTCATAAATTGTTAGGGGCTGGAAGGAACCTTGTAGATCATTGGGTCCAGTCCCCCTGCACTAGGCAGGAAAAGAAACTAGGGTCAAGTGACCCTCGCAAGGTCACTGTCCATTCTCCTTTTGAAGATTTCCAGGGTAGGTGACTGTACCACCACTTCAGGGAGTTTATTCCACAGTCTGGACACCCTGACTGTGAAGGAGTTTTTCCTGGAATTGAGCCTGAAGTGGCCTTCCAGGAGTTTGTATCCATTGCTCCTGGTCTTCCCCAGGGGTGCCCTGGTGAACAACTGTTCACCGAGTTCTTGGTGTATTCCCCTGATGTAGTGGCAAGCTGCTACCAAGTTTCCTCTTAGCCTTCCCTTCTGTAGGCTGAAGAGGCCCAAGTCCCTCAGCCTCTCCTCATATGGGTTGTCTTGCAAGTCCCTTATCATACGGGTGGCTCTTCTCTGCACCCTCTCAAGATTTTCACATCCTTGGTGAACTGCGGCACCCAGAACTGGATGCAGTACTCCATCTGCTGTCTCACCAGTGCAGAGTACAGTGGAAGTATCACTTCTTTAGTTTTGCATGAGATGCAACAGTTAATGCATGCCAGCATGTTGTTTGCCCTGTTGACTACACCATTGCACTGCCGGCTCATGTTCATGCGATGGTCGATCACTACCCTTAGGTCCCTTTCGGCCATGGTGCAAGTCAAATTGTTGCTGTGCGGGCCGGGAGCGATCCGGGCCCGTCTTTGCGCACACGGGCTGTGGCCAGCAGCCCGGGCACGCGGGGTCGGAGAAGACCGGGGCGAGCTAGAATTAGTCACAGACGCATAATGGTTGATTTAAAGATTGTTTACTTACACCAAAGGTGGTCGTGGTGTAGGCTGGACACTTTCCAGGCACAGCTCTGCTTAAATCCTCGTTAGAGGACTACGACAAGTTTGTTCTTTCCCACGGAGTTGTTGAAGCTCCATGGGTTCGTTTCTTTTGTATTCGTTCTCTCCAACGGAGTTGTTGAAGCTCCGTGGGTTCGTCTGTTTCTCGTGCAGGAAGGGATACGTCTAGGAATCTATCGGTGACGGGGAGAGGCCAGAGGCTGGTCAGGCCTCTGTTGCCTTTTAAGAAATGCGTTGGGTCCGTGAGGATCCGCAGCACTTAGAGTTCTTCACGCAAGGCGAAGTTTTCTCTCTCACTCCGATTTCTCTCCAACCGATTTCTCTCCAACTTGGGCGGAAACCACCCAAGCTCTTTATACGGCTAGCAAGCCAATCGCTAGCCGCCACGTGTGCATATTTTAGAACTGGCCAATAATGTGGCACGAATTCTCATACAAATGGCGGGAACTCTTTGCACCGAGCA
Organism: Alligator mississippiensis; assembly: GCF_030867095.1. Classification (NCBI taxonomy): domain Eukaryota; kingdom Metazoa; phylum Chordata; order Crocodylia; family Alligatoridae; genus Alligator; species Alligator mississippiensis. The sequence goes on from NC_081826.1 coordinate 214,270,337, forward strand.
TTTCTTAGATGCAAAAAGAAATGCACCATGCAAAGAAAGCTTCAAATTGGCGGGAAATTCTCCATTGCACTGGGGTTCTCTTCTGCAGCAGAAAACTCTACTGTGCAAAGAAGCTGCAATTTAGCGGGAAAATAATTTAGCAGTGCCGAAGCACACACAACCAAAAAATCACAACTTTGGGTTGTAACAGTTGCCACTGAGCCCGTAGATATGCTGGGGATTTGGGGGGGATTAGTGCAATACTGTGGCAAAAAAACTATCAGATTTACTCAAATCCAAGATGCATTTTTTCCAGTTCAACATGGGGAGCAGAGGGAGGAAGCCTCCTCTTGGATTTAAGCACTAGAGCCACAGCTGGGGGACTCATTAAAGCTTGTGCAGTGGGGGAGGGTGTGCATGGTGGGGGGAAGCGTGGGGGAGATGGTATGGTGTGTAGTCCGGGGGGGAGCATAGAAAAGAGAGTGCAATGCTTCGGTAGGGGCCCATGGAGGGCATTGTGCTATGTGAGGGGGAACTTGCAGGTGAGACTGCAGTGTCTGATCCATGGTAGAAGTGGGGTACACTGTGCACTGGCAGGGGAGTTATTGCGTCTCTGGCCCCAACCCTGACTGAGAGCCAGAGCTGGAGCTATTGCTACTGCAGCTTCTGCCTGACCAGGGCTGGAGCTACCATATGCTCCATGACCTGGGCCAAAGCCAGAGCTACTGTGTAGGGTAAGCAGCAGCAGGAGGGAGCAGGCACTGGTGGGGACAAGTAGCAGGGGAGGGGTGGAAAGTAGAAGTTGCAAGTATCAGGTGGAAGGACAAGTAACAGAGGGAGCAAGACCATGTCCTCTAGTAATCACATTGTACTATTTTATTAATCAGAACATCATGTAACACCAAGTCCAATGCCTTATAAAAACCTCTGCATGTTAAAAGAGACAATATGGTTTTCTTCTTGTAGAAAGAAATGGAGCCTTGGGGGTGATCACCACAGACAGAGAATTGTAATATCCCAAAGTAATTAGGCAAAGCTGATGTTTACACTGAATCACACTAAGAGGGGGGCCAATTTATGGAAGTGAGAAAAAAATGGTACTTCATCTGATTCAAAACAGGATGGCCTATGCCCATCCAGTGAAACCTACATAAGAACTGTGATGCTGTTTCCTTTTTCTTATAAACTGTAAAGGACAGCTCACATGTGCAGAGGTCATAGTACATCCATAGAACTTATCCAAGAAGAGTTGCATACAATTTCATGAAAAATTAAAAAGGAAACAGTCCTAGCAACTAAAATAAATCCTAAAATAAACCCTATATCTCAGTTCTAATGTGAATAAAACTATGAGCTTACACAAATAGTAATCAGCTGTTTTATTTCAAATCTTGGAAATTATTTTTGGTCTAGTCTCTCTCTCTGCAGTCAATTCATTTGACAAATACATTTTTTTCTAATAAACACTAGCAGCAGTAGTTTCTTTTGAAAGCTTTACATTAAAGGATTATGTATGCTTGGGAATGGCAATACTTAGCATAGCAATAATTTCTTAAAATACCAAGAATATGAAAGTTCTGTGCCCTTTATCTTCCAGTAATACATGCTTCTAAAGTTCCAAACCTAAGATAGTTCTGTATTTACTCAGAAATAAGATGACCTGAATATAAGACAACCCCCTAATAAACAGATTCTATATACAGAAAATGTATAAATTTATTATAATTTTCCAGGTATAGAATCTAAGTATTGGAGGCTTGCCTTGAACCTCCCTCCCCACCCTCAAACACACACTGCTACAGCAGGGAAAGTAATAGCTTGGGGGGAGGAGGGAATAGCCCTCTTGCCCTTTGCCCTGCCCACTTCTTCCCCCTGCAGCCCCCTAGCTCCCCCTAGCCTCTGCCCCCTCCCTCCACCCCTCCAGTCTTTTCCTCTTCCCCCTTGCTCCCCAGTTTCTGCCTTCCCCCCAACTTCCCAGTCACTGCCTTCCTCCACCCCCAGCCCAAATCTCCAGTCTCTGCTTCTTCCCCTATGCCCCGCTTACTGTCAGATGCTTCTCCAGCTGCTCCATCCCAGAGTATATAGAAGTTCAGTCCAGTCTAAGCAGGAACTGGGCTGTCCCTGACACTAAGCAGGGGGAGGGAGGGGGAAGAGCTGGGCAGGGAGACAGAAGTTGCAGAGGACAAGCAGGCCCCCCACTATGGGGAGCTGCTATGGGTCTGACTCCAACCTAGGCTCAGGGCCAGCATCAGAGCTACAGGAGCCATGTACCCCCCAGCTTTGTATGGGAATATAAGATGCGATGCTTTCCCCCACCTGTGATGATGTGGGGGTGGGGGGAATCTCAACTTATATTTGAGTAAATACTAACATAGCAACCACTGATGTTGCATGTAGTTAATTTGTAAAAGAAAAAAGAAGAACCTCTGCTACTTTTGATTTATACATTTCCATATTTGGTAGCTATTAAGAATCTGTTATACGTTAATGGTTTTCAATCATTACCAACCAGAATTATAGTCACACTGATGATCTAAGACTGCTTAATAACTCATTAACAATCAAAGGAGACACAATCCCTCACAAGTGAGCACTTAAAGTTTTCTCACTTGCCTAAATTATGAAGCATGGAAATTATGCCACTTCTATACCTATTTCTAACTGACAAACCTACCACTTATGTGTTTGGGAATTTATATTGCTTTTCTTATTCCTTTAGCTCAGAAACAGAAAAGAACATTTTTATTCTTTTAGACTTGGGATGTTTGCATATGTAGAGATGGGTGCTTGATCATTCATTGATTTAAAAATATTCAAATTAGAACTCATACCTGATAGTCACATACAAAGCATTTAAGAAAAGTTTAAAAATATTTCTAATGAGATATCAACACTTCCTTTGCCTCCTTCACATAACTTTTACTCTAGAATCTTCTACCCTTTCAAGTAATAACTATGCTTCTGTTTAAGTACCAGTAACGTGATGTTTTGAAAGTAGTACAGAGGAATAGAGAATCAGAGCCACTGTCTGCAGGCATGAGGGAAATACTTCCAATGAGCATTTTCTCAGGCAAAGGTACAATGTATATTCATGAACAAATCATTGATTCCTTTGTTAAAGCAATTTTAAAACACAATTTTCACAGGCATTAACAGTTACGTGTAGTAGTTAAACACAGTGGTACTCAACCTTTTGGGCCCCATGGGCCAGATAGGTAGCAGGGGGTCAGTCCACAATCCAGAGATGGCTCTGGGCCTGGCGCCACCTTCTCCCTGCCCCACGTACTAGTATTGGACAATGGGTGCCCTGTGCTGCCCCTTCTATCCTCTACATGCCAGGATTGGGTGGTGGGGCCCTAGCACTGTCCCTACCCTGTCCCCTTTGTGCCGGGATTGGGTTCTTGTGTAGAGGCTTTGCCTCTTCTCATCTTCAACATGTTGTAATTGGGGCCCTGGGCCTGATGCTGTCCTCATCCAGCCCTGCATGCTGGATGAGGGATGGATGAGGTACATGTCCAGCATGCAGGGTCTGGGCCTCCCCATGGACCTGGAAATTCGGCAGTGCTGCTGCTCCCCAATAACAAATTTCTGGACCCATGGGGAGCCTCACAGGAGCCAGATGACATGGTTCCATGGACCACATCTGGCCTTTAGGCCAGGGCTTAAGCACCCCTGGTTTAACATTAATAGTTACTTTTAACTTTTACCAGTTACTTGGTTTTTACTTGTTTTTCTTATTGAAGTCAGTAAGGAAAGGTCTCTCCATTCCAATTGACCAGTTTTCTCACCCCCTCACAAGAAGATGACCATGTTGCTAACCTGAGCTTTCTGAAAAATAAAACACCCGTGGAGGAAGCTGATTCAACTGTTTTTCAGACAAAATTACAATTCTAAGCCATAATCATCATAATTTAAAAAAAATCACTGCAGGTTTCCTTCCAAATTCTTCTTTCAGAATATTCAATATAACTAGTAGAACTTAATGGCATCACAGATAAACAGTAAGCAGTGTTCAGAGTTTGATTATGATTAATGGATATAGCTCTTCTAACACACTACAATTTTTGATGCTAGAGATTTTTTTTTTTACCTTCCAGCTCTAGCTATTAATTTGATGTAAGTGGCTTAGATTACCAGCATGGAAAAAACCCACTCAAAGGGCAAACCAACCATAACACTGCCTATGGCCTTCTACTACATACTGCTTCTGATGAAGCCAGAGCAGCTCCATTTTGGCATCTTCAAATACATGCAAATGCTTGCACACCACTCTGTGCTGCTGCCTTAACAGAATTCATAAGAAATTGCTTAATATTCCTTGCAAAGCTGCCACAAAATGACTTTTGTTAACTTGGTGAGTTACAAGCCTCTGGCTTTTTAGGCCACAAGAATATGTAACCAAAACCATCTGGAAAGAGTTTCTATAGCAGAATGGCATCTGTTAGTATATGCATTTGGAAAACCCTTCAGTTTTAGAAAGACTAGATATAACAGCAGAATGCATATTCAGAGAGCGAGGATGATTTTTTCAAGAAATGTTAATATCCAGAGAAACGGAGGGAGAATGAATATTGCTTAGTTCTAACAAAAGATAAACTTTATCTGAGAAAAAAACATCAGTCAAAACAAAAAAAATGACAGGCGTATGAACAATGCCAAATATCTACCAATCAGGCTTATAACAGATGTTAAAGGGTGATTTAAAATATGATTACATATGGCAACAATGTTATAGTTTGCTATTTTTTTCTTTAAATCAACTAATTGTTTTTACAACATGAGTAATCCTTTTTTCCATTATTTGAATGTTAGTGTGTGAATTTAAATTGCTCATTTATTCTATGCTACATCTTCCTGTTATTAAATAGCCTGGTAACAATAATAGTATGGCAGCTACAGTATGCTGAATAAAATACAAGATAATTTTGTCTTTGAATTAAAGGGAAAGGAAAAAAACCTCAAAATAGAGCTAACAGTAAAATGCAGTGTTTTAATGTAATGTCTTAATCGAATTCTTTACAGGATGCTTCTTGCACATCTACTGTACATTGTACAGTGAATACAGAAAAACTGGTGGACCAGAATCCATATACTGCTTATTCTTCTTCTTTGTATTTTTTCAAATAAAGATTATGTTTATGGGTTGTTTTTTTTTACTTTCTATCTTAGTATTTGCAGAAGTGGTTCCAAAGTTCAGGAGTTCAGAGTCTGTAGTATAGACTACTTACATAAATAAAAATAGACAGAATTCAGTCTCTCATCAGAGATCAAAATCCTTTTTAGCACATAAGTGTTTATCTTCTATACTACAATAACAGACACATTAGGTTCAACTTCCCTAAGTGAAATAAACTATACAGAAGTAATTAAAGATGTAGAATCCTAGCTATGTATTTGAAACATAAATGTAGCTCAAATGTATTTTCTAGAAAACAGAAATGTAGCTTAAATGCTAATGTTCTTTTAAAAATAATTATTTTCTATGCATCTTAAAGTTGCAAAGGTTCGGAAATGTCAGAATTAAGTTTATCTATGCAATCTTAATGTGTATTGTGTTCCTGTATATGCATTATTTCTTATTTTTTTCCATATGAACTCTGAATCATTCTGTGACTCAGTAGTTTACCATATTTTAAAATTTCTTTTACTGCCACATTTGTGTAGCCCCAAACCTTATTTGCCAAACCCTGAACTAATTACAGTATTATGCTACACTTAGGAAAAACCCACAGTGATCAAGGCCAAAACTGTCAAGTATCTAGTAGTTTTTGGTGCCCAACTTGATAGTACCCAGTTTTCAGAGTACTTAGAATTTTACAGAACCTGAAAGCATCTGTGAGCAACCAGCACATCTGTAAACCTGACTGCTGTGTGTTTTGTTCTGGTTACCAAAGAGAGAGAGAGAGAGAGAGAGAGAGAGAGAGAGACTAAAACACAAATAGCAGCAGACTCTGAAAATTCTGGTATATGATTTGCTTAACATCATGTACAACTCTGTGGCAGAGGCAGGAATAGAATTAAGTTCTCCAGGGTGGCATTCAGTTTTCTTAACTTACACAGAATAGCTGTAGTTATTTAGGAAGTGATTTAAATTGGACAAACAACCTTAAATATGGTATTTTCTATGGCATCATCATCATATCTACATTAAAAAAAGCAGTCTACTTCCATGAGATCCCAAGCAGTTCACTTGCACAAGATTCACAGAGTTGTCTCTGCATTTCCTTTCATCGCTTTTAGGAGACATCCCTTAGATTTAAAAACATTGGAATTTTTCATTCTTACTTTTATCTATTTTGATGTCTTATTTTATCATTTAATTTGTGTACTTATTTTAATAATTCCTGTTAAAAGTAGAGTTTTTTCTCTCTAAAAGGAAGATGCATTCACTTTGGATCCCTTTGATTCATTCCATATCTAAATATATGTAAGTATAGGGGTAGGCTTGATATAGATATAATTTCCCTAGAACAGATACATTGTCAACAACGCAAGAAAACTTCTTTTCTTACTTTAAACAATTATATTCAGTTCTATTTCTAGTTTTGGCTGGTACAACTATCTAACACGTGAGACTTGTCTGTGCCACTGATGCATTCTTTCCTGAACTTCTCCACTAACATTTAACAAAACAGCACTTCCCCTCAACTTAGGCTGCAGATAGCACTTGGATGACCTTCTTCCTTGCTAACAGCTACAATTGAAATTCCTCCCATGATGTAGTCAGTCAGCCACTTACATGTGTCTAAATGTAAATTACTCATATAAAATGTAATCCAGGCTCTTATTACAACTCAAGCCCTCCTGAAAATGTAACAAGGGGTGCAGACAGAAGTGACAATTTTCATCTAATCTTGTCCCAGAAAGTGGTCTACAGCTGTGACCAAACAGAAATCCAAGGCTGCAGACTACTTTAAAAGGGCCTGATCCCACAAAAATCTGAACCCTCATTGTACGAGGGTTCAGATGTACACACTCCAAAATTGAGCATGTTTTGTAACTTGTGTCTGCAGAGCTCTCAGCATGCCACTGTTTTCAGAATAGGAAGGGGTAACAAGTTTGGTATCAAATATGATCTAACAGCTAATTAGTAAAAAAATAATAGCATAAACAATAGTAAGAAGATGATATATTTTTAAAATTCTAAAAAGTTTTTCAAATTCTCTGAGGAATGAATGGTTCACCAAAATTCCATTCTGAACATCAGAAACTTCTCCCAGTGAAAGGTGGATTATATCTAGTATGCTTCCATTATACTGTTAATTTCCACAAATTGGCATTTTCTGCTAAAAAGCTACTTGATCAGCATATTACCACCCAGCTCTAAAAAAGGAATGTAGTGCAGGCAGCAACAGTAAGGAAGGGAGAAGTGACTATTCTCTACTGACCATTTCTTGATTAATCAGTGATGCCTGTATAGATTCAGTAGTGGCAGAGGCAGCCCCTTGATGTGAGGATGATAGTCTTCCAGTAAACAGGGAAATTATTGATGGATCTGTAGATGAATGAGAAGGCTGGTCTGAGATCCACGTCTGACTGCAGACACAGCTAACAGTTCCAGAAGGAAGGAGTAGATCCTGGTGATATCAGGTCACAGATCTTTCCCTTCGTCTCTCTCATTTATCTGCCTCTATAGTGAGGTGAGTGCTCAAAATGACTGGTGTGGCATCATTCAATGCTTCCAGGTATCGATGCTAATATTGTATTTCTTCAGATTAGCCTGCAAGGTTTCCTTGAATCTCTTATTTTGTCCACCTCTAGCATGGGTGACTGGTGCCTCGAGTCAGGGGTGTATGTGCCCCCCCCCCAAACACCAATCAGTGACGGGGAGGTGGAATGGGGGAGGCTTGCAGCTGATTTCACTGATGGAGGGGTCAACAGCCAAACGCACTGACTGGGGGGGGGGGTCCCCGCAGCCAATCACACTGTTAGGGGAGGGGTCCCCAGGCAGCTGATCGCACTCAGCAAAAAGCAGCTGTACTGCTTCCATAAGTCCCACAGCCACTTCCAGAAGCAGCGTAACTGCTTTTGCCGGAAGCCCCACTCTCCAGGCAGCACTCACAGGGGGGACACCAGTGCTCCCACCTGCCCCCCTGCCCATCGCCAAAACAGGAAGTGTGGCCTGACAGGGGGTGCACCAGTGCTGACCCCTGTGCACCTTCTGTGCATTGCCACTGACCTCTAGAGTTGTGGCCATCAGTGAGTTGTGAGTATAAGACTTATTTTGGTAGCCAGTTGTCAGGCATCCTTATGATTGTCCTGCCCAACAGACCTGATGTCATATTAACATGGTTTCAATGATGGTGGTGTTTTCTTGGGCCAGAATGCTGGGTCTTCTGGCATTGGTTCATCTGTCTCTCCAACTGATATCAAAGATTTTCCAAAGACATTGCTCTTGGTAACACTCCAAAGCTTTCAGGTGTTTCTGATATGTCTTCTAAGTTTTATGCTTATAAAACTGGGTAGGGATGATAATACCCTGGCAGACAGGAAGTCATGATTATTGAAAACAATTTTGGATATGTGCAAAGGCAGCACTGGCAGATTTTATTCAGTAGCGAATATCGTCATTTATACTTACTTTTTAGGAAAGGTGGCTATCTGGGGGTAGGGAAAATATTCTACATGCTCTAAAGATTGCCCTCTAAGTGTAATATGTAGGGGAGCTAGTTGGTTTGCAGTGGGTTGGTAAAGTAGCTTGGTTTTTGTGAAGTTAACAGGGAGGCCAAGCATTTCCTATAATATACAGAAGCAATCAAAAGTGACCTGGAGCTCTATAATTGAATAGGCATACAGGATTTCAGTTACCAATGTACAACATTGATCAACAGTGTTTATCTTAAAGAGGTGTTAGTTATCTTGGATTTGGAATGCAAGTGGTTGATGTCAAAGAAATTCCTGTTCATGTAATAGTGGATTATAACTCTTGATGGAAGCCCATCAACAATAAGATGCAGAATACCTATAATATAGATGGAAAAGAGTGTTGGTACAATTACACATTCTTGCTTGACTCCAATTCCAATACAGGTCCATTTCCTACCCATTGCTTAGGATGGTTGCTGTCACGTTGTTGAGAAGAAGTCTGAAAATGGTAATCAGTTTTGATAGGCATCCAAATCTCATCAGGATTTTCTAAAGGGTCTCTGTTGATTGAGTCAAAGGCCTTAGTTAGGTCAGGGAAGGGCACATAAAGGTCTTAGTGTTGCTCGGTACTGTCTTGATTAAATCATCAATTCCATAGATTATAGATCTGTAAAACAGCAGACACTGTTGCTGGCCTTGGCATATTCATGTTGACTTATTCACAGTGATTGCAAGCTTATGAAATCTCTATTTTTTTTTCATTCCACTAAAGTATCTTTATTGCAATGGGGCACTGGGATTTTTTTCATAAAAATTGTTCGGGCCGGGAGCGGTCCGAGGCCCTCGGGGTTTTTTTCTCACGGCGGGCTGTGGCCAGCAGCCCAGACACGCCGGGTCGGGGAAGGCAGGCGGCACGCTAGAATTAGGCACGGACGCTTAGTGGTTGATTTAAGATTATTTTACTTACACCGAAGATGGTCGCGGTGCAGGCAGGAAAACTTGCTTGAGTTGCAGTTATAGACAGAAAAGAAGAGAGGCGGACTAGAGTTCCTTCCCGTGAACCTTCTAGCCCAATCCGGTTGAGAGCTCTAAACCACGAGCCCGTTGTGTCAACCGAAGAAAGTACTCGAAGCAAAGAGCTCTGAATAGACTCACACGAAGTTTGCTAGGCTCCGTGGAACTTGTGCGCAGGGAAGGGTACGTCGAGGGATCAGGTGGCGACGGGGAGAGGCGAGAGGCTGATCAGACCCCTATAGCCTTCTTGATATACACGCTGGGTTCGATAGGCTCCGCAGCGCTTAGAGATCTTCACGAGATGTGAAGTTCTCCTCCTCCAGATGGTTGTGGAGTCCTCCCTTGCGGGGTTCTCCTTGGAGTTCTCCAACTTGGGCAGAATCCGCTCAAGCCTCTTATACAGCTAGCATGCCAATCGCTAGCCGCCACGTGGGAATAATTTAGAACTGGCCAATAGTGGGACACAAATTTGAATACGAATGGCGGGAACTCCTTGCAGCGTGCATTTCTCTTTTTGCAACTAAGAAATGCACCCTGCAAAGAAAGCTACGAGTGGCGGGAAATAATTTAGCAGTGCCGAAGCGCGCACACACAAAAATCACACCCTTGGGTTGTGACAAAAATAAGACAGAAGCCACTTTGTGTTGTGATCCCATTAGATTTCACATGCTAAACAGGGTTAGCTTGAGTCACAACTTGACTCAGAAATGTCAAAGGAAAGAGCAGAAACTACAGGAAGGGGTACTAGCTATTCAAAACCTAGTACTTTTCCCGCCAAGACTGTGACCAAATCAGGGCCCTGGCATGGTCACCCAAGTACTGCCTTTCAGATGGATCAATGTACAGGAGAGGAAAAGTAAGAGCAATCAGGGAGCTCTTCATATTGTCCCTGAATCTGGCTTTGTAAGTGTAAGTTTAAGACAATATGTAGTGCTTGTCCTTAGAGTCTGGGAAATCTCTGGTTGCCCTACTCACTTCAGGATGCGAGCAGACATAATATTTCTTCTGTTGGACCCCCTGGCTGGAGAGCACACTACTGCATGTCATTCAAGTCAGTGAGTGCAACAGGGAACTATACATTAGTGGGGTGTGAAACAGGCCACATTTGATTTGGATTTGGCCCGAATCAGGGATAGTGATTTGATTAGTTGATTCGTATCACTGTCCTGATTCAATTAGGCCGAATCTGAAGATTTGAGGCTGATTCAGAGAATCAGTGATTCGGCCACAGACACAGCTTTAAATGTTTTTTCTACATACCTCGAGGTACCAGGTGTGGCTCATGAACACTGCAATAATGGGGTGGATGGAGCATCCCACAGGAGCATGGGGGGGGGTCCCCCATGTGCTCGGTGGTGAACCCAGACAGAAGTGGACTAGAAGTTCTTCCGGTCCACTTCCGGGTCTGCCGCCGAGCACATGGGGGGACCCCCCCCCCATGCCCTCCCAGCTAGGCGATCAGCCATGGGGGATCCCGGGTGCCCTCCCAGACCCAGGAGGCACCAGTCACCAACCAGTGCTTCCGGTCCACTTCTGGGTCTGCTGCTGAGAGTGCTGGGACCCCGCCCCTGCACTCCCATGGGACGCTCCATCTGCCCCAGCATCTCAGTATGCACGAGCTGCCTGGTACCCTGAAGTATGTAGAAAAAACATTTAAAGCTGTGTCTATGTCCGAATCATCAAATCTTTCCAAATCTCTCCAAATTGATTTGAATGGTTCCGATTTGATTAGGAGAAATTAAAAGGTCTCCTGATTTGATTAAGATTCAGCGATTCAGCCACTGAGTTGGGTCAAATCGCCGTCAAATTGGTGTAAAACCAGAACAGCTCCTTGTCTGCCACTCATCTACATTTTCTCACAGTTGGGAAGGGGAGGGACAGAGATGGAGGACCTCAAGGATGGCAACCACATTACTCAGCCCTAAGATTTTTTATGCTCTTATCATTTTTAAGGTTACTTTTCAGCAAAAGTTATTTTCAAGTGCAAGGCCACTGAAACGGCAGTTAGTTTTCTAGAAAGACCAGTTGTATCAGTTACTCTAAGGAAGAAAAAACAATGAGATCTGAAATTTACTCATCTTTAAAATGCCTTTGTTGAAGAGTTTCTCATTTTATTTATTTAACTGCCTGTTAGTGGTGATATGGATCATAAAAATGATCGATAAAGTTTTGTGGGAGACTGTCATTTCTGATTTTATGACAACAATAACTAAGTAATAACTTCTTTCTACAAATTAGGCAACAAAATATTTATCTAAGGAGCCTAAAAGTACACCACTACAGTTTCAGTGCAAATCAAACTGGAGGCATACACACATATTTGAGCTTATGTGGAAATATTTGTATGTGGAAACAAATGTGCGAGACAAGAAATCATTGTCTAGAGTGACTCTAGCTTGCATCTCATGCAAAACTCCTTGGGGGTGCCCAGATAAGAGCACACGTGCCTCTTGCAGCCTTTGAGACCTTTGAGATGCTGCAAGAGGAATGTGTGGGAACATAAAAGTGTTTCCTGCACTGAAAATTTGCAGCACAAGGGCAAAATTAGACCCTTGCATATCCAGGGGTCAAAAAATACCCTGGGCAAAAAAAGGGGGGCGGGCAACTGGAGGCTTGGTCCTCCATATGGACACTCTGGTAGCCAGCCAGAGCGCTTCTGTCTGGCCCTCACCCCGGTGCTGAAGCAGGCATTTCAGCTGCAGGGATCTGGACCTGGGCTTCATGCCAGTAAGTAGGGGATGGGGGGAGCTGGAGGAGGAGGGAGGGGACCATGGGGAGACCTCTGCTGGCCCCATTCCCCACCCACTCCCCGAGCCTCCCAGATCACTGCCCTGCCCAACCCACATAAAACAACATTGCAATGTTCTACAAATGCTCGATTTCCCAGATGGAACTCTGGTCTAGCTGACCTAGTGCAGGTAACAGGTGTCATATATATACTATAATTGAACATATCATTTCTGTCCCTGTATACTCAAGCTAACTGTAGCCAATAGGAGAGAAGGCAAAGCAGTGCAGGCTTCCATTTTGGCTATACCAGCTCAAGTAAAATTCTGAGTCCTAGGCTGTGTAGCCCCTGGTGAAATCTATACCATTTGAGGTAGGTACATTAAAGCTAGGTTGGGTGTGATGAACACTACAATTGCACCTTTCATTACAGTGTAAACAGTAAGCCACAGCAAGCTTTGTGGCTGTACCAGTTTAGCCACTGTTGTTAACAACATCCAACAATGCAGTATTTCATGTTTGGAAATTACTGTAAAACCCTCACTCTACCCACAGTACTGGGCACTATCAAGCTAAGTACTTCAGGAGTCCTACAATATACTGAAGTGCTAGAAATGTCCTTACTAAACTGTTATTGTCCAAAATATTATTGCATGGATACGTTGTACAACTGAAAAAAAAGTAATGGTACAAACTGTTTCATGTAATCAATTTCCTTGCAGTAGTTCCTCCATCATGGTTCTGATTTTGCTCCAGGGGCCACTAGCATGTGCTCCCAAATGCATTACAGCATTTGTCAGCCCTTTTTGTTGGGAGTTCACACAAGAACAAGAATGAACTAGTAAATCCTAGACGAGAACTGGAATGTTAGTATGGACACACCTTTCAACTCTCATGCCTAGAGATAGGTATTAATTTAAGACATGACTCTGGATATATGGAATAAATGTATTGAATAAAGACAATTTAATTATTATGAATGACTATCGTTTCTGGTAAATGCAAAAATAGCATCACTTAAAGTAACAAAGCAGTTTGCACAGATGTTCCAGGGCTATGAAAAAAATTACAAGCCATGCTGATTTTATACTTGGTTATATTTTGCTTTTAAAACAGCTGGAATTCTTTTTTACAGCTTATAAAAACTATTTCATACATATATATCTTAATGATCTCTATTCCATCTGTGCATTTTAATCACTGGTTTATTTTGTTTTAGTGAGCTATCCCCCTACATGAATTTAATTACTACACATGTTGAGGAATTTAAATAACTTCATTTTCCCCATGAAAATGATGATGCGTCTTGTAAAGACTTAACAGAGGGGGGATGTGTCATCATAAATACAACTAAACAAGCTGGAGAGATTGAAGATGGTACCACAACTGCAGTTTACCTTACTATTCTGTGGGCCTCATCTGCTAATTGCAAGAGAATAGTTTTGTTGATAGAGCAAAAAATCAATTTACAGGAGCAAGATGTTTGGTTTTCATGTAATTTTGAATATCCTTTACCTAGAATCTTATTACAATGGGCTCGGCAACTCTGCAGCCTACCTTAAGCAGCTCTAACATGCTATCACTCAAATCTAAAAAAAAATCAAAGATCAAATCCTGCACTTTCCTGGAATATTTAACTTAGGTAGAGCCTTCAGTAGGATTCTGCCTCTTAGTAAAAACCCTAGCTGCGGCTCCCACTCTTTGTGCTTTCATGTAATGAAGTTGTTTCACCTTATAAACAGTTTTATCTGAACCATGAGGAAAAGTAGAGAGAGATTAGTTAGCTATGTTAGCCTGAAGTCAGGCAGAAGACAAAGCGGGTGCTTTTTATAGACAAACTGAATCAGATGTGTACATGCTTTCGTAAGTCACAGCTCACTACATTAGATGCTATGATTTAGTTAGCCTATAAAGTGCATCTCTACCTTACCTTCTATACATTAGAAGTGGTGTAGTGTTTAAGACACTGCTTTCCAAACCTCTGGGCACACTTTTTTCCAGATTAAAATAAGCAACACACTTCACTCACCAGTCTGTGGGCTGGATGCAGTCTTTGGGCCCAATCCTTCCATATAGGCCAGCTGGGGCCCAATCTGCCACACAGGGCTACCTTCCAATCTAGCCATCCGGGGCTGGCCCAACCACAACCCAATCCCTCTGTGTGAGGCTGGGCCAGATCCAGCCATGTGGGACCAGCCTAGCCAGAGCTAAAACCCTTTGTGGGGCCTGATTTAGCTGCACAGGGCCAGCCCAGCTGGAGTTCCATCCAGCCCATTTTCTGCAGCATACTAGTATACCACGGTACAACCTTTGGGAATCACTGGTTTAATCACTAAGACAAATAAGGTAAAATTAAGGCCAATTTCATCTACTTTTTATAAATTAGAGCTCTAATATGTGGATATAGGAAGCTTTGGAAGGCAACAAAGCTACCTCCGTAAGCCACATTTAAATTGATGACTTAACTAACATGGCTGCTACAATTTTCTTTGAATTAAATAATTGTTTTAACTTGGTTTTTCTGTACATGAAGCTTTTGATCAAATGAGTGTCCAGTATAACAGTCATTTATCACTCCAGCTCGCAAATCAGATTTCTTTCTTCTTATCTTAGAGCAGCTGCTAAGAAATAACAATGGTATCTCTCTAAAGTTACATTAATCAATGTGCAAAAATGCTGCTTTGAATATCGAATGTACAAAGCTTATAGTAGGATAATGAGATTTCATGCAGAAGCAAATGTTTATATCCTTTCAATCTCAAGAATCCTTTATGAATACATCTATCTTTTTAACCGCTGATATAAAATGGGATTTATGCCAAACCATGTGTTTACAAGTCATCTGGCAGTGTCCACACTAATGTGTTAATAATAAGAAGAGAACAGTACAATTTTTTCACAGAAGAGTGCTGGAATTTTACAATAATGTGAAACTGTTATAAAAATTATCTGTTAACTACAACTGTTAGCTTTACTTATTTGTTAGCAGGTTCAGAAGAACTTAGTTCTATGGAGGGAAGAAATATACTGTATTTACTCAAATATAAGATGACCCTGACTATAAGAAGACCCCCACCAATAATTAGATTCTACATATGGACACTTTATACATCTTTTCTAATTTTCCTGGTATTTAATTGGAGGCTTGCCTTGATTTTTTCCCCTTCCCACTGCTACAGCAGGAAAAATAAATTTGAAGGGCCAGATTTATTACCTTCTGCCTCTCCAGCTTCTTCCCCCTGCAGCTCCCCACCCTTGCCCCTCCTTTCTGCCAGACCCTGCTCTCCCTGAGCACATGGAAGTGAGGAACAAATTGAAAACACTGACCTTGAAAAAAAACCTATCTGCAATAACTTAAATATAGGAAAACTATTGCAAGTTACCAAAGATTTGGGTAATCCAGAATTGATGCAGTTTACATCTCTTGAAATTGCTGCAAGTTTTAGCACAGGTACTCCATAAATACACTTTAAGTAGCACTTTTGTATCTACTTATTGAGAACACAAACTATGCATGATGTTAGTCCAAAGCCAAAAGGTTCATAATTTACCATATAGTTCACTGGGATGGGGCCCAGCAAAGACAACCATGTTTCAAGCTATGATGACCCTGCTCAGTATGCGTGTGTATTCCACATACCCCCGTAGAAAGGATCTATGTGCTAATCAGCACCCCAACTCATGACTGGACCCAGGTGTTTTTGCCACAAGTGACTGGTACTCAGAAATAAGCAACAAACTCATTCAACTTTGTTGCTGCTAAACTAGGAGCACAGCTTAACTGCAATAGTTAGCGTTAATTGTTATACTCACTTCACTCTGATCAATCTAAGGGCTTGTCCACATTTCAAGGCATCTCCCAGCCCTCATTTGTAGACATGGCAGGAAAGTTGTCAGAGTGTGTTCACAGCCAAGCAACTTCTGGTGGCTCCTGTTGGAATTGCACAGCTCCACTACAGAAGCTGTGTCACCAGGAGCTATACACTTCTTCTAGCATCTACTGGCACAGGCCTTCTTTTTCTTTCTCTGCAGAGCTGATGGTATTCTTCCAGCAGAAAGAAGGGATTTTGCCACCACAAGAAAGCTGACAGTGGGTATTTGAACTCCCGAGTTCTGCCAAAAAGCTAGGTAGTGTAGACCAGGCCTAAATTAACTTGTGTGAGGGAGAGGTTATTGTGAAACAGTACCTCAGCTACACAGAGATTTGATTAGCAACATGACAGACTGGATTATCAGTAATTGAAGATAACTCCTAAAACAAATGCATATCATCTCACACGATCCCCTAAGCTTCATCACAAGATTCTCGATGTTTAGGTAAAATCATTATCTACAGGTGTAAATATTTTACCCTAACTTTTCACAACTGCAGTAAACACTTTAATTATCCAAATCAAATGAAAAAGTTAATGCCTTCTGTTGTTTTTTGTTTGTTTTTGACTGTCTGCATATTCAAAGTTTGCAGGAGTACTCCTGTAATACTTTCAGATTAATAAGAAGGGACAGGTATATTCACCAGCTACAAAGTGTAAGTGCTTAATCTGATCTACACTGTTGACTGTCATACCAGAACAAGTTGATTAACATTCTCACAGGGGTGGCTAGCCATGTGCAGCAGGATGCCTGGCTAGCCTGGCCTGGGTTAATCTGTACCACAGAGCACAACAAAGTACCAACAGTCCACAAGGAATACCCAGCAGCCTGGGTTAGTTCTTACCCTGTACTCTTCTTTGGAGAGACCTGCTTCGACACACACACACACACACACCCCTCCCCCGCTTTCCAGGCACAGTGGCAACTTAAAGGCTAACTGGTACAACAGAGGCATGAGCTTTCATGGGCATGAACCTACTTAGTATCTCTGGACTAGTTGGTTTCTAAGATGCCACCCTGCCCTACCTTCTGTCTGTTGTCCTCATGTTAGGCTGTGTCTACACTAACACTTCCCCTGACTTTGAAAACAAGTGTCAAATAGATCTCTCTATCATCCTCCATTTCTATGAGTTGAGGGCTCAACTTTTTACAACTAATTCAGCTATTGTGGACAGGACCTCTGGGGTATCTGGGTACAGACTCACAGATATCACTGCATTGATCAAGCCTTACAATTAAAAAGCACGTATAATAAAACACACACAATTTAGGCTGCTGATACTGCTGCCAAGTTGCTTCTTGCACGTGTGCCCCATCTCCTTACATCCATGTTTCTAAAGAGCAATCTGATTTCTCTTTAATGAGTATCTTTACATTTTATGAGCCTTTAGGTGAGTCTTTATTGTTGATATGAAAAGATGTTCTTGTTTAATGACCCATGAACCTTACCCAATAAAAAATAGTTAGCATTTAATCGGAAAAAAAGGATATTTTCAAAAAATATACATTTTATCACACACTATGACATTAAATTAGCTGGTTTCTTTTATGAACAATGCCTTGTGGAGCCATGCCAATTAAAAATGAATGCTTTCTCATATTTATTATCCAGTTGGTCTTTTGTTTGCATTCTTTTAAGCATTAGCAAAAAGTTAAATATGTAATCTATAGTAGAGAAGTACCAATAATTAGAATACTGAGAAACAGTAGTTTTGCAATGGTTTAACTGCTTGGTACTTCAAAGGGGGTGGGCTTTATACTGCTTTTAGCTTGAATGTATACTGTATTAGTCTTATGCTAATTAAAAATCATGATACCCAAAGACTAAATAAATATAGTGATGCCAATCAGATGGCTTCCTCACCTTCTGAATCAGCCATTTTAATACTAAAATTATTTCATAGACTTTCATAGATTTCATAGACATTAGGGCCGGAAGGGACCTCGGAAGATCATTGAGTCCAGCCCCCTGCCCAAAGGGCAGGAAGTCAGCTGGGGTCATAGGATCCCAGCAAGATAAGCATTCAGTTTTGTCTTGAAGGTGTTCAATGAAGGTGCTTGAACCACCTCCGGTGGCAGGCTGTTCCAGACCTTGGGGGCTCGGACAGTAAAGAAATTCTTCCTTATGTCCAGCCTGAAACGGTCTTGTAGTAGTTTGTGACCACTCGACCTCGTCATCCCTTGGGGCGCTCTGGTGAACAAACGTTCCCCCAGATACTGGTGGTCACCCCGATAAACTTGTAGGTGGCCATCAGATCACCCCTGAGCCTGTGCTTTTCCAGGCTAAAGAGCCCCAGGGCTCTCAGCTTGTCATCGTAGGGTCTGCTTCCCTGACCTCTGATCATGCGCGTGGCTCTTCTCTGGACCCTCTCAAGCTTCTCCACATCCTTTTTGAATTGTGGAGCCCAAAACTGGACGCAGTACTCCAGCTGCAG
This sequence comes from Alligator mississippiensis, assembly GCF_030867095.1. NCBI lineage: Eukaryota > Metazoa > Chordata > Crocodylia > Alligatoridae > Alligator > Alligator mississippiensis. Next base: position 214,288,951 of record NC_081826.1, read on the forward strand.
CCTCACTAAGGCCGGGTACAAGGGGAGAATGACGTCCTGGGATTTGCTTGAGAAGCATCTATGGATGCAAGCCAGTGTTTTGGTCGCTTTACTAGCCGCAGCATTGCATTGCAGGCTCATGTTCATCTTGTGGTCAATGATGACCCCCAAGTCTCTTTCTTGCATAGTGCTAGCCAACACAGCACTGCCAAGCCTATAAGGATGCTGTGGGGTTTTTTTCCCCAAGGTGGAGAACCTTGCATTTATCGGCGTTGAACACCATCAGATTCTCGTCCGCCCACTTGCTAAGCCTGTCCAGGTCAGCCTGGATCACCCGCCTGTCTTCTGGTGTGGATGCTTTGCCCCAAAGTTTGGTGTCATCGGCGAACTCGGCCAGTCCACTTCTGACTCCAGTGTCCACATCATTAATGAAGATGTTGAACAGTATGGGTCCAAGGACAGAGCCTTGGGGGACCCCACTGGTCACAGGACACCACGATGAGTGACTTCCATCAATTACTACCCTCTGGGTCCGACCCCGGAGCCAATTTTCCAGCCAGTGGATCGTGGAGGACCCAAGGCGACAATTGGCCAGTTTCTCCAAGAGGCGATCATGGGAAACCAGATCGAAGGCTTTTTTGAAGTAAAAAAAAAAACTTTTTTGAAGTTATGGTTGAACCTTGTGAAGTGCTGTGCTCCATTCTGTTAGAAATACAATTGTCACTTACATGGCAGAATGTCACCTCTGTCTCTCCCCAAAAAACCTGTTATGTGACAATTTGGTTAATATCGTCACTGCAGAAGGCAGACATCCCACCTCTTTAGGTAACCCTGATTTGTAACCTGAGTTGGATACATTCCTGAGGGAGGGGGGAAACCTGTTCCCCCTGCCTACGTGACTGGCATTGCATACCTGGGTGTGGGGCTTAGGCTCCCTACTGTTATAAGCAATGCCAGTCTAGCCAGCAACCAGTGATGCATTTCAAATTGGTTGGCTGGCAGCCCACAGGTGCTGGCCTCCATTGGACCAGGTAAATGAGGTCATAAGGGCTATATAAGTTAAGGACTGGAGGAGGAGGCCCAGGAGGAGGAGGGGCACTAGTCATGATGAAAACTCAAAGAGAAGCTGGACCATCTGAAACTTGCTCTCCATCTTGAAACTCATGATCAATAAACTGGCTGCTTCCAGAGGGAATCTCCACCTGCCTCTGGATGATATTCATGAGTAAGCTACCTAGGATCTAACTAAATATATAGCTTGCACTAACTCAGATGCATGATCAAAGGCTACCCAGCCACCCTGTTTGCTCTATGGGATTTCTTTCATATTGCTCTACCCTGTACCCTATTCCAAACCTACTCCTTGTAACCAGTAAAGTTCTCCTTTGTACCTAGCATGGGAGACTTATTGGGAGTGGGTCTAGATTATACCTTGGGGCCCCCTTGGTTCAGCTGACTATTTGTGCTTCAGACTGAGGGAAGCATCCCAAATTCTTGGAATGAGTTGAGTACCCTCAAGGACTACTAGGTCTGTTTCCCAGGGGGCACAGGACCAGGATGAGTCCAGACCCTGGGTGGTGGTGGTGTTACCCCCAAGCTAGGGGGTGTGGTTCAGGAAGGGGGTCGGCTAGACATGAGGCACCCCCAGGGAAGCACTCAGAGCCTGGAAGGTGGTCAGGCACAGTGAGGTGGGTGGCTCAGTGCAGGACCAGCCCCTACTGGCCCACCACAACTTACACGTTGGTGAGGATATTAATCTTTTGTTCTATTACACACAGTCTCCTCTGCAACCAAGTTTGCACTAAGGAGACACAAAGGCAGCATTAGAATAATAGATTCTCACCTTCAAACAAGTTCTAGCATCACAGTACCATTGTGGTATAAAGGTATTGGTTCCTTCTGCAGACCTCTCTTCTGTGTACCTGGCCTCTCAACAAATCCATACATGTAAGATGCTATGTATTCTTCCCACTCTGTACCTCAAGAAGTCCCTCCCACATACAGGGAATGGACCGCTTCTATCCAGGATTTCTACATGGAAGGACAATTCTAATGGTAGCTCGTATTGGGAGATAAGTAATCTTAATATTAAAGGAGTACAGTTAGGAAGCAGCATAGATCATTGGCTGGGTCTGCTTCAGGGAATCTGATTTTTATTTCTATATTTTTAATGAAGTCACGGTGTGACCTTGGACAAATCATTTATGATTTACTTTTGTTCTAATAATATTTGCTAGAGTTGGTCACACAATATTCTTTCCACTAGAAAATGTTGACTTCTCAAAATTTTTTTAGATTGCTTAAGGATTTTTTTTTCAGCTTTCTAACAAAAATAATCATTTCAAAGGGAGTAGAAATGTTTTTTTTGGGAGGAGGAGGGGAGGAACTTGGATAAAAGCCTGAGCTTTTCATCAATAAAAGATTGAAATGGTGGGAAACAGTAATTATGGGAAAACTGTCCATCTTTAATGAAGCATTTTAAGTTAATCTGAGGAAAGCACTATGTATTTGCTAAACATTACTGTTAATTGTATTACAAGAACTGTATTATGAGTAAGCTAATTGCACTGTTGTTTTCACAACAGTTATTTCTGATACTTGTCCCATTTGCAATGTGTAAACAGGGCCACTTGAACACTATTGAAAGAGTTTCTGAAAGAATTGTCTGTACTTTAATGTGGTGTGGGCTTCTTTTTGTAACTCTCATTTGAATATCATGGCAATGATAAAATTTTATCATCCATCTTGAGCCACTTTCAAATAACACTTACATCTTGAAAAATCTAGAGTACTGGTAGGCACAAAATGATGTGACATTTTTGACATTTTTGTAAAGGTATGTCTGTTCTTTGAATCCCATAGTTTTCTCCCTACTCACTCTTAACAGTCTTGCTTTGAGACTAAACAGATTGTGTATCCTCATGCTACAAGAGAAATAAAAAGAATTGGCTTGTGTTTTCACTCTCCCTTTTGTCTCCAGAACACTGAAGTTGAAGTGTAAATGCTTCTCTATTCTTGCTATTGATCTGATTGTCCTTAGACAGGAATTCATGTGTCATAGTAAAAAACTGCATTGCAACACTGTTAGAAATGAACTGCTATCCATTGTTTCTAGGGGCATCAGAACATCATCTTACTCTAAAGAGTAAAGCTTGCTAAAAAGAAATTGCTTGTCTTCAGTTATGATCCTGTGCATAGCAAATGGTCTCATGTTTTTAAGTCCAGTAAAGTATTGGAACTAAATATGAGGCACTATGTATGTACAAATAGAGTAACCAAAAGCAGCAGTAGATGGATTATTCAAAGATGAACCATAAAATATTATTCTTTAAGCAAATGTGTGGTAGCAAGGAAAGACATGGAATCAAATCAAGTGCTTAGTTTTTGGCATGCCTCAAACTCAAACATGCATAGCGACTTAGGTACATTTAGAGCGTGCTATAAGGAAGCGAGTTGATGCTGGGAGGCTTTATGCTGATACGGAAGCAGTTTCAATGCTTTCTTAAATTTTATATTCTGCAGAGATGAACAGTTGCATTTATTTCTACATGGCCACACACAGGATTCCTTTTGCAAAAGATCTCCAAGAACAACCGAAGCATGGTGGTTACCCACTAAGGGCATGACGTGACAGTACAAAGAATTTGTCAAAGCTGTTGTGGCTACTGTACCCCTTTTCACAAAGCAGGATATTGGTTAGAGATTCGACTTAGTTACAGTCTATGCTCATACCCCTTTTACACTGCTACATGGTAAATGTGGCTGCATACACTTTCAAATAATTTGGGGTATTCTCCCAGGTTTGTTCTCCTGGTAGAAATACTTATCCAGAGATGCCTGAGCAGACATTTGAATGCTTAGTCCCTGAAGAGCAGAGAGCTTACAGTACTGATGCTGCACAGCCAAAGGGACCCTATACATATACTTCAGCATGTTCTGCCCAGAGACAGAATGGCAGCAGTGCAAAGGGTGACCCAAACTATCCGTGTCTTCCTGTAGCACAGTGTGGAGAAGCAGGTGTGTAGAATCTAACAAGTGACACTGTCTCTCTGAGGGGTGGGGAGGATGGTAGGAGCAAAACAGCCTGGGATGTTGGATCACTGTGCTGTGGCTACTTTATTGTGCATAAGGGTACATAATTTTGATGACCCAAGTGCAGTGGAACTCTGGTCACTCTACTTGAATTAGGAGCACAGTTATACAAGGAAAGAAAAAGAAGCAGCCGCTCTGTCTTTAAATCATTTTTTGGATATATATATATATATATACTATATGAATATTCATTTGAGACAAAGGGCCAATCCAGCATCTTTATGGGATTAGTGTTATTATTTACGTGCATTAATTTTCAAGAAATAATTCTAATATAATAAAAGGCTTAATTTGTCTGTCTGTGTGTCCATACCGCTTCTGGCCAACTGCACATGCACCACCAAGAGGGCAGGCAGCAAGTGACTGTGTGGCCTGGGCTGGGCGGGCCCAAGTTTGCATCACTGGTGGGAAAGTTTGGTGGTGGGGAAAAATGCAGGTGGCTGCGCTTCCCCGCCAGCTGGCCTGCATGCCCCCCAGAACAGCTGGCAGGGAGGGGAGGCAGCAGGCAGGGAGGGAGGGAGAGGAGTGGGGAGGCAGGCAGATGTGTGCCAAACAAATGCAGAGCAGTAGGGGGGAGTTGTGGGGAGTGGGGTTGGACCCAAAGCAGAGGGGGGAGCGGGATCAGACCTGAAGCACTGGGAGGGGTGTGGAGGTAGAGCGGCGTCTGAGGCATGGGGCCAGACGTGGGGCTCCATCCCCGCTGCCCCCCTGTCATTCTTGATGAGCAATTTGCTAGTTCAGCTGAGACTGTTTTTATACGTGGTATGAAATGCCTTAGCAAACTCACAGAACCAGGAAGGACAAATTATCTTGGTCCTTTCGTTAGTCATCATGGATTAAAAACTTCTACTGACATTCAACTTTTTAAATACAATGTTATTACTTCAAGATCACAGAGAAATTAAAATAAAAATGGGGTGGTGATTTTAATAGTCTGCGTAAAACTGCTAGAACATGCAACACTAAAGTAACCCATCAGGGAACATGTACCTTGTCAACAGAATTAAAAAGCTAGGTGGTGGCTTTTGAGACGTAAGAATGTTAGTATTTTTTACTGGATATTTTAACATGTCAAGCCTCATTACCACTAATGCCTCTCAGTGTAGTCAATAAAATGTGTAACATTACCACTTCATCCCTGTTTATATATGTCAACACACTTGTCAGGAAAGTTAGCATGAGTTTCCCTTGGCTAGCTTACTAATTCAATACAGTGATTATTTTTATTAATTCTACAAAACTTTTCCAGAAGGGAAAGTAATCCAAGAGTTTTATATAAAAACCAACCAACCAAACAAACAAAATAAATGTAATAGTCTATCGTATGTTTGAATCCATGAGACTGGCAGCATCAAGAAGCTCAGAAAAGAAAAATGTAATTTTAAATAAATTATGTAGAATAACTGAATTCTGGAATACCATTTCATTCTCAGAAGAGCCAGACATATAAGTATAAAGAGAGTTGCTTCAATATGTGTGTGTGAGTGATTCTGGGACTTCAAATAATGAATTTCTCATTAAAAAAAAAAAAATGAATATAAGACAGCTGCTTGCAGTTAGCTCGTTCCACAGCTATTCTGGAAGACATTTAAATTGTGCGCCAAACCAGCTTAAGAAACACTAAACTGAAGTTTCCATTAGGGAATACCTTGCAGCTGTAGGGTTCTTGCCAGAATATGACACACTACTGTTGCGTTAGCACATTGTATCATGCTTCCTACTGGGCTCCTGCTTCCCTCAAACTGATCTAGATTGGTTTGGTCTTTTATTTGCTTTGAAATGACTATGCACAACTTAACAGGTCTGATGTTAAACCCCTTCTGGTTTCAAAATTAAGTGTTTTTGACAGCCTAAATTAACAATTGCTATAGCACTGCCTAAAACAAATGATATTTTAAGTCACAAAAGCACCACCTGTTTGTCACTGTGTAGATTAAAAATGTCTTTGTTGTAACTATAGGCAAGTATAGCTAAGTATTTGAAATTTGTAAACACAAATGGTCTTCCTGTTGTTTCCCGACCACAATACTCCAACAATGTGAAGCACATCCAAAAAAAATGTACCCACAAAGAATTAAAAAGTTTTAATGTTGGTTGCTTGCCCTGGTACAAGGCAGAGAGAGATGCCTGTAACTGTTAATAAAGTTTGTGATTTCAGTTTGATACTGTACAGTGACTGGATCCTATTAACACCTTTAACACCAGAGGCTAAATTATTCCATCAAATTCGCAGGACTTTAGATAAATAATTAGAAATAACTTGAAGCATGTCAATAAATGTCTTGTTTAAGAGCATAGAAATCCTGTCAGTTATCACCGGCAGTATAAAACAAGTCTTTAGACCATAGAGTTGTGTAAAACTCCAGTCCAGTATACTTCAAACAAGTTGCATTCTTCAAACTACAGTTGAGGTTGTTCACACTGCTGAGTATAAATGTTGTTACTACCTCTGCCTGGCAGAATTTATTTTTCAGTGACTGTGGTAATGAAACTCTATTACATAGTCTACCTCTCCATCATTTGTGAAGTGCTATAAACAGACAACTATATCACTATTCAAGAAAACTGTTGAAACTATCATTCAATGGTGATCATTGTTAGAATGATTGCAAATGAAGCATGAAGAATGTGGTATCAAAGGTCCCGATCAGATATTTCAAAATCTTTTGATACATCCATGGGGTCTCTCAAGGGAAGCACATGAAAGCATGTGTCCTATATTAATAATCCAAGTTTTAACTGCTTCCATGTTTAATTTGGGAACTGAAAGTATCATCTAAAGGGCATCTGATTGATTTTTGATCACTAAGTGTATGGAAAATGTTAAGCTACTCCATCCTGAACTACCTAATACATATTAGCAAGTTAAGCTAAAACTTTCCTTCATGAGAATTCAAGAAGTCATTCATTTTTAGGCCAGAAGGGCAATAATAATGTAGTCTCACTTCCTGCATAATGTATTTACCCAAACTAAAGATGACCCTGAATTCAAGACAACCCCCTAATAATTAGGATTGTAATTTATACATTTGTTATAATTTTCCATGCATAGAATCTAATCATTGGAGGATCATATTAAGTTCATCCCTACAACCACTGCAGCAGGGAAAGCAGTGGTAGGCGTGCAGGTAGGGGTGGCAGTAACAAGGCATGCTACAGCAGGGTGGTGGGGAGGCATGTGGTAGGGCAGGCATAGGGGGAGGGAAGGGGGGCAGATGGTGGGAGGAGAGTTTGGTGCGGGAAGGAAGCTTTCACCCTTCTGTCTGACGTCCACCACTTACTCTGTCTTGTGCCTGCCCTCTTGGTAGCCTCAGGCCCCTGCCAACATCTCCTACCTCCATGTCTCAGGTTGGAACAGGAACAGAGCCTGTTGGCATGGAGCAAGGGTAAGTCAAAGAGAGAAGCAGTGTGTGTTGGGGGAAAAGGGAGAGTGGAGGTGGAGGCCCGAGGCAGGGAGTGCTGGAGTCGAGGCTAAAGCAGGAGCCACAGCAGCTGGAGTCAAGGCTAGAGCTGGAGCTGCAGTAGCTGCTTGTCCCCCAACTGCCTCATATTCAATTCCAAGATGAGGGGTCCCCCCCCCCCCGTTAAACGTGGATGGGTGTGGAAATCTTCCTTTTGGGATTAAGTAAATACAGTAATATAAGAATTTTGCAAGTAATTCCTGCATCCAAACTATAACTTCTAGAAAGGTAGCCTGCTTAAATTTAAAATATTTCAAGTACATCCTACCTCTAAGTTATTCAAATGGTTAATTACTTCTAGTATTAAAAATCTGCTGCTTTTTCAGTCTAAAGTTGTCTATTTTCAGTTTCTATCTTGGATCTTGTTATGCCTTTGTCTGCTGAATTAAAGCCCCCTGCATTTAAAACTATTCTCCCTAAATACATATTTAAAGACTGCAAGCAGAAATTACTAAAAATGTGGTCTGAAAGGCGTTTGAGAACTAGACTTTATCTCCAGAGAAGTTTTAGCATGCACTCTTCTGGTAAATCTGGTCTTAAATAAGTTTATGTACTGACTTATAACTATGTTGGACTAATAGAATGTATTGTAAAACAGTGAAGAAATCAGGCCAACAGTATGAGAATATTTCCTTTATGAAGAAAGTGTGCATCATTATATTTCTGTGTGTGCATTCATGTGTATGTATAGTTCATCTTTTTCTAATCTTTTGTTTTTCCTGCTTTGCTCAGCCCATAGTATTTATGGTAGATAAATTTTATGTCTGCCTTTTACCTTTATAAGAAGCAGAATTTTGAGGACTAAAAGAGGCAGTCAATATTTAATATTCAGAAAATATCCAGTATAATATCAGAGCCACTGAGAACTAATTTCAACAAAGGAATTATTTGTTAGCAGTGCAATTTATTTTTAATTTTCTGAAAAAGTGAATATCATTTTTGCAGTTATCCTTTGGGTTTATAAGGTATTAATATTGTTATAGTGTTAATGGGGAAACAAACTTCATTTTCTCAAGCAAATAATTGTTCAAAACTCACAGATTAATTGATGGCAGGGCCATACTGCTCTAGGCACTACAAAAACTCATAAAAAAACCATACATTTTAAGTTCTCAGAACTGGAATAAAGGGGACAAATGGGGGAGGTGGACATAATTTTCCTCTTGGCTGCTCAATGCATCGTTAATTGGTAATTTCTTATAGGTAAGTTGAAGGAGAGACTAAGAAGAAATTTGAAGTGAGATAAGGTAACAGTATTGGCAATCAATTCACTGAAGGCATTCCATGTATTTAGCTACTCTTGGTAATGTTGTCTGATTGATAATATTCCAATAAACTGGTGTATAGTTCTGATGAGCTTCCTTTGACTCCTTTTGTATTTCTCCAAATAAAATAAAAGCCCCCAGAAACATCTTAGGTTTAAGATGTTCAGGTAGTTGTTTGTTCTGGGTGCAAACAGAAGTGCTGCTCCTGGCTGTAACTGATAACAGTTTGCAGGAAGCTTTTTAAGTTACAATGATTCCCCAGACCAAACACAAGTTCACTGCTGGTTCCAGGGGGGATGGATATCTAGTTGAAGGCTGCAAGCTTCAAGCTGGTTTCCCCTAGCCATGTTTCAGAATGGGAGAGAGGGAAAGGGAAGAGAGGGAGCTCATTCTAAGGGTTCCCCAGCCAGCCCTGAAGGGTGGGGTGGGTGAATTGGAGTCCCCCACATCATGGAGGCTCCAATACACCCACTCCACCCTCCTGTGGGGGCTGAAAAAAAACACAGAGCGAACTCCCTCTGCTCCCTTCCCCCCTCCCATTATGAAAACAGATTAAAATTGGCAGGCAGCACGCACAGAAGTTACAGAAGATACTCTGTTTTGAAATGTCATGCAGTGAGGGTTCAGATTTTTACTCAATCGGCCATTTTTTAAGCTGTCTGCAGCCGAGCACTTGTCTGTGGTCACAGCTATAAACTGTTTTCTGTGGCCAGATTGGACAGAATTGTCACTTCCTTCTGCATCCCAGGTGTGGTTACAGGAGTCCCTAAAGCAGGGGGAGTGGGAAGTTTGCCCATACGGAGCTCCAGATGTGCAGAGTTCAGGTGTATAACATATACTTAATGCAAAACAACTCTACTCTGGCAAAACAGAAACAGTAGGCAAAATATTACAACTGTTTTGTTAGCAATGAAGCAATAACCCATACCTACCCCAAGAATGGCAAGCTACAATCTTTTACACCATTTCACATGCTGAGTTCAGCCTCTGGCTGCTTCTTCCTCTGTATATTTTTTATTTTGTCATTGTCTGCCCTAATTGAACATTTAGTGGCATTTTGATACAGATTATATACAATTAATCATTTTCACCTTTTCCTACACATCTCCTTCCCAAAATATCACCCATTTCTGACACTGCCATAACTTCTTTCCATTCAGTATAGAAAAATGTTACCTAGTAACGTGTATGTACTAAACAAAACTCTGGAGATTCTTGATCTTTCTGGGATTGATCCTTTCTTTTCCCTCTTTTTTCAAACCCTCTCTTCCCAATGGTAAATTTAATCTGACAGTGATAAGAACCTTTGAACTACTAGTAAAACAAACAACTTTTTTATTATCTTCTATAGTCCAGTTATTACATTACTCAGACATTAGGCTCTTTTCTTTTCTTCCATGTCACTTACCTTCCTCTCACCATCTCTCTGCTTTAATGACTTCTTATAGTATTCAAATACTAGATCAAAATACTCTTCTGTTTTTCTAGCCATTGGCTACAAAACAAACAAAAAGTACCATGATTGAATCTTACTCCCCTAACATTCCCTATTCTATTATATTTATATTATCCTTGAAACCTCACTATGCTTCTCCTCTGTGATCTTGCCTTACTAGCTGATAGATGCCATCTGCATAAGAATGTTTGCGTAGGACAATTACACACAATGTGCATAATTAGAAATTTTGATGATGATTAAGTACTTTAGGTGCTTGTCTGTATTTTATTTCTTATATTGCAGAAAGATTCCATAGATTTATGCCCAGTGATAACAATATGACCTTTCTACATCCCTACTCTTATTTTAATGTTTCTCTTCCACCAGAAACACAAGTTGAAAACAGTATGAGGAGGTTCTCAGAGGGCATCAGTATGCTTCTATGGCTATGTACTAAAGATAAATCAAACCAACATCAATATGGCAATATGAAGAAGAGGTACAATTGGCTAAATATGAGAATGATTTCATTAAGTATAATGAAATGGTCCCAGCCTATGATAAGATACAAATTTTGGTTGATAATAATGAATAAATGAGCAATGAGTATAGCTTTTCAATATAATATTTCAATGTCACCAATAAAAACAACAGTTTTCAAACAAACACAAAAGAAACCCAGATTATAGCGTAACTGTAAAGTTCTGGTATCAGTCAAAAGCATCAAAAGAGAAGTAAAGTCCAGCTGGAATCAGAATGGTTCTGGCCATTCTGATTCTATCCTCTATCACAAAATATCCTGGTCAGGCAATTACAGAGGCAAACAGCAATTAGGATAGCCAGGAACTAAGACACAGTAATATTTTGCACATTTTGCAGACTGCAGCAGTTAAAACTCCAAGCTGAACAAAGATTACTCTGAATATAACCCATTGAAGGCCAGCAGCCAAGAAAGCAAACATTCTAGCTCTGCTTTTACAGTAAATTATGTAATTTCATAGTTATAAATCCTATTAGCAGATGACATCATAGCTTAGAAAAAAGTGCTTGAAATCTCAGCTGAAGCCCAGTATTGTGATCATATGCTGTCGTGAAATCTTTAGCTAAAAGGACTTCATTTCTGTTACGTTTATGCCTTACTGAACAAACAGTAATATAAGAGCTCCATTTTTCCCTGTAGTCAGGTGGCCCTACAGTCAAATATAAATGGTCTGAAAACTAATCAACATCTTATTTGCAATGTGAATACTGTTTAAATATAACTGGTGCTTGTTTCATATAACAGTTGAGGGAAGAAAGTCATGCTAAATGTAGGGGGGGAGGGTTCTTTTTATTAAAATTATATTAAAACTATGAAGCTTTATATAAAAATGGCAACAGGTCTGAACTTGAAATTTAGAAGGAATGTATGCACCATTTAAGAACTAGCAATCTAAATAAGACGGGGTGAGTGAAAGTGTAAGCAAGACTGGGGGTGCTAGCAGGTCTGTCGGGATAGAGGTCAGAGGGCTAAAAATAGCTTGGTTAAGGTAAAGAAAGGAAAAGAGTAGGCCTAGGGCTAGGGTGAGCAGGGGTAGGAAAAGCGTAGTCCTGGGACTGAGGCAAGCAGCTGGACTCCAAATGCATATGTATTTTTGGTAGATCAGACTAACTCGTTTCCAATCTAACTTTGTGCACCTATTCAGGTGAACTAAGTTAGATTGGACCAGCCATTCTTTGCCCAATCTAAACTCCCTGAATGTACGTACAGCTCAACACAGATGGACTTAACCCTAGTTAGGTCAACCTAAGTGTAATGTCTGCACATACCCTTTAAGATACATCAAATTGGAATATACCCAAAAAATCACAAGTCATTTTTGAAAATGTAGGCCTGTGTACTTTTGTTTGGCCCAGCAACAGTTTAAAATTGCTTCCTACACAATTTGAAGACTGCTTTTCAATTCTTTGGCATTGAATGTATTCACTATAATAAAAAGGAAGCTTAGAGTTGTAGTGCAATAAGATAAGAGGAAGAGATGGAGGAGCTGAGCAAACAGGCAAATTAAAGATAAAAAAAAGAAAGTGTATGTAAAAAGGGTGGCTGGAAAAGAAAGTAAGAGGACAGAGGACTATTAGGATGATTAGCAATACTGCCTCTGCAAAATATTTTATCTAAACAAACTTAAATAACAGTAAAATAGCTCTCAAGTTATTATATTTGCAGCATAAACAAGAGATTTTCATAAAGATTATATCTACTGTCTCCCAAGGTAAAAAAATATACTTGCACATGTGAATTATTTATCTCTATTTCAAAGTCAGCTTTCTGGATTGAAGGCAAACATTTGGTTCTTGATTCATCTTATTTATTCATGAGCATATAATAAACAAACAAGTACCTATGGCAACATCTGCCTAAATTTTTTCAACAAATGTTGCCTCTGTCCAGGGTTTCAGATAAATCTTCTTAGTTTTATAAATAAGATATATGATTGTTGCTAGCATCAAGTGGTATCAACATCCATCAAGGATGGAAGGCAAATGGTTTTCTTGTGTAGCATAGAGGACCCACTGCCAAGTAAGTGCAAAGTCTCCCATGGTACATTTTATATGTCTGCACCATTTGTTTAACAAATCTATTCCAAACAAAGCCACTGGCATGGCCATCTAACCCACATTTGTTTCAAAGGAATCTAATCCTTATGCAAAAACATGCTTTTCTGCATTGCTTAGATTTTAATGTTCTGAAACACTATGAAACACAAGCAGGACTGCTTGCTGTCAAACAAATACACAACAAAATCTAGTTCATATTTGATACCTATGAGAAAATGAACTGTTGTGCCTATAGATCATCTGAAGGACACAGACTCCAGTAACATATATAAGAATCATATAAATAAGTGTGAGAAATGCAGTTGTCTTAGATCACTCATTTTGCAGAAAATAAGGTATTGCTTATTACCAGCTAATTTTTGTTCTCCGCTGTTAGAGGAGTTAGTTTGGCTGGAAGGGAAGGAAATTCTCATGTATTGCTAATGTGATTTAACCATCATGTAACATCCTTCTATCCTGGAAACATGCAATGTATCTGTGCCACTAGTCATATGAATCTGCCAAATATATGCCACAGGATTGGGCCGGCTTAATTATGCTGATGTAATCCTACTGTCACACTGCCTTTCAAGCATCTGTTGCTCCCAATTCTCCTTCACAATCTCACTCATTTTGGCAGGAATCTCCACACAGACAACCAGCAGATGCTATGAGCAATATATCTTAGAGTTGTAAGTGCTACCCAGTTCATTCTTTTTTCTGAATACCTCCTAATGACAGGAAAGTAGTCAGGTTATGACAATCACAATTAAGGAAAAGAAAGTCAACTTCTTCCTAAAGGAGACAAAAGCATTTCAGCACCATTAATGTAATTCTGATTCTGCTCAATAGCTTCAAGTGAAGAACATTTCAGCTACAGGTTTACAAATTGGGCTACTAAAGGCAAGGCAAGAAGAGAGCCATCTCATATCCAGTTCTAACAATGGTTTTCAGGTATGATACTGGTAGAAGCCCCTATATTGCCAGTGGTAGCTCTCCCTGCAACAGTTAATTAAAAGCAAACATCAATACAAGAGCTACATGAAAAAAATGTCCATATGAAACTAGCTGGTAATCATGTATGGTGAGGAAACGTTAGGGCGAGTTGTTTTGGTCTGGATTTTTTCTTTTACTATAATTTTTTTAAACAAAGTCAATAGTGTCTCTTCACTGGAAGGAAGAGATTTTATTTTTTAAACAAAAAGACATATTTGCTGTACAAATACCACCAACTTAGTTTGTCACCAGATTAAATTCAAGTGAAGTTTCACACACTGCAACTTTCATTTTGAAACAAACTCACAGTGTGAATATATCAGCTGGTTATGCATGTGAACATCGGTAAAGCAAAAATATGGTAGTTAGTCACCTACTTTTAAACTCATTTAATTTTTTCAGTGAAAAAAAATACTACTTTTCACACTGTGGGTAATATTTAGTATTGCGAAAAAATAGGTGTATATCTTCTAGCTCCACAGAATCTAGGATTTTACACATTTCAAAATCCATTTGATGAGTCAAATGTTTAATAAGCAACAACCATTAAAGCAAGCAAAATTATAGATTATTCTTTAGATTGTGAAATTAGTAGAACATAACTTCAAACTGTATAAATTAAAAGTGCCTCCTTTTGCTCACCTTGCAATACATGTTTTCTTTGTCCATATCCTTCCTGCATAACTATTTTACTGCTATCAAAAGGTGTGAAAGGAGACAAAGTACATCTCTCCATGATCATCTTCTAAAAGGTTTATAAAATAGCTGTAGTTATTTGCCAAGATAGACATACTCCAGCACAAAGTACAATCTGTCCTACTCAACTCATTTGTATGTTCACCTGTATATGGAATAGGGCCAACGGCCCTTCAGAATATGTGATTATGACAAAAGGAATAAATGGAATAACTTTAATAGAGGAAAGACCATTTTCAAATTTGCCTTTGAAAGAAGTCATGATGGATGTTAAATTATGAAGTATCTGCATAGACACTTAGGGCATATATACACATGCTCGCGGTGGGGGGGAGGGGTGCTTTAATTAGAGTGGCTCTGAAAGTCACTCTAATTAAAGGGCCTGGAACGTCAAAGGTATTAGCGTCCCCATGCTGAAAAATGCCAGTGGGGCGCTTTAACTAAAGCTTATCAAATGAGCTTTAAAATGCCCCCGCTGCCATTTTTCATAATACTGGAGTCTACAGGAAAGTGGTAATTACCACACTCTAGCAGGCTCGATTAATTAAGTGTGCTCCAACAGACTGTAATTACAATGCATCAGAGCAGCCTCACTGAACATGTATAGGTGCCCTTAAGGCTCTCAGCAACAGAGGCAAAATAAGGTCCTGTGGCTTCTAAAAACTGAAAATTTAAAAACCATAAAGGGGGAAAAAACAGGTGAAGAGAGAAGCATACTATTCAACAGAGAAGCAGGAGGAAGTAGCAAGTAAGGTAACCCCAGGGGGCTGTCCTGTGCCCAGTACTGTTTAATATCTGAATGAATGATTTGGAGGAGGTGATTGAGTGCACACTTAGCAAATCTGCAAGTGATATCACTTTGGAGAATATAACAAGATACAGAATGATCTTGATAAATTGAAGAAATGATCTGAAATTAACTTAATGAAACTCAATAAGGACAAGCACAACAGACATGCAAAAATATGAACAGAAGAATGGTTGCCTGGGAGTTATAGTAGACTGTAAGCTGAATATGGGCCAACAGTGTGTTCATGTTGTAAGAAAGGCCAATAAGTCATACTAACAGGATTGTAGCCTTCAAGTCAAAAGATCTGATTCATATGCTCTATTTGGTATTGGTGAAGCTTCACCCATAGGCGGCGGAAGGCCAAAGCTAATGGGGCTTAGCCTTCTTGGCCCCCAACGCAGGGCAGTGGTGGCAGCACAGAGGGCTGCAAGGCAGCCTGGGTGCGGGCTCCGGGTGGCTGCAGCAAGGGACACACACTGACAGAGACAAGCAGCCTGCACACAGCCAGGATCACAGCCTAGCAACATGTGGAGCATGGTCCACCACAGCAAACAAGGCCGTAAAGGGAAAAGAGCATGGTGGAAAGAGGGGCAGATCGCCCAGGAGTAGCAGGCACATGGTGTTGTGCAGCTCCCGAGGCAATGACAGCAGGGCAACAGAGCCCCACCCTGCAGTGGCAGACTGCCTCCGCCCCATGCACAAATCCAGGGGGCACATGTGCCCCTGAACAAGGCGACCAGGCTCTGACTTTCCCACAACTGGGCCCAGGGCTCAATTCACCTGAGCTCCCTTTACCTGCTGGGCAGTGTGTGTGTGTGTGTGTGTGTGTGTGTGTGTGTGTGTGTGTGTGTGTGTGTGTGTGTGTGTGTGTGTGTGTGTGGACTCAGCCACCCCAAATAGTATTTTCTCCTTCCACCTATGGTGTCACCTGCAGTATTATGCCCACTTTGGAGCCCTGCGTTTTGAGTGAAATGTAGACAAATTTGAGATAATTCAGCAAAAAGTAGCAAAAATGAATGCAGATGTAGGAAACATGATTTATGAAGAAACGTTGGAAGAACTGGGTTTATTTAGTCTGGAGGAGAGAAGGCTGAGAGGGATTTGATAAGAGTCCTAAAATATCTGAAGGGTAATGAGTTTGATGATAGTTAATTTTAATAACCACTTTAACTGAGTGTTAAGACCATTGTTCCTTGTCCTGTTCTCTGCAGCCATATGGAGTAGTCTATCTGAATATGAGCCTGATCAAGCATTGGAACATATTATTTAGAGAGATTGGAATCCCCACCTTTGTTAGTTTTTTGTTTGTTGGTTTGTTTTTTGCTTTTTAAATGATAGTTTAGACAAATATTTGTCTGGCATGGCTTAGACAGGAATGAACCTGCCTTGAGCCAGAGGTTAAACTAAATAACCTTGTGAGATTCCCTTCTAGCCCTGTTTTGATGATCTTCTGTGTCTGCTCTTCAAATTTTTTAAAGGTTTGTCAGTCTAAACAGAGAGCATGTCTACCATAAACTTGGTTTCTTGAAAACTTCTCCAAACTCTGGCTCAAAAGTATCAGGGTTTCTTCTTTGATTTCTCAGTGGTTCTTGACACATTTTACTGACTATTCTTTACTGTGGAAAAATCCACATTTTTCTTTTCAAACCACTTAGAGAAAGATAATCTTATAGAAGACAGAGATTTTTGTCATTGCCTAAACCCTGCATGCTGGGATCTTCCATTTGTTCCAACATATTTCAAGAAGAGTTGGGGGTTCTGAACAAGCCTGAGGCATAGGCCTCCATCTTCCCATATTTGGCTGAGTATTTTTAAAAATGAGTTCCTTCCATTTTCTTTGCCGCTTAAGCAGTTTATTATTACTCAAAGATTAGTATTGATTTTAAGTCCTATGAAAATAACCTGCTCAAGTGAATGCTGTATTACTGATACACAAAATCTACCTTGTTGATATAACTACCAACTCAGCATTGTACTCTTTCTTTCTCTTGCATAATATAATTATTTTGCCATTTGTAACTCAATAAACGCAGACCAATTTTTCTATTAAAGTCTCTTCTTAAAAAACATATTGTTGATTAAAAAAAAGATCCTGCATTTCCAATTATAACTTTATTGATGAAGTCATATTTGTAAAAACATATAGTAAACTTTTTACTTTTCCTGTAAACTTTTTTTTTGCCAATACTTATATTTATTGTTTTTTGTCAAATTTATCACAGGACTATTCCTCACTTATACAACCAGATTATCCACCACAATATAATTCTACAAAGGCTTAATTCTCTTCCTAAATATCCCTGCTTTTGTAAAACCAGGTAAAAAATGGTCATCACTTCATTGGTCCAATAATTGTTGACTACCACATTCAGAAACATCTGGGCCCTACCATTGTTAGCAGCATTCTCCAAACTACATCTGGAATGTTACAAGTCCCTCATAATGACAATTCCCAATAGTATTCCTCTCTCTAGCAATATTACAGGGATCTCTATCTGTACACAAATCCAACCTTGTGATTACTGTGGCAGACTCCCAGCACAGTCTAGTTACTCCACAGGCTTATTTGTTTTTTTTTAACAATGAATCCCCAGTCACGTGGCCTCTTCCTAGTATCAGTATGAATCTCCAATACTTTTCTTTCTTGTTTCCCTTTATGGCTTGATGTCTAGGTGGCAGCCAATATCAAGTAGCGTGCCCCAGGGGCTGGTTTTGTTCAATATCTTCATCAATGACCTGGAAGATGGCAGATGGTCTCAAGTTGTAGCAAGGGAAGTTTAGGTTATATATTAGGAAGTATTGTCTCTCTATGAGGGTAGTAAAGCTGGAACAGGTTACCCAGAGAGGTGGTGGAATTTCCATCCTTGGAGGTTTTCCAGACCTAGCTAGACAAAGCTTTGGCTGGGATGATCTAGTTCGGGATAGTCCTGCTTTGAGCAGAGGGCTGGTAGATGACCTCGTGATATCCCTTTCAACCCTAATTTTCTGATTCTACGATTCATTCTGTCATTTGTCATTTTTTGCAATTGTCTGTAAATCAACCTAGTTCTTGTTAAAGTTTCAGTTCCTTACCAACTCTATCCTCTTACCCTTTCCTTTTTGGGGGTTAGCTGCTCTTCTCTTCCTCCTTGCTAGTCTGTTTCTAGCCTGCTGCTCCTCCTCAATCTTCAGTTTCTCAACATTTTTTTCTATTAGCTAGTCTCTTCCTGTTCCATATGTCACCCTCCTAAACCAGAGGTGTGCCCTCCAAGTCAGCACAAGTCAGCCCTGAATTTGGTTAGGGTTTTTATGTGCTGTCAAAAAAGAAACAGCAAAGATGAAAAAAATATCAAGCACTTGTATATTCCCTTTATACAAAGTCTTTTATATAATCTAAAATTATTTCTATAAAGCAATCACTTCATCAATCCAGGGCTTCCATCAAAAATAGACAACCACTGCAATTGTCAGGGCAGAATTTAAAAGAGCATGAAAACCTCATAGCATCCCAACCAGCTTCTGTTTTTACTTCTTTCCTTCTACATGTATGTACAAGAGCAGCTTGTTTGTCTCCTTTGTACAGAGGCTGCAGCAGCACGTCTATCTAGTGCCCAACGTTACTGAGGAGAGCCAGCATCTAGCAGAAACCAAGAAGATGATACAAAGAACCCTATCATAAGTATGTCTCTCTGAAATGGGGAGAGTGAACAAGATTAAAAAATAGGAGATGGGGAAACATGAATGAGAGGCACAGAGGACAAGGAAGGGTTGGAGAAAGAAAAATGGCATGGAACATGCTGTAAAACTATGGAACAAAAGGTGTGGCCAAACATAAAGAAGTGACAAGGGTAGGAGTATCCCACTGAAGAAAAGAATGCACACATTGGGGGAAGAGGAATGGAAAAAGATAGGATACACTTGAGAAAAAAGCTAAGAAAGGCTTTAAAAAAAAAGTTCAGAGAAGACATCTTACTTCTAAATTTCTTATCCTACATTATAGTGTTTCACTCTTGAAAATTTACTCCATTCACAAAGTAATTATTTGTTTTATACCCACAAGTGCCCAGGATGAGTCTGTCAAAGCACTGGAACAGACTGCTTCTTTTTCTATAGTGCAAGCTTAGTAAATCCAGCTGCCATTGACATATCATTAAAAACACAGCTAACTGTAGGGCGGAATGCACCAACTATTTAATGGAGTTAACCAAGAACCTAAGAGTTCATTAATAACATAAAGAATACTATGGGCACTCATGGGAAACTCCAGTAGGTAAAACATAATTGCCAAAGTTGAAATTTGCCCATGACAACAGCTATCTCCCATATCTTTTCATGACTACAAAGAAGCAGCTTTGTTTTAAACATCATCCTAGGGGTGGGATCTCCACTATGTCATTACATGAGACATACCTTCTCACCCTCCCAAAGATTAAGTTTACTAGCTGGATTGAAAAAAAAAACAGTCACCCTACAATCCATAAAGATGCACCCCTACCATTGTAAAAGTTGTATACGTTGTACTGGGCATCAAGGGCTTTTCTAATATACAATCAACTGCTTGCTTAATAAGATTTTTAAATTTACTGATTCTCTCTCTCCTTTCTACATCTGGCTTAACTCACTTTTTCTTTGGATGCATTTTCTTCTGAGATGGCATATCTGTCCACTGCTCCTCCCCCCCGCCCCGGCTTCTTTTTTTCCACAAAATTGTGTTCTCTCTCTTTTCCAGCCTATTTATATTTTCTCCCTCCTTTCTTTTTCTCATCCTTGGAATCATGGGTTCTTTTGTGTTTTTGTTTCTAACCCATCTCATTCCCTTCTTCCTGTCTCACAAATACAAGCATACTAACACCACATCTCTATTCAGGCCTTGTCTATATCTTTTCAGGGCTACTGTAGGGAATACTACATTGTACAGCAAGTTTGCTCTGCACATGCTCTCTTATGGAAAGGACGTAATGTAAAACATTCCAGTCTCCAGATTGGCTTCATTTTTAAAATTCATTTCCATGAAGAAATGCAAGTTTGAAGAGAATCAGTAAGGGTGTTGTGCAGACTGCTCATCTAAGACCACTGATGCCTGGCATCTAAACCAGAGGGCAAACATCCAGCCAATGTGTGAGTGAGCACCTTGCTAGCCAAACAGATGGCCATGGGATATGAAGCCAGGAGACCATTCATCATTTAGGTTGACAAGGTAAGTTTAGAGCAGAAATCCTAGACTGCATCTTTTCTGTACTGAATCAACAATCTTAAAACCTTATTACAAACACTGGCTTTTCAATAAATATTTTAAATGGGCAAACAGGCAGATTTATAAATCTTGCTATTCAAGTGAAAACACAGAACTACACAAGTGAACAGAACTATTTAAAAAGGGAAAGCATTTGTTTTTTATTTTGAAAAGGAAAAGTATGGAATCCTTAAGTGCCAAAGGTAAAACGTTCCTTAGTAGAAGATGGTTACCTTCGTATTCCAGGACTTGGAGCTTTTCTTATGTGAATATTCTAAGAAATGCGGGGCATTTTTTAAAACACTCTCCCCCTTCTTGACATTTCAAACATATGAAGTATCACTGTATCTAGTGTGTCCTCACCCTGGTCATTGGATCTTGGCTTTAAAAAGGAATTATCTTCCCTTTTCCAATGGGTTTCTTACTGTAAGAGAACTGGTCCTGGCCACGTGTGTTTATCTGCCCTCAGGAGGCATTCAGATTCTGTACTCTGGATGTATCATTAAAAAAAAGAAAAGAAATAGACAGACAAAAAAGTGGGTATTGTTTATACAAGCCAACTTCACTCATTTTAAATTTCCGTTTTAAATGGATTTAGTTACATTTATGTAAAACCAAGTTTGAATACACTCAGAGCTGAACTACTACGTATTGTTGGAACTACTACACATCATTGGAAGCAGATTAAAATAAAAGCCTTGAGTCTGGTACTGTTTTATATATATATAAAAAAAAAATAACATGAACGATTAATACCTTGTGTGTGTTAACCACGATTAATTGACAGCCCTAATATACATCTATATCTATAGATTTATATTACAGCTGTCAATTAATCATAGATAATGCACACGATGTATGCATTAATAGTTGTTTGCATTAATTTTTTTAACAAGTTAATCGTGCACTTGGTTTTGGAGCCTGCACCTGGGCTCTGCTCCACTGCTGTCACTGCTCCCTCCGGGTTGCCCAGTGGGGCAGCAGTGGCAGCACAGAGGTCTGCAGGGCAGTTTGGGTACAGGCTCCAGGCTACTGCGGGAGGGAAGGGCACGCACAGACACAGATGAGTAGCCACAGCCTACACACAGCCAGGAATGCAGCTGAAGATGCGTAGAGCACCACCCAGCAGGTAAGTCTGTGGGGGAGAAACGGCATGAGGGAGGGAGGGAGGGAGGAGCAAATGGGGCCCTGGGGCTGGGGTAGATCATGGGACAGAGCCATGGATGGTTCATCCAGGGGTGTGGGGGAGGGAGGGTGTGCAGCTCCTGCTGGCTGCGCACACCCCCAGGGAAGGCACAAGGAGCATATGGCCCCAAGATTTGTGCATAGGGCAGAGGCGGCCTGTGGGCTCTCTGTGTCCTGCTGCCTGAGCAAGCAGCAGCAGGGCATTGCCGCCATGGCTCCCCCTGCTGGAGCAGAGACAGGCAGAGGCAGAGGAGCCGTGGGAGAAACCCCCATAGCTGTCCTGTCCGGCCCCATCCCCTGCCTGGCTCAGCCTCCCAGGATTAAAAAAAAAAAAAGAGAGAGAAAATAGCCCCACACTCACTGGCCCTGGCAGCAGCAATCAGAGGCCTCTGAGAGCTCATGGCAGAGCCCCCACATGCTGTGCAGTGCAGTGGGGATTGTGCCACCCTCCCCCCCTGCTTAGCACCCCACAGCAGGTACCCCATGGCATGGGTGCACCACAGCACAGCAGGGCCCTGTGCACTGTCTGAGAGCTGGGACAGCTCCACCTGTCAGCTGGAGCCTGGCAGCGCTCAGCCCCAGAGGCCCCAGCTCCCAGGCAGCATGTAGCACCCTGCCAAGCCGCGCCGCACCTGAGCGATGCAACAGCTGCCGTGTGGGTGCCAAGTGTGGGGGACAATGCCCGCTGCTCCCCACTGCCCTGCGCTGCATGGGGGGCCTCTGCCATGAGTGCCCAGGGGTCCCAATCACCACTGCTGCAGCTGATGAATGATGGGCTTTTTTTTTTTTTTTTTTTAAATCTCTGCACTCATCAACTGCAGAATGGCAATTAGGGTCTCTGACGGCTCATGGCAGAGCGCCCCTGTGCAGCATGGGGCAGTGAGGATTGCACCCCCCTCTCTGCTTGGCACCCATGCAGCAGCTGCCCCATGGTGCAGGTGCAGTGTGGCTCAGCAAGGCACTGCACACTTTCTAGGAGATGGGGTGGCTCCACATGTATCACCTGCAGCCTGGCAGCGCTCAGCCCCAGCGGCCCCAGCTCTCAGGTAGCATGCAATGCCCTGCCAAGCCACGCAGCACCCACTCCATGGGGCAGCTGCCACGTGGGTGCCAGGTGGGGGGGCATCCCCATTGTCCCCCACTGGCCTGTGCTTCACAGGTTGGCTCTGCCATGAGCCCTCAGAGGTCCCCGATGGCTGCTGCCAGAGACGGTGAGATTTTTTGTTTTTTTTTAAGCGCTGGGACTAGTCTGGGGCCAGGCAGGGCAGCCATGGGGGCTTCTCCCGTGGCTCCCCCCACCCAAGGAGAGGCAGGCACAGCTAGAGGAGCCATGGGAGAACCTGCAGCCACCTTCCTGTGCCTGCCTCTCCCCGGCCTATCCGAATCATTGAATCTCTCCGAATCAGCACCAAATCTTCTGAATCTGAATCAAATATTTCCCTGTTTCCCCAGGCCTAACACTCACACTCACACACACACACACACACAAAACTATTAAACAAAGAAAGCTGCTACTCAAAATAAAGAACTATAAACATCCTTTGTGAAGATATTTCAAATAGTTTTGGAACTGTTCAAAAACAGATACAGCAGCATTTTTATAGTATATTACCACCTCTCTATATGTGTCCATAGCATCTAAAATTGTGGTATGGAATTTACACACAGAAAGGAAGATTGTCTGCCCCTGGCATCTACCCTCACACTCCCCAAATCAAGCAAAGGTATACAATATACAAGCAAATTGGAAGATGACTGACACACAGTTCACTAGTTACGTAAATACTGTTAGCATGCTATTTCTCTTTGCAGAATTTTCCCTCCCCCACTGTTAAGCTCCATCACTTTCCCATTCCTTGTTCATAACAGCCCACAGCTTCAGTTTCATGCTCCATTGTCTCTCCATTTTAGGATTCAACTAAATAAATAAGCAGATCACTCACAAGGTAAATAAATACGTAACCAGCTTAGTCCACTTGTTTATTGCAGGCATTTTAAAATAAGAGAGTCTCTTTAGAAACAATCTGTAAGAGGAGGACAGTGTCATTGCAGATTACCTTAAGAAGACTATTCCATGAAGAACAGATCATGTGGGAGAAAGCATGGAGAAGATTGGGTTTGGGTATGCAATAACAAAAGGTCTCATTTGGCAGAAAACAGAAAAAATAGCACTGCAAATTATAACTTCTTTAACCACAAAACAAAATAAAATCACTTCAACATAGAAAGATTCTTCACTTTCTTTCACTTGGCATAGCTAATAAAACCTGATATAAATTTTGCCCTTTCTACGGATCTCAACAGGCAATTTACAGCATAAAAAAGTAAGAGCTCCAGGGCACTCTCAAAAATGAGATAGGTTATTATGGGAGATATTTTCCTAGGAAAAAACAAGTTTTAAACTAATCTGACCGAAGTACATTCTAAAAAATTAGACTAGCTCTGCATTCAATATACTTTTATTTTTTACTGTAACCATTTAGAGAGACTAAGAAGGATTTTAGACTCTTTCTATCAAATATGCTTTGTCTTTTTTGGCAAGCTATTATAGGAAAACACTTAAGTTGCTATTAATAAACCTGCAACGCATCTTTTAGAATTCCAGTCACATATACTAAGACTGAAATGCAGCTTTTACCTACGGCAATTTTGTTAAGGATGGTAGAATAGTGATGCCTTAGAATCATTTTCTAACAGAACTTTTTAGAGGAATGAATTCTAAATGAACTTTCAAAGCAACAGTAAATCCTTTGACCTTCACTTGCCCCTATTGCCCTCATTTGCATTACTGTAAGCAGCAGACAGAGGAGCCTTGCTTGACCACTATGTAAAGCAGGGGCAGGCAATTATTTCAGGTGAAGGGCTGCTTAACAAGTTCTGGCAAGCTGTTGAGGGCTGCAAGGGTAGCCCTGCCCCCTGGTTGCCATCTTGGGACCTGAAGTCCCGCCCGCTATCCCCCTGACCTTTGCCACCAGAAGTCCCTCCCCTTGCCCCCAGAAGTACTCCTTTTGGAAAGGGGGTTTGCCTTCCTGGAACCAGAAAAAAAAAATTATATACTAAAAATCAAACATTGACAATAACTTATTTTAATTTTGTTTTAAAAAATATTGTTGTCCTGATATGTGTGTGTTTTGTGGTGTATGTAGAGGTGATAGCATAAAAGCTCAAAATTAGGTCTTACTCTTGTAAATTGGGGTGGGGGGGTTGTGGAGGTGTGGGATATGGAGGGGTGGGCATGTGTGTGCATATGGATTGTGGGGGAGGGTGTGGGGGTGTGTGCAGGCTGGGAGTCCTGGGGCAGCCCAGAAGCAGCAGTGATGGCAATAGAGATTCAGGGCAGCCCCAGCAGGGAACTGCTGCCAGCGGGAGGGGGAGGGGGAGGGACAGCATTTCCCCAACATTGAACAATAGCTTTTGTCCTACACCACTGCTGCTGAGCCTGGGCAGGAAAGTCCAAAGCAGGTGTGGGGCATGTGGGGTTGGGGCTGTGCAGAGTGGGTTCCCACCAGTACTGCACAGCTGGGCCTGGTGATGGCAGCAGTCAGAAAGAACCACCTACCACCTGGGCTGCCTAGAAAGGCAGTCCAGCTGCGGAGCCACCCCAGTCCCACTGCATGCCCAGGGGGCAGCAGGAAGCTCCACAGCTGTAAAGTTCCTGGGCCAGGTGGGACTGAGGGACCCACCAGGGGTTTGCCCACACCTCATGTAAAGAGAACAGGCGCTACTTTCCATATTTAGGATCAAACATAGCTGAAGTGGAATCAATGACAAATCACTCTTATGTTGCTATTATCTAGCTCCACACAAGGACGAAGTGTCTCTAGCACCAACAGCTCCCATTACTGTAGTGGATAAGGAGAGACACTTGCATATCAAATTACAGAGACAGTATTCATCTCAGGTAGGGTTCAGAGTTGATACTTACTAACTATACTCTGATTGTCAGGAATGTAATGTGTCTATAAAAATCTATTCCATGCAAAAATTCATAATGCTACATACTTTCTGCAAAACAATATTTAACACATGATCATGGCTATGCATTCTGAATAGAGATGGGTCATTGATAACATAGATTTTCTCTCTACAGCATTTCATAAATACCATCCTATAAAGGTATGGAACAATTTTCTACTGCAGGAAGCTGGTCTCCACAGTTTAATTAATTCATTCCCATATGAGCCTTGATAGAACAGCTAATTTCACTCAGAACAGCTAGAATATGTTATGACCTAGAGATTTTTACTCTGAAGGATCAGGCTTAGACAGATAGTGGAGATCAGCAGGACCAATATTTAGTTGAGATTCTTCAGCTCTGCACAATTCTGTTAGTTTTTTTAAATACTGAACTTACCCCTGTGTCCATCATCACCTCAATAACAGGAATGAGAAAGAGCAATGGGGAGGAACAGCAAAATTAAGTATCTACCAAAGGGGTTAGCAATGCCAAATGTAAGTAGAGAAGGATCACTGTATTCCTTGATTTGTCTGTAGAGGGTTACATACCACCCACACCAGCATCACTTATTCATTTCAGGACAAACCTCTCTACTTCACAATGTCCTTTAATAGAGTTTGGTTAAATTCTATCAGACCTTGGTTTTGCTTTGGCATGCATTTGTAACCTAAATCAGGGGTTTTCAATACCCGGGCTATGGCCTGGTTGCCGGTCCGCAGCACTGTCAGGTGCCGGACCAGAAGTGGCTGTGGACAAGCAAACTGTATCCCCCAGAGCCAGGCAGAGACGTTGCGGCTCCTTTTGCAGGGTTCGTGGCAGCATAGGGTTTGGCCCACCCCGCTGCCCGGGGATGGGGGTATCCTTACCTATCTTTCAGCCATGGTCAGCTGTGACTGCTGGGCTGCGGTTTGCCAGGCCGTGGCATAAAAACTTTCATAGTTTCATAATTGGTAGTGTCAGAAGGGACCTAAGCAGGTCATCAAGTCTGACCCCCTGCCATGGGCAGGAAAGGATGCTGGGGTCAAACAACCCTGGCTATGTGATTGTCTAGCCTCCTTTTCAAGACCTCCAGGGTAGGGGCAAGCACCATCTCCCTTGGAAGTTGATTCTAGCTCCTAGCCGCCCTGACCATGAAGTAGTGCCTCCTGATGTCCAGCCTGAATCTACTCTCAGTCAGCTTATGGCCACCGGTAGTGCTTGGGGGAGCAGGGACTCTTCCATTGCCTGCTGGTCCCCCTTGACAAGTTTGCAGCAGGCCACCGGATCCCCTCTCATCCTTCTTTTGTGGAGGCTGAATAGGTTCAGGTCCCGTAGCCTCTCCTCATAGGGTCTACCCTGTTGCCCTCTGATCATGCGAGTGGCCTTCTTTTGGACCCTCTTGATGCTATCCATATCCCTCCTGAAGTGCGGCGCCCAGAACTGGATGCACTACTCCAACTGCTGCCTGACCAATATCCCATAGAGGGGGAGGATCACCTCCTTGGATCTGCTCATGATGCATCTATGGATGCACGACAAGGTGCGGTTAGCCTTCCTGACTGTGTCCCCACATTGGCAGCCCATGTTCATTTTGGAATCAATAGTGACTCCAAGATCCTTTTCTGCCTCTGTGCTGACAAGAAGGGAGTTCCCCAGTCTGTAGGTATGCTTCTGGTTCTTCCTCCCCAGGTGCAATACCTTGTACTTGTCCGTATTGAATCCCATCCTATTCTCATCCACCCACCTCTGTGACCTGTTCAGATCTAATTGTAGCTTGTCCCTCTCTTCTAGCATGCTCACTTCTCCCCACATCTTAGTGTCATCTGCGAACTTGAACAAGGTGCTTTTCACCCCCTCGTCCAAGTCGCCAATGAAGATATTGAACAGTGTGGGCCTGAGGACCGAGCCCTGGGGGACCCCACTGCCCACGTCCCTCCAGGTCGAAAATGACCCATCCACCACTACTCTCTGGGTGCAGTCCTTCAGCCAATTAGCGACCCATCTGATTGTGTAGGCGTCAACACCACAGTCGCCTAATTTTTTAATAGAGACAGTGTTGAAGGCCTTTCTAAATTCCAGAAAGACTACATCCACCGTGACACCTATTTCCAAGGCTTTTGTGACCTGGTCGTAGAAGGCCACTGGGTTGGTCTGACAGGACCTGCCTCTAATGAACCCATGTTTATTGCCCCTAAGCATAATCTCCCCCACTGGCAGCAGTTCCCTTACAGATGTGCTCCGGGATAATTTTCTCGAAGAGCTTCCCCAGGACCGAGATAAGACTAACAGGCCTATAGTTTCCTGGGTCCTCTTTCCTCCTTTTTTTGAAAATGGGGACCACATTGTCCCTTTTCCAGTCCTCTGGCACCTTGCCAGAGCACCACAAGTGCTCATAAAGCTCAGGGGTCCCCTTGGGAACCTCTGACATAGATAATCCAGCTCTGAATATGATAGCTGCACAGATTGGATATGAAAAGAGGTGATATTACCATGGGAGGTTGCAATCATAGACAGGGAGAATAATCTCCCACTTTATACAACTTGACCTCTGACGCTGAGGACCTCTGAAGGAGCCTCTCTATGTGCTTTGTAAGACGAGGCAGAACAGTGCAAACAATTTCTGTCCTATTCCTTTGATATTAGTTGTTTGTTTGTTTGTTTATCTTGTCCTCCTGCTGGGAACTTTATAGTGTAAATCTTTCCAAAAATTTTTTTTTTTTTAATTAAATCAATGCTTTTTAAATGTCCTCTTTCAGGAAAAGGAACCTTTCTCCCCTCCTTATGAGAGAACACAATTATTTCCTTCAAATCAGCAGTGTGCACTAGAATCCTATTGTACATTTTCTTGATGTATTGCTGGGATTGAGCAGCTTGGCATCACAGGCATTTTAAAAGACAGAAACAAATGAAAGCAATACATTGATTTATTAACTAAAAAGCAAACTCTTGTGTTTGCAGAATAAAAGGTCACAAACCATTTTGTGCCCTGTCATTTTAGATTTCACATCAATATTTTCTTACAAAAAGAAGCACTGGTTTGTGGATGGAGATCCACAAGGAAATATTACAAGTCCTATGCTATTGCTTTATGAATCAAGTATCTCTTGCTTTTATTTTAGCAAGAGTCAAGGTGGTTTTACTCCAAATTTCCTGTATAGTTTAAAAATAATTTTAAGTTAGATACCTACATAACATTGGGACAGTAAAGATCCACTCTATGAAATACAACATGCATTTCTGACACAGAACAGCAATACTTAATTTACTCAGTCAGATGACACAGTATTTTCTTTCTTTTTAGAGCAGCACTTCTGCATAATTAAGCATCACAGGTTTTCTTCAGGGACAACTGAAAGACTCAGACCTCAAGTCTGAGTGATGGAAGGGTGGGGGGGAATGCCTCACAGACTGTTTCAGCTCTATGACCGAAAGACTAATAGATTCATAGACATTAGAGCTGGAAGGGACCTCGGAAGATCATCAAGTCCAGCCCCCTGCCCCAGGGGCAGGAAGTCAGGTGGGGTCACAGGATCCCAGCAAGATAAATGTCCAATTGATTTTTAAAGGATTTAAAGGAGTCCAGAGTAGGTGCTTGCACCACCTCTGGTGGCAGTCTGTTCCAGGCCTTAGGGGCTCGGACTGTAAATAAGTTCTTCCTTATGTCCAGCCTGAAATGGTCTTGGAGATGTTTGTGACCATTTGACCTTGTCATCCCATGGGGTGCTCTGGTGAACAGCTGTTCCCCCAGATCCTGACCTACACCCCTTATATACTTATAGGCAGCTACCAGGTCCCCACTGAGCCTGCACTTTTCCAGGCTGAAGAGTCCCATAGCTCTCAGCCTCTCATCATAAGGCCTATTTTCCTGCCCTCTGATCATGAACGTGGCTCTCCTCTGGACTCTCTCAAGATTCTCCACATCCTTTTTCAATTGTGGAGCCCAGAATTGGATACAGTACTCCAGCTGTGGCCTCACCAAGGCCATAGACATCTTGAGTCAGATAGAGCTCATCCCACACATGAGGAAGCTTTGCAACTGTTCAGATGTGGCTGAGTGCTCTTCCCATGAGATGTCAGGGTAGTTGAAATCTCTCATGAAAATCATGCACCGGGAGTGTGCAGCAACAGCTAGTTCCCTGGTGAATTCCTGGTCAAGCTCTTGATCCTGGCTAGGAGGTCTGTAGTAGACTCCCACCATTATGTCCCCTGTGCCTTGTATACCATGGATTTTGACCCAGAGAGTCTCCAAATCGGCTTTGGCAAATTAGAATGCAAAGGAAGCAATTGTAATATAGACCACTGGGAACCCATACCAAATGGAAGAGTGGGTATAAATCCATTCTCTGATATTACTACCTTAGAACTTTCCCTTGAATTGAGTAGGAAGATCTTGGCCGACAGAGGGCTGCTAGTGGAGAATTATGCTATACAAAAGGAATTTCTTCATTGGCCAATTCCAGTCACTTTACACTCTGTTTACAAACATGGCAGACTTGAAAAACTGACCTGAGCTGATGAGATATTTAGCCACATGTGCAGAAGATAGGCACAAACATCACAAAACACTGTATAGGGTACATATTTATAAGAAGATTATGACAACAAACCAAAGACAACATTTGACAAAATGTTTTAAGATTTTTTATTTGTCACACAGAAAAAATGTGTTCCTTTAGTTTAAATGCCTAATTACAGTTGGTTTCTTTGGCAAAAATGTGCCTGCAGCACTAAGTATGTGTGCACACAAATGAGAGTGCATATATATCAATATTTTCATGTTCTTTTTAAGGTCTGCCCTACAGTTTATTGGAGTGGTTGTTAGCTGGGGTAGAATAATGTATCAAGAAGCATATAAACAATATAGGTGGGGAATGACAAAATGTACACAAAAATGTACCAAAATTGAGCAAGAATGGAAAGAAATTATTTAGTGTGGCATAAGCATCAGTGATGGGCTGAATTTAGTAAAGGGAAAATTTAGCCTGGTTTCTTTAAAAAAAAGAAGCTAACAACGAGATATATTAAGCTATGAAAAAGTTTCCCAGGAGACACTGTGCAAGATACATCAGTGGAGATTTTTAAAACTAGACCTGACAAAACACCCAAAAATGTAGCAAAGAGAAAATAGTCCTGCACTGTCAAAGACATTAATTGGATGATTTAAGAGGCCCTTTTTTTCTCTGATTTCTATGAGCCTGTGAAAAAAAATCTTTCCTCCTATAGTCATAATGATTTCCACCAGTAATAGTAATACTATCTCTATGATGTTTGATTCAATATATGATAAGCTCAGAATGAAAAAGTTATATTACTTACGAAAATTTATTTCGGAACTTGTATAATTATATTGTTTTAAATGTTTTAAAAATATGAGTTTTAGTTGGCCTTCCTTTGGGTTTGATTTTTCTCTTAAATCCAAATCCAAATAAAGAAATAAAATTTCCATGAATGCAGTAGAGTATATCAATAAAACAATTTTATGAAAATTATATCTGATCAACAGTAAAAAAACTCTATAAAATATCTCACTTTTATAAATGTAATATAGACATAAATATAGGAGCACATACACTTCTCTCTCTCAGTTAAATATATTAATTTATCAATTTATTTTTAGAGGTTTTTGCACCAAGAGCTACTAATGTATAAAAGCAAAAGAAATATCCCATAACTAAACTCATCTTCCAATTGATCATCTTCAATTTTATTGTTCTGCTGGAAGATACTATTAGCTGCCAGCAAGAGTGTGTCTAGTCTATGGGCAACTACAGATCTTCTGAAACTGATGAGGATGCTAGCTCTTTGTTTTGGCTAAATGGGAAAGAGGAGGAGCAAATAAATGCTTTAATAGAAAAAGAGAAAACCATAACACAGATATCACCCAAAGCACTTCCAGCACAAAAATCCTTATTGGAAACTTGGTGAGAGTATGAACTCTTTCTTTAGAAACTCATTGCAAATGAAGAGGTGGTAACATTGACGGGATCAAAGTTGCAAATTGGAGTTCCAGAAGTAGAATGCGGTCAGAATAAAATCAAGAGAAATCCCTGGTGGTGAGACAGGATAGGACAAGATCGTAAACAAGTATTCGGTGCAATGTGGGGTGGGGTGGGTAAAGCATGTGATCCTTGTATGCAGAGAAGGGGAGCAGCAAGGGCAATTTTACCTTTGTACGTAGATAGCACTAATGAAACTGAGACTGGATTCCTACAGCCAGTTGTGTTCACATTTAAAAAACGATTTTGAAAAATTGGAGTGAATACAGAAAATGATTTAAGGGCTGAAGAAATTGCCTTACAATTGTAGAATTAAAGAGCTTTATCTGTTTAGCTTGTAAAAAAAGTTGTCTGGCTTATCAAAAATAGAAGTTACTTAACAACAGAACATAAAGTACCTCTGTGAGAAAAAGATATCAGGTGCTAAAGAGCTCATAGCACAGAAAAGGGTAATAATAAAAAAGAGTTGATATAAAGCCAGACAAAAAATCAAATCAGAAACTTGGTTCAGATGTACCAGTGTGGGTGATTAAACTGTGGAATAAATTACCAAGGAAAATGGTAAACTTTTTTTCCTTTTCTTCAAACCTGGATGCCTTGTTTGGAAGTTATACTTTAGCCTAGGGCAGTCCAGCTTGTTAGCAGCCACAGACCACACCCCACAGACCACACCAGCATGACCATAGAGCTCCCCAGGCACCCTCCCCACTACACTGAACACATAGGTGCTTTCTACCACTCTGCCCCCTGCACCTGAAACATACACGCTTCACCCATGCAGCAACATGGGCACACACGAGACGCTTCTGCAGTTCTATCTTCTGCTCCTTGGGTGTGGGCTCCTCTGCTATACTAAGCAAGCCATGCTTGGCTGGCAACCTACACCATGACTTTTCCTGGCACATTGCTCTGTCCCACCCCCTGTGGGAGGTAGGAATCAGAACCTACAAAGGGGGAGCCTGGAATCTCCAGCTGCTGCTGTTGCAGCTGGAGCAATGGGGGAAGCAAAAGACAGATGGACACCTGGTGGCCCCAAACTAACCTTATGGGTTACCAAGTAAACAAGAAAAAAATATTAAACTTAAGTCTGGTTTGCATCTATTATGTTAATAGATATGTGTATATGATATCAATCTGGCATATCTAATGAGCTCTTAGTTACTACAGTCTGTCCTACTGGCTATCCAAAATGCTACAACAATACATTTCTTATACTTGGCCATCCTTACACAAAGCATGATGCTCCATATAATGGTGTAGCAACATTAATAAATGAGTGAACTGCTTTCACAAAACCATTTTCCCGATGACTGATTAGACTACAGATTATGTTTATACCCTAGGTAGATTTTCTTTCTTTCTTTTACTGATGAAGTTTATGAAAAATATTTCATGATTATGGTACAGATCTATAAGAACTTTATTTATAAGTCTTAAAG
The DNA here is from genome assembly GCF_030867095.1 of Alligator mississippiensis. Classification (NCBI taxonomy): domain Eukaryota; kingdom Metazoa; phylum Chordata; order Crocodylia; family Alligatoridae; genus Alligator; species Alligator mississippiensis. The sequence continues at coordinate 214,322,014 of NC_081826.1, forward strand.
TTTGGTCCACAAATGAACAATCTAAAACTAAATAATAAAAAAAATATATATTTTTTTTACTTTTCCTAGGATCAGAATACATTAACTCTGTCAAATGATATATATCAATGATTTGACACTATGCAATTAATTGCAACTGTAAAGATAAACTATTTAAGTGTGAATTTAGAAAAGTAAGTACATGATGTAACAGACTTGCTATAGACATTTAAAATATTAATAAATTTATGATATTATGTCAATTCAAGAAAAGAATGGTAATCTGTTGGCATACTTTGTAATAAAACAAACTTAATGCTGATATTTAGTATTCCTATTCTGAAACATAGAAAATGATTGACAACTTGGATCTCTGCATGACCAGGCAGAGATGGGACTAGGCTGGAACTGGATCTGAGTATGGACAACATCATCATCAGTTTAATAATAAACCGACAAACTCTTTATGCACTTTGTCACCCAAATAACCCAGGGATATTGGTCTAATTTTTTCCATCTGAGGTATACATGAGGTATATAATTGCTGAAAATCACAGGTTTTGGAATAGAACATATGTCAATTAATGTACCTGTGTGAAGTTAAAGACCAGAAATGAAATTAGGTTCTTTGACATAATCTTCCCACCACAGCTTTCCTTGTTCACTTTCTCACAGACAAAGGGGCAAAACTGGGACTTGCAACATACAAAGATAACAATTCTGGGCTACTGGTGATCTAGCAAAGGAAGTGAGTTCTAAAGTTAGAATTGTTGGGTTTGGATCATGTTTAAATGCCACATCAGACCGAATGTATGTACAAAGAATTTACCCTATAGAATACTATACATAATATGTTGTACCTGTACACGGATCTATTGAAAGCTAGATATAATCACAAAAAAAGTCTTAAGCCCATCTAGGAACCACACAATTTGCTCAAAGTGAGATTTACCTCTTAGAAATTCTTTGTTTTCCCCTCCAAATCTTTTTTTATTATGTATTTTGGTTGTTATCGTTTTTTGGTGCCCAAGAGAGCTGGGTGAAATCTAGTACAGGTATGTTTAGATGAGTTGCTATCACATCTTTGATTATAAAGTAGATACTGTATATGCTTAATTATATAAAGGTTATTTGAAAGTGTGAGCCTACGGCTATAAAAAATTAGAAAAGATATTTATCTAAAATATCTGGAAAGGTTTAACAGTAAGTTGGGAAGTCTATAATTAGGCAGTACTAACACATGCTACAATCTTTTCTTCAACTCCTAGGGACCAGAAGCACATTTTAATATTTAGTATAAATAAGTAAAACCTAAACACTTCAGTAAGCTGTCAAAAAAGGTGACCTCTGTATTCTAGCTTTGACTGGTGTAATTTAAAAGATGAATGTTTCATTACCTTTAGAAAATGGAGATTTAATTGATTTTTTGGAACAACTTTCAGCTGGAAGCTTGATGATGTTTATACAATTAGAAAGATCAGTAAAACATTTCAACGCTCAATCTCTGAACTGTAAAACCCTTTCAGGGAAACTGATGGGAAAATGGTACAATCACAAAACTATCATATTTGGATTTTGTATATATTTTACAACAAATGTGGATTTATTTTTTATCGTCATGTTATATTGGTTGCCTCATTACTATGGTGTCTGAGTGCCTCACAGTCTTTAATGTACTTATCTTACCAATACTCATGTGAAACAGAATATGGCCTTGGTCCCCTTTATAGATGGGTATTTGCCGAAGAGTCCGAGTAACTAGTTCTAGGTCATACAACTATGGGAAGGGCAAGGAATTGAACAATGGTATCCCAAATTCCAGACTGGCACTGCACCCGTTTTTGCTGAGCTCAAGCTATATTCATGACTCCACTATTTTAGAAAGCCTATGTCTCTAAAAACCTCATTTCCTCCAATCTAAGCCCTTTGTATGAGAGCTGCACCCCCTTATGGAGCAGCTAACTGGAGCAGTGAACAATCAGATTGTCTTTTAGTCCAGACGGAGAATCTGAACTTCCTGTAGAAAGAAAAAGAAAAGCTCTTCTGACAGATAGGAAAGCTATCTTGGTAGCAGTGTACAGTCTTGGGAGCAAAGGTTCATATACAGGGAACTGCATCTTCCAGCATAACTTATTTATATATTTATTAGATTCATATTGCATCCTTCCCCAAAAGTGTCTAGGATGGCTTACAATAAAAAACAAAATAAATGTATCCAAAGAGAACTTATTCTAATCATCTGCATAATGCACTTTCATTTTCTGCTAGCTTATCCTGCATTTATTGCATTTCTTTCCTTTTTTAAATTAGCTTTCCTTATTTCTTACCAGTTGCTATTTTCTCTACTTATATTGCTCTCTCTAGCTACATGCATACAGAAAATTTACCATCTCCAGCAGCAGCAGCCACCACCTCAAACATACTGTGCCACTCCTAACAGGCTGCCCCCTAACCACAAAAAATGTAGCCATGGTTATATGGGTGTATTAATTACCTCAAGGGAGGACTACATGGCACCATGAACCCAGACAGATGTTACACTTAAAGCCTGATTAACTGGTTAATCACATCTTAAGTAGCGACCTGGCCACAGTCAATCATTTAATGGCATAATAAAATGAATAAACCACAGAGTTATTACACAAAACATGTAATAACTTTGTGGTTGGCTCTTATCATGTCTTTAATATGGCCACTGCCCAACCTCTGGGTCACTCTCATGTGCTCCAGAGGCTGGGAGGTGCTTCAGCTGTTTGGGGTTCCCAGTACCAAATGCTCCAATGGCTGGGAGCCAAGATCAGCTGAATGGGGCTATCCCATCTGGGAGCCCCAGGCAAATGATCAAAGCATCCAGTCAAGGGAGCCACAGCACATGCTTCCCCCCGCTAGAAGCTCCAGTCAGAGGACAGAAGCTCCCAGCCACAGGAGTGTACGGTGAGCTTCCCCAGCTGGAAATTCCAATCAACTAATGGGCTCCCAGCCACCAGACCGCATGGTGCATTCCCCTGGCTGGGAGCCAAGCTTGCTATTTGCCTGTGCAGTAGCAGCATGGGATCAGGCTCCCCTACGCTGACAATATGGAGCAATGGGATCTGAGATGGGATCCCAAAATCGTTCCTCCTTCCATGCATGTGTGGCATGGCAGGAAAAGCAATTGTTGGGATCTCACATCAGATCCCATTGCTCTTTTATTTTAATGTCTGTTAGGGTCCTAACACTCAGATGTGCTAATTACTGTGCCTGAAGTCCTGTACAAGGACTGCTACACCATTTAAGAGGTGTATGTAGAGCAACAAAGCATATTTGAGGGTGCCACTGCCAGAAACATGTCCTTTGTTATTATTTTTAGAGATTATTTTCTTTTAATCCTCTTGCTCTGTTTTTATTCTCATCATAGATATCTGTCCATATGGAGTATTTTTCTGAGTTTTATTTCTTCCCTTAGAATCAATGTCTGTTAAACGGTTTAATCTTCCCATCTATTTTTATTCATTTAACTTTTTGTCTTGTACATAACAGACTCTGTAATAGTTTCCTTTAATGTAATTCTAAATTTATGCATTTGTCATTGAATTCCACATCTTTCTGAATTTTCTTTTGTGTTTCATAATATTCAGAAACCACATATTGGCATTTATAATTCAGGAAAAAAGAATAAGAATAGGCAAATGGAGCCAATATGTATCACCAGGGAGCTGGGTTTTTCGTTTCCCACAGGAAAAAAATGAAGAAAAATGCTGATTTCCCCTTTTACCCAAAGAAAAATGGAGAAACCCACAGGTTTTGCACTTTTGCAAAGAGCTGTCTGCAGCTCATGGCAGATTTCCAGCCTGCAAAGGGCTGGAGGGCAGCAGGAGGACGGCAGTCAGGCAGGGGGCACCATGTGCATGTACATGCTGGTGAGGGACCTGCATCTGTGTTCTGTGAGCTCAAGGGGCAGAGGAAGCTCTGATTTTCCATGACACAAAACCCAAAATTAAATACCAAAATTTATAAATATTTAGAATTTATTTTTATTATAGTGATTTAGGCACTGAGACTGCTTTAAAGCACTGTGCTCAACTGATACCGATATATATTGTGGTCTTTCATTTTAATCACAGATTTTGAGTGTTTAATCAGAGAATTTGAAATATTTTATGAGAGAATTTGCATTTTTTTTTTTTTTAAATCGGGGAAAACCAGGATTCCCGTTGATGACCAAAGGCAAAAAATCCCCTAAATGATGGATCAAATAGTGCACCTTAATGAAGGGTGAAATGTGTTTCTCAGACACACATCTGTCTATGGGAAAATACACATCATTATGCACAGCAGACTAGAGAAATTACACTTTAGAACAACACTGGCATACAGGTCAGCAGCTCCCTTTCCGGGAGCAGGACACCAGAATATTCAACTGTCTACCCCAGAGCTGTCCGACTTCTAAGCTCCTGGGTGTCACATGCCCTGGAGGGCACATGGGGCATGCTGTGTGGATGCTCCCATCCACTTACCCCTCCTTGCACTGCACACCCATATCAGAACTCCCCCCACTGCTATGCTGTGCATGAGTGCAATTCCTTTCCCAACCCCCAACCCTGTGGAAATATTTCCCTAATACACACATGTAGTCCTGATCACACCACCAGCAGGGTCCTGGACTCAGCCTCAGCTCCATGTGCTTCTACACTACCCATCCCCTGAAATAAAAGCAGGCAGTGACAGACAAAGGAAAGGATGAACATGAACACTCCAGCTACTCTTGCAGCCAAAGTGCTGAGAGAAGCGGTAGACAGGTGATGGCCAGGGGACTGCATATTAACCCCTCAAGGATTACATGAAGCCCACAGGCCACCAGTTTGGATAGCTTTGGTCTACATCAAGAAGTCAAAACAGAAGCACAAGCAATACTTAAATCATTACTTCCGTTTTTATTCTCTATTCTCAATTAAGTCCTCTATTCCTCAAGTACTATGTGAAGAAGGTTAATGCAAGTTATTTACAACGGCTTTTCCATTATAAAATTATTTGATTCAGAAAACAATCACTTAGGACTTATGTTTTAAAAAATACCATTCAAGGAATAATGCATAGAAGTCCTATTATTGCTAATGTAATTTTGATATGCAACTGTACAAACCAGCCTAAAAATTCCTCCTTTAAGGTTTTATTCTATTTGCATACTATGTTTATTCCATTTGCTTACTGCTCACAACGTAGTTGTACAAGCACTTAAATCAAAGTGACATATATAGCTAAAGCTATATATCATGTACTACATCAAAAACAAACACTTTTTGCATCATCTGCATGCAAATAAAATAAACCTGCTAAGTGCATTTATTATGCTTTAGTGGTATATAAATCTGCAAATGATTCTGAATGAAATAATGTAATCATTTTGAATTCCATACAAAAGATTCAGGTTCTGATGCAGCTAAGTACTTAATCACATGCTTAGTTTGAGCATGTGTTTAAATCCCAATCACTTAAAATTAAACAAATACATAAGTGTTCTGCTGAAACAGGGGCTTAGTATGATCAGTTAAAAAGGAAAAAAAGGCACACAAATTGCGTACCATTAAGATTTAGATTTTATTTTTATCCATTTTATTTTTAGTTCAGATCAAGGTCTGAATCTCTTCTTTTTATAACTACAAGATAATACTTTTCTTTGAGGTTTTAAACAAATGTATTTTTCTAACACTTCGTTCCTTTTTTTAAATTGAAGAGAATGAATTTTATTCCTGTGTTTTGTGTATATGTGCAAATACTTTTTATAGTTTCCTCCTCTGCAACAACACCTAACTTAATAAATATTACTTATAAATATATGGCATTTTTGTATTTTCTATACTTGCACTCATAAGACATATCAGAAAAAAATGCTGCTTAAGAACTGTGACAGTGTTCTCAACTGTATTAAGATTCAATGCACCCCTTGTTAGATGCAAGGCTAGCTCTTATCTTTCACTTATGTTTTGACTATGGAAAAATAGAGTGATTCTTCTGTTGCACAGTACTCAGGAAGACCACAACAAGTCAGAAAAATGTTGATATTATGGTTTAGTAGTTGAAATCTTTGGGTTTATCTTGTGAATTGTAGGTAGGTGTTTGCACACCTAACAGTCCTAATATTGACAATCACCCTTAAAAAGATCTCATAACGCTCTGGTTGAGAATCACTAGGGCATACTATCAATGTATAGCTAGAACAGTGTTTTTGTTTTGCATAGTATCCTTATTACATGCCAGCATACTTGGTATGGGTGGCAGCATGCTGAAATTAACTAGTAAGAAGAGTATTCTGGAATGGACAGGTCTTGAAAACTGCAATGTTTGGGGATGTTCATGCAATGTCATAAATGTTATCTTGAGTCTGTTTTACTGAAATGGTGTGTAGGGTCTCATTGAAAATGAGCCAAAGTTATGCTATAATCATTTAAAGCTCTTACCATACTATATCAGCAGTAGTCCATGCACATTCTGTCCCAGAAATAATTAGTGGAGATTTTCCACCTCTCTATGCACCATGTTAAAAAATATAATAATCAAGTGCATTTATTACACTGAAAGACAACTCCTTTAGTAAATCACAGTCAACAGTATTACCATCATACTGGAATATTAACATGTAATTTACTTTCTGATATTTCTTAACAACACAATGCTTAGTTTAAAAAAAGGCAAACAAACAAGTGTAACCTCTGTAATTAAACAAACATTCTCAATAATGCCAAAAACATCTGTACAGACAGGATGCTACAGTTATAAAGTTTATGATTTCCTTTTATTTTTTAACTGCTTCCAAAGTCTGTATTTATTAGACAGTACCTGCATATCTGTTTTGCTCTTACTATGAATGTATACCAGAATTTTCTGCATGACATTCTTCTGAGAAGTTATTGTTCCAAAAGCTACTGGTAACCGTAACCTTTTAACATATAATTAGAAGATATTTTAATTTAATAATATTAGACAATCTCATATATGTTATGGTTAATTATCTAAAGAGTATACTAATAAAATTCAGTGAAATGCAATATAAGCTCATTTAAATTTAAATATGAATAAAATACAGATGTGCTTTAATGGTATAATTAAAGTTTTAAAATGAACATTTATTTTAAGTTCTCCAGTGCTGAGACAAAGCATTACTTGTAGAGATAATATGACCACTCCATTACAGCAAAGAGACAAAAATACATGTCTGAAGTTTGGGTTTTTATCAGTTTGTAGCACATTTCCCCGCCCCCCCCCCCCATTTAATCCAGGAGTACCATGAAACTCCAACGTGCCCAGGGGCAAAAAAACAGTCCTTAGGGTATAGGAATACAAATGTAGTTTTAACAAAATTAGATGTCTATTTGGAATAGTTTAACAGTCATTGAAACAAACAAAAAACAAACCTGTGATGTTTAAGACTGTGGCAGTACGTTAACTGGCATAACACTGCAAGTAGATCCCATTCAGGATCTGCCAAGGCATGGGCAACTGGTGCCTCTCAAGTTTGGGGGGCACCAGATCATCAATGGAGGATCCCCCAGCAGCCAAACACTGACTGGAGGGCGGGGGGGGGGGGAGGGGGTCCCCCCAGCGGCCAATCACTGAGCTAGCAGAGCAAAACCGGAAGTGCACTTGCACTGGCACTTCCAGTTTCATGGGTCGTGCATCCAGGGGGCGCACAGCCGATCTCAGGGGGTGCACGTGCATCCACGTGCACCCCCAAAGCATCATCAATATGCCAGGGAGTGCTAGATTTCCAGTGAAACACCGGGTGTCTGACAGTTGCTAAAATTCTTTGTTACTTCATCTACAAATCAAAACAATGCTTTAATGAATGAAAGCATTGTATTTTAACAGAAAACAATGTGAATATATAGGCAACATAATAGGAGAAATGCAGTTAACACAACATTTACAAAGGTAAGTTTGGTTTGTAGCAGCAACATTCCTTACTATCTGTGCAACCACAATACTGTTATTAATTTCCAGCAAAACTATGTGGCTAGGGATAGAAGTTACACATAAACTGTTTTAAGTGATCAGAAACCAGTTTAAACCTGCAAAAGAACAGAAATTCAGTGCACTTAAACTGCTTTCCAAATAGCCAAAACAGGGTTTTAAGTTAAACCTGCTTGGATGTAGTATCAGACTGAACTAATTTAAATCAAACCGGTTTATGGAACTTCTGTCCCAGACTCCTTCCCATTTCAAGTTATACCATATACACCAGGGGTGTCCAACCTTTTTGAATGTGGGGCCAAATCACAAACTTTTTATCACCCAGTGGGCCAGCGAGCCATATTCAAAGACCTCACAGGAAGTGGTATCACATCAGGAAGTGATGTCACGTGACCTTTGACACCAATGAATTTGCAGGAAGTGACAATGAAATGGATCTAAATAACCAGTTCAAAACTCTCCCTCTATAGCATCTACCTCTGCCAGTGTTTGGGACAGGATACTGAGCTAGATGGACCTTGGGGCTGACCAAGCATGGTACTTTTTATGCTCTTATGTTCAGAAACTCTTATGTTCTTTGGCTGAGCTTCCAAACTATGGCTGAAAGGGGTAGATAGGAAAGTTACAAAGTTGTCATAGAAGATTTGGAGCCCTCTAAATCCCATTCATTTTAATGGAAGTTGGCCTTTTGACTCAGCTTTGAAAATCTAAGTCCAAGGTGCCAACCAAAATAAGTCAAAATATATTTTGCATTTCTATGCAGTGCATCTATGTGGGGCTCTCCAAGCATTTTACAAACATGAAATGAACCTCAGGATGAGCCCAGCCAGAGCAGCAGGGGCTCAGCTGCACTTCCCCCTACCTGCACTTGTCAGTCCTGAGCGGCACACGGCTCCGCTGCCACTTCTGCTGGCTGGCGCTAATCCGGGCGGGTCTGTCCCATCCAGGGCAGCACGCAGCTAAAGCTGGCTTCCCACATGCAGCTGGGGATGGGAGGAGCCCAGCCAGGTTAGCACCAGCCAGCAGAGATAGCAGCAGAGCCGTGTGCCACTCGGGACTGACGGGCGCAGGCAGGGGGAAAATGCAGCTGAGCCCCTACCACTCCGGCCAGGCTCATCCCATACTGAGCGGCATATGGCTCCGCCATCACTTCTGCTGGCCAATGCCGACCTGGCTGGGATCCTCCCATCCCCAGTAGCACGTGGGAAGCCAGCTTCAGCTGCATGCCGATTTTCCTGACCGGTGCTGACCCATCTGGAACAGCATGCGGCTCAAGCCGGCTTCCCATGAGCTGCTGGGGCAGGGAGGAACCCGGCTGGGTCTGCACCAGCCAGCAGAAGCGGCAGCAGAGCCATGTGCTGCTTGGGACAGGACGAGCCCGGCCAGAGCGGCAGGGGCTCAGCTGAGTTTTCCCCCTGCCTGCACCAGTTAGTCCTGAGTGGCACATGGCTCTGCCGCCACTTCTGCTGGCCGGTGCCGACCCGGCTGGGCTCCTTAGGGTCCCAGCATCACGTGGGAATCCAGCTTCAGCCGTGTGCTGCTCCAGATGGGACAGACCTGCCCAGGTTGGCACCAGCCAGCAAAAGCAGCGGTGGAGCTGTGTGCCGCTCGAGACTGACCAGCGCAGGTAGGGGGAAAGTGCAGCTGAGCCTCTGCTGCTCTGGCTGGGCTCATCCTGTCCCAAGAGGCACATGGCTACTCCTCTTCCCACACGCACCACATCGGCAATGTCAAGCTTGACGTTGCCGACGCAGTGTGTGTGGGAACCTTGTCCCTTCCCCAGACCTTCAGCAGCCATTAGGAAGCTGCTGAGGGGCTAGGGGAGGGACAAGGGGTGGGAACAAAAGTAAACAGTGTTTACTTTCGTTTTCTGTGGCAACACCTCGGGCCACAGAAAATGGCTTGGCGGGCCACATGGCAGCCCGCGGGCCATATGTTGGGCAAGCCTTATATACACAGTCCTCCAGCATCCCAGGATGTTTTGCAGCCCTAGACTGTGCTGTCTGCTGCAGCAGGGTAGAGTTGACCCTACCCCTCTGCTCTCTAGCTGGTGCACCATCACTGAAGTTGTTGGGAGAGAGAAAACCTGGCTCTGGACCACAGTCGGGGTCTGCCTGGCTAGGGGGAGGCAACCTTTCGCTGCTCAAAGCATAGAGCAGGGGGGAGGGAGGATGACCAGGCCCTGGCACACTGAGGTGAAGGGAAGGGGGCTTAAACCCCTCCCAGGCACACATGGGACCCCAGCCAGGGTCTGCTGGGGTGGGGAGGAGCAGCCCCTCCCAGGGTTTCACTCCTGCTTTCCACCCCAGACAGAGCCTGACTGGGGTCCTGTGCTAGCCAAGGAGGGGGTTTAAACACCCCCTCCCCTCTCCTCTACCTCAGCATGCCAACATCAAGTTAGGGCTTGGCCACACCCTCCTGCTGTCAGCTCAAGTGGGGAGCAAGGAAAAGCCTAGAAAGGGTTGCCTCCCCCCAGCCAGGCAGATCTCATCTGGGATGGTTCAGGCCAGAGTGGAGATTAAAACTCCCCTCCATCATACTCAGCTAGGGTGGCCATCATAGAGGACAGTCTGGTTGTCCTCTGTCCTCTACTGACACAAAATTGGATGCCTTTATATCTTCTATTTTTCTCTTGAAGAGAAAAATAGAGGACATAAAGGTGTAGGGATTTGTATCAATAGAGGACAAAGAACAGAGTAGCAGAAAACCAGAATGTTCTCTATGATGGCCACCATATACTCAGCAGGCCAGCCAGGACCTGGCTACACCACCCTCCCTCCCCACTTCACTGGGGGGGGGGGGGGAGAGAAGAAGACTGAGCAAGCTTCTCTCCCAGGTTCCCTTTGGCAGTGGGCAGCAGGCTGGGAAGCATGCTCTAGCACCCCCCAGCTTCTGGCCTGAGCCACTGCAGTCATGTGGCTGTATTTCTGGAATCAAAAGTGAATGTCTGTTCACTTGTTTCTCAGCTCAGTCTATGCAATTTAGATTAACCTGCAAAGATTGAATCGATTCATCCTTGGGTTTTTTGACTGTCTGTACTTAGCGTGTATGTTTACTTGTAATTCTAAATAAAATCAATAACCAGCTGTACTGAATCATTACAAACATTCTTCAGGTTTCCAGTTATCTACTTTAGACCATTATATATGTAACAAATAACACAAGGCTAGGTTTGGGCTTATTACTGGTTTTTAATAAGTCACCTGAGGGAGAAGAAAAAAAAATCAATAAACTGAATCAATTGACAATTAAAAACACAGGGCTCCATCACCATTGTTTACAGCACCATTTCTCTATGAAACTATACATTTTATTTCATCTCTGAAGTTTAGATCCTTTCAAAGTTATTACTGACCACTGCTCTCCTAACATTGAGGCTCCAACTAAGCTTTCAAGACTGCAGCATACTTTAAAGTAGCATGTTCCTTTGCAAGAATACTTGTTCATACTGTGAGCTCTTTCTTATTCTGACTCTTGAAAATTTAGGTCCATCCTTACTGGGAGGTGACAGAATAATCTTACAATGGTGAAAAAGAGCAAAGACTGCATAGGTAAGGCACAGAAAGAATGGGGAAGAAAGATGCCCTCATTTGACATAACCTACATACTTCACTTGTTAATAATCCAGTCATTTTATATTTGAGTTAACAAAATATTTCTAACATAATTCTTCCTGTACTACTACTCACCATCCTTTTTGGTTGTTCTACCAACAGGAAGGTGTTGAAATGTGTGAGACATCTGACTGTAGCCACATTAAATACATTTCCATATAGTATCAGAAGCTATATATTTCATTAATATTAGTGAACTGATCGGGTTAGTAAAGTTGCCCTAAGACCAGCTAACTATTTTAGTATTAAAGAAGTGTACATCTTTCTTACATATACACCTTCCACTGGCACCCATAGGTGAGGTGGGCATGCTAGTAGGGAAAGCCAGATTACAGCAGGACCTGGACACGTTACAGGCTACAGGGATGGGCTAACGAAAATAGGATGGGTTTCAATACTGACAAGTGCAGGGGGCTGCATTTGGGCAGTGGGAACCAGCAGCACACTCCCTTCTTGAAAGCATGGTGGCAGAAAGAGATCTTGGAGTCATTATTGATTCCAAGATGAACATGGGTCGACAATGCGAGGTCACAGTCAGTAGGGCCAACCATACCTTGTCGTGCATCCACAGATGCATCTCAAGCAGGGCCAAGGAGGTGATCCTCCCCCTCTATGCAACACTGGTCAGACCGCAGCTGGAGTACTGCGTCCAGCTCTGGGCATCGCACTTCAGGAGGAATGTGGACAGCATTGAGAGGGTCCAGAGGAGGGCCACTCGCATGATCCGGGGACAGCAGGGCAAACCCTATGGGGAGAGGCTATGGGACCTTAACCTGTTCAGCCTTCACAAGAGAAGGCTGAGGGGGAACCTGGTGGCCATCTATAAACTCACCAGGGGGGACCAGCAGGGTTTGGGAGAGACCCTGTTCCCCCTAGCGCCCCCCAGGGTAGCAAGGAATAGCGGCCACAAATTGTTAGAGAGTAGGTTTAGACTAGACATCTGAAGACACTACTTCACTGTCAGGGCGGCTAGGATCTGGAACCAACTTCCAAGGGAAGTGGTGATGGCTTCTATCCTGGGGGTCTTTAAGAGGAGGCTTGATGACTACCTGGCTGGAGTCATTTAAGCCCGGTTTTCTCTCCTGCCCAGGGCAGGGGGTCGGACAAGGTCCCTTCCAACCCTACATCTATGAATCTATGATAACATTCTGCCTAGCTATGACTGAAGTTTTATTACTAAAATGAGGAATAAGTTTATTTAAATCTACTAGCATTAAAGAAAAGACATTAGCAATCATACCAGAGAAGGTATACAAAATATTTTTTCAACAGTAATTCAAAACAGCCCTGCTGAAGACATCATTAAGTGATAAATTATTGCCAGGGACAAGAGGAAATTTAATATAACTAGTTTTTAGTTCTATCAACTCTTAAGCAAGTAGAGTTATTTAATATCTAACTAGTACTTGTAAACTATTGTACTATTTAGTTATATTAATTCTTTATTTGAATATATTCAGCTGTATAAAAATTGCTCACACATAGGGCAAATAAAAATCCTGTTGATTTATCTTCTCAGGAAATGCATTTTGGCAGTTATATGTTGTATTCATTACAGAAGCTCCATGGTCCATATGTTCTTCTGTTAAGTAGAGTCTAAAAAGCCACAACAGACCAGGTATGTAACACAGGATTCTATTGCAAAGTTCATTTTTTCTTTCAAGAATACACAATATATCACACTTAGCTAGTTTCTTCCCTTCTGTCTTCAGGATTTCAGAATTCATGAAGACAGACAAAGTTGCTAAAAAGTGTTCAAAGTGGAAAAAAATGTAATTTGTATTGGTTAGGACAATACACTTTTAAAAGCAAAATGTAATATCATATGTAAGCATATGGGCTAGGGACAGAACTTACACATATACTGGTTTAAGTGATCAGAAACTGGTTTACACCTGTAACAGAACGCAAGTTCAATGCATGTAAATGAGTTTCAAAATGGCTGAAACTGGTTTAAGTTTGTCCCAGGGGAGCTGGGACGCCGGAAGGCCCCCGGGGCAGCAAAGGGTCCCGCTTACCTCCTGCAGAGCCAGAAGAGCTGAAGGAGGCACACACGCCGAGAACGCCGGCACGGGTTATCAGCCGGGCATTTATCCGGCTGTGGCAAAGCAGCGGGGGTGGGGGACACCTTCTGGGAGGAACAAAAGGCGGCCCCGCTGAGGCAACGGGGCAGCTGAGTGGAGGAGGCTGGAAGGACGAGCCTCAGCAAACGGGGGATCAGCCGCCACCCGCAGAGTCTGGGAGAGGAAGAGGCGGAGCCAGACCCAGCTCCGAGAAAAGGAGTGGAGACACTGGCAGCAGTGCTGGTGAAGGAGTCAGCGCTGCAACTATCGGCGCAGCCAGTGGGGAAACCGGTGGTAACACCGGTAGCAAGGCAGGAAGAGGAGCTGATGGGATCCAGGTCAGCGTAGCTGGTGAAGAAACCAGCTACAGCACCAGCAACAGAGTCGGAGGACGGGCTGACGGGGTCCCAGGAAGCCTAGCTGGGGAAGGAACCAGCTGCAGCACCGGCAATAGAGCTGGGGTAGGAGCTGACTGGATCCCCGACCGCAGAGCTGGTGGAGGAGTCAGCTGCTTTGTAAGCAACAGGAGCGGTGGAGGAGCCAGCCGCGTCGGAACAGGGAGCATCAGTGAGGTAACCGGATGCACCATACAGAGGGGAGCCACTGGTAGATACGGCTACCTCACGGACCGCTGGAGTGAAGCAGGTACCGGGTCAGAAGGGCCGGGCTGGCGTCCCAGTAGGCAGTATGCCCAGACTGAAGACCGTTATTGATGGCCGGTGCACTGGGGGTGAGAGGGAGGCAAGCCAAGGACGACGTTGAGGCCATAGGAGGTAGGGCCTAAGCTGGCGAGTGGCTGGGGTGTAGGGGAGGACGGAGCCCTGAGATTACCCACCGAGGAACGCGCTGACGCCAGGGGATACCCCAAGAGAAGACCCCCCAGTGAAGGTACAATCAAAATCGTGGCAGGAGATTTCAGGGGTCCCCCTGATACCAGCAGGGGTAACCTCCGGGGTGTACCCGTGAACCCAGGGCACATGAAACCTTGGGCCCAGGCAAAGAGACTTGAGGGTCATCATTGACCACAAGATGAACATGAGCCTGCAGTGCGATGCTGTGGCTAGTAAAGTGACCAAAACGCTGGCTTACATCCATAGATGCTTCTCAAGCAAATCCCGGGACGTCATTCTCCCCTTGTACTCGGCCTTAGTGAGGCTGCAGCTAGAGTACTGCGTCCAGTTTTGGGCTCCACAATTCAAAAAGGATGTGGAGAAGCTTGAGAGAGTCCAGAGAAGAGCCACGCGCATGATCAGAGGTCAGGGAAGCAGACCCTACGATGACAGGCTGAGAGCCCTAGGGCTCTTTAGCCTGGAAAAGTGCAGGCTCAGGGGTGATCTGATGGCCACCTATAAATTTATCAGGGGTGACTACCAGTATCTGGGGGAACGTTTGTTCACCAGAGTGCCCCAAGGGATGACGACTAGGTCAAATGGTCATAAACTACTACAAGACCGTTTTAGGCTGGACATAAGGAAGAATTTCTTTACTGTCCGAGCCCCCAAGGTCTGGAACAGCCTGCCACCGGAGGTGGTTCAAGCGCCTACATTGAACACCTTCAAGAGCAAACTGGATGCTCATCTTGCTGGGATCCTATGAACCCAGCTGACTTCCTGCCCTTTGGGCAAGGGGCTGGACTCGATGATCTTCCGAGGTCCCTTCCAGCCCTAATGTCTATGAAATCTATGAAAGGCAGCGCGGGAACACCTAGTCGAGCGGAGGCGGGTACAAAGTTAAACCTGGTTGAATGTAGTATCAGTCTTAACTGACATGGGTCAAACTCATTTATGCAACTTCTGTCCCAGCCCCTTTCCTGGTTTAAGTTAAATCAGAGTCCCCCAGTATCCTGGCATGCTTTTCAGTCCTGGGCTGTGCTCTCTGCTCCAATGGAGCAGGGCTGGCCCCACCACCAGTTGCCAGCAAGGACTTTTCCACCCCCAGCAGCCAGGAACAAGATGGGTTCTCCTGCCTCAACCCCTCCTCTGTCAGGGAATCGACCCATCTCCCAGCTGAGGCTGGGGAGTAAAGCCCCCACTGCTGGCTTCCCCCCTCTGCTGGTCATGGGGTGGGCATTTCCCCCCACCCCACTCCCTCTTCAGCTGTCCCACAGGACCTACCAGGCTGCAGGCCACACTAACTGGGAAGCCCTGCACTACAGGATAGTCAGGGCGGGGGGGGGGGGGCAGCTGCAGCCTGGGATGCAAGCTCCCTCCCTCCTTCAGTGTCAGCCCCACTGCAGCCCTGCTACAGTCTGGCAGGTGCAGTAGGCTGGGAGCACAGAGGCTGTGCCAGGCAGGGCTGACAGGTAGTGGGGCTGGCTCCGGCCATGCAGGGAGAGAAGACTCACGCATCACCCACAGGGAGCTTGTTTGCCTGGCTCCCCAGCAGGGGCAGGAATGAGGCACCGTGCTGCAGCTCTCCCCAAGAGGTGCCAGGCAGCCCCAGTGCTCTGACCCCCTCAGGCTGGCTCCAGAGAACTGGTGGCATCAGGGGCTGTGTTCACTCTGCTGCCACTCCTGGGACACAGTAGGGGTCTTCAATGGGGTGGTGGTGAGGAGGCTGTATTCCCTTCTCTGCTGGCCTGCTAGCTGGGAAGAACATCTCATGAGGTAATCCACTCACCTCCCAGCTGCAGGGAAGCCTCCCAACTGAGCTGGGAGCCAGGCTGATCACCTGATAGGCTGGCTGAGGGAGTGGGGGAATGGCCCCTGCTGAGGGCTTCCCAGCCCCTGTGCTGGGCACACCGGGGGGGGAGGGGGCACATTTTCCCCTCCACTTCCTCCTTAGCTGGCCCGCTGGCTGACCAGGGTTTGTGGCAAGGTGATTGGCCCACCTTAGGCAGTAGAGTAAAGCCCCCACTGCAGGCTTCCCTGCTGCTGTGAGCCAGGTTGGTCACCTGGACATGCTCCCTGCTCAGCCAGCAGGCCAGCTGAAAAGGGAGTGTGGGGGGGGGAAACGCATCCAGCTTTGGACCCTGTAACAGGGGTCCTGCTCGGGGCCAACTTCTCTGTGGCCCGCCCACCTGTTTCTGAGCTAACTGCCCGCCTTCTCGCCCACCAGGCCTTGTTGGTAATTGATTAATTGTTGTTAATAAAGCAGGAGGCTGCCGATTTCTTGCCCCAATGCCAGGGTGTGCTATCTGTGGCTCCGTTCCTCCGCCACACCACAGCCCAAGCCTCGCAGATGGCATCCATAGTTCTCACAATTACCGGCCCCAACACTGGGCCCCAGAATCCTCCTAATTAAACCCCGCCTAGATTCCTCTCCTCAGGCAGTCTATTCCACCTTCATACTGCACAGCATAGCTCCCTGAATTGCTTCCCCTTTGGGTGTGGACCCCCCCGGGACCTTTGGCTCACTAGCCCTGGCCCACCTCCAGGCCAGTTGGAACCCCAGGCCCTCGGCTCTTGGGCGTTCCTCATGGTGGGCCCCTGGCCCTTTGATCCTTCTGGTCCTGGCCCCAGCATTGACCAGTCAGGGGAAGTCCAGACAGGCGTGGGTCTATGGCCTCACTCACTTTCTCTGGGGGTCCACCCTCCAGACCCTACAAAGGGGTACCCCACCCGGTTGTGAGGGCTAGGGCTTAAGGTGTCCTGACCCACCTTTCACCGGGATGGTAACTAGCCTGGCATTTCCTGGGGGCTCCCACGCCACTGGGAGTCCCACTAGGCCACCCACTTCCAGCAGGGTGCAGTTTTAGGTCATGCCCAGAACCAGGAGCCTCCTGAGCATCCCCTACAGCTCCTGCCCTTACCTCCAGATGATACTAGCAGCCCTCTGGCCAGGCAATGTTGTTGCCTGGCCTCCAGCAGCAAAAATGCCCTGTTTATATGGGCAGCCCTAGGTTCAAAATGACTGCCCTCATCCGGCACCTGGCAGGTGCTAGCTCCAGGCCCTTAAAGTGGCAGGCACAAACAATGCCCTGCCACAGACCCCAGCCAGGTTGTGCCTAGCATAGGGATGGGAAGCCCTCAGCTGGGACCCCATTGCCCCCTCATTTGGGGGGGCTGCACTGCAAGTGGGAGCAGGGCAGGGTGGTCACAGCTTCCACAGACTGCGTGGGGCAAGTGGCAGCACCGGGGCTCAGTGGGGTGGCCTTAGCCCCCAAACCTCTCCTAGGACATTGTCACTGCTCACTCCACACAGTCTGTTCTCCCCATCTTCCTCCCACCCACAGCACAGCCTCCCTCCTCCCACACTGGAAAGAGGCTTGCACTCTTGGGAAACAATGAGAGGGGCTACTGCCCCTCATGGTCCCTGCCCCTCACTGCTCCAGAAGCAGGGGCAGGGGCATGGCCAGAGGTTGGCTGGAATGGCCCTTTTACATGCCAGGGTATGGAGGGGGGTTATTTCCCCCCTCCCTCTAATGTCTGGTGGAGAGAACAGGGAGGGAGCTTATTCCGCCACTCACCCTGTGCAGGGAGATATTGGCAGTGGCGGCATTCAGAGCAGGCAGACCCCAGCTGTGGCCCCCTGGGAGCAGAGGGGGGAACAAAACCCCTCCCTGCCCACTCTGCCTCAAGGAGCCATGCCAGCTGGCATCTGGCCATGTCCTACCCCTGCTGCTACAGCAGCAAGGGGGGAGTGCAAGGTGGACCCCAGTTCAGGTCTGTGCCAGTGGGACAGGGGAATTAAACCCCCTCCCTGGCCAGTTCACTTGAGGCTACTGCCAGGGCTGGCAATACCCTTTCTCCACCCCACAGCTTCCTTGTAGCTGAGGGCATGCTCTAGCACCCCCCAGCTTCAGGCCTGAGCCACTGCAGGCATGTGCCTGCATTTCCTAAGTTAAACATGAATGTCTATTCACTTGCAAACTGATTCAATCTAGGCAGGTTAGATTAACCTGCAAACATTGAACCAATTCAGGCTGGCTTTTTTAATGTCTGTCCCTAGCTAAGAAGTCCTTCCAGATATTAATACTAAACTGCAACAAGTTTAGGCCTTCGCCTAAATGTATTTACTGCATATATAAATGTGCTGTATAGCTGTACTTTGAGGTCTAAACTGCATTTTGTTTGGAAACAATAAAAACCCTGAAGCCACTATGAAAGTGATTATTTATCCTTTCTGCTATTGTAGCAATTGAAATTTAAGATTGTCTATATCTGTACTAACATTAAACTCAATTCTGCATTTTACACAAAAGGGATGGAGGCTAATCTTTGCTTTAGAAATAAAAATGTAGATTGTGAAAATGACATTCAATGCAACTACAAATTAATTCAGGGCACTGAATGGCATGATAATAAAAGAAGTATTTACCTCCATGCACTTGTTTCAATTCCTGATTGAAGGATGAAAGGGAAGGAGGGGCGGGGGGGCAGGTGTAGGTAGGCAGTGGATTCTCAGTTGATATAAACTGGCATTCCTAGGGTTCAATGGAGCAATTTACAATAAATGTTATAGGTTGGAACCTGAAGGGTTATTTACTGCCTTTTTTGTAAAACATGTTAGTTCTCTCCAAGTGTACAATGCTCTGCATTACAAATAATGTGCTTGTTGAAATTCACAGAAGATAGACACTCAAATATTATGCTGTTAAACCTGGTGTAGCAACTATAATAAAGTACAAAACCAAGGGCTAGCCAAAATCTGAATTCTCAGGCCTCATCATAGCTATTCCTTTGAATTTACCATCTCCTCCTCCAGGGTTCCCTGATGCTAAGGTTCAAGGTAACATTACTGAACAATTGACAACATCAAGATACCATGATATCCAGAATCCCCATCATGTGCTTCCCATCTTCCAAAAAAAGGGGAGGCCTTTGAGCCTGTGGAAGAGAAAGCAGGAGGATACAGAGTAGATACCTACATATCAGAACACAGAAGAAAGCAACCCATTGCTAAAATCAGATTTAAAAAAAAAAAGCTCTCTCTTAATAACTTTGCAACCCTTTCACCTGCCTAACGTTCTAATGACTAGAACAGGGAATGTTGAGATCAACAGGTTGAGCTAAAGAGTTGGCCCAGGAAAAAGTGACTGGTGACAACTGGCCTATGTCTTATAAAAGTTTAATAGTGCAAGAAGTGGCCAGAATTGGATTTGAGTCATGGAAGAAGCAAGAGAAAATTGAGAATAGTCTTATCAAAAAGAGAGAGAAAAAATATAAAAGAGGTCAGCAGGCAAGTAAGCCCTTTTTTATCTGAAAGGACTGAGTTAACAATGAGACCCTAAAAAAGTAAAAGAAATCCATTCTGCCAACAGTGTTAGGTCTGTAAAGATTTAATTATTTTCCAATCACAAGGTACCATTCATTTTGTTAGAAAAAATTAATAATACCTTTGATTTTCAAATTGTATATAAACATTGTTCAAGTTAATGTGATTCCTTAATTACATAATCTTAGAAACATTCTTCTAAAACAAAATGCCTAATGTAACATTTTATGAATTAGGCCCTTAAATTGCAAGATGTTGAATTATTTTCTCATTGGAGTTAGCTTCCTAAAACAGTGCTCAGTAACTCAATTAACTGACTGTAAGATAACACAATATTATATACTAATGTGTTTTTTTTTTGTAGAAATTTTATCCAGTTCTACCTTCCTACTTTTTGTAAAAAATGTAACCTACAGGTCTGATGTAGTTCAGGAGATGAAAAGGTCATGTTCTATAGAATAATCTAAAAATTCAGCCTAATTTATAGACATGACAGACAGAATTGGAGGATTAAGATTATAACAACAAAAACTCACATGTCGGCTCAAACCATTTTCCTGCACTATGTTATAAGAAGCCTATCATAAAGGCTAGGGACAGAAATTACACATAAAATGGTATAAGTGAAAGGAAACTGGTTCAAGTCTGTAACAGCAGAAGTTCAGCGCACATAAACCACTTTCAAAATGGCCAAAACTAGTTTAACATAAACCTGGATGGATGTAGTATCAGACTTCACTGATTTAGATTAAATTAGTTTACTGAACTTCTGTCCCAGATCCTCTCCAGATTCAAGTTAACTTACAGTTCCCCAGCATCCCAGGATGCTTTTCACCTCCCCTACAAACACCCTCTTCCAAGGTGGGTGGGCTAGCCCTTGGCCCAAGCTGTCTGCTCCAGCTGAGCAGGGAGGTATGCTGTAGTGCAGGGGTGGCTACAATATGGCCCATGGGCTACATCCGGCCTGCCAGGCCATTCTATCTGCCCCATGGGGCCCCTAAAAAGTTTACAAAGTATTTATCTGCTCCTGGCTGCCTGTCAAAGATGGCAGGAGACATGGGCAGTAGGAACCAGGGCGAGCCATCAGCAGGATGCAGCAGCCCAGCCCCATCCCACCCCCAGCAATTTCCCTGCCTTCCTGCCCCCACACCACGCTAGCACCATGTGGCTCCCAGCTACATCATCAGAGCATGGGAGCATGGGCCCATGCTGGTACTGTGGGGTATATGGGGGTGGGTAGGGAAGGAGAGACCCTGTGTGTGTGCGTGTGTGTGTATAGGAAGGGATTCTATGTGGGTGCATGTGTGTGTGCATGCACATGTGCACCTGTTTTGTGCACGCACGTGTGTGTATAGGGAGGGACTTCATGTAGTGAGGGACTGTGTGTATGTGTGTTCATAGGGTGCATCCCACATGTGCACCCCACCATACAAACCTATACTCCCTCCCTCCCACACAATATACAAGAGTAAGACTTCATTTTAAGCTATTATATATAATTGCCTCTATGTACACTACACAAACACATGTAAATCAGGACAAAAATATTTTTTGAAATTAAATTAATGAATGTTTTAGATGTTCATTTTTTAGAATATAATTTGGTATTTTTCTGGTTCCGAGATACCAAAACCCCTTGCAGAAAGGAGTACTTCTGGGGGCAAAGGGAAGGTACTTCTGGTGGCAAAAGTCAGGGGTTAGGGGGCAGGACTTCCAGTCACAAGATGGTAACCAGGGGGCAGGGCACCTGTTAAGGGGCGGGGCTACTCGTGCAGACCTTGACAGCTTGCCAAAACTTGGTAAGCAACACTTCGCCTAAAATAATTGCCCGCTTCTGCTGTAGTGTGTTCCCCCACTCCTCCCTCATTTCCAGAATCAAAGTGAATGTTTGTTCATGTGATTATTGGTTCAGTCTACACAGTTTAGCCTAACCTGCAAAGAATTAATCAAATCAGCTCCGGCTTTTTGACTGTCTGTACTTAGCCCTCATCTGACAATATCTGTTCTACCTACAGTTCTGCTCTTAGAAACAAAAACTAGGTTAGATTTATAGAGAAGTCTGTTTCTTTTTAATAAATCAGCCAGTGGTGACACATAGGGGGGTGCACTCCGTGAGAGCACTGGTGCACCCCCTCACAGCCAGCGTCCCCTGCTTAGGCAGTGAGCAGGGGTGGGGGGCAGGCGAGACCACTGGTCCCCCCCCCCCCAAGAGCACTAGCTGGGGAGCGAAGGCGCCAGGAAAAGTGCCACTGGCATTGCATTTACGGGCACATCCCTGGCCCTTCCAGGCTCACCACTGGCACTTTCAGGCAGCATTTCCTCTTAGAACCAGCTTAGAGGAAATGCTGACTGGCCCCTGGGGAGGCAAGTGCCACCCCCCCCACTCAGAAGGCACCAGTTGCCCATGAAATCAGCCATGCTGCAGCACAACTTGACATGAATGATAAGATCAGATTTCTGATTCTCTCCCTACACAAATGAGAATATGATCTAATTATAATCTTGAGACATGCAATATTTTTGTTTCCAACAACCAACAGCGCATAGTTTTACTTCCTTCTCTCCAAGGCCAAAACTCGCTACCCAAATCTTCCAGAAAGCCTTTTAAATTGATTTATTTCATACCATATCAATGGTAGGTACAATACTACAGTAATACATTAACCATTATTGACAGTAGAAACATTACAAATCTATTTAGATAAATTTAAATCCAAAGATACTGCATCATCCCTTTGAGGAACTCAAACCACTTTACAAACATTAATTTTAGATCATCATTGGCAAGTAGCCAGATACTTTCTCCAACATTAAAATCAGTAAAAAGGTATGCAGAGGTTTAATAATTTGTCATAAGAGGCACAGGAACCTTTGGATCATGTGCATGTCTAACATAAGCGCATGTGTTTTGTCTGTGCATCTCAAATCTATATTTGCAAATGTATATACTGAAAAAGTGGTCATTTTAAGTTTATGGGAAAATGTAGTACTGCATTATCCTATCATAATCTATTCCACCATATAAATTAACCCAAGAAAATTGGGTTGAAAGAGTGGAAGAACAAAAGACAGAGACTGACAAGAGCTACAAACACTAAACATATCTCCAGGACTCTCATCAGTCCCCAAAATCTAAAAATATCATTAGAGTTAACTTTGTAACTCCTGTTAGTCTACCTACAAAGTTCACTTACATCTTTTTTGCATTAGCAAATACAATGAACTATATATAAATGACAATTTTGCAGGCTGAAAAAAATATTGCAGGATTTCTGAAATAGATCTCTACCTCTTAAATATTTATATAAAGCATCAAGTCATGCTAGTTTTCAGGTAACATAAAAGGAATTTAGTAATGTCATTGTCTTCTTTATTTTTTTTGGTTTCCCACAGCAAAAGTGGCATTTAAAAAGCAAGATCTCTCATTTAGTGTTATGGTCTAGGATTAAAAAATTAATTCCTCTGTTGCTGGAGAATTCCAACTAATGAAGTTGTGAACTTGATTCTTTGCAATCACCAGAACAGCAAAATTAAAATACTGTTCTTTAATATACTCATTTATACCCACCCACAATACAAGTTTTATTCTTTTACTTAGCTATCTAGACATCTAACTATTTCAAACCAAGAATGCTCAGAACAATGATATATTAAAAGAAATCTGAATGACAGAAAGGGTAAGATAAAATGAAAGCAGTAATGCTTATGTAGTTAAATAGAACAAAATATGTTTGGGTAAGAAATGTCCTCTTTTGCACTGTGTCAAATGCATTAAAATTTATCTTCTGGTAAAACAGTAATTATAAATATTTCATAAGCAGGCCTTCCAGCTGCATTTCAAATGTTGAACAAAATTAAGAGGGAAGTACAGTTTACATGTTTTAAAATGCATCAGACAAAAAGATAATACTACTTACAGAAGCCTCTTTACACTTAAGTATAGGTTATAACAGAACAATGATAGCAGACTTAATGTTTGTGTGTCCAAAGTGACATGAAGGGCACCCTGTGGTCACACTTGCACATCACAATCAAAGGAGGATCTGTGTGTGTGGAGGAGGTCAGGGGTGGGGGGGATACAGTGGTAATCACACCTCCCTTCAACAGCATAGCTCACCTGCTGGTGGCTTATTTCCTGCAGCTGCAAATTCTGAGTCCCCTGCAGAGTCCAAGCCAACATTGGAGACCCAGGCTAATGGGAGACAGCTGGTAGAACTGGGGAGCAGTGGTAACCCCAGGCCATTCATGCCAGTTGGAGGCTGCTGGGAGTGGCTGCATGGGGTGCTAGGCTTCAGTGCAGCAGCAGCAGCAGGCTGTCCTTCCTTCCTGCCTCCTCCCCTAGGTTTCCCACAGGAGGCCATGGGGCTCCAGCTGTGTGGAGACAGTGAGTAGTAGTGGCAGGCAGTCCTCCTTTCAAGTGCCTGCATCCAGGCAGCAAGGGACACCCAGGGTGACCAGGCAGGGAGCAGACATTGGAAGAGTGGACCACCTGCCAAAGACAACCCCTGGGCAACCCCTGCAGGAATAGAGAGGGGGGAATAGGAAAAGGAGGAAAGGTGCCATTGAGCACCAGAGGGGAAAGGGTGCCCAGAGCAGGGGGCACTGGGGAAGTTGCACCAAATTTGAGGATTGAAAAGCATCCATAGCAGCTGTTGCCATAGCATGGTCTGCCTGCTTGCAGCCATCCCTGCAGCACCAATCACATATCCCTCACCACCCCAGATGGACTTCCTTCTTGATTATGACCACTAAAACTGAATCCCTGATCTTTATAGTACTATATAGATTTTATTTCGATCAACACTCTTAAAATATTTTTTTTTACTAATCACTATTATTTATGTTTATTATAGTATTTCCTGTAGTAGTTCCTCTAAATAAATTCTACATTTAAACTACTGAGGATGGTAAGTTTCTATTTCAAACAGTATTCCCTATACTGGTATGCGATAAAATTTTCCTGAACGAATTCAGGGATAATTACAACTACAGAGAAAAATCAGGCTTTAAAAAATATTAAAAATTTATATATAATTCACCAAGAATCGAAGCTTGCTATATCTCCTCAATCCACTTCAGAAGTAAGACCTGATTTGATATTAAACAAGGTCCTTTAACAGCCATGTTTAATTTAATCATTTATGGCTAATACTTTTCTAGATTGTTTGTGCAAGCGATACTACAGTTGGAGCAGAGTGCAGAGTTAATATTGTCTGACATTTACCCTGGTACAGTTCTGTAAAGACAGAAGCAGAGTGATCTTTGATCAAGAGGTCACACTCCCCTCCGAACTTAAAGCAGAATTCAGAACTCCCAAGTCTCAACATTCTTCTTCTGTGGTTAGTGAAAACCACTAGCAAAATGTACACCTCGTCTCCCTCTACTGGTTGGTTCAGATAGAGAACTAGCTATTCTGCTAGCTCAAGTTACAGAAACCTATACTGCACTTTTAAAGTTTTTAGTCACACTGATGACCCATGAGGGAGTTGGTATGATTCAACAGGATGAAATGTCTGGGATTTTAACTTTGCTTCCTTTAAAAGGTAAAAAATGCATACAGAAAAACTACACTGAAAACCACAGTTGAGTTTGCAAAGTCAGAAACTCAAAAGGAAATGGTAAAATGTACACTGCACATGCATTCCCCCTTACCTTGTATGTATGCATTATAATTAGAGGTGCACCAATTCATCAGCCCAATATCGAAAGAAAATGGTCTATATAAAAACTTTCTTTTCTACATAAAGCAAATGGTCCAAATTGGATATTGGCCTGATGGGACTGATAATTTGGCCAATAAATGTCCATGCTGTGTGCAGCTGCAGCACAGCATGAAGCAGAGCTGGCAATGGAGAGCTGCCTGCAGCTGCTAAGTCTGAAGGGGAGGAAGAAGGAAAGGGATGGGGGGGCAGATCAATGCCCCCCCACTGTGGTGAGGGAGGGGGCAGGTGCTGCCCAGCTGGGGTGGGTGGGCATGGGATGGAGGCATGGCTCGTGGGGTGGGGGCAGCTCCCACTGCTGCTTCCACCCCGGGGGCGGGGTGCATGATCCCTGGATCTGCGCAGGGTGGGGCAGGCTGCAGCTGTGAGATAGAGCTGAAGCCAGTGCTGTGTGGGGCTCTTCTTGGTGGGGCTGGGTTCAGTGCTGGTTCTGGCAGCACTGGGAGGAAGCTGCAGCCACCCCAAATTTCACTGGAGCTCTTCTCCCAGCCCTGTGCCATTGCCCACTGGCCGGCGCAGCCACAGCTTTTCCCAGCACTTGGGTGGAGGTAGGGCATTCAATCAGGGCTGCACCAGGCAGTGAGCTATCGCAAGGGGCTAGGAGCAGAGCTGTGGCAAAATTTCGGATGGGCGCAGCTTCCTCCTAGCACTGCCATAGCCTGCTCCGAGTCCAGCCCCCCAGCAAGAAAAGCCCTGTGCTGCCCCGGCTCCAGCTCCACCCCTCAGCTTCAGCCTGCCTTGCAGTGCACAGATCTAGGGGGCACCCCCCACCTCCTGGGGTGCAAGCAGTGGCGGGAGCTGCCCTCAGCCCATGAGCCACGCCTCCATCCCACACCCTCCCACCCCAGCTGGGCAGCACCTGCACCTGTCCTCTTCCTCACCGTGGGGGGAGGGGGGTTGATCTGCCCTGCCATGCCCCTTCCCTCCCTGCTCCCTTTCCACCACATCGGACTTACCACCTGATGGCAGCTGTATTGGGTATCGGATTGGTATTGCGAAATATGCCTCCTTAAATATCAGCTAGCAGTATATCAGCCCCAAAAATTTCGATTGATGCACCCATAATTATAATACAATCTTTAATTACATGATCACATACAACTTTTTACAGAGGATCCTACCTCATTCGGTCTGCAGGGCAGATGATGCTCAATTAATGCATCATTATTCAATATTTTATTTTATATTCATTACGTAGTCCCATGGCTTATTATCCACACACCATCCAAACCCAAATCTAAACACAGAATTATATATTTTTTCATAGATCAGGTATGCAGGTTTTAGCCGTATTGGTCTAGAGGACAAGGCAATCAGAACTTGTAGTAGAGATGATATCTTTGATTAGACCAACAAGATTTTTGCAAAAAAAATTCTTTAGTTGCAAGCTTTTGGGTAAACACCCCTCATCAGGCAATGCTTCAAAGTAATTTGCATCATCACAGATCCTCACAGGAGGTGAGATGCTCCATACCAGCTATGAACTGACTGCTCATAGGAGTCTTCCATCTATTGACTCCTCTGTGAAATCCTATAAAATACAAACTTTCATTTCTACCTAGGAAAACTTTTACAATCTTTTTTCCAATGCCTTATGAAGAGTGTTCATGCCCAAAAACTTCAATTAAAAATTTTTCCCCCCAAAAAACTTGTTGGTCTAATAAAAGATATCATCTCTACTACAAGTCCTGACTGATATTTTTTCATATTTTATGGTCCTATCATGCTCTTCAAAGTAAATACAATCTACCATATTTACTCAAATCTAAGATGATCTTGAATTTAAGACAGCCCCAATAATTAGTTTCTATATATGCAAAATATATACATTTGTTATAATTTTCTACACATAGAATCTAATTACAGGACAGTTGTCTCTAATTCATCCCTAACACCATTGTGTGGGGGAGGGGGACAGGCAGTGGAGAGACAGGTGGTATGGGGAGGTCAAACAGCTTGCTACCTGCTTACACCTGCATCTTATCACCTCTGCCCCCTACCTACCTCCCCCAGCCTCTGCACCCCACTTCCCTCCAGCCTCTGCCACCCTCTATCCAGCCTCTGCTCTGTGCTAGCAGGCTCTATTCTCAGCCCAGCCAAACTCCACCTGCTCACAGGCTGCACACTGCTGCTATGGGGCGAGGCCGGGCTGAAACCATGCTCAGTGTTCCAGACTGCAGCATGCATGGAGCCTGCTGGCACAGAGGAAGGGGAAGCAGGGGAGGGAGAGGGGCAGGCAAGGAAACAGAGGCTTCATGGGGAGGGACATGGGGAGAAGAGGCTGCAAGAGGGAGACAGTAGGGTGCATAGGTGGTGTTGGGGGAGGGGAACAGGCAGCAGGTGTTGCCTGAGCCACTGGAATCACCTCCCCCTATCCCTCCACCAGAATTGCTCTTGTCCTTGATGACGGGCTTTCTGTCACATGATAAATGGCGGGGGGAGAGAAACATCTTAGAATCAAGTAAATATGGTGTATATAGAGACAAAATAGTGTCTATCACATTCCTACTTATTAACTTCTAAAAACATAGTCCAGGAAGTGTGTTCTACAGGAAAATATTCAGCATCTATGTTTATTTTAAGATATTGCAAAATACTGCTATCATAAACTCTACATCTGTAAAGAAATCAACAATATTTTGCTGTGATTCCTGTTAAATTCAGCAGTATATATGGGTCTGAAATACCATGTGACCATAGAAAATTATACTTTGAGAGTTTGGTAGTTTTTCAATTAGCCAACATGAAGACACAAGTATAGTCCTGTGAAAAACTTCCTTTCGAGGAGAATAGTAAAGCACTGCAACAGGATATGACACCAAACTTTCTCTTGCTTAACTTGAAAGAAAAAGCACTTTAGCTTTTAAAGAAGCACCTTAAGGAAAAAGTGTAGCCTTAACAAAAAGAAGAAAAGCCCATAGCCATTCTGCTTAGCAAATTCTCTGCTTATACCTAAAGACTAATAGTTAAAAAATGGCATTGCTTGAGGATTAAAAAAAAAAAACAACCTTTTTTATATTCCAAAGGATAAGAAGCACAGACAAAAATCTTCTAAAAATAACATAAAAGACAACCTCCAGGATTTTTCTTTATTAAATAGGGTCATTTAATTTTATCTTGTAACATTGGAAAGTAAATTGGGTAAGATGGATTTCAGACTAGTTCTCACATTTATTTTATATATGACAGAAAAAAAAATTGCCATATATCCCTTTTCAATAGAATAGTGGATATGGTCTGAGAAAGTAGTTATCATGGTACTTCCAAGAGAATAAAGTAAATTAAATTCAGAAAATTCAGTATTTCCAAGAGAATTCGGGAAAGTATTCACTTAGCATGTCTCAATGAAAACATCTCGGGGGAGAGGGGGGAGGGGGGAGAGAGCAGAAAATAAACAATGTCCATTTGAGCATGTCTGTGCCCATACTACTTATTATGCAAATTATTACATCAAGCCAGAATCTTCTTACAAATGGTAGCAGCCAAGAATGACCAATACAACAGTATATTTGGCCAAATAAACACAACTGAATAACATCTATAACAAAGCAAGACCCAATACCATTTAAAAGCCACCTTGTCTTTAGAAGGATAAGCATAGAGCCAACAGACTCAGAATCATCAATTCTCAATATCCAGTCCTCATCCCAACCTACTCAAACTCTAAGGCTAAGGACAGAAGTTACACACAAACTGGTTTAAGTGATCAGAAACTGGCTTAAACTTGTAACAGGACAGAAGTTCATTGTACATAAGCCAGGTTCAAAATGACTAAAACTGGTTAAAGATAAACCTGCCAGAGAGTCGTGCTCTGTGGACCAAATTTTTTTAGCCAGAAAGTGGCGTGGTGCTAAACCTACTCAGCCAAATATGCTTAAGGCTTCTCAAAGGAATCTGACATTCCACAGTAAAGCAGCAAGAAACATAATCCTGTGAAGACTAAAAACAAATTTATTGAAAGCTTACTATTCATTCTTGTATCCTAGATATTTTCTCCCTGCAAAGCCCAATCATTGCATGATTATCCAAGGCTGGTCAATATTTGCAAAGTATTAACAGAAGCAATAGTTTTAAATATAACCAAAAGGTAAGATGAGTGTTGCCACACAGGCTACAGACAGACATTACATATAAACAGGTTTAAGTGATCAGAAACTGGTTTAAACCTGTAACAGAACAGATGTTCGGTGCACATAAACCAATTTCAAAATGGCTGAAACTGGTTTAAGATAAACCTAGTTGAATGTAGTATCAGACTTAACAGATTTGGGTCAAACCACTTTATGCAATGTCTGTCCCAGACCCCTTGCTGGTTTAAGTTAAACAAGACTCCCCCAGCATCTTGGCATGCTCTCAGGGCTGGGCAGGGCTCTCTGCTGCACAGCAGAGCTGTCCCAGACCCTTTGCTCCCTGGCCAAAGCTCCAGCAGACTGCAGACATAGCAGGGTCTGCCTGGCTTCTCCCTGCCCCACCCTGCCTCACTGCTCAAGCAGGGATCCCCCCTCCCACAGCAGACCCCAGCCCTATAGACCACAGGCATGCTAGCTACTGCTGAGAGGTGTCTGTGTATGTCTCAAATTTCACTGGGACAGGGAGAAAGGACAGTGTCCACTTAGGGCTTTTTGGAGCTAATCAACAGGTCAACTGGTAAGGTCCCTCCTTCCTTCCTTGGATAAGGGTGTCTAAGAACAACTGAGAGGCTATTGTTTTGCTGATGGGGTGATAAACATTGTTATCAGCCCCCTGCTGGCTTGCTCACCTGTCAGTTTGCTGCAGACAGTATACAGAAGCAGGGAGAGGGAGATTGAAAAGCTCCATATTATCAGCAGATGCATGCACTGCACACCCCCACTTGCCTCAGAGTGCTAGCTTGGTGCTAGGGTCTGGTAACACTCCCACCCCTTGAGCATCAAGTGGGGAAAAGCCTGGGATGGTGCAGGAAGACCTCTCTAGTCAGAGAGTCCTGCCAGGGCCTGGCCATGACCCCCTCAGCCAGCACTGTGGAAGGGAGGGAGGGCTGCTCTAGCGCCCCCAATCTTCTAACCTGAGCCACTGCAGGCATGTACCCACATGTGTAGGATCTCTGTACTATTACAAACTGGTTTAGCTTAGCCAGGTTAGACTAACCTGCAAAGGTTGAATGAATTCAGGCTCTGGCTTTTTGAATGTCTGTCCCTTGCCAGGAGGCCAGAACAAAAAAGAGATCTGTGTTGATCTAGCTTTACTTGCTATTAAAACCTGGCATCACATGAATTTTTAGATTCACTAATAAAAGCTCTTTTAAACAGAAGAGGGCTGCCACTGATAAGCATGTGTTGCTTCTTTATGCCTTCACTCTATAATCTGGTATCTGCAGTGATAGGGATGGCCCATTATCAGAACTACAGTCTTTCTGCAGCAATTGTATGGCAACAGATTCAGAAACAATGAGGAAAAGATTAGTATTAAAGAATCTAAACTAAGTTTCAACCTATGGTACACCACACACTGCAAATAAAAAATATAAACTATAAATTGAGTTAAATCAATCAAAAAATTAAGAAAATCTTCTATTGATGTGTTAACTAGTTTCAAGGAAGCACTCAACCACAAGTTTAATTTCCCCAGGCTTTCCTCTCTCTGGTAGATTTCTTAAGTAAAATACAATATCAAAAGCATAGAAATTTCATCAGTAAAAATTTCTTGATAGTTAAAATCATTGTTCTGCTCTGTTCTACTCATAAGGCTTGAATAAGAGAAAAATCAATGGTGTACCAAGCCAAATTGGTGCCTGGGGCAAACCATGCAGGGCAGCAATGGGGGGGGTGGGGGAAGGGGGGAAGAAGCATGTAGTTCTGACAGTAGAAGGGGGAACAGGGATTTGGGTTCTGATAGCGGGCATACGGGAGGGTAGTTGCTTTACTAACATCAGTGAACAAAAATCTCAAAATGCTCAAGTAGGTTACTCTAGAGTGGTACCACACTAACCCCTCACTTCCATGGAGTCCACGTCCCATGGCATTACCATGCTGGGATTCCAAAAATAACCGCAATCTACTTACTGCTGCCATGCATGCTCTTCCTGCCCCAGCTCTACTGCTCTTAAGGCAACAGCTGCTAGGAACTATTTGGAATCCTGATGTGGCAACACCAGTAGGGCACAGAGTTTGTGCACGTGAAAGGTGATTCTGGGACCCCCTTCTAATTTGGTGCTCAGGATGGGTGCCCCTCTCACCCATCCCTAGTCACACTACTGAGATGCCCCTTTAAGTTAACATGTTTGGTTCACATTCAGTCACAAAAGAGTGTGGTTATAAAGTCCATATGCAGTTCTCACAAGTACCATGTGTGAAGGAAAATTATCCTATGCATTTATTCTAACAATTAGGGAATTCTTTTTTCCAGAATAGCTCAATAAGTTCCTCATTACTTTTACTGGCTGGCCTTCTAGTGTCCTAGCATTTCATTTTTATTCTTCAAACCAATGCAGTTTTTCATTAGTAGCTTTTAAATTATATATATATATATATACACACACACTCATACACTACAAAGTTAGTTTCCCACATTTTTTTATGTTGACTCTATACTTTTTTCCCCCTCCTTCCATTAGAATTTCTTTAAAAGCTCTATTAATTACTGATTTAAGGTGAAAAGGACTCAGATTTTCCATTAATAGCGCGCTAGCTTGCAGTCTCTAGGAAGATGCATTACTCTGTGCTGTGGATGGGAAGCCTGCAGAAAAGGTGCTGGATGAGACACAGGGATAAGAAAATGTGGTTATGCAGTAACATAATTATTGTACTATGTCTCCCATATTGCTGGCTTTTAGATATCTCAGGAAAAGGATCGGGAGAATGACCTCAATAAGCCACATTCCTTTTGAAACACAGAAAAACATGTACTGGATTTAGTAGTATTAGTTGCTATTTCTCGGAGTAGCTGGAACTCACATCATAGCATTTCTACATAAGGAAAGAGGCCTCATACTAATATTCAGTTTATCTTGGGAGAAACTACAAGTATACATATGTTCAAACTTTTTTTCACAGAGTAAAAATGGCTG
Organism: Alligator mississippiensis; assembly: GCF_030867095.1. NCBI lineage: Eukaryota > Metazoa > Chordata > Crocodylia > Alligatoridae > Alligator > Alligator mississippiensis. Next base: position 214,354,538 of record NC_081826.1, read on the forward strand.
CTCCAGGAGAAAACCTGGAAACAGCCAGAGTTAACTCACTCCCAGGAAAGTTTCTGTGATTGTGGCTCATCTTAGAAGGGAACACCATCCTAAAGCATTCCCTCTTTCCCCCTCAGAGAGAATGTGTTGCTCACTGTACATCTTTACTCCAGAAGGGAGTAGAATATGCCCCCTTCACAATCTCCACACTGTGCTACAGGAAAACACAGGATGACCATGAGCAGTCTGGATCCACCAATCAGGGCTGCCTATAGTCTGCTGCCAAACACCACCAGGTAGACTAAGGAAGTTTGCAGACCATGCTGAGATGTGTCCAGTTTCTGCTCCCCATTCCGTCATCCACCCCTCCCTACCACAGCTGAACAGTTTCAGCACTACAAGCTCTCCACTCTTCAGTCAGCCAGACACAAGTAGCTGAGGTACTTCATGAGGTATTCTGCCATCCTGAATCTCATTTACCAAGGAAAAATTATATTTTTTTTTTAGCTAAGGAAGCAAAAATCTTTATTTCATGAATATCAACTGGAGAGGGTGAATTAATGCAATAATGAGAGCTGTACAAAAAAAGAAAAGAAAGAAAAAATAGGGGTTTTTAGATGAACACTTTATCAATGAATGGCAGACTGTTTATGATTTTTGTTAATGACTTTGTATTTATAGTTGCAAAGTGGTAGAAAGCTTTGAGTTACACCTGCCCAAATCTTCCTGGCAGACATAGTATGTAATATAGTAAATTTGCTTTTTATCTGTCTGTCTGTCTGTTAGGTTCCCCCTCATGATTTCTTCAAAAGTGTGCTTGACAGTGTATGCTGTTATGAGCTCTAAATATATGGGAGAATGCCAGTATTACAAACTGTGGCAGCATACAGACAGATGTTATACATTTGATTTAAGCAAACTGGCAAATTGCCAGCTATATACAAAGTTGAATATAGCAGGTGACAAAAGTCATTGAGAATGGCCAATCCTATTAAGTGTGTATCTTGAAATCTTAAGGGCCTTGAAAGCCCTACTAAAAAGAAGAAAATATTATATTTTCTTTAAAAAATGAAGGGCTGATATAGTTCCACAAAACTAACCTGCAAGTAGAGTAATCTCAAAAAATAGAGCATGGTTGGGATGGGTTAGCAATCTCTAGTGTGCATAACATAAAAAGTCATATGGAGTTTCTATTTCAGCGCCCCCATTTAATTGACATAGCTAATGATACATATTTGTTCTTGCAACTGTTAAAACTATGGATTCTGTTTTTACTTAAGGATGTGCCTATGGTCCCAATACAGACAATTCAACATTATATCTTTTATTTTTTTGTAAAGCACCCTGAATTTGGGAAATGCCTTTATATTTTGAAGGAAGACTGGAATTAATTATTAGACCCCCATCATGGACAGGTCACGTATCCCTCCATCTACAAAATCTATTCCGAGTGAAGTTATTAAAAGTGAAATATGTGACCTGGTTTGAGTAAATATTTTGGTGAGTAGTGAATACAACAGAATGTGTATGGAATATTGGGGGGTTTCCCCCAATGCCTCATTCAGTGTATTCTAGATTTCACTACTTTTTAATTTATCAAAGCATAATTGACTCTGTGGTTAAAGACTCTATTGGCTCTATAAAACTCATGGGCAGATCTAGGATTTTGAAAAGCGGGTGTCAGCAGTGTGGCACATCACTTATAAAACAACATATTTGTCTCTAGTTAAAGTGAAGCTAGATGCTTTACCAATATGCTAGGGGGCTAGCCCTATTTTTTTCAGTTTAAAATCAAAACTGAAACAAATTACTGGAATCTGCACTAATTTGTAAGATTATATATAAAGTTAAAAAACACAACTAGGCAAAATATAGTCAAAATATTCAAAACATATTGTGCCATTAAAACAGTAGTTTTTATAGTTAAATGTACATCTCTTATTCAGATTCCTAAAACAAAATATAGCCTTCTTGAGTATCTTGAGAGTGACTCAAATGCTTCAGCATCAGTCATTTCTACACCTGAGTTAACAGTACCATATCTAAGTTAAGGTACTTTGCTAGAGCTAGCCAGTTTCTAGGGCTATGAAATAGGAGATAGAGACTTTACCGGGAATGGCTAATAGACAGCAAAATTTTAGAGGAAAGGATAGTTTGAATAGTGGAACATCAAGACAATTAAAAAGGGTAGAGGGTCATTAACAGTTGTGGAGAGGAGAGAGATTAGCAGGAACCAGGGAGATGATAATTAACTATAAAGTCAATCAACTCTCTCAGTACTGCCTGAATAGTAATGCTGCTCCACCTGTTCCCCTCCCCACCCCCACCCAGTAGGTTTTAATTTTTGAGTGGAGGAGGAATTTTTGAATTTGAGTAGAGGTTTTGGACCCTGCTACTTCAGACCTTCCTCTCAGGTAGACCAGTTGTAAATAATTACTAGTGACTGAACACCTTTCTGTTAAATGATTATAAATTTGAAAGATTCTAAAGGAATTCAAACTTTTCTGGGGATTAATTAACCTACTGTTCTCTCCACTTCAGTATTATGGGAAACTACTAAAGTTATCTTACAAGGACATACAATATCATATGCTTCTGCAAAAAAGAAAAAATGGGATACAAAAATAGATACTTTAATATGAAAAATTAAGTCTTTGGATATGGATTGCCATAAATTCTTTTTCTGATAAACTATGCATTCTTACCAAACAAACTATAAACTAAATTACTGTCCCAGAAGCCAGAGTATGCTTTATATTAGGGGTGGGCAAAATACGGTCTATGGACAGGATTTGCCCCGCCAGGCCACTCTATTCGGCCTGCTAGGCCCCTAAAAATTTAGAACATTTAATATTAATCTGTTCTGGGCTGCCTGTTAAAGATGACCCAGGGGGAGTCTTAGCAGGAGGCATTAGCCCAGCCCTGCCTCACCCCCAGCCATTTCCCTGCCTTCCTGCCACATGCACCCACACACCCCCTTGCACTGTCACAGACACAGACCCCCACATAAACCCCAGCCACCCTCCCCCACACACAGCCCCCCAAAAAGCCCATACCCACCCACACCCCACATATCCACACCTATCCACCCCCACAGACACACCCACACACATCCACACCCCACATACCTAGTGTCCCCAACATGCCTATAACTACCTTCCACGTTCCCCACCCTGCAAAATATAAAAGAGTAAGACTTCATTTTAAGCTATTATATACAATCACTTCTATGTACAATAGCCTGTGCAAAGCGTCTAGTGTTGCTTTGGATTCGGATGTTCAGAGGACAGTGATTCAATTTGGTTATTCAAATCATTGTCCTGAATCGATTTGGCTGAATCCAATTTGGAGATTTGGCCGCCACAGGATTGGCCGAATCTCCGAATCAAGCAGGCCCCATCCCCCACCTGCTCTCCCAGCCCTCGCCCCCCCAACACATGGCTGCCCCGCCCGGCCCCAGCATCCCAGCTCTTTAAAAAAAGACCCACACTCACTGGCTCCTGCCAGGTGCGGGGGCAATCCCTGCTGCATCCCAGTGCATTGTGCTGCATGAGGGAGGCTCTGTTATGAGCTTCCACAAGCCCTGATGGCCGCTGCAGCAGCCTGTGTGGGTTTTTTTGTTGTTTTTTTGTTGTTTTTTTTTTAACAACTGGGAGCTGGGGCCAGGCAGGGCAGCCACTGATGGGACTGGGAGGGGCATGGGGGCTCATGGTAGAGCCTCCCCCACAGCTCAGGGCAGTGGGGGACAGCAGCGATCACCCCCCCTACCTGGTAGGAGCCTGTGAGTGTGAGGTTTTTTCAGGGCTTTTTTTAAGTGCCAGGATGCTGAGGCCAGGTAGGGCAGCCATTGATGTGACTGGGAGAGTGGGTGGGGGTCAGGGGGCACTCAGGGGGGCTGAGGGAGCAACCAGGTTATGGGGCCTGGTGGAGTTCCTTCCGACCCTAACATCTATGAATCTATGTAAACCAGGACAAAAATATTTTTCGAAATTAAATTAATGAATGTTTTTGATGTTTGCTTTTTAGAATATAATTCGGCATTTTTCTGGTTCCGAGATGGCAAAGGTCCTTGTTGAAAGAAGTTCTTCTGGGGGCAAGGGGAGGGACTTCTGGTAGCAAAGGTCAGGGGTTAGTCACAAGATGGCGACCAGGGAGTGGGGCACCTGTCAAGGGGCAGGGCTAACCATGCAGCCCTCAACAGCTTGCCAAAACTGGTTAAGTGGCCCTCCACCCGAAATAACTTCCTGCCCCTGCTTTATAAAGATAACACCAAGAATACTGGAAATTGAAGGAACATGGAGGAATGTTACTAGCATATAGACTAAAAAGTAAATCTAACCATAATAACATTTTAGCTGTAAGGGTCACTGGGGAATATGCATATGACACAGAGACAAATCAAGCAACAATTCAGTCAATTCTACTGTAAATTTGTACACTGAGACTGTGAATGGTACTTGTGAGAAAATAAATATGTAGCTGCATTTTATATCCGTGCAACAAAGTTCACATATGGAGAAAGAAATTTTAGAAGCTCCTTTATTGTTAGATGGAATAACTTTGGCCTTTAATGATATGAACAATAATAAGTCTTTGGGTAGTGATGATTTCCTGAAGTTATGTAAAGATATATTACCTCAATTACTGAATGTATATAAAGATCATAAAAACCAAGGTATGCTACCAATAACTTTAAGTGAAGCTATTATTTCTGTAATTCCTAAACCAGGCAAGGATTCTATGAATTGTTCTAACTATAGAACAATTACTTTAATGAATGTAGACACCAACATTCTAGCCAAAACCTTATGTCACAGATTGGAACAGGTCCTCCAGCAGTTAATTCACAAAAATCAAGTAAGATGGATTTAAAAAAAAATGCATGCTTCAGATAATGGCAGATTATTGATATAGTAGCAGCAGAACAAAATTTCAGAGTCCCTATGGCTATTTTAGCACTTAATGCAGAGAGGACTGTTGACTTTGTTTCTTAGAAATACCTTTTTGATATATTATACAATATGAGCTTTGGTAAAGAATTAATAAGGTAGACACAGTTGAAACATACAAATGCCCACTACAGGAATTATGACCAATAATATGGTACCTGATCTATTTACTTTGCAAAGGGGGAAAGTTGTCTATTACCCTGGCTTCTATTTGATTTAGCATTGGAACCATTGGCCAGACCTCTAAGGAATAAAGGTGATATTAAAAGCATTGAGGTAGGAGACAGTGAACACAAGGTCTTGTTGTATGAAGATGATATACTTCAATCATACCCTGAGAGCCAAGTTCCTTCCCTCTTATCACCAATTAAAAATATTAGCCATCTATTTGGTTACAGAATTAATTGAACTAGATCTGAGTTACTTGGATTCAAATAATTATACCACAGGGGCCATGTGTAGCATCTGGCTATTTCAATGGCAATCAGAACACAACTTATTTAAGTATAAATATATCTAAAAATATCAATGTTATTGTCTGATAAAATATTCAGAAGATTCTTGATGTTACATTATCTTATAGCGTCTGAATAAATGGAGCAGTTTAGCAATATCCTTTTTGGAGGCATCTTAATATTTTAAAAACAAACTTCTTTACCTCATCTAGTTTACCTCTTATGTAATCTATCAATTGTAATCCCCCAATCTTATTTTGTTAAAATGAACTGAATGGTCAACAGGTTTCTGTGGGTAGAGGATAAAAGGGATTGACTTTCATCAAAAAGATGCAACCACCAAATGAAATGGATGACTTTCATCTTCCAAACCTTTGGCAATATAACAATGCCTTTTTAATAAATCAAGCTATGTACTGGATGACTGACGTAACTGATAATTGTCCTGCATGGTTGGAAATTAAACCAGCATTTGTGTTTCCCTTTCCACTGGCAACCACCATAAGCTCTAGTTATCATTGTTTTTCTAACTCTTTAATCCCTACAGTTTTTACAGCTCAACGAGCTTGATACATTTGGCAAACTTTGTAAATTTCATCTTTTGTTACATCAGAAGGCCTTTATTTGAATCCCACAACCTGATGTGGAGAAAGTGACTGGATAAAGGGTATTGTACATGTAGAATAGCTTCTAGTAAGAAATCATATGAAATCCTTTTCTGAGTTGTGTGATGAATTTGATCTTCCAAACACAACTGAATGGCAATATATGCAGTCGCAACAGAAAATCAGGCTGAACCTGAGGCTTTGGTTTGAGTCAAGTAGGTGTTAATAAAACTACTCCAATTATATTATTATTTTCCTTGCTACCTGCTTCTTTTCCCCATTCTGTGCCATGACTCTATGAATATATAATTTCATATAATAGACCTGACACATTATTTATGACTGAAGTGGAATGAAGACCTAGGTATTCAGATGACAGATTCCCAGTGGCAATCGACAACTGACAATATTCAAACAAACACTGGCAACTGATTTTAAACTTTGTCATATGCAACAAAATAACTTTTTTCATTGGCACTCTAAACTTGAAAAATGAAATATACTGCCAGACGATACATGTTGGAGATGTGATGCACTGCAGGCAATGTTTGGTTAAATGTTTTGGTCATGCCCTATTTTCAGTTCCGTTTGCAAAGAAATTATAACTAAAGATAACATGGTTTTAAACACAACAGTGATACCTCTGGCAAATGTGTGTGTTCTTGGGTATATCCCTATGGAATTCAAACTTAATCTTTCCCAGATTGCACTCTTACAGTGGGCCTTGTTAACGACAGGCAGGTTTATATTGCTGCGTTGGAAGAGCAAGGAATCTTCAAAGGCCAAAATCTGGTATAATAAGATGGCACAGCTGGCATCTATGGAGAGAGGGATTTTTCAGGTTTAACTGGTTTGAAAAATGTACTACCATTTAGAAAGAATTATGAGTTTAAAAATATTCATCTCTGTATACTGCTTTTTTCTTCTTCCACCTCTCTCTTCCCTCCTCTACTTTTCTTTCCTGTTTTTTTTTCTTTTTCCCTTTATTACTTATTGAGACAGACATGTACCTAATTCATAGTTCATGTGTAATTCATATAAACTTCACCTCAATTTTTTTACTTGAATAATTTTCCTTAGAAGAGAAAGGTGATCATCTGAAAAGGAAATTCAGTGTAGGGCTGGCTAGGGGTAAGAGAGAAAGGTTTACATATCTACGATTGGTAACAAAGGCCTGAAAAATAATGTTTTAAAATGCACTTTTTCTTGCCTATAGTTATTTTAACTAAAACCTTAGACTAAAGCTACATGAAATTTTCTCTCACCAAAATTAATGAAGGACTCCTTGGATGATGAAAGAACTGAGGATTACCTATTCAATTTGAAAGGGGAGAATGCCAGGTTTTCAACACAGAACTTCTTTTTCTGAAGCCCTAGTTAACTGAGGTAGATATGTGAATATCTAATTTTAAGCAAATGAATAGTCATATCAAGTCAATGACATAACCATACTGCCTCAGCCTAGACACATACTTAAGTAAATTGATGAATTAGTGTCCCAATTATTTCAGAAGCATTTGAATACATTAGGTGTTAATTTTTAAGTGTTTAAATAAACACTCTTATTAAAAAGGCACCTCTCTGATGATCTCATAATTTCATTAGTCCCCAAATCACAAAGAGAGTGAGTGTGTGTGACAGACAGAAAAGACTTGGCATTTCTAAGTAAACAAAAATCTTCAAATCCAAAGCTAAATAAACATTTTAAACAAACATTTCTGGACTTCTTAAATTTTTCATAAAACAGCAAATTAAGGCAGATGTTTTCCCATTCTGCTGAACAACTTTACAGTTTTGAGCATTTAGAGTCAGTAAACGTCATGAAGAGTTGAGATCAGACACAATGCATGTTTGGCAAGTGAATCAGCAGGAAGCTACCAAATATACAAATTATTATTACATGAGATAATATGCTAACCTCTGAGACAGTTTTTCCTGTTTTTTGCTGCATATAGCATGAAAACACACTAAAAACCAATAAACAGAAAAAAACCCATACTTCAGCCTTTTTCTCTTCCATAAATTTTTTAATAAGTTGTAGAAAAGAGATTTTCATGTAATGTAGCTAGGGGGCAAGGCAGCCCTCCATTAAATGCCCCACTGAAAATGTTTGGTTTATGAGAATACACGCCGCCTTGGAGATACCAGGCTAAAAAGAAACAGGCATTTTGAAAAGAGGAGGTCAGTTTGACTGATAAAGAGCAAGATTCTGTACAAGATTTGTCCATATGTTGTATATAAGCCACTCTGGTCAAAATAAAAACTTTATAGCTGCACTGGAGAGGGGTTTTTTTTCTTTGCATTTTTCTATTTAAAGAGAAAATATGGTCACAAATAAAAATTAGTGACACCAAGCATTCAGGGCCAGTCTGGCAGAGTACCTCATACAGCAGCCAGCCCCATGTACTGCATGCAGAGTGAGCCCCAGGGAGCGGAGGCAGATGCTGTACGTGGCACTAAAGCTTGGTCTGGGGTGCACACTGCATGGGGCATCCCACTAGATCGGTCCTGTATGCTGGCTTCAGTGCAGCTCATTCTGGATTGGCCCTGGGGCCAGTACTTAGAGCCAGTCTGGCACGCAGTGCATGCCCCAGACTTACCCTCAGTGTCACATGTCGTGCCAAGTCCAGACCTCTAGCCAAACCCATGTACTGGGTCAGTCCAAGACCCACTGGCTAGATCATAGGACTCCACAGACCAGATCTGGCCCGCAGGTCATGTTTGACATTCCTGCTCTAATATATGTACTGAACAAAAAGATTGGCATTTGAGCACCTCTCACAAGTAAAAGGAAAGAGTTCTAGCAAGTACAAACAATAACAGTACAGAAAGGTGGGGCCCTTCTTCAGATTCAGCATGCTCTTCCAAATATACATCTATTGTTACAAATGGATTAATGGCTGCAGTTTCACCATGGTATATCCCTACATAAACAACAACTATTAAGCCATTGTTATGTTTCCTGAATTATGTTTACTAATTCCATGAGAAAAAATAATTCTTAGCAATTTGCTGCAATAAACACCCACTTTCTCATTCTCCCTGGAAGAGAGAAGCTGCCTAACATGAGAACAGTAAAGGAAATGTCACCATGAGATGTACAGCCCAGAGAAAGAAATCTGAATTTAAGGAAAATCATATAGCCTATGTAGGCTCCTTTGCAATAGGACAAATCTAACCTACCTATGGCATCTAACCAGGTAGAAGACCACGTAAGAAAAACCTAAGAAGCAAAAATTAAGTACACAAACTATTTTATTTAACACAGTTTCGACCATTCTTCAGGAAACATTGTTTTGTGAATAACCCACCTTCTCTAAACTGCCAGTCATGATCATCTTCATTATTTGTATAAAGATATAATACTTGGAAAAATATATAAATACCCAATTTACAGTAAAAATCAAACCATTGTAGTTTTCTGCCCTTTATCTCAGTCCCACATGCAGTATCATAGAGAAGTTTCGTGACTCTGAAATCATTACTAGGGGTTACCTTTCGCTTTGCTAATACTCTTGTTTTTACAGGTACATGATGACTCTTTTTCCATTGGCAACTACTGGCCACTATTTCTCTGATAGCAGAGGCAGCTAAGCAAGCTCCTTCTCTCCACCCATTTCTACAGGATTTTTGATGAAAAGCCTGGTTGCCCATAGTGGCCTTGAACAGATATTCATTTCTAGTGGTGGACATTTCTGAGAGATGCCCACTGCTAGAAATCTTTCTGAGAGAGGGAGTAGTACATGCATTCAGCCTGCACCTGCCAGCTACTCTCCAAGGTAATCCCAGTCTAGGGAGGGTATGGAGAGCAGCGGTTGCTTCAGTCTCCTCCCAGAGGAGTTCAGGAGGGGTCTGGAGCAGAAAGGAAAAGCTCCCCACCAACTGAATTGACTAGCATAGGGATCCCCAGTCTAGGAAGTGGGAAGGGAGCTTCAGGGGCTCCAGCTTCTGGGACTGGATTAGTGGGGCAAACGCCCAACTCACTCCACAGACTGAGGACCCCAATCTGAGGAGGAGGGAGAAGTGGCTCCTCTGCTCTGCTCCTTAAGCAGCAGGCAAACTGCTGTCCACTGCCCAAACCAAGGACCCTGGTCTGGGGACTTGGCAGGGTGGCAGGGAGCATCTACTCCACTCTCAACCCAGGCCAGAGGGGATGCAATAGCAGAATTACTGTAATGTAATAATAGAATTGGCAAGTACTACACCACTTACTGGCATTTAGAGAGAATACAGTCAACACTTCCATGGTATCACCTTATTTGTAACGTAATTTAAGTTTTTCATACAAGTTTGTGACCTTGTACGCTCACCAAGGAACGTGAAGATGCCATATGGAACACGAATCAAATCAGCAATCCTCATCTAGACATTGCCAAATGCTTCACAAGATGCTCCAAGAAATGTTACTGTGGACAGCCTTGGAATAATATTTTCATAGAAAATGTTTCTTTCTAAGTTACCTTTCAGAAGTAAATATTACTGGTGCTTTAAAGCAGAAGCTGATTTCCTTCCAGAAAAAAAAGCGTTAAAATGTAATGTGTGGTTTTTATCCATATGAATATGTAATTCTTTTTATAATCTCTCTAAATTCATGGGTTCACTGACATGCACAAGTGACTTCTATGTAAAACTGCGGAAAAGTTTTGAAACCTGCATCAGGTTTCAATTTGTTGTTTCTCAGTTACATATATCCTTAATATTGTTTTATTGAATAGAATAAATAGAAGCACTTATTGTGTAAATATGTGCTTTTTGCAATAGCAATAGCATTCATTATTTTGTATGCCTTTAATCAGAGCAATGAGAGTGATCAGAAGTCAAGAATAAAATTTAGCGAGAGATTAAAAATACAAGGAGATTCCTTAGAAAAGATGAGACAAAGTCCATGGCAACAGAATGAGATGATTGGCACAGAGAAGACTGACTAGAGTTTTCTCTTCTCTCTGTCCCATAACATCAGAATGGGAAATCTGTTAAATTAAAAGATGGGAAATTCAAAAGTGATTGTTTCACACAATATATAATTAGGCTCTGAAATTCATTGTGAAAGACAGCCACTGAGGTCAAGAACTTTTCCACATCTGTTAGGTTCTTTCATCTTCCTCTGAAGTTTCTGATTCTCTCCTGTCCACAAGACACTAGACAATATAGAGAACTGATCAGAGCCAGCACGATCATTTCTATGTTTCTTCAGTCACTGTTTTAAACAAAACAGCACAAATCTTTACAGTTCTTTTTCTTTATGTGAAAGATGACTGCATGACTAAATGCTTTCATTGGGCATCTCCAAACCTCTTTTGTTTCTTTTGTTGGATACAACAACCTTCCCTACTACCCCCGTCCAAAACCAACCCCCCAAAAAACCCCACAAAAAGTTATAGAATAGTTTATAATTTATAATGAATGACTTATAAAACAACATATTCTCAGTTTTTTTTAGTTTAGTCTTCCTTCCTATCACCAAACTGGACAAAATAATAGCCTCAAGATTTTCCATAAGGGCACAAATGGGATATTTTTCACTTTCCCTGCCAATATGTGTGACCTTGAATTTTTTCAAAACTAAGCATTGCACTGTTTATGCAGTTAGTGCTAAATCCTTTAACGTTTATTAAATAATTTTGTGTAACCTGCAAATATCATCACCTAACTGACCATCAGGGACCTGGGTTTTCCATTCACTGCAGAAAAACATGGATTTTCACCTTTAAAGAGGAAAATGCAGATTTTCTACTTTAAAGGAAAAAAATCATGGACTTTTTCCCTTAAAAAGAAGAGAAATATGGGAAACGATGGGTTCCCCCTTGCAGGCTGGTGGAATTCCAGCCCGCAGGGGAATTCTAGCCTGCAGGGGGCTGCCTGGGGCTAGGAGGAGGGAGTGGGAACCAGGACAACCAAGAAATGGTGGAAAGCAGCTCCCCAATCTGCCTGCAGGTAAGTCCACTGGGGGCAGGAGGCATAAGCAGGGTTGGGGGGGAGCAGATTTAGGCCCCCATGGCAAGGGAGGGAGTGGGGCAAAGTTGGGGATTGGGGCCACCGCCCAGCCAGGGCAGTGCCCAGGGCAGGAATGCATGGCCGCAGGATCCAGCCAGGGAACAGAAAGGAACCAAGGGTCGGTCATGCAGGAGGTAGCTGGGGGGGGGAGGGGTGGCAGTCCCCACTGCTGCATGCACTCCTGGGGAAAAGGGAATGGGGGTCATGTGCCACTCCCCAGATTTGTAGGTCGGGTGGGGGAGGATGCAGGCTGCCTACTGCCCTGCTAACCTCTCCCTGGGAGCCTCAGTGGCCCAGCAGGCAGGATCCAGCACAGGAAGGTGAAGAGACTCAGTGCTGCCACCACTATCACCAGGAGCCCAGCACCAGCCATGCTGCTATGGTGAAGCACCCCCTGCCTGCCTGGCAGCAGCAGAAGCTAAGTGGGCAGGGAGTCCTTCACAGCTGGCACAGGACTCCCAGCAATGGTGGCAGCAGCGGCAGTGCTGAGCCTCTCTGCCCTCCCACACTGCCCACTAGGCTCTAGAGGCCCCCAAGGTCAGGGCAGCAGGACAGGAAGCCACACCCCCCCTAGAGGCAGCCCACATCATCCCCCACTGTAGGCTCAGCTCAGTTTTGCTTCAGCTGTGCTGCCCATGGTGGGGGTGGGGGTGGGCTCTGCACTCCACTCAGGCTGCAGCAGCTGCTGCCTCCCATATGCTGCAGCCAAGGCTCAGATGCTGCAGCGGGGGAGGGGGAATGGAGGGGGCAGGGGGCTGCAGGCTCTGGCCCCGGTCCCAAAGCCCTGGCAGCTGGGAGCCCCCTCCAGCTGGGCTGGGGGAGGGCAAGGGACTGTGGGTAGGAAGTGAGAGGCACAAGCGGGGCTTGGGGGTGGAGGACAGTGGGTTGGGAGTCAGGGGCACCAGCAGAGATGGGGGGACTACAGGTTGGGAGTGAGGGGCACTGGCAGGGCCAGGGGGCTGCAGGTTGGGAGGGGCACCAGCAGGACTTGTGGAGGGGGGGGGGGGGGTTGTGGCTCAGGAGTGAGGGGCAACAGCATGGGCACAGGCAGGGCAATGGTTTATCAGGACTGCTCAGTGCCATAAAACAGAAGGGGGGACAGTCGCATCTGGACCCACATCCTGATGAGCAAAGGAGGTGGGGGGAGTTCTGATTTTCTCTGATAAAAAAAACAAAACCAAAATCAAACACCAAAATATATAGGCATTTAGAATTTAGTTTAGTATAATGATTAAGGCACTGGTAGGCTTCTGAAAATATGTCAATAAAACATTTGTTTAATGGATACCTATATATATAGTAGCCTTTCATTTCAACTGTGGAAAAAATGCACATTTTGAGGGGTTTAATCAGAAAATTTGGGATTTTTAAACAGAGAAAACCAGGATCCCTGCTGATCACTTATCTACAGGCAGACTATATTTTCATGACGCATTCTGTCTGTTTAAGAAGGGAGGAAACCATGACGCTTCATGGAGATACAGTAAAATAACAAGGGGGACTAGCCCAAGAATGGGATCCTGAGTTGCCAAAACTACAACTCCTATGAGGCAGTATTTCTAACTATACATTTTTGTGTTTGGAACCAAAATATTTCAACTTTTAACTTAAATGTCATTTTTTTCTATATACATTTTTGACAAAAACTGTTTTCCCCCCTCATTTTTGCCTCTGTTCAAGTTTTGATACATTTATTTGTAATTTTTCCAATTAATGCTTACAAGATGAGTCTACAATTTTCTGGCACTGCTCTAGGAGGATCTGTTGACAGAATATCACCAAGTCTTTCTAAAATATATCATATAATTACAAGAATATTCCTCACGCCAGTTTGCTAAATCTTAACAGGAAGTGTAATTATAGTAAATCAATTTACTGTTTTACTTCTCTCATGCTGTTGCCTATTAATTGAATATTAACAGGATTGTGGCATACTTTTTATGAGAGAAGACTAATGGACTACAACAGACAGAATATATCCTTAAGATTTGCTTGTCCATTTTATTTTATGCTTCTATTGAAGAAGTAAGTCTTTTTATTCTGTGGATACAGATCTAGTTAGCAGGACACTTGTTCTACACATCTGTGCTACCAGTGGGAACACTTTTCAATTCCTATGCAACAGTTCTTCTATTGTTTGTTCTGCTGTAATTCTCTGTCATAATTGACTGACAAACTACACTGACAAAGAGATTATGAATATTTTATACTGTTTCTTTTCTACATATCAGTGTGATTTATGCCTTAAGACAGGAGTGGGCAAAACACTCCACACATCCCCATAAACTCCACATCCACCCACTATACCCACCTCCCTCCGATACTCCTGCGCACCCCACACACTGTACAAGAATAAGACTGCATTTTGAGCTATTACGCAATCACTTCTGCTAATACAGCACAAACACAGACAAATCAGGACAAAAATATATTTTTAAATTAAATTTAAATGTATTATTATGGGTGTTTGATTTTTAGTATATAATTTGGGTTTTTTCCCCCCTTCTAAGATGGCAAGCCCTCTTCCCCAAAGGAGTACTTCCAGGGGCAAGGGAAGGGACTTCCAGTGCCAAAGATCAGAGGTTAGGGCGGGACTTCTGGTCCCAAATGGTGACCAGGGGGTGGGGCACCTATGTGGCCCTCAACAGCTTGCCAAAACATGGTAAGCAGCCCTCCACCCAAAATAATTGCCTGCCCCTGCCTTATGACTTAGTTAAACATGTTTAATCTTTCTGCTATGAAAGCCTATCCTACAGGCTAATACGATTCTGTATCTACCCAAAATTCTCATTCTAAGAAAAAACACAAATGAATACAGTTCAATTAAAATAAAGCCATATGGTATAGCATTGCTACCAAGAAGATTCTAATATCCCTATACAGATCTAAATTTTAAACAATAACCAGCCATTAGCGATTCTTGTTTAGAAGAGGCAAAAGACAAAATAAATTCTTCTTTTACCACTGTTAGTATTGTTAGGAAACATGTCTGGACAGCAGCTGCAAACCCCCCCACCCTCCCAAGTGGGCTCCTGGGGCTGCTGCATAAGTAAATATGCTCTTTCCTTACAGTCAGGTATGCTGAGGTAGTAGTGTAGGAACACAGCCGGGCACTCAGGAAACAAGAGCAAGTGAGGTATTCTTCCCTGTGGGGGAAGGGGGCAGGAGCAAAGCTGAAGGGCTGTGCTGTGGCCTCTTTCAGAAGAAAATATGTATGGACATTCATCCTCCCAGGGGAAATGTTCCCAGGAGTGATTTAATCCTGGTTGTTCCTGGGTTATTTTTCTCCCAGAATGGCCATTTTTGCTCTAGAAGAAAAATTATGAGCATCTATATACTGACGGGCTGCTTACAGATGTTTATAAAAAAATCCAAAAAAGGTGCTTTACTTTAAACTCAGTGCACTCCCATGCCAAACCCAGTGCATGCCCAGAAGAGGCATTGTGTTAGTTGGACCCAGCTTTCTCAGCATCTATATAGATCTGAGAGCTGACTGAATCAGCTTTAGATAAAATCGCCAAAAAGTCCCACCGAAGCACCTGATCTATACAGATGCTGCAGAGCTGGGTCAAACTAACACGCTGCTACTGGTAAAGCACTTTTCTTTTTTTTTTTTAAACATCTGTAAGTAGCCTGGTTTCTACTGGGGCAGCAGGTACTCTCCAGGGAGAAAATGAGCATCTGTATGTGCCCTAAAATTAATGTCTTATACTTAATATGTTACACTCCCTACAAATGTCATGGATGCAGCACTTGTCTTTATAAGTACTGTTCTAAAATGATTTCAGAGATCATATGCCAGGATTCTTATAAACTGTGTAAATTGAATGACTTCTCCTTTCCCCTTTTGGTGTAGTTAGTGTTCTTAACAGGTGAATATAATATTTAAATTGTAAAGTAAAGGCAAAGAAAAGATTGGCAAAGGAAGACATTTGTTCTGAGGCACTTAGATCTGTTACTTCAGTAGCAGTAAGACAACAGACATCTGCCAAACTAACTAGTAAAAGAATTCAAGTTCTGTTCATACCATATAGCAAGAAAAATCCATCCAAAAGAATTCAAGAGTAAAACCTTAAGCTGTAACTCTAGCCAATGCTCCCTGATGTGTGGAAAATGGAATGCGCATCCTTCCCTGTTCACAAGAGCAGCCCATCAAATGTCCACAAGTTCTCTAAACTGCTTAGATACCAGACTATTAGGATTCTGAGTAAGAAAAACTGAAACACTCTCAAAGCCCAGCTCTCCATTACAGCTGCAAAATCATTCAGACTACAATTTTTAGAAACTGCATTCATGTCATGCAGAAAACTCCAATTTTAGTAGATTTCCATTATCCACGTCAATATGAAAATAAAATCAAAATCCCAAGAATGACAGTCAAGATTTTTCCAAACAGCTTAACAGACACTTAATTCAGCTTGACTTGCAAAAACCTAAGACAAACGGGATAACAAGAGAGAAAATCACAACCCTAGTGTTGTTGGTGTCTGTATACTGTGATTATTGGAAGAGGAATTACATGATGGAGGCCCAAGGTCTCTAAGCCTCATCTATCTACTCTCTTTGAGTCCCCTTACACTTTTCCCTCTTCCCCATCCAAGTTATATGCCATTGCTTGATACAAGCAGCACCACCTTCAAAGCAGCTCTTGAGAACTACTCCTTCTAATAAAAACAAAAAGGAAATCATTATGGAACAAATTTACCATATACCATTTCTGCCATTCTCTAAAAACTGCATGCAGTCATTAATTCAGAACTGGATTACACTTCCATCAGCCATAGCAAAGCTTTCCAAAAAGCAGTGCTGAGAAGAAACAGAATATATGCATATGTGATAACATGTCTGCACAGCAGTTGCAAAAAAACCCCACCCTCCCAAGTGCTGCTCTGATCACCCCCATTGCCTTAGTTATGGACAAATAATTCTCTCAACAACTCTCTGGTGAATGAATGTGAAAATACAACTTCCTACCATAACACAGTCACCGAAATTATGGGTGATATGTTGCAAACTAGAAACAGCACCTAGGCATGTTAGTTCTGCTTGGGATTTTAAACCCAGTCACCACCTCTCCTCATTCAATGGGGCTCATTTACCCTTTTTTTCCTTCTTTGTCCGTACTCTTAAGCACGCACCATTACTCCAAAAAGCCAAACCCCATTCAGGGATAGGAAAGAGGGCACAGTGATTTTAAAATATTTTTACTCGTGGTAGGTTAAAGTCCAAGATAAAAATGATGAAACAGTGGATTGGAGACTATCTAGAAAGATAGTGGTATCTGAATAATCCGTGAAGATTTTACCAGTGGCAATTGCTGTACCTGCTACTTCTTGAAGGGAACAAACAGAAGTCACATTTGTTCTGAGAGAAACCGTTTTGTCCCAGAATCGTACAGATGTACACATCCATTATCTTGCTTCAAATTCCTCTGAAGTATGCTGGATTAAATGCACTAACACCTTTTCCTAGGACACCCTGTTGTACCTCCGTACCATTACTGACATTCATTCCAGTAACAAACCTGTTAGTCTGGGAGTTTTTGCTGGCCACCTACTAGTGATAGAAAATGCAATGGAGGTTGGAAGGGTGATGTGTATACAGGACTGTGCTGCATCAGTTTTAATATGGGCCAAATATGAGGGCAGTCAATCATGGGTCAAATGAGACATCTGTTTACAATCAAAATTATTATGTCAATTTGCAGAGCTATTACATTAGCATCATATCTTTTCAATGCTTATTTCATTAAAATAAATGCATACTCCTTTTAATAGCTCTTAAAATTGATTGAGAAACCATACATTCCTCAAAATAATCAAGGACTCAAAGTAAACCTGTAAAGAAAACAAAGACTTAAAATTTCCACCCTAAAGCACAATATCTAGAATGTTCAAACTTTACTGAAGCAACATATTTTTACTGAATTTGGCACTTCATAAAAACTGCAACATTCAGATAAATATATTGGTTAAAATATATGCAAATTGTCTGCAAAACAGCAGAGGAAAATATGCTACTTTTGTAACTAATATTATAAACGATGTACTGAACTATGGCTTCAGGGGGTTTTTGTTATATGGAGATTAGTGCATGCTAGCACATTATACCACACCAAGAAAAATGAGTATCAGAGCACAATGGAGAAAAGAAGTTTTAGTCTTGTAATTAATCTTACGTAAAAGAAAAATGTTTAGTACAACATGATGGGTCTGATTCTAGAAAAGGAGTTAATCCCAATTTAAACTAAAAGAATTTGTCCACATGTGAGAGTTAATTTAGATTAAGAAAGAATGATTTCAATCAGGAACAGTGATTTCACTTTAGTAGCCAATGTGGAAGCCCATATTTTGGAATAATAATACTCAATTCCAAATTAGTTCAATTCACTTTCGTTCTGCATCAATATATCAAGGCAGTTTTACTGTGGAAGAAGAGCATGCACAGAATTAAATCACAAGTATTTTTTTCTGTGTAAGTAAGCCCTTAGATTTAGACTGAACGCCTTCATAACTCAAATTCACAAGGCTTCTATAACTACACTTAATACTAACTTTTTACTCTAAGAAGATAACATAATTCCCAACACTACTTTTCATCATAATTAATCTGTTTGTTCAGTTAAATACAAGCTTGTATAAACCACTAAATAATTTAATAATTAAAGATGTAAAACCAGAAAAGCCCTAACTCAGAGGCATCCTTTATATATTGACCTAGGTTATGTTTTCTCATGAAGAAAAACAAAATTGGATTTAGTATTCACAGAAAAAATGACTTCATTACAAATGGGTTTTGAAGAGTGATGTTTACAATTTCTTTTTTTTTTTTAGATTTTGGAGAAAAACTAAGGTCATTTCCAAATTTCCAAATTGCTCTTTGACTGGTATAAAAAACTGGTCCTCCAAAGTCCTGCTTCCCTGGAAATGTACTCCTCTTAAACAAAGGTGACCTTTAAAATCACACTATACTCCTTATCAAAAGTGTTAGGGATTGTCATTGTATGTAAAATACAACCCCTGAGCTTTATCAGTTTTAATTCTAAACTAGAAAAATGTTTAGTATGGTCTCTGTGAAAGGACTCCTACTGAAGCATGTACAGAATCTAGCACAAGCTGCCATCCTGTATAATGTTATCACAATTTTTGCAATATTTGATGCTTAAATACCCACTCCCTCAATCTGTGGGTTGGGACAATATCAACATTTCATTTAACATACCTAGTAATGAAGCAAAAAATGGAAATAAGATCCCCAAAGGTTCAAGTTTGTTTTTTGTTTTTTTAAGTGTTTACCATTTAAAATCTCATGGGCCTCCAACAGGTGTTAATTTCTAGCAGGAGAAATTTCTGATACATTCTTACCACTAGAAATCTTTCTGGGTGAGCTTACAGGAGTTCAGCTTACACCACCTCCTCTCCCCTGCTTTCTACAAACTTCCCAGACCACAGTGATCCCTGCCTGGGGAAGGTGTGGAGAACAGCAGCTAGTCTACTCCTTCCTATCACCGTGGAGCAAAACCCCACAGCCTGAGGACCCCCAGTCTGAGAAGCAGAGGTAGAGCTTCCTTGCACCTCCTCAGCTTTAGATTGCCATCCCTGCCACCCAGATGAGCAGTGGGGATGGTGACTTAAAAGCTGGGAGGGGTGGGAAGCAGACTTGGGGAAGAGCAAAGCCTGGGGGGCAAGCAAAGCCAGTGCCTACCAACATTTAAATCACGGGCCTGACATCCAGCTAGGGAGCAGCCATAGGTAGATCCAGAGAGACTGGAAGCTGACCTTGCCTGTGAAGACTCAGGTGAAAAAGACATTAAGTACTTCAGCCTTTTCTGCATCCTCTGTCACTAGGTTGCCTCCCACATTCAGTAAGGGACCCACACTTTCACTGATCTGCCTCCTGTTACTGACATACTCGTAGAAACCCTTCTTGTTACCCTTCATATCTCTTGCTAGCTGCAACTCCAATTGTGCTTTGGCCTTCCCTGACTTCATCCCTGCATGCCCGAGCAATACTCTTATACTCCTCCCTAAATGTTTGTGCAAGTCTCCACATATAAGTTTCCTTTTTGTTACTTAATTGACTGAAGAGTTCCTTGCTAAGTCAAGCTGGTTTTCTGTCACACTTGCTAGTCTTCCTGCACATTGGGATGGTTTGTTCCTGCACTCTTAGTAAGGCTTCTTTAAAGTACAGCCAGCTCTCCTGGACTCCTCTCCCCCCATGACTGGCTTCTCAGTCACCCATGAGTTCCCTGAGTGAGTCAAAGTCTGCTTTTCTGAAGTCTAGGGTCCTTACTTGGCTGGTCTCCATCCTGCCTTTCCTCAGGATCTGGAACTCAATCATCCAGTGGTCACTGCTGCCCAAGTTGCCATCCACTACTACATTCCCCACCAATTCTTCTCTGTCTGTGAGAAGCAAGTCAAGAAGAGTATGGCCCCTAGTTGGCCACTTCAGCACTTGCACCAGGAAGTTGTCCCCACTCTCCAAAAACTTCCAGGATTGCCTGTGCACTGCTGTATTCTCCTCCCAGAACATGTCAGGGTATTGGATGTCCCCCACGAGAACCAGGGCCTGTGATCCAGAAACTTCCGCTAGTTGTTTGAAGAATGCTTCATCTACCACTTCCTCCTATAGTGATCTATAGCAGACCCTCACCACAACAACACCTTTCTTGCTCTGTCCTCTGACCCTAACCCAGAGACTTTCAACAGGCCTATCCTCAGTTTCATACTGGAGCGCTGAGCAATCATGCATTTACATAAAGGGCAACTCCTCCTCCTCTTCCTTGCTTGTCTTTCCTGAATTTGTACCCACCCATGACACTGCTCTAGTCATGCAAGATATCCCATTGAGTTTCTGTTATTCCAATCAGATCATATTTCCATGACTGTGCAAGGATTTCCAATTCTTCCTGCTTATTTCCCAAGCTCCTTGAATTCATGTACATGCACCTAAGGTAACTAGCCAATTGCCCTGATTTCTTAGAAAGAATGAGAACCCCTGCCTTGTCACCTCCTCTTGCTTGCTCTTTTTCAAGGTCACCTACTTCCCCACTTACCTCAGGGCTTTGGCCTCCATCTCCTGGCATACTTAGTTTAAAGCCCTCCTCACTAGGTTAGCAAGTCTGTCTGCAAAGATACTCTTCCCTTTCTTCGTCAGGTGGATCCCATCTCTGCCTAGCAATCCTTCTTGGAACATCATCCCATGGTCAAAGAAGCCAAAGCCCTGCTGGCAACACCACCTGCGCAGCCATACATAGATCTACAGGATGGACCCGCTCCTGCCCAGGCTATTCCTTTGACCAGCAGGATTGAAGAGAACATCATCTGAGCTCCCATCCCTTTCACTCTTGCACCTAGAGCCCTGTAGTCACTTCTGATCTGCTCAGGGTCTCTGGCAGTATCATTGGTGCCCATATGGATGAGCAGCATGGGGTAGCAGTCAGAGGGCCGGATAAGTCTTGGTGATCCCTCTTAACATCCTAGATATGGGCTCTAGGCAAGCAGCAGACTTCCTGAGAGAACAGGTGAGGTCGGCAGATGGATCTCCCTGTCCCCTGCAGGAGGCAGTCTCCAACCATTGTCACCCATCATTTCTCTATCTTTCCCACCTTGGGCAGCCTGTCCTGCCCTCCTCCACCAATGGAATGTGCTTCTCACCCTGTTGCTAGTGCTCCATATCTGTTCCCCAGATAAACTGCTGCAGTGGAGATGAAGATTTACGCATGTTGCCAGAGGTCACAAGCTTCTAACTTCCACCTTCCTGAGAATCCATGTCCCCTCCCTTCTCTAAGGGCTGCCTCTGGCATTTTTTCCTCCACAGTCTCTGGCATCAAATCAATGAGCTCCTCATGGCACAGGATGCTTCAGAGTCTCACCACCTCCTCCTGTAGCTCTCTTGCCTGTTCCCTGAGAGACACCACTAGTAGGCAATGCTCATACCGCAAGCACTACCCCACCTGGCTGTTGCTGGAAGGAACCCGCAAGCTGCAGTCCCCACAGTGCCAAACCTGGACCTGCGTAGAAACCTTGATGGTGAGCGGTACTGCCTGGACAGAAATGTCAGCTGCAAGCAGAGGCAGAGGCAGTAGCAGTGGCTCTGGCACTGCCATGTCCTCCAGCCATTTCCCTAGGTCTCTTAATCTGCCTCTTCTCTCTTACTGCCCTTCTTCCAAGCACAACATTCCTAGCAAACTGTCCTAGAAACTGGTCTGTCCATTGTTCCTTGGCACCAAAGGGTTTCTTTTCCCTACTTCTTCACACCAAGCTAAAAAGGCTCTTCCCTCAAAGGGGGAGGGTGCAAACTGCCTTGTAAACTGACCAGAGAACTCTTGTCCTTTCTGCTGCCTGTTTGCTTGTTCACTGTCATAACAGCTGGTTCAAAACCTAGTATTGTGTACATATAAGTGATATTCTTTTTCCCCAGGTGCATTAACTTGCATTTGAGAAGTGAGTGTTTTTTTGCTGGTGTCTGGTATAAGGCATATTTACAGGATCAACATTGCCATCGTCTCCTCTCCTTTTTCATAACATAGGGATTTACCCCTGGGGTAGATTACTCTTGAATCAGCCCAGAATGCTGTGTGTACTTTCTTTTTAATATAAAGTACTATCACACTTGCATTTAACCTAAAGTAAATAAATAAGGCCAGTAAACTCTTATTCTGCTAGTGTTGATTTGAACAGTTGATTTCAGACATTATATTCTCTGCTGTCATGGCCAGTAACTGCAAAATTATGAAATGGTACATATTGGAGTTAATAGTGCTACTGCATACAAGGGCCTGCAGAAGGTCTACATACTGCTTCATATCTAATTTTAGTCCTATTTTCAGGATGTAATGGTTTGTAGTTCCTATGTTAGCCATCTGCAGTGGTATAAATATCATTTCTTGTGAATGCACCTTACAAATACCACATTAATGTCAATTAAGTGAAGTAAAAAATGCAAAATGTACACAGCATTCATCAGTTCTGCAGGCACAACTCTAAATAAACTCCAAACAGATATCTAGGCTATGTACAGATCTAACGTTTAACCTTTTTAAACAGAACGGAGAGCTATGGCTCTAGAGCACATATCAGATGTTATGATGTAACATGTTTGAATGCTGCCATGCAAGCAATACAAGCAATCCAAATAGCTGTAGTTTTAATCTTGAAAAAAAAGGGTTAAAGTTATGATAATTTTTGCTGTACCTTTGTCATTGTAGGAGCATGCAAAAATAAGTTATATCATAACATCTTATCCCAGTGTTGTTGAATACAGACATAACTCTCTATGGACACTTCTACATGTGACAGGGGTTTTATTCTATGCTCCCTAAATTAAAGCGGTGGGGCATAGAACAAAACCTTGAGGACTAAATCATTTCAATTTTTCCATCACGTTACGGTGAGAGGCCCAAACCTTTTTTTTCTTTTGGTCAGAGCTAGAACCTGCCAACGGCAAGGGGGGGTGCCACCACTGCAGAGGGAAGAACCAGGGCCCCCTGCAGCTCAGGGACTTCTCAGCCTGCTAGAAGCCTGGCCAAGGGACAAGTGGGCAGGCTCTGCCAAAAAGAGATTGGGCCCCTCACTTCTTCTGCCTTCAGCAGACACCTGCTGAAGGCAGAAGCGGCGAGTGGTTCAATCCTTTTTTTCTGCAGAGCCTGTCTGCCTTTCCCATGGCTGGGAGGCGAGCTGACAGCTGCATCATTCCTATTTGCAACACTGCAAGCTAAACTACATCCAGATGTAGTTTAATTTGCAATGATGCAAACTCATTTTAAACCCCCAAAAGCCTTGCATATGTACACTGTGATGCCATTAAGCCACACAAAGTGAGATTTTCATTACATGTACATGTTAATGGTGGCAAGTGTACAAGTGCCCTATATTCTTAGCCAATAATTCAACTTGGCATACTATTGCAAACAATCATTACTGTTGTTTTTCACAACCCAGTAAAATTTGTCATACATTTATTTCAAAGACTTACAACAAACTCTACAGTTTAGATCAAAATGGTCCTCAAAGTCTTGAGCTGTTTGAGCCTCTTTCTGCCAAATTCATAAATACAATGAAGAACTGTCTGCCATGAATCTAATAGACTGTGACAAAAATCCACAATCCCATATTAAATTTAAAATTATATATAAATTTATGGGGAAATTTTAACTTAAGCAACAGTGCTTCATCCACTTACTCTACTGTATGAATTTTATGTATATGATTGGATAAGCCCTAGCAGTGTTTTTTGGAGTTACAAATCATGGGATTTATGGATCTAGTTTGTTTTCAATGATAACGTACAGTTCTGACCCTTGAGAAATAGTGTAAATATATAATTTTGCTAGTTTACCCCTTAAAATTTTCAGACATCTTTTTTCAGCAATATTTTCTAGACTTGCAAAATTAAACTCACTCCAAAAGGGTCATAATGCCAAAAGGCACCTTTGAATGAAGCATGAGAACAAAAATGGCTTTTGAAACATCCATTAAGATTATATATAACCCTTTTTTACTGAGCAATTTAAATGTTTTTATTTCCTGACCTTAATAACATTTATCAGGAAGTGTTAAATTGTACTGATGCTGTTGACAGTAGTTCCAATGAGCAAATCATTTAGGTGAATGTAGGTGACTACAATGCTGTCAATGAAATGGCTGCTAATAAGGTATTTGTCACTAAATGTGAAACCTATTTAATTTTGTTTATGTAATGAAGCTTTTTGCGCTCCCAGCTATAACATGTATAATGTTTCCTTCTAAAAATAACTAGTCCTTTGGATACTTTCTTAGAAACCAGGGGGTCAAAACTTCATGGTACAAAACCAGTAAATCAGCTATGTTGGTAAAAATCCATTATTACTACTTGAACACCTGTCAGACTTTTTTCAATAATTCCAAATTTATTATAATTTGTCTGTATTACAGATTATGTCACAAGAAAAATAACTGTTAAAAAGAAGACTGTTGAAAAATAAAATAGTTCCCAACATTTTAATGGGTTTTTGAGTCTAAATCATTTTACTTTCAGCTCTTTTAAGATCCTCAAGCCCAACTTATTAAAAAAAAAAATAATGAATGTAACTTCATTGACTACTTAAAAAATGATAAAAGTTAGTTTGAAAAGTTTTTATAAAAAGGAAATTGTAAGCACTGTGATTATATGCCTGTAGATTCCAAGTTAGAGTGAATATGTTCACAAATTTAAATTCACTGGGCTGGTCTCTCTTTATAATTCTAGTACTGTTGCTACTAATAGAGGTTGGCGTTTACTGATTCACTTTGTGTTGTATAATTGAAAATAACACATGAAATGTTAACAGTATTTTAAAAATGTAATTGTCACAACCCAAGGATGTGATTTTTGTCTGTGCGCGCTTTGGCACCACTGAATTATTTTCCCGCCATTTGAAGCTTTCTTTGCAGGGTGCATTTCTTCTTTGCAGCATAGAAATGCAAGTTGTAAGGAGTTCCCGCCATTTGTATTTAAATTCGACCCCCCACTATTGGTCATTTCTAAATTATTCCCACGTGGCGGTGTAGTACAAATATGCTAGATTTTATGCCTAACTTTAGACCTAATGCTTTATTTTGGCAAATGTGCTTCTGTATCCAGTATGGCTTGCAAGCAGATTCTGCATATAAGTTAAAGACTGCTTAACACTTAGAACTAGCACAGTGACCTAGAGTTACAGGAAGACGGGGGTTACTAAAGGGCACCAAGTTTACCGCAGTACCCCTGTGCTAAACACGCAGGTGCAACATATCCCATAATAAGTTGAGCATAGTAACCTTTGAACTTCGACATCCTGTGGAGACGTAGATATGATCATGGAAACTGTGACGTCTTGAATAGACGCTTGTAGAAATCATAAGACAACCAATAGTTGCAAGGTTCTTTGTTTAGGTAAGCTATAAAAGCCCCTGGACTGTACCCTGAGGTCGACTCTGCTTTGGGTTACTTAACCCCTTTGTCGATCGATTGCGCAATCAATAAACTTATAATGGACCTAGCCTGAACGTGTGACTCCCTCCTTGAGGTGTTTGGATTAAGCCTCTAGGGGCACGAAACTAGCAATTTGTGCAACAGCGGCTAGAGATTGGTTTGCTGGCCGTATAAGAGACTTGGGTGGTTTCCGCCCAAGTTGGAGAACTTCGAGCGCGCTGCAGAGTGCCTCTACGGAGATTTAACCTGCGGCTTGCTGATCGATAGACTGATCACCTATCGATTCTTCTCCCCGTCGCCAAGCGCAATCCTCGACGTATCCCTCTTCCCTGCACGCAAAAAGTTCCACGGAGCCTCGACAACTTCGTGTGAGTCAGAGTTTTGTCCGAGTCCTTAACATAGGGATTTAAGCGGAGCTTTACCTGGGAAACTGTCCAGCCTACACCGCGACCATCTACGGTGTATGTAAACAATCTTGAATCAACCACTAAGCGTCCGTGCCTAATTCTAGTGCATCGCCTGCTTTCTCCGACCCAGCGTGTCCGGACTGCTGGCCACAGCCCGCGGCGCTAAAAAAGGGCCCCGGATCGCTCCCGGCCCGCACAGTAATTAGCTTGCTTTAACACACCTATGCAAGATTAACTCTTCAACAGCGCTAACATTTCAACAGCACAGCTGACACTAATTTTAATGAGGCAAGATTGTGTCAAAAATGCTGATGACCCTCACCTGACAAACATCTGTCCATGCATTTAGTTAAGCATATCAAATGAACCATTGCAGCCAGCAGCCCTACCCCCAAATGGGGAATTTGGGTGGGCAGGGAACAGTGTTCAGGAGTGGGATGGGCATGACACGCTCCCTGCATGCCCTGCCCTTTGGCATGAGGATGGGGGGGGAGGTGTATGGGGAGGTGTGCACATGTGTATAGGAGTGTTGCCTGGGTGCTAGGATCCAGCCAGGAGCGAGGGGAGGTAAGGGAGGTGGGGGTCATGTGCAGCAGAGCTCATCTGGTCTGTGGCTGCGCCCACAGTACTCCGTATGGGGCCAAGTCATGGGGGCAGCTGCAAGTTTGCTCAGCTGTGCAGAGCTTCTGGTAAGGATGTTACTGGTGTGGCTACAGCTGGCTAAGTGCTACTCCACTTCCCCTGCCTCGAGTGGGAGCTACTCAGTTGAAGCTTCTGTCCCACCATCTGCCTCAAGTGGCACAGCAGGGGCAGGAGCAGGAGGAGGATCTGTCACTCGAGGTGAGGGGAACAGAGCAGCACCTGGTTGGCTGCAGCCACACTGGGAACAGCCCTTCTGGAAGCTGTGCATGCTGGCCAGGGCCCCTGCTCCTCTCAATTCTAGCTGCAGCTCATGCTCTTGCCCTTGCTGCACCACTCCAGGCAAGCAGCGGGGAAGTTTTATCTGGGTGGCTCCTGCCACAGCATACAGGGCTCTGATTCAACTGTTCCTAGCTACCTTCCACCCACTCTGCCTGCCCGCAGCTGGCTGCTCATCATGCCAGGTGGGCGAAGTGCATGAGAGGCAACCAGGAGCTGGAATTGGAGCTAGAGCTGCCCAGCTAAAGTTCCCCCTTGGTTGGAGCAGTGCAGCAAGGGCAGGAGCAGGAGCTGCAACTGGAGGCAAGGGGAGCAGAACAGCCCTCCATGCAGCTTCCAGCAGGGCTGTTCCTGGTGCAGCTGCAGTCTGCCGGAAGCTGTTCTGCTCCCTTGCCTCCACTGGTGGCTCCTCCTCCCACTCTTGCCCGTTATGCCACTTCAGGTGGCAGGAGTAGTGGGGGTGAATGAAGGGGGAAGCTTCAACTGGGTTGCTCCTACTGGAGATGAGGGGAGCAGAACAGCACCAGAAACAGCCACACTGGAAGCTGCATGCACTGATCAGGGCCCAAGCCAGCAGGCACGGACAGGAGCATGGGCTGCCCAGGCTGGAGTGGGTGAGGCTCAGCCCTATGCAGAGCACTGTAGGGGCAGCTCTGAATCCAGCCTGTTGGTCCACAGGCTGTATTTTGACCACCCCTGACCTCATTGAGTAATGAAATGGAGGAAGAGAGCCATGAGCCTCTGGCTGGAGCACAGGAGGTGGTATCACTTGCAAGAGCCAGATTAACCCTTCCCTGACTCCTCAACTGCCACAGCTTTATATATAGCAGGAGGATCCAAAGCCCTGAATTTAGCCTGGCTAGGGATGGGTTAACCTGGCTCTCAACAGTGACACCTGATAAGCTATCTTGGTCCTGCTCCACTCCAAGGAGCACTCTGCTCCTTGCCTTGATTTCATCACCTCTCTTTACTGAATATTTAGGGCTCATGCCACACATACAGCAGCTGCCATGCCACTTGTGGCACACATGCTTTGGGTTGCTCAGCCTAACTTGTAAAATAGGCACATACTTAAACATCTGAAGGTTGTGTCCTTAATGTTTTTATTTTAAAAGACACATACCAAAATCACAGTGGGAAAATAGTCAAAAATAATTATTGAATAGTATGATTCTGGTGCAGGGGTGGGGCAGGGTTTGTTTTCAAGGAAATTGAAGGCTTGACTGGATGGGCATAACATGAATGCTAGCAGTACAAGTGCTCAACTCGTAGCAAACATATATGCTAATTACTTGTAAAATATTTCCTTCATTCACATATTGTCAAATTTGAGCCCTAACTTAGCCAGACCATCTGAGATAAGTGAAAACTTTCAAGATCATTCCATCTTTGGCCTCTCAACAGTTATCTCCAACAATTATTCTGATTAAGGGCAATCACAGGGATGGTTTTGCAACAGCTTTCTAATTTCTGTAAATTGATTATTGTTATGTATTGCCCAGCAATTCCTTGAGGCATACACCTATATGGTACATTTTAAGTTTCCTTCATGGTCAGCCCTGGGAACTGGGTAGGAAAGCTGGTCTTTTGTCAGTAAGGTCTAGTTAACAAGTTCTGGGAAACAAAGCTGTCTGATCATGTATCTGCATTTTTTTCCACGTAGGTTGTTTGTTCCTCAGCAGCAGTTAGTTGTAGTGTCAGGTGACAGCTGAGTTAAGATAAAGGCGTATACTAATTTACTCTTGTAGATTGAGGAGGTGCTAGGTTACATTTAAAAATAGAATATGGCATGAATTTAAGTAGTTAACTGAGTTTAAGCAAACATATATCTATGCTTCAATAGCCTGAATACACATACACAAGAGATGGACACTGTTGGTATTGCACTGGCTTTACTACATTAGCAGGTATGATTTGAAGTAATTTTAAATGGAAGTTAGTGGTTTAAAAGAGCTTCTTTCTAGCTCATCTGGTGGCTCAACTGCAGTGCTACAGTTTTAGCAGCCAGAAGAATCCAGCTGGGATGTAGACTCTTTTTCAAGCTCCAAACCAGTAGAGGATAGAAATTTTGAGATGATGATGTATTTGGCATTCAGCCGATCATTCACATAGAGTTGTAAAGTTGTTTTCATGGCTTCCAGCCATGAACAGGGGGAGGGGGAAAGTGAAAGAGCGAAGAACATAAATGAAAAAATGATTGTCAGCAGCATGTCTAAAATGAAATTACTTATCCATATGACTGATAGATATTCTTGTTGTTAGCTGCTTTACTTCAGCACAAACTGTGTCCATTTGAAAATCTAGATTGGTTCTCTTTATTCCATTGCAGAATGCTACTACCATCATATCTTTGTGTGAGATGTGCTGCTTGTCTTCAAAACCCCACGCTGTAATTTCTTTTCTGTGCACATCCCAAATTCTCCAGAGTGGAAACAATTCATTGACCCAGAAAGTATCTGATGTCAGCTACTGGGCATTTAAAACAAGCTGTCTGGCTCCAGTGGTTAAAGCTCTCTCCACTCAGGACTGAGAGAAAAAGGTCTGACAGCACGGTGTTCATGCAAAGTTAAAAACATGTTGCTGTGGTCTTAAATGTTTTAAGCTTCTCTTTCTTTGTCTTTTTCTTTCATTTGTGCTGTGTCTCCTTTTTTTCTCTAGCCACCTTCCAAATTTATAGGATTAGGTTTATAGCATCACAAAGTACTGAAACAAAATGTTACACCTTAATCTTTAAAATGACATGGATTACGTGCAGGTCCTTACTTTTAATGTTTTCTTCTTGATGCTTCCACCAACTCTCCTTGTCCACATAAAATTTGACAAAGAGGCATTTTCTCTCTAGTCCTTTTTTCTGTAGTAGGTCTTTTCAAAGGTCGTCTTTACTATGTATAATAGTTACCGTATAAAAATGAGTGGACAACTTGCATTATGAAATTGGCTTAGAAACCCACAGTATTTTGCCATGTCCTTTAAATTAGTCTACTCTAATGGATATTTTACTGTCGTTTACAGCCATGTCACCATCAAACTGCTTCAAATTAAGTAGGACCCCAAGAAATTAAATATAGCTATGCTCTAACCTGTGTTAATATTGATGAATTATCTTGAGATATATATGAAATCCTTTTTTTCCCTCCTTTGCTCTTAATTTACTTTGGTATTTAAACATGTTTAAAGTTAAGTACATACTTAAGTGTTTTTCTAATAGTAAATAAAAAAAAAAATTTCATCCAAAAAAATCTCAACAAGAACATGTAATGTTTACAACTGTGTCTTTCTACTTCCTTTTAAACCAGCATTGCTCAAATCCTACTCTTGTTTATTGAACATCACCAACTTTGGCAGAAGACAGTATTCACAGAGCAACCTGCTCTGTGTTAACTGTAAGATTCCCACAATGAGGGAATAGATTTCGACCACTTCCCTCTCATTCTTCCATTCTCTACATTCTTCTTCGTTCTTCCAGAGCAGTCTCCTCAGACATCATATTGAAACTCTTCAACTGGATTACTTGTGCTGTAATTTCTTATATTAGCCAGTATTCAGACTTTGACCAGGCAGCAAGGCAGTGACAGTGTTAAGACCACACAGACTGATTTGACATGCATTTTTAATAATTATCCAAGAATAGCACAGCTTTTGTCTTTGGTTTTGGACGTGCAATGGCTCTACACCCTTGAAATACTAGAGGCCTATCATTTTTTTTTCCTAGACAGCTGGCATCCTAGTTATCTAGTGAAATTCATAATGTACATATACGCCCACTACTTTCTCACACATTAATTTTAATTTTACATTATTAAATGATTACTTATTCAAGCACATTAAATTCTGTAGGCAGAGATTCCCCCTCTCCTACATGCCCTTAGTTAATTTTTATATTGAATTCAAGGAAAAGCTGAAGTGAAAGTAAAATGCTACATTAACAGGCTCTTAAAATTTTTCAGTACAGGGAGCATGAAACAGTCATGCATGCCGTTGGTAAAACCCATACCAAGGTACTGTTATGAATAGGAATCTATTTCTAAACATTTGGAGGAGGAGAAGGTGATTAGGAACTGTCAGCATGGATTCACTAAGGACAAGTCATGCCTGACCAACCTGATTGCCTTCTATGATGAAACTAGTGAACTGCCTGTGGGGATGGAGGGGATGGAGTGGGAGGAGTAAGGCCAGCACTGCTCTGCCACCACCCCACACTGCTGCCGCCTCCAAGGAGCAGGGATGGGGCGGGGGAGGCCAGCAGTGCTCGCCTCACCCCCCCCCCAACACTGCTGCCGCCTCCAAGGAGCAGGGATGGGGCGGGGGAGGCCAGCAGTGCTCGCCTCACCCCCCCACCCACTCCATGAGTCCCTGGCATCATTCTTGATGGGCAATTCACCCCGGGCACAGTGCTGGCTGGAGCCACACCCCCCCAACAGCATTACAGATAGACAGACAGAGACACAGACAGACAGGCTAAGCTCTTTATATATGTATTAGCCAACTGCCCATCAAGAATGATGGGAAGGGGGCAGGCAGGGATGGAGAGCCACCACCCACCAGCCCATGCTCCTGCCACTCCGCCTCCAGCCCTGTACAGGCCCCCATCTGGCTCTGTGTGCCCTCTCACCCCTCCACCCCACAGTGCCACCACCTCCGAGATGCAGCAGAGTGGGGGAAGTTTGCACATGCTCACCCTCCCCCCACCACTCCATTGCTGCCATCATGGCAGTGCTTCACCTTGCTGCCACTTCCTATCTGGAATGCTCTTGGAGCACTCTGGTTGTTTCAGATAACCAATCAGAGTGCGAATGAAGCATTACAGATAGACAGACAAAGGCTTTTATAATATTAGAATAGATGACTGGCTCTGTAGCTATGGGGAGATCAGTGGATGTTGTGTACCTTGATTTTAGCAAAGCTTTTGATACGGTCTCCTACAACATTCTTGCACGCAAGTTAAGGAAGTACAGGCTGAATGAATGGACTGTAAGATGGATAGAAAACTGGATGGATTTTTGGGTTCAGAGGGTAGATATGCTGGACAGTAAGGCTAGGATTCAGAAAGATCTAGACAAATTGGAGGATTGGACCAAAAGAAATCTCATGAGGTTCAACAAGGACAAGAGCAAAGTCCTGCACTTAGGACAAAACAATCCTATGCACTGATATAGGCTGGGTGCTGACTGGCTGGGCAGCAGCTCTGCAGAAAAGGACCGGGGGGTTACAGTGGGCAATAAGATAAATATGAGCCAACAATATGTCCTTGTTGCCAAGAAGGCTAACAGTATACTGGGCTGCATTGGTAGGTGTGTTGCCAGTAGATCAAGGGAAGCGTTTATTCCCCTCTAACTCAGCACTGGTAAGGTCACATCTGGAATACTGTATTTAGTTTTGTGCCCCTCACTATCTATATCTATATATAAAACCATATAAATAATAATGGATATAATAAAATTGTCCTTGCCCTTAGAGGCTTCCAATATTTAAATATTTGTCTATATATTCTAAGTCTATATAACTTTGCTGTGCACAAAAAGACAACAGTTCAAGTGTATAAAGGACTTTATACAAAAGAGGCAATTTAAAAAGAAACTATAAAAAATTAAAGACTACCTTAAAAGTTATAAAAAGTTTTAAAATAATTAACTAATACCATTTAAACACAGCAGTTACTGTGCTGGTTCTCCTTTATTGAAACATCTTCCCTTATTCATTGCTTCAGGAGCCTAATTGGATGCACTACAGTTAATTACTAGATTTCCTTTGAAAAATCATTAAATTCTACTTAAAGAGACTTTTGCTGAATCTGTGTTTGTCCTTAAGTCTTCCCTTCAGAAAGAGTAGAAGTAATTATATGCTCCTTTATGATAAGGTAATTTATTTATATATGTAAACATAAACTTGTAAGATTTTCCATTTCCACACTTACAAATGATAGGCAGGGTAAACTAGGAAATTATAATTACCATTTCATTTCCATAGAATTATAAAATGCTCTTCTATAAAGGAATCTCTATATTAGTGGGGGAAATTATTTACTTATTATACATTTAAAAGGATTTCCAATAATGTATAACCTACCAGTTTTTTAGCAGAATGTTAATTAATTTTAAATATGAGCAAAGTGAATCCCCTGCTTTTTGATGTAATAAAGAAACCATTCTGAGACTCCTAATACCTTTCACTTTTATTTACCATCTAAGAACCCACCTCAATCAAGGCATGGTATAAAAAGACAGGCTGATTAGATTTCATATCTGAATAATATGGGAAAACTAGCCAAATGCAGTCCAATAATTATACTCTTGTGGTCACACCATGAATTCCAGTATCTAAACAGGGTCCCTCATTCACATATTCCTTAGCTAATGAAATTGAACATTATGAACAAGACAAACACTGTGTATTAATGTTAAACTACAGAAAATCAACATTTTTTTCAAGAGAAAGCAAAAAACAGAAGTACTAGTAATAACCAATCAGTATTAAACACTTACACCTTTGAGGAAACAATGAACAAAAAGTTTAGGCATAGAACATGATCATGCATATGATAGGGTACTAAACTATGCAAGTAGTAGGGTTCACACTGCATTTTCATAATAAATTACTTCTCAAATAACCATAAATGCAACTTTTCAAGACTAAAAGAGTATATCCACTCTAATCTGCTACTGAAAAACTATTAAACATATAAACTGCTGAAAAAATATTTTGATCTCTCTCCTCAAAATCCTGGCCTGTCTGCTTTTCCTACCAAGATTAATTGAGAAGCAGTATTTCTGCTTATCTATGGAAAAGCAGCAGCTTTAAAAATGTTAATAGACCATTGGAGAGAGGACCAAAAACAACCTTGAATGGCTTTATACTCCTTAAGAACATCATCAGTTAACACTGGTCTCTTTTCAGAAGGCAACAGATACACTCCTCCATCATATTTCCAGGATTAAAAAATACCCTGTCTAGATGTCTGGCAGGAGCTCAAGAGACACCTTCTTCAAAAGTTCTAGAGTTCAAGGCCTTTGAATCTGTAAGTCAGTATGACAGAACACACTAAAAACCTTATCAGATTACTTAAACTTCACTCTACAATCACTTACTCTTAATGAACTGCCAAATGTTATGATCTACTGACATTTAATTACTAACTTAAGGTAATATGTATTTTATGTTAACTCATTTGTTATCAAGTTAAATTCAATGGAGCACAGATTACCTTTACTCCCGGCACTAAAAATACCCCTGACAGATCCCTACCTCCAAGGTAGTCTAATTTAGATTGGATTGGCCATTTTTAGACTGATCTAACTGTCCTGAACTTCTACAGTCCTAAGAGCAGCCCCCTCAACTGACAAAAATGGCCAACTCCTGGCCCCTGCCCTGGGGCTGCACTTTTCCTACCTGCTCCTCTGGCACTGGGCTATATTTAGTTTTCCATCCCAGGTGACAACCTCCCCATCCTACAAGATGATGCTGGGAGCCAAGGAAGTACCTCAGGGTAGAGGGGGAAGCAGGACTGGGGTATTGATTTGCCCAGAGGGGGCTTGGTCATCAGCAGGGAGGGGGGCTAAAATAGCCCCTGGTCCCAGCAGGCAGGAGAGAGCCCTCCATCCCCCCATGGATCCCACAAGCCCCTCTGCTCCTGCCAAACCCTCCTGGACCCCAGAATGTCCCATCCCCGCCACCCCCGCCCACCCCTAGACTGCATCTCCCCCCAATCTACTCTGCAGACTCCACTAGCCCCCACAATTCCCACTGCAGACCCACTATCTGGAGGTGGAAATTGAAGGATACACAAAGCTTTAACCAAGCGGTGAATGAAGATATTTCAGTATACAAACTATATCTAGAAAGAAGCATCCTTTGTCCTTAACTCCCTAAAGTAGATAGTAAGAATAATTTTGAGCTAATTCCTGCTTAGTCAGTAACTGACTCAACCAGTCAAAAGAAATGAACACAATGATGTCCCTTCCTATTGCTGCCAAAGGCTTTCCTCTTTGGCCTATGACATGTTTCATTGTTATTGGAACACGGTGAAAGACTCAAGACTGCTACAAGGCAGAGTGAGAAGGGGGAACTAGGAAACCATCTTTGGAGTTCACTGTCTTCTGTATAGTATAAATATTTTCAAATGAGTAGTTATCTTTTCATCCATTTCATTCATATCATATAGCTATTTGAGCAGAACTCTAAAAACAAAGAAATGAAGAGTAAGAGACCAAGTACTGACAATATCGGCTTCTTCAGACTAATCAGGAATTCTTACAGAATAGGGTATAGCATTATTTTCATAAGCTGTATTTCATTTGGGAACAAGTTTAACAAGTTGTTATTTTTATCTAGGTGGTTGGGGAGCCTTGGGGGAGGGGGGAAATGTGTTACAATTACTTTTATTTTTGAGAGAGAAGAAAAAGACAAAATGCGTGAAATATTTTTCCCAAGAGTGCCTCTACCCTGAAACCTCTCCTTAGCTGTGTTAAGGCAGTGATTCTCAACCACCCTCCTGCAGCACCTGGGAGTACTATGACATGTGCAGTGCCATGGGGTGCAGCACAGTATTAGCACTATTAGATATGCAAACATGAGTAACAAAATAAAGCCAGAGATTGCAACACTAACCTGTTGTGATCTTTCTGAGTTCTTTGTAACAGAATTGATCTATTATTTTTCAGACTCAAAATATGGAATTATGTAAGCATTGCCAACTATGCAGTTAATCTAATAAAAGATGCATCACCCAAATACATCCTTGCCTCTCATTAAATGGTATCATTCCAAGGAATTATTCAAAAAATCCTAAAGGAGTTAGTGGAGAATGATAGCGTTTCTATTACACATCAAGAGAATGGACCACGGGCTATGCTACACACTACACTTTAAGCTTCTCAAATGTTGATCAGCGTTAGCTTAAGTTTAAAACAGTCAGTAAGGCTAAAATTTTCTCTGAGTGTCTGCTACCTGCAGAACCATGATTTGCCACTAGGGCTAAGAACAGACATTACACATAAACCAGTCTAAATGATCAGAAACTGGTTTAAACCTGTAACAGACCATAAGTTCAATGCACATAAGCCAGTTTCAAAATGGCTAAAACTGGCTTAAGATAAACCTGGTTGAATGTCATTTCAGACTTAACTGATTTGGGTCAAAATGTCTGTCCCAGACCTCTTCCTCTGCTGGAGGACACTTAAACCAGAGTCCTCCAGCATCCCAGATGCTTTGTAGTCCTGGACTGTGCTCTCTGCTCCAAAGGACAGGGATGGCCCCACCCCTCTTCTCCCTAGCCAGATCTCTGGCAGGGACTACAGGCACAGCAGGTTCTGGCTGGTTCCCACTACCCCTCTACCCCCTTGCCTTGCTCCTCAAGCAGGGATCCCTCCTCCTTCCACCACTTCTCTCACAGCATGGACCCTAGGCTTATGGTATGCTAACTAATGCTGAGAGAGAGAAAGAGAGAGAAAAAAGGAGAGAGAGAGAGTATGTCCAATTTCACTGGGACAGACAGAATAGTGTCTGCTCAGGGCTTCTTGGAGCTAATCAATAGGTCATCTCGTAATATCCCTCTGTTCCTTCCTTGGAAAAAGCTATTTAAGAGAAGTTTGAACTAATGAAAGAGGCTCTGATTTTTTGATGGGCTCAAAAACACGGTGTTATCAACCCCCGGCTGGCTTCCTCACCTGTCAGGTTTGCAGACAGCATGAAGAAGCAGGGAGAGGGAGCTTGAAAAGTACAGCATCATCAACAGATGATGCATGCACTGCACACCCCCTGTTTTCCTCAGACTGCTAGCCAGGGGCTGGCAATGCTCCTGCCCTTTGGGAAAAGCCTGGGATGATGCAGGTGGGGTGGGGGTTTAAGCCCTCCCTAATCAGAGCATCCTGCCAGGGCCTGGCCACGCCCCCCTCAGCTCAGCACTCTGAAAGTGAAGGAAGGGCTGCTCTAGCACCCCCTGTTTTCTAACCTGAGCCACTTCAGGCATGTGCCTGCATTTCCTCAGTCCAGAGGGAATGTCTATGCAGTTGGAAACTGGTTCAACATAGGCAGGTTAAATTAACCTGCAAAGATTTAATCAACTCAGGCTCAGGCTTTTTGAATGTCTGTCCCTAGCCTAGAGGGCTGGCAAGCAGAAGCTTGACTAGGAACTACAGCTGTGACTTGTCATTAGAGGGTGGTGAGCCAGGACAGGCTTATATCCCTGTTCTAGGTGGGGTTGGGTTGGAGAGATGGATTGTGGGGATGACATCATGATCTGGACAGGGGAGAGTTTAATGATGGGATCAGGGGAATGAAAGGGGACATGGTGAGGCAATGGGTGGGAATGGTGGCTGGGGGGTTGAAATGAAGTAAGTCAGCCACTGAAACCACTAAAGGATAAAATAATAAAAGTGAAAGAATTTAAAAAGAAATAATAAGTAAATTAAAGAAAGTCTCATGTTTTAGTAGACTGGGATTGGGATTGGGTAGTCCCAACTCATAGAGACACTTCCCCTGTCCTGAGAGTAAAGCCCCAAGTCATGGAGACCCCAGGCTGACCCCCTACCTTACTCCCCACTCCAACCTTCAGCCCTCTCTCCCAGACTGGTATATGCCCCTGCAAACTTCACAGCCAGCTTAAACCCCTGGGGGTGGGAGGGGGAGTTATCTTGGTATCAGTAAAGTTCAGGGGGATGGACACATAGGCAACATGTAAGAGGGGCACAGGGGAGCATGTGCCCCCCTTTAAATTGGCCCTTGCTGGCTGGGGTGTGGGGACGTGAGAGATGTGCCAGCAGCACTTCTGGTTTTACTGCCAGTGCTTCCAGGGTCAGTGATTGGCCGCTGGGAGACTCCCCCCCCCCCCCCCAGTCAGCAATCAGTTGCTGGTGCCCCCCCAGACTCAGGAGGCACCAGTCACCCATGGATGGAAAGTTTGTCTACATAGAACAGGAGGAGAGGGAGGAAGGGAAGGGATGTTCCATCATGGGATGCTGCAGGACTATAACTTGGGCAGCTTCTTCCTGGGGAGTGGCCACACATTCACAGCACATGAGCTGAGTAACAAGGCTCAGAGACGAACATGCCCTGGAGCAGCAGAACTTTAAACTACCAAAAGGGTCCTTAAAACTAGTTTACACATGTGTGGACAACCCAGAGTTCCCTGAGCTGCCAAAAATTAATGTGTAACAAGGCTCCAACACACAGAAAGGATGATACCATCCTATTATGTAGTAATTACTGGAGTATTTCTATAAAAACATCCTAGATTTCTATCCATCCCTATTGCCTTAATCCCCATTCAACCATATGAAGCTTTATAAAAAGTGGGTTGGAGAGACATTAGCATTCTTCTGTAAAATTTTGATTTAGCTGCTTGTTCCTTTCACATTTCCCAAACTGTTTACATTTTGTTACATTGGTTCATTTTTTAAAGGGGCACATCAGGAAGGAGAAGGTGTACTTTTTACTCTTCTAGAAAGTAAAGTAAAATCAGAGTTTTCTCTTCTTTGTTTTTGTTCCTTTGTTGCTTTTGTCTGGTGAAGGAACCACTAAAGTTCCTACCAGAGCATCAGCTGCTCAAAAACCCTCCAGGTCATGCCTTAGATATATAAACAACATTAAAAGGACAGTAAAAATGGAATACTTGTTATACTTCTTTGATTTTTTTAAATAAACAAGCAACTATGTAATTAATGGAAAGGTGTTTGAATATTTCTAAATTCTAAAATTGTAAAAGATGGCTGTAAAATTGTCATATTTGTTAAACAAATGGCACTTTTACAAATAAAATAATTCAATTTTGTTGACTTTCTTCTTTTATTGATAACATTAAATGTAAATTCAAATTTAGGCAATCATATTTTCCTTAGATGCCTTGTGATATGTGCAATCTTGTTTCCTTTTCATGCACCCAGGATGGTGGGTAGCCCTGTCACAGAACTGCTAAATCTACCTTTATTTTCAGCACTAGATATGTAAAGACCAAGAAACACATGAGAGTTAAATCTTCAAGACAAACAGTCTACACTATTACAGTTTTAAAGGTATATATCCCCTATGTTTATGGGCTATTTCTTGAAATAAATTTTAAAGCTATTGAAACATCTGCAAAAAATGAGAATTTATACTATGAAGATGATAAGAACTGAATACTGAAAGGGTGCATTTACGCAAGATGCTAACTGTGCAGTAGTCTAATACCATTGCACTGTAGTGTGCCGCGCAAAATTTTGCTAATACACTACTGCACAGTAGTATTAGGCTACTGCACAGTAAGTGTCACTAAAACCTGTGCACTAGCACTACTGCACAGTAGTACAAGTTATAAAGCATTGATTTAATGCTTGGTTAACCAAGTACTAAACTTTATGTGCAGTAAATACAGTGCATTAATGAACATGTAGATACTTCATAATGATGAGAAGAACCTGCCAGATTATTTGATCTAATGTATGTTTGCTTAATGATTTTAGGAAGTGCCAGGAGATGATGTCCAAAAGGACAAAGGTAATGTGGGGTTTGACCTAGAAACTGCTATGCAAAGCCTAAGCAAAAGTGAATGTTATGTGACAAATGCCCATCTGCAATGATAAGGAGCAGACAGTCTTAGATAGAGGAGGCTTGAAAACAAAAACAGAATCAGAGTACTGGGACAAAGAGCTCATTATAATATTAAAAATCACACCCCTAGGTGGGGAAGAAATATGCTAATGAAACATATATGTATGTTAATGAGATACATAGCTAAAACACAGGTATAGAGACATGCTCAGTAAAGAACTCCTTGCGTCACTCCTTTATAGCCAATTAGCAAACAAGGATGCTTATGAAGGTCCTTGTAAACCCTTGTATATAAGGGGCTTAGTATTGCATATCTGGTGTGCTTGTTCTGTGAGATTATTCCGCTTGCACCTTTTATTGCTAGCAATAAATCTTCTTTATACTTTCACCCCGGTATCTTTATTGGCCTTTGCATACCGGGCACGAACCCAGACTTGAGCTGGGGCCTAACAGTTTTTGGCGACCCAGATGGGACTGCCGTAGATAAGCTTTGCCCGGACTAGCTGACGACCAGCTGATTTGCTCTTCCTTATCAAATGTTGGGCGCACCCCGGGATTTCTTTTCCCAGTGAGACTTTTGCTTCAGGAGGAGCTGGATCGCTGAGGCGGCAGTAGCCTAACGGTGCAACGCCACAGAGTGAAAGTACCAGTAACAGGCACCTGGGTGAGAGGGTAGAAAGAGCATAAGGCCTACCGTCAGTACGCCTGCCTGGGATTATTTCTGTAAGTATTCTGTCTGGCCCGAGTCCAAGACCAGTGATTTTTCCCCTGTGAAGATGAGGACTAAGAACAGATCCCTGGATCCCAGGTAAGTCGGACGGTCAGAACCGGGAAGGCAGCCCTGAGATGGGTACTATTAACAGTAAGGTTAGGAAATGTACCCCCCTCTCTTGTGTATTGGGACATTGAGCAGAGTTTGGTGGGGATCCTATGACTAAGAAGAAAGCTAAATTCTTCTGTGAAACTGCGTGGCCACGCTATCAGCTAGATGATAAAGAATATTGGCCTCAGGAGGGAAGTGTTAATTATAATACCATCTTGCAATTGATTTTGTTCTGCCGGCAGAATGGTAAATGGGAGGAATTGATGTATGCACGAGCGTTTATGTCTCTTTGTAGAGATAAAAAAGTTTTGGAGGAATGTGGATTGGGGGAGGGAGTTGGGATCTGTGAGATGGCTGTGGCTCGACCAACTGCAAATCCTGTCCTGGACTGTCCAGAGCCGGAGGCTCCCCCCCGCTCTGCTGCCTTTACCTTATTCTCTTCCTCTTCCCCCTCCTCCTCCTGATTCATCTGATTCCTTATTGGCATCTGCTCTTCCTGCTTCTTCCCTCCCCCCCCCCGAGGCAGAAGTTGGGAATACTCCCCGACCCAGGGATCTGGAACAGCGCCAACCATGGCCGTCAGGTGCTTGGCAATCTCCAGACTCCCCGACTTCTCCTGATATAAGCCCGGGAGGAGGGTGGAGAGTACAGTTAGAAGCAGACTCCGGGGTTAAGGGAAAACATCACAGGGAATCTGATCCTGGCTGTGGGAAGGGAAATGGGGTATTTCCCCTAAGAGAACAAGTGGTACCCGGGTCTCTCGAAGATGACGGTGAGCCAACCTACCGTCGAACCTTTGTGCACGTTCCTTTCAATACATCAGATTTGTATAATTGGAAGAACAATAACCCCAGCTTGAGAGAGAATCCTGAAAAGGTACAAAACCAGTTTAAAATGATTTTCAAAACCCATAACCCAACCTGGGCAGATGTTCAGTCTCTTTTAGATATCCTGTTGACACCAGAGGAAAGGAGAATGGTAGTGAACAAAGCTCATGAGTACGTGGAAAAGGAAATTACTGCAGGGAACCTGCAAGAAAATAGAGACGATCATGTCCCCATCCAGGAGCCAGATTGGAAACCAGACCAAGATATGACCTCCATCCGTGCCTATTGAGAATATATCCTTCGAGGATTGAGAGATGCTGTGAAAAAACCTCAAAATCTCAGCAAGGTGTATGAGGTTCAACAAGAAACTAATGAGACCCCGAGTGCTTTTTTGGAAAGAATTTACACTACTTTCAGGCAATACACTCGTGAGGATCCGGAGGATGCGTCGAATGCTCACATGGTAAATATGATCTTTATAGGTCAGAGTGCACCAGACATTAGAAAGAAATTGCAGAAAGCAGATGGAGCAACAGGTATGCCTATTTCCCAACTAGTAGACATTGCTTACCAAGTATTTACTAACTGAGAAAGTGTTCAGGAAAAGAAACAGGACAAGAAAGAGGAGAGAAAGATGAAAATGCAGGCAGCCCTAGTGGCAGCTGCAATCACGGGAAAACCTAGAGATGAGGGATCCTGGAGACAGCTGCAGAGACAGGGTCCATTAAAGAAAAATCAATGTGCCTTTTGCAAACGAAAAGGACATTGGAAGCGGGAATGACCTTATCGAAAAGTTGGGGAAGGTGAAAAGAAAAAAAGAGGAGAGCAGTGGATTGTTCGCTTTTGGAAGGGATTCAGATTGAAGGGGACCGGAGGCCCGGGAGGGAAAGATAACCCAGATCCCAGTGTCCCCTGACGAGCCTCTGGCTAAAATGCAACTAGGGGACAGAGATGAATTGGTAGATTTTCTCATCGATACAGGTGCTGCCCATTCTGTCTTAACTCAAAAACTGAAACCTTTAAGTAAAAAGACTGTGCCGGTGGTAGGGATTACAGGGAAGGCAGTAACACGACCCTTCCTACAGCCAATGACCTGTAATCTTGAGCAGGCCGAAGTTACTCATCAATTCTTGTACATGCCAGACTGCCCCGTTCCCCTTTTAGGGAGAGACCTCCTCTGTAAACTTCAAGCTACGTTGTCGTTCCAGGATGGGCAAATGTTTTTCACAGTGCCTCCTGAAAAGGGGTGGCATTTGCAGGCTTGCCTTCTCGGCCTTCTCCGAGAGGAGAGTACACCGGATATTCCTCAACCCCTGCTCGATGCTGTTGTTCCATGGGTATGGGCAGGTCACCGACCCGGGAAGGCTAAAAATGCTGACCCTGTGAAGATTCAACTTTTGCCAGGGGCCCAGCCTACATGTGTGAAACAATATCCAATGCGGATGGAAGCCAGGAAAGGACTGAAGCCGTTAGTTGAACGGTTCCTGGAGTATGGCCTTCTCCGTGAATGTACATCAGCTTTTAACACACCCATCTTGCCTGTGAAGAAGCCTAAGAGTAATGAATATCGTTTCGTTCAAGACTTGAGAGCTGTAAATAAAGTGGTTGTGAGAATATACCCGGTCGTGCCTAATCCGTACACCTTGCTATCTGCTTTGAACCCAGATCATAACTGGTTTACGGTTATTGATTTAAAAGATGCTTTCTTCTGTATACCGGTAGAGAGGGGATCTCAGGAAATATTTGCATTTGAATGGGAAGACCCAGATACTAGCATTAAGACTCAGTTGTGCTGGACTGTTTTACCCCAAGGATTTAAAAACAGCCCAACCCTATTCGGCAATGCATTAAGAAAGGATTTACGCAGGCTAAAATTGCCACTGTCCTGTGCTCTTTTGCAATATGTGGATGACTTGCTTTTAACAGACACCACTGAAGCAAGCTGCCTGGAAGGAACAATTTGCCTCCTTAATTTTCTGGGTCAACAAGGATACCGGGTATCCAGAAATAAAATGCAGCCCATATCCCAGGAAGTAACATACTTGGGATTTGAATTACAGCCTGGTCAGAGAGCCCTGTTGCCTGAAAGAAAAGAAGCTATATGCCGGCTGGCACCCCCAAAAACAAAGAAACAACTACGAGGATTTTTAGGTACAGTAGGTTTTTGCAGGATTTGGATTCCAAATTTTGGGGTTATTGCAAAACCTCTGTATGAAGCAACACACGGAGATGAAAAGGTGCTCGAGTGGACTGAAGAGTGTGAGCAAGCATTCTGCCAGTTAAAGCAGGCT
Source organism: Alligator mississippiensis (assembly GCF_030867095.1). Taxonomy (NCBI): domain Eukaryota; kingdom Metazoa; phylum Chordata; order Crocodylia; family Alligatoridae; genus Alligator; species Alligator mississippiensis. Next base: position 214,398,240 of record NC_081826.1, read on the forward strand.
CTCATTGAAGCACCCACCTTAGGACTACTGGACATGAGTAAGCCTTTTTCCTTTTTTGTGCATGACCGAGGTGGGGTAGCCATGGGAGTCTTAACACAAAAATTGGGTAGCTGGCAACGACCAGTGGCATATTTAAAAAAAAAAATTAGACTTTGTGTCATGTGGATGGCCTGCTTGTCTCCGGGCTGTTGCTGCCACTTGTCTGCTAATACAAGAAGCTGAAAAGTTAACCCTAGGTTATGAAATGATTGTATATGTGCCTCACGCAGTACTTACAGTCCTGGAACAGAAAGGAGGGAACTGGTTAACCCCGGGACGAATGGCTCAATATCAGGCCATCCTCCTAGATAAGCCTGAAATAAAATTGGCCATTTCTCGCACTGTAAATCCAGCAACACTGTTGCCATCTATGGGTGACACACCAGATCTTGTGCATGATTGTTTGCAAACATTGGAAGCTGTTTATTCTTCAAGACCAAATTTGAGAGACCGACCTCTTGAAAAAGCTGACCTGGAGTTTTACACTGATGGCAGCTCGAGTATGGAGAATGGAATTCAAAAATCCGGATACGCTATCGTGACTACACAGAATGTGATAGAAGCAGGACCTTTAAACCCATCTGTTTCAGCTCAAAAGGCTGAACTCATTGCTGTGACTCGGGCTTTGCAATTGGCGGCCAACAAAACTGTCAATATTTATACTGACTCTAAATATGTTTTCCTTGTTTTACATGCTCAAGGAGCGCTATGGAGAGAGCGAGGTCTACTTGATTCAAAAGGAACAGGCATTAAGCATAGCAAGCAGATAAAAGCCCTCCTCAAGGCAGTCTGGGAACCAAAAGAGGTAGCGGTAATGCATTGCAAAGCACATCAAAAAAAAAAAAAAAAGATCCCTCCACAAAAGGTAATCAATTTGCTGATGCTATAGCAAAGAAAGCAGCTAAAAGACCTCAGACAGACTTGCTGCCCGAAGTAAGTAATCTGTTACCTCTCCTCCCAGACTTATACCAGCCTGTGACACCACAGTACGGGGAAAGAGACAAACAATTGATAAGAGAGTTTCAAGCAAAGGAGGGGGCGCACGGGTGGCTAGTAGCAAAGGATGGCCGCATTATCATCCCAGCTGCCTGGGTTCATGTGGTAGTAAAGAGCGCTCATCATGGCACCCACTATGGACCCAGGGCCCTGGTAAGGTGGATCAGTCACTATGTAACTGGAGTGGGATTAAGAGAGGCTGCCAAGAAGGTATCAGAGACATGTGAGGTCTGCCAGAGAAATAACCCAAAAGAAGGGAGAAAACAAACTTCAGGACATCAGAGAATAGGCAATGGGCCAGGAGAAGAATGGCAGGTGGATTTTACTGAGTTACCCCGGCAACAGGGGATGAGATATCTCCTTGTCTTTGTGGACACTTTCTCTAATTGGGTTGAGTGCTTCCCATGTCGGACTGCCCAAGCCCGAGAGGTGGTCAAGGCACTCCTACAAGAAATCATACCTCGCTTCGGACTTCCAAAAGGAATAGGGTCAGACAATGGCCCACATTTCATTGCACAAATTACTCAGAAGGTGTCTGAGTTCCTGGGAATCAGCTGGCATTTACACACCCCTTGGAGACCCCAGTCCAGTGGAAAGGTGGAACGCATGAATCAGACCTTAAAAAGACACCTTGCAAAGATTTGCCAAGAAGCTCGACTCAAATGGCCAGAGGCCCTACCCTTGGCCCTGTTACGAGTAAGGGTCGCACCACATTCTAAATTGGGATTAAGCCCATTTGAGATAATGTATGGTAAGCCTTACCCTCTGAGTCTGCCCATGGGTACTGAACAACAGTTACATGTTTTAGGGGAGGGAATGATTAGAGAATATGTATGGTCTTTGGTTTCTGTTTTGTCTTCCATCCATCAGCAGGTACAGGATGTGCTGCAGACACAGGACCAGTCTCCTGCCCCGGAAAATCGATTATTACCTGGGAGTTACGCTCTTGTGAAAGATTGGAACGAGGAACCACTTCGAGCCAGATGGAAGGGCCCATATAGAGTACTTTTAACGACCCCGACGGCAGCAAAGCTCGAAGGAATCAAGACTTGGATACATTCCAGTCGCCTAAAGCCGGTGGCTGAACCAGAACAAGAAGAAACTCCTGCAAACTCCGGGACCGGAGGTAGAGAACAGTGGAAGGTGGAGCCAATAAGAGACTTAAAATTCCTATTCAAAAGAAAGGAACTTTGAATAATTTGTCAATCTTTGATCAAGTTTTACAAGCCTTATTATGAAATTGTTCAAGGTTTTAGTGTGGGGCACCCTGATCTGTCCACTCCTACTTATAGGAGGGGAAAATCTTTTACAACAAGAATTTGACCCTCAGGAAAATGTCTGGATTTATCTGGCCCGGGAAATATTAAATAGAACGGACTTCTGCTTAGCGGGAGGGATCAATGCTCATCTGGTTTTTACCTCATGCTTAATTGCAGTACCTACCCCTTTGAAAATTTTACAGAATTATACTATGCTGAAAGATGTAGAGAAGGAAAATACATATCAGGATATATATAAGTGGGGGACTATTGTAAAAAAGAAAAGCAGAGACATGTTTTCTGTATGGGTTCAGGCAACAGGTAATGCTTCTGAATGTTTGTTAATAGTTAATTGTACCAATAATTGCTTTGAATTGAACCAAGGTAGAAAAATCTTCTGTAATAAGACCAGTCAAATATCCTATGTATACACACATACCATCCTTCCTCGAGGATGGTTTCTGGCCTGCGGGAGAATGATATATTCATAACTTCCAGCGAATGCTACTGGGGGACCATGCACCATTGCCCGGGTAACTGCAGCTCTTCCAAGGAAATCTGACCTAATGCACACTGAACAAACCCCTCTTGGTGGGAGGTTTAAACGAGCATACACTACTCTCACTGCTGATTGTGACGAGAATGATTCCCCTGGACTATTATCTAAGGCAGAATACATAGCATTAGCTGCATCTATGGTGGGGGTTCCGGGTCTTGCTGTAAGTAATAGCAGAAATCTTAATGTAGTGGCCTGTGTTTTAGCAAAAGGACTAAATGCTACATCTCGAGCGCTCTCAGCCTTGAATGCTGAACAAAAACAATTAAGGGACGCTGTCTTAGAGAATAGAGCCGCTATTGATTATCTCTTGTTGCGACACAATCTGGGGTGTGAAACCTTAAAAGGAATGTGCTGCTTCAACCTCACTGATAATTCTGTGCTAATTGAAGACAAAATTGGTGCTTTACAACAATTGACACAGACGTTGAAAGAATCATCTGGTTTAGACTTTTCCTGGTTAACTTCCTGGCTTCCCAATTTTGGATGGTTGAAACAGTTATTTTGTATGGTTGTTCTGTTTTTGTTTTATAGGGATTATGGTTTGTTTCTGTATCCAATGTATACCTGTTTGTATCGCATCTATCTTCAAGCCTAAGGTAAATCAAATGATTTTGCAAACAAAGAAAGCTGAGAATACTAGATTTGTGTTAAGTCAAATTGAATGGAGCAATCATAATTAATAATAATTATGAATGCTCCAGAGGAGGGAATGTGGGGTTTGACCTAGAAACTGCTATGCAAAGCCTAAGCAAAAGTGAATGTTATGTGACAAATGCCCATCTGCAATGATAAGGAGCAGACAGTCTTAGATAGAGGAGGCTTGAAAACAAAAACAGAATCAGAGTACTGGGACAAAGAGCTCATTATAATATTAAAAATCACACCCCTAGGTGGGGAAGAAATATGCTAATGAAACATATATGTATGTTAATGAGATACATAGCTAAAACACAGGTATAGAGACATGCTCAGTAAAGAACTCCTTGCGTCACTCCTTTATAGCCAATTAGCAAACAAGGATGCTTATGAAGGTCCTTGTAAACCCTTGTATATAAGGGGCTTAGTATTGCATATCTGGTGTGCTTGTTCTGTGAGATTATTCCGCTTGCACCTTTTATTGCTAGCAATAAATCTTCTTTATACTTTCACCCCTGGTATCTTTATTGGCCTTTGCATACCGGGCACGAACCCAGACTTGAGCTGGGGCCTAACAGTAAGATTTTATCGACCCAAACTTTGCTTGCTTAAACCCCCTGCCAAAAAACCAAACAAAAAACAGCATATCAAGGATGTACTGTCAAAGCTGTTAATCCAAATACTGGACGTTCTATGCCTGTTTCCCATTCATACATCAGAATATTCCTGAGCAGTGCCTTTCAAGTTTGTTGTTATAAAGAGAAATAGCATAGAAATTAGCAAGAATTTAAAAGCAAGTTGTTGGTTATCAAAAATTGACAGCTGACTAAATTCTCAGTTCTCTCAGTATAGTTTTTAATATTCAAAGAACAAGACATTTAAAAGTACAAAAATAAAAATAACAAAAAAGAATTGCATTTAGGTTAAGAGCATCACTCACCAGAAAAAAAATCACCTACCTTTAAAGCTCTTGCGTAATTTTTTTCAATGTTAATAACTACTGGCAGTTATGCATTTTTAGGAGTTTGACTTTTTAATTCTAGTTAGAAGAACTGTCCTACAGAACCATAAACCAACCATTAATTAGGGCCATGGAGTAAAATCTTGAGCTCCCAAAGCTTTTTTTCTAGACAAGTACAGACTTTCTCCTTGTAGTACAACTAGAAACATTAATCTTGCTTTCCTAATACATAAAACTATTTTTGATGTGCTTTAAAATTTGTCTTCATTTTTCAAGATAGACATGAAGACCAACAGGTGAGATATAGTTTAGAATTCCAATTAAATTTATGTATTGGTAAAAAAAAAAATAGTACTGTGCTACACATGAACTTTCATATAAAACACAGCCCAGATATTCAGATATATATATTCATATATATCTATAATTCCTACACATTTTAATTTGAGGCTCTGGGCCTAGAATTCTAATAAAGTAAAATGATTACAAACTTCTCACTGCACACAACAGCATACAGATTTGAACAGGGAAAATTCTTGCACCATGTCATGTCAAATTCTAATGTGTAGAACTTATGGGATATCTATTATTTGAGGATTTTTTTTTGTACTCTCATACAGCTAATTAATATTTGCTGCATAGACATCAAGACAAGAAATGACCGATTTGCTTAAACACACTCACAGGGCACTTTCTGGATTTAGGTACTTTACTAATCTTTATTTACATTCTGAAGGCATCATTTCTCCTTATACTTAATATCAGAAAATAGACTCAAGAGCATGCAGGCATCTAATCACTAAGGATTTCAGGGACCATAGGAAGAGACACTTAATCCATATTTTATTTGTGGAAAGTACATTTTTTTCAGCTACCATATTTCTAGTAGGTAGATCTAGTGAGGATGCAGTAGTGCAGCTGCACAATGTCCCGGTCCCACCCCCACTTTAGGCTTTGAGTTTACCATGGGAGTCTTCAGGGACTTAAAAAGTCACTAAAGCAAGGGAAAATCCTCCATTCTTTTTCATTCCTCCTCAAAGGCACAACCCCTCTCTTCCCCCTCCCCTGCCTGCCTTTCCCATGGTCCCAGAGACAGGGAAGTACCAGAGGCATTTCTGCCTGTCATGCAGGGACTAGGCTCAGCTGGGGATGGGGACAGCAGCAATCTGCCTACTTTGGGACTGGGCAGGGTTGGGGAAGTTACTGTCCAGCTGCCCTGTTGCTGCTGTCTCTAACTGAGCACAGCCTGGGTCACTCTAAAGCAGTGGTCTCCAACCTTTTTAAGTAGGAGATAACTTTTTTAATTAAAATGCAACTCAAGATCTACCCTGTGCCACACTCCCCCCCCCCCCCCACAGGTCAGTCTGTGCAGAGGGAAGCAGGGGCAGATTGAGGCAGAGGTAGAAAAAATTATGTTGGGGTGTACCTGCCTCTAGCAAGCAGGTCTGTGCAGGCAGAGGAAGGGCCTCCTCCTTCCCTCTCCCTCCCCTGCAAGGGCATGGGGGCCGTGTGCCCAGGATTTGAGGGGGGGGCAGGAAGGGAGGGAAGGCTGAGACTGGAAGGCAGCGGGCTGGGCAGCTCTGCACTTGGGCTGGGTGGTGGTGGTGCTAGAAGAGGGACGGGGGGGGCTATGGAGAATTTTTGGGTTCCTGCAGCCTTCCCATTGCCCCTTCTCAGTGCCTCCACCCGGCCCAGTCTCAGCCCAGCCCAGTCCCCGACCAGAAAAAGCCCAGCACAGCCTCAGCCCCATCCTGCAGCGGCAGCTGGGCCAGCCGGTGTGCAGATCAAGGGGCACATACCCCCCATGGCTTCCCGGGCTGCATGCCCCCACCATGCCCCCCAAATGAGCCGCTCATGGCTCCATCCTGCACCCAGCCTGTGCAGGGCCTGCCTCAGCCCCAGCCCCACTCAGAGCTGCTACAGCTGCCCACACTGCCCTGCGTTTGTGGGGGGGGGCATGTGCCCCCCCCCCAATCTGTGTGCAGCAGAGACAGCTGCTAATGAGGGCTGGGCTTTGCGCCCTGAGGCCCACTACAGCTGGCTTAGGAGCAGCCCAACACCACATTCATCCAGCTGCTGGGCTTTGCCTCATCCCCTGCCCACCTGGTGGCTGGATGAACATGGCATTGTGCCACTCCTGGGCCAGCTGCAGCGGGGCTCAGAGTGCAAAGCCCAGCCCACAACGGTACAGATGGAGGGGCACCTGCCCCCGGGGCCTCCACTGAAGTGTGCACAGAGGTGGGACCTGCCCCCCCTCGTGCCCTGGATGAGACATCCAGGCTCGATCCTCCCACCACTCACCTGGCTGAGGCCTCACTCACCTTACACCTGCTCTTGCCTCTGCCACACTCTGTCCCTCACTGTGGGAACCTCAATCTGGGCCCCGCCCCTTCCCTCCCCCGCAGGCTGACCTGCTGGGCTGGGAGGGTAGCACACACATGCACGCATGCACACATGCACTTAGCCTCAGATCAACTCCAAGAAGCTCCACTATCGATCAGTTGGTGACCGGAGAGAGGGAAGGGGAGTACCTCTGAGCAGGCAGGGAAAGTGAACGGGGATTTTCACTTGCTTTAGGGATTTAAAAAGACTCTGTGGCTAAGTCTGCATGCACTGGTGGGGGTGGAGGAGGCTTTGCTCCCACAATCCCCTTTGGGAAAACCTGGATCTGCCCCTGTCCTCAAACCATATAATTTACCAACACTGCTTCAAAATGAGGGGAAAAGGTAAATTAAAAAAAAGAGTCTAGTGAGTTAAAAGGCCAAGTCATTACTTCTCTAGCCATGCACTTAATTTATTATAATACTGTGAAAAGAATATTTTGTACTTTTTAATATATAGTTCAGTGTTTGTTCATGCATACACAGACCCACATGCACACACATCCGCATGCATCACCTATTATATATTTTGTTTGATCAAAATATTTTCTCTTAAATGAAAGCCATTAACTTATTAGCGCTTTTCTTTTAAAAAAAAATAGCTACTAATGGTATTTATTAACTTGGAAACAGAGAGATGAGATTTTATTCTAAATATGAATGGCTTGCTATAAATAGCTATTACCTTGATTCGCTTATTTGTTAAAATCAGCTTCTTGACACAATCACCTTTACTTGTGTACAAATACCTGACTCAAATTGAAATTGTTAGGTCACAACATGAGATACTTGCATCCACAGTTAAAAGAAGCATTTCTAAAAATTATACCTTATTTGTTCAATTATGGTGACTATGTTTCCAGTTTTCAGTAAGCTTTACTGGTGCCTGAAACCTGTGTCAACCTAGTTTCAGACCATAAAAGGATTTCAATATAATACCTTTCATAACAAAGCACTAAAGAGTACTTCTTAAAAAGTATTATACTAAAATGGGAAATGGGGACATTTCACAACTGAAGGACTCTTCAACATTCACTGAATGAAACATTATTTAGAAACAATCACCCATTTCGTCATTAAATAGTGAGGATGTTATATAGTATGTTTTCATATATTTGTTACTCAATAGGACCGTTTATACAGTAATGGAATACTTAGAAAGGGAAATGAACAATAACAAATTTTGTCTCAACTTCCTTTATTCCAAACATATAGAAGACCTATCAGGAAAACTAGTTTTATCAACTTATAAAGGCTTTTTTTGTGGGATGCAGATAGGGTGAGGGGAAAGTTGCGTTTTATGGCATATTGTATGTAAGGCAAAAATTCTATGGGAAGAAGGAATGTGATCCTGTAAATTAATACTAGATTTCTCTCAGAGAGGACAGAGTTTTGGTTATGAAGACAACTGTTCTATTTTGCAACCTTACCTTAACATTCTTTAAACAGGTTTCTGATAACAAGCATACCCCCCGGCACACACTTGTTTTTGGCATGGAATGTTTGAGCCATTTTCCAGAGACACAAAATCTTTCCTCTCCATGCAGTTAAGGTTGCCACTAAAATACTGAGTATGTTGGCATTCTTCTTTACTCTGTACATTAATAGCATACTTTTGAATTCCTCTTCCAAAGATAGCTTTGAGCAAAACCTTAATATTGGTGTCTCACTTTTCTAAAATAAATGCAAGAATTCTGGTTAATTAAATATCTGATTCACAAGTATTAATGGGGGGAAAGAGAGAAAGAGACCTAAGTTCAATTTTTGGTTCCTGGAGATGCATCATTTAAGGGCAAACGCATACAAGAGCAGAAAAGCTTCTCCACTGTGCTATGATTACTGCACTCCAGCAGACTCCAATGTCTTGTGTATCAGCATCCCCGCCCTTAAAAATGGCAACAGGGGCATTTTAACTAAAGGTCTTTTGAAGATCTTTAATGCACCCCCACCACCATTTTTAAGTATGGGGACGCTGATATACGAGACCCTCCAGGTACTTTAGTTAAAACAGCTCTCGGAGTTGCTCTAATTAAAGCTCCCTCCCCCTGCCCAGAGCACATATATAAATGCGCAGTCACCATTCTCTGGTTAACATTCAAATTTAACTGTTTCAATTCTTACAGAACCACTAGAGCAAATCCATAGGGCATATACAGACGAGCGCACCTGTGCTAGACCATGCATTTGCCATGGCACAAATAGCAGTGGCACATATTTGTGCTGTCCTTTGTGCTCCAGGGTATGCCCCTGTATGTGCCAAGCTGTTCTGGGTGGGGTGGGGTGGGGTGGGGCCAGCACCTGTGCCAGCCCCAGCAGCCTCACCTGTGGTTCTGGGGGCCTCCCAGGATAGTAGCAGCACTAATCCAACTGCATGGAGCCTGGAGGACAGTCAGAGTATGGTTCTGGATTGTCAGGCTCTATTTCTAGTGGTGCATGCTGCTGCCATGAGTACTGGGCTGCTTTTTTGTGGCTTTTTTTTTTTTTAACATCAGGATGCGGTGTTAAATTTTGGCATTGTGCTGCAAATTAGCAACACAGCAAAAAGATGTGCATGTGCCACGTGCAGTTTGCAGCACCTCAAATAGCTTTGAGGTACTGCAAACCACATGTACATGTTCACCTGGATGCACCCATACAGACCATATGTACAAGGGAAAGGACTTGAACATTTTTAGCAGGAGTGATAGATACATAAAAAATGGGAGCTGTTTCTCCTAAAGCTACTGACATTTTATTAAGTGAAAAGGCCACAACAAGGCACCCAGCTCTTCCAGTCAGCCCTGACAAATAATGTCTTGCATTCAAAAGCTTGTCTAACTCTAGAACAGTTTGTCCAATAAAATGTATCACCCTAAGAAATCCTTGCCTCTCACCTCAGCTCAATTCCTAGTTCTTTCTGTAACTCTGAAATAAAATGTAGTAGAAATATTAGTTGTTGTTTCTTTTTATTTCTTCAAATTAATTTGGAGGATTCTTAGAATGTCATCAAATAGATAGACTCAGTGTAGATGCATTTGAAGTATATTTCTGTATAGTCTATGTGACCCCAGCAGTGGAGGATCTGGCTCCTTCTATTATTGCTTACTGCTTCTGTAATATACCATATCCAAGCTCTGAGGAAAAAGCATATTACCTTCCATTATCTTTGAAGACCTTTAATAAACTGTTGATTATGTCAAGCTAACAGGAATTATGTCTTCACTTTCTAAATGAAATTATTAAAATGCCCAAACCAATGTATTGCAGAAAGGGAGTAATTTAAACACAGCTCATACTGAACCTTAACACCGCAGCTCAAACAAGATATAAGAAGAAACAGATTTTGATTCAAGTAAGACTGAGATGCAGCAGAGGGGGGAGGGGGTTCTTAAAGAAAAACTTCAGAAATTCTGCCACCATAATACACAGACAAAGAAAGTTCAAAATTTGAGAGAGAAAATGTAATGTGATAGCATCTAGACAAGAAGCTAAAACTTGTCGGCTGATCTCTAAGACAACACAATTAGACCATAAAAAGCAAAATACAGGAAACCCTTGCTTTCGTGGGTTCGGCATTCATGGTTTCAAATATTTGCAAACGCCAAACCTGCATTTTAAATACACTTTATACACTTACAGAAGCTCCTCGAGAGCTCCGCACTTGCTGCCGCCGGGCTCCTGCCACCACCACTGGATTTCTGCCGCTGGAGCCATGTCCCTCCATTCTCCCCCCAGCCACTGAGGACATTGCGTTCATGAATGCAGTGCCCGATTCACGGATCTTGCTATTCATGGGGGATACAAGAACATATCCCTGCAAATGGCGAGGGTCACCTGTATGGTTTTCAGAGAAAGCAAGTGCAGGCAGCAGATGATTTTATTCAAACAGTTATGAACTACCAATAAAACCAATAAATACGCAGCTCCACATTAAGCACCTATTGAAGTCCACATCCAGATATTTGAGCTTAGAAACAACAAGGATAAAAATAATCACTGCATCTTTCCATGATGAACATGTGCAGACAGTACAGACACAAACAAATAGTTTCAAGCCATACCTACTCTTTAAATATAGCGAAATCATCTTTCCCCAAAATCACTCATTCATATCCCAGTAAATGTGACAAAAAATTCAAAATCTTTGAAAATGAAAGAAGTCTTAGTCAATACATTACCCTGGTCACAAATGACCCGAGCAGGGTGTGGGGCCCAGGGCAAATCAGCCTGGTCAGGGCCCCGCTCCTGGATGCCTGAAAGCCAGAGGCAGGGGAGGGTGCTGAGCAGCCGAACGTGAAGCCGGAGGCAGTGCTGATTTACTGTGGCTGCTCCACCCAGCTCTGCGAGGCCCAGGGTGGTCACCCCAATTGCCTGCCACCCAGAGATGGCCCTCACCCTGGTCTACTGTATAATAAAATAATTGAAAAAATTAACTTATTGATGGGTGGAAAAATGTATTACTGGCATATTAAGATTAGTCAGAAATTGTAGTTAATGTTTTGGATCTAATATGTTGTTCAATTTGTGTGTATATGTTTATGTATACATACACAAATAAAATAAATATATACTAAAGAATATATATATTTTCTAATATTATTCTGATGAAGGTCTCTCAGCTTAACATGTATGACTAGCTTTCCTAATTTACTGTATTAAAGGGCTATTTACCTTCTATAGGCAGCCTTCTCTCTTTAGAATACTAATCAGCTTGCATAGGCAGACAAGGTTCTTTGGGTAGGTATGATATCTTTTATTAGACCAAATAAATATTTAGTTGGTCTAATAAAAGATATCACATCTTCCCAAAGAACCTTGTCTGCCTATGTCCTTAGACCAACATGGCTACAAACAACAACCCTAAATCTGCTTCCATTTGATTTATATACGCATTTGACACTTGGTTTCTTTCCTGTCAACATCTGTCCTTAGGAACACATTCATTTTTGTCTGAGAAAAGGAAAACATGCACAAACTATAATTTTACTATACATTCTCTGTAATTGGCATTTTTCAGACACATGGAGCCTGAAAGAAGCTGAACAACCACAACTCCCATTGAAACTTAAGTGGACTTGCAGGTCTTCCATAACAAGTCCCATAATCATGAAGGATTTGGTCAGGAGATTTACATAACAGGACACTTTATTACTAAAAACTAAAATGAAAAAAATAAAGAATTTGAGAGGGGGGAAAAAAATCAAACTGCCTTATTTTCTTATTTTTTATTTGGAAATTAATTCCACAAAAATTACTTGCTTTACATGAAGAGACATTTTTTTCCTCCATATATCCAGATTCAGATTGTCTAATTTATATGACAAATTATATTTTTCCCACTTTTTACTTTTGTTCAATATATGGAACCAGATATAGTGTGCGCACACATGGATGCGTACTGGTTTCTATTTCAAATGAGCATTTCAAATGCTATTTCAAATGAGCATCAACACATCTTTTTTTCTAAATTCAAATCTCTTACACATTTACAAACTGAATGCCTAATTTAAACTTTTAATTCTAGTGATGATTCAAATGGAAAGCAATTATACACAATTACCATGGAATTTCTCAGGGTACATGCTGACATTACACTTAGATCAACCTAACTTGAGCTAGGGCGATTTAAGTGTTGATCTGTTAATATGTTTTCAGAGGTTAGATTGGGCAAAAAAAAAAAAAAAATGGCCAGCCAGATCTAACTTAGTTCACCTGAGGTGAATTAAGTTTAGATTTGGCACAAGTTGTTTTGATCTACCAAACACGCATACACATTTAGACAGCAGTTTCAGGGCTGGAAAAGGCCAATCATACGCCCCAGCTCCTGGGCTATGCTCTTCCTACCTTTGCCCCCTTCACAAGCAGGCTGTTTTTAGGCCTCTGATACTCTTAACACCAGATGAACAGTCCCCCCCATGGGCCCACCAACCCCCCAATCATGCCAACACTGCCCCCACAGACCTGCTAATCCCTCTGATTCTGCCAAACCCTGCTGGACCCACTAGCCCTCTCAAATTGCATCACATTTCTGGCATGGCTTCTGGCAGGTTAGCATGTACACAAGCAGAACCTGAGCTACGATCACACAACTATGAACCATCCCACAAGCAGACCCACCAATCTCCCCCCTTGACCTCTCAACCTCCTCACTGTACCCACAACACCCCCACCCTGGCCACCCCTCATCCACACCCTCACTTAGATTGCCAGCATGGCTCCTGGCATCAGTGAACATCTGTACCAGCAGGGACCCAATCTACAATCACCCTACTCAATGTTGATTTTAAGCATTCTTTCACAGAATATCAGCCTGTGGCAGCGAAGTGCCCCCACAGGCTAGTGAGGGAGAGAAGGGAGGACCCACAGACCCCAGACCCCGAGAGCAAGCCCCCAGAGGGGCATACGTACCGGCTGAAGAGCAGCAGGAGGAGGAGCCGCATCCACAGCTGCAGCCGCGCGAACCGCCATTACGCTGGCTCTGGCAACAGCTGTTCCCAGCGCGGCGAACAGCTGAGCCAATCCCAGCAGCTGTAGCGGCCGCTGCAGGAAGGTTTAAAAACGCCGGCAGGACAGGGAGAGAGGGGGAGCTAGGGAGAGAGAGTACAGGTGTGCTGCCCGTGCTGCTGGCTCACGCACGGAGCGGAGAGGACCCAGCCTGTGGGTCTCAAGCAGGCAGCTTAGCCGAGAGCTGTAAGCCTTTCGCGAACAGCAGAGTGAAAGGCAGTCAGAGAGTGCAAGCCGAGGCACTCTCTCAGTATCCTGAAGCGGCTGACGCTCAGGAGGCAGGGGAGCGCTCTGCTGATGGTAGGAGAGGGGAGACAGCGGAGGCTCCAGGAGGGAGCTGGAACCAGGGGGAGCACCCATCAGATCCTCCTGATTCAGAGGAGTATTTTCTGTAAGAGAGGAGAAAGGAGGAATCACTCCCAGCAGGAGGGAGAACGACCGGGAACCGGGGAACCAGTCTGAGGCTGTCATACTGGGCCTGGAAACATCTGGAACGCATCACCCAGCGGTTGGCGTGTGGACGGGGTGTAGGGGAGGCGGAGCCCCGTGGACCACCACGTCAGACAACCATGAGTAACACCATCTATCGGGAGGCCCCACCCAGGATAAAGATCTCCACTGTAGACCCCTCTGAAGGTAATTGATTACATCCAAGTTGTGGCAGGCGAGTTGAGGGGAGGGGCAACACCCCGATAGGCCAGGCGGAGTGAGTCACAGGCTCCACACAGCCCACAAGCACATTTTTCATTCAGTCTCAAAGAAGAATTAAACTTTTACTCTCGCCATTTTAAACAAAAAATTTAATTTTGATCCAAAACTTAGGTTTCATTTTTGAACAGTTGTAGAAAGTGATAGCAATACAAAAGACTTTATAAATTTTAAGCAATGCAGTGAAAACAGGATTTCAGACTTCAACATTCCTCAAACACTAGGTATGAAACTAGAAAATAAAGCCAAGTATGTACTAAACTAGTTTAACAGTCTGTAATGAATGCAATCAACAAATAAACTTCATAAATGGTGAAGGATTGAATTATACCTTAAAATATTTCTATTTAATATATTAAAGTATCGTTGGTTAGATGGAAAACAAAGATTAATTTTACTTGGCATTTTTATCTTTGATGCAAAATACATTCTACTCCAGAGTGTTACTTCCCCTCCCCCACCACACACAAATGTCTGACCTGTGCTAAAATCAAGAAAGATTTTTGTAATCACTGTCCATTCCATTCACTATTATATAAAATTCATATAACAAAAGTAATGGCTTAGAGGGAAGCGTAAGGTTGGGAAGTTACTGCATGTTTAGATTGATTTCAGACTTAAGGACTTAAGATGCAAGACCCACTGAAGCGGTTTGCTTTGAATTATTGTATTCTGGACTAGGCACTAAGTATTTTGATCTTCTTGGAAAAAGTAACTGCATCTATTTTTCATTTCATTTGCAGCTGTCATATGGAAACAAAAAAAAAAAGAGCTAAAACCATAAGATCAACCTACTCCACCAGTAACATGTGGCACCTGAACACAAGTTCAGGAACCTCTATACTATCATTTTTCTTCTAGATTGCAGACCACTCTCTCTGGACACATATTCAATTCAAAGATATTACTCCAAGAACAAGGTATGTATGCTGCACATTCAGCTACTATTTTCCTTACCAGACATAATTATTCTCATGTCAAGCAATAAATAATTCAGAATATAATAGAATTTTAAAAAAATAATCAATAGATGTTTCCATAGAGAGACCAATATCACATTAACAATGGTATGTGTATTTTTTATGTTTTAAATGAATATGTCCAAAATCCTTGCAATTAGTCAATGAAACCCAAAGACTATTTCACAGTTAGACTTCTTTTGGACAAGTACAAACACACCTTGTTTCAAATCAAATAAAAAAAAAGGAATTTTTACATCTTTTATACAATTTTATTTGAAGACATACTGCACTATATAGTTGCTGGCATAGAAACAGTATATAAGCCAATATCTTTTGGCAAATCTGAAACTGTCAACTGCAAAATTTATCACGTAGATGAAAATAACCACACTGCTACTGCTGCTTGTGCCACCACTGCCACTGTTGCATGGCTAAGTGGGAGCCAGAGAAAACATGCTTTCCATGCCCCAGGCCAGAGCAGAGCCCCAGCTAGAGCTGGAGCTACAATGGGAAAGCGGTGGTGGGAGGAGGGGACAAAGCCAAGGTCAGGGGTTGATGTTAAGAAGCAGAAACAGGGGGAAGCAGTGGCTGTGAGGAGCATGTGACAAAAGTGCAGTGGCTGAAGCTCTGACTCTTGGCTCAGGACTGTAGCTGCTGCCTCCCTCCTTTATACTCAAATCTAAATGAGGGTCTTCCCCCCACCCCCATGCTGAATGAGAGATAAAAACCTCACCTTGAATTCAAGTAAATATGGTATAGCATAAAAAAAACCCCAAACACTTCTGCTTTTCAACCCTAAATAACAATATTTTCTCATTCAACTGAAAACTATGTTCTCAGAGGACTTTTTCTTTTTTTTTAACAAGGAATTTATAAAATAGAAGAGAAAACACAGAACAAGGTGGAAGGGATCAAGTATCATAAGAATTAAGTGCCTAGAATAGCAAAAGCTGAACTTAATAACTCCTAGGCAAGGACACTTGTATCATCATACCTATATCCAGTATTCAGGAGAAGAAACAACCTTTGGGTTCTCTGAGTAGACTATGTTAATTCTACTACTTGCACATTTTCCCCATCACGACTTAAAATGACAAAATAAATTTCTATATGGTATGCAAGAAATACTGTATTTTAGCTGTTCTCCTCTACATGTCTAGGGAAAACAAAATAAATATATCCTTGTTGGCTCACGAATGGTTTCTGAAATATATATTGTATATTCAGTATATATTACCTGAAATCAGTAATAGAATTGGAGAAAGAAAGGAGGGGAGGGTTTGGTGGTATTTTTTATTAGACAAACTATATGCTTAGGAGAGATGCAAGAAAAGCTTTCAGACGCAAAGTACCCTCTTCATGTTTGTCCTTTTTTGTGCCTGAAACACTTATCTATACAACTGACCTAAAGGAGTAAACTATTTCTAATAGAAGGCTCTTATCCTTGGTAAACAAGCTATTAGAGTGTGACACATTGGCCCTGAACATTTCATGAATTACATAAAGGCAGATTTCCGAAGCCACTGAGTCCTATTTACTTCAGTGGGGCTCCAGGCATGAGCAGGGAGACACAATCTCACTGCATGATCACATTAGTTGGTGTATTAAAAAGGGCTCAGAAATGTAAAGAGGTGAGAGAAGGGAAAAATGAATTTACAAAAAGATATGTTTGCTGAT
The DNA here is from genome assembly GCF_030867095.1 of Alligator mississippiensis. Classification (NCBI taxonomy): domain Eukaryota; kingdom Metazoa; phylum Chordata; order Crocodylia; family Alligatoridae; genus Alligator; species Alligator mississippiensis. Next base: position 214,414,901 of record NC_081826.1, read on the forward strand.
CTATTTTTTCAAGGTGCACATGTACTTTAATATGCAAGCCAAATATCTGTTAATTTGTCTTGAGCTAAAGATTAATGTTTATTTGTTTTTCCATCTCATTTGCAGCAGGTTGGAAATTCAACAGCATTCTGAAGTACTGTTGATTCTGAGATGAATACAAATGAAAAATAAAATCTTTTCATTTTCAACACTAGAAAGTCACAAAACTTTCAGAGATTGTTTCTACTGAATAGCCTATCAAATGATTTCACATAGTATTTACCTTAACCTCAGTCATATTTTGTTTAGATATAATGCATTTTTCATTCATAGCTAATTTCTCATTTGTTCAGTAGCCTCTCTTTTTTATTACCTATTTCAAACAACAGCTCCATGATGTCTAGCCAAACAATCCCAATGGATTCATCTATGAACTACACACTGTTAAAATAACATCCTGAGCATGCAAACTCCTTTGGACAATGTTTACCCATCTGAAGAATGTGTTGCCTGTTTAAGTTTAGCATTGCCCCATGTATTTGCTACCTAAATAAGGCTAAATACAAAGCCACATTGACACAATCATGACAAATGAATTGCTGGGAAACAAAATAATTCATTTCATTTTAGTATCATGAAATGAAAATTAGTCTGATTTACAGTCTCCCTCCCATAGCAACTACAGAAAATACATTTTAAAGGGGTTATGATTCTGACAAAGATACTATTAAATATTGTTAACTTATTGCAAGCCACATTGTTGCTAGACTTTATGAGGCTATTAGTAAGTTTAAAAATAAATGTAGTGCTAGTCAGAGAAAAAGCTAGCAATACTATTCTGTCAAAAATGCAATTTAATCAAAATCATCACATTTAATGGAAATTTTTTTTTTGCATTTTTGACAAAAGAGAGACAACCATAAAGAAAAGAGGAGCACACAAACAAATTTAAAAATTGTGGAACCTGGTCTAAGATTTGCCCTCCTTCCCCTCCACCTCCAAAGGGTGAATGTGTGTTCTAGTCGATACCATCTAAACTATGCTGCTTACAGAAATCCACGTAACTTGGATCGATTTTGCCTCAGCTTTTTTAATGTCTGTACCTAGCTATTTAGGGGTCTGCAAAGTGGGCTTTATTTGATTCGGATTCAGCCTGATTCAGGGGACAGTAATTTGATTTGCTGATTAGGACCACTGTCCTGATTCAATGTGGCTGAATTAGAAACTGAAGATTCAATACTGATTGAATTGAATCAGCAACCAAAGCTTTGCACAGCCCTACTAGCCATAGTTTATTTCCAACATGAAAAGTAGTGGAAAAGCAGCTTTAGTGGAAAAGCACAGAAATATTCACCCACAGGCAGAACTTTATTTGTTTTTTCTACATACCTCGAGGTATCAGGCACAACTCGTGAATGCTGAGATGATGGGGTGGATGGAGTGTCCCACAGGAGCGTGGGGGGCCCCTTGCGTGCTCAGTGGTGGATTCTCCCCACTCAGTGATTGGTCATGAGAGGACCTCGGGTGCCCCCCTCAGATCCAGGAGGCACCAGTGGCTGAGCCAGGGAGCAGGAGGAGGGGTCCCCTGCACACTCTATCGCAGACCCGGAAGTGGTTCTGGTCCACTTCCAGGTCTGCCGCTGAGCCCTCTGGAGATCCCCCGTGTTCCCGTGTGGCGTTCCATCTGTCCCAACATCTCAGCGTTCACGAGCCACCCGGTACCTTGAGACATGTAGAAAAAACATATAAAGCTGTATCTATGTCCGAATTGGGCCAAATCGCCTCTGAATCAAATCAGCAACCAAAGCTTTGCACAGCCCTACTAGCCACAGTTTATTTCCAACATGAAAAGTAGTGGAAAAGCAGTTTTAGTGGAAAAGAACAGAAATATTCACACTTTAAGAACACTGATTTCTCTAAGAAATATAATATTAGCTATATTGGCAACATTGTCAAAATTGGATTTTAAAACCATATACTTCCATAGGCAGGATGATTTTCAAAAGTGCAACCAAGCACTTATGAAAACCCATTATACTCTCCCTGGAAACTCAGGCTACATCCTTAGGTGCTAAATATAGAAAGAGAAATCTACTTTTAACCTCCCACTTTTAAAACCTTGGATATCTAGTTCGGGTGGGCCATAGCTGTGAAACATGCATCCAGTTCTCATTTAAGATCTCAGAACTGTGCAGAGCTAGGGTTTTGTTTTGGAGATAAATTGAGATAAATATAATTTTTATTTCCACAAAGTGGCACAAGAGTATTTACTTTTTAAGATATATTCCAAATTAAGCAAATCAGTATGCTAAAATTCCCTAAAGATAAGTTGTGCTTCTAAGCACGAATAAACTCAGCATATTGTATAGTCTTTGGAAATTTCTTATTTCTAGAAGAATAAGTTTTGTCTCCTTTTGAATGACATTCATAAGAAAACAACAGAATGGAAACTGTTTATATAAAGTATGGAAAGAGACTGCAATATTTTGTAATCTATGGCATACAAGCTGATAAAAAGGTAAATGATCCATATTTGAATGTATGAAAGTCCATCATTACTAAGATATTTTACACCGATGACAAATGGTGATGTCTACATTATATTTAAAATCTGATATAGTTACATTTTAAAGTAAGGGAAAGTTATTAGTATCTTCTTGTTTTTAAAATTTATTTTCTCTGGGAATAAATCCACCCCCCTGGGTACCATGGAGAACTTATATAACTCTTTTTTAAATGGTTACTGTGCTGTAGTACTGAATACTAGTACATACTTTTCTTTCTAAAGCAGTAGTTAGTAGTGCTGATGTTCACACTACTGTTCCTTATTATAACATTAAAAAGACTTTCTGTTTTAATCCACAGAAAAGCATAAGAAAAATCTCTGACGTGTTTAGACTGGTTCCTTGACAGGCAGCATTCATGTACTGCAAGTAGTTTCATCTGTTACTGACATTATACACAAACAGTAGAACCCTCTGTGCACCAAATGTGGCCAAAATATTAAAAATATTTATTAAATTAAATGCTATTGCAAAATAACACACAACTAAGGAAATAATGCAGTAGTTCAGATAGCTTGAGGGCTTGAAAAAAAACAAGGTTCGTTTAACTAATGTCATACTGTTCTATACATGTATTCACTTAGTGCTCCAGTGGTTCAGTCACCTTTAGAAACACTGAGTTCTGTGTGTAATGTTTATTTATACAAAATCTCACTATGTGGTAAAGCAGTATTACAAGTGCTACAGCAACTGAATGAAACACTCATTCTGGATGTACAGTTCTGACATTAAAAAGTGTTTTCATTTTCTCCTTACACTTTTTTCATAATTAACAAAACTGTGAATTCCAACACGAGACTTTCCCTTGTTCATCATTGCCCTGATTAGATCCGATTGTGAAATTATGATACAGAAATCCTAAAGTTTCCATGACTACCTACTGATTCCACAAACCAAGACAAACACCTCTTATTTTATGCATATATAGCACGATACACAATGCAGTTTAAGTTCTGATCAGGGCCCTTCATAAAGTAATAAATACTGCAGGATAAAGGTAGAGGTGACAATGCAGAAGACCGTTATTAATCAATAACTTCATAGTAGCAAAGCCAATATAGAAAATATTATGTAGGTACTTCATTTGATTACAACATAGAGAATACTTATATAAAAACAAAAATGAAAAAGACACAAATTCTGCTGTGAATATGTGGCTATGGTTTTCAAAGCACATGTTTTTCTGGCAATGCTCAAGTATTTCTGTTCTTGATGAGGAAAATTGGAACTCATCAAGGTCTTCTTAGCAATCAGAAGACGTTAGACTTTTGAATGAACAAAGTAATCCTCTGTAAAACTAAATTAGAACAAATGAACCACTACCCTGACATAAGTGTAATCTCTTGAAATAGATCAACTAGCTCTCACTCATAGGCCTACCCAAAAAGTAGCTCTGTATATCCAAGCTACTTCAGTAATACAAATCACACGATGTATAAGCAAGCTTCTCTTTCAAGAGTAGTCCCTTATGCTGGCTTTGATAATCAGGAACAATCTTTTTTTAGCTATCTTATTAAATTTTCTTCACTGAATATAAATGACACCATCATAGTACATTGATAATTATTTATTTTGTGCAGGTGGAGTAAAACAATACTATGCTTACAAATCTGAAGTTATACCTGGCATATCACAAAAATTTGATGCAAACAAGTTTTTACCATATCTAGGAGACTACAGATAACCATTAACAACTTGTATTCAGTAAAATGGCACCTTAGTTAATGTATTGATTATAAAATTGCTGGGGGGGAGGGGGAGGGTTGACAGTATTGTATACTTACAATTCCCAGAAATTATTTACAAACAATATAGTAGTCCTTTTGCTCCCCATCTTTGATGCAAGATGGAAATAAGTCATGCAAGTCATGACATTTAATAAGACTGCAAGTCATGACATTTAATTTAAAACTGAAAACGTTATTCTTGTTGCACACAAACTTAAAATGACTTTGGGGAATCATATACACTACAGTGCTAATCTTAACATTCTTGACACTAAAAAAGTACAGCAGAAAATGGAAGATTTTGAATCATACATTGCAGAGTACTCTCGATGGTTGACAGAAATTACACATAATTTGGCTAGGGACAGACATTACACATAAATCAGTTTAAGTGATCAGAAACTGGTTTAAACCTGTAACAGAACAGATGTCCCGTGCACATAAATCCATTTGAAAATGGCTGAAACCGGTTTGAGATGAGCCTGGCTGAATGTAGTATCAGACTTAACTGATTTGGATCAAACTGGTTTATGCAATGTCTGTCCCAGAACCCTTGCTGGTTTAAGATAAACCAGACACCCCCAGCATCCAGCATGCTCTCTGCTTCACAACAGGGCTGGCCCCTCCCCTCTGCTCCCTGGGCACAGCTCCTCCAGCACAAATTTGGAGACACAGCAGGGTCTGCTGGCTTCCCTGTGCCCCTCTCCCCCTTCCCTCTCACCATTTACTGATTAAGCAAGGATCCCTTCCTCCCCTCTCCCACAGCATAGAAGACCATAGCCAGCATGTGGTATGCTAGCTAGTGCTATATAAGGGTCCAGCAGAGACAGAAGACACAACAGGGTCTGCTGACTTCTCCCTGCCCTACCCTCCCCCCTTGCTGCTCCAGCAGAAAATCCCCCCTCTCTCCCTCCCATCTCCCACAGCACGGACCCCAGCCCCATGGGCCCTAGGCATGTGGTGTGCTAGCTAATGCCGAGAGCTGTCTGTGTGTGCGTGTCTCCAATTTCATTGCAACAAGCATGCAGACAGAACAGGGCTTTTGGAGCTAATCAACAGGTCAACCTAGTAAGCTGTTTAAGAAGAGTTTGAAGTAATGGGAGAGAGGCTTTTGTTTTGCTAATCAAGTGATAAAAGCTCTTATCAGTTGCAGACTACCTTGCTTGCCTATCAGTTTACTGCAGACAGTCTGACAAGCAGGGAGGGAGACTGAAAAGCTCCATATCATCAACAGATACATACACTGCACACACACTCCTTGCCTCAGAGTGCTAGCACGGGTCTGGGGGCTGGCAACTCTCCCACTCCTTGAGCAGCCACCGGGGAAAAGCCTAGAATGGTGCACACAGACCTCCCTAATGAGAAAGTCCTGCTGGGGCCTGGCCATGCCCCACTCAGCTCAACTCTGTGCAAGGGAAGGGAGGGCTGCTCTAGCACCCCCAGCTTCTAGCCTGAGCCACTGAAGGCATGTGCCTGAATTTCCTCAGCCCAGAGAGAATATCTGTCCAGTTTCCAACCAGTTCAGCCTAGCCAGTTTAGACTAACCTGCAAAGGTTGAATCAATTCAGGTTCAGGCTTTTTGAAAGTCTGTTCCTAATGTATACATGATCAGAAACTAATTCAGATGAAGACAACAAGTAATTTCCTATTAGTTAAAAGATGCAGAATTCAAAACAAAGACAAACTAGTTTGCTTAATACAAAAGCTTCCCAAACTCATCACAAGGACACATCATTTAAGCAAGGCTGCTACTGTTGCCTATTCTTAAAGCTGCTATAACACTTGATGTTGTAAACTATTGTTATAAGTTATTTATAAAACTTTGCTAAATTTTTACTGCTTGGGTTCATGCTGGTTCTCTCCGTCACACTGCATAGTGCTTTGTGGGAAAATTTCAGTCAGAATAGTTTCAGTTGACCGAAAATGAGGAATAAGAAAAATCTTTTCTTTTACCTACATTAAAGCATTGAGACTTTTTAATTGGAATATGTTAGCAAACCTATGCTTGGAGTGGCCACTTGAAGTCTGGCAGCATTTAGCCTTTGTGTCAGACAATTTTTTTTTCTCGTCTCTGAGTTGTCAAAATCCTCTGAAAAGCTGAAGCAACTAAATTCCTCCAAAATTATGTTGTATTCTACAGCTGAGCAGGAATTTTCCTGCACTTTTACTTCTCCCTAACTTCAGCAAGATGGAATGAAAACAGGTATCCAAATCTTTTCTCTGTGCTTTCAGTGATGATCCTTGCTAAATCCATGGTCACAGGAAAAACAAAACATTTAAGAATACATTAAAAATACAGCAATTATTTTCTTTTCACAGCAAAGCTTGTACTGCATACGTGTGTGTATTATACAAAAAAAGATTAGAATGCCAGATGATTTCTGTTTAACTTGGAAAAAAATTGTTAAACATGAAGTATTAAACTTTTAAATAGAAAAGTTGTTTTCAGGGACTTACATAGTATGTAACTGGAGAGGTAAATTTTATCCCTGCAGATTTCCCTACATAACTTAGATGTTCACTATCTGCCTTAATAAATATTCATATTTATGGGAGATCACTATAAGAGGAGATTACATGCAGATTTGGCTGAAAGCTTTCTCATAAGATATCACTAGGTGCAGGGTCTTCTGAAGAGCTCTACAGGTTCTCAAAAAACAGGCGTATTAAAATGTTCCTACTATGAAAATAATTTCTCTAATACATTTTCTATTAAATGAAAAAATCAATATAAATATTTTACAGACTAAACAGAATGGGAATAATATTAGGAAAATATCAAGGGAGTAATTCAGCCTTGGGATAAGAAACCAGGGCTTCTGTTGACTTTGTTCTTAAGCATTTAAAAATATATATGTACCAATGGCACAGTTGCATTCTACTATGTAAATAATACACTTTTTTTAGTGTACCCAGTGACATATTTCAAAGCTTATTTTAACATGTATAAACAATATACAAAAAAGGTGCTTAAATAGCTTTTTGGTAAATAAAGCTATCTAGTCTGGTTACCTACACACACACATATAGTCAAATGCACACATTAAAATAAAATTGTACTTGAATCAATTAAAAAAACAGAAGTAATTCATCATTACTATTAAAGCACCACTCATGGCTTACAATGAACTTAACAAAAATCTCCTCCCATCCCAAACATCTTTATTATTTCACACATCTCCTTGAGTCCTTTCACTGTTTCCTTTCTCCTTTCACATAAAATTCTCACATCTGTCTTCATCTTCAAAACTATTTTCTTTTACTTCTCTAGACCTGAAGTTCAGACCTTTGTAGAATCAGTCTTTGCTCCCATCTGAAGTCCATGTCATTAAAACTAGTTGACTCTTGACATTACATAACAACTTCCTATAGTAAGTATTGTTGCATGGTAATTAAAGCAGAGTGGGCATCCAGATCAATAGCTATTCTTATGGGTCATTTCTGATAGATATGGTTTTGTGGTTGTTAGAACCTGTCATTACAGCAGGGGCAGGCAATTATTTTGGGTGGAGGGCCGCTTACTGAGTTTTGGCAAGTCATCAAGGGCCTCATGATGGGCAGCCAGGGGCAGATAAATATACATTTTCTAAATTTTTTAGGAGCCCCGCGGGCTGGAAAGAACGGCCTAGCGGGCCGCATTTTGCCCACCCCTGCATCACAGTAACAAGAAAGGGTACAATTGCTACCTAGGGATGTTCTGAAATTTACATGTGGTCTCATTGACCAGCATAATGGGAAAATGGTTAAAACATGGGAGTTTGGTAGGTAAGCATGAAGACTGAGTTTCATGGTTTTTTTTTTTTTTTTAAGTAACAGGAATCTAAGGCTAATGTGCCCTCAGAAAGTACAAATTCATTCAGTAAAAGTCATTTCCCAATTCTGATACTTCATGATTTTGGCTCAGAATAGGGGCAATCAAATTTATGTTGCCAAACAAGTGTTTTTCCATTCCTAATACAACCCACATGGAATTAAAGTAACAATTTAGGATATAGGTATAAAAAAACTGTATTACAGCAATTAGACTTTTTTATGTTGACTCCAAACCATAAAAGATAAATTACAGAAACTGATGGTACGTATTTAAAAGGATTAAATTCTAACCAGTCAGTAAAAAAGAACTGAACAAGACACTGATAGCCTGCAGATTTAAATCTTACCTTCTGGAAGCAATTACAGCACTAATAGATGAAGAGTACTTTTCAGATGCAGAATCTCCAGTCCCCGATATGCATTTTTAAACAAAGTAGAAACAGATCAGACTGTCAGTTCTTAACATGGTTCTCTCTTTGAAGTCATACTTTTCCAAAATCATTATGTTAAACTGAAGTTTTACAAAATGACAGACTAGTTTAAGTTCACCAGGAAAAAATGCAAATCCTTTTCATGAACAAAATGCTAAGTAAGGTTAAACTATCCTCCATCCAACAAGAGTTTGCCAGAAAAGAGAAAACTAGCAGAATATATTAACATATTCTCAGAATTATTATATAAGAACCAGATGTACAGACCCTATCAGGGCTTCAGAAACACAACCATGTCCATATGCAGCAATGTTGATAAACTTCAGTTACAGCAAATTCCACTCTCACAGATTAATTTTGCAAAGCTATCCACTGTGATGTTTGTAAAGCCACAGTACTGGACAGTGCACAACACTGCCCTACTAGGAAAAGATTTAGCAAGGCTCTATCTTCAGGAATATCAACTATTGAAATTTCTCAAGAGGACATGATTTTGGATGGCATTTCTACGATTCTTACCAGCTGCCCTGAAATGTCACCCCTCACAGATGGAACCTTTTCCTGAATGTCTGAAATCAGGTGATGAGGACAACTTCTAATACTCAGTACAAGTATTTGTTTTTACTTCACTTGCTCACCCTCTTCCCAAGTAGAATCCCATGACAGAAAGAACACATGGCCCAAGACCATATCATGCTTTGTCCTGCATCTCCTACAGTATGTTAACAGCATATGGGGTTTGCTATGGTGCAGCATATAGTGGGATAGATGGTTACAGCATCTATACTGTACTATACCTCAAGCGTTTTCCACTGTTCAGATAAAATCAATTTGTTCACAGATGTTTTTGTAACATTGGTAGGAAAAAAGAGCAAGTCTGAACACAACCGAACCATATTTTTCAAAAGACACGGTATTCAATGTAACATGAGGGGCAAAGCAAATTAATCCACTGATATAGTGAAATAAGAGTAAATTTAACTGGTGTCTTTCTCATACATGTATAACTGAACTCACCTTAATTTAAGAAGGGTCAATTAGCCTGTGCAAAATAATGTGCTGCCACAGCCAGACTGTTTCTGGAACCTGCATGAGCTTGTTTAAAACTAGCTGGGTATCTGCACTACAAGGCAGTCTGCCACTTAGGCCACTGACAGATGCTAAAATGAAAGCATGAGATCAGATACATGAGTTCAACTATCGAGCACAGCAAGATGCACAACTGTGGAATTGAGCATAAGATTCTATTGCACTATATTGCTAGATCTGAGGCTCCCTGCAGACATAATTCAAGGTTCCCACTGCACAGGCAAGTAGCAAGCTTGGCTCCCTGAATTCACTCAGCAGGACCATGGCTCCCAGGCAAGGGAGTGAAGGGGAGCCTTTCTTTGACTGGACGCTCCAGTCAGCTGATTAGGCCTTCCAGCTGGGGGTGGGGGGGAAGTAGGGGCAAAGGAAAATATTGGCTCCATGCACTCCCATGGCTGGGAGCCCTGATCAACTGACCAGGGGTCCCAGCCAGGGGAGTTCATGGAGCCCTCCAATACTCTCCCATGGCTGGGAGCCCTGGTCTGCTGAACAGTGTTCCCAGCCTCTGGAACACATGGGAGGCTGGGAGCACTGGCCACATATTCAATTAAAAGCAAGATAAGAACTAAATAGGATACCAATATATACAAGATAGGAACCAGCAACAAAGTTATTACACAGATTCTGTAATATTCCTTATTTTATCACAACATTAACTGAATGAACGTGTGTGGCCAATTCATTACCTAAATCATGATTAAGCATTAAACAGGTCTGAAGTGTAACATCTGTCAGGGACCTCAGACATACTCTAAGCAATCAAAGTTTCAGCAGGATAGGGACTTTTATTGCTTAAATATTATAGTACATTATAACTCAATGACTGCAAGTAACAATGAAAAAGAACTAGCATAATTGTGTAGCTGTACTAGAAAATGACCAACTCTACTGATCATTTCATCTGCAGTAGGTTAAGTAGTCAGAATATTTATTTAACTAAAAGAATGAATACTACATTTCAATTTTGTCAAAGAGAGAAGACTTTAACAAAAACTAACAGAATCACAAAAATTACAGTATTGTTCTTAATTGCCATTGTAACAAAATTATTTTCTGATTGGCTGAAAGTGGAGAACAAATCTATTTCTTTAACCCAGTTAGAGCAGAGAATTTAAATAGGATACACAAAGAGTAATTGCAACTGAACTGTAGCACACAATCAAGACAACACCGTCATTCTTGTGATAAAAAATAAAACAGCATTGGGATCTCAACCAATATAGGAGAGCTTTCATTTTTGGAAAGACATCTTATCTCTGCCTTAAAATTTTGGGGTTTTTTTTTTGCAAAAAATGTCCTTGTTACTTTTGCATTTGTATAGCAATGGGATCCCTCCCCCCATTATACCAGCAAAATGACTCTGTCTTCTACAAGTACTATCAATAGAAAGAATAAGGTGGCATTTAAAAATACGCTGATAAAAACTCCTTATCTTGTGGAGTAAAACAAACCAAATATACTGAGCGGGGCCTATTGATTATGGAATGAAAAATTTAATGAGAAAAGATAGATTAACCAAACGTTAGGGTAGAAAGGGAATCAGTAAATGCACTGTTCCTCTCTGTATACACACATTTTAATAGTCATGAGTTTACACAGTTTATAGAATCAAGAAGTAAAAAAAAATCTGTCAGTTGCTTTCCAGTATATATCAAACCTCCACAAACATTGCTTACTCCTTCTTGCTCAATCAGTCAGAAAGGCAATCAGGAGAGAAACATTCTGGCAAGCCATTCTCTATTTTTTTTGGCTTCTAACAGACTGTGCTCCACAAAAAATAAAACCCTACCCAAACAGCAAGGAAACGTATATGCCCACTTTGATCTATTTATTGAACAGCAGCCTGCATCTAGGATCTATAATAACTCTACTGCATACTGGAAAGCAAGAAAGCAAGATTTAAAATATACAGAAAATGCAGACATTGAGGGTGTCTTTACACGTGCTCCGGGTGGGGGGTGCGGTTTATTTAACAGCAGCTCTCGGGAGTGGCTGTCAGGCACCTGTATAGGTACCCTGAATTTCTTTATAAAATCTCATTTAGGGTAGGAGAATTCTGGAAAATATTGCCCTTTACTCTAATGGGAAAGATAACCATAAAGGAAGGGTGAATACTTTATCAGTCATTTTCAACGGGGGTTACTATGAGATTCTTTCAAGGGTGCTGTGAGATATGCAACCATCTACATGTGATTCACAAGATAAACCAAGATATTAAAAACAGGAATCCATCATGTTAAAAAGAGGCCACAATTCAGAATTTCTGAATGCTTTGCAACAGAAGAAATGTTCTATTATTGTTATAGTATAGTCAAAAAATGAAATGAAAGCCAAGATCTGGCATTTTTATGGGTACCTTGAGTCAGAAAAGCTTGAGAACCACTGCATTAAATTCTCGTAGCAGAATAAGTACCTTCACCTACCATCACTGATGGAAGAGAGAAGCTCTCAAGCATGCTAGGACCTCTCTGTATTGGCTGGGGTAGTGCCAAACACAAATGTTAACACATCAACAGACAATGGACAGTTCAGAGCTCGTTCCCTAGCCTCTAAGTATGAATAAAATTTGGACAGGCAAAGGTTGCACAGACTTTGGTAGCTAGGCCTCTGAAGGAAGAAAAAATGGGGAAAATGTAGACATGGAGATGAGGGCAAAAAAAAAAAAAAAAAAGGAAATTTAAGGCTATGTACAGGTATTCTACTGGGAAAAATCACTGCTGTCTTGGTAGACACTACAAGGTCTGAAGATAAGCTTTGAAGATTAATTCAAATTCTCCTAGGGAAAATATGCCCCCTCTAGGAGAAAGGTTTTCCAGGTATCAACCCAGAAGATATTCTCTGCAAGAGAGACTCACAAAAATGACTGCCTGAATGTTTCCGAGCTGGTCTGATCTGGGAGGAGAAGGTAGCAGCAGGGCAATGGTTCCCACACTTCCAATGGGAAGGTGGCTTTCCCCGCCCAGATCCACTCCCCTCTTGGGCTAGTCTATGGGGAGAGGCAGAGCCATCCTGGGGGGTGGGGGGTGTGAATCGGGGTGACCATCCTGGGCCCTGTGCCTTGAGGTGCCCCATGGATAGTGCCATACAGGCCCAGCCATGGCCACCATGTGCCAGCTGCTCATCCCCCCCAGCCACTCGCCACCCCTTCCCCCCCCCCCACACGGCTCCATGCTCCAGCTGCTTGCTACCCCATGGCCCTGCACAGGCTAATATGCCCCAGGACCTGCACACCCCTAAGGACAGCTCTGGGGAGAGGAGAGAAGGGATGGGAAAAGATTTCTTTCCCGTTCCCCAGACCTGGATATCAATGGTTTGAGTAAGTGCAGGAAGTCTTTTTTTTTACCTCTCTACTCCCCTCCTGGACAGGAAGGGTGAAGCAGCCAATGCTCCCCCCTGGAACAGGAAGAGTGAAGCAGCCTCTTCCTTCCCCAAACCAGGATCACTTTTGGTCTCAGGAAGACACAAAGAAGAGAAGAGAAGGGGCAGCTAAAGGCTGAATGCCTGTACTGTTCCCTCTCCCAGAAATATTTCTAGCAATGTAAATTTCTACTGCTAGAAATTAATGCCTGTTTGTGGCTTAAGTGTTTTGAAAAGACCCATCTACAAAGATGTTTTACTTTTTGGTCACCTGATTGATTTCTCAATCCAGAGGCACTGTGTTCTTGCTTGCTGGTTCCTACTCCCTGTTGCTCCTATGGCCAATCCACAAGGACCAGCATATGACCTTGGGACAGGACAGGTCTGAAATTCACTGAATTTAGAGCAATGAACTGGATTAAACCAGACTGGAGCAAGAGATGGAACTCTTTTTTTCCTATCTGATTTCTGCTGCCTTCTTTAACTGCATGAATCTGAACCTAGGTGTGGCAAGACAGTGCAAGGGAACATAACAAAGAAGGCTTCTCAGTCACTCTATTGCTGCAACCTTCATGAAGAACACAGCACAAAAAACTAGAGAGAAGAACTGGGAGGTATAGCCAACAAAAATCTTCTCGTATTCAGAATGCCTCCTGTTTTGAAAAATGTCTTACTACTCCTGCCTTTGTACCACCTACACAAGTTGATACCACACATGGCAGCAGTTATGCTCAAAAGCTAAAGGTTTTAGAAGGATCTAAATTTTGACTTTGGGGCACAAGTCATACTGATTTTTGATGGCCATGTACATCTGAATTCATTAAGATGCTTTGAAAAAAAATATTCCCACCCCCAAAGTGTGCAAAAACACACAGCTGATGCATTAAAAAAAAAAAATCTCACCCATGCGTGTAACCAGCTACATCTATAAAATCAAGTGGAGAAAAGTATTTAAAGACTCAGTAGAATGAATTCCATCATGCAACGTTAATATTATCCCAAAATAAAATAAACTGAACAAGTTTCTATTTACTAGTCATAAAACTGAAGCAAGTAGACATGAAAAATGTATATTAATTGACTTAATTATGAATTCATGCTAATGTCTTTTATACAACTTTTAATGACAACAGCTGCTAAAAAGTCAGTTAATTCTTGTTAAATGTGTTAAAGTACAGGAAAAAACCTTGATGAGTCCCTCAAATTATCATTATAATAAAAATAACTTATTACAAGCAAGTTAATGTCTAAAAACAATTAAGCACTTTATTTTTATTGAAATATTTGTAAGCATAAGTTGGGAATGGTTTATTTTGGGAAGAAAGACACAAATATACTGTTCTGAAAAATGAGATATACAGCACAACCTTTTAGAATACATTAAAAGAGTACCACCAAGCAAGGCAAAAAAAAAAAAATAAATAAATGTAATATTAAGATCAAGGGAAAACAAGAAATGTAATTTTGAAACTTAACAAAAAGTAACTTTTGTATGAGTAATTATTACTTTTCCTATCTAGAAAGCAGGTGGTCATATTTAATGTGCAAGATAGTACCCATATGCACATTATATGGTCTCCAACCTTTTTAAGTAAGAGGTCACCTTTGGCATTTAAAATCAACCTAAGATGTACTGTGCACTGCCACCCCCGCCCACCACCCCCACTGCCTCCCGCCCAGCAGGCAAGTCTGTGGGGAGGGAAGTGGGGGTGCAGATTGAGACAAAGGAAGAAAAAATTATTTAGGGGCATGCCTCCCCAGCAGGCAAGTCCCACCCAGCCAGGGCCCCACTCAAGTTACCCTTGCTACTGCCTCTGCAGCACTGTCCCTCACCTTGGGGGCCTTGATCTAGCCCCCCACCTCTTTTCTCCCCCATAGACTGACCTGCTGGGATGGAGCACGTACGTGCATGCATGCAGGCACTCAGTCCCCCAATCCAGCCTTGGATCGACTCCAAAAGACTCCGAGATCTATCACAAAAGACTCCAAGATCACAGTGGGTGACCACTGTTACATGGATTGATAGGAAACAGTTGACAGATTCTGATGAAAGCTGGATAGATTTAGTAGTGTTGTTTTCAGTGGAGACTTGTCAATGAAATATTCAGAAATCACATATTTATGCTTTATACTTTCATCAGGGTCAGTTAATTGATCTACGCTTTTTGTGAATGCTGCTAATATACAAACCAATTCAACAATGGAGAAAAAAAAACTTATTGTGCAAGTCAACAAATATTTGTCAAACATATATTATATATCCCACCTCAGTGTTTGAGCTGGAGGAACCAAAGAACAGTATGCTTCAGCTATCTTTCAACTTGTTTCAGAATACAGCAATGAGATAGGTATTATATTTAACCACTGAGAGGTAAAGCATTAAGAACTATATCCTTTTAGAAGCAACTTCCACCCAGCTTACAGCACTGACCTCAATGAATTCTGCAGCTAACCCCTTGAGCTACCCATGTCTTAGCAGACATGAAATATAGATTTCTGAAATATGAACCTTTAAACAGATTAGTAAATGATTTTCTAAAACAGTGAGGCATGATACAGTGTTTTGACACTATATCAGGGATCGGTTACATGCCTTCCAATTACAATTACAGGCCAAGTACAGAGAGCACTTTAAGTATAGTGCTTTACTCAAAGCACTCTAGATTAGGTCAGGATTGAACAGAACACACTTGCACTGTTTGGTAGAGCGGGGGCTTGAAGCCTCCCTGGAGTGGCTGAGGCCAGCAGGGGCACTCCCACACACCTCTGAAGAGGCTGTGGGAAAATGCTGAGGCCAGCTGAGTAGCCAGCCCCCCTGGATTGACCAGCATGGCCTTTTCACCCCCCCCCCCGATAGCTAGATACTGTCAGCAGTGTTCCCTCCAAGCTCTGTGGCGTGGGCAGCCATGTAGGTACACCTGGCAGTGCGGCATGAGTGTGTCTGTGAGGCCATGCACACCATGCAGCTTAGAAGGAATGCCAGCTGTCAGCACCAGCAGCTGGGGAGTAGAGCGGGGAATCCTCCCACTGCGTGCACCTTCTTCAGCTTGAAGGCTCAGCTCTTGGAGGGAGCTGGGCTGGATGTGTTTAGCAGAGAGGCTCCATTTCTTTCCCCCACCCCATGCCACACTTCTGGCTGTGGTGATAAGTAGCACAGCAGCTGGGAAAATGGGACCTCTCTGCTATGCTGATTCCCCCCTTCCCCAAACTTGGAAACATAGGCCTTGGTGGGGCCCCAGCCAGGTCCATGTAGCAGAGAGTCTCCATTCCCCCAGATGCAGCCAGGAGCTACAGCTCATTGCTGCACTACTTTTCACGATGCCAGGAACTGCGGCCACATGGTGGTGGGGGAGGGCAGGACTTCTCTGCCGCATGGACTCAGCCCAACCCCCACCAAGACCCAGGCCCACAAGCTTGGGGCAGGGGGACCTGTACAGCAGAGAGGTTCCATTCACACAGGGAGAAGACAGAGCCTTTTCTGTCTACTCTTTTTGACAGCCCAGGGGCAGGACTGGGCTAGTGCTTGCCTGAGATGAGCACTGGCTGAGGCTAGCAAGCTGCCCAGCAAGGGGCCCCTGGAATGACAGCAAATGCAACCTACCTTGACTTGGGATGGAGTGTGGTAGAGACATTCAATAAAGTGCTCCAACCTAAAGTGCTTTAGTCTAATACCTCATCTATCCAGGGTTAACATAGAATGTAATCCATCATTTTTTAAGCACTCTGTGTGCTGTGAACATCTGTTTGATTATAGCTTTAGAGCACATTCTGCATGCTTAATGTGCAATAAGTGTAACTTCTGTATAGGCCCACAGTTATCACATAATTTGTCAAATCGTATATGAGGATCATTCTTACAGTCTTCTACCTATTTTAATGGATAAATTATTCTATAATTCAATATAAAATAAACCTACTGAATTGAATCATTGGAAAGGATCTTCAGTCTCTAGCCTATCTGGTTTGATAGCAAAGCTCATTTTGGTTTTAGAGACTTTATAGAAATATTATCTGATCAAAGTTTAACACTCTGGCAAGGTAAACAGGGAACTCTTAGAGCTAGTTTGCAATGTTATGGTTATATGCTTTTTTCTCCCACCCCCATTATGCAGCCAATATCTATTGGCTATCTTTGATGAACAATGATTATAGCAACACTTCATACAAACAAGTGACTCTAGACACTGATCATTCTCTCACTGTGATTGCACAAATTCACTCCATTTTAATAGGAAGTACTTTTACAAAAAAGAGAAAATATTCAAGAGGTTTAAAAATAAATCTCTGCATTTGCAGTTCAGAAATCAAAATAAGACATTCTGTACGACACATGCTCAGTGACCTTCATGAGTACGTTTACTCTGATATTTTGCTTTCAAGATCATGCATTTTGGAAACAATTCTAACTTGTTGATTGTCATTATGTACTCTATTAAAACTATACTCATCTTTAATTTATAAAGATTCTTATCAATTTTTTCTTTATTAATGTCTCTTTCTATCTTTATCTGTTTCTTGTTCTCCTAGAATGTAAAGAGGAAATAAGTGTTACTTTTAATCCTCTACAATCAAGGTACAAAACAGAACATACATGTAAAACTCTAATAAAATTTGAAAAGTCATTGTTTTCCTTAGCTACATAAAAAATCGTCTGGTTGACAACTTAAATGATCAAAGTGCCAGAAAAACTGCATCTCAGAAGATGATCAAAGAAGAATATAAATGATACTTTAGCTAAGGAAGTAAACTACAAATAAAACAATTAAAATAACAAAATTAAAGTAAAACTTGGAGAAAAAAAACTTTAGGAGAAGCAGAGTTTTATTTTTAAATTAAGATAAAAATGGCAATTTCTGCTAAAATAACATTTCATAACAAATGAGAAACAGGGAAACAACAAAAAAGAGTAGGAGAGGAAACTTACAAGGCAAAAGATTCAAGTTTAGACTTAGGGCCAGATATACAGAGAGACATGGATGGCATCTCCATCTTGCATGTGGGACATCTGGGTTCTGTTTCCAGGACTGTTTATGCACTGCAAAGACGGTAGTTATTAGGTAAAAATATAGTAACATATTTGGGAGCAGGGACCATAACCCAGGACTTCTCTCTCCCAAGGAAGTGCACTCATTGGATTACAAAGTCATCCTCCTAATTATGCTCTGTTCTCTCTTATCAGCCCCCTGAATCTTAAATCCTTATAACACAACAGGAGGGGTGGAGAGTACACACTGGCCTTGCGGTTAGATTGGCCTGCTTTAGGCTGACAAGGGCATAGAACCCATATTACCAAGTTGATGTGTTCTCCAAACCTCAGGACTGTTATAAAAAGATAGACACATCTATCACCTTCTCACACTCCTCTGACAACGTTTTTGAATGAAAGGGAGAACCAGGGTTTGTTTTGTTTTTGGTTTCATCTCAAATGGGCTGAGTCGCAAGAAAAAGCATAAAAATGTCCAGCTCTGCCAAAATGGGGGCAACTTTGGGACATGATACCAATACTCTAGACTCTTAGGCTAGGAATAGAAGTTATACATAAACCAGTTTTAAGTGACCAGAAACCGGTTTAAACCTGTAACAGAACAGAAGTTCAGTGCACATAAACCACTTTCAAAATGGTCAAAACTGGTTTAAGATAAACCTGGTTGAATGTAGTACCAGGCTTAACTCATTTAGATCAAGCTGGTTTAAGGAACTTCTCTTCCAGACCCGTTCCCAGTTTATGTTAACTCACAGTTCCCCAGCATCCCAGGATGCTTTGCAAGCCTGGGTTGGGCTGTTCTGACTGCTATAGGAGAGCAGGGTTGGCCTCACCCTCTGCTCCTCAGACAGTGCTATCACTGCTCTGGCTGGCCAAGAAGGGGTTGGGACTGGGGGTGGGAGATAGAAAACCCTGCTCGGGACTGCAGCCCCTGCCAGGCTTTTCCCCATTTGGGGGCTGACCCCCTGAGGTGAAGTGGAGGAAGGAGGGGGGAATTCATCCCCCATCCCTCCTCTCTCTCACTGGCATGGGACCCCAGCTTGGGTCTGCCTGGCAGGGGCGCGGCACCCCATCAGGTTTTTCCTCTCCACTCACCACTCAAGCAGCAAGGGTGGAGGCATGGCCAGATGCTGGCCCTGAACTAACCCCTGAGGTGAAGGGAGGAAGGGAGGTTTAATCCACCCTCCCTCCTCTCTCCCACTGATGCAGGACCCCAGCCATGCAGGCCAGGGTGGTGGTTTAAACCCCTCCCCAACCATACTCAGCAGTCTGCTGGACTCTGACCACACACCCCCCTCCACCTCCCACTGAGGAAGAGGGGAAAAGCCTGTAGTGCATCTCTCCCAGCTTCCCTTCCCTTCAGCAGTGGCAGGGAGGGCTTGCCCTAGTGTCCCCAGCTTCTGGCCTAGCCGCTGCAGGCATGTCAGTGCACTTTCGGAATCAAAAGTGAATGTCTATTCACTTTCATCTTGGTTTAATCTATGCACTTTAGACTAACCTGCAAAGATTGAATCACTTCAGAATCAGGCCTTTTTTAATATCTGTACTTAGCCTTAGAGAACTGTATGGGCAAAATTTGTGATATTATGTACTTTTAAGCTGCCTAAGACAAGGTTGTGGAGTACATTTTTTGACTCAGGTGCTTGAATTTCAACTAAATACCACTTCAGTGACTTAAATCTTTTTGGGAGTCTCAGACTTAGTTACCATTTTCCCCCAAAAAGTTAATGAGAAGTAATATTTATTCTTGTACCACTATGAACAAGAGATTGACAGCTGTGAGATATCCATCATCAAACAACTCTTGAGCAATTGTAGAAGGCAAAGGATCTGAATATGAAGTCTTTATTTTGTGTGGTCTAGCCATAGGTAACATATTTCTCAGATTTTTTTCTTTATTAATTGTTCTGTACATATTTTACCAGGGGCTTTGAAAGGACAGTATCTATTACAGAAGAGAGCAATCTATATCTATAGCCTGAGAGCTTGGACCCTGGACCCTGTCAGCAGATGCGGGGCTTTGGCAGTGGGAGGCTTCAACTGCAGGGACTATCAATGTGACCCCACAGGGATGAGTGTCAGCAGTTACCAGGGTCTAGCACCCACCTGCCCACCTGCCTCTGACCCAGTGTGGGTTATTTCAGCACACAGCCAAAAAAGGTTTCCTGCCCCTACTGTAGATTATAACACAGAAAAGGGATCAATACAAATGTGAAATTCAAAGCTCAGAAATAGTGTTAAAAATTATAACCATTCTAGGACCATAATTACAAATGGAGTTCTTGTCTGAAAAGTGACTAAAAATTGTATTATGGGATTTCACACATTCCCTCAATGAACTCAGAGTAAGATTTGCTAAACAATTAATTAAAAAATAAAATAAAAAACATTTTACCCTTCATACTAAGGGCTGCATTTGAAAGCCAAGCAGTGCTCTCTAAGTAGCTCCCTCACTGTGGTGCAAAGTAATCTTGAAAATTAATCAAGCATAGGGAGGTGGTAAGTCTTTAGCTGAATCAAATTGAGGCACAATGATTTCCAAGTTGTTCACATACTTTTATTTGGGATGAGTTCCAAAGAAGGCATTTACTAGAATCTGCTACATAATCTAAATAGCAATACTCGTATACAGCCAAGAAGAAACTAAAATATTCTGTCCCAAGTAATATTGTAACTATGAGGCTGTAATTTATATACCTTGTTTATTAGCATAAACTACCAACTGTTATACCAGCTCTACATGTAGAGGAGATCAAGTATGCTAAAAATATGATTCACACTAGTAGCCAATTCTTATTTTGATTCACTAAGAAATTTGTGAGAAAGACTAGATGCTTTTAATCTTGGATACAGAGTTACAGTAGATGTGAACCTAATTTTCAGAATATTGAACCCCTATAATTGTAGCTGAACTCAAAGGATGTGTGTGGGTGCCTAGCACTTCTGAAGAAAAAAAAAAATCAAGCCACTGAAAGGAGAATATAAGCTTATAAGTATGAAACCAAATAATAGTAGCACACATGTGCACGCTGCATTAAAATTAGTTTCAGACAGTATACTTATTTCCAGGATCCCTTCCCAAATTTCTGGAGCTTCTATGATTACATTTGTTTTCTTTTTAAATGTTCTTTCTCCTCTTTGTTGCTGTGTGGAACACAGCACAGTCCAAAAGAGGACACTGACCAACAAGTTTCAGATATGTAACTGTGCAATTCAGTTCACAAAAAGCCAAATCTGGGGAAAAACCATTTTAATAATCTTACGTATTGTTTCCAATAGGAGGTACAACATTTTCATGGTAGTGGCGGTTCTCCTTATGCAATATCTAAAGGTGGAGAGTCCTTTAACTGATGCTACTCATTCAATTAAAACCCCATTTGCTGTCAAAGAAGCATTAAAAGCCAGGCACTAAACGACTGATCACTAAACCAATATGCAATCAGGAGTTTGTTACAATGTAAGCAACAGGCACAAAACAAAACAAAACAGAGAGGCAGGCATTATGTTATTGAGTAAAAAATTATGTACTTATACAATATACACAAGTTGAACAGACAACTTGACTTTGGGACATTTTTGGATGCCCACCTTCACACAATTTAATGGGGCTTGGTTTTCTAGGGGGGTTGAGTCAGCTTGTTGAATGAGCTTTAGTTAAAGCACCGCATCACCATTTTGGAATAAGGGATGCTGAATACATGTAATGCTGTGGTGTTTTAACAGGAGCGGCTCTCCAGGAGCTCCCTACCCCAGAGCACATCTATAGACACCCAATTATTTCTACCATAGCTCCAGTACTCAGAGTAGCCCCTCTTCAGCCTGCTCCAGGACTCACTTCATTCCTGAATCTTCTCCATGCACCCACACATATGACAGGTTGCTGGAGAAATCTCATAAAGACTCCTGGCCTTCTCCACTTTTCAGATCCACCCAAACAATCCCAGGTCTCATTTACCTCTGACGGCTTGTGCTTTTTGCCTGTATGGGGGACTAACTATAAGTTATAACCATCTAAACTGTAATACTGTTACTAATAGTAAACTTTCAAGTTCTACTGCTCTCAGTCCAACTGTGTTGACATTATTAAGAAGGTGAAGAGATTCCAAACTTCTGTCAGTTTGACCCATTGAAAGAAATCCTTCCAGTTCCCTGAAGTGACTGCCAAATCTACAGTAATCTAGAATAGAATGCCTACACTTCAACTTTGGGAAGGGGCATTCTAAAAGCTTGGTTGGTCTACTATAATTACTGTCCAACCTTTAAAAATGTGAATTTAAAGAGAAGAAAGGCCAGTTCTTTAAAATAGTCATAAAAAATGAAAAACTCCTACAATTATCCTTCTTGGAATAGTTCATCAATAGACAGCTGTACAAGGGTTGGTCACACTCACTGAGAAAATATCATCATTTGTTCTCTTTGCAGTTGCCTGCAAATATTTGGTGTTGAGACATAGCTGCTCTATTAAAAACAATCCTTTACTTTTATTTTCTAGACTACATTTAAAGGAAAATATTGTTTCAAATGCTACATTTAAAAGTCAGAGAATAAATCAATCTATTTGTCTTCCTTGCAACCAGTGCGTACTGTTCTCCAAGGAAAGATCTGTATGTGTAATGTGCAACAGACAGGGAGCTGCCTGAATAATACACTATCAGAACTTAAGTAAAAATACAACTTACATTTTTATATTCGCAGTTCTTTTAATCTTGACCTGGGTTTTAAGCTTCTTCTAAATGATAGTTTAAAGGAAGCTTAACACTAAATCATAAGAACTGCTCCAGTTACTCGCAAGTGATTAGAGGAAAAATGCAAACTGTAACTTATCTATGCATGCATTCTTACAAACGTAATCAAGTACTTGTAGGAACAGAGAACAATGCTGGACACATTTCTAACTCAGCTAAAAGAGAACATCTGTAATACTAAGCTTCACTGTGAACCAGGAACTAGTAGGCACCGTTACACATTTGAACTACACTCAGGTCTCTATGTGAATTTGTTTTTTATGAATCCACTTATATGCGATGACCTTATTTATATCAGAAATTTGCTTTGTGCGAGAAAAATGTGATCTTATGCAAAGTTGGCCAGCAATGAGCTCCCTGCAGGCTGGCAGAGTTCCACCCTGCAGGGAGCTGGGAGGAAGCAGAAGGAAGGTGGTGAGACCAGGGGGCACTATGTGCATGTACAGTACATGCATGTGGCCCCAGGTAACCTCGAGTACAGCTCCGGCACGTAGTGGGGAGGGGGTTAGAGAGGCACTGAGGGCCCTGTAGGGAGGGAGCTGGGTAAGGCTGGGGCTGCTGTCCAGCCAGGGGGTGCTTGGGGCCTAGGGCCCCAGCGTGCAGCTTCAGGGCCCCAGTGGGGAGCAGAATAGAGCCTTGGGTGGCTTCTCGGGGGAGGGGGAGGATCGGCTCCCCACTGCTGCACATACTTCTAAGGGGAAGTGGGGACCTGCACCCCCCCCCCCAGATCTGTACATGGGACAGATGCAGGCTGCAAGCTCCAGTGCTGCTTTGAGGAGCACAACCCCACAACAAGCGCTGCCCTCACTGCAGCTTGGCATGAAGGAGGTGAGTCGCCAGAGCAGCGTGGAGTTTGCAGTGGCACGGAGATCCCCACATGGCCCTTCTGCTCCCTGCTGCACTGGGTCATGTCCGCCGGGCTGCAAAGGCTTGTGAGCAGAGAAGCAGGGAACAGTGCTGCTGTCCATGCAGAGAAGATGCTCACCCCGTGCTGCCTTGGCAACGCTCCTGCTGCACAAGCTTTTGCTCGCATAGTGGAGATCTCAGGTACTCCACGCAGCAGTTAGTGTATTGTACGACTACTGTTTGAATTTGTCATGCTGGGGGGAGGGGGGAGCAGTAGAATAAGGCTGGTATGTATCCCTATTAATTACATGTAATAATGGATTACCTTTAAGCAAATTTGCTTTATGCAAGATTTTTTTTGTAACACAACCCTCGCATAGAGAGAGACCCAAGTGTATACAAAACAGGTCTGGACAATTTAGCTATAAAGAACTCTAACAAGAAAGTTGAGGAGCAGCCTGATTGTCAAAATACATTGCACATACAAGCAGTAGCATAATTAGAGGTAAGGGAAGTGGGCAGGGAGGGGGTCCTGGGTGCTGATTCAGAAGAGGTGCCAGAATGGCAGCCCCTTGGGAGCTCATGCTGCAGGAGCTGTTGCAGTCAGTATCCAGGGAGCCCATCCCACAGCTGCAGTCAGACTCACTGGAGTTCAGTAAGCCCATGCCATGACAAGCAATACTCTGCCTACCCTGCAACCCCTTGTCTCCAGTACATGACCCACTACCTTCTCCCCACCTGATCCCCCTCTCCCTAGGATGCCAAAAGAGCTTACTACACCCCTGTATACAAAATTAATATTTATCCTTTCTACACATTCAGCTTCATATAATTTTCAGGATTTGAACAGCATCAACATACTTGTAAAAGAAATATATTTCCATAGTGATAGGCAGTTTTAGTTGAAACTCGTTAGCTTCATGCTTTAAAAATTCCTCTATTTCCATCTCTTTTCCAGAGCTACATTTCTGTGACAGTCAACTGATAATGTCCAACTACTCTATTGTTTGTCAATATTTGTTTTCTTCAAATCTAAATAACAAATATGGAAAAAAAATATCAGGTCACTTACCCAGCTAATTACTATCTTGGGCTATGGCAACTTCAGAGGCAGGGGAAAAGGGTCCATCTATTATGGATAGCTGGCACATAAGGGTTTTTGTTTGTTTGTTTGTAACTTTAGGCAGTCAGTTTATTCTCTGAACCTCAAGGGCTTATAATTTTGTTCCTGCCCCCCACCTCTCTCACCCCCCAAACTCTCTCTACTGAAACTAGAGTTGTTAATAATCCAAATATATGGTCTCATCCCCTGCCCTTTTCTAAATACCGAGGAGTCCTTGGATATGTTTTAACATATGTTAAAAAATAGTTCCTTTTGTTAGTAAAAAAAGTTGCTTTTCTTTTCAAACATCTTTGCATATGATTTCCCATTCTTACAAAACATTTTTTTTGCCCATTTCTGGGGTCCTGTTTTTCCCATAAGCTTTAGATGTGGTAAATAGAAGTAAAAGGTATCAAATTACATAGGTACTTCTTGATGTTACATAGTGATATATTTTTAGTAATTTTCTATCCCACGTCTGAATTATCTTTATGTTTAAATGTATGCTGCTGCACATCAAACAGAAGTCTGCACGAGACAGAAAACTTTTTAGATCATTGCCAACTGGGGCTGGGGAAAGTAAATTCTGGTGAATGAAAGTTAAAAAAAAAAAAAAGTGTTTCTGGTTAATAAAACTTGTTTTGTTAAAAAAAAAATTGAAGAAAGTTTCTAAATGAAAAGTTTCCTCCCCTTCCCCGCCAAATTGAACCCTTACAGTCTGAAAGGGCTTCATGACTTTTTGTCCATTTTACACTCCCACATCAAACAATTCAATTAAAATGAAATATTCACAGAAAACTTTATGGCTAGATACAGGCATTTGGGGAGGTTGGGGGGAGGAGGGTTAGATCAAGTTAAAAATGGCCACCAGATCCAAAGTAAATTATGATGGGGGGCTAGCAGGGGGCATTAGGCAGATTGGGGGTAAGCAGGCTCAGGGAGGCTAGCAAGGTCTGCAGGGGCAATCAGAGAAATTTGCGGGACAGGCAGCATCTGTTGAGGGTATTGGGGGGCCAAATGGGGCCCATGATGGGGAACTAGGGGAATTGGAGGGACAAGCAGGGTCTGTACAGTGTCATGGGGGGGAAAGAAGAGAGCAGATGGGGTCCAAGAGGGTTTGGCAGGATCTGGGGAGTTCATGGGGTCTGCAGGGGGGGTTGGGGAAATGGGGCACTCTGTCCCCCACTCCCCAGGACCAGTGGCTATTTTTAGCTCCCTGACCCCCCTCCAGGGCAAAGCAATCCCCGATTCCCTCCTGCCCCTCCCTTCACCAGGACTTACTTGGCCCCTGGCATCAGTGAACAGTGATAAAACTGACATCAGGAGCAGCTTGCAGGATGGGGATTTTGTGGACTGGAGGAGGGATGCTGAATGGTCTATGGGGAGTGGGAGTAGCTACCTGGGAGTGGGGTGAGGGGCCAGGTGCCAGGGGGACAGGTAGAAAAAGCAGGACAGGTAGGAAAAGCACAGCCCTGGGGTTCGGGTAGCAGCCAGGCTTTCACGGCCCTGGGACTGAGTTGAAAACTGTACATAAGTTTAGGAAAGTTAGATTCAGCTAAAATTAAGTAATTCATCCAACCCAATCTAAATTAGACTACCTCTGAGGTAGGGTTAATTTAGATTGGGCCTGCCACTTTTAGACCAATCTAACCTTCCCGAAACTTCTGTATGGTTCACACTTAGATTGACCTAACTAGGGCTCAGAAGGTGTAAGGTCCACACCTGGGTGAACTAAGTAATACTGGGTGGCCATTTTAACAGTATCTAACCTGCCCCTAACCTCCCCAAATGTCTGTATGTACCCTTGGTGTTACCAAACCTGTACCTATTGGTAGAAGAAGCTAGACTGAAAAAGTATGCTCAGCTCTAGGCAACATTGAATTTCCAGTGTTGTCACAATCCCCCTATTTTTAAAGCCTCTGAAAATCCTCAGAGATGCTGTTCCTTCACTTTGAATACTGCCATAGACATTGAGGTCTGTTGAAGCTGGATTTGATGATCTTCAAGGTCCCTTCCAGCCCTAACGTCTATGAATCAGTCAATACAATTACTAAACATGAATATGAGTAGGCCTGATCCTAGTCTTACAACTAAGTCCATCCTATTTTTTTTTTTTTTGGATAGGAAAGGTACTATCATACTGTACACACAAAGTAGAAAATTATGCTCAGTCCACCACATGTAAAAGAAAACATTTTCAAAAGCTGATATGGGATAGAATGTATGCAGCATAAGATTTACATGCATGTCACCAGTCACCCAAAATGATTTAACATACAGGAACATCACCTTCTGCCAAAAGATGATCAATTTTGCCCTAGCTTCAGCTATCACTACCTCCAAGTTTTCAGGTTGATGAAGTGCACCATTCCCTCTTTCCCAGGCATACTGAATTGATGAAACTCAGATGTCCTCTCCACAGAACAGAACTCGATCAAAATCCTCTTTCCGACTATAAAACTATGCACTAGTCTACCTGCCTGTCAGACGTTTATATTCTGTTTAAAAATGCTTTAATATATAAGATTACACTGTCCCTTTTTGAGTGGAGATTATCTGCTTGGCAAGCCTTCCACTCCAGCACCAATGAGGTCTACACCATGTGGGGGCTGCATTAGTGTGACCCATGGTTGACAAATCATGCCGAACCTAGGCCCCCAAAGCTATACCCTCCTGCCATGCTAAGAGCATGGACAGCCCTCCTGCCTTCTCACTGCTCTGCACAGAAAGGCAGGCCTCCCCTCCCTCACACACGCATGTGCAAAGGCAGCCACCATCTCAGTTTT
This sequence comes from Alligator mississippiensis, assembly GCF_030867095.1. Lineage (NCBI taxonomy): Eukaryota > Metazoa > Chordata > Crocodylia > Alligatoridae > Alligator > Alligator mississippiensis. The sequence goes on from NC_081826.1 coordinate 214,442,324, forward strand.
TTCACTGCATCATGCCACGGGATATAACACCTAACCCCCTGGGGCAGAAGTAAGAAGCAAAAGCCAAGGAAAGAGGGGGAGCCTAGGGACTCCAGCTGCAGCAGCAGCCACAGTAATGGGGGGACCTGCAGCAAGGCAGAAGCCTAGGGACTGCACATCAACTTCTCCCAAACTGCATTTGGCCTATAGCCACCAGTTATACAGTCCTGCATTCCTAAAAATATTCCTAGGCTATTTCCTAGTGTTACACTATGAAAATAGGACTAACTTGGAATCACCTATGGAAGCAAGCGACTACTATGCTGCTCAAACTTGGATGTAAGGAATCTTGAAGCTCCCCATTTCTTTCTTTCAAAGCAGTATGTATAGTCAAATTATAAGCAAATCCACAATGCTTTGAGAGAGGAGGTTTTCACAGCTTGAGTCTGGCAAGTAACAAAAAATAAAACCTAGAAGTTATTCTGGCAATATTTCAAATTAAATGCCTATATTAGAGTAATGCTTCACATTTAGTAATGAATAGGTCTAATGATATGTAACTAAAAATAAGTAACTGCTTAATTGAATGATATAAAATAATAGATAATAGATATGTTATATATAATAGATTTGGCCTGTAGATAGACTTGGCCCTCCTTCCATATCTGTATCTTGGCCTGATAATAGGCTTGGCCCTTCCTAAATATCTCTATCTATATAGATAATAGATATGTAATATGGTAATTAAGCAGCAATGACTAATCATTAGTAAAGTGAATTGACACAATATAATATACAGTATGTATGAACTACAAGATAAGTTTTCCACTGAAATGGGGAAAAAATTGACAGTTGCATTATCCAGCCATATACCATACCACTATAAACTGGCTCTGCAGATTATAAAAATGAACATGTGCTGTGAGCTCAATCATCCTGACATCTGTGAGAGCTATGGAAGGGGGTTATATTTCATCGGGATGTAGCATATATGAGTCATGCAGTGTGTATGCATCCATTCCTTCTCCTTACCTACTTCTATTGGACAGAACAAAGTACAATGGGAGATGGGAGGGGAACAGACTCTCAGCACATCTCTCTGTTGATACATATTGGTCAATGGAATTACAGGACAAAAATAAATTATAATCTAGCCACACAATGTATGTACAAGCATACCATTTATATTAGTCTTACCCAGGTTAAGTCGATCTATATGCCTGGTCATACAGGCTTTCACAAGACTTAAATTGCCCTAAAAACGGTGTCTGATCCAAGTTACCTCACCTCAGGAGGTGAACTAACTTTAAATGGGAGTGGGCTAATCCAATCTAAAATGGGTTAAACTGAACATAATGAACACCTGTACACATCCACAACATAGCCCCAGGCCTGGGAAAACCCAGTCACTTGCCTCAGCTCCAAGCTATTTTAATGCCCTCCTCCCCACCACCCCAACTCACAGAGGGGAGGTGGGGCTGGCAGGTCTACAGACCTGCCAGCCCCACCCCCAATTTACTTATCTCTAGCTGCCCAGGAAAAAACTGACACACAGTAGAACCCAAATCAGGTTTAGATGGCTGAAAGTAAGCTGCCTAACCTGCACTGGCCCATTTGAATGCTTGTTCACACCTGAAGTACATACCTATTTAATCTCTCAAATGGAAAAGGAAAATCAGATTAGTCTTCATAGCTGCATTCCAACTGAAGATCATACAAATCAAGATTGCTGCTTATGTTATATATAAATATTATAAATAAGTTTTCTCTTCATATGTTTTCAGAGGAATACAATGATCTTTCTAGTATGTAACTCCAAAAGACAACCCTAGAAGAGCATTTTGGGCTTCCTTGTTTATCATGTCTAATTGTCTCTATCAAACTTTCTCAGGTTATAGAGAAGAACAGAGCTTTTCTAACCAGTAACTCTGTTAATTTACACTGGGCTCAGATCAGACCAGATTCCTTCCTTTTTATGCGTCACCACGAAGAATCTACAGGCCAAGTTATGTACTCAGACGCATGTTTGAAACCTATAAAGTCTAATGAGTCTAACATTTATTTCCTGTCCACATTCCTTCCGACTATTTGAACACTTCCATCATTAACTGGCAATGACTTACAGCTCTTTGTAAATTCAGCTGATTTGATTTGATCTCTTCTTAAAAAGCATAAAATTTACATTAGATAAAATGGAGGCCCTACACTGAGCTAGCACACACAACATTTAATACCTTCCCCCAAAATATAATGTACTTTTCATCGTTATCCATCCAATTTTCCATCATTTAAAACTCTTCATCCAAGTCCATATATCATTGGCATATTTTGATTAAGACATATTATCAATTTATGGGTTTTTTTTAATTTAGTACATTTGATCTGATTCTTGCTCCTTACTCCAGCATCTCTGCATTTCTCCTACTTACAAGAGGAGAAAAACAACCATAAATGGTCCTTTAGGTTGGGGATAATACCAGCTGGTACTCTGCTACCACTTATATAAAGGGTTGAAGAAGTAGGTGGCCAGAGTGTTTTCACCACCTCAAATGCTCATCCATACAATTATCCTTACATGGTTATTATTTGCTCATATAGTTTAGAGCAGTGGGGGCCAACTTTTCATCAGGCATGCCATAAATTAGCCCAACACCACCTGATCTGCTGCTCTGCTTTCTGCTCCCTGCCTTCTGCTTTCTGTTATATTTGCTGATACGCTGCATGTCCCATCCCTGGTCTGCTGCATGCTGCACACATGGGCTGCCTGTGCCAGTTGCAGCATGTGGGCCAACCCTGATTTAGAGTATTCCTCAGCTGGCATTTATCCCTAATTTGTTCTCCTGCACTGTAAGTCCTGTGCTGAGGACAACTTGGTCAGTGAAAAAGACATGGACCATTAAGCTAATTTAATTATAAACGTTAATGAATAGAGAGGATTTGATCAAATAGCACTCAAGTTTGTATCACATTCTTTGAAAAATGCTTTATTGCTAACAATTATCACCAATATTGTAACTTATTTGTTTTTAATTTGCTGATTGCTTACTAGAGGATCAGAAAAAAGATTTACCATATGATAACAAAGATCATTCTGTTTTCCCTTTTTATAATTTAGGATTTTCTTCTCATTTTCTCTCTCAGTCTTCTAGTAAAATCTTCTGGTACATGATTTTTCTTTAATTACACTGGTTAGTCTGGCAAGGACAGCGCACAATTCCATTATACCATTCGGCTAAGTATTACATAAATCTATACATCTGTTTGCATTCTATTTTCTATATTTAATAAGAATTGTACAGCTTCCTAGTAGCCCATACTGTTACCTCCCCTTTTTCATACCAAAAAACTAATTTTATTTAGAATAGTGAATCTCATTATTTTTGAGTCATCCTCTACTCATTCTTTATTTCTGAGCCACGCTCGAGTTAAACTCTACGATGACTACTCTTATACATCTCTCCCAATATCCATTAAAATGGTGTTAACATATTTGTGTTTTTGTTCATTTCTTGATTAGTACTCACCATCAACAAAACATTTCTATTCCCCTCTTAAGCCTTTTGCCTAAAAATAATAATAATTGCTACTTTGAGTCTGCATTTTTAAACAAAAATCAGAGTGTAGTGCTCTTATCAATCAGTTCTTCCAACCACAGAATTACAGATTTCCACCATAAAACTATTCCTTTTCAGTATGTATTATAATTAGTTCTGTATATTTATACACAAATACACAGAGTATAACAACATTTTTCTTAATTAATGCATTTGGCTCTTTTTTTTTGTACAGTACACTGTCATAACCAAATTTAGCTATAAAGTGTAGTCAGTATGAACTAGTGAATTACCCATAAATTAGATGGTTAACAAGGTACAGCATACTTGCTGGCATCTTAAGAAAAGGTATAATGATACATTACACAGCATGCCTTTACAATACAGAAGCATATTACAGTATAACTCATAGTGGCACTTTGTAACAGGCTGTCAGTATCATTTATAGTTTGGGAGGGAATTTTCCCCTCACAATTTCTAAATTTTGTCAGATTTTATTTGCACTAAATGATATTTGTTGTTTTCCGATGTTATGAGCAAGGCTATAGTGCATATTTTACAATAAATGACTTGACAATAATTTAAATAAAAAGAAAGAGCTATCCAAACACCAATAGAAATGTTGATGTGCCCCTATAACTTCTTTCATAGCACAGCCTAAATACTGGCATAAATTAATTAAACCAATCGGATAAAATACATAATGCTTAATGATACAGCCAGGTTTAAACACAGTTAGTCTTTGAGTTATTCTTTATGTTCACTATCTCCTGTATAATTAACAGCCATGCTACAAATTCATAAGCCAGTTAGTAAGATAAAGATAAAGGCTCAACAGTTTCTAGCATAATTCTCTCTTAATAACGATCAACACCCCTTTGCTGAGGAATTACAAATACATTTAGCTTACTTTAATAATTAGAAAGTGTAATTATTTTTAACAAAAAAAAAATAAGAACAGTTCAGCACCCATTTTAAATGAATGTAAAATGTAGGGAGAAATAAATCTGTATTTGAGTAATTTATTCCTCAATTGAGTTGTTATTAGCAGTATTTAAAGGAGCACTAGCCAACCATTGTCATGTTACAAAACTGAAGATTTTCCTCTCTGCAGATGTCAAGTACCACGGTAAAAGCCAAATATTTATGTAGCCAGTCTGACAAACTACTCCACAAACATCAGTTTTAGGAGTATGGCCAATGTATAGCTTTGCTCAAACTAATTCTGTAACAGCTCTGCAATATGAACTAGGAATGTAACATGTATATCACCAACAGCATTTCAAATACAGAAAAATGGACTCAGTAACAGACTTAGAAAGTATTAAAGCTATAAATGAATATAGATTGTCTAAAAGCAAGGTGATCAATAGACGCAATAGCAGTACAAGATATAATCCTAGTTTTACATGATGTATAGAAAGTCATACAAATATGTATACTAGCAAAATAGCTGAAGAGGGAGCCAACGAGAGGAAGAGGAGTTTATTCAAAGATGACTGAAGAAAGTGACAGGTATGGGCTAATAAATGATTTGTGAAATTTAATATGGCAAAAAATGTAAAGTAACAAGGAATGCATTGAAACAAGAAAGGGATTAACCTACCAGAAGCTAGGCAAAGGGAAAAGAAAAAGATGCAGGAACTATATCAGATGGAAATATAATCATCAGCTCAAGGCCTGAAGACATTTAAGAAAGTAAATAAAAAGGTAGAATTAAGGCAGAAAAAAAATAAACTAGAAGAGCTAGCCACATCACCATCCAAAGGGCAAGGAAGACCACATGTATTTCCAGTATAAGCTAGGTAATAAGAAAGGTAAAAAGATACAGCAAGGTAAAATGTAATAATGGACTTCAACAAGTTATAGCTACACATTCCCTCTCACATTTCTTGGGAATCTAACAAAGCATGAAACTATGTTCCCCATGGCCATGCGAATAGTTTCTTTCAACATTGTCTAATGACTGATAATGAGACAAGATTCACTTCTTTTCAGCTTTTACCACAAAACCCATATATAGTATATGTACAGTTCCATAATTTCTTTTCATTAACATGTTTAATGTAAAAACTACAACAGCGTTGACATTCTTTTCTGTTGTGAACCTCAAAGAGTTATAAAGGGCGTAACGTTAGAGTTCCTTAAGTAAGGTGTGATTATGACAGTACACTCTAACTATTGCTTCTTGAAGATGCATTACTCTTAGGCCTAAACCCTTCAGCACTGAAAATCAGATGGTTTCAGTACAGAGAAGAAAATTAAGTGCAGTTTTTGCCTTGTCTTGGGGAAAAAATTCTCCAGGAAAGAGATTTGGTGAACCCCTCACTTGAAAAGAGAGACCAAACAGGAATCAGACAGGAGGATGTGCTGCCTCCCTTCAGCATGAGGCTGAACTAAGTTTCAGCACTGAACAAACATACTGAACATTACGGGATACCAACTAGGTTTGCAGCTAAGCTGTGCCAGAAGCATTGGGTAAGAGGATGGGAGAATGTGTAAATTATTTTATAAATATATACTGAGTTATGCGTTCTATAAGACTAAATAACAATTCATCTCATAGACCAAACTAAAAGTGGAGCAGAAACCAGAAAAAGAAGCCCATTGTTTGCTACCTATATGAGGTATCCTTCATTTGATTTGGTGCTAATAGTTCAGTATGCAATTTAGAGTAAGGGAAAATAAGTTGAAAGCAGCTTGGTGATAGGGCGCCTGCACCAAACCACCCTGGGCACAGCTGGTCCCAATCAAGTGCCACCTATACAAGCCCAGAACAGCACTCTGGTACCAGCTGAGCTAAGGGAGGTAATCAGGGCAGTCAATCCCCTAAAGCCACAGGCAAGAAGCCCTACTTGCTCCAAAACTTAAAAACAGGTCCAAACTGCAGTCTCCTAGTCTGGGCAAAAGAGGAAGTTCTTGCTCCTGACCTTCTGTGCACTTCCTTGCAGTTTTTTCAGGTTTTGACTCTTGGCTCTGACTCTGGTTTCCAATCCCGTTAAGACTCTTGGCCTTCCCTGACTCCCGGACTCTGCTCCTGATCCTGGCTTGAACCTTAGCTCTGGCTTTTGGCTTCTGACCCTGGCTAACCCTTGGTTTACACAAAGTCTGGCTCTCAGCTTCTGAACTTGGTCTGCTCTGACTTCGGCTACTGCTTCCAAATCCAATTGTGACACCAGATTCAGCACCATACCTAGACTTCTGGCAGCCCCAGACAAACTTCTAGTATTGGGCTCTCCTTAATCAAAGATAATGATAATAATAATCAGGCAATGGAAAAAAAATTACCATTTTCAGACCCCCTTTCCGTCTGGGCCCCAAGCGGCCGCCTGGTTTACTCAGGCCTGTGTCTGACCCTGACCAAATCCCTCCAGACCCCAGCACCCTGGAAACCTATCTGGACTGTGCCCATGCAGGCGTCAAGTGTCTAACTACTAGGCAAGACTGCCCACTTCCCAGTGCAAAACTGGTTCAAGATTTTATTATGTTCTCATTGATTATAAGCTTTGTGGACTTGGAATTAAATGTATTCATGTAACAAGTTGTTCTTTCATCACTTTTATAAATCACATTATTTTGAAATATCAAGTTTTATTTTAAAAAAACCTTCAAAGAATTAAAAAAGATATGCAAACAGATAAAAGAGAGGCGGAACTAATTTTTGGAGTTAACTTTGTTTGCAAGATTTAAGGCTATTATCAATGTTGGCAGATTAGGTAACAGACCACATTTAAATGTTTATAGGCAAGTTACACATTGCATTCTAAACTAGCTGGAAAAGGTAACCGTCATCGATGCACAGATATGTCCCATGGTCTAAAACTACAGTTTAGTATCTGAAACTTATTTTTTCAAAGGGTAGTACTTGGGTGGTTACATCAGCAATACTATTAAACTGAGCTTTATTAATAAGCAACGATACAAATATTAGCGCTTTGGCTAATCATGGATCTCAACCAATGCAGCAGAACCTGCATACTGCAAAGTTACTGCAAAATGTACAGTAGCTATGCAAAGTCAGACACCCACAACTGAAGTGTAGGAGATTACATAACTGAATAACAAATGAAGAATTTGATCGGTAGCTGTACATCACCCATGGAAAGTGACTGAGAATTTCATTTCAGTACAAATATAGATATGGAGCATAGAGCTGTCCAAATTGTGTTGCGATTTCTCATGTGATTTTAATAAACTGAGAGAAAAAAAGAAATCAAAAGTGTTGTGACTTACCTGGGATTCTTATTTATAGTACTTTTCATAATACAATTTTTTGTTTGCAACAAAATAAAAGTATTTATAACTAAGAAGTTCAAAATTGCACAGAGAAGTTTGAAACAGCACTGAAAAGACAATTAAGAGCTACTCTTGTCAGGAAAAATTGTTTTAGAACACTACTGATCTGTGATCCATCTACAAATGCAACATCAGACAGCATTGTTCAAAACAATTTCATAATATAGGTGCTGACAAAAATGGAGGAAAAAAAAGACAGACAGTGCTAACCTCTTAATCATAATGCATTAGCTCCATCCTGTATTTCTGAAATAACACAATGATACAAAAGAAAACTAGAAAAATCTCTTGGGGGGGGGGGGGGGGGGGAGTATTGATTTGCTCCACAGAAGAGAAGAGTGGCTATACAACCTTTAAAGAAATCTCTGAAAAGGAAACATTAAGTCCAGTAGATACCACAATGGTGAGGTCTTTCACACAGTTAAGAGATTTAGGCCAATGGCCAATTTAGAAACATATGTAGGCAGGTACAGACAGAAGTATGTGCTTAATGGGATTGTAAAAGAACTTCAGCATGCCAGGCACTTAAAAACTTAAATTCAGTGGGACTTAGACCCTTCTGTAAAAATCACGCTAGGCACCTACCTTCATTTTCAGGCATTAATTACCTTTGTAAATATTGCCCTTATGTTTCCAAATATTAAAGTAGAATTATCTTTTTACTGCTGAGTGACAGTGCCGGTTAGGCTACACCACCTCTGATGTAGGAAGCAGCCCATTTCATTCAGGTGAGCGAGGTATCATTAATGAGTAGAGAGAGGTAGTTAGCCATGTTAGTCTGAAGTCATAATTAAGTTACACAATTAGATTGTCTATATAATTTTACACAAATGCAGTATGTGTACAAAAAAAAAAAATCTTGCCCTCCACAGAATATTTCGTACACATTTAAATTCTTACCTATTTTATGCGCAAGGTGTATACAAATCAATTAAACTATGGTTAAAATTGAAAGTTTATTTGAACCTCATTAATAGTATATTGACATATGACTTCCAATACCTTACATTTGTCATCATCAGTTCAGTAAAGATTGCTGTCTTGCTCTTCAAGCTCTCTATATAGTACACATTTTGAAGACAGACTGACAACCCAGACAAGCACTCAGGCATATATCAGATAAAGAATATCTAAACGAAAGATCCATACCTTCAAATGCCACAGAATATCATAGAGTGTAGTACTAGAAGTCCAAGATCACAAACTACATGATACATTCTCCTCCTATGCTAGTAGTGTAGCAGCTGCAATGTTATTAATAATGTTATTTTTAAGATAAAGGCGGCACCAAATTTACCTGAATCTAAGATTACTCCCAATTTAAGACAACCCCCCAATAAATTAGATTCTATACATGAATCCAATTATTGTTGGGCTGTCTTAAATTCATCCCCCCACCACTGTGGCAAGAAAAGCAGCAGTGTGGGGAAGAGCTATATTTCTGCCCCTTGCCCCCCATGCCTACCCCTTTTCCACTTGTCCTCCCAGTGCCATGCACCCACCGCACCCTACTCTCCTCCCCACTCTGTGCCTGTGTCTTACCCCACATATGTCCTTCATCCATTCCCACCCACATGCCTGCGCCAGTCCCCTACTACCTGCCTTCTGTCACTTACCTTGGGCAGCAGACATGGCTCCAGTCCAGTCCAAGCCAACCCAACCCAACCCAACCAGGCAGAATCAGCGACAGCACAGCTGTCTAGGGCCAGAGGGGCTAAAGCCTTAGCAGAAAGTTAGGGCTGGGAAGCAGGATGAAAAGGGAAGGCAGCACAGGTCTCCCTTACACTTCAATTGCTGCCTGCCCCTTTCCCCACCACATAAGCCACTCTTGCCCAGGGCAGATGGCAGCATGGCTCTGGCTTTACCCCAGACCTGGGGCTGAAGCCAGAGCTGAGCTGCTGCCTACCCTGGGCAAGTGCTCAGTTCT